>NC_138125.1:82420986-83620986 GCF_964188305.1 Podarcis bocagei | reverse complement strand
AAAGACTGTCCCAAGAACTTCTAACAGGTGATTAATTTTCCCATCCTACCTGTAGATTAGCCACAACTTCTTGCATCTTGGGTCGGCTGATGTCCAAAAAGCTTTCAATTAAGTCTCCATCAATAAATCCTGTAGCTGGCTCTGTCTTGCGTTCTGTATGAAATGATCTCCAGGTACAGTCATGAATCAAGGAAACAAACCATTTGGCAACACCAGCCTTAAAAGAACAAACTCTTACAGATTCTCATGCTCTTCACAAACAAAAATGGCATGAGTAAACACATGACAAAAGTGGTGCAGTGTAACATTAACTGACCTTCCTATAATTAATTGGGACACCTAAAAGATTGTATCACTGCTTAAACACCCAATCGATCACTGTGGTCTGCAGAAAGCTTTCTGTAGCTACCATCTTATTTATTTCATAAAGTTTATACACTGCTTGATTGTAAAAAACAAAAAACCTCAAAGCAGTATACAAAAAGACAGTAAAATCAAGATAAAATTGTAACCCTACTTTAAAAAATACATAATGTCTTTCTATATGTATCTATATGTATTGTTGTTAGCCGCCCTGAGCCCGGCTTCGGCTGGGGAGGGCGGGATATAAATAAAATTTATTATTATTATCTTATTCATTGCACCCCACTCCTCTCTTAGTTAAGGCTTCCTTTTTGTCATTCCTCATCTTTAACGCTGGTTGCTATCTATGCTCGGACTGCCCTGTCATGTGATGTTCACTTTGTTCATCTTCCTTAGATTTTTAGATCTCTCTCTTCGACACACATCTCTTTTAAGTCCTTTCTCCTCTTCCATTCTTATAACCGTGTTGGTCATTTGGGGTTCAAATTACATTCATGCTCCTTCCCTTCCCTTCCTCCCCTCCCCATTCTTTCATTTATTGCTATGTGTTGTAAAGTCTGTAGGCAGGGACCAGCCTTTTAAAAATATCCTTGTACTGCGTCTAGTATGTCAGTTTGCATTTCTTGGTACAGAAATTACTGATCTGGTGTGTAGAGATCTTTTCCTATTCTAATTAATTCAAGAGGGTTCTGGAAGCTTCTGTGTGAAAGAAACAAGCAGAAGGTTCATGATTTTTCGGTTATTTAGAGAAGCCGAGTACAGCTGGCTTAAACTGGTTCTGTTATCTCTTTCTGTCAAGGTCATGCTGACTATGTAATAAGGCCACTAGGCGCCTGGGTTTCACTCTTTTCTATCTCTCTTTCCTTCTGGTGTGATGCTCTGCATATAGCATACTTAGTATTAAGGTTTAGTCTTACTGTAAGTTATTGTAAGTTTAAGTCAAGTCAGCTGCAACTGGATTTCTTATGGACAGGGCCAATCCTGAATGTATTGGATTTGTGACCATTATGCTCATTTACCTTCAGTAGCAGTAAAGCTCTGCTGGATGAAAGATTAATTGCCTCGAGTCTATTTTTGGGGGAATCCTGCAACGTTTTTAAGTTCTTTTACTCTGCTAACCATACGTTGGAATCTGCTCTGGTTCAATATGCGTGGAATTTATGACATAGTATTCTTAAGCATTTTGCACAATGAATAGGACAATGGTGAGACAAAGAAAGGATATAAGGAGTGTTCGATCTTTCCTACACTCTTAATGACTTTGTTAAGTCGGTTCTGCACATCCAGCAGGAGATTATACCAGCTTTCTGACAGCGAAGTCACCAGTCCTATGGAGAAGGACAACTGTTAAAACGATATTTTCAAACTGTATTCAAGAGTTATCATTTCAATCTCCACCTAAGGACTTTGAGGATGCTGCCTAATTTAAAAGCTGAACTGCAAGGGAGGGAGGGAGAAAGATTGGACAATTGAGGGAGCAGGAGAGATCAGACAGGCAGCAGTTTTTCCTTTGTTTGTCTTTTGCTTTTTGGCTACAGCAGTTTGAGACATAAACCAGGGAGGGAGGGGGAGCAGACAAATCACAGATTATAAATGTTCCAATAGGAAATAATGAAAACCATCAGCTTGTTATGCAAGTGAACCATTTCCTGGGAAAGCATTGTGTTCAGATAGCGGGACGTGCATGTATATTCTTCACCCAAGGTCACTATTACTTCAATTCCTTTTACTAAAACTCCAAGTTAGCAGTGTCCCACCCCATCCCCATATTCCATATCAGCAAACAGTGAATGGGACATTTTTCATTACTACATGGATAGAAGGTCCCTGGCTGGCTCTAACCTTACCAATCATTCCATTGACTGTGCCAAAAAGGACCGAGCCCTGTGTTGGTGTGGATGTTTCGCCCAGATTCTGCATGACCAGAGACCCATGACAGAAGACATTGACAAACTCCCCCAGGTGGAACAGCCCAAACTCCTGCAGATGCTGGCGCTCCTCATCAGTTGTGGCAGCACTGCAACACAGAAAATCAGCTAGGAGAAATGACAGGGCAACCACCACATCTCAATTCCCAGGTGTAGTTGCCACATGCATGCTGCTTCAATCCATCCTTTTGGGGAGGCATCTCACCTGTCCTTCTGGCACACAAACAAGTTAAATGCATTCTCTGCCCCTAAGAAGTTGTCATCGTCCAAAATTTCCACAGCACTCATCCAGTTTGGATTAAAGTCACGAGCGATCTAAAAGGGAAGGATAAGTCATTTGCTGTTGAAATTCATTATATTCCTAGCACAATCAAAACTGCACTGTAGCTATAGGATATTTTGTACCCCAAAGGACAACTAATTATAATGGGGTGAGAGGCAGGACAAAGATAGTGGAATGCAGCACAAGAAAGACTTTGTGTGGAAGAAACCAGCCTCAGCAGAATATATATGCATTTATACATGCATGTAAGTATGTGGTTCCAATCTCTGCCTCAGGCAGAAAATTCTAAGCTACTGTTAATCATCTTTAGACAAATATTTATTCATTCCACAAATGTGGCCAATACTGAACTCCAAACAGCCTTGAATATGGGGTGAAATGAAGAGGGCCAGTCAGCCCAAGATACTTGGCTCCTGAGGTGGGAAGTCCATATGATGCCTCCCTTCCAATAATAAGCACACACTGAATTGACAATTTAGTTACCTTTAAAGACTGAAATCCAAACATCTGCAGCCTGAGGGACACATCTTACACTACTCAGTGATAAGGCCAGCCTTGGTCAAGTAGGCTTGACAAGTCAAGTTCAAAACTCCTCCCTTTAACACGCTGTCGTGAGAACACCGTGGCCAAAAGTCATGAAAAGCTGCCCCTGTTCCTGTCAAATGTTATTTTCTTTTCTGAAGCTCTTCATGAGGGCCTCTTGACTGCTGTACACAATAAGGTAACAACCATAATCAATACCTCTTCAAAGTTCCCTTCCATGGGCTTATAGGCAAGCAAAAGGACAGAGCGCATTAGATCTCCAACTAAGATGAAGTCTCCCTTCGTCTTCACATAGAGGGCCATGATGTTGTTGTAATGATTGCATTCAGTGCGAAGCTCCTTCTCTGCTGTCCACTCATATAGCCGCACCTGGCAGAACAGAAAGGTGTATGTCACAGCTGAGACAGAGCCAGGGGACATCACAACAGGGTCAGGTGCACTCCTGCTCAAATAACCCCAGCCCTGAAAGACATGGATGCGAAAGCTCTGGGAAGCCTTACCGTGCTGTTTATGCTAGCTAAGAGTTTTCCATTGAATTCCACCATGGAATAAACAGCTCCTTTCACTTCTTTCTCAGCCAGACTCTGCAATTTACCTAGGATACACATCAATACAACAGCACTTAAAAAGGGCATGTGCTGCCCACATCTCAATGAGGAGCTAGACTTGGCTATAGCCAGAGCATTATTATGGTACTGATAACACCAAGTTACAAGTTAGATCCCCGTATGGGACAGCTGCATATTCCTGCATTGCAGGGGTTTGGATTAGATGATCCTCAGGGTCCCTTCCAACTCTACAGTTCTATGATAGACTGGCCTTGGAAGCGCTGCATGCATGCATGTGCTTAATGTTTCACTATAGGCACAGTTTAGTGGTGAGATTAGGAAGGTCTGTGCCACAAGATGCAGCTTCCTCCATTGCTTATATCAAGTTCTTTCTGTATAAGAAATATGAGGTCTCTGAAGTGGGAAGAGGCCTAGCCCTGTATGGCATTGGTGTTTGTTGGGATGGGAACTGCTATAGTGATTGCTATTTCTCTGCCTCTCTGAATGCTCTATCCCACTCTTGCAACACTAAAATAGCATGTCACTAAGGATTCAGATTCATGATTTTAATATGTTGTCTTTTTTGTGCAACATAACAACTTCACAGTAATTTCATCAACAGCTTTCATTTCTCCGATGAAAAAGAAATCCTTCTGTGGCACAGTTAGCATATAACTATTGTCACTTTATTTGTACACGTGTCGCTCAAAATGATTCTCAACACCACATTAAACTAGTATTACCCATGCAATCTCCCTAAAGTATTCCCTATTGACGATTGGGAGAGACAAGATAGGCCAAGAAGCTGCTCAAAAATGGCAACAAGTTGCAATGAATTCATGTCATTGCAAGAAGCTGTGATTTTAAAAAATGGTTTCCCTGATATTCTTATTTTTTCCCCACTTGAAGCAATTAAGGCAGTTCTTATAACATTGAAAACCGTGTGCAAGACTTTTACAATAGAAGACCCTGGAAGCTAAAACCTCTCCTAAGCAAGAGACAATTCTGCAGGCAAAAACAGCAATATCCAGAGGGCCTTAAAAAGTATGCAGAAGCAGAGATCACAATCAAGCTCATGAAGTCCCTTGGGGGAATGTGAAAATCTGATTCAAACCTCCAACTCTTACCATCAGAATAGTGGAACACCACAATACGCCCCTGCTTTGGTTCGGCCTCATCAGGATACACCATAGCTGTGCCCACAATAAAGTATGTGTTGGGGTCTTTGCCCAGCTTGCAGGAGACGAGGCTTAGTGCATACTCATTCTGCAGAAACTGGTGAGCATGAAGAACTGAAGACAAAAAAGTGAAAAAATGAGAGAAAGCTCAGCTGGAGCATCTAGTTAGACATAGGTAACTATGAAACTAAAAAAAATGTCTGTTCAGCACATTCTCATGCCAGCATGTGCTTCCAAGTTACCCTTCCCAGTCCCAGTCCCAGTTTCACATGATTAAATGCCTCTCAAAAAGCAGACTTCTCATAAGGGAAATTAGTAGCAGAGGAGGATTACCTTCAAATGTATGCTGATCTATGATGAGTAGGTTGTGCACCTCTACCTCTTCACCAAATGAGGTCTCATGTGGGGCTGTGCTGCTAGAGAACAACTTGCTGGAACTCACACTGCTGGAGAGGGCCTGAAACATGAAGGGAAGAATAACTCTTTCAAACTACTTCTGGAGGCCATGGAAACGGAAATAACCTAACCCCAATGAATGAGGCAAGCATATCCTTTCCTTCTGACCATGAACATACATCAGAGATCAAGATACACCAAGCATATGAAGAATAGGACCATATATGGATTGGAGGGGAAGAAGGCAATGGAAAGGGTCAGGGAGAATTAAGTAGCAGATCTGTATTGCCAGGTTTCCTGTTTACTGAAGAGGCACTTGGAAATTAGCCTAGAAGAAGGGTCAAAATCCCCTGGGGATCTGTTCATAAAAAAGAGAAACTTAAGTAAAGTTATGAGCAGATCCCCAGGACATTTTGACACTAGAAAACTAGGAGACAAAGTTTGAATAACTGGAGGTGCCTCAATGTGTTGGGCAGCCCAAAATATTTGTTCCTAGCATAAAACAGAGACATTGAATTCAAAAGCCACACACAACTATCCACTCAAATTATACTATTGTGCAAGGAAAGGACATGACTAGCCTGCTAAAAGCACTCAATCTCACAAAAGCAGGAATGATCAGAATGCTAAGCAAAATAAATTCCCTCTGATGTAGCTGCAAGAAATCATGATACCAATGCCAGCTGCTTGCATGGCATATTGCAGAGAGGTATCTGCAAGGAAGTTCCTTTCACCTGGGTGCTTGCACTGGGTCTCAGTGCAGTGGTGCCTCCACTGGCATCCTGAACTTCAATGCGACTGGAGAGTACGCCAAAACACTGAGATACTTCCTGATAACAGATCTTCCTGCATGACAAAAAGGGACACATAGGTAAGGCAAGAATAAACAAAGCTACAACTACTAATACACTCCTACCTATGCTGCTTTCTACATTGTCACAGGAATGCAGACAGAAATGATATCACTCTATCCCACCCCTAAAACCTCTCTATTAGAGCCCCTGGAGGTACCCTTTTCTCGCTTTGCTCACCTGGGTGACTCATAAAGGGGAACAGTACGGATGTGCAACTTCTGAATTTCATCAATGGTGCCAATGGTCAAAGTGCTGTTGTTGGCTAAAGCCAGGCTGCAAAATAAGGACATATAAGGCATTTCACTTTAAATTTAAAAAATTGTTCTTCCACCACTACACATAGGGCCTCTTGAATCTAGGGTTCCTATCCACATAGCTAACTAAAGCAATAAAATAACCCACAGTTTAAGAAATGCATCAGTGCTGGTATTTATCCTACCAAGACTTGCAGTAAGTTAAAAAGATAAGTATCATAGCAAAAGAAGTAATATGTGTTAAATGAGATTTCTTGCTTTACCAAGGACTTCCTACACAGACATCAGGAACAAATAAAGCATGTGGATAGTAAGAGGCAGGGGAAGGAAGGTTGTGCAGGGAGTGGAATACAATCCTTGCATTGATAACGTAGACTAGGGATGCGGAACCTATGGGACTTCAATTTCCATCACCCCTGACCACTGGTTATGCTAGCTGGTATCATGAATCAAACAAAACCTGAAGGGCCACCAGTTCCCCATGATAGATAAACCTGTTATAGGGGGGATGATTGTGAAAAGGCAGAGTGACTGTGGTATTGACACCAAGTTTGTTTCTTCTCTTCTCCCAACAGTATTCCCCATCAACCTATCTTTTTAGCTTCCGAAACTTCCTTTGGAAAGCCACAGTAAAAGAGAACATATGCACACACAATGTTGAGGCATAAACACCAACCTCATGCCTGTTCTACCTCATCACTGTATTCTCCCCACTCCTGAAGGAAATTAGTTTATGAACTATCAGCCCCACTTCAGAATAAATGATGCAAAACACTAAGGAGTAGCTTACCAGGCACTCTACTTATCCTGGTTACTTATCAACTTGAATGAATACAATGAAAGATTTAAAAAACACCAGAATCAGTCAGTGGTATTATAGGATGAATAATGATTTCAGGTAACATACAGTTAGATGTTGGGACTGAAATATACCATGAAAACGCAGGTGATTTATTCCAATATGGGGTGAACTAAGGTCCCTCTGATGAGCGGGGGGGGGGGGCATATGAATACATAACGTAACAAACAAAACAATAATCCATCCATGACGCCCCCAATAACTGCATAATTTCCAATTGCTTTCTGAAGATTTTAAACTGGCTGTGGGAGGAATCAGAGGCAGTTCATTTAAAAGCAGGGGAACCTATCAGAAGTTTAAAGGAGAAGAGAAGGAACAGGAAATCAAAAAGCCATCTCCTTCACACTCAAGTGAATAACCCTGATGTAAAGGATTACTTTTTGCTCATCATTTAGAAGACTGCTTTGCTATTTTGCTATTGTTTCAATACTGGATTTTGAAAGAAAAAGCTAGCTTTGTGATCTCTATAACGTCTAAGCAGGCAGACCCAGAAGATTGAGTATTGCCAGTGTTCATTGCTACCATATACTCGCTCTGAAACAGCCAGAAGAGAACTGCCATGTCCACATATCAAGTAGGGCTGAGCAGGGAGGCAGCGTTGATGCTCTGTGGAAAATAGGCTTCTTAAAGAGGAGAAACAGAGCACACCCACCTGTCAGGGTACCCATCTGAGTTGAGAGGGCACATGTAGTTCACCTCCTTAAGATTGACATTGGAGAAGACCAGTTTGTGGTTGCTGCTGTATATCACAGTCGGGCGGTCAGAGCAGGCAAACACATTGGTGGTGGAGAGGGAGCGAAAGGTCCTTAAAACAGTGGGCTGGGTTCCCAGTGTCACTTTCTTACGATCACTCAGCAAACCTGTTGTGGGAAAGTATAGCAGGAGGGGTTACCTACCAAGAGAAAGCAAGGGGGGAAATAAACTAGCAGGAGTGTCACTGCTGTTTGTCCACCACATGCAGATTAAGCCACTAAATTCTCTCACTCGGCTAAAGAGTATCAAGACCACTGTATCTTTTCACTTTCCAGAGAAATCCATTCCAGTCAGAAAGCAGAAAGTTTCACTTAAAACAGCTGCCCAGAAGAAGCAGGCAACAGTCTCTCAGTATAGATATCCTGAGTAGATTGCAGTCTTTTGGGGGAGAATCTCCCAAATGTTCTATTCTCAAGGCCAAACCAGATTCTAGGAACAGAACATCTGCAATTAGACACCCACTGTGTTTGTTTTAAGATAAAAGTGTGTGGGAGAGAAGGGGATCTGGGTAAGAGTCAGGGTGTTTTGTGTGTGTTAACCCTTTCCCTGCATGCTGTTTTCCTTGTTTAAACTCTTTCCCCCATTGGGGCCAACATACACATAGTGTATTAGTATTTGCATGCTCTGTGGGGCATGCACCATTTTGGGGATGATTTAATGTACATAACTGAAATGAAGCAAATGGCGTAAAGGGAAATGGTTGAACTGTTTGGCAGCAGCTGTCACCTTCAATAACAATGGCAACATACATCATCACGAATCTCTGGATGTCATATCTAAGTTGGCCCTCAAAATGACTGTTACAGAGAAAGAAAGTTTGAGGAGGAGGAGCCTAAAACCTCACCTGTCTCAATGTTCAGTCCAAAGTAGAAGAGAGCCCCATCTCCCAGGGCACAAAGCAGGTAATGGCTATTCTCAAAAGTGGTCATCAGAATGGAACGTGGGATGATCTCTGCAGAAAGTGGAACAGAGTTCATTCAGATCGCCCTTAGCAGTATTTGCCTTTCCCAATATAGAAAACACACAAGCCGCTCATACCTCCTCCCAACATCTCCTTGTGTAAGAGGTCAAACGAGGGCAGCTTAAGAATACGGGCTGAGATGTCAGTCCAAAGGCCAATAGCGCACAGAGGGGACATGCCACTGGTGTCTCCCAGGGGAGTGATGTCCAGGCAGGCCACTTCATGCTCCATCTCTGTGCAGCTGACAAGGAGGAAACATGTCAGTATTACAGTGAGTCTAAGAGAGTCAGCACAAAATGTCCCAGCTGCAGTTCACATGCACCTTATCTGCTTGAGTTCCTGGGGGTGGATCTCTAGATAGTACAACACTCTCCCCACAGCCACCACCACTTGACTGCTGTTACAGGAAGCCACACTGATGTTCTTCCCATTTGGCTCTTTCCATTCACTTGCAAGGGCTTTGGGCTCCTGAGTGACAAGCCGTACGGAAGCAGATGTTATCTAAAGAAAGAAACAAAAATAGGTATCTCTTCCTGACTCAAAGGAAAGTTGTTTTTAGGCCTCTGTCCATGCATCACAGTCCTGATATTTCACTCCTGATAGTATGCATAATTTAAAAGCAGTGGTGGCTAACTTGTTGCCCTCCAGATGTTGCCCTTCAGGTCCCTTCAGCCCAGCCAGCATGGCCAATGGATAGAGATAATGTGAACTGTAGTCCAGCAACAATCAGAGGGTGAGAAGTTAGCCACTCCTACTTTAAAGGTTTTATCTTCAAGAAACGCTTGCTTGTTACCTGGATTAGCTGCTGATGGGCTACATTGCCACAGAAAAAGGTCTGCTGATCATCCACAAATCCTGTCAATTCGGTCTCCTCTACTTCCTCCCCATTCAGCATCAAAACCCTGCAAAACGTAGGAAGACCTGGTCAAAATTATCAGCAAAGACATACAAATTTTCAACTCCACTTTCAGCCCTACAAAACATCAGCATTTCTCCTACCTGGTTTGACCCACAAAAGACAGCACTAAGGTATTATCAGTTTCACGGTGTGAGTCTGACCTCAGAGGCCACAATCCTGCAGTGCAGAGACATAAAAAGATATTTTACCAAGAGAACACAAAAGACCAAGGGATCTCGTAACTCAGAAGTACCAAGCCAGCACGTTCTCCTGCCTCACTACTTCTAAAGCACCATACAGTGTTTACCCTGTGCCAACTATTCTCAGTTCTAGGCTAGAATAAATTATACAAACCATTATGTAATCTTCTCCCAGTCTAAGATTTTAGCCTCTACAGAATACAGAACAAAGGTAAAGAACATGATACAGAAGGTAAAGAAAGAAGAGTAAAGAAAGGCAACTTGAAAGAAGGAACAGAAAAGCATTGAAATATACAATCTTATCTACCCAAAACCTGCCAGCCTCCTGTGTAAGTCTTCACTAACCACTTGCCCACCATTTTCTAATCTTTTCTGGACACCCATGAGGGCTAGAATCATGTGTTTGCTTTTATTTAGCGTGAAAAGCTCATTCACAAAATTTCCTATGTGACAACAGTGGCATATTGCTCAAAACACTTTGAGCAATATGCATTATCCTCACTTCAGAGCGTGCCACAAATTATTAATTTATATCATGATGACACACCTTTAATCCCTGGGAGATCAATGCTGGCGTGTTCATGAATCCCAATTCCATTCCGGATGATCCTCAGGGAGCCCTCCTTAAAAGCACCAGAGCAAGTAACCAGCTGGGGAAAGCAGAGAACAGCCATTAAAGCACTCTGACATTAATAATGGCCATATTAAATGGGTGACATTGCATTTAATCCAATTCAGTTCTTGAAGATAAGGAAGCTTTTCCTACAATCTACCAGAGGCATTTAAGCAAACCTCTGAAGGGAGACAATATATTACAGCCTCTGTAGGAAATAAAATATATTTCCAGAATGGACCCACTACTTAGGGGGCTAAGTTAAAGTTCTCAGAAATTGTCTCTCTACTTTAGCACACTCATGGCTGGAGAGGAGCAACAATTTTCAATCTATCATCAGATTAACTAGACAGTGCCCTGGGTCACATTTGGAAACCTAAGAAACTGCCATGTGCACACAAGACACCTATTCACAGAAGTAAATCTGGTGATGGTCAGAAATTCCTCACCTACCACCACCATACAAAAAACATACCAAAACCCCTAGATCCTTTAAAACAAAAACAAAAAGAGGCAAAAAAGGAGGCAACCTTTGCCTGCAAGGGGACCCCCCCCAAAAAAAAACATCTTTTTTAATTAAAAACTGGGAAGGGCATGGGGCCTCAGTAGGTGTATGAGCACACTGTGATGCCCATTGGATAGCATGTCATGGTCAAGTCCATTTTTATTGTATATAGCCAAAGGCCTTTACAAAGGACAGAAAATAAAAGGAAAAGTTTCCTCTAAAATCATGCAACGTAAGGATAGCATATCAGACCCTTGTTCAAAGTTCTGTTTAGCCACTGGATGATCATGGGCTAGGTCATGGGCTGTTTATCACCCTAACCCACCATACAGGGTTGTTCTGGGGATAAAATGAGGGAGGACCTCAGTTATTCCTCTGAATAACTTAAGAGGAAAGATGAGATTAAAATGCAGCATTATTTTTTAAAGTACACAAAACACCACTCCTAGTGAGGTCAGACATTTCATAGGGAAGGAAGAACCAAAATTTACCTGCCCTTGGCCTTGCCTTTCAAGATCTACCACACACATGTCCACAATGGGGCCAAGATTGGTGAAGGTTTCCATGGCGACAACATATGATCCTTGCTCATTACTGTCTACGTTGAGCTAGGAATGAAAATAAGATTAAATTTCTCAAGAAAACAAAAATAGAACAGAGCCCGCCAAAAATACTACACAGAGCTCCAAGAGATGATGGAAATAAATTCAGTGGTCACCCGCCCATAGCATTTAAAATTACATCTGGTAGAATATAGCTGAGCAACTATTTACAGGTGAAAAATTCACAGGTTCACTGAGGGCTACATTTTACCTTCACAAGTTGGGAGTCCCCAAGCCGAGAGCCAACAAACACAACGCCATTATCTAAATAAGTCAGGCATTCAGCAATGGATGTCTAGTTGAGAATAAAATACAGAAAAAGTAAGTCTTTTTAAAACATTTATTTACACAGTTAATTACTATTTATTAAAAGTATTTTAAAATTATTGTTCTGTCCCAAGGGGCCCTCAAGGTGGAATACAACTTTAAAAATACTTTGTTAATCTGTTTATATTTTACAACAAATGAAGAGAATTGCCAGTCTTCAGGTTCTGAAACAAGCTAGTGTGGTGCTGCAGACAGAACCTGGAAGTCTTCTAGAGGAAACCAAGATTCAAATCCTCATGACCATATAACTCGGTGAACAGCCTTGGAAAAGCATGGACTCTTTTCTTGGCCTAATCTACCTCACTGGGCTTTTGTGAGATGAACACACTACTCAGAGCTCATTTGAGGAAGACTAGGATACAAATGTTATAATAAATAAAACGAAGAAATGAAAGCACAATTAGTTCTAAGACAAATCCTCTCACAGAGACAGAGAGTCACAACTGAGGGAAATCCTACATTTATTGATTCTCTAAGACAATTCTTTAGGTAACACCTGAACACAGCACTGCTTGGGTTTCTTAGGGCAAGCTGGGTGCAAATGCTTTATGAGACAGCACTGAAAGTTAGTGTTTGGAGAAAGATTCAAGCTGTCAATCTTTGCTAGGGGTTCTTTCTCCACCTTCACTTTAACTGCCCAAATGGCTTTGCCAATTTGTTTCACACCAAATGCCCCAGAAATGGGAGGAAGGAATAAGAACTACCTCTCCAAGAAGCTCCACACGCAAGTCCTTGAGACTGATGCCACCATCCATCTGCTCCTCCTTCTCCAGTAGTAGCATGAAGAGGCGGCCTTCCATGTCCCCCAGAAGGTAACGAGACCCATTTGGATCCACACGGTTGTGACATACGATTGTACTTTGCTGTTTCACAAAAGAGGCATTATTTAGAACTCTTCAGAGAACCAAGATGGCATTTACACTGAACTGCTCTTTGAATACTTTGATTTCCCTCCTAAAAATGGCGTCTAAAGCATTTGGGAAGCTTTAAAGAAAGTGAAAAATCTAAAAGAATCGCTTAACATAAAATATCCTGGTCTTATCCTTCTTGTGTTGCCACAGCTATTATTGGCAGAGAGACTTTAGTTTTAGCAATCTTGACTGATAGGCCATTACATTTTACTTATTGACCGTTGCGTTTACCATATGTTGCTGTGATGAGGTCAACAGAGATACCACCTGATGAGTCTCGCACATGCTGCCCCTTCAAGGTTCTGTAAAGTTGCTTTAAAACTACACAATCTAGACTGTGCCAATTCACCTGTTTTCATTTCTGTGTGGAAAATTGTGCTTTGTTGGAAGGGAAGGGAAATATTTCCCCTTTTCAAAAATGTTCACTGTCATTCATTCCCCTATCTCCTGCTTAGTTAGGAAATGCCTCTACTTTCCTTAATCAGGAATCACATACTGATTGTGACAACATCACATACTATCTAGCCACATGCCCATATCACAGAAGTCAAAGAGAACTGATTTGATTAACAGCAGTGCTTTATGGGCTGATCACTAAATCAGTTTGCTCTCAGAGGGCAAGCAAAGCATTCAGGATAGGCAAATACTTGTACCTTTCTATAGCAAACCTCAGAAATCATGGGAAAGAAGGTTTTCAACACAGGTAGGTTCATAAAAATATCCCCCCATCCAATTTTGAGGTAGCCAATATAGTAAACCATACCACATTCACACACATAGTGGATGGTACTTCCAGCTTTAAACAAAATATATTTCAAAGAGAAACATGTACTCACCTTGATGATGGGTGGGGCTATAGCCAAATATTTATCACCGTTGTGGTAGGTGATGGATTCTTGTCCAATGATTATAGCCCCTCCAAATGGCTCAGGCACTGTAAGGAATGTGTTTGGAACAGGCATGTGATTTTTTATTTTCTTTTTAAGCATCACAAACAGAAGAAAGGAATATTCAGCAAGAAAAGAGATTCTAGTAAATAAATAAATAAATAAATAAAAGATCTCCCTTTCCCCTTTCTTCTTATTCTGTATGGGATCCTCCCATCTCTGCTTTTTGTGCACTTAATTGTATTCTCACCTAACTGCAGTTTGATACACACAGAATCTCCTGTTGACCACAGAAAGACAGCCACCTTTTCAAGGGAACAAAGCAGTTTGTAAGTAGAGTGAACACATACACCAAGGACTAAGAGAGAAGTAACAAACCAAGAGAGGAATTTAAGGAAGTCAACATGCTAAACATATATCTGGTTGCATAATGTTAGTGATATCTATTAGCAGCAACAAGTGCAGCTGTTATTTCACAACGAGTTTTTCATCTTGCAACTGAATTCACTTTTGGACAGCCTTATTACACCACATTAAATATAGGCTGGCAAGAAAATTAATTAAGTTTACATATTCTTTGCAGGCCTCTAATCCCCCATATGCACTATCTGTCTATAAGATGACCCCCCCAAATTTAAACTTGATAAAATAGGGGGGAAATATAGTATTATACACAGAAAAATACAGTATATCCGGAACTAGCCTTAAGACACTTATCAACTTGCCCATCCGGCTGACTCTGTAGCTTTGTCTAGGAAGTTGCCTGATCAAACAAAGGGGTAAACTGGGGGGGGGGGTGGACCAGTGCACATGCACAAATTCCGCCCACAATATCCTAGGGCATGTGGTTTTCTTCAGATCTTTGCACTCAGAGGTATGTTCCTAAGCATTGGTAAATCTGAAGAGCATCCTGAAGACACTGGATGCAGTTTGAGTCTTTATGTACTCTGGTAAACAACCAAACATAGTTTCTAAGTCTCAGGTTTTTCTTTCTAACCCACTCCTCTGTTTCTCTCTCAGAAAGCCATAGAGAGATAGAATCGTAAAGACATTCAAATCCTAAAACAAGCAAGCACCTGAAATATTCAGGAGCTATAGGGACTCCATGCTCCACCATGCTGTGTTAACACACCCACCAGAACGTGCCACTACGTTATGTCTACAAGGAAAACAAGCCATGTGTTACAATTCACAGGTTTGCCCTGTAAGTATACTGGGTAGTGCTGATGCAGCCACACACGGCTCATTTTCTCTTCCCTCTTGTAGCCTCAAAAGCTTAGTTGCTTTTGGACTTCTTGTTAAATGAGAAGCAAATCTGAAAACCATTAAAAACATTTTTTAAAGCAGAGACAGAGAGGGGAGCAGGAGAGGGAGAGAAAGAGAGAGAGAGAAGAAGAAGAGGAGGAGTTTGGATTTGATATCCCGCTTTATCACTACCCGAAGGAGTCTCAAAGCGGCTAACATTCTCTCTCAGTGGGGCTGAGAGACTTCAAAGAAGTGTGACTAGCCCAAGGTCACCCAGCAGCTGCATGTGGAGGAGTGGAGACGCGAACCCGGTTCCCCAGAGAGAAGAGGGAAAGAGAGAGAGAGAGAAAAGCAAAGCCATTACAGTGTCATGGAGCCAGATTTGGAAAGGAGAAGAAATGCAGTGACTAATGCTCCATATGTCATCATTTGCAAAGCTGTACAAGAGGGGAGAACACGATGCTCTTATAAGCCACTTCAATGAATTGCAGGATTTATGCAATTTCATTTGGGCTGAACTATAAAGATGCTACAGCATAATCAAGAAAATTGGAAGCTCTGGTTCACAGAGCTTCCCCATTATATTGTACCTGATGGTTGCTATACAAGAAGCAACTGCTGTTTTTTTTAACCTCTAGGCAGCTGAAATCGTTAAGTCTGAGCAGTGGCTAGAGATAATTTACCAGGGCTGAAACTAGATCCTACTAGGACAGAGATATATGGCTAACTACTGCAAGAAGTTATGGGCACAAAAGGTAACAAATATGGAGAATTAGTGAGTAGGAAAGTAAGGCGTTCCACTGCAACATGAATCCCACCATGAGAATGGGAAGCAGATGCTGCAAGATGACTGCAGGAGAAGATACAGGGAATATTCTTGAGAAGTATACACAGTTGGCTTCTGAAATAAGAAAAAATGCTGCTTTTTCCATACGCAGGAAGCCGCAAGCTTATTTTTAAGCGTCTACAGATAAAGATATTTTATGTAGATGAACTGACCTGCAATCACCATGGAGGCTTCAGCCTCCACATTCTCCTGTTTCCAGGGTCCCTTGTTAAACTCCTTCTCACGTAAAGACACTTCATATGTCTTGACATGCCGGCCCTGGGGATCCTAGAGATGGAAACAACAGGTACTGTCATGAATGGCACAAACAAATCTGTTCCAGAGGGTTCCCCCAACCCTTAGGAGCATATTTGAGGAGGACATAGCCTGGAGGTCCAAAACTGAGTTCTCATTATTTCAACCAAAACCTTCCACTTCTATATAGGTATTGCTGAAAAGGATTAAGTGTATTTTCTATCACTGGTGTGATCTGCATTGTCCTAGTGGTGCAGCAATAAAACTGCTAGCACATTTTCAAAGCTAAACAGGGTCCAGTATGGTTTCAAATTGGATGAGGGACTGTGTGTTGGGATCTCTGCATTGCAGTGGGTTGGACTAGATGATCCTTGGGGTCCCTTCCAACTCTATGATTTTATGTCTATGTTCTATAATAAGAACACTTTTTTAAAAAAAAAAAAAGTGCAGTGGCTTGGATCCACACAACCAGTTCTACCTGTCCAAGGGATCTTTGAAATTGTGTTTACTGAAAAGCATCCATTTCACCCCACCCACTCCTGGCTAACAGAACCTGTAAAGGCTCCCAGTTTGTTTTGGGGGCTGGATCAGGGCTAGCTGGAAGCACCAGATAAGACAAATCAGATGAGGGGAGCCATACACAGCCCTAAAAAAATTCCCATCCCACTTTTGTAAACAATTTTAAATCCCTTATACGAGAATGAAGAGCTAAAACACATGCCTCTCATTACTGTGAAAAACATTGGCTACGCTATATTAAACAGTTTGTTGGCAGACATGTTGCCTAACAACCATTACACAAGAATGCATGGTTCATTGGGAAATAGGGCAGCAACATCGTTATACTAAGCTGGAAATATTAATACTGTCAGATCTTGCTATTTTATGAATAACCCATGTGATGGGAGTTATGTCTCACAGATGGATCTCCCTACCCCCAGATGAATAGAAAGTGCCTGAACAACAATAAAGCAAGCCAACTTGATACAGGAAAAAGAAGTATCATGATTAAAAGCTTTTAAAGCAGGATTGTCACATAAGCAGGCCATTCAGTTGATGATATCATACGACGTAATGCAGAAAACAGATGATATCATATGATGTAATGCAGAAAACAGAATACCGATATAAAAAGGGACAAGTTTTGCAGTCTACAAATAAATAAAAACTGTGAAATATCACAAACACAGACAAAATGTTTTGCTTTTTACAAGTGTGCTTTGACAGATACAAAAACCTAGACATTAGCAATAGCCCTGAATCAAAAAGTGTTCCGAGACTACTGGCCACCACTTGCTCTGCCAGCAATTTCCATTATAACACACAGACCCAATATTGGTACCTGGTAAACGAAACAGATGGTTGGAGGCTGGCACCCATACAGGAACTTGACATCAATGACCTGCAGCTCCTCCAATCGTATGTTAAACGCCTTTAATTCCTTATTTTCCCGTTCCAGAGGAATGACCTTAAAGAGGCCATCATAGAGTCGCAGTCCTATCATCCTGCACTCTGGGTCAATTATACCAATTATACCTGTCTCCGAGGGACGACCAATACGATCCTAGAAGAAAACAGGGAAAACCATTTCAGCAAGCTTCATGTCTGATGTTGCAGTTTGAGTGAAATATGCAGGATGGAGCCCTCTGAAATCTATCAAATTGGCTTTTGTTCACTAGCTAGTAATTTCTTCTACTTCAAGTTTGAAAAAGTTTTTCCTACAACATACGCTGTACCCTGTTTCTACTAGCACTAATATTTTCTCTGTTGGTATTCCTGTGCCTTATAATCAGTGTCAAACAAATATTGCCAGTTTAAATATGTGACAAATGAATGATGGGTTCTGCCTTTCATTGTTAAACTAGATGCTTTATATAGTAAGTTTGTGCATGCTCAGTCCATACTTTCCAATTCTGTATTGTGTTACCCCTGTATTAGCTGTATTTGAAAAAAGTACCAGTCTGCTCTTTGCCCTTTAACACAAGCAGAATCTTCTGCTGTATGACAGCTCCTCATAAAGATTGTCCTCATGCTGTAAAGAAATACTGGGCTGTACTTCTGTGCTGTCTTTCCATTCACAGATGGCTTGTTGACCCAGCAGAGGCATCTTTGACCCAGTAGGAGGCAATTTTCGCTAAGCCCCCTTTCTCATATCGATTTGAAATAGATTTGAGGAGGCTAATGAAGGCTTCCAGTGTTAGAAACTTAGATATGAAAGCTAGAAGCTAAATGACACCTTAAACCTAGGTTATGGGTGCCGCAATGGAATGTATAAGCATGCTTTTTTATAAGAATAAAAAGCTGAAAATGAATGAACTGCAGCTAAAATCTTATATTCATTTTTCACTTGGTCTAGTCCTTATCTGAAGACTGCAAAAAACAAAGTTGTGGTGTGTGTCTAAGCTGCTCCAAATGCCTCCATATCAGAGCATGACAAAACAAGCCCCAGTTCTCCCAGCAGTTGAAAAGGAGTTCAGACAGCCTCAGAAGCACAACACAAGTGTTGGCATGATCCCTGGCCCCCTTCTCCAGCTCCAATGAGTGGCCAACCAGATACATTCAAAAAGTCCACAAGCACGGAATGAAGGTAACAGCCCTACCCCTATTTCCCCTCCTGCACATACTAATCACTGTGCAAATATCAGCTTTCTGCAGGACAGAATTCGGTCATAGAGCACAGGTTCATAATGACTGTTGGGATCAGACAGCAAAATGTATGTTTGATTTTGGACAGCATGAAAAGCTGGATGAGTAAAAAGAGTCAAATAAATATGAACATTATACAAGTGGTGGTGTAAACAAGCAGAGCTACAAGCACATGACAGTCATCGAAAGAAAATACACTGTAACAGTAAATCGGTAGAAGAAGACCAAGACTCAAACCCCAACGGAAAAGTGCTGAGGAGATGGCCTGTTCAGTTATCTACCCAGCAGATTGTTAGATGTAGCACAACAAGAATGGTTACCTGAACAGCATCGTTCCTTAGGTTGAACATGGACTACACAAAATACACAACAATGTTAAGCAGTCCTAAGCCAATCTCCCCGCTTACCTGCACATTGCCATGGGCTCGGGTGATAATGTCAATGCTCTCCCCACTTTGTTTGTATTCAAGGATGCAGGCATTATATTTTGCTGTCAGAATAAAGAGCAAATCCTTGCTCTCCCCCTTAGGAGAAACAATACAATTAGAAAGTCTTGCCAAAAAGGATTCAACTGAAAAAGCCTCCTCAACCACACCTTGGACCAGAGAACATATTTAACCTTTCATTTATTTAGAAGATTTACACTCCACTTTTCCCACAGAAACACAAAGCAGTTTACAATTTATAATACAAATAAAAAACTTGTGATGTAAACTAATGCTTTGAAAACTCTTCATTGTGTGGTTTGCTTTCCATTTAGCATTTCTTCTTTCTATGATGGACAACAGCTGCACTGACTTTAGCCTGAGTACCTCCTGAAATTTAAAGTGTAGTTCTGTCAATTTTATTTGGATGCCAGGTAGATGCATTGTGAATTGGAAAGACCATTAAAAATTCAATCACCATTTCTGAAGGTTCATGGAAAACTTCAGTTAATGGATGACATCCATCTTGCCCCAAATGCTCCACAAGGCATTGCTCTTTTAACAGGAAGTTCCTGGGGCTACCTGGAAGGCTAGGTAGAGTCAGGGTAGTTGCTGAAATCTTTGACAGGCTGGCAGAGCCAGATATATCTCCTCCCTCCAGAGATCAGTCCAAGGTGGAATCAGTTCCCAGGACTGATCTCCTCAGAAGCAACGAAAAGGAAGCCACTTTGGAAATAGCACTCTTCAAAGTCCAATCACAACTATATTAAACATGAATGGACCAAACATGAATGCAGATCAGCTCATGGCAAAGTGGCATTGAGCATATCACCCTTACGTACTAAATTCAGCCTAGTCACTAGTTGTGAGGACACAGTCATACCATAAAAGCAAACATGCTTTTCAAAGGCACCCTCAAAGCAGAACTGAAACAACTCTTCCCACGTATTATTGGAATATAAGAAAAGATGCAGTTCAAACAGCTAGCAGGCAGGGCCCCCTCTGTTTTGGCTATTTTAAATTCTGAATTTTAAGTTGTTGTAGCTAGTAGTAACACTGCACAATGGGGAGGTGCAGAGCCTATTACAAGGTGCTTACTAAGCACCAACTCTGAACAGCTAGTACAAGCCAGCCAAACAAACAGCTGCAAGGAGAAGATCATGTGGACCCCGATGCCGGGACAGCATTTGGTTGCGGCCATCCAGCTCCAGGACACAACCAAAAGACTCTGGGTGCAAAATTCGCCCGCAGCTCGTCCCTAAGAGCAATGCTCACCTTGGGCCGAAAGAGCTCCATGACGGCGATCTTGCCATACATGCCCACCTCCTTGACGGGCCGCAGCCCTTCCGCAGTGACCACATAGATCTCCAGGCGGGTGTTCTTGGCGATGAGCAAGTTCAGGTCCTCCGCGGAGGTGAAGTGTCCTGGGCCGGAGACAAAACATCGCGAAGTTGCCGGGACCGCAGGAGGAGCCGCTCCTCCCGTCGCCGCCGCCGCTCCTCCCCCTCCACGCGGCCCTCCTCGCTTTGGGCTTCCCCTCCACGCACCGCGGGCCGTTAACCGCCCGCTAACCGACTTCTTCCTCCCGCGCCTCCCCTCCCCCCGCTTTTTTTCCACGGCACCCTCCCTCCCGCCATTACCGGTGACGCAGCTGTTGACGGCCGTGGGCTTCTGTGCCGTCACCACGTAGTTGCACGACATGGCGGTATCGGGGAGCGGGGCTGCTGAAGACCCGCGGAAGGCGACGGGGTGAGGAGGAGGAGGACGGGGAGGGGAAGCGCCAGGCAGCACAGTCTCCAAAGGCCACCAACCACCTCCGGCACCAGAGAGAAAGCGCCAGAGCGCCCGCGCGCCGCGCCGGGCACCACGGGAAATTTGACGAGAGGGGCTGCTGAGGCGCGCGCGGCAGTGGCAGCGCCCTCCTCCGGCCAGAGGGGAGTAAACCTTACCACTCTCCTCCGAGAAAAAGAAAAGGGGGCGGGGAGACTTCCCCCACCCCCTCGCGTCTGACTCCGTGCGGAGCGTGACTGGCCCTGCGCGCTACCGCCAACTGCCGGAGCTCGCGCTGCCGTCGGCCAATCGGCTTCTTCCCTGCCGCCTCTTGTCAGGCAGGGCGCGCGTGGCTGATGCTGTGAGCCAGGCGGAGTTTGGATTGCAGGGCGAAGTCTCTCTCGCCTTCGAAAAGGGAGGCGCGTAAAGGCAGTAGTGACAGGACACACGGGAGTCAGAAGCGGCTTCGCCTCTCGCCCCTGAGCAGCCGCTGTCTCTCTCTCTCTCCCTCAGGAGCAGGAGGTGTCCCTCCTCGCCTCGGCCGCAGGCTCTCGGAGCATCCTGCTGAGCTTGGTAGCCCGGAGTCGCAGCTCCAGAGGGGCAGCATGCAGGTGAGACCCAGAAACGTCTGGTCTCCGTGAAGCTGAGGGAAGGGATGTTATTGCATTTCTGTCCAATTCCTCTTAAAATCCCTGTGAGGTAGGCGCTCGCCTGAGCGTGGCCCCAATTGACCCATGAGGCCCATGGCTGAGTTTGGGTCTTGGGCTAGAAAACTTTCAGCTCTGCTGCCCTTGCACTGCTTCTGCCTCAGTCAGAGCAGAGAATTGGTTTTGGTCAGCTGCGGTTGTGCGATCACTGGAAAGCAAGGGAGAGAGTCCCTTCCATTAAGTCTCTGAAGCCCTGCGGATTGAGGGAAAGCATCCGAAACAGGGTAACTTGTGACTTGGGAGTCAAACTTCAGTCTCTTTGTATCGGTCCCTTGCAATCTTTATATTCTGCCTTTGGGTTCACTCAGGAATATTCAGAACAGCTTAGGATACAAAGAAATAATAAAGCAAGTATATACAGTGTTAGAAGCCCAGTCAAATGACTATGAAGCCAATGGAGCTAACAAAAGAGAGGTGTCAGAATGCTTGGGGTGGGGGCCTGAAGGTTTGCAAAAGTAGAAAATATATTGGGGTGGTGGAAAACTGAACAACTCAATAAGGACGGAGGGACTGAGCATGTGATTAGTGGCCACAGAATCCCACTGATGGGGGGAGACAGAAAAAAAAGACGGGGAGATTGAATACCCTGAAAGAAAGCATAGCTGGCTGAAACTCTGAAAAGGGATATTCTACACTGCCACATTTTGTGGCAGCTCCCACTTGTATAGCTCTGAAGGGCACACTGGCTAATAATTATCAATTAATAATGCAGTCAGAAGACTCAGCAGATAATTAAATGCACGGAAGCAGAAAATCAGGACCAGAGTCCAAACTAGGCTACTACCCATGCCAAATGTTTGCTTAAAGTTTAACAACAGGAGTTTGACCTGATGCCTAAAAGTGAGCATGGAGGGAGCCAGACACATCTCCCTGGGCAGCAAATTGTCAATTCCTCATTTTCTTTTGGTGGGTTATGTCTCAGCTGTGACTATTTGAACCTTTTTGCATTACCTGGATGTGGGGGCCCATAGTATATATGATTTCAGAAGATTAAATCTAAGACCCAGGAGTTACAGGGAAATACCTACTTCTACAGGGTCTATTACATAAAAATGCTGTGGAGACTTCATAAAGAAACCCTTTCACCTTCCTTCTGGCCTTAGAAGTGGCTACCAGATATTGTGCTAGAATGAGCCAGCTGCACAAACATGAAGCAACACTAGGAAAGCTGCACACATGGTTTTGTTCTTCTTTCTAGCCCCAAGCTAAAAGAAAAACCAAAAAAGCAAGTGCAGCATCTGTAACATTCTGAAGACTGGACGTGGATATTTCTCAACCATTAAGAGTCTGCAACTCTTTAGGACTAGGAGGGAATATGAGAAGTGTCAGGTGATGTTGTCACAGACTAATACTGTTGCAGCTGCATGACCAGCTCTTGATGACCTGGAATTAGTTATTTGTTGCTACAGGTGACCAAATGACTACTAAATTACAATACTGTTGAATGACTAACATACTGTTACCTACTTCGCCTTCATGTTCTAAAGATCTCCGAAGCACAGTAACTGGTGTGTCTGCCTCTGTTCTGTGGAACAGAATTCCTGTCAGGCTATGACAGACACCTGCTATCTGCATGTTTGGCTGTCTAATTAGTATTGTTTTTAAATTTATCTGTTACATTCTGTGTTTTTAGCTGTTTTTGTTGCATTTGTACACCTGGTGACGTTTGTGGAAGTCAATGTAATAATAATGCTATAGGATGAAGCAGGCTGGAAGACTCAAAAAGTTAAATGGAAAATATATTGGGTACAACTTTAGACAAAGAGTGGACGTGTCAAAATTATGTTTTCATTGTTACATAAAACTCAGTTTTGATTCACAGCTGCTGCTCTTTCTGCTAATGTGGAGGAACAGTTTTTTCGTGGATGGCTAACAAATTCTACCAATGTAATGGTTGTCTGTGGCATGACAGAAAGCATGGAAGGTGAATGACCCAATCTTCATATTTTTTGAAAGCAATATCAGGTGGTATTGCAAATACTAATGGATGGGTGTGCTAGTTACTTTTGTGTTCTGCCTTTTCACTCTGCTGTTCAGAGGTGTTTGACATGGGAAATGCATGGGCTCAAGCATTATACACAGCTTGCATGTGTCTCTTGCAATAATTCTTTTTTCAGATATTACAACAAAATCATGAATCACTGGTACAATTGCTTATAAGCACTTGTAGTATTTGAAGCTGGTTGGACAGTCATGAACTAGAAACTACCTCCATGTGGAAGGCTGTGCGTATGAGAAACTTTTGTGATGTTTTCCTATTCTAGGGTTCAAAGAAGCTAGTGAACACAATTCTGGGTTGTGCAGACGATGCATTGGCTGGAACAGTGGCTTGTAATCCTCATCTCCAGATCCTGCATGGACACAGAGTGGCATTACGTGCTGACTTGGAGAATCTGCGAGGCAAAGTGGCACTTATTTCTGGAGGTGGTTCAGGACATGAGCCTGCACATGCAGGTTAGTGGGATCAAAGTTATGGGAGCTTTGAGTCTGGGGGAGAGGGTTTCAATCTGGTTTCCCTCACTTCACTTAACACTGGCATTTCATGAATACAAAGAGAAGAGGACATCCTGTGATCCCATATTTCTGGACATCATGAACTGAAAACTTTTGTGCCACAGTTCTGGCAGCTGTACGATTCAGTTATTGGAGTTAAGATAAACAGCCACAGAACTAGAGTGTGAGCAAGATGCTCCCAAAGCAGATGCAATACCGCCATGCCTGTCTTCTTTCCTCAGGGTACATCGGGAAGGGAATGCTCACTGGAGTGGTAGCTGGTCCGGTATTCACTTCACCTGCAGTGGGCAGCATTTTAGCAGCAGTTCGGGCTGTGAGGCAAGCTGGTGCAGGTATGGCATCATTTTTGGTAGATGAACATCTCTCTTGAGGGAGGAATATCACAGAATTCAAACCATCTCTCTTCTGTAGTTGGGACACTGCTAATAGTGAAGAACTATACTGGGGACCGTCTGAACTTTGGGCTGGCATTGGAACAAGCACGGGCAGAAGGGGCTTCTGTGGAGATGGTGGTTATTGGTGACGACTGTGCCTTTACCAAACAGAAGAAGGCTGGCAGGAGAGGTCTATGTGGCACAGTGTTAATACACAAGGTAGGAATCATCCATCCCCAAATTCAGAACCAACATTGTCATTGACTTAGGACCCCACTGTACAGTAGTATTACCAAAGTGCAAATAATGCTTTGAGGCCTAAGAATGTTGTAGAGTGTGAGGTGCCCATAGGCATTCCTCCCTGCATATTGTGCCTGAACTCCTAGCCACATAAAAGCATGATTCTTCACACAGCCATTCTTCTCCGTTAGTCCTGACACACCTGGCTTTGTCCCTGTAGTATGAAGTGAAGGAATGTATGCTAATCTTCTGTGATCCTTTTGTTGAGAAATCAAAGCAACATTTTTCCTTACAGTTGTTTATGTTTAGGTAGCTGGGGCTCTGTCTGAGGCAGGTTGTGGTCTGAGTGCAATTGCTCGCAAGGTTACTGCTGTTGCACACTCAATGGGTAAGTGTTTAAGTAGCTCTCTTTGGGAGGTAAGCATCTGGCCAAAGGCTACATTATTCTTTGACACCTGGCAAATCAAGCAGTCTAGCAAGGTCATGCTGGCTAAATTTATTATGCTGTCTTTTATAGGGTTTATGGTTTTGACATGCAGTGAATGTAGTGAAGATTTAAAATTAATGATCCCTGAAAGAAAGAGAACCCCAATTGTGTGGCTGACCCCTTGTTGTTAATGTATAAGATTTGGACTCAGCATTCACCATCGCCTAGTTTAACCTCCCACACAGGATTGTTGTGAGGATTAAATGGGGAGAACCATATACACCACCTTCAGGTCACTGGAGGAAAAGGTGAGGTATAAGAACTTGAGAAGAGCACTGATGGGTCAGATCGAAGACTTATCTGTCCAGCTATGTGGTCCCTAAGTTCCCAACCAGATGCCTTTGGGAATTCCATAAGCAGAACAGAGGTGCAATAAGACACTGCCACTCATGATCTCTAATAACTGGTATTCAGAAACATGCTGCCTCTGATAATGCAGGTAAAATAGCTAGCCATTGATAGCTTGATATAAGTTTAATTAATATGAACAAATAATGTTTCTGTAATTAGCTGGTGATCCTCAAGACTACACCTTTCAATCCAAAACTACATTGCAATATTGTAGTATCATTTAGAGTTGTGCATTGTAACCGGGGGCATAAGCAGAACATACACTTTTGTCTATTTTCTTGTACTGATGCTGAAACATCTGTATGGAAGGTGGCATTTTATTTTTGCACAGGGACCCTTGGAGTTAGTCTAACCCCCTGCAGTGTTCCTGGATCTAGACCTACCTTCCAGCTTGCTGATGATGAACTTGAGCTAGGCTTAGGTGAGGAATGCGTTTCCATCTACTTCTTTAGAATGTCCTCATGAGCATTGTCTCTTTGGGACTGCATGCCATTTGTTTTGGGACTCTGTCCATGCTCTGAATTATTAGTTGTGACCAGTTCCATTCCATCATTGCAGGCATAGGGGTCAGTCTGAGGTGCTATCACCTATGATGCATGGGTATCCATTATCAGTCAGATACTAACAGGGCACAGATATGTTCTTTTACTATTTTTCTTTTGTGTGTAGTTTAAGTTCAATGGCTATATATCACTGACTAGCATGATTAGGATTTCATCAATTAGTGCCCTTAAACTCAGTCATCTTCTGTTTAGAAAGAAGATAGTCATGGCAGGTGCCATAACTGATATTTGATATCTTGCTCTCTCTGTAGGAATCCATGGTGAAGCAGGTGTGCGCAGGATGAAGGTAAGTAGCCTGTCACCTTTTTGCTAATGAAGAAGTACAACCCTGCCCCCTTACACATGTCCTCTTCACAGATAACATCAGCAGATCAGGTTGTCAAAATAATGCTGGATCACATGACCAGTCACTCCAACGCTTCACGTGTGCGACTCAAGTCTGGTGAGTAACAATTTTGAGGCTGGCCTATATATTATTCCTTCTACTCTGAGGAATCTGGGAATATTTTTTTCTGTGGCTATTTTTCTATAGCTGAACTGTAATATATATACAGTACAATATATACAAAAATGCTTGTAAAATCACGTCATGTAGTGAGTTTCTATTACAATTGCTGGAATGGAGATTTACTGTGTGATTGGTCAGTCATTGATCAGTAGATCCAGATGTTAGCCCAGATGGGGAGAAATAGCCATGCAGAAGCTTTTACATCACCTTTTGCATATTAAGTATAGTGTGCAGATTAGTCTTCAATCTTACTTTGTTTTGGCTTTCAGGTTCTTCTGTAGTCTTGATGGTGAACAATTTGGGTGGGTTATCCTACCTTGAATTAAGTGTAGTGGCTGGGTCTGCTGTGCGTTGTCTTGGTAAGTTTCCCTTGTTAGAATATTGGTTGAGATTGTCTAATTCTGCATTGTGTAAAATTAAAAACTATGTAAAATTACATAAATGAGGCCTGTAAAATACCAGATTGCCTAGATACCTATAAGGTGAGAAAAGAATTTGGAGCATGCTTAATTGTGCAAAACTAGCATTTAATGTTCATAGTGATGCCTAGAAGTTTAGAATACTTACGATGTAGATTATATGTAGTGTGATAAAGCTCATCACATTTTACTTATTAGACCAGCTTTAGAAAAACTCATCTTTTCCAACACCCAAGGCGGGATGATTCAGCAGTAGAGCACATGCTGTCCAGACTAGTATGCCACAAGCTAAGAGTAGGTGCAGTGTGTAAAAAAAGAAAGAAAAAGAAAACATATAGAGCAAATGGCTTAAAATGTATATAATGAAATAAATCACACACTATAAAAAAAAAGACAGGGCACCAATCAGCTACTGGGGACAGTAGCTTCACTGCTCCAAATATGACAGCAGAACATTGAAGCTTAATTTGGTGTATCTCCACCAAACATTATATCACTGTGGGACATCAGTATGCCATGTTCTGCAAGACTGGGATATATGGGGAAGAACCTTTGCGTGGGCAGGCGGAGTCCCCAGATCCTGCACGGTCCCCCCGTCATGTGGAATAACGACTCAAGACAACGTGCTATGGGATTAAATTGGCCACAACTTTATTAAATTTCAAATGTGGGTAGACCTTGGCTCAGGCATTGGGCGTTCTCCCTCCCTGGTCCCCAGCCGGGGACCTAGGGAGCATCAGGGTTATCCAGTGTGTGTGGGGGGGATGGGCCAGCTCTGGAGAACATATGTTCAAGCAGAGATGGCCGCCCCCGTAACGCCGCCGCCGCAGGGGAGAGCAATGACAACCTTTCGGTGTACGGCCAAAGCCTCCCTTCAGAAAACCCCTTTAACGGGGAACCCTGGTATCGCCGCCGCAAGAGGAAGATGGACAAAAGGATTCCGCCCAAGGCCTGATACCGCCAAAGTTGTGACGTTTTGCTATGGGAAAGGCGAAACCTGCCAATGCAGGGAAATTCCTTTCCGGCCTTTTAACAGCGACCTTAACGTAGCAGCGCCCGCATACCTGTGAAGAAAAGTTAACCTGCAAAAACCTGTGAAGAAAAGTTAACCTGCAAAATAAGACATTAACTGAGGGTGGGTAGGGTGGGAGAAGCTCTGGAGCCAAGTGAGGATTCCTAGGTGAGATCCTCCCTCTATTGTGTGGGCAGGTAATCCCTCCCCTACCTGGCCTGGTCTCCTTGGCAACGCTTCCCCCAGGTGGGATTGGACAACTGACTGAGGTAGGCGGAGACCTCCAGGTATCACACCTGAGGGAAGGCAAAGCCAAGCCTATGCTGTTGGGGCCGCTCCAGGTCTAGGGGCTGCACGCGCCCACGCAAAGGGCGCCCCCCGTTTTAAGCGGGGAGCGGTCATTATGATATCAGAGGATCACACAGATGTTCAGGGGGGAAATGCACAATACCTTTCATATATCCATCTGGCTCCACCCTGGCAGAGATGTTATGTAATGTTCCTAATCATGCTTCTTAGTTTCTCTTGCTTCATCACTGCAGAGAGCAGGGGCATCCATATTGCCCGAGTTTTTGTTGGCTCCTTTATGACTGCACTGGAAATGGCAGGTGTCTCCCTTACTCTCTTGCTTGTAGATGATGAGCTGTTGACTCTCATTGGTGAGTTCTTGAGATACCAGTTTTCTTCTCAAATTTGCGACTTGAAAATAAGTTGTGACTTAATTGATCAGGTTGGGGGGTGGTATATGTCTTGAAAATATGTATTACGTCCTGGAGGCTCATTTTCTTTCTGATAATGAGTATATTCTCTTTCCAATACAGATAAAATAGATAATACAAATTACATTATTTCCCTTGATCCAAATGGCAGCATTTCCTGACAGTTTGACCAAATGTCTCCAGTTTGCTATAAGCCCAGTGATGAGACACAATAACTCCAAAATAAATAAATTTGAACTTCTCATTAATAATATAAGTCCTGTCTTGTTAGACTGCCCAATTCTTTTAATGTTGGGCTTTGTTATTTGGGGTTCATAACCAGACTTTTGTGGCTTCTGCTAAGAAAAATGCTGATGATTTTTAAGAGTCCGTGTGTTGATGACTTCATGGATATGAACCAATGGTGTTGTGAAACTATCAGCAATTGTATATCACACTCTTGTATTCCAAATTCTAGATTCCGACACTACAGCTGTTGCGTGGTCACAACCTGCCAAGGTGCATGTGTCAGGCCAGAAAAGAGTGAGAGAGTCAGTAGCACCCAAGGAAGAGGAGGAAGAGGAGTCTTTTCCATTTAAAGGTACAGGCTGAAACATCATCTCTCTCTCTGAGAAATTTCTTGCCATACTGTAACCAGTTTCATCCTGTCCACTGAGACTGTGATTCTGGCTTTGTGATGGCAGAATGTCCTTCTCTCAAGGAGCATTGAGAGTGAAAGTAATCTGGAGACACAAGCAGCACCAACAGAAGTCACTGTGTCCTGTTTGAAGGACTGGATGAGCAAAAGGCTGGTCAGGACAGTAAATGCCTTTTTGCCAGAAATGTTGGCTTTTGTTTTGCTTCACTCTTGTTCTCTCATTAGCTGTATGACATATAAAACATATAAAACAAAAATCCTTTCATACCCCAGTTTCTCCATCTGTAAGTTAATGATAATAGATTCCTAGGTAGTATTTGCAGCGTTTCTTTCTGCATATGCAAGCAATTGGATGTGTTTATCTGTGAGCTGGCCTTTCTGTTTCTGCACCAGTTAATCCATGGATATTCATGATGACTTCAGCATAAAGTGATTTATACACATGACTTGGGCCATCATAGATCAAATATCACATGCAGAATGTTTCATATTACTTTATTCATTTCAAATACAGAACTATTAAGCTGAATCATTACAGATTTTCAGCTGTTTCATCAGGTGCTGAGTAAACAAGTGATGAAAAATCCAGCATGAACTGAAATAGCCTACTAATAAAGTGATATGTTTGGATAGAGTTTACCCTTACACTCACACATTATATGAAAGGGAAATGCATAGCAACATCAGTACTTGCTGTGTAAGACAAAATGTGAAACTGGGAGCCTTACCACTATTGAAATGAAATAGCTATTCCCATTTTATTTAGCACCAGCCACCCCCTACATGAGAGCAGTTCTAGAGAAGGTGTGCAACACACTGCTGAACCTACAAGAGGAACTCAATGATCTAGATCGCGCCGCAGGTGATGGAGACTGTGGCAGCACACATGCACGAGCTGCCAGAGGTTAGTGCTCTTCCAACAAACTCCCTTTCTATTTTTGGAGCACATAACCTCAGCTTGTGTTCCATTATAGACTTGGGGTTGTAAGTTAAATGAATAATGACACTGGTGTACTACTTTTCTGAAGAACAGAGAGAATATGAGCTGGATGGGTTATATATGCTGTTTGATGATATGTTGATAAAAAGTGTGTTGGAATCCACAGGGTTCCATCTTATCCCCTATGCTATTTAACATCTATATGAAGCCTCTGGGCCATTTTTGATTGTAGGTTATTTTAAATGTTTTTAATGTTGCACTTTAAATTGTTGTAAATCATCCCAGGGTGTTGAAGGGTGGGCAATAAATTAAAATACCATAATAATAATAATATTGTTAAGCTAAAATGGAGCAAAGAATATGCTGAAAGGTATTAAATTTGTTCCGGTTCAGGAGGGAACACTAGACTTGGTGGCCTACATAAAATGCCTTCCTGAATCTTCCTGCTGCTAAAGGACTCTTCAGAGATGCCATAGACTGAATATGATAAAAAGGTGTTGGTGTGGGAAAACTATGTACTCTGACTGAAAAAGGTTGTTGAGATCTTTTCCCTTGATGCTTCAAATTACCATACTAATTGAGACATATCTGCAGAATTGCTTTATAGGCTTAGTCTTAGTTTTTTTGGGGACCTGTGTTGTTGAAAAATGCAATTGATTGCAAAATTAGTGAGGGCCCCTCCAGACATCCTTTTTATAGTATATTCATGACTATTTGTGTTCTTGATCCTAATAGAGTTGTCCCAAGCTTTGGGATGGTCACACTGCTTCAGTTCCAATCAGTGCATATCCTGTGCTGAAAACCTGTAGCTCTTTTTAACAAATGTTTAAAATGTTCATTTTTGTTCTTCTTTGTTGCATGATAGCCTCTCCAGACATCAGTAATGTGGTAGCATTGGAGAAGCATCACAGCAGAATAAATCCGCCATTTATGCACTATTACCGTGCTTAAAAACATTTTGCAGAATACACCTGCAATGAACACCAGTCGGGGGGGGGGGCCTTAGCCAGATGGGAGATTGTCAATTTTAACCAGTGAGTGTTGTTTCCTCAGCAATCCAGGAATGGGTGGAGTCAAAACCTCTACCACTGTACCCCTCTCAGCTGCTCTCTGCCCTAGCAAAGTTACTGCTGGAGAAGATGGGGGGTTCTTCGGGGGCGGTGAGTGTTAGAAGAATTTGTACAAGTACAAAAAGAAAAAAGTACTTTTTTTCTTTAATTCTTAAACCTTTAATAAATATTTTTTTTTAAAAAAAAGGGTTAGAAGAATTTGGATAACCTGTTTAAGGTTGCTCCTTGCTCTTATGTAAGGGTGATTGGTACTACTAGAATTTGTGTGTGTAGTGGGAGAAGGAGCAACAGTTAGGAAAAAGTAGCAAATAAGCATTTTTACTGCTGACACATATTCTCTAAAAATGTGGCTCATGTTAGGATACGGGGTGGGAGATGATCAGAATATTTTAAACACTTTCACATGGAGAAACTGGGAGCTTCCTAGTTGTGAGACTTAAACTAGCACTACAACAAGCAACTCTTTAGAGTGCAATACTGTTTCCCTTTCTCATCAATAAATGCTCTTTTGGTGAGAAATTAAGTTTTTAAATTATAATATCTAACATACAGAACCGGCAAATTCTCATAACATAAAAATTAAAGCTTTTACTAAATTGGAGCAAACTTGTATGCATGTAGTAGTTCCAAAATACACTGAAACTATTTCCACTGAGAAATTTAAATGTAGTCTATTCATGCAACAGACAGTTGTAGTAGAATAGACTGTACTACTTCGGAGGTGGGGCACATTTTGGAAAGAAGTTCTAGCATAAAAGGAGTATGGTTAGGCTAATTTCTACTTACAAAATGTTTTTAGTTAGAGCATCATGCACAAATGTGATCTCTTGCCTACAGTCAGAAATGCTACAATCCATTTTACTACCTCAGGACTCTAGTCCATCTCATTCTGTTGTGTTTAGAGGTCAAAAGCTATCACAAAGGGAATTCATGAAGCAACGGTGTTGGACAATGGAGACACAGGTTTATATCCCCTTTTGTCTTATACTCAGGGGGTGCCTTTGTGGTTCGTTAGTCTCACAACATGGCAGATATGCAGACAGAAAAGATGTGCCATAGACCTTGGAACTAGGGTGGGCTGTAATAATTTGTTTTGCTAGGGCCACTGAATTCTGATTTTGATCTGATAGCTCTTAGACTACCTTGACTATGGAAACTTTATTAAAAGGTTCTTTGTTAAGACGCTTATTGCTAAAAAGAAGTTCCACTCAGCTTATTTTGTTAGATTTTATTGCGTTTTAAACTATTTTTTGTCTCAAGCTGTAGGAGTAGATAAGGAGAAAATTGTAATATGCTAAAGAGAAATACTGCATTTGATTATTGTATTATTACCCTAGACTTTATCAGAGATGAAACCACTTTGTTTTCTTACAGCTCTATGGACTGTTTCTAACAGCAGCTGCTCAGCCCCTACGGACTGATGATGAATTGGCAACTTGGTCAGCGGCCATGGATGCTGGTATTGATGCCATGATGCGGTGAGTGTGACCCTTACATGACTGCAGCAGAGTAATTATACATGTGTTCTCTTGTTACTTCCATCCTTGCTATATGAGTGAGACTGCCTCTACGGTGGGAGGGATGCACATGTGGAACCTACACTACTAATTGTATTCATCTGACAGGTATGGAGGAGCTTCACCTGGAGACAGAACTATGGTGAGTAATGTGCCCTAGCACTGTCCTTCATTAAGGCCCCTTCCATTCCAGCTATTTGAAGCATATCTGAAGGCGCCCAGGAACTAATTTTAGGGGATATCTACACAATGTCATGCTTGAGTTGTCGCCTTGTTAATTCAGATTTCCTGTTAATACCAGCATAGATGCAAAAATTCCAAAGGTATGACTTTGAATTTTTGGAGACAGTTTGTTTCTGGGGTGTTATAACACTTCTGAGGGTTGCTCCACTGCCATGCTGCCTCACTTGTGGTTTGGCATAGAAGGACACACTTGAGTCATTGTATTTCAAGGAACAGCCATGGAAGGTTGTTACTCTTGCTTTGATGTGAAGTATGGAGAAAGGAGGGTCTGTGCTCGAAGAAAATGGGTACTCTCAGACATGGTGCAGATGGGGTACCATGAATGCAAAAACACAAAATTCAGGAAGGTATGAGAAGTGTCATGCTATACCATAAGAGCGGAATGAGAAGGGAAAGAAATCAGGAGAAGCACCTGAAATTTCTTCTTCTGCCATGGAGCTACCTCAAGGCAAAAGTGACACCACTTATTTTTTTGCTTTACTTAGCAGTCATGGCTTACAGTCTTAATTATGGTTACTTTAGAATGCTTCACACATCTGCACATGCCAGACACTTTACACTAGCAAATTAGTGTAGTGTTAGTTAGCACAATTTATCTAAACAATAGTTACCAACATTAATTTGCCTTGTCCAGAATGTGTGGAATATTTCCCATAACATTCAGTTTCAGCAAACGGTTCCAGGTGTTCAGGGTTCAGATAGGAGACTATCCCTGCCAAGATAATGACTGTCCATAACTAACCCTGATAGAGCTATTGTCCTCTTAATTATTGTTTGTCTCTTTGCTAGCTGGATTCACTCTGTGCTGCTGCTGAGCAGCTCAGAGCTCTGAAGAACCCACAGACTAATCCACTGAAGGTTCTGACCAAAGCTGTAGAAGTGAGTATGTTAACGTACCTACAACCCAAAGTGTAAAAAACAACAACACCCTTTTGCATCATTTAGGAAGATGAGAGCAGGGAACTATAAGCAAGTTTTCTCAGGTTATAGATATGTAGTATACGTATCTGTAGTTCTGTGCATTCTCGTATTGTCCAATCAGCATAAGTCTTATCAGGCACACAGTATCAATTTCACTAGTAGTCCATCTGCAATCTGAATAATAATAATAATTTATTATTTGTACCCCGCCCATCTGGCTGGGTTTCCCCAGCCACTCTGGGCGGCTTCCAACAAAGATGAAAAATACACTAAAATGTCACATATCAAAAACGTCCCTGAACAGGGCTGCCTTCAGATGTCTTCTGAATGTCAGGTAGTTGTTTATCGCTTTGACATCTGATGGGAGGGCGTTCCACAGGGCGGGCACCACTACCGAGAAGGCCCTCTGCCTGGTTCCCTGTAACTTGGCCTCTCGCAGTGAGGGAAAAATTACCAAACACTTAAAATCATTAGGCAAAATCCTAAAGTGGTTTGTTTGCAGCATTAGGACTAAAAGGCATCACATCACAACAGAAATGGGGAGGACTAGTGTCCAGATGAGGGCTTATGGTTTCAAATTTAGAAGCAAATGAAAGCTTTTGGTGGTATCTATCTACTCTTAATTCCTTGCAAATGGTGAGCACATAGGTATCTGTTTCTCCTCTTATAATGTCTTGCTTTTTTCTACAGGAGGCAGAGGCTGCTGCTGAGTCTACAAAACATATGGAAGCAGCTGCAGGCAGGGCCAGTTACATTGGCTCATCCCGCCTAAATCGGCCAGACCCTGGTGCTGTAGCAGCTGCAGCTATTCTTCGTGCAGTGATGGAAGGATTGCAGGTTAAAACAATTTAATTTAGTGGTGATTAATTTATTGTATATATTTATAAAAGTATATACCACTAAATCACAAAACATATCAAAGCGACTTACAACATTTAAAAGATAAAAACTACATTTAAAAAGCAAATATAAAAACTAATTTAAAAGAAAAAGAAGTTAAAAACAAGCATAAATAAACCATGATGGAGGATGAACTCTTAATTGTCTGCATAAGCCTGGCGAAATAAAAAGATTTTCAGCAGGCATTTAGAAGATGGCACAGGAAGGTGCCTGCTGAAACTCTCTTGGCAGAGTATTCCAAAGGACTGGGCCAATGACACAAAAGGTTTGGTTTCTCATTGTTGTCAAATGAGCCTCACCAACTCAGGGAACACTCCTGCTGCTGTTCTCAGAGGGATATAAAGGTTCAGGCGATCCCTGAGGTACCCTGGACCTAAGTTGTAGTGAAGCAGGCTAAGAGATTATTCTGCTGCCTGTATTGTATCCTCGAAGAGCCATGCAGCAGAATTGTTTTGAGTGTTTCAGAGTATGGTTGTACCAGAAGTAGCAGATGGGCCACTGGAACCTTTGGCAGCATGCTATGAGCAATTTGCACAATGATTTGGGGATAAAATCATGCAGCTCTGTAGTGCCTTGGATGTCACTGTTACTGCAACTCTAGTTGAGGTGCTCATTGCAGTACTCTGTGGGGTCAATTTCAATTTATATGGCCTGATGATGTGGACAGAACTCTTATAATGATGTGGACAGCTTCTTGCTCTTGACTGCCCATCCTGACCGGCAAAAGCTGGTTGGGAGGGGTCCTGGGGGCAGTGATACCTCCTTCCTTTGATTCAGCTCATAATTCAAGACTTGCTAAAATGTTGTATCACCATTCCTCTCCTGTGCAGGGCTCTCCATTGAATCGAAGTAGCTTCAGAATGGCAACATGATGTTCTTATAGTACCTTGCTTCTAATACTTCAGGCTCAAGAGCATCCTTGTAGTGAATAGTATCTGGTGTTTCTGTAACCCCATGCATAAGTACAGGTCTATGCTTTATATTCTTAGTTTTGAGATCATTACTTTGTACTTTATGAAATTTGGCTGTAATAAAGAGTCCTATCTTTGGAGTTGCTTGTGTTGTCACTCTGCTGCTTCATAATTTTTGCAGCAATACCTCCCCACTTAGGAGCTGTTCCTGAAGATCTTTGATTAAAGCCATGCATTGATTACATTTAACAAAACAGGAAGTTTGTACATCTGTTACTCAGCTATGCTGACTGAGGTTTTTAGACACCACCCCACTGATGAAGCCAGGGTGGGCTTTTTTCATAACAGAAGAGAGCTGTGATTTAGATAAATCTGTGGAGGATAAGATAATCCATAGCTACTAGTCATGATGACCATAATACCTCCAGTATCCGAGATAGTGCCTCTGAATAGCAGGGGCTGGGGATCACAAGCTGGAAAGTATGGCTGTTCCCAGGTCCACAGCACTGGACTAGATGGGTCTTTAGTCTGATTCAGCAGGCTTTTCTTATGTTAGTATGTTAATGGTGGGTGGGGCTAGAGGCAAAAGTAAGCAGAGCAATGGATTTTGGACACATTTTGTTTACATTATGGACACACAATTGTCAGAGGTTTCTACGCATACACCCTCTCCATCCAGGTAAGCAAGAGACAGCATTATCTTAGTTCAAGAACACACTCCAGCTAGGAAAAGCACTCAAGGAGAGCATGGATCAAGGCTGGTGATGAGACATGGCCAAGGGAGATGCTTCCATTTGGCTCCTGGCCCTGAGGTTCCCTAGCCCTCTATACAAAGAGGATGCTCCTTTGAAACTACGTTTTGTAGACAAAACTGTTTCATGGGAATAGATAAGCTCATATTTGACTTGGGCTAATCACTGCCCGCAATAAACCAGGTTTGTACTAGTGGCAGTAACTAAGGAGAATGATATGTGCACACATATATACCCAAGTAGGAAAACAGAAATATTCAGACCTTAGAAATATCGCATCTTTTCAAATGTTCATTCTTAGCTTGCTTAAATTGCTTCCATGTGTGCAACAGTCCTGATAAGTTTATACAGTGGTACCTCGGGTTACATACGCTTCAGGTTACATACTCCGCTAACCCAGAAATAGTGCTTCAGGTTAAGAACTTTGCTTCAGGATGAGAACAGAAATCGTGGTCCGGCGGCACGGCAGCAGCAGGAGACCCCATTAGCTAAAGTGGTGCTTCAGGTTAAGAACAGTTTCAGGTTAAGAACGGACCTCCAGAACGAATTAAGTACTTAACCCGAAGCACCACTGTACTTCTGTTTCCTGTTGTATCTCAAAAGGGGGAACAGTGGCTTAATATCTAGTTGACAAATACTGGAATAAAGCAACTCAGCCAATTTATTCATAGAAAGCTTAACTGATATTGAATGGCTTGTCTAGGCAAGGAAAAATGGTATTAGAATTATACTTAGGAGCTAATCACTACATTTACAAAGAACATTTGTCAAGAAGCAGATCACTGAATGGAACTTTCTAAACAGCATGAAGGCTTCAATCCTAACCCTGCTTACCTAAGAGTAATCCCTGTTCAGATCTATAGGATTTATTGGTCTGTAGACATGGTTAGGATTGCACTGCAAGACAATATACTGGTCTCAGGTTGCTTCCAAATCACCTCTTTATGGAGCATTCATCCACATCTTTCTGTACAAAGTTTGCAGGGAGGTTACATGATATCCACTGTTCCTGAGCATTTGTTTGCCAGGAGGTTGTACTATGTTGCTCAAGCAAGTGTTACGTTGTAGGACATTTCCTCCTGTTCTTGCCACAAAAATTCCAACTTGGGAGTGGAAGCGTGTTGATATATACAGCAATGTACAAAATATAGTAAACATTAAAAGTGAATTTGGTGCTCTCGCACAATCCCACCCACAAAATAGCAACACTGCTGAAGTGCTATTAGTACTTTTAAGGTAAAAATGCCAAAAAAAGTTTTAGACAAGAGACTGAGTACTCTGCTCTCCCCCCCCCCACTTTCTTTTTGTCTAGGAATAGAAGAGAAGACTAGGCATGCCCCAACCCTTACCTAGCCAAGGTTGCCTCCAGACGACCTGCATATTGAACATTCAATTTCCTTGCACAATGCATCAACCATGTGTTATCCCACCCTTTCCAGTGCTTTTCCCTATTACTTTCATTATCACAAAAGTATGATTGGAGGTGGAAAGGTTTGTGGTCATGCTGTATCAAATCAACTTTAATTGCACAAACCTAGTTTTCAATTCCCCCTGAAGATAGCAACAGCATTCTCTACTGTTTGCCATAAGGTTCATATATAGAGGCAGCATGTACAAAAGTTCTGAAACACATTTGAAACCAAGAGAAGAAGAAATCATTGCTTATTTTAGAAAGGTGGCAAGAATGAGACTTAGGAGGAGCTGTTGATGACTGAAAGAGTATTATGTATGTTTATGGATGGGTCTGGGGTGGTGGGGAGAATTATTTCACCAATCAGTGTATATTAGACTGTGATGGCCTTTTACCAGTTCTAACAGACTGAAATCTACAAAAAAAACAGCAGGCACCACATGCGAGGAATAACTAAGCCAGATACCAGTGCTCTGAATCAGGTGATATCAGTAAGTGTTATTCAAGTGCAAATTTAGCTTCATGCCAAGAAATAGTTCTCCGCCAGGAAGAGACCATTTCCCACTGCTTGTTTCGGTATGGGAGTCTTTATGTGGTTAACTGTGGAGAAAGCAATCTGTCTTTCATAAGCACCCTCAAACACTACTGACATTATAGTACATAGTTTATAGTTCCAAAAATGATAGATGAGGTGACTCAACAAAACAAGATATATATCAGAGAGAGAAAAGTCACAAGTATCCTATAAATGCTTGGCCTTGAACTAGGAGAGCTAATCTCATACCTAGTTACTAGAATGGCAGGATCGAAATCTCTATATAAAAATTTACATAATGACTTGTCAGCTTATGTCAGGCTAGTTGAAGATGAGCTGTTTAGTAAGAATGCTGGAAAACGGGATGTGGTAAAACATAGTTCTAGAATAATTCAAACATCGTCCTGAATATCACTTTCTAATTTGTACCTCTATATATTCCATGTTGCCATGGGGGGGGGGAGTGGCTCCCCTCCCCAAAAGAAGGTTATGTTAATTTGTTACTGGAAAAATAAGCAGATCACTGATCAGAAGGTCGGCGGTTCGAATCCCCGCAATGGGGTGAGCTCCCATTGCTCGGTCCCTGCTCCTGCCAACCTAGCAGTTCGAAAGCATGAAGTACATGTAGATAAATAGGTACCGCTCTGATGGGAAGGTAAACGGCGTTTCCGTGCACTGCTCTGGTTTGACAGAAGTGGCTTAGTCATGCTAGCCACATGACCCGGAAGCTGTACACCGGCTCCCTTGGCCAGTAAAGCGAGATGAGCCCCACAACCCCAGAGTTGTCCGTGACTGGACCTAATGGTCAGGGATCCCTTTACCTTTACTTTACAGGAAGTATTTAGGAGGATATAATAAAAGCATAAACGCGTGACATCTTGAAAAAGCGGTGTGCATTCTGCAGACTAGACAAGGCATCCCAATACATATTGGGTGCTACCAATGTAGAATCACCAAGAAGTAGCCCCATGTGAGAGCAAGGCCAAAGTGTCCCTCGCTTTGACTCTAATGACAGATGAACCAGATGTATTAAGGAACTCTTACTAGGTGGTAGCTGCAACAAAGTAAAGAAAAAAGAAAAAAGGAAGGCATAACACTTTGTGTAGCACCAGTGGAGGTATGAATCAGGGCACTGCCCCACCAGTCCTAGTCTGCCCCCAGTCAGCCCCCAAATGCCTGCCATCCTACTTTAGCATCCAGTCCAGGGATTGGTCCTGGCTGCCTTAGTATCAGTATTGCTTGTACAACTCAGCAGAGAGGAGGGTGGCTCTGGCTCTATCTTTAACTTTCTATCCTACCAGTCACCGCGGTGTACCAGAGTCCTATGGTAGAAATATATATGCTGTTTATGTGTGTCTACCAACAAAATAAACTACAGAGCTAATCTGATGATGAGTGGAAAAAATGAATGGGGTTGATATAATGACTCCAACTAGAAAGATAACAATGGTACATTGAATGGCAATATTGTTGTAAGCCGCTCTGAGCCCAGCTTTGGCTGGGGAGGGCAGGATATAAATAAAAATTTATTATTATTATTGTCCTTGCTTATAGATCATGGCACACACTGGCTGCTTCCCTATGAGGCTTTCAGTATATGTGTTCATTATGCCTTCTCTGAAGCTTTTAATGTGAATTTGGTATGCCTCCGCCATGCAGTGTTACAGGGCATCTGGATGTAAGCCAAGTATAATCCTCCCATGCTTTCCCATTGCTTCTTCCACCTTTTTTCTTACTGTTAAAGAGGGAAAGAGCAGAAGTGCACAGCAATCTCCTTGCAGTTGTGCACAGGAAAAGTCACATCTTAACCACACTGGGAGTTGTTTTCCCTGACACGTTGGAGATGACCGCTCCTTTCTCTAAGGCCTGCCATGTACTTCTGGTTTAAAAATCATTTCATGTCCTGCACCCCAACTCCTTTCTACCAGATTTCAGTCTTAATAAATTGTTCCCTAGAACGAGGTTCCCTACACACTTCAGTTAGCTATTTTATTGGTAAACTGCATTAAGATAAAGTAGTGCTAACTTCCAAGTACCAAGGTGTAGGTTTCAGCAGTAATCTTGCAAGGCCACAATCCTCCAGCCCCTGTGCTACAGACATTTAACAATTGTGCTGTGGTAAAATACTGCAACCAATCAGCAAGGGGACGGGGAATCAATTTAGCATGCTTTCTAGCTGGGTTGTTGAACTGGCTACACTGGATTGTCCAATTAGATCTGGTTGTAAAATTGACTGAACTAGAGATTAGTCATTCTCAAGTGAAATCCACGGGATTTAGAGCCTGATCTCTAATGATGTTTACTTGGAAGTAAGCTGCAAGCACTCTTTTTTACTTTTTTGCAATTGTGCTAATTGTGTAAACACATTCACACAGGAGGGCACACAAAGCAGGGGGTTAAAATGGTGCTAAGAAGCACCCGCTTCAAAATGTGAGGAAAAGGAGACGTGTGACAGCCAACCAACAGGTGAAGAAACAGAAGGATATAACCTTGTCCATACAGTTATGTCATGCCCACCTTGTGGACAAAATATAATAAGATGCAGACACTGCACCAGAGCACCAGAGGCAGGTGGATAATCAGCTGCAATTCTGCTTATAACGGGAGAGTCATGACTGATAGCAGTAGGAGACCCTCATCTGGACATACTAATTGAAACTCCATCTCTTTAAGAAGATGGATGAGGAATGCTAAGGCCGCAGGCACCTTCAGAATTGTGCTGTTTTTCTGTTATTAAACAGAAAATACCTAACAAGAGTAGGTATTAAACAAATACCTAACAAGAGTCACAGGAAAACACAGGAGGACAATACATGGATGTCAGCACTATATGGATGCCCCATTCAAAAGTGAATGCCCGAAGCATGACAATTCCATGCTGAACACCTAGTGTAGAAGCACCTGCAAATCCAACAGCGAAACAACTAGAAGGAATCATTTATTTCATCTGATAATTTAGGTTTCTAATAAGTCCATGAAGTACAAAAATCTGGGAACTTGTCATAATGGCACAACAGCAACTAAGAAATGAATTGTTCAGAGATACCTGGATTTCCAGCAGCTCAACAACTCAGCAAGAGCAAGCCGGGGGTGGGGTGGGGTGGGGTGGGGTGGAGGGAATTAATAAAGTACCCAGAAGGCCAGACAATTCAGTGCCACAATTAAAGTTTCAACTCTTGCACTGAAAACAGAAGCAAGAATGGCTGAAGATCTCAGTGGAGAACAGGCCACCACACAGGTCTGGATCACAATCCTTCCTGTTTGCTGCTTCATTTATCCTCCTGTAGCAAGGGCTGTAGAAAAAGAACAGAAGTAAATAATAAAGCTTGATTCCATAAGCTTTCTATCTCACTCTCAGATATTAAACTCTCTCAGAACATGTTGTCTATTGCTTATGTTATGATGTTCAGTCTAGGCCTCTTGCAGAGAAAATTCAGACCAGGTTTCTAGGATTTAGCTCCCATACTGTTGCTCCTTTTGCCAGGGATAAGTTCCACTACTATACACATGTGTCATTCTATGTCTGTGTTTTCAAAACAAATATTCTGCAATATAAACCCATGGAGGCTATGGGGAAATAGGACAGAGAACTGTTGGAAGCCAGTCAGACTAATAATCCACAAGGAACATTTCTTATCATTAACCGAAAATGAAATCTCAAAAACACGCCCCACTGTTCGGTTCTTTCCTTCGTTAGGGTGGTATGCAATGAACGTATTTGCGTGTGTGTGTGTGTGTGTGTATAATAAAACCAAAAAACCCACAACCCAAAATCTAATGAAGTTTAACGTCTCCTGTCCGTACTATCGGTCAGTTCTTGAAGGGCTATACTCATACTATGTGTTATTGTCCCCCCTCTCCTCAATTAGTACTTCCCCATTAGTACTTTATAGAACCCCTCCCTGACTTAAGGACACCTGCGGTCCATTATGAGCATTTGCACAGGTATTTGCTTACTTGTGTGCACAGCCATTAAAAGAAATATAGATACACGTTTTCTGATATACCAGATTTGCAGAAAACAGCAGATTTTTAAAAGAAAGAAAAAGAAAAAAAGCATATATGAGGTCATACTCAGCCCCACCAGAAGCCCATTGAGAACTGCCTTGTCATCAGAAGTAGAGGTGATTATGAAAACATGACACCCAGCAAAACATCATCACACACGTACATATATGGGTGTCACCCACATAATGTGCTTTAGTACATTCATATTTGGGTAGCATGTGGTTTTATGTTGGATTTTTTTCCCCTTACTGCATTATCTGTGTATCAAATAAATCTGAATTATTGGGAGGTGGTGCAAGTTTCTACTTGAAGGAGGATAAAATCATGTGGATGGCAGGAAAAAAACAACATGTAAACATGGGAGGCACCAAATCTACTTGGAACTCTTGTGTGTACACAGCGAAAATACACTGTTCTCATCCTAACAACAGTTGAACAAGAGTTTCATTTTCTGAAAAATTCTTCCCCCATCCCTCCGCTACTTTGTCCAAGCTAGTACACACTACCATTTAAACTCAACAGACATGAATTACAAGCCACAATACATTGGTGGGTTCGAGCCAGTATGGTGTAGTGACTAGAGTGCTGGACTAGGACCAAGAAGATCCAGGTTCAAATCCCCTCTCAGCCATGTAGCTCAGTGGGTGACTTTGGCCAGTCCCTCTTAGCCTAACCTGCCTCACAGGGTTGTTGTTAGGATAAATGGTAGTGGGGGAGACAGAAAACCTTGTGTGATGCCTTGAAGGATAGGCAGGACATAGTTGTAGTAAAATAAATAAATATTAAAGGCCAATAATAATAATAATAATACCACCTCTTGGGTATCTTGCGAATTCACATCTGGACGCTTCCATACTGGCATGGCAAGGGCAAACAGCACCAGTAGCCCAAAGACCAGGATCAGCATCCCCAATATGTTGGCAAACCATGCCTCTGCAGGAAGCTGAGAGTAGGGTGTGGTTGTGCTTGTTCTAAAAGTACAGACAAAAGGCAAAAATGCTTGATGAAAAGCCAATAGCACCACAAACACCTCCCCAGAGACCCATAAAGAAGGAAATATCTGGATAGTGCCAACAATCTATATTAAGCCACATAATCTCTTTCACCATATGTAGCATTGCTCCAATAGCCATTCTGCTGTCCCAGACACCCAAGTAATGCATTTGGGCTCGAGGCTGGAGCACATCTTATATTCAAGGAAATGTGTACAATGACCTATTGAGCAGAACACTATCTTCACATTGCAAGCCTCCAGACACTAGCTCCACATTCCCATCTGCTTCTGCTACATGTGGTTTAACCGCATTCTCAGGTTCCCCATTGCCTTGTGGACACATTTCCCTTCTGTACTTCTAAAACAGGGATGGGGAACCAGTGGCCTTTCAAATGTTGCTGAACTATATGTTCCTTATTCCTGGTCTCAAAGCTATCATTGCTTTCAAACTTATAATGACTGCTATCGATCTGGACCAGGCTGAGCAGCTGCCTCTTCATCCCTCATTATTTGTACCCCAGAAGACTGCCAACTCTCTCCAGTGTAAATAACCAGCAACATATTCTCCATTGTCTTTTTAGCGCGTGCTATTTCCTCCTCCCATTATCAAGCCCTCTCTGTTTTGCTACTCACAGTTTGAAGAAAAGCTTCTCATTGATGCCGGAGATGCAGGCGGCCACAACTAAAGGGATGATGGCAGAGCCAAAGAAGACATGGATGGGCTTGTACAAGGCTCGGAACCAGGTGGGAGCCCAAGGCAGCAAGAAAGAAGCAAAGCCCATGGCCCACTGGATGGAAGAGATAAGAAATTGGGATATTTTCAGAAACCCATATTGGAGGAAGGGCTCAGCATGGTATCTGCACAGGGACTGAGCACAAGTAATGCAGAAACCAGATTTGCAGAAGTATTTGTTTTATTATATTCATGATCTAAAATCTCAAACTAGCTATGAGAGCTTGGGAGGGGGGGGAGATAGACAGCCACCAGTGAACAATTTAGGTTAGTTTTTTTCAAATATCTACTGCGCTTTTACAGACAACATTTTAAATAAAACAAATAAAATGTTTGAAACAAACTTTTAATACCGCATGTGCACATGGTGAAGGGGTTAAGGGGGGGATTACCCAAGAGGGAGGAAACCTAATATTTATGAAAAGGGTGGCTAGAACAAATTATTCACTCTCACAAAATACAAGAAGTGTCAGGCCGCAGGTTTAAGACAAAAGTATATTTTCTATGCAATGTGGGTGACAACCAGTGCTTTTTTTCTTTAAAAAAATGTTTAGGAGTACTCTCATTTTCCTATTAATATTGAAATATTGCCCCTCAATGAGGCCAAAATTAAATTCACAAAATGTTTAGGGGTATGCGTACACCTGTGTCCCCCAGAAAAAAGCACTGGTGACAACCCACCAAAATACTTTGTTTTTAGAAGTATTACGATGAATTCAAGGAGGTTAGATCTACAAATGGCAACTTTCTCAGTACTGGGATTCATGGGCTGAGATTGTGCTAGGAGGCAACCACCTTATTTAATTCCAAATATGTCTTTTGCACCTAGCTCTGGTTGGTTGCTCTTGGGATTCTTGTGAAGAAAAACAACCAAAGTAGATCCAACAAACCTGAAGATTGTGTATCCCTCCCGAACACTAAAAGCGGCAGTTTCAGACAGGTTTCCCCCTGCTCCGACCCTACATAAAAGTGACTGGGACTGAACCAAGTACCCTCTGCATGTAAAACAGGGGAGGGGGAAATTTGGCCCTCAGATGTTGCAGCACAGCAACTCCCATTTGCCCTAGCAAGCACGGCCAATACTCAGGGATGATGAGAAGTGTAGTTCCGCAACATCTGGAGGGTGAATGTTCCCCACACCCGATGCAAAGTATGTGCTCTGCCACCAAGCTACAGCTTCTTAGGTTCTTACCCACCTGACAGGAGAAGAGCAGCACAGCACCAAGCCCTAGCCAGCTGTGAAGGGAGTACATGTTGGCAATGCCCTGTTTGTTGTGATATTCAAAGACGGCCACCAGTCCCAGGACAATTAGGATGAATGCTGCCAAGGTCAGTCCTGCATGCAGCAGCTTCCATGGCAGTTTGGGCCCCGACCAAGAGAGGGGCATGCGATACACCAGCACCGCTGGAGGAGAAAGAGGGGGAGAAGTCACTAGAGCCAAGATGGCTCAGGCACCCGTCCCACATCCCCGCCAAAATAGCCAAGTCACTGATTCCCAGGTTTGCTTGTTTTGTATACTGCCCTTCAGCCAATGATCTCAGGCTGGTTCACAGCATAAAAACACAAGATAAAAACACAAGATACATAATAAAATAACCCCCCCCCCCCACAAACACACTTAAAAGGATACAGTGGTATCTCAGGTTACAGATGCTTCAGGGTACAGACTCAGCAAACCCAGAAAGAGTACCTCGGGTTAAGAACTTTGCTTCAGGATGAGAACAGAAATCGTGCGGTGGCAGCGGGAGGCCCCATTAGCTAAAGTGGTACTTCAGGTTAAGAACAGTTTCAGGTTAAAAACAGACCTCCAGAACAAATTAAGTTCTTAACCCGAGATACCACTGTATAGGATGTTAATATCGGTTCTGCTACTGGGGCAGGAGGAGGGGAAATCAGAAAAGGATTGGATCCTCTTTTCACTTACCTGCACCAGTCAAGACCAACATGCCTGTCACCATGAAAACTGGATGCCAGTTAAACATCTGAGAAGAACCATCCCAGGCAAAGCCACCAAGCCAGTGTTGGGTCCAGTAGACTGTGAACACCACACACAAGATCCCCAGAATTCCCAGTAGGATTGAGAGCAGCAAGAATGAGACTCTGGGAATCATCCTGTTCACAGGGAGCACACCTGAGAAGGCAAGAGACCAGCTAGCTGTAAAAGCTATCCAACCATCTGCTGGTTCTGGCACCAGCAAGATTTTTGCCTCCTCCCTTTCCTTACTACCTAGTTCTGCTTTCCTCCCTTCAGCAGAGAACTGTTTTTCTGTCACACAGTTTTGTAACCCAAAATAGGGTGGAGTCTCAGACTCTGGGTCAGAAGAACTGATTTCAATAGTATGTCCACCACAGACCATGAAACATCAAAACTTCACAGCTAAGTGGAAGGTAGATCTGGAATTTCCCCAGGCTGGTTAAGGCAATTCACATTCTAACCACTATTCTCGCAAAAGTCAAGGCTGGCAGTTACCAGCAGCTTGTCCAATGGGGTAACACACCTCACAGACTATATCCAACTGTGTCAGCAGGGGCTTCTACTGTCTGCAGCCCCTGTCCACTAAAAGAAGGAGGCTCAATTACTGATGATTCCATACTTCCCAAAGCCAAGTCGCACAGAAACACCAAAGGAGTACACATGTTACTGAAGAGAAAGTTTCCAGAGAAATAAAACAGTCCCACAGTTGTTGATCAGGAACCAGAACCTACACTGAATTGATCATATGATCTGGCAGGATGCAACTCCAATTTAGTTAAATCTAGTTAGGCAGCAGATACCATGTGTTATGTCCAATTCTGATATCCAAGGCTCTTCTGTGAACCAAGGCAAACTTTTGTGTAAGCAACACTGGCATTCATAAAGTGAAGTTAGATTGGCTACTACTGGATCCAACTTGATCTAAGAGCCATAGCTGAGTTTCAGCCAAAAATAAAGGTTACTGCAGCCAATTGCATATGAAAACAGATAGCCTCACATTAGTTTTCAAATTTATTTACGAACTGTCCCCACAGTGAAAGGTGCAAACCACAGACTTTTTCTACCAACCCAGCAGCCCTGCACAGATGCTGCACCTGCAACCACTGGGTCCTGGAGGGAGACAACGGTCACAAGATCATCCCAACTTCTGCTTTCAAGACAGAAGTGAGAAGCTTGCAGAGTGTGTGCATTAAAAGACTATGGCAATGACTGAAACATTGCTCTTCACAGTGCAAAGGTGGGCTGGAAGTTAAGTGAATGACAATCTAGGGTCTTAAAAAAAAAAGTCTCTTGTCTAACTGCAGCCAGACTCTCAGTTTGGATGGCTGGCATCTTCTACTAGCATCTTCTCATGAACTGGAGAGCTCTACTGAAACTTTTGTGCCATTAACTCACCACGTACACCAAGAGGAAAATGTGCTGATGCAAAAGTGAAAGCTGCTGAGCAGCTGTGTCCTGTGTGATTTCTGTGGGGGGCATAGCCCACAAAAAATTGTTTAAAGTTGCCAGTTCAGTTTGGGGTCACACCATTTACATTCAAAGCTCATGGCTTCCTCAAAATAAGCTTGGGAATTGTAGTTTGCCTCTCACCGAGCTACAATTCACAGCACCTACAACTACAATTCCCACAATTATATGGGGGAGTTTTACAGGTCAGGAGGGCCCTGTTTCTACCATTGCTGCCACGCTGGATTCAAACTGTCAGCCCACATTGTGCTGTGACCGCCTTTTCTCCAGAGACTCTGCTTCCCTCCCAAAACTATTTCCCCTCTTGCTTACATCAGTCCACTGCAACTGAAAAATGGCCATTTGTATTACAATCTACCTCTCTAGAAGGAGGAGGGGCTCACACCCCTCTGCTATCCAGCACAGAGTAACTACTGTGTTTTTGTTTGTTACTATGGCATGCATTTTGGTCCTTTTATATTTTAAACCGCCCTGTGATCCTTGGATGAAGGGCAGTATAGAATTGTTGTTGTTGTTGTTGTTGTTAATGTTAATATTCCAGTGGTTCAGTGCTCGGCAGTTTTAACTCCCCAGTCCTTGATTAATTATAACTTTTATTGGACCCAGGAATTTAGAGTGTCTCTCACCCCACAAATTCATAACAACACACACACACAACCCCCCCATCAATAGATTTAGAACAAAGTATTAAAACACCCTTAGGAAAGGAAGTGTAAACATCAAGGGTAAGTAGGTGTAAGATAAGAAAAGAAATACATAGAAACTACAGCCAACTTTGGAAATGTTTAATTCAAAATATGGTTTTGCTAACATGTTTTGACCAGCTACCCGATTAGAATCATTTATCTTTATGATCAACCTTTTTACTTACAGTCTTATAGCTTTACTGCAAAGTATAAGCCGGGTCAAAGAGAAGAGCAGAAAATGGCCACTGTGGCAATAACTAATAAACACTGATGTACTACCATGCCAAAGAGCCCCTTTTGAAAATCGCACCAGGTGGTTGCTGCTTTTGCTTTCCTTTGCTTCCAAAGAGAGGGAGGACTTTAAGCACTTGTGGGTCGATATTTAAATTAGAATAATTTCTGGCATCGACTGGTGAACAGATTTAACTAGTGACAAACTACTCCGTCTTTTAGCCTTGAATTTCACCGTCTCTCGGTTTCACGAACATAACGGCAGCCAATGCAAAAAAAAAACCCAAAACCCTTGGATGGGAGAGAATGCTAAGATGGCACTACTTATAGCTGGCAGTCTCTCGGGGTGACGCTGGAAGTGAAACGCGGCTGCCAACAACTTATCGCAAGGCGCAGAAGTGTGCAAACGTCAGTTCCATATTCAGGCTGCTCCCTCATGCGTGCTGAACAAGGAACCAACTCCAGCCTCATAAAGTTAACAATAAAGCACAAAGTCCCGTGACGTCCAGTGCTCTGCCGCAAGAAAGCTGCTGGCATTTAAGCGATAAATTGGTTTGCTGCGGCAACAGCCTTCGTAAGCAACATACAGTACAGTTACCTTGCACAACTGGGGCACCTGCTGCTCTCCAGATACTGATAGACTACAACTCCCATCACCCAGGCCACCTCCCCCTTGTGGCTGAGGCTGATGGGAGCTGGAGTCCAGAAGCACCTGCAGGGCTGCAGGATCCCCGGTCGCATCTCTGTTCAACTAGCACACGAAACATCTATTGGATCCAGGCTGTCGAGCGAAGCTGAACCCATAGCAGTTCCAGAGAGCAACTTGCAAGCAGTTTCAAGCACTGCGGGTTTTGCTGCCCAGTGCACACCCCCGACCGCGCCATTAAAGCGCATATGAGGAGCAATAAGGAAGTGACACTTGCTAGATAGCATAACGTATAAATGGGTAGCGGGATCGCCCCTTGCAGGGAAGCGCCTGGGAACAGCCGCAAGAGGGATTGCGCGCACACAAGGGTCAAGGTTTGCTTTCGCGACCCAGCTGCGTCCACGCACTCAAAGAACCGAGAAATACAAGCAACAGCTCACACCTCGCTTCTGTCTGAGTCGCGGGGAGCGCCGGGAAAAGTAGTTCCAAAGCTCCAGGTCCCCTTCAGCTCCATCGTCTCTGCTCATGATAGGAGGCACTTCAGACTAGTCTAGGCGCAGTTTATGGCACTGCCCAGCCAACGCCAAGACGGGTTTCTGGGAAATGTCGTTTTCTCAGCAAGATCTGTACAGTACTGTACAGTATATTGCTGGGCATGAACACGGCGGGGAATCGAGCCGGGAAAGTTCTCATTTAAGGAGCTTTACAAGCCTCTTCGTTTGCTTCTGCCTTTGCAATATACCTAGGTGCACCCGTCATTAAAGTTTTCCCTTGCGTCAAAGAGATGAGGGACTTCCTGGATGCCTAAGTGCCCGGCAAATTGAGCTGGTATAGGTATATTGCAGGTATGTAAACAGGTGTATTAACAGGAAACGCGTCACGTGACGAAGTTTTGCCTGTCACACAGCAAGGGCTGAAGGCAAAGGAGGAGCTTTGTCAGGTTGGCAACCTTTTCTATAACTCCCTGTTCCACGCCAGTAAGTTATTATTGTAGACTGGCAGCGGCGTTATGTGCCCCTTAATCTGCTGAAATCGCGCTGCAGGATTTCGCTCTGTAGCTGTGATATCAAAACAAAAATAGATTTCCGGTGGTCTGATTTCACTGGAACGACTGCATTTTTTAAAAATTGAGGCATTAAACACGGATTGATTTCATCAAATGGTGGAATGCCTCTCCAGCAGCTGGAAGTTCCAGTTTAGTGCGCTGAAGGAGACCGAAGGAAGGAAGGAAGGAAGGAAGGGGAGAATTATTTCTTTCGCACCGAAGTGGTAATAATCCACCAGAAAAGCTCAAAAGCCGGATCAGCGGCAAAGGGTAAATAAAGGCAAAAACAAAAAACACGCTCTCCGCACCATGTATCATACAGATAGGGAAAAAGAGCGCCAGCGGTTGTCGTCTGCACGCGGAATTTCAGCTGCTCATAGAAATCAAAGGAGAAATTGAAGATTTTACTTTAGCAATAGTTGGGAAGCAGGTCCCACATAACGAGCAAAAAATAGTAGCAAAGAGAGGAGTCTATAATTTTCTAACTCGGGGTCTTGTATCAGGTGAGAGGCGCGCGCACACCACTGTAAACATTTGCGAGTGTAGCGCGGAGTCTACGGAGTTTAGTGGACGAGGGTGGCATGAAGAGGCAAATGAACTAGACTGCTGTAACCTGGAAATGCAAATGTTCGTGCTACTTCTGACCTGCACCATTAATAGTGTCCTTGCAGGGCTGTTATAAGCAGCTCTCCAAGCCAAAAACCCCAACACACAAATGGTGAAATGTGATCCGACTGTGCTGGGCCATGTTTTAAATGTTTTTGTTGTTGTTGTTTTTAAACTAAGCATCAAAAAAAGTAGTCCCCTCTAAGCCGCTGTAGAATCACGGGTTTCTTCCAGATGCATTCACTTCCGCCCCATGGAAGACTTTATAAATGGCTTCCAGAGGCAGGGCGGAAGTTTCCTATCCGGGCAACGAGATTCTCCGTCCGCTCTGTCATTTACAACTCTGTGACCGTGACCGCAAGGGCGGCAGCTTCCGGCCAGGCTGCCTCCTACGCTCCCCTGAGTGGCTGCGCCGTCTCCATGGGAACGGGCAACTGCCGCGCCAGGTGAGGGCCGGGAGCAAAGAGCGAGCTGGAGCAGCGACGGGCCTATCTTTCGCGACCTGTCGTGCCCCGTTACTTAACACGGGGAGCGTGAGGTCGAGGGCGCTTGGGAGCCCACAGAACGAGATCGCGTGTACCCGGATTGAAATCTTGATCACCAAGGAGATGAGGTCCGTGGCGCTTGATCCGTGTTGCCCAGGAAGAAAAGGCGCCCTTTCCAGCCCCTTGGAGGTGGCTGTGGCCAGTCAGCCCTCGCCACCCACCCTCGTGCTTTGCTTTCCCCTGTGTAGAAATAGGAGAAAAGCCGCGGAGGGGCAGCAAGAGTAAAGTTCTTAGATCACCGAAAAATGTTAAGAACAGTGTTAGGCAGTAGCAGTTAACGGTGCAACCAGTCTTACTTCAACAAAGGGATTCTTATTCATTGTTTGTATTTCTGACTGGTTTATCTTTGCTCTCTAGTGCTTGACTGTGTGTGGTGTGCTCCAGATTTGTGATGCCCCCCTCCCCGCTATTATTGCAAGTGTTGCTCACCTTATTCTCCCTCTTTCCCCCCCACCTGGTGTTTCTGCAGGTTTCAGGTCTCTGCCCAAAGGGAGCTATGAGTGATTGCGCTGGAGGAAAAAGTTTGTATCCCTCTGTTGTGTGAGCATGAGGTGTCCCTCTCATCTGGGATGCAGACACTGAGGCAAGGAAGATGCTCCAAACCAGCAACTATAGCCTGGTGCTTTCCTTGCAGTTCCTACTGCTGTTCTATGACCTCTTTGTCAACTCCTTCTCGGAGCTGCTGCGCATGGCGCCCGTCATCCAGCTTGTGCTTTTCATGTGAGTATGGCACAACAGTGGGTGCTTGTCACTGTCTGGGGTTTTTTTAAAGGGCTTGTATACATTTGTCTCTGAAAAGATGCTCAACAGTGCTATGAGCTCTTAAATAAGCTGTAGGGATCAAAAACGTAGTTACTCTTCAGGTCAGAACTGTAGACTAGTGCTTGAATAAGTGATTTGGAATGGAGAAGAGATGGTTAGTATGTCTACTCAGGAGCAACAGTGAAATCTTATATATTATGTTGACTCTGAAGGAAGTCCCATTGTTTTCAGTCATGCTTACTGTTGTGTAAGTGTGCATAGGATTGCAGCTTAAGCCTTTATGTATACAAGAGGACTTGATCCATAGTAAATGTGCTTAGGATTACAGAGAATTTGCCACATTGAACACAGTGGAACTTTTTTGAGTAAACATGCACAGGAATGCACTTTCTGTTTGTTTCTGCTCTTCTTGGGACACTCTCATTCAGGAAAATGGGAAGAAGAGAGTGCCAGAGAAGAGATGAATGGAGGAATGAAGTAGAATAAAAGATACCAAGAAAATTATTATTCTTTCCCTACTCCTGAAACATCGGCAGTTAGTAGGCTGTATTGTGTTGAATGATATTTTTAAAGGGGTGGTGCTATTATAATCCATTCATTCTATCTTTTCTCTGTGGGTATTAGCAGCTGTTAGCTCAGTTGCCATTACATAAAGTTCTACACTCAGATTATGAAAATGAGTGATAAGCAGGGGGAAATAGAGATAGCTGCAGCAGGTATTATTTCCATTGTAATCTTCTAGAAAGGGTTTCGGGGTTCCCTTTCCTCTGCAATTAGTGGACTAATGTCTCACTTGGCAGCATGGACAGTGAAAACCTCTGCAGCTATGTTAATCTGCTTTTTGTTCTCCAAGTACTAGGCTTGAGCCACAATTGTGGGGAGCCTGTGGCCCTCCAAACGTTGCTGGACCACAACTCCCATTATCTCTGACCATGGGTGGTGGTGGGGAGCTGGTGTCTAGTAGTATTTGGAGAGCCACAAGCAGCGGCATACCTAGGAGTTGGTTAGGTGAGCCCCTGCCAAGAGTGCAGGCTTGGAGAGTGTGCACAAAAATTGTGCCTCTCCACTCTGGCTTGGAGTGGCTAGGGACTTGCTTGCCTGTTCGTGTGCTCCCTGGGCTGCTCCTCCAATACTATGGGTGGCTGGGCAAAGCATGCAGGCTCCTGTGGGTGCTTCGGTGGAGAAATGCAATTGTGCAAGGGACCAGGGTGTGCGTGTGATGCCAAGGATGCAAGGGAACCTAGGTATACCTCTGTGTATAAGGTATCTATCAATCTCTGTCTCATTAAAATGTTTGCCTGCCTTACAGCATTCAGGATATTGCCATCCTCTTCAATGTCATCATCATCTTCCTCATGTTCTTCAATACCTTCGTCTTCCAGGCTGGCCTGGTTAATCTTCTGTTCCAGAAATTTAAAGGGACCATTGTCTTGTCAGCAACATACCTTGGTTTGAGCATATCCTTCCACATCTGGGTCATGGTAAGGCAGGAGAGGATTGTTTATACTGGTTATCAAGGAAGCCCAGATTCTGAATACAGGAGTAATTGTGCAAGCAAAGAAAACACACGTTGAAACAAACTTTATTTTATGCTCCCCCCAGGTTTAGCACTCTGTAGTTTTTAAATATGGAGGTCTGGATGTAACAAAAAAGCAGTATGGTAAATGGAAGAAATGTTGTGCAAGAGCAGGGATGAATAGAAGAAACTTACAGGTTAGGTTACGACAGGGAACTGTGGAAGAGATAGAAGTGCTCTCTATTGAACCCTAGGAATCCCTTGCAAACACCACCTGTGGATTTCCAAATTTGTTTCAACACTCATTATATTTTTAAAAGAAGCTCAGGTTTTTGTACCATCTTCTGTGTGATAAATAATGTGTGCAGAATTTGTAGAACAGTAGCTGTCTCATTGAACTGGTTGAGGAGTTCCCAGGAATAAAGACCTGGGAAGGAGTTGGATTAGATAAACCAAATAGTATTTAAGACATTTAAAAGCTCGTCTGATGAAACAGGATAAACTGGAAGGGGTCCTAGCTGTTGCAACTGTTATAATGCAATATATTATTGTGGCTTGGCATGCTAATTCACCTTCCAACCTTTCAGAATCTTGTTAGTATAAAGCTAGAATTTCCTACTGATAGGGTTAGCTGGATACAGGAGGTCTTACAGTCTTCTTTGACCAGTCCCCCCCCCCCCTTTGGGCAGTTCTGTTTTTCTCAGCTGTCCTTTGTTCTTCACCATCACACCCTGGACTTCTTGCATACATACCAATCACTTCTTTTTCTAAGATCTTTTTGAACAAGCATACTTTTATTTTGCTTTTGATGAGCATAATTTACAGTGTGCTCCATTATTCTTGTTTTCTTCGGACATCTTGTTACACTGACTTCTGCTCACATTAATTTATTCTTTTTAGATATCTGTGTCTGAGATCCATGAAAAATGATTGGCCTTGCAATAATTGCCTAAGCTGTCATTTAAGTGGTCTATTGTACGTTTTGTTAATACTGTATTCATGTGATAGCAAATCACACAAAGCACCCTAAGTTAACGTATTGTATCGTCCATCATAGTTGCCCTCTTATGGTCTTTACTGAGGGCAAGCTTGTTATGTACATGTGATTATGTGTAAGTTGAGTGGTTATTAACATTTGATTGACTTGGTTTACTGGCACTTTTTATGATTTGGAAGCTGTGTAGGCAACAGCTCATCCTTCAGATTCACCCCACCACCCAATTTCCTGGTTTCTCTTGTTGCTTCATGCACCAAAACATTTCACCTTCATGCTGTCTTCACATCTTTTCAATGTAATGTATAGACTTTGTACCCCTTAACACTGCTCAGTATGCTTGTAGCAGAATCTATTCTTAATCTTTTAACTCTCTTTTTTATGAAGCAAAAACAAACAATCCCAACAATAAGGAAGACTGATGTCTTTTTCAAAAGAACCAAGAAGAAAATTTATATTTTGATTCTTATAACAGACTTCCAAACTTTATCTGCAGTTTTGTCAAAGGCAGCCATACATGACTACCCATGCTGATTTGCAGCTGCAGCTATGGACACAAATGGAGTATTGGAATGTGACTCACTAATTTGCTCAGTACTGGCATTAGTGTAGTCCTAGTGAAGTCTGGTTGAAATGTTATATGTTTGCTACGATTTTGTAATATTGTATAAAGGTGGCCTCTCTAATTTATTGATTATTGGCTGTATAAGTAAGTTTCTTGGCTGCAGCGTTGTTCACAGCCCATTATTCCATTGACTCTTGCTATTAGTTGATTGGGGTGAGCCCATTGGATCATTGCAGTCTCATAGAATGAGCAATATATGCTTTGTTCTGGCTCTATTTGCTCGGTTCTGTAGTTATCTCCTAGGTTTGTCTTGTCCTTCTAGGCAGTGTGCCTGGGCATTTGTCCTATATCACATACCTTGAGCTTTAATAACTGTTATATCATTCACCTTTTTTCCTGGACAGATTTGTGAAGTTTAACAGAGGTCACTGTAATTTGGGTAATTAAAGGGAAGGAGGACAGAAGCATTTGGGACAAAAGATTTGTAGGTTTCCATGGTATTTGGAAGCGTCAGGAAGCTGTGCAGAAGTTGTCTTGGAACAGTGGCCAGGAAGTATATTTGGTCTCTGAGCTTTTAGTTGATCAAACTGTATTTTCTGTTTGACACCCTGATCCATTGTAAGCACTCAGCATTTTTGCTGTTGTCGCAATAGGCAATGATCTGTGTGATTTACTTTTCAAATATCAACAGATGTTGTGATTTAAAAACGAGGTCCTTATTCCTGGTTCTTCGTGTGTCTTGCTGTCCAGCTGCCTAACTGAAGGATACATATTTAAATTCAGTCCAAGTTTTGTTCAGTGGAGCAAACAACTACAATGAACAGGTGTCATTGACATGCAATGACTTACCAATGATGATGGGCTATATTGCCAAAGAGTCATAAAAGTTCGTGGTACAGCACCCTTGGCTTCTTGGAACAGAATGTTTAAATTCCAAAGCAGTGCTTGCATTGATATGAATTCACTGCACTGAAGGCAAAAACCTTCTCATATTTACAGCCTCAATAGTCTAGTACCTCCCTATGGATTTCTTTGGCTCTCTTTAGATGAGTGAGGGCTTTACGGAGGCTAACAAAAGATTTATTTCAATCTTACCTCATTTCCAGTTTGAATAACTTAGTGTGCCTATTTTCCTTTTCATTCCCCATCTCTTTTTTTACTCTTTCTTTTAAGATTGCATGCCATTATTTGTAAATGGTAAACCTGCCTAGAATACACTGGACAAAATGGTACATATTGTAGTTAAGTCCCAGTATCTAGGGAATTAATATCTCATCTTTGAAGTTAGATGAAGCAATCTAGCTTGAAAGTTGGGTACTACTGCTTTCCTAAACCTTGCTTGGTGAGGCAGGAGGATTTAAGAGGATTTTCTGTGATCAGTTGTTGAGAGCTAGAATAGGTCTGGTTGTTCTGTATAAATCTGCTGATCCGATTAACCTTTCTTTGCTCCCTGAGCTGCTCCGAGTGCTGGCATCCATTCCATGTGGTGTCTGGTTGCTTAACTGTTAAGAAAGACTTGGAATAGCCTATTATGACTGGGAACATGAGTTTTGGAAACTCTCTAGTAGTGGAACTAACATCATTACTCTTTTTTCCAACAAGCTCAACAAATATTGTGTCTAATTTTAATGTGGGTCAACTTTTGGTTTTTATTTTATCTGTGAAAATATTTTTATAGATACAGTTGCATAACTCCTGGTTTAATATACTTGGAAAAAATGTGGAAGCTTCCTTGAGTGGGATGTAGGAAGGGGACACACCAATCAATGGGATACCACAGGCCTTTGTTGTCCTGGATTGTTGCATGGTTTCTAGAATGTTTATTTGAGATTGTAACAATCTCTGAACTTTCAAGAGAAGGAGTTAGGAATGTTGCTGCTTCCCAAATATATAAATAATTATTGGGAGTAGGAAAATGGGAGCCATGTTTCTGAAGGAATTTGGTAGAAAGATGGGGCACTGAAGAAAGTCTGAAAGGATGGTTGGTATTGTTTTGTGTTGTTCTGGGAGGAACAGTCTATTTCCTGCCTTTAATATTTCATACATTTCTTTCCCACAGAACCTCCGCTGGAAAAATTCCAACTATTTTGTGTGGACAGATGGGCTGCAGACTCTTTTTGTTTTCCAGAGAATGGGTACGAGGCTGTTTCATTTCTCCCCTGTGTTATGACTTCTGAGCAAAGCTTAAAAATTTATCAATGAGGCTGGTTCCATCTGTGCTTCCCACAGAAAGTAGATGGGACAGGGAGCAGGGGGAGTGTAGCTGGGGAGATAATGGTGAAGTTGAATGTAAGAAAATAGTAAAGTTGATACAGGTGTTGACCTTGCTGGCTTGTGACTTATTTCTGATTGGTTGCAGTGGCTGTGCTGTACTACTACTTCTATAAGAGGACGGCTGTGCACTTGGGAGATCCCCGTTTCTACCAGGACTCTCTTTGGCTACGGAAAGAGTTTGCACAAGCACACAGTTGACAGCTGCTTCTGGATCATTTGGAGCAGAGGCCAGCTTGCTAGAATGTCCACAGAGATTTTACCAATATCTTGCAGCAAGTTCCCCTCCTCCCACTACAATTTGTCTCCTACAGTCAAGTTCTAAATCTCATGTGGTCAAATGACTTCATCCCTTTCCTACATTCGTGCACATTAGGCTACTCATCAATGGAACTGCTCTTTTGTGGATACCCTGCTTGCTACTATATGCTTCTCAGTCTCCAAGCACTCCACAGTCCTCCTTTCAGTTCAGCAAACTGCACTCTGGATTTGGCTGAAGCCTTACTGAGGAACGATTTGAAGTGCCAAACAGATTTGGCTGACAACTCCCACTGAGTAGCAATGCTGCATTTTCCTCCTTGAGAATATTTTCTTGCCCTAAGCTCCCCTGTGGCAGAAAAGGATTCCTGCCTTCACTAGTACCTCTGACAGTGCGACAAGAAATAAAGACTATGGTTTGGCTTTGCAGTATTCAGCCTGAGCAAATGTACTCTCATTGACTTGTTAGATTCCCCTTTTGTACTTGCATTTTTATAAATGGTGAGAAAATAAATCGGCTCTTTTTCAGAAACCATAGTGTGGTGATCTTGCTTTATTGTTTTTTCTCTAATGTGTGGTAGTAAAAGGGTGTTCTTTCCATTCCAAGGCTTGATTTATTACCACCAGTTCTCTGTGTTGTGCTGTTGATACTAAAAATAAACCATATAATTTAGCAACATTCCAATACAGAAAACAAATGGATGTTTTCGTTATGCCTGGCATGTGTGTGGTTTAGGGTAAGATAATGAAATTCACAGAAAAAATAAACTGGGAGGGGGAACAGAAGCTTGTTCCTAAAGCGCAATACCCAGGAAATCTTGTACTCTGAAATGTGGGGCAGGACTCCTAACAGTAGAATTAATTGTGGAACGCTGTGGGCCTTTGATAGAATAATAAAAAAGCTTTCGAGGGCAGGAGGGGATGCTGGGTAACTTGTTAAGTGGTGGATTTGGGAGTGGATTTTCGGATATATACGAGCTACGTGCCATTTGGGCCACGTGAACTGAGCAATCCGAGGTGCTTTGTATGATGCGCGTGTGTGTATGTTGTCCCCACTTCCCGGGGAAAAAACTTGTAAAATCTAAAATAAAAATGTGCGTGTGAGGAAAGGGCGGAAGAAAAACGGGGCCGTTACATAACAAGCAAAGAAATAGGTGTCGCTGTTTGGCAGAAGGTGAGAGAACGGAGCCCCTGCGTTTATTTCCTGCCTCCACAACTCGCGCGGGTAGCATTCATGGAGACGAGGCGACGCCGTCCCCGCTCGGAATCTGAGCCTCCGCCCCAAAGAGACGCGGTTCGATATCCGGTATCGCATGGAGCTTTTTGCCTTTCTAACGGGTCTTCCGGCACAAAGAGGCCAGGGATAGAGCGGCTCCGCTCTGCGTCCATTCGGTCTAACGTGCTGGTTGCGAGCTAGGGAGCGAGCGCGCGCCTCGCCAACCCAGACCTTTCTGCCTCCGCGAACGCTGCGCGCCACTCCGCCCTCTCCCGCTTCCGTGCAGTCAGCTTCGCCGGAAGTGGGTTTCCTGCGTAGCGGTTTCCATGGCGATGGAAGATGGCGCCTCGCAGTAAGTCGGGGTCCCGGCAGCGTTCTAGGGGCCCTGGGGGCTGCGAGGTCACGTCACCGCGACTGATCCCCGTGGAAGGCTCGGCTCTTCTTGATTCCCACCCCGCTCGCCCGGCCCGCCGCCCAGGACACCCCGAGCCCTGGAGCAGGGACGGGAACTGGGCTCCGGCTGCAGCCCGGCAGCGACGGCGGGGATCCGACGGCATCCCGCCAAGCGCTCCCCAGGCGGGAGGAATAGCCGGAGCGAAGGGGAAGGAGGCAGAGTGGCCCCCGGGTCCCCAGAGCCTGATGAGGGGCCTCTTGGCTCAGCCTATCGCTGAGCTCCCCCAGAAAAACCATCCTGCCAAAGGAGGGTGGTAGACTCGGGGCCACGTCCTGCGGGAGGCTGCCGCTTCGCAACCCTCTCCTAGCGTAAAGCTGCCCAAATACGGGGTTTTGGACCCTTCCAAGGGGTTCAGATCGGTGGGCTGGGGTTTTTATTCTCTGCTGCTGGTTGGTTTCCCTTTGCCTGAGGTATGTTAGACCATTTGCTGAGGTTCCACGCTAAGCTGGTGAGGCCGCAGCATCCCAGTTTTGAGCTCACGACGTCCAGTGCACCCCCAAATGCAAGAAAGGCAAAATGAAGATTAGCTGCACACAAGGCTTGTGTTCTGTGCCCTTGTCCAGCCCTGTACAAATATTGGCGTCCCCTAATGGCTGTTGTCATCTCAGGGCTTCCATTTTGACAATCTTCACCTCACACCTGTCTCTGTTGACTGAGTTTAGAACAGAACTGAGACTGTCTCATTGGTGCTTGGCTTCTTAGCAGCAGTTTCTGCTTGACTCACACCCTTTGCCCTGCTCCTTTCTGAGGGAAAACCCACCTTGGGATAGATTGGAACAAATGGCAGTCCTGGGAAAACCAGAATTGCCATTGGCTCTGATTCAGCTGGAAAGCAGGGGGACAAGAGGAAGTGTACATAAACTCTAATATAGTCTCTCAAGAAAGTTTGTACTGCTCCTCTTTAAGAGGTGAGAGTGGAACACAAAATGTGTACCCCATAGATAATCATATTCTGGTTTCACCTCCTAGATCGTCAACTATCCTCTACCCCTCTGGAAATTCTCCTGTTCCTGAATGGCTGGTATTACGCAACATATTTTCTGCTGGAGATTTTCATATTTGTCTATAAAGGTGAGTCTTTGAAGGGATGATATGTTTGGGTTGCCTGCAGGCTTTTTTTACGCATTTACCTTGTGGCTCTCACCTGAAGAAAGTGAAAGAACAAAGTGGATAGTGTAATTATTTTTCACCTAGCTGCTTAAGAGTTCACAGCCTTTTTCAGAACCATCCATGTCCCAGTGTTTGTTGTCATTCTAGCTGCTACATTAGATGTTAACCAACATCAGACACTCTTCTTTTATTAAGGAATTCATTAAATGGGAAGAGGCATCTGGCTTTGCTGTTCTCTTAATGCACATGTCCATTTGTGTACCCGCTTAGGACTCCTGTTGCCCTACCCCTCTGCCAATTTGGCTTTGGACCTGATTATGCTTTTTCTCTATCTTGGGATTGAAGTGACCCGGATATTTTTTGGTGAGTATTCAATAAAAATGTTCCCACGAGTAGTGCACTCACCTGCCATTTTGTGAGCATCTTTGATGGCACTTGACCTGAAAAGATGACTCCTAGGGAAACCCAGCCAGATGGGCAGGATATGAATAAAATTTATTGTTGTTGCTGTTGTTAATGTGGTTCACTCATCGATAAATTCCGCTTCTCCAACAGCAAAGGTGTTTGAGAGTAGAGTAGTTGAGCAGAGTGTAAATTGCTGACAGTGCCTTCACTCCATCATTCCAGGCCTTCCTAATTATTCTGCTGAACTGGAATAGGTGCCTCCAATGAAATGAGGCTGAAAAAGGGGCTCTGTGGTACATTCCCTAATTCGGGAGTAGGTAGGAGGCAAGACATCATTATGTGGGTGGAAATATGAGATCCCATTTATCTAGTCTGACTGTCCTTCCTGACCTGAGACTAGCTTATGAACTACAGTACAAATGTTAAATGCAAAATCCCATTCCTTATTCTCTGTTAAATGATTCATGATTCAGGTAGATAGCTGTGTTGGTCTGATGCAGTCGAAATAAAATAAAAGTTTTTTTTTTAAAAAAACGTTATTTTTTAAAAAATTAAAAAAAAATTTTTTTTTAAATTACAAAATTGTTCAGTCGTCAACAGATTTACCATACCCATTGAGTCAATCACCCATCTTCTACTACCCTTCTGAGAAATACCCCACCCCACCTCCCATTATATATAAGGTTCTGGTGACTTCTGTTTCAGTGTATCTGAAGAAGTGTGCATGCACACGAAAGCTTATACCCAGAACAAACTTAGTTGGTCTCGAAGGTGCTACTGGACAATTTTTTGACTTATTTAGTTAAATGAGTTATTTAGTTATTTTTTGACTTATTTAGTTAAATGAGAACTGATCCCTGAAAAGTAGAGCTATTCATTTTGTGCCCTCAGATTCCAAATACTGTGGCTTTTATGCTGAACAGGTCTATGCATTTTCTTTTTAATATTTTCTGTGTATGGCAGGCTCAAAAGGGAACCTCTGTCAACGGAAAGTGCCACTTGCTATCAGTCTGGCTTTAACCTTTCCAGCAGCAGTGATGGCAGCCTATTATCTGCTGCTGCAGACTTATGCTCTGCGGCTGGAGGCCATCCTTAATGCTATCCTCCTCCTCTTCTATGCTGTGGAGCTGTTACTGGGTGTTCTCACTCTGGCTGCCTTCTCCAGGTACTTTACTTGCCTACCATTATGGTATTTTAGGGAAATATTTTTTTATGTGCATTGATTAGATTTTGTTTTTTAAGACACTGACTGTATTTACATGTAATGTTGGGTTTAGTGCTATATGGAAAGGTCTAAGTGAAGTTTCAGGCTCGTGTGTGAGTCCCCATATCCTCTTCCTTTATGGCTGGGAGGACGTGGAAGGATTTACTTTCATTTTTAAATAATCCCTGTTTAGCGTCATGTTGGAACCAAGGATCCTGGTTTAAAACAACAAAAGTCCTGTGGCACATTAAAAAGTATCAAATTAGTTATGGCATAAGTTTTCATGGACTAGCTTAAGCTGTAATAAATGTGTTAGCTTAGCCTTTAATGTCCCCCCAAAACTGGACAATATTCAACCAAATATCCACACTAGTGCAAGGATTAGTATTAGTACAGTGGGACTTCTGTGCTCCATGCCATTCCCAGAGCAGATTTAAGGGGCATGCAGGTGGGGAATATGCTCAATTGCACAAGGAGAAATCTTTCTTCTTAGCGCTGTGTTGAATGCAAGCCTGACTGTTATACTCTCTGGAAATTGGTATACTGTAACTCTGATCAGTTTAAGAAGCCAACTTTGTAACCCATAGTGTGAAGTTGATTTATTATGGCACTTACCAGAGTTTTAAACCAGGATTCCTGATTCAGACATAATGCTAAGCTAGGATTCTTTAAAAATTTAATTAAATAGAGAACACAAAATCCTGCTGAAGTCCTCCTTGGCTGTTGTGGGAGAACATGCAAGTTTGACGTTCTTTTTCTGATTGATTCAGGCTCAATGTTGTAATGCTAAATTGCACAGGTGGCTTATCATATATTTATGTTGGTTGGCTTATTTCTTCAAACAGGGGAATCAATGGAATACAAAGGGATAAAGTACCCATGGGCTCCCCAGATGTTGCTAGACAACTTCCATCATCACTGATTATTGGCTATGTTGGGAGTTGGATTCCAACATCTGGAGGCCTGCAGGTTCCCCATCCTTGGAATAGGTGTTCAGTCTGTTCCACTGTACTTTGGGTAAGAAGGCAGAGGTATTTGCTGTTGCTGTTGCTAAGATCCTCATGTTTCGCTCTATATTTTCTGCAGTTTGGACTCTTACTGAGAACCTTTGTGGGCTGCAATGTATGGAACTGTGTGCTCTTCAGATTGGAGAGAGGCTGCATGAACCCTCCATTTCTGTGGCTGGAACAAGATGAGGTGTGTGTCCAATTCCCCCAATAAGCTGAAAGAAGGCGGCTCAACTTCTCATTTCAAGCTCATTCAGGTGGAGCACCATTAGCAGGGTCTCCAGTGTCTGGAAACAGTTTTCATGAGATGACGGACCCACACACCCTAACTAAGCTTGCAATCCTCCTGGAGGGCGCCAGTTGATCCATTCCAACTTTGTACCTTTGGTAATTGACTCTTGCAAGTCAAAAGACTATGGGCCAGTGAATGCCACCTAATAATCAGACTTTGCCTGCAGCTGGTGTGTCCTTTGAATTCCCCAGCGTGGTACATTCTAACAACGCAAGACTCTAGCATGTGTGCAGTGACTCAGGAGGGCAGTCTTGCTCATCCTCCCTAATTGTTGTGTTACCTCCTGTGCCCTCTTCCTGAATGTGGGTAGGGATAAGGGCAGCAGCCCTTGTGCCCCTTCCCCCCAAATCAGTGTTGTTATTGGTGTGTATTGATAATTTGTGATACTTGGTTTTCTACTGCACCCTTGGAATAAATATTTATTTTTAAACTACTGTAGCTATGTGGAGCTTCAGACAAACATTGGTACATGGGAGAACAGCTGTGCTCCTAGAAGCATGGGGGACCCCTCTTGGGCTGAAGAAAAGTACACATCTTTAAGATAACTGAGGCTTTGCAAATCATCCTAACTGCAGGAAGGTGCTTCAGAAGGGACCTCATGGGCACAGAAAGTTTTTGCATAAGGAAATTCATATGAAAGGGTCCTGGCTTGGGTCTGCTGTAGGTAGCAGAGCTTTCATTTAGAGTTCAAGTATGTCCTGTGTGAGGGAGGATCTACGGAGGAAAGGTCATTTCCAAGAAGTCTAACACATGGGCCAATTGGGCATCAGTTGAGATAAGCATGAAGTAAGCCCACACAGAAAAAGTTTATTGGTGGGAAGAGCAAGGTCAGATGCTCTCAGAAATGGAACAGTGTTGCTCCAGATGCGTCTGAAGCCCCTGCCCATAGTCGGCCTCCTTGCTCAGCCACAAAAAACTTGTTGTTGGGTGCTTTGATGATCAGGCAGCTGGAGGATGCAAACTGGATGGTGAAATTGCTGGGACGGTCACTGTTTACCAAGATTTGTCCATCGTTATCCAGAGCCCAGTACTTGCTGCCTGCAGGTCAAGTGGCAGAATTAGTGGAAGGAAGGGTGAGGGTCAGGGAAGGTAGAGGTGTGGCAAGACCAGCTCTTGGATCTCTCCGACTTTTACGAGGTAAAAGAATCACAGGTAATTAGGATGTGCTTGTCATGGCAATACTAGGTATGGTTTAGAAAGAAACCATGTATAAAGTGAAAACATGACCGACACCTAGAATAATAGAGTCGGAAGGGACCCAAGGGTCATCTAGTCCAACGCCCTGCAACACAGGAATCACAGCTAAATCAACCATGACAGATGGCCATCCAACCTGAACAGTAGTTTATCCTTAATTGGGCCTAGGAAACTATTGTCCAGGGGTCATGGAGCAAAACAAAGGGCAAAGGGGGGGAAATAGTGATGATGCGCTCTCTTGCATTGTTTTGGTTTGGGAAAGCAAGTTTTGGCCCCCTCCTATGGCTACGTATAACCTAGGCTTGTTTTTATAAAAATCCTTTGATGGCAGCTCCCATTTATGAGTAGGTCATGTTTCTCTCGCAACACAGATACTAGGAGACCCCAACCCCTTGGAATATACTTAGTCCCACCTGGAAACATACTAACCAACTTGGAAGTTGTAGTAGCCTTCCTCGGTGAGCGACAGGCTGCTGGCAACATAGCTGACGCAGTTCCCTTCCAACTTCCTCATGTCAGAACACAGACCCACGTAGCCGGCATCACTGTGCAGGACAAGCAGTGGCCGGTTCACCAGCACCAGCAGGAAATCTTCACTCTTCCCTGAAGGTACAAGGGAAACCTTTAGCATTGGCCGCACCTGGCTTTCAAAGAGAACTATTTTGCCACCCTTCCTTTTGCTCTCAAGAGGGAATCAGCTCCCCAGGGAAAGTCAACTTCAGTGCTAAAGATCAGGAGAAATCACCCCACACTGAGAAGCCAGGCTGAGTGTTGTAACAGGGGCCTAGAATTCACAATATCTCCCTCTAGTCTTTCTTACTTGATTCAAGGTGCTGCTTATGGCACAGAAAGCTTTTAATGGCTTGGACTTCAAATACTGTTCTTCCCTTGGGTTTTATCCTGATTTCTACTGTCAGTAGCATTTGCCCCAAAGTTCATTCAAGTAACCACTATGGACAACAACTGCACAGCTGTTTCTGGTGGTGGTTCCCCCCAAACTGGAACTCATTCTCTGACTGCTTCCCAGATCATATTACAGAAGCAATGTCAACCTACTTGGTATGCAGTTCTGGGGGCCAGGATTATATGCACAGAGGGGCAGTGTTTTAGTGAGTCTTAGGGTGTTTTTTCCTCTTTCATCTAGGCTGTATTTGTAGTGATGTTAGCTACTCCAAAGCGTAAGGAAGGGAGTGTTAACAGAACTCATTCCATCTTGCAAGAGCAAGATTATGAAAGTTTTGGTTGCTGGTTTCCAACAAGAAGCCCTTGAGGTGTTGAAAAAGCCATTTCACAGGATGGGCTTAAGGTTGGCTCCCCATGTTCCAATTTTATATCCAGGGACAGCTTGGTTTCTGTGCAAAGACTTTCCCCACATTATTCCTCTAGAGAGCTATCTAGGGAGTTAGTGCAAGGCTGTCGCTTCCATTCCTTTCCCCTAGAACTACCTAAAGCTAATTTGCAGCTGGCAGTGTGCAGTCTCTCTTCCCACCCTAGCTGTGTTCACCTGTCCACACTGATGCCCTGGTGCTTGTAAGAGAAGCTCTCTACCAACTTGTACCTGCAGCTTTGGGAATTGCCAGGAGCTGTCCATTGGGCCGCATGGACACTTGCTTGTCTGCTATGCGGAGACACACCTTTTGGTCTTGGTACTGGATGTCGAACCAGACATTCCTGTCCTGTTTGGTGTTGCTGTTAATACAGTCATTAGGACCCTGCAAAAGACAGGATGCATTTGTTGGAAAGTGCTTTTTGTGTTTTTGGGTTACTTTGACTGATAGAAACCTTCTGTATCAGTCCCTTTATCAGCTACGTTCTGAGATCCATGTTGATATATTTTCAGTGGAAGGTATTTGGTGCTGCATCAAGACTGAGAATTCCATTGTGGTAGGTGACGCAACCCAAGAGTACAGCAATGCATGAGCTTCTCAATACCAGGGAGGTTAGTCCAGCAGTAGTTACCTCCAAAAGGGGAAGGTTTCTAGCATCAGCAAGCTAGGGATGGTGGTGGACCTTGGCTTTATTCAAAGCCACTTTATTGTTGACTTCACACTTCAAGTTGCACTATGTGAACCATAGCCCAGACTGAAGCCAAACTGTAAGATTTCTAAATGGTATGTTAGATGTGCAGTATAGGTTTTGAAGCACAACAAAAATCTGCAAAATTTCTGACTAGGGTTCATAGCAGATAGTGTATGTGCACACCATGAACAATCTGCACCACAATCTGGGCACAGATGTATCCAGTGGAAGCTGATCCACTTGGGCAAAAGGGGCCCTGCCCCACCATCCTCACTCTGCCCTTGATCAGTCCCCCCATTCTCACTTACAACCAGTCGTGGGGTGGGGCTGCCTGTCAGCTTCCTCCCTCCTTAGTCTCAGTATTGCCCATTGTAGAATATAGTCAGAAGGAGGTTGGGAACAAGACTGGAATGAGTGGCTGTGGCTGAAAAAAGCTTGGGGCTTTCTGCATGCAAAGCAGGTGCCCTACCACCTACGAGCTGCCGTCCTTCTCCGTAGTTAGGAAACATAGTTAGGTCCTGCCTGATCGCTGCTGTTCCTCGTAATGCGTGGCAGGCACACTCACCAAGGACATATATGCACCACTGTGGCTACGGAAGCAGACCTTCTTTGTGGTGTCATCAAACAGCACCTGGAAGATCTCGGTGTTGCCGACAGCCATAGCATTGGCGTAGAGATCAGCACCTGCAGGGGGCAGGGAAGAAACACCCTAGGTCAGCATTCCTACATATGCCATTGCCCACTCCTTGCAGGCTGAAATCAGTGCTTCATGGATCGAAAGAGGAAAACATTGTGCAGAGAATGGGGGCATTGTGTGTCAACATTTGAACCTTCCTATCTTCATCTTTGGAGGCAGGCTGGTTTAAATTCAAATCCTCTTTCAGATCTGGATTAATTGTGCACAAGTTAAATGTGCCGTAAGTTGCTGGCTTGCTGTACTTCATTTCTTCCAAAGGAGTGCAGAGTGTGGATTCAAGTAACCTGTCTCACCAGGGGAGTCCTATGGAAGATCTTTGGCTACATGGCTTCTCCCATGGCCCCCCAAATCTGCTCTGCAGGTTCAAGACAACCCCGAACAATGTATGTAGGAAAGGTGAAATCAGTTTATCTGGGAAGCAGAACAATTGCCTTAAAGTGACATTGAATTCCATCCTGGGTTACTCTAGTCAAAGCACTTTGTATGGTTTTCTTCCAGACTTCTTTCCCCAGTTCTATAGCTACACTATTCATTTACTCAGGTTTTTGCTTTTTCAGCTCACAGCTTACTTAGCCCCATTTCGATTGGCCATCTTGTATTCTGGTTAGCCTCCCTAGCACTTCTGTCACACCACTTTTAATAAGAAATGCTGTGGTTTTTTTCAGGGACCGTAATCTTACTGGATCCTTGCTACTTCAATTGTATGTGCCCTTTTTCTGCTTCTTACTTCTGCACCCTCTTCAGCCATCTTGCCTCTGAGGTCCCAGCATCTAAGCTTACCTGCCTTCTAAGAACTCCTCCCAGCCTTCACCCTGCCTCCCGAGTCAGTCTTATCTCAGTTTTACCCAACCAAACTGACAACTGCCCCATTGCTTGCAGAATGTGGACCACCACTGTGCCTCATTTTCTGAGCAGGTGGAATGGTCACAAACATTCCATCTCATCAGACAGGAAAAGCCAATCAGCTGCAGAGGCTTCACAAAGTGCAATGCAATATAGATAGTGCTGTTTTCTCCTGACTTACCTGGCCTGCAGCAAATGAACTTGTTAGTAGAAGAAGAGCGCATAGAGACCTGGGCAGGGCTGGATTCCATGCTGAAGAGTTCCTCCCGTCCAGGTTTGTCCATCTTTACGGTTCTCATGCTACCCTCTCGCCCAGTCAAGTACTTTCCCTCCTCATCCCGCAGAGCGACCAAGCCGCCATGCACCTCCAGGGAGTACAAAGTTTGTGGGGTAACATCTGGTACCAGTGAGCCGTTGGAAGCCAACAGTTTGCCAGCCCCATTCCTCAATCCATACTTCTTTGCTGGAGACAAAGGCGAAAGAGATGAGAGGTTGACAGCAGCTTGATGTTCAGTCCTGGAAAACAATCTCCAAATCAATTGTCTTACAAAGCAGCATCAGGGCTGATGCTTGTTTCACTGCAGAATTGCCACACAGGCCCACCCTGCCTGCAGTTCTAAACACCAACCCTTTAGAGCACGCTAGTCCTGTTCACCCTTAACATTTCCCATTGTATTTCCCTTACCCAGAACCTCATATATCATTTGTACAACAGCCCCCTGTGCTTTGTTCTGATAGGCAAGTTGAGGTTCATTGGGCCTCAGCTTTGTACAGCATTGGTGGTGCTGATACTGCATTTGTTTCCTCGTAGATTACACCCTATTTTTCTTGCATAGTTACTTTGGGGGTTTACATGTTTGCTTGATAAAGCTAGAGGCCATGACGCCCTACCCAGGTATAGTGAGATGTGCCATGGGCACATGCAGGCTGAGATTGGGATTGAAGTCATGTTCTCATCTGCACTAATACACATCTTTATCCACACTACATGTGTGTTTTAAAAACTGGTTGTATTAGATTCTTTAGCCTAGTGTGCAATTTCACTTAAAAGTGTGTGTGAGAGAGTGGGGAACCTCCAACATCAATACGGTCAGGAAAGAGGATTTGCACTTGGAAACTTCTCTGCACAGACAATTCCCTTTCTTGCCTTATTTGGAAAGTTTGCACTGGTGTCTAACTTACCAGAAAGTCTTGCATAGGGCAATTAGTAGTTCTAAGAATTACCCAGGCTAATTAATGATGTCAAGGAAATCAAAATTCCTGCCAGCCACAGTGACTTTTTGGGTAAACAGAATTTGAATTCACCTGGTATGTATGGGGAAAATTGCCTTCTCTCACCATTGGACTCCAGACCTATTGGAGGAGATGCAAATGACTCAAACTGAACTTTTTCACACATCAATAACAGAGGACTATCTTAGAAGGTGCTTGGGTGGCTTTTGGATAGAGATGTGTAAATAAGGCAGTGTCACTCAAACTTTTTGAATTAAGACCTTCCACTTAGAAGCACTTACTGCCTTCCCAGGCCACCCCACCCACCTGTAGCACTTAGAAATCCTCATGTACAGGTAAAATCACAAGCAGACAAACATCTGTAGAATAAAGTAGCAACTTTCTCACTGTGGGAGGAGAAAGCCTGTGACCAGTACAGACTTTCTCCATCTCTCAAATTTCTCAAGTCTTTCCAGGTGTTCAGACTTACCCCAGGTGTCTGCTCCATAGTTGGAGAGGATAACAGAAAACTTTAAACAATCCTTAGTTCAGAAGAAGTAACTTTCTTGTTAGTATGGTAGCTATAAGTCCTCATCTGCAACAGGAATTACTGTAAGTGTGTGTGTGTGTGTGTGTGTGTGTGTGTGTGTGTGTGTGTGTAACCCTACAGCAGAATGTTTTGCTTCTTTAACACGCTCCCCCAACAAAGGGGGGGGGGAGGTGTGTGTTACAGTATTAGAGAGAAAAATGCACATATCAATTGAAAACAAAATAGGAAAATGCCACCACCCACCTCTGAAATCATAGTAGATAGTGATGACTGATTCAGCCCCCCAGGGCATGTCACGGTCACAGCGCAGCACCCCAGTTTTATCATCACACCGCACATAACGCTTCCTGTTGGGGTTGTACATGGCAACATTGGGGTGGACAGCCAGGTGGAGGGTCCATTTTTCAGTTTCGGTGGCAGCCTGGGCAAAGCAAGTGACGTTCTCCTCTGCTCCACCCAGGTAGCGCTTGGACTGTTCATTTTGCAAGGACACCTGCAGGGAGGGAAGGATGTCTGGTCAGCTACATTGCCCAAGACAAGAAAAGCAGGAATACTCTCAATGAGCAAAGAACATGGCAGAATAAAATTCAGGTATCATTACACCAATTACGTTACACCTTTGGGCTTATGGAGTTGCCATGATCACCCAAATTCCATTGTGCAACAGTTGTTTCCAGTTGTGGATGGGAAGTGGCTAGGGCACCTTGAAGGATACACCCGGCAACTCTTAGCACAGGGACTCAAATAAGCTAGTCAGACACATTCTCTCCCCTTCAGCCCATAGTGGCTATCATACTGTTTGGCCACGGGGCAAAGAGCTTCCCAAGGAGACCATTGGGGAGTGGGGAGAGAGTCCAGGGACATTTTGCACTCTTCCTGATGCACTTTACAGCACTGGAGTGCAGGAATCTGCTGCCTGGACTTACCCGTAAGAATCTAGAAAAGACCCTGCTTCTCACCACAGCAAACTAGTCTGCAAATCGAGCTCAACCCTGCCCTCATTTCTGCCTCTTAATTGTAAAAAACATTTGTAAGCAAAACAAGAGGCCCACATTTGGGCAATAGTGGAATAGTTTTGAGGCCCTATTGAGGCAACTTTCAGCATTGTTTTCCTACCTTCTGCCCTCCGTCTCACCCACCCAACCAACCCTCTTTGTCCAGAATTCCAGCCCGATAATATCGAACATAAGCTACACTTGAGAGATAGGATGCTTGTGCCTGGGTGAGAGACAGCACCTTGCCGTCTGGATATTGATGCAAGAGAAAGAAGGTCTGAGGCCCTGGTTTGTCCTGGTCACAGGTGACTTTTCCATTTGCGTCAGCCGCCAAGTAGCGTTTCAGTGCACTGATCAGGTGAAGCTTTTGGCCAGCCCCTTCTCCTGGGCCAGCTGCCCCAGCTCCCTGTGGGCTCACAAACTGCAGTACCCACAACTGGCGAGGCTTCAGTTGCTTGCCTGTGGCTGCCACCTGGAAACGGAAAGGTTCAGCAGTCAGGTACCGGTTGGCCGCATTAACAAGGCCAAATTCTAGTGAGTATGTCATGGTGAGAATGACAAGAGACTTGAATGGTACCCATTCATCAGACCAGTTATCTGGGCTCACTTTAGATTAATCCTGGTCCCTTAGATCACAATCATCACCTAGCAACCAGGTAAACCCACCCACTCAGCATTAAGCCCCTCCCACAGACTGTTCACCACTCAAGCTGCATTCTGAAAGTACTACCACCTCATCCGCCAGTCACAGGCAAATGCCCTTTTATGACAAACCTTCAGGAAGGTGAAACACAAGCCATCTGTGCAAGCCTATGATCCCCAGAAACATTTCACTGAATACCACTAGCAATCAGGACAATATTCTTGTAACTGAACCTTTTCCTGCCATAGAAAGCCCTTATATGCTATTATATTTCCTTGCATCCTTGCCTTCCTTCACGTGAAAGGCACAATCCCCTTTCAAAGTGTTTGAGTTTCATCTGTTTCCATCATGGCTTCATTTCCCCATCTCTGTTCAGCATAATGCTTATGCCTTTTTATGAAACCTGTGATTTCTGTTCATGTTTTCCAGAGCAAATATTTTTTAAAGGAGCTACTTAAAATGATGCTGAGCATCGAATCTTCATTCAGTGTACTGATTTCACACTGGCAGAAATTCTCAAGGGTCTCAAATCTTTCCTTGGCTTGCTACCAGACACTCCCCTTTAAATGGAGATGACTGAGAGATAGAAGCTTTAAAAAAATCATGTTAATATGTGTACATAGTGGGTTTGGAACTAGTTTAGCAATACATAAAACCATGGCTGAACAAGGGCTACTACCCAGCCAAAATATGGCACCTGTCTTATCTATCCACCCTCTTTTCCATATCAAGGTCTCCCCCCTGCCCCCCGCTCATATTCAGCAGAGATTCTAGAAAACAGCTCACCCAGCATTCAAAATAGTTACAAAATGAAAAGAAGCCATACAATGCAGTATAAAAGATTGACAATATCATCAAGTTTATTACACAATTTCCAACCTATCAGAAAAAGACAAACAAATCAAATCACGAAGAACAGGGGTGAGTTTGAGAGGAACCAAGGCTATGTTTCTGTTGTTTCATTTCTTTCTTTTCTTTCTTCCATTATTTCAAAACAAACTAAAAATGTCCATTATGTAAAAAGCAACTTTTCCAATAATCAATTTTTAATATATTTTACAGTTTAAGTTGTCACTCCATTGCTTACACAACTTTCCCCGTTTTATTTTTTAAAAAACCACATTTAGAGCTGAGCACCTCTGTGATCAACAGTACAAAAGGAGGTGCCACATCACACAAGAACATCCTTTGCCAGACACCACCCCCTCCGCCTTAGGCCACAACATTGTTCCGTGAGACAAAACAGGGTCCTTCTACAAGGGAGGCTTCACCATGCAGCTGAACAATCACATTAAGTGTTCGTGAACACAACAGATGCTTGGCCTCACTACCGAGATCCAGTTGCTGGAGACTGCATATTCCAGGGTGTAATGTGTTACCTTGATTTTAAGTAACTGGGTGCTCAGGCTAGGATGGAGCAATGAAAGCTGAAAATGAACACCCGTAGGGTTGCAACTCAAAGATGAGAGCTTAATCAAGAACTCTGCAGGTGCTTTTGTCCCATAATGCTCCAAACACGCAGGTTTTTGCTGCAACTGGTCTCAAAGGGCTGCCTGGTGACTAGAATGGCTCCAGAAACCCTACTTACGATTACATAACACAGCTAAAAATGGTGGTGTGAAGAGACGCCTCCGACTGTCTCTAATCGTCTCCCTAGACTGGCATGCCAGAGATCAGTGAGGTATGGTGCTATCTGAAGCAAACTCATGAGTGAACCACTCCAAAAAGGAATTCCTTTTAAAAGGAGGCAGGGGCCAAGGAAAGCTCTGGACCTTAAATCAACATGTTCAACAAGTACATCACATAGAATTTTAAAAATGCTTAGGGTGTGCTGCATTCGGTAACTTCCAGGTAGCCCCAGCTTGACTTTGCCCCTTTCCATTCTATGGTCTCCGTTCACAGCACTTCCTCTACAACAAGGAAGGCGGCAATCTGGGAGGGGCTGGCCCCAGAAACAAAGGTTTACATCAGAAGTTACAACTGGAGCAGCTATTGCATGAAACAAAGCGAGGAAAAATGGTTAGCAAATCAGTGGAAAGCGGACCTGCAGTAGCCAGATCTATTTTTTAAGGGAGATTCAACGTTGCGAGCCGGTTGACCAACGCAGGCCCCTCTAGAAGAAGCCAGGTAGAAAGGTGACATTTTCCCGCAACTAAAGGAGGAAGGGAGAAGAGGGGTGACCCGAAGAAGCAGCCAGCCTGCCTTCCATCCTAGCAGGGAAATACTGTTTTCTAAGCTGTGTACAACGGTGCTGGAGGGCGAGACTGAAGCTGCTTGGGGAAAAGGATCAGATTTAAGGAGGAATGGATGCCTCGATGCCTAAGAAAACAATGCAATGTGGCCCGTGGACACGAGTTCCGGGGAGAATAGGGTCAGACATCTCATACTGTGCTGAAGCACCAGTTTTTCTTGCAGGAGACGAGCTGGATGGGCTCCTTCCCCAGTGCTCCTAAAAAAGCCACGGAAAGGAAAGAGGCGAGAGACCTCTGTGGAAAGCACCATTCTCTTTGGGTCCAAGAATCCATGGATTGAAGTGGCCCCCTGGTCACGGTGGCTCAGACAACCAACCCCTCCCACCCTCCAAGTCATTCAGTGCTTCTCCATCAAGCAGCAGCGACAGCACACAGGCAGAGCTCAGGTCCCAATACCATGGTGTGCCAGATGGAGTTCTGCAGGCAAAGTCCCTTCCAAGGGGTCCGGAAAGAGCAGAGGGCAGTGGGAAGGAGGGGGTGGAGAAGCCTCCATATTTTAGTCTTGATTAAGGAGAGGAGATCAGAGTCCATAAAAACACTGAATGCTTCCCACGCTCCTAGAAAGAGACAAAACAAAATTGGCAACGCCAGTAAGTTCTATAGCACTTTCAAAGAGGTTTGTTGAGAATTTTGTTCATTAACCCTGGACTGTAACTCCATGGGGAAGTCACAGTTATTTCCACATGCAATAGGGAACCAAAGCTACAGGGTTGTCTTAGCTCATGGTTGAACTGGACTAGACTCAGCACTTTACCCACTGAATAAAACTTACTCTCAAGTCAGACTCATCGCCACCTTAGGTGCTAGTCACATTCATAAAGCAAAGAGGGTGGTGAGATTGCAAGGCTATGTTTTACTTATTTTTGTAGTTTCCACCCCACTTTTTATTCCAGGGCACCCAAGGCAGATTGCCATTGGAAAAAATTGGCTAATTTTCAAGTTAGAGAAGTTATTCTACCAATACTAGTCTGTGATGCTCCTCTTGAAATAAAAGATCTGAACTCTTTTTTTTTTGCAATTTCTCTCCCTTATGCTAGGTCTGAGAATTCAAAGTAATATAAGTCAGCTGGATTTGTTGTTGGGTTTATTGGTTTGCTTTACAAAGAGGCAAACAAGACCAGCAAACATTAACACAGAGATGGTAAAAACTCTTCAAAGAGATAGTTACGTCTGTGAATCATAGCTGGGCTCATCAGGGATTCCATAAATCAAACACACTAATGATGACCGAATCTGAATTTAATGCTTGCAGAGGTACAGCCTCAGACACAATCAACACAGTCAGGAAGGGCAAAAGTAGCTTTCTGCACAAACTTAAAAACAAAACTGCCCAAGCACTCACACTTTCCCATGGCATGGATGGGAGCAATAAGCCATGGAGATTGGCTTGTCATTAACATGCACATTGGAATCACAGCTTGTTTCTCTTGAACAATGGTCGGTAAGTCAAGAACAAACTTTGGATTGCGGATTGTGTCTTGATCAGATTATTGCTGTCATTCATGGCAGGGCAGCAGCAAACTGGCAGCTACTGAGCAGTTTGCATTAGCATGCTACTAGTTCACAGTAACCAGGACTTATTGCAATATATAGACTGGGCTCTTGACACATTTACCAGGGCATCTGATTCTAACCTACAGAAACATCGTAGTTTTGCTCCATAAGACGCACCTAGTTTTTAGAGGAAAACAAGAAAAAAAATATTCTGAATGAAACAGTGGATGTATGATTTTTGTGGTTCATGCTGTGGCCACAGACGTGTGATTTGACGGCGAGTTTGGGGTGACCCAAAGCAAAAATCCTGAGGATCCATGTGGACCTGTGCTTTGTAACCACATTTTTGCGCCATTGCGGCCCCACGCAACAGTGGGTGCGGGATTTTATTTGGTGCAGGCTGTAGCCATGGACATGCTATGTGATCTGATGTGATTTCGGGTGACCCAATGCAAAAATCCTGAGGATCCATGGGCTTTTACCCCCCTCCTCCCAGGCAGCCTCCTTTATCACTAGCGTCCCTTATCTCCCTCCCGATCGCTTGCCAATCAGCTGCTTCCTTTCAACACTCCCTTCCCTCTTGTTTGCCTTAGTGTCTTCCTTAGCTGGAGCAGTTTTTTGCTTATCCTTTTCTTCTAATTTCTCTCCTCAGTGCTTTAGTCTTCCTGTCTCCTCTCCTTCCAAGTTCGCTGTCTTTACCTCCCCCCTCCCAGACAGCCTCCTTTATTGCTAGCGTCCCTCATCTCCCTCCTGATCGGTTGCTGATCAGCGGCTTTGTTTTAACACCCACTTCCCTCTTTCAAAAAAAAAAAAAAAAAAAAGCATGATCTGCTTTTCGCCCTTGGGCAATTCGGCTCCAGGGACCACAGACATCTTCCCTTACTTTTTAGGAAGAAAAAAGTGCATCTTATGGAGCGAAAAATATGGCAATCCACTGGTCACAGTTCAAGGAATAAGGAAAAGTACCCTAACAAAATTGCATAGTTAGCCTGAGACACACAGTTATTCAGAGCCCAGCTGAATATACTAAAAATCTACTAAGTTAGAAAATAAACAGCTCAAGCATGCACTCAAAGTGCAAGCCAATCAGGGAGCAGACAACTCCCTTATTTTTGAAAAATCTTACCTAGCAGAACATACTGCATGGAGAACACAATACAATATGTATTTGCCCTGGTAGCTTAAGATCCATGCATGACCAGTCCACTCACTGGAGGGAAGTGTGAGATTATGCCATGGAAAGTCTTCCAGAGCATAAGGGAAATCAACCTTACCTAGCCAGCATCTACAAGAGGGATGATACTCAACTTGAAGAGAAGGCACTTTTTTTGGAAAGGAAAATACACTGGGTGGGTCTGGAGGGGATGGGAAAGGTAAAGCAACCTGGAAACATCTCTCACTTCTCTCAGTGATGTCGGTCTCTTTCTCTGTCCCTGTCTCTATGTCGCTCATGCTCCCGGCTTCTTTCCTGGAAATAGTCCTCATGCCGATCTTCATTATGGACGATGTCTCGGTGCCTCCTACTGCTCTCACGAGACCGACTGGGTGATCTATCCCGAGACCGGTGCCGTTTTCTGGAAAACAATGAGGTATCTAGTTACTGGCAAGCTGTAACAAGACCCTTTCCCCTACCAAAAGCACTTATTCCTACCTGGCTGTACAAAGCCCAGGAAGGGGACCAGAGCACAACTGAGACTCGCCCATCAGCAACATGAGCGACAGTAGCTGGATGACTTGGCAATAACTGTGCCTGAAGCTCACCTGGAAGAGCTGCTGCTGGTGCCCATGCTGTAAGACTTGGCTTCAATGCCATGAAGACAATCCTTGAGTGAAGAGATAAGGACTCTACACCGCTCATCATTTGCGACACGTGACTGTTTAATCACAGCGATGGCTGTGAGCAGGGTCTCAATGGCATCGCTGTAGTCCCCTGCAATATAACAGAGCAAAGGCGGCATGGTAAGAATGAGGCCAGGAGCGAGAAATGGCAAGAGGTAGCAAAAGCCAGCTCTGGTTACCTGCACTGGCACCAGACACAGCTTTGGAAATGGCACTGCTGGAAATTGCTCGATTCCTGTTCATGATATCCTCAAATTCAGCTTCACTGACAGGAGGCGGCAATGGGCCCAGTTCCCTGCTGTAGTACACAAACACACACAGAGGATAAACAGCTTCAAGCAGAACTATGACACAGTTCCTTATTCATAGACATGGCAATTCAAGGCCTTTCAAAACAGCAATGTGTGGTTGACCAGGTACTGCCCCCCTCCCCAAAGCAGGTATTAAGTAGCATCCTTCAAGAACCAAGTTGTCAGCTGTCGTGCCCTAGAGCTATGCGAGGCATTTTCTACCACCAACGAGAAGGTGGTTTCATGTCTAGTTGAACCATCACTCTTTGCATAAAAACAAAATAACTGAGCCCTTGCTAAACAAGAGGCTTAGCTACTGTTCTTTGCACTGCTTAGTTTTGATTTTTTTCTTCTCAGATTCCCGGGAATGGGCTTGCTCTCACCTGCTGTGGTTGTATGCTGCAGAGGTCTTGTGATAGGTGTCTGGCGGGGGCCCCATTGCTGCATTGGGTGGGGGGAAGAAGGCTGGGTTGAGGTGCAGCGCAGGTGGCACGGCCCCAGGAGGTGGCACAGTGAGGTGTGGAGGAAGTCGAGGGGGAGGGGGCATGAGGTGTTGGTAGTGGATTCCTGGAGGGGGAGGGGGAACCCCAAAGCTTGAGGAAAGAGGAGGGGGTGGTATGGGTGGAGGTGGCAGCCCCATGAGAGGAAGCGCAGAAGGAGGGCGGTTGAAGAAAGGCAACACAGGAGGCTTCTCAATGCGTGGCGGCGGCACAGCATTCTCTGTCGGAGTGGCTCGGCCATCTACTGAGTCGGAGGAATCCCTTGAGTGAGCCCTCGGAGGCACCCCTGTCAGACATCACAGAAGAGGAAAAGCGCTCAACACTGTAGTAGTTGGGTAGGTCAGTTTTCTGACAAAATAACCCTCTCCCCGCTTTCCAGTAAGTACACCCATGTCAACCATCATGCCTCTGAATTACAATAACACCTTGCCCAAATATCAGAACTCTTATCTCATACATGTGAGAAAAGGTGGGTTTCATTGGTATGTGCACACAGATTTTTGGGTTGATTTGGGCAAATGTTGAGGTATCTAGAGAGATACCTTCCTGCTCTGGAACTGGGCATTCCCAGTCTTGGCCAAGAGATCTGTAAGAGCTCTCTTAAGTGTTGTGTGCTGAGTTGACAGAGATAGTTGTAATATGCACTGATTATGAGTCAGATGGACAGGCAGCATAACATGCTAAATCAATGCTTAACTTTAATTGCAATTTACAATAGCAGTGTGTCCAAACTGAACTGAGAACATTTCATTTACGGTCTTAGAATGTCTTGAGTGTATTTTACACTGTTCACTTTCAGTGAAATAAATTTTGCCTGAGCATTCAAGTAATACTTATCATTCATATAGTGCTTATAGTGTGTTCAAAATGCTTTATGTATTAGCACAGTAAACTTGCTAATAATCCTACTTGACAGGTCTTTATCGCAAAGATTGTAGATAGGTGTTTAGGCTGAAAAAGTGTGGCTTACCTAATATTACCTAGTGACTGAGCTTATAGCCAAGGTGAAATCTGAACTGGTGTCTATGTTGTTTACATCTCAGCCATAGTCAGTATGTTATATTATATATAGAGATATATTAAAATCATTTTTAATGTAACTGATTATAACATCACATACTATCAGAGACAAATGTATTGAACTTTCTCATTTAAGGAAAAGCAAAATCAGGAAGCTTCAAGAGAAAAGAACGAAAATGTGACAGACAGCATAAAAAATAATCAAACCATTCTGAATATAAGGGGAATATTTGACTAACCCACTCTTTGGTACAGTGACAACTAAAATAGACAGTGTTGTATCCGATGCTGCATGAGCAGAGTTCAATGTGTTAATGGAAGCCCACTGTGCAAACGTAACACCACAAATGGGTTATCATTTGATGACTATGAACTTGGAATGTTGACTTAATCCAAGTCAGAACATTTACACTTCTGATTCTGTGATCGACACATCTTGTTCAGTATAGTCTACACTGAGTGGCAGTAGCTCTCTGGGACTTCAGAGAAGACTCTTTCCAATCCTACATGGCGATGCCAGGGATTAAATATGGAAACTTCTGCAGACAAAGCAATTGCTCTACCCTCTGAAAACTGCAGGCAACAGTCACAAAACTGTACATGAATGGCCTTCTCACTGATCTAATTCTCTTAACTAATTATGTAAAATGTGTCTGAAATTCTAGCTAACACTATACAAGCACTGGATTATGCAAGAATGGTCTTCAGTAAAATCACTAATTGGCTATAGTGTTATCCCTACTCCTTTCCTATTATAAGTATTCTAATGAGTGGAAAACTGAACATTCTAACACTACACAATTATACAGAATCCTCAAGACCCATAATTTTGGGAGATATGCTTAACTCCCACTCCTCCCCCGTCCCCTGAAATAATAACCTCAGGAACCTACTGCTTAGTGAATACACTCAGCAGAACATTTGGTTATTTTAGTAGAATTCGTCAATAAAGTGAAATATTAAAACCTAATATGCCAATATCAACTACCTTGCAATATATGAGGATACGTTGCTTTATATAAAGGCAAATATCAACAGGCTTATATACATATTGCTGCTTTTAAGTCACTGAACTACTTACTGAACACCTACTGCAAACTGAGGGTTTTCCACTACATCCAGAAAATAATCAACATTTCCATTCTCATAGAATACAAAATGTAGATGCAGAGAAGTCTCTGAACCTTAATCTGTAATACAAACTGCATCTCCTACATAAATAAGCAACTGAAATAAGCAACTATCTGTGGAATGGAAGAAAACTTATGGTCCTTCTGAGAGCAATATAGTTTTAGATACATCAGCAGATCCTGACTAATGAATTAAACTAGATTCAGTTGCCATGAATACTTCTGGCTACAATTAAGAAATCAACATTCTTAATAAATGCAACGTTAGAAAAACAAGGGGACAATACCCAAGTACTGTAAGGCAATTAATACTATCCACCATTGCTCCACCAGGCCAGTTGCTTGGCCTCAAAGTCAGAAAGCTTCCTAAATCTGGAAACGTGACTCCTTTATTCTTCCCAATGAAGAGCTATTGACCCCAGAGAAATAATCAAGCCATGCTGACCAAAGTACTGTACTTAGAGTCAACTTTATTTGACACAAACCAAGATGGCAATAATATGGAAGGGCATTACAGGAAGTATTTACAAAGATTTACAATGTCTGCGTAAAGCAAAAATATATTATTTCAAAAACTCCAGGTTAAAAAAAGCTGTGTCATCTTAATTTAGAATTTCAATGTACAATAAGCTCAACTATAGTATGTTATGAGATTTGATACATTATTTTTTTTTAATTAAGACCTTTATTCAAGATAGAGAATCTCAAACATAATTGAAAGAAATCAATAATCAAAAGAACTAAAAAAAAATAATGGAGAGAATGTTGAGAAGATGGATTTTGAAACATATTGCGATCTTGTCCCAATGTGGCAAAATTAATTAATTGCAAATATAACTGAGAAACATTTCAAAAGAAAAAAACCATGATCATACAATTGCAATGACACACAATAATTAGGGACACAGAAATCTGTTATACCATCACCACATGTGACTTGGTGACAGCAAGTCTGGGATAATCTAATAACATTCATATTTCAAACGCAGCACGTGTCTGAATTACATTAAAAATTCACTTCATGGTCACCGAACGGAAGCCACTTTTAGGTTTCCTTTGTGATAAATAGGAGAGTGCAATAAAGAGAACTTCAAACGTTTAACTTGTGCATGTGTTTTTCTTTATCGTACTGGCTTGTCTGCTTTACAGTTCGCCACTTTGGGGGCTAGAGAGAGGCAGAGTGTAAATAAAATTACTAGAAACAACAAATTTGTATTTCTCAGGCCCTTTGGGCGAGGAATCACAAAGTGGTGGAAGTCATTAACGAAGGCCTTGTCAAAAATGGTGACGTGCCATGGTTATTGTCAGGCGTTGCCATTCACCAGCGCGACCTCCTAGTGAAGATAAGATAAGCCCCTTTAAGCAGTTTTTCACAGGGAAAAGCTTGATGAGGGCTAAAAGCAGCTCTGCTTCATCTTATGATTCAGCAACACTGACTGACCTTCCTACCACAGAGAAATGGACCACAGCACCATGACACCCCGTGGAGATAAGGGACATAGGACCAACATGACTTTCTGCACTGAAATTCAGTCAATTTCTAGGGCACAACATGGAGGCCATTAAAATGCAGCTGTGCTAAAGCTGACAAGGCTGCAACTCTATATTCAGTTGAGACTATGACAGGATCATACAAAACGGTGGATCCTAACTGTCCAGATTAATTCTGCAAACAACAGAGGAAACTGTCCTCTTCTCCACTTACTAAGTCAGATAGTCCATTCAACAGCATACCTTTCACAGAAATTGACAAACAGGGCCATCGATTATGGTCCTCCTTTGCCACCCTGGGCTCCTTTGGGAGAAAGGGTGGGATATGTGTTTTATAAATAATAGTAAATGAGTTATATGACCAAGAGGTAAGGCCCCAGCTGGAGCACTGCATCCAATACAGGGCACCTTACCTCTTCAGGGCTGCACAAATTCTGGAGAAGGTTCAGAGAGGAGCTGGGGTGGTCCTAGCTATGGCAGCTTCAATAGCTTAAGCCCATTCAGTTTGAAGCGTGCCTCAAATCATGCAACATAGAAGGGGATAATAAAATCTACTTGGGCGTCACTCAGCAGCAACAGAAAAAGAAAATATACATGGACACTCCCTGGATATTCACACACATCCAAATTGTTTCTGGCTTAAAGCTCTGCTCAGGTTTCTCTACGACCTAACCAATGCCCTGTATTTCTGCCTTGTTCCCTACTTAGCAAACGCAACCCCCATCTAAACTTACTTTTTCGAGCCTGAGCCTCAAACTGTGCAAGGTTCTGCCGGGTAGCCAACTTCACTTCCACTTTATCTCCATTGAGAATCTTCCCTGGTAGCAGCTCCAGAAGTTTGTGGACGGAGTTCTCAGAGGCAACCACCACTTCTGCGTACCTGGTCACAAAGGAAAAAGAACTGAAGACTGTCAGCAACTTCTAGTAAGGAAAACCATCTAATCCAAGACAAGAAATCTTCCCCCACCCAAGGTCTACAAAATGTCACTGCTATGTAGCATTGGTGGGTGGGACGGGAGGAAAAATTAGACAGGGCCACACCACTCCCGCTCTCACCCCCCCATCCTCATCTGCTCACACATATGAGCTCACATCATTACATTTATCTCTCTCACATACACACAGATGCATTGAGGGAAAAGCCCGCATTTGTTCCTATGTGAGTGCCCCCCTCCTGGCAAATTGCAGGTGTGGGGGCCCAATCCATGTCAGGAACAAGAGGTAAGGGGTTTCATCCCTTTATCTCCCACTGCAGTACTTATCCAGATGAAGTTCCTGTGCCTCCAATCCACTGCACTTCTGTGATAGCTTGGGAGACAGAGAGCTCATTCCACCAGGGTTTGAAATTAGCGGGCACCAGTCACATTTTGCAATTGGCCTTTTGCAACTTGATGGAGATGTCCAAGCACCACTTTTGGTGCCTAACATCTCCATCTGTCTTTGTTTTTTGCTGCTGCCCCGCTGCTAGGTGAACCAGGTGTTTGGCAGGGTAGAGAGGTAGCAAAAGACTTGTCTTTTGCTGCCACACTACACTGCAGACCTCCTGAGTCACCCAGCAGCAATTTTAATTTTTATTGCTGTGGGGCTGCCTTGTCTGGTGAGGGGGGGAGCAATAAAAATGGCCCACTACACATTTTGGTTTGGCACCCACATGGCTCCAGTATTCCTATCCCAGTTTCTAACACTGCCCTCCACAGCCAGCCCAGGAGCCAAGGACAAGAGGCTGTGGAGGCTGGATGGGAATCCTCTGACGGCCAGATGTGGCCCACAGGCCCAAGGTTCTCCCATTCCTAATTTGATTGATTTCTCAGGCCAACCCCGCTGTCCACAAGCACAGTGTCATTAACAGTGCAGAATTTTCAGCTCCATGCCCCCCAAACATAAATCTGTCATTAAGAGTAGCAGCAAATAGCACATTGACAAGGGATCGCTCTGCAGAATTGGACAGAGCCCACCACCTTCATGAATCACATATAACAAGTAGTCATTTAGTTTGAAGGCAGTGGCATCCAAACCGGACAGTAACAGGGACTTCTAAGGCCACCTTAAAAAAATAGCAAGAAAACCAGACTTATGTGCACACCATTATCAACCACACTGGTCCCTAGATCATTCCTCCCACAATTACAGCCCCTCATGATGGGCCCTTTTATGAAGCAGTCTTGGAGTGCTCACCCTTTGGACTGGCCATTGGCTCTGTTCTCAGCAAACTTGAGTTCCACCACATCATAAACACCCACAGAACGGATTATTCGGGTCAGCTGCTGGTCAGTTGTCCACTATGTATGAAGAAGCAGAGAATTACATTATAACCTGAAACCTTTTAGAGAACCCACATCATCTTATATTAGTAAGAGTACTCGTCCTTCTCAAGTTCCTATACTGTTCCTGGTATAGTCTAATGAAGGAACATTCGATTAAACCCCTCCCACTACAGTCACTTTTGGAGTTGCAGATGTGTGAGCGCATACATGTGTGAACATGTATCTTCCTAGAAGATGAAAGTTCTAGACAGACCTAAGTAATTGAAGGAGCAGCAGCAGCAATCCCTTTCCCAACACATACCACAGGTATTCAAGAGAACTGCGTGCACTTAGGGCAGTGATAAGTCTACACACCCTAAATCATGACACAGCAGGCCCAATATCACTTACTCAGGTCCTAAGAGATTAATTCATAGGAGAAAACTCTCATACCTGTATGCCGGCTACAGAAAATTTTGTGAAAATGTCTGTATCATGGCAGTTTAAGGGTCCCAATTCTACTATTATCATATTTTCTGATGTATCTTAAATGTGTTAAATCCTCTTCTCTTAAAAGTTACCCTGCTAATGCAAGAGCATCATATTCTCCAACTCTGAGGTGTGCTGCTTTTTAGTATAGTACGGAATACTTGCTGGAGAAAATTCATCCACAGTTGCTGCAGCTTATTTATTTGAAGCCGTTTTTGAGTCTTTGTGAGAAAAGCAGGATAAAAATGTCCTAAATAAATCAATGTGTCATAACGAACAATGCTTCTAGTTATTTATCCAATGTGTTGTGAGGACTGAAGTTGGCAAGCAGCATAAAACCTACCCACCCACATGGGGCACTACACTCTATTAACATTAAAGAACAGTGCACCTGTAGTAAGATTAAAGTGCAGATGCAGCCTTTCCACACAAATGTTTTATTTTTGTTAGGCCCTTTACTTTCTGCTCCGATTATGGAACGCACTCACCCAAGAGAAGCTGCCTACATAAACAGCAGCCCTCTTATTACGCAGCCCACTGTAGGTATACAGGATAGCAGGTGATTTGCTGTTTGGCTTAGGAGACTGCTCTTGCCGGTTTTCGGGTGGTGGCTCGGAGCTGCTAGGGCAACTTTCAGAAGGTTGTGAGCTGGCAGCTAGCACGTCGTCATATAGATCCATCTGGTCAGCATTACTAAACTCAGAGTCCTAGAAGACACAAGATATCACTGAGCACACGCAGAGGCAAAGCAGGGCCAATCCTCCACATTCGTTCTTTTCGTCACAGAATAGTAGCACACCTATATCAAATAATAAATTCTAGAATTTAAGTAATAACGTAAAACCTGCTTCTCAAAAAGAAGCATGCTCTTTTTGCTAGTTGCAAGGAAGAGCAAAGAGGGCTAGCTATTTCATGTAGCCCCAAGCATCCCATCATTTTCTCTGAGATGAGGAGAATGCATGTTTCACTGCCATCTATTACTGCACAAGACGTTTTGCCTCTCCATTCTTTGTGGAGGACTGGGTAATCGAACGGCATTTTTACATCCTCCCCCTCCCCCCAATCTACACTGTGTGCAGACCCACCTCATTTTCCTCACTGCTCCAATGAGGGGTGTTTCCTTGTTGCATATATGCAGTGAAGGAGACTATCATATATAGCATAACCACCAACCTCTATAAGAGGCCACTCAACTTGGCAGAAAGGCCTCTTGGTTTCTTTCCCTATTTTGGATTATTTGAGCAGTATCATGCTGTAGGCTGTTGATGAAAGGTGATCAGGTTGTGTCAAGGTTTATACCGAACCCCGCTAGAAATCAGCCTCTACATTTTTCTTCAGAGGAGTTAGGTATCATGCAGTATTATTTCATCCTCACAACATTTAAAGAGTCACTATCAGAAGCAAACAATTATATTGGAACTCTAATGATATTTCACTGGTCTTCTGAAAATGCAGTTATAGTCTACTGTGATTCACACTGCAATCCTTTGCTAGCTAAAAAAATGCACCATAAAAGAATTCTAATGCATGAATATGCACCTTATGCACACACATGTATAATTCCTGTCAGCCTAAAGTTATCTAGAAGCTGGAATGCAGTAACAATGGGATATAACACACACACACACACACACACACACACACACACACACACACACACACACACATATATATATATATATATATATATATATATATATATATATGTTATATCCCATTGTTACTGCATATATATATATATATATATATATATATAATATTTGCTTTCGTAGATTTTCACGGGTACAGGAATGCAGGTTTTGGTGTCTTCGGGTATCTTCCCGTGTAAGAGTTGGGGTGTCTAGGCGACGTTTCGACGAGGTCTCACTCGTCATCTTCAGGCTGGTGCTTTCGGCTTCTTGTTACTAGAACAGAGCCCTGTCGAAACGTCGCCTAGACACCCCAACTCTTACACGGGAAGATACCCGAAGACACCAAAACCTGCATATATATAATATATATATATAAATGAAATCCAGTATTATGTAGAGTGGTATATAAACTTTTCATCTTCCCACGCAACATAATCTGACCCAATTTGTATACACAGCAGCAGCTAGAACATAAAGCTTGTACTGCCTTTTAAAACCAGGGTTATTTTTCAGATTTTTTCCTCTTTTCCTTTATGCCAGTTTTAATATGTGTGTCTGTTTATATACTCAAAGTCGCTTTGTGTTCCTCTGATAAAAAAGCAACTAATAGATTGAATAAATAAAACAAATACACATTACTATTACTGTAATTCACAGATTATTGTAAGGTATGGCTTCCCACCTGAAGGATTCTTCAATGTTTTAAACTAGCAAGACTGCAAAAACTCATGCAGGATATAAACAATCAAATTCTGAATTCAACTATTTGGCCTATGTTATCAAGAACATCAGAATTCTGGCATGTACTGGATCATGGTCACTGTCTAATTTCAGATGGAAGTGCTTAACTCCACTGAAATCAGTCGAACTTTTAATCACAGTTAGCCTGTTACAGTTTTCAATGGGCTTTAGCATGAGTATGCTAAATTGGATTAAAGTAAATATATTGGGATGCAGGTCACAACCATTTGTTGGTTTCATAGAACTAGTGATATGCTTGTTACATTCCAATTATCTAGAATAAAAGAAACTTGGGTGTTATTTTAAACATAACCGCAGCTCCTGCTTCAAGCAAACTTTATAAAGTCAAATACTGGGAAGTCTTCAAGTAGAAAGTGGTACATGCTACAAAAAATTACTAGCAGCAGAAACAGTTTTACATAGTAGTACGAGACAAATCTGCAATAATGAATGGATATTACGCATAAGAAAAAGAAAAGTTACTACTAAACAAAATGTTATCAATTAAGAACAGCAGTGATATTAAAGGGTGATAGGAAAATCAAGTCACTTCAACATCTTCAAGCTATCAGCACTTCAAACTATTTTTAGGATACCTCTTAAATCTGCAAAGCAGAAGATTGGAAACTTACTTATTGTTAGCTTCCTGACATCAAGAAAAATATATTTAGATTTCCTCAGTAAAGACCACAGTACAGCTTGTGATACTCACTTTCAACTAAACTAAGACAGTAGGGGCACAAGGCCATTCTAGCCTTGTAGCAAATACTGACTGCCATTGCAAGGCAATGAAAAGCCCACACCATCAGAAGAATGTCCCCAATAGCCTCCAGGAACCTAAGACAGAATCACATAAGCTACAGGGGAAGAGAAAACAGTGCATATCCAGCAACACCACCCACACATATACTACAAAGTAGTTTCCTGATTAGGATCATCAGGAACAAAGGTAGTGGCTGTTGATGATGCTACTGAAACCTTCCAAAGATCATGTTAAATGTGTTTGAAAGCATTCATGTGAGCAAGACCTGCACATTCTTGGTTATCTGGTCATGTCTCACACAGGTAACACCTTTTATTTTATTTGCTGTATTTCTGGGCAGTTATTGAACCATGCAATAGGCCTGACACAAGAGTTCTTCCCTACACACAATACAGTATAGTCTCAATAAATAATACAGACCTATTTCTTTTCAGCAACTTCCCTGCAACACCTAGAGATTCTTTCCACTGGCCACGGTTCCCAAGGAGACAGTGCTACACGTTGTGTCTCTTCAGACTCAAACTGCATTCTTTTGATGCTACAATGCTGATATCCCCTTTTTCAAGGCAAGAGGGAATTCCAGAGTTTATTCATTTCTAATTCCACAAATAGAGAATTGATGATTTACACAGTTTCTCCCTGCATCCTAGATGGCTCTCAGTTTTTTCCTTTTTTGCCAAACAATATTTATTGGAACTTGAAAAAGTGAATCAAGACCATTAAATGCAATTGGTAAACCAGAGACACAACAGCATACAATTTCTTTTTTAGAAGTATAGGAATAGATTTGGGGTTAATTTTTGTTTTACCCCTACCCTAGTACTTCCAGGAGGAGTCTCCTGAGAGTCCCATGGACTGCAAGAAAATCAAACCTCTCCATTCTTAAGGAAATCAGCCCTAAGTGCTCACTGGAAGGACAGATCGTGAAGCTGAGGCTCCAATACTTTGGCCACCTCATGAGAAGACAAGACTCCCTGGAAAAGACCCTGATGTTGGGAAAGATTGAGGGCACAAGGAGAAGGGGACGACAGAGGACGAGATGGTTGGATAGTGTTCTCGAAGCTACCAGCATGAGTTTGACCAAACTGCGGGAGGCAGTGGAAGACAGAAGTGCCTGGCGTGCTCTGGTCCATGGGGTCACAAAGAGTCAGACACGACTAAACAACAGTACTTCCAAGTGAATCAGGAACTGTTAAGACATTTTTCAGAGTGTGTTTTAAAACTTTTGGAGTAAGAAAAAGCTCCGTATAGGAAATATGCAGCTGGAATTTCACCGGCTTCATACTTTGCTTTTCATTACTTTGGACCCTTTTCAAATTTGAAATATGACTATCTTATTTCTTTTTACAATCAGAGTAAAGCTCAATTCCATGGAAAGCCTGACCCTTTTCTTCAAAATTTAAATGCATGAGGCTTCATCAAGAGTTTCCCTTCATTTGTGGAAGGGATGGCTCCTGCTGGAGGGAGGCCGAGATGGCCATTTTTGCTGATTTCCTCCTGCTGCCACCTCCCATGCGGTTCCAAAGGTCTTCCTCAACACCCTCGCCTCAGAGCAGTTTTTCAGGGGGCAGGAAGCATCAGTGGAGATTGCTTTTCCTTTCCTCCAATGGGAGCACAGATTGAGCGAAGTTCTGCCTGCAGGAACTCTGAACCCAAGCCATAGTATGTGCTTCTTTACTTCTGCATGGCACAGAGGCTTTGAATTCTCTACAATGTGTATTTTTCATGAAGCTGCATTTGCAACACATTCTTGTTTGCACTCTGAATCTGAAGAGGAAACAAATAGTTTGCTGAAACTTTGATCAAATCTTTAGCCTACTTCCATACATTGAGATTTCCATTTCCAAAACTTGATCCTAGAACACAGTGCTATATTCTTGGCTCAACTATTAATTTATTGTAAAAACCTATAACCTGCCTTTAACGGGGGGAAATGGAATCAGGGTGGTTTCCAAAACAAAGTTTCATACAATATCTAAAAACACAAAAGAGCAGCAATTCTAAAAAATAGTGGTAATGAGCAATTGTTAACATGCCAGGTCGAAGAATATAAGTAATTCCTGAAAATCACATAAAGGCACATTAAACAAATTAAACTGAGAGTGGGGAGAAGACAGTCAAAAGTCTTCTTAAAGAGTCATGTTTCTGCCTGCTACTTAAAAACAGTGTGAAGGCCTGACTGATCTCACTGGGTAAGGTATTTAATAAGGTGTGTGCCACAACTGAAAAGGCTCTAAGTTGACAAAGGCCTCCATATGAATCCCTACGTACAGTAAGCTCACAGGCTCTTGGTCCAATTGTTCTTGTTATTTAGTCATGTCTTATCTAGTTCTTCAGTGGATTCTCTTATGGACAAGAAAGCTTACAGGCAACTTTTGCATCTCTGGGTCCAAAGGTGTATTCCCACATCCATGTAATACTACTGCACTAATGAAGTTGTGGTGTGCAAATCCTAATGCTGCTAAGATGGAAGAAAAGGAAACTAATGAGGAAAAAAAAATGTTGCTCATTAGCATTCTATCCAAGGACCATGAGTGTACATTGATAACCATCATACTACCTCATAGGAAACACCCTCCACCGTTAGACAAGCATGAATAACCCTCCTGCCAAAACACACAGGGACAGAACTCTGAAATGAAAGGGTTAGCATATAAAGACAACCCATTGAAAAGCTATGGGAACCAAGTTACTCTTAAACGAGGGGAAATAACATGGGCAGCAGCATCCATTACATCAGAACCCACTCCAGAGAGGATCTGGGACTGGGCCATAGCTGAAAGGTAGAGCATCAGCACTGCATGCAAAAGGTCAATCTCTGGCATACCAGATAGGGCTGGGAGATACCCTCGTCTGAAAATTCAGAGAGCCACTGCTAGTCACTGTAGACAATACTGAGCTACAGAGACAAATGGTCTGATTTAGTATAAGGCAGCTTCCCATGTTCCTCAAGCAGAGGTTCAGGTACAGCCCCAACTGAAAAAAAGAGCATAGCTAATCATCATACTCTTGAACAAGCACATGGAATCACAAGGTGCCACACACCAAACATGTAACCAGACTCAGTACATAAACTACTCTGGAATACATGTATTAAAAAATATGAGCTCTATGCACACAACCTGATCAGACTGGTAGGGCAGATCATGAACTGAGAATTCAGCATCTAATGTGAAGACAGTTCCCTGCTGTCCATAGTGGGGAAAACACGTGATAACTGATAAGTTTTGCACCATGGAAAGGAGCCCTACTCCTACACAAATGGAACATTTACACCTGCACATAGCTCACATCTGTCAAAACCATTGTGGTGGTGCAACTCTGCACTTGTGTAGCAGCCATGAGATGTCACAACTATGGCTATGGGTGAGATTCAAATAAGAAAAAGAAAGGAAGAAAGGGCAGGTGTCCAATGTTTACTATGTTTTCAGGCTCTCCAGAAGCAGCCTGCCTCATTGCTCAGTACACAAACAGATAGGAAGTTCAACTCCTGTACTTACAAAAGGAGATGCACACTAGTAAGCAGGTTCCCATGAAAAGTAATCAGTGTGGGGAATAAGCCATACATAGTAGCAAATACGGTAACCCACCACAAAACACCACCATCCAAGTTGAAGTTGCTATCCACAGCCAGAGTACGCCCCCCACCTGCCCCCAGGGAAGCTCCATCCATGTATACAGTGAAGAAATGGGGAGTACATTTTCACTATTATTCTTATCCTGCAACAGATCAAGTGTGGCTGACGACATCATTGGCAATACATGATGAAGAAGCAACTATAGGCCTATAAATACTGTTCTTTCTTTCTCACCATGTACACTGATAAGGTGACATTCAAATCATACATTTAAAGCACTCTTGAGGTGCTGAAAGTTGTTAGGAGACTCCTATTCCCTTCCCATAACTTCAATTCCTAGAGTTCCCTATGAAGAGGGGCTGATTGTTAAACCACTGTGGGAACTGTGGTAGCTCTGTGAGGGGAATGGGGATTTCCTAACAATTCTCAGCATGCTTAATAAACGACAGCTCCCAGAATTCTTTGGGAGATGCCATGACAGTTTAAAGTGGTATCATAGTACTTTAAAAGTATGCTGCGAATGTGGCCTAAATCTATCCACTGGGGAACAAGCCAATATGGGTGAAGACTAGGTAAGCACACATTAAAGAGGAGAGTGGCTGAAGGTATACAGAATGAAGTGTATGGTAGGAAAATACTACAGGAAACAGACATAGCACACACGATAAATGTGCACAAAAGTCATATAAAGTTTTTGAATTATGTACCAAATACCTGAACAAGAGGATTTGGTCCTCATATTTTATGTTTCTCCTCTTGCCACAACTAGGAATTTCAAATAAATATATAAAACATATTTGTCTGAAAGCTATAATGGTGTCATCTACACCAGTGATTTGTTGTAATTAAAACTTTTTCAGGGTAGAACACCTTCACTAGAACAGATTACCAAGTTTACAAGAACAATCTTTTACTCTAGAAAACTATTGTAGAAATATGAAAAACTCTTATAGATAAAATTAATTCATTACATACTCGTGTTATACTTCTTTTACTCTTGATAGGGAACAGAATATTTAAAAATGGGGTACTATAGGCAAAATACAATAAATTTTCCCTGATCAAGTGGAACATTTAACATACACCCCACGCCTTCCAGAGACAAGCATCCATCCATCCAATGCTTCCAGAGATGAAATGTGGTCATTACCTAGAGCCATGCAGTCAGAAAAAAAGTTAGTGCAGCAGCAGAAACCCTGTGTGATGTTGCAACAACTTCACCAGCATTCATATATTCAAAATTACTGAAAACAGCTAAGTGCCTTTGCACTAGTTGTGAATGCAAGATGGCATGTACATGAATACACCTGAATGTACACCTGACATTGGAGGGAATTAGCACTGGGCACCCCAAGTCAACCCAAAAAAGGAAATGTTCCTACACATCCCAAACCAAGATACAGGAAAGCTGAAATACAGGTATTAATTGTCTCTTGTACACCAATCAATCTAGTGCTATAATCACATACAGGGATACATAATGAACATAAACTAGAACCCTTGTGAAATGAAACTTATGCATAGTAGTAAATAAATCAACAGGAAAGAATGGGTGTGACCAGGAATTAATGACGAGACAAAATGGAGATGCTTGGAGGTGGCAAGATCAAACTTGGGACCTTGACAATATAAACTATATGCTTTATCTTTACCTGGAGTAAGGACTATGAGTACTGCACATGTAGGAAGCCTGTGACCCCCCCCCCAGATGTGCTTAACTACAATGCCCATCATTCCTGAGCACTAACCATGCAGTCCAGGACAGAAGGTAGCAGAGGGGCCCTAAAGCATATGGAGCTATATGTTCTTCAGCCCAGGTTTGTAGGAATATTGGGTGCTGGTTTAAGGCAAGTCAGACCACTGTCCATATAGCTTAGTATTTGCTAGACTAACTGGCAAAGGTTCTCCAGGGCTTCAGACAGCAGTCAGTCACTATCTGGAGATGGCAGGGACTGCTCTTGGGACCTCCTGCGTGGTTTGTTGTGCTCTGCCACTGAACAATGCCACTAAAGGAGTTATTATGAACAAACTGGCTGCTGGTTGCCATGTTTCTGTGGTTACAGTATAATTCTGTTCAGTGTAAGTTTGGTTCCAGTCCTACTGCTTATGGAATTGCACGGCCTTCTTAATGTTCTATTTAAAGTAATACATAAACACACACTTGAAACACATGTGGGTGTTTATTTCTATTTATTTATTTATTTATGTATTTATAATCCACACTTTCATCAAAATATACCAAAGTGGTTAACAGCATATAAAAATAAAAGCAGCAAAAAGCATCAATAAAACATCATTAAAGAGAAAAATTGTATTGCAAAGGCCTGTACTGTTTAGGGTTTTGTGAATTAATGTAAGTACCTTGAACCTAGGCAGGTAACAAACAGGCAACCACAACAGCTCCCTCAGCAGCAGTTGTATGTTGCTCCTTTGAGCAGTATGGCCACTGCATTCTGCACAAATTGAAGCTTCCGGACTAGATAAAGGGTAGCCCCACATAAAGTGTGCTACAGTAATCAAGCCTTGAGGATTGAAATCAATAGGGAACAATATACACCACAAACCAAATTTGATTTCTAGTGCAATGCACTCTCACACAAAGTTAGTACATCAGACAGAAAAGGTTATCCTGTCTTCCCACTTCTTTCTCCCATTAAACACAGTCATTTCAATAACTAAGATGACCCAATTTATAATTGTAACAAAAAATATTAGGTATAAGCAGGCATGAAACGTGGGAAGTAGAACTGTAAGGTGGACTAAAGTTGCTGTTACCTACACCCCTAACATCACTTAACTGTTCACTTTTTAGGCTATAAAGAATATGTACTGCAAACAATGTGTGCACAAAACTGAAGGATCTTTTCCTATGAAGGTGCTAGTATTGCCTGTGATGAACTGCGTAATTGCCTGTCAGTTTCCATGTTTAATTTTTTTGTGTCAATGTGGTGCGGCGAATGGGACAGAATACTATGTAACTTGAAATCACATGCAGGAGCTACTGTACCAACCATCTTGGTCTGCTCACTGACCCAGGTTACATATTTCTAAAAGATTCAGCATCCTCAACTGTTATGTTAACTTGATTCCAGGAAGGCGCCTCTCACTTGAGAGACTACGGAGACTAACATGCTATTACTTTCTATTTCTATCATGCTGTAACTTCCTATTTCCTTTTTTTTTAAAAAAAAGGAAGCCTTCATACATTCCAAAACACACACGCACAAATAGTGATTCAACATTTCTTCCAACATGCATTCATTTGGTTCATGAGGTTTTCTTTCCTGTAGAGTAAAACAATTCACACCAATTGGCAAATGTGAGGAGTTTATCAGGAAATCTCCAGTTATAATACTGATTTAACACTATTCACTTCTCACTCAACGAACTTTTCACACAACGGAATTTGCTTCTACAGAGATTTTCGTATTTCTACCGTGCAAGGAAAGGATGCTCCAGCAGCCTAACAACGCACCTGAGGACAAACCTCTCTTTTGAGACCTCAGCACGGGCCGAAGTTTCGGGGCTCGTGGAGAGTTCGCCTCTTCTTCTAGCGCTCACCTGCCGCCCTTCCACATCCCGCCGAGACGGTGGCGCAGCCCTTACGCCCACCCAGCGGGGTCCGCAGCCGCGCTCACCTGGTTAAACTCTTCGTCGGCGTAGATGTCGATGAGGTCCACTCCTTCCGACATATTTCTCCAGGGGAGCCGCCGAGAGAACCGGGGGTGGGGGGAGAAGAAAGAGCCGCACTGCGGGGGTCACAGAGCAAAGAGAAGGGGGAAGGAGACGCAGGTTAGTGAGATCGCCGCCTCACGCGGCCGCCGCCGGCAGAGCCCAGGCCCGTTCCCGCGCAGCCCCGCTCCGCCGAGGATCCCGCGCAGGCGGCCCCGCCCCCCTCGCCGCCTCAGTGCCACTCGGACGGCGGGACCTTTCACCGGCAGCGGAGAACCCGAGAGCCGGGCCGCCGCCGCCTCCCTCCCCGCCTCCCCTCCTCCGCGGGCCGCCATAGCTGCGCGCGCTTGGACGCTCGCGCCCGCCATCGCCTCCTTTTTCCCGCGCTGCGACGGAGACACGCCGCCGCCGCTGCCCACTTCCCCCGCGCTCACCCCAGCCACGAAGCTCCGCCGCCTCCCCGGCGCCGCTCGGGGCCCGTTATACTGCTCAAGGCCTAGCAATCCCAGGCAGGCCCAAAACGCGCGCGCGAACCCCCACCCCCCCTCGTCCTCGGCCGCCTCCTCCTCCTCCTCCTCCCCTCCTCCTCTCACCGCTACAGCCAGCGCCTCCTCCCGTTGCCCCGCCCTTTCCTCCCTGCCGAGCACCGCCCCTTCCGGTTTGTTGCTCTGCCGCCTCGCGCAAGAGTAAACAAAACCAGAAAAGGCCGCTCTCCGTAGGAGGCTTTTCCGAAGCGGGCGCGGGAGGCCGAAAGGTGGCTTTAGGGCGCATGCGTTGTGGAGAAGCTGAGAGGCTTCCGTAGAGGCCTCTGTGTCTATGGTGGGCCGTGAAGGGTAGAGCGGCTGCGGAGGAAACCAGGATGGCGGCGTTGAGCGTTCGCGTGAGTAAAGGGAGATGTGTATTCTGTATCTAGGCATTTGTTGAATTCGTGCCCCCCGCTTCTCCTCCAAGGAGCTCAGGGTGGAGCGCCTAGTCCTCCTGGTTTAATCCCCACAACACCAACCCTGCCAGGCGGGCTAGGTTGAGATTGAGAGGCAGCGACTGGCCCCCAAGGTCACTCTCTGAGCGTCACGGCCTCCCCGAGTCCTAGTCCGACTCCCCAACCGTCGCACCAGCAGCAGCTCCGGCGCGTTCGCGTAGTAACGGAGTGGTGGGTCGGACGCTGCTTCTGCCGCCCTTGGTTGCCTTACGCCGCTTCCCTGCCTGTTTGTCTCGCAGCGCCTCTTTCTGCTCCCCGCCTGCGTCCTCCGCTCGTCGAAGTGCTGCTACCGCGGGGACTCTCCCTCCGACTCCGGGCGGGATCTGCTGGAGATCCCTCTGCCGCCTTGGCAGGCTCGGCCCCACGAAGCCCCGGCAAGGAAGCGCGCGAGGCTGCTGTACGAGAGCCGCAAGAGGGGCATGCTGGAGAACTGCCTCCTGCTCAGGTGAGCCGTCGCCTTCTGTTCTGCCTTTCCTAAACCTCCTCGTTGCTTTCAACTTGGACTTGTTTCCTGGTAACCAAATTAAGAATCGAGTCTTTAAAATTCCCACACTCCAGTATCTCCCCCCCTTTTATTAGAATTTTTCTGTTATTATTATTTCACTTTATAATGTATAATAAAACAGAGATAAGAATGATGAAACTACCGTATGTTCTCTGGGCAGTTTAGACTTATAAAATGCAACTGGAAATTTAGCTGAAAAACAGTGAGTACAAAATCATTGTTGTCTACTTTCTCCATAGTGTGCATCATTTTATAAACCAACATTTTAAAAAAAAAGAAATGTTGCTCTCTCCTTGCACTTGGAAATACCCTTATCCAAGGACAGCACTAGGAAGCATTGTTATGAAATATTGAAAATCAGCTTATAGAGGAAAAAGGAGAAGATTGTCCATTCTGTTTTCTCTTTGTTATCAAGGGTATAGTCAGACACTGGTTTATCTTGAACTGGTAGAGGGGAACCTGGGGTTGAATGTGGTCTCCCCTCTGGGACCCTCTATCCAGCTCCTGGGTCTCTTCTTCAAAGGCCACACCCCTCAGTGGCCCTGCTTCTCAGTGCTTTTGCCTGGAGAGAATTGGACCTTGAACTGTAATAATGCCTTTTGTTTGTCTGAATGGGTGTGCAGAAATTTCTGACACTTGCATAGCCAGAATGTAGTATTTTTATTACATTGTGGTATTATCTTTTTTTCTACCTAGTCTGGTTTTCCCAGTATGCTGTTTTATTGTTTCCCATAGTTTCTTTGCCAAAGAGAATCTGAATCGAATGAATGAGCAACAGCTAGATCTTTATGATCGCCTGATTAATGAGCCCAGCAATGATTGGGATATCTACTACTGGGCAACAGGTAAAGCAAAACACTGTATTTTGGGGTCACTTGCTATTGGCTCTTATGTGACTTGGGGGGCGTGTCTTATGAAGGGCATTTCATAATATAAAAACATAAAAATATATAACATAGTAACAAACAAAAACAACCTCCCTGCACACAGTTAAAAAGGCCAAAGGCCTGGGAGAACGGGAATGTTTTTGACTGATGCCTAAAGATATGTAAATGAAGACATCAGGCAAGCCCCTTTGGAGAGAACATTCCACAAGTGAGGAGCCGTCACAGAAAATGCTTGTTCTCCTGTTACTGCCCTCTGGACCACACATAGCAGTATAGTACATGTAATATTTCGACCTCTGTCCTGAAAAGGTGTGTGATTGTCCTAGAAGGTTGTCACTGACAATCCGAAATACAGTTTTAGCTATGAGCAGGGTCTAAAAATTGTCATGTTCACCATATAAACATTCCAACTCTAGCAGTCAGGTTGATCAAGAGTATAACTAATGTATACTCTACCTTTAAAACATATGTATTTTTATTTGCAGTAAGCCCATTTTGAATTTAGTAGAACTTAACATCCTCCTTAACAAGTATAGTTTTAGGTTGCAGAACTGCTGTATAGTTAATGATAATACAGTGGTACCTCAGGTTAAGACCTTAATTCGTTCTGGAGGTCAGTTCTTAACCTAAAACTGTTCTTAACCTGAAGCACCACTTTAGCTAATGGGGCCTCCTGCTGCTGCTGTGCCGCTGCTGCGCGATTTCTGTTCTCACCCTGAAGCAAAGTTCTTAACCTGAGGTACTATTTCTGGGTTAGCAGCATCTGTAACCTGAAGTGTCTGTAACCCGAGGTACCACTGTATATTACATATTTTATGGCAGGGGTGGGGAACTGGATCTGGCCAGTAAGCCAATACTCTACTTCCCCCTGCTTCCCACGGGCCAACTTTGACAGATGCATGGGACCACCCAACTGTCAGTCACCTGATGGCATAATACATCAAATGACACCTATCAACATTCAAATGGGTTACTATACAACAATCTTCTTTGAAGATGCACTTTCAGCACCAATCAGCTGACAAGCATTACAGGGAACCTTTGAAGTCCATTTGGAGGTAGCAATTAGGATTCAAAGTGTTTGCTCTAAACAGCTAGTTGTTTTTTCTCTACAAAGGGGAAAATGCTCTGTTTGGAGTGCCACTGACTCCCAGCAGGGCTCCCTGTCTGCATTAATCAGCTGATTGGTGCTGACAGAGAACCCTTCTTTCAAAGAAATAATAGAGAACTCACTTTAAACTCCTGATTGTTCTTTTCTTGCCCATACCTGCCCCATTTCACTTACGACGTCTTGTGGGTTGTGGGCAACAGCCTCATGTGACCTGCACCAGCCTAATTAGGGCCATGGGCCGAGACTTCCCGCTGCCATTTTACAAGAAGTTCCAAAAACATTCTTGCTCCCTGTCACATAAAAAATGTCTTTCGCTTGTTTGCAAAGCAAGCATTCCATTTTGTTTCCTTTTCTGTACTTAACACACTAACTGGGATGTCTTTGAAATGGGGCTTGACAAATAATTTTAAGTCCAGTGACAAAAAGATCTTTGAAAACCTACTAGATCTGTAGACTGTAGTTCTGAGCAGGGGTAGCCAATGTGTTTTCATCCAGATTTTGCTGGACTACAACTCTTATCTTTGTTGGCTGGCACTGTTGAGTTGGAATCCAACATCTGGTGGGCACCTCAGTGTACAGAATCTTCAGACATTGGTAGCACAGCTTATACTGTTGTTTCACTTCTTCCTTTTTTCTCCCCAAAGAAGCAAAGCCTGCTCCAGAAATCTTTGAAAATGAAGTCATGGAGATGCTTAGAGAGTTTACCAAAAACAAGAACAGAGAAAAGAGACTGCAACAACCAGATCTTGAGTATCTTGTTGAAGCTTCACACTGATCTTGTGGTTTCTGGAGAAGGCCATACATCCTTGAAACCTAGAAGCACACACTGTGGTATTTAGGCCTCTTGAGTCCCACTCTTGTGAAATATTTCCTGAATGGTCTGTTTTCCATGCTTTGCTTATCTATAATAAAGCTTCAGTGATGCGGTCCTTTAGATACTTGGTTATAGCTCCCATTAAATTCAATGCAACTTACTTCTGAGAAGACAGGTATAGAAGTGTTGACAGAGTAACTTTTCTGACTCAGAATGCACTTCAGCAATCCCACTGGTATAGGACTGCAGGGTGATTGATAACAAAAGGCATTGTTGCGTGTTCTTGTTCATTGAGAAATGCACATGGTTGTTAAATTATACATAACAAATCACAGTTGTACCTCAGCTCCTGAATGCCTTGAGAGTTGGAACGTTTCGGCTCCCGAACGATTGAAAACTGAAAGTGAATCTTCCAGTTTTTGAATGTTCTTTTGGAAGCCAAATGTCTGATGGGGCTTCTGCGGCTTCCAATTGGCTGCAGGAGCTTCCTGAAGCCAGTCAGAAGCTGCGCTTTGGAAGTTGAACGTTTCAGAAGTTGAATGGACTTCTGGAACCAATTCTGTTCAACTTCCAAGGTACGACCCTCCCAGCAGATGTCAAGGCAATAAACAACTATTTTACTTTTAAAAGACAACTGAAGGCGGCCCTGTTTAGGGAAGTTTTTAATGTCTGACGCTGTATTGTTTTTAATATTCAGTTGGAAGCCGGCCAGAGTGGCTGGGGAAATCCAGCCAGATGGGCGGGGTATAAATAATAAATTATCATTATCATTATTCTTATACAACTGTAGTATTATTTTATATTCTGCTCAGTTCCAGGATTCCTGGGCAGATTTCTGTATTGTATGATTCTGTCCAAAAGGTAAACAAATGATTGAGAATCATAGATTTGTGGAAGTCTATAGTACTCTTTATGCTATAAGTGTATTTTCAATAATGAATGGATAGCAACCCCATATAAGTAATTCATTACTGGACATCTTAGATACTGAGGGTACCTTCCTTAAGCCAATTGCTGGAGTTGGTGCAGTGATCTGACTCCATGCAGTACATGACAGCAATGGGGTTGTCTCAGGCCTCCCCACAAGTACTTACCAGTTTTCAGCTGTGTCAGCCTATGCACTGTTGGATGTGCCCATCACTTTCCTTCCATTCTGCTTGATAGGTTGCATTTGCTACTGCCTTTGTCCAATTGCTACAACTCCTGTGTCCCTAGCCTAGAAGACTTTCTTCTTATTCTTAGCCACAAATATTTTTGCAGGAATTTTGAGACATCAGTTGAAGGCTCCACCAGAACTTGTACATATTGGTCCTGTTTGCTAGTACATCTTCAGTAGATCAACGAGGCCAACATTAACAAGCTGCATATGGAAGATTTGGTCCTTGCATATTGCCCTCGTCTATGTCCTTGGCAGTGTGTGTGTGTTTATTATTTATTTAAAGATTTTTTAAATCCCACTCTTCAGCCAAAAAAGGCTCGCAGAGCAGCTTACAAATCATTAAAATCACTATATATGCCCTCAGCCTTACAATCTAAAAATACAGGACACACACAAAAAATGGAGGGAGCTAGGAGGAAATAAGCAAACTCTGGTTCAAATCCATGTTTTCAAGTTGCTTTAATGACCAGCTGGGATGGGAAAATGCAAGGAGAGGAGGTGCCAAAAGTTTCTGATCTCTCAGCTGTCCCAGTGGAGTGACCCTACATTCCTTCTCTTCCATCATTGGCAACAGGCAGATGTAATTACTGCTACTCGGTGACAGTGGATGCACAGAGGGGCCTAATTCCGTCACAGAGTGGACGGCAGCCCCTATTCTGTGGTACCTTATTTCATGTGTTTTTTGTGGGGGGGAAAGAGTCATATGTTGGGAATTGCACCAGGGTCCCCAACTACCTTAATCCAACTTGGGACTCAAGGTTTTAGCTGGCACTTGTCAGTAAAAACCAGTGGCACATGGTTATTGTTTTCCTCCCTGCTGACCCTATCTGTATCGGTGTCTATTCATTTCACTCCTCTTCCCTCATTTGCTACCATCTGATATAGTGGCAGCTGCTGCATTAAATGGATACTGTCTGTCCTTTGTAGTTGTTGTAATTTGATGAGTTTGGCAGTTAGTGAATACTCACACTGTCTCCCCCCACCCCCAGATGTAGAATAATTCCCACCCACTTGCTATACCAAGCAAAGTTTAATATAAGGTAAAAGGTAAAGGTACCCCTGCCCGTACAGGCCAGTTTTGCCAGATTCTAGGGTTGTGCGCTCAACTCACTATAGGCTGGGAGCCAGCGCTGTCCGCAGACACTTCCAGGTCACGTGGCCAGCGTGACGAAGCTGCATCTGGCAAGCCAGCGCAGCACACGGAACGCCGTTTACCTTCCCGCTAGTAAGCGGTCCCTATTTATCTACGTGCACCCGGGGGTGCTTTCGAACTGCTAGGTTGGCAGGCGCTGGGACTGAACGACGGGAGCGCACCCCGCTGCGGGGATTCGAACCGCCGACCATGCGATCGGCAAGTCCTAGGCGCTGAGGTTTTACCCACAGTGCCACCCGCGTCCCAAAGTTTAATATAGAAGTACACAATATAATGTTAAACAATGAATATCTCCAGCTAAACATTTGAAAAAAACTTTCTGGCAGTAAGAGCTGTTTGGCAGTGAAACAGACTCCCGTGAAAGGTGGTGGGCTCTTGTTCCTTGGAGGTTTTTAATCAGATAGGATGGCCATCTATCATGGATGCTTTAGCTGAGATATTTGCATTGTAGGGGGTTGGACTAGATGACCCTTGGGCCCCTTCCAACCCTATGATTGTATGATTTATTGCATTTTTATAGTGCCTTTCATTCAAAGATCACAGGGCAGTTCTGAACATAGACAAAATGAGAACAAAAAATTAGAAGCTGAAAGTAGAATTTAACTTACAAGAACATTATCATTTCCCAGAACACAAAAATGTGTGCCATTTGCTGACAAAACAAGGTTCTTCACTCCAAATTTCTTATTCCAAAGGGGACCACCCTTCCATTTGACAATTTTATGTGAAATACTTAAAAATAAAAAAGCAAATAGATCAGCCTATGTCTCTGTTCATAAATTTTCATAAACATACACTGTTTATTCAGTCTGCTTGTATTTCCTTTTTTCACCCAATCAACTGCTAGCATTCCTAGCTGAATGAACTTTCGCTATTCTATTTTTAGAAGTTGATGGTGCAAAAAGAAGAAAACAGTACTGTGTGACTTGTGTCTAACCCTGTTAGGCTCTTTTCCACTTTTCAGTCAATTACTGAAAGTCAGGTATTTTCAAAACAGGTGTTTGAAATTGTTCTAGGATACATAAATACTTTTTCTTCTGGCCAGCAGTGACTTCTTCAATAATCATATAAGTAACACTTTCAGACACCCAGGGGTTTCTACAGAACATGGTTTATGTCATGTACTTTTTTTTAATTAAAAAAATCCTATTAAAACTTGCTAGCTGTGTGACAATTTGAAATACAGCTTGGCCCTCCTAGAGTTGGTTTCCCCTCCATCCCTTACCACACAGAACTTTAAAAGTCATGCTTAAGGTTACATGTTTCTTTGCAGCCACCTAGTCTATGGCATTACCTTTAAACTACCACATGGTGTCATTATAAGCATGATGATGATGTTTGCTCAGTACTAAATATTCACATGCAGCCTTGATCAAAAGCGATGTGTAACTTACATATCTTTAATTTTGTATGCTCAGAGATTTCTCTTCCGTGTCAGAGTTCAGATTGCAGATTCTGTGTCAAGCAATGCCACATTCAATGACATGAGTAAAATATAACACAAATACACTTATTTTAGTCCCAGGTAAGCAACAGAATCACACAGCCCCAAAACTCAGCTATCTGAAACCCACAACTCATATTGCTAAGACTTTACAATAACATTTCAATATTATTTCGCAGATACAAATGCAGAACATTGGGAGGTGGGATAATGGTGGTGAAGGCTTAAATTCTCGAGAGTTGTGCGCCGGACATCTAAAGTTACACTTGAATTACACTGCACAGCTGCGACTGCAGACATTTCGTAGGCACACAGCCTTACACATGTTCCTTTCTGGCTACTTGGTGCTGTTCTATGTTTTATGGACATGGGAGTGGGGGCAGCACTGATTCTGATGAGTCTACCTTGTTCAACTGCTGTATTCCTCCCCAGCTCCAATCTAGTATCTCAACTTGAATACAATGGTACAATGGCTCAGGAAACACACAGACCTCAACCCCTCAAGGGCTATATTTAGGAATCCAAATAATCAGAACCATCTCATCTACGTATTGGGCATGTGTGCCCGGGGCCCCTGCAGTCGCTTCCAATACCCTCTGAACTATAAGGCCATTGGAAGGAGAGCAATGTTGTCGAGCTGGTTGCTAGGTGCTGGTTGCTAGGCTACATGCTGCTAGACTTCAGCTTTCTGCATTCGTCAAGTTCCCAACTTCAGTTCCTTAAATAAATGAATGGTTCGTTCCTTTTGGACATCTAGTTCTGCTTGCTACCATCAGCCAGCAAGCAGTGCCTCGTTGGTTGGGACAGGTAAGGACAATGTCATACTCACGAGGCGAAATGGGGTTGGTGGCTGCAGGCTGCTGTCCATGGTGGATTTAGCTTCATGTCTCACAAACTTCTCTGCAGTGTCCTTTGATCTCCCTTGCACTGCACTGGCTCAGTACTTTGACTGGAAGTGACTAGCCAAGGATTTCCCCAACTCTGCAAGCTTAAGACCTTTTTGGTTGGAGCTACCAGAGACTGAACTTTAGATCTTTTGGACACAAAACATGTGGTCTGACCCTGAACTATGCTTCTGTACCTAAGTTAAATAGTCCTTCCCCCGCCCCCTTTTCTGTGCTTGGAAGATTAGAAATATTAATTTTTAGAAAAACGACAAGGGGCAACGGCTAATTGCTGTTTTGGGAGAATCTGTTTAGATGTGGTCATGTGGTTTAATACCTGATTTAGGTCTTTCCCCTACACTCTGTGCACAACCCTATGTAAGGACATATGTATGCATTTCATTTCTCTTGCTGGGTTCCCAGACATGTGTATGCACATGGCTGGTGTGTACAGCAATGTTTCCTACAATGATGGCTATTTTCTGAGACCATCAAATTATTCAGGTCAATAGAAACAAAATGGGATTCCAAGTGGAACTGGCTGAATAGGCATTAAAATGGCAAATGCAGTTCATTTATTTATTCCATTTATATCCCATATTTCCATTTAAGGAGCTCAGGATAGTGTACATGGATCAATTCCTCCCCATTTTATCCCCAGCGACCCTGTGTGGTAGGTTAGACTCTGAGGCAGTGGCTTCCAGTCAGCTTAATGGCTGAGCAGGGTTTTCAAGCCTGGGCTCCGAGGTCCTAGTCCAACTCCAAGCACAACAATGACCACCTATGTGTAAAGTGATGCACACTGGGGCAAAAAGATCCTATATGCTGATGGGGTCTGAGCTGATGGCGACCAACCAGGAAACGCTCAGTGCAAATGTTGAGACAGCTGCGTGAAAATATTAATTCAGAGTTTGCATTGTTACGAAAGGAAACATCTTCATACAAATATGTGGTGTGTCCACACTTTAAAATACAGCGTGCAGTTCTGGTTGCCTTGCCCAAAAAAGGATACAGAAGAGTGGGGAAAGGGCAGCCAATACAAGTTTTACAAGGAATGGTCCTAGCATTCCGGGACTCTTAATTCTGAAAGTGGAGTATTTTTCATACTGCGTATGGTTAAACTATGGAATTCACTACCAAAAGACAAAGTGATAGCTGCTCGATTTAATGTTTTTTAAATGGGAATTAAATAAATTAATGGAGGATAAGGCTGTCTTTGGCATCTAGTCATGATGGCTCCATCCTGTCTTCAGGATCAGAGGTAGGATGGTTCTGAATACGAGTGGCTGGGGAATGGTGGCAGGAGGGGGTCTATTGCACACCTGTCCTGCTTCCTGGCTTCCCCTGCCCAGGAGGGAACATGGGAGCCAGCAGACAGACTAGACAGATGGGCAGAATAGTCTGTAACCACTGTTAATAATTTTGCAGTAGTTCTTATGGTAAAAAGGCATGTGTTGTAGACACATAACTTATTAAGAAGGTAAAAATCTTAGCGTCGGTGTCCCTGACAAAAGGGGCAGTGAATGGCAATAAGTAATTTTCTATCCCATCCCCCCCATCAAGACAATACACAAAGTGTACGACCCATGCAAAAGCACAATAAAACTGTGTGTATGCTATACTTCAAAGCAGGAGGCGTCATCTGCAACATTTATTGTTGTTGTCTCCACCTTCTCCCTGCCTTACTCCAAAGAGGAGAGCCTCGCCACGTGGGTGAGATGCTGCAGGACTGGCCAAGTAGTGGAGCTGCTGGTCATGGCTTCCAAATGCAGAAGATGGTTGGAGCTTCCTTCCCCCGCCCAAGTGGCAGCCGTGCTTTGCCACATGCTGGGAGGTTATTTATTTATTTACTTACTTACGAATTACCTATGTGTGTGTGCCAAAATGATTTAGGGTAGATGCACACCATGCATTTAAAGCACATGCCACACACATGGCTTCCCTTAAAGAACCCTGGGAACTGTAGTTTCCATTTCACAGAGCTGCAGTTCACCCATAAAGAACTACAGTTCCCAGGATTCCTTGGGGGAAATAATGAGCTCTAAATGTGTGTTGGATTTCCATAGAGTTGGAAGGAACCCCGAAGGTCTTTTGAGTCCAACCCCTTGCAATGCAGGATATAATAAAAACAGCTAAAAATTGCTTTTAAAACTAACAATGCAAAAAAAAACCTCCTAGAGATAGGTATTCATTCATATTGCTTTTAAATCTGAGGCAGAGAGGCCTCTTCAGCCAGCTGGGAAAGCTTGGTTAAATTGTCTGTGAGAAATTTCCCCAACAAAACAAATATATTTTCAATTGTTTCTGGAATGTGCAAAAAGTGGCCTCTGCCATATCTTGACAGAAATGCTGTTCTACAGAACAGGGGCAGCAACATTGAAAGCCTTCCTCTCAGCTACTGTTAACTGGGATTCTAAGATCTTTGGAACTTGAGGGAGACTCCTGCAGAACACAATAATCTGCTGTATATATAAGGAGTAAGGTGGTCTCTCAACTGACCTATTAACTGGTGCCATTTATTTTGTCAAGACATGTATAGCACTTCAGGTGTGTTGGGAGGGCGGAGAAAATTAAAATGGAAAGTTCTCTGTGGTACTTCACAACAAAGCAGTTGAATTTATGAAGGAAAAATGCTAAAATAATTGGAAATAGCTTCCAGATACTTAATGGGCTTAGGATTGTATTTATGTTAACTGATAAAATAATATGTCTAATACAAGAAGGAGAAGATTTAAAGATGTTAATGTTTAATTTAAAGGGTATTAAAATTGGGATTTGGAAAACCGTTATAAGGATATGCAATGAAATTCAACTAAGGGGAAACGAGGAAGTTATTTTACAAAGTAAATAACTTATTTTCAATAAGGTTATGATTTATGTTTGTTATGTTTTGTTTGTTGTTGATATTATAAAAACTAATAAATTTTTTGCAAAAAAAAATTTATGAAGGAAAAATAAGAAAAAGTGGTTCCTCACAGCTGCTCACCAATGGACACAAAATGGAGGTTTGGAAACGAATATGGAGCATAACAATTTTGATTGAAAACATGTTGATAATAGTGCAGTGCTACAATCACCACAAGCACTCATATATTGACAGCAGAAGAACAGCAAGAAAGATGCAATAGAAGAGTTCTAGAAAAAGGACAGGCAGAAATTGTGGGAGGGGTACAGATTAGCTAGTGCTTTATGTGGAGTGTGCAGAATCCATGTGCTACAGCATGGGGTGGGGACTATCATACGAACTGGTTCCTGATTCATAGAAGGAAGGACACTCACACCCACCCACCCATCCATCCATCCAGTACTGGGAGATCCCTGAACATTTTACTTGATCTTCAGTGTTTCAAATCCTTCTGGAAGCTTTTCTCTAGAAGCCTCTATAAAAAGGAAAAGTGCCACCCTACTCTTGTGTGGTTCCCCTCCATTTCAACAGGGATTTCCCTGAGGGTGTCTTACTTGCCAATTGGAACTGAATAGCAAGGTTGAATATTTTTACAATCTTCAGGTAAAAAGGTATATTCTGGTATCTCCATTTTTGTGGAAGGAGTTGGTTCCATTGCTTCACACAGTGCACCTGCAACCAATAAGGAGCGTTTAAGACCTGACCCTGATGTATTAAGACCACGAATGGCCTGGTTTGTATCATTAGCTCCCTTTAAAAATCCTGAGTCTGTGACATCACAATGCTGTGTGTGTGACCTCACTGTTTCTAAGGAGACATGCACACAATGCAGATGAACAGTTGCTTCAAGAAGGACTGATTTCTTTGTTGAGAGGCTGAGCCGCATTCCTGCTATCCAGAATGATTAGTGGTCAATCATCTTCCATTTCTATTCCTCCAGGGAAACCTTTCATCAGTAAATCCACCTCTGTATCTTCAGAGAAGATGGGTCGTCTCCCCCTAGGGATTGTTTCTCCTTATGTAAAAACTAGCTCTGGTGGATGTATGGACCCCATGAAATTCTACTGTACCAGCTATGGCACAGCTTATGGTAAGGTCATCTTCAATAAGGGAAGGGATTTATCTTATCTGTGGCTAGTTTGGTCATATCAAACAAAGGAAAGTGTTAACTGCCCAAAAGGATGGTAGGCTGTTCAGGCATAATCCCAATCCCAGGCTTGTTGTTGCAATAATAATAATAATAATAATAATAATAATAATAATAATAATAATAATTTATACCCTGCCCTTCCTGGTTCAAAAACTGGGCTCATGGCGGCTAACCACAAATTTAAAACACTTTAAAACACTTAATTATAAAAGCAGTATAAAATACGGTATAAAAACATGAATAACAATAAAATTATGAGATTCAAGCTCCCATCATGTGCAACATTTAGTAACGTTTGAGCCTTGATTGTTGGGAACCCATTCAAAATAAATTGAAAACTTTTGTTAAAAAAACAGAAGCCTTTTTATGAGGTGCCGACATTCCAAAGGAACAGAAAAGACTTTTCATGTATGCGACAAGAGCAGCATGGATGCTACTAGCCCAGAGATGGAAAGAAGAAAGAGTTCCTACCAGAGAGGACTGGCAAACTAAGCTGTGAAACTCTGCTGAAATGGCAAAACTGACCGGGAAACTTAGAGACCAAGAAGACAAGAAATCCAAGAAAGAATGGGAAAAGTTTATAAAACAATGGCAGGGTTTTAACCCCACTTGTAATGTAACAAATATTATGGACAATATGGATAGATATAAAACATAAGACTATGAAATAATATGCAGTTGGGATTTTTGACATTAGGACCCAGCCTCGATTTGAAGCTTAGATATTATCATAGGTCAAAGCACCAAAGATTACAAGAATGTTCTTGGAGAAGCCCCACCCCTTCCCACCTTCTAACACCTTCAGAACTGATTCTTGCAGTGGCTTTTGCAGAGAGAGAAATGGCAGTGAGGCCTCTGTCAGCTTGGCTGGCACCAATTTCCATTTTCCTTTTTCCTACCAGAGTAGCTTCCATCTGGAGCTATCATACCTGGTGCATTAGGGGGAAAGGTGAGGACCCCTTTATCAGCCTAGCTGAGACAAACTACCATTTGGCCCCTGTCCTCCTGGAACAGCCATTATTTGCAGCTGCCCCATGGCATCTCTCTTGATTCGGTTGGGGTCAACTGCCATGTAGCTCCTCCACTCCTCTGCTGTAGTGATCATCCTACCTGAACATTATGTAACACCTCGCTCCAATCATGCAAGAGTTAGTATACTCAAATTCACTTGGTTTTCCTTTTCCTTCCCCATCTTTTTCCTTCTGTGTCATGACAATTAGATAAAAAAATTGTTTTAAAAAAATTGCCCAGTAGCACCTTATAGACCAACGAAGTTTGTTCTGGTGCATGCACACGAAAGCTTATACCAGAACAAACTTAGTTGGTCTATAAGGTGCTACTGGACAATTTATTTTTCCCTGACTGCGTCAGACCAACACGGCTACCTACCTGAATCGACAATTAGTTATTACTTTATATTGTAAACTGTATTGAGTGTGCAGTGGGAAAACAGTGCTTTATAAATGCAGTAAGTAAGTGAAGATATAAATAGGCAATACAAATCTGCCATTGTCTCCCTTTCCTTTGCCAGGTCAAGCAGGGTTTCGTCCTCGGACTAGCATCCACTCTGGAGCAGGATATAAAACCAATTACCGTCCCGTCGTCCACTACAAGCCAAGCCTAGACAAAATAGATAATCCAACTGTGGGGTAGGTATTGGTCGTATACTTTGTGGAAATTAACTGGGATGGATCAGAACAGGGAAACTGTCTTGTGGTTTGCATACCACCCAACCCACTGCCCTCCAGAAGTTTTGGGCTCCAGCTCTTACCACCCTTGGTGATTGGCTGTGCTGGCTCTGGCAGGTGGGAGCTGTAGCCCAGAGCATTTTGGGGGTAGCAGATTGGGGAAAGCTGTGAAACATAATCACATCCTCATAATGCTCATGTCACCTCTGAGTCAGTGACATGCTTGCATTTGCTTTACTTGTACTCCCTCAAAGCACAATAACAGAGTCTATGGCAAGGCAATTGCATTTGGCACTTCACCGTGGTATCCATATGCAGTGTAGATGACTGGAAGGGCCAAAGACAGTGATCTTTTGGGTTGCCTGGACTAACGCATCACTTTAGGAGATAGAAAGCATGGCTGTCTTTAGAGCACAATTCTAACATGCCTAAACATAACCTGATTAAAATCCACTGTGTCTCTTAAGTTCAGATGCTGTGTACAGTATTTAAGGAAGCTTTTAATGTTTAATAGACTATTGTATTTTAATATTATGTTGGAAGCTGCCCAGAGTGGCTGGGGAAACCCAGCCAGATGGGTGGAGTATAAATTGTTGTTGTTGTTGTTGTTGTTGTTGTTGTTGTTGTTGTTGTTGTTGTTGTTATTATTATTATTATTATTATTATTATTATTATTATTACGTCTCTCATGCTTAGTCTTTTCTCTGAAACCAGGAAGCTCCTTCAGGACAATTATGAATCGACAACAACCAAGCACTTCCAGCCTCTTGAGCTCCCAGATGGGAAATATCCTCTTCCCTGGAGTGTGTACCAGCCAGGGAGTGGGTATGTTAGAGAAAAACCTCTTTCTTTCCCCACCACTAAAGAGGTAAGTATCCCAAACCTAGGATTTGCCTCTGTGTGGTGGATTGTTGTGCTATTGAACATGCTTGTAATGTGCCAAAATTATCACCTAGTGCCATTAATAATGGCTTGGGCTATTTCTTCAGTTCAGGAAGGCTGGAGCTTAGAGCTTCAGCAATGAGGCAGCTCAAACTCCGACATCCATCTAGCAAGTGGCAAGGCCTTTATTCGAGCAGCTTCTCCATCCTTCTGAGTCAGCTCTCCAAGAGCCTGCATCCTGGGTCATAGCTTTTTCTCTTAAAGGGGCCATGTGCCTGATAGTTACCATAACTGATAATGCATACATGAATCACCTGCGTTGTGAATTTCAATCCGATGTATCAACACAAAACTGTGGCAGTGCATGTGTGGAAGGAGGATGTTTTGGAAGACTAAATTCTGATCATTTAGGAGTCATTCCATTTCCAGGCTTCTCTCTATATATCCATGAGGTCTAAGAGAATCTACTGTGATGCAGGGCAAAACACAAAAGCCAGGATGTGTAAACTGATGTGATCTGGCAAGTGTATATGAGGATCCAAAACGAACAGAGCTTCAGAAATACAAGATGTGAAGAGGAGTCACGTTTTGATGGTACAAGGAGCCAGACAGAAGTCAGTAGGTGCAGTGCAATCCCATAAATGCTGGTGTTCAGAATTAAGTCACACTCTGTTCAGTTTAAATATGCTTACTAGCCCCATTAAACACAGTAGAACTTGCTTCTGAGTAAATGCCCATAAAGTTGTGCTGTAATGTGATACATTTATAGATAAAGGCACCATGTAAGTAAATTAAGGTTTGGAATATGGATGGTTATGGGGCAGGAGTGCATAAGTGTACATTAGTATTAGTGATCCATTCATAACCTTTGAGAGTCAGAGTGGACATTCCTGAGTCACATATGAGGCTTGCTACATAGACTAGTAATCATGGGTGAAGCTCGATAGCCTAGGGTTTTGTTGAGACAGATTAGTGGGGTTTTCAGAAGCCTATATACTACCAGACTATGCTTTTACTAGACATATCAGTAAAATATTGTCCAGTTGGCAGTTCTGCACCTAAAGCACTGGGACTCATTAATGAATTGTTCTAATTAAGTGCAGGATGGAGCTAAGGAGAGCTGCTGCTGGTGTATGTGTGTGCATGCCAATATGATTGTGACCTGGGTTATATACCAAGTGGAACATGTTGTGGTAGAAAAGAGGCATTTGAACAAGGATTGCTTCCTTTTAAACCCAGACACTGTGTTGAGAACAGTTTAGCTGTGTGAGGGATTGAGACTTGGGAAGTGTGCAGTAGGACTGAGCCCTAGTATCTGCCAAACCCGGTTCCTCTATAATTCTTGCTTTACAGTTGTGTGAATACTAAAAACAAAGTGTCTCTCTTTTGATTTGCCTTCTACATTGTGGGCTTTCAGAAACCCAAACCCCACCCCACCCCCGTAATCATGTTTTTCAAGGCATTCACTGCCACAGGAAAGATTAAAACCTTTATTCTGTTGGAAACACATAAGCTGAAATTCTCATAACAGTGGTGCCTCGCAAGACGAAATTAATTCGTTCTGCAAGTTTTTTCTTCTTGCGAGTTTTTCGTCTTGCGATGCACGGTTTCCCATAGGAATGCATTGAAAATCAATTAATGCGTTCCTAGGGAAACCGACTTCAGACCAGGTCCGGGGACAGTCTGTCCCCCGACCTCTTCTGAAGGCTGGGGGGGGGGGACAAGGGCTTTTCTTCCCACCCCCAGCATTTTAAAATCGCCCCGGGACAGCGGAGGACTTCTCCGCTGTCGGGGCGATTTAAAAGCCCCTGGGAAGGCAGGCAGGGGGGGACAAAGACTTTTGCCCCCCGCCAGCCTTCAGAAGAGGTCCTGGACCTCTTCTGAAGGCTGGCGGGGGCGAAAGTCTTTGCTCCCCCCGCCTGCCTTCAAAAGCTGTCCGGCCAAGGCTTCGCGGACCTCTCCGCCAGCAGCGGCAGCGCTGCCGCTGCTGGCGGAGACTTGCCGGCATGCCGAAGCCTGCGCGCAGCGCGCCCAGGCTTCGCGGACCTCTCCGCCAGCAGCGGCAGCGCTGCCGCTGCTGGCGGAGACTTGCCGGCATGCCGAAGCCTGCGCGCGCTGACATCAGCGCGCCCAGGCTTCGCGGATCTCTCCTGCCTTCAAAAGCCGTCCGGGATAGCGGGAAGCGCTTCCCTGCTATCCCGGACTGCTTTTAAAATGCTGGCGCTGGGGAGCAAAGCCTTTCGGGCCCCGCCAGCCTTCCTGGACCTCTTCTGAAGGCCGGAGGGGGGGGGGAAAGGCTTTGCTCCCCACCGCTAGCATTTAAAAGAGGTCCCCGGAGATTTCCCTATGGGCTTTCGTCTTGCGAAGCAAGCCCATAGGGAAATTCGTTTTGCGAAGCGCCTCCAAAACGGAAAACCCTTTCGTCTAGCGGGTTTTCCGTCTTGCGAGGCGTTCGTCTTGCGTGGTACCACTGTATTTTGTTTGGAGTGTATAGGAAAATGAAGAAATGAATTAGATATGGGAGCATGAAGCCTTGTAGCTTCACTGATTGACCTCACTGGCTTCCTAATGTTTTAATTAGAGCTGTGATCAAGGGCTCAGCCATGAAGAAGATGACTCCCTACCACTTCTGAGAAGGGGACAGATACAAGATGCGTTTTATATATGCATTTTCCTGCTCACTTTTGACTGTTCTTTTCCCTCCTTTCTCAACAATAGCCCTGAACAGTATCACTTCAGTTCTGGTATTTGTGGTATTCATACTTAACTTTCCAAATTGCAAGCTGGGCTTCATTTTGCAGGTCAAGAAAGTCCATTTTGACACAGCAGACCAGGGAGCCCAAGCTATAACAGGGTTGGAGCCTAAACATACCCCTGACCTGCACAAGTTGTATGGAAGAGGTTCTGTCGATGTGGAACATGCCAGACATGTGAGTCAGCTGCTAGTTCAATGGGCCCTTCCTCATTTGACTGTAGCTTAGGCAGTACCTGATCACAGAAGAGGTATAAAGGGGAGTTTTCATTAGAACTCAGGGCCAGAAGGTCTGGCTTCTTCACACAGTGCGTAAGCTATTGAACTTGCTCCTACTGTATAAGATGTAGTGTCGACTGCCAAATTGGACAGCCTCAAAAGGAGATTAGAAAAAGCCATGGAGGATAAGGCTGTTAATGGCTGCTACCAGTCCTGATGGCTTTGTACTACCTCAGTTATCAGAGACAGTATGCCTCTCAATACCATTTGCTGGGAAATACAAATAGAGAGAGTGCTGTTGCACTCAGGTCCTGGTGTTGGGCTTCTCATAGGCATCTGGTTGGCCAGTGTGGAATCCAGGGTCCTAGGTTTGGCTCTTATATCCACCACCAGATGCAGTAAAATAAAAGGGGAGTTTCCATTTTATGCATGACTTTCCCTACTCGTGTCCTCATAATCCGCAATGGGGGGAAATATTTTTAAAATTGTGCTTGCACTGCTGCTCACAGCAAACCTGTTGAAAACCAATATTTTAGCATACAGTGAAAGTATTGGCAGGAAAAGCTTGACTTCCCTGGGTTACTGCAAAACCAAGTACCTTTCCATATAGAAAGTGATCCGATTTTATCCCCATAGTCCTCATTTTCACTCCTGATCTAAAGCTTGATTCACATATGCCTGTCTCCTTGCTTGATGACTTGCACCAGAAGGTGTGAATTGCCTCCATAGAAAAGTATTGTCTGTGGTGATGTGAGCTAATAGGAAAGCTCTAGTCTGCATTCTTTGATCTGTGAAGCTTGTTTCACACCTACAAGTCATCACTCAACATTTCAATCATTGAACTATGAACAAGCGTGATGTCATCCTAAGGTGGTATGTATGGGAGAGGGGGGAAAGTGTGACAGAATAAAATGCAGTCCTAGAACAGTGAATTGACAAGGGATGTTATAGCACACTGGTCCTTTACCTGGTGGGTCGGGACCCATTCATGGGGCACGGCCTGATCAAAAGTGGGTCATAACAGGAGCACTACTACCATGCAAGCATATGTTAGAGATTTAAGAAATGGATCCCCAAATGCAAGTTTGGATTAAAAGGGGGTCCTGGGTACTGAAAAGGTTGAAGATACCTGGCATATTGGTTAACATGTTAGAATTTGGCTGGTGAAACCTGGGTTCACATCCCTGATCGGCCATATAGCATGACTTCAATCCGACACACAGTTACCTGGAGTAAGCTCCATTGAACTCAGCAATTCTTATGCTGGTTGCATAGGTTAAATTTAGGGGTGTTTTGCTGCCTGAAGGGAAACAGGAAGGTGCCACCCTGTCACTGAAACATCCCCTGTCAAAGCCTCTCTTACTTAGGTTGTGCAGTGGTGCCCACAAAGCATCAGAGATGGTGGTGGGTTCCGGTGAGATCTTGTGGTGCTCTTGCGAGATATTGCAGACTGCATGAAATTGATTTTTGTGAGACTGCACAAGATCTTGTCGCTGCTGCTGTTGCTGCCATCACCGCTACACTAGTGGCAGTGGCAGGATGGGTGGGTCACTAGCGCTGTTCAACTTGTAAATGCAATCTTTAGCTTTTATTTAGAAATGCAAAAAAACAAAAAAACAACAACAAAAAAACACACACACCATTTGCTATTCAAACTGCTAGGGCAGCATAGGAACCCGACCAAAGAAAAGTCTCTCCTTGATTATTTTCCTTATCCTCTGACTTCTCCAATGCTAATCCGTCACAAATGGTCGTAAAGCTTGAATCAGAGCAAGAAGGATTGTGTCAATTACCATGGTACTTCATTGGCTGAAAGAGGCTGTGAAGTTTTGTACCCCCAGTTTCCCTACATCACTGCTTAAAATGTAGAAATTGACATATGGGGGCAGAATAGACCATGTGGAGGGAAATGGCGCTACAGGAAAACATGGGAAGAATATGAGATTATTCCAATTGTGCCTACTTAGTCTTAGTTACAGTAGTGTATGGGGAGCAGGGGGTTGTGCCAAATGCTTCCCAGAAAACACAGGCTTTGAGGAAGGGTTTGCAGGAAGTGAGAGAGGTGGGAGTTCCAGGCATAAGGATCAGTAAAGGATAAATGATAAAGTCATGGGAGAGAGCAAGATAACTTTGGAAAGCTGAGAACTGTTACCCCAGGAATAATTGGTCTGCCCTTAAACAGAGAAGCAGGATGGATGTGGAACAGTGCATTAGAAACCCTACTGGCAGGGCAAGTAGGAGACTCCATCTGGAGCATTTGGTCTTACTCTCCACTGCTGTTTGCACATTTGCAGGGACCTCACTACATGTCCACGGAGCACAACTCAAAGTACCGCTTCAACATTCCAGGACAACCAGGTAATTATTCTTCATAGCTGACAGAGCTTCATCCTCATGCACAATATTGATACTTCACTCATAAGAAAGGGAGCTGTCTGCTTCTTCATAACAATCAACCTGCCAATATCGTGGTCATGGATGATGGGAGTTGTCATTCAACAACATTTGGAGGGCCAAAGGTTCCCCACCATTGGTTTAGAAGGGGGTATTTAGGCAGCTAGACATCACATCAAAGTGATAAATGCTTCTTGTGTTTCTTATGTGACATTTTTCAGGGATGTAATGACTGGTGAGTTATGCCCAAGACTAAGCACACATGTATCATCTAAGTAAACAATACACTTACCTGGGGCCCTCCAGATGCCATCAGACTACAATTCACATGAGTCTGACTTTTGGCTATTCTGTCTGGGACTGATGGGAGCTGGAGTCTAACAACTGGAGGACCACAGGTTCTCCATCCTTGCTCTAAGGATACTTGAAGTCCGTGGTTCTGTTAAGAAACCACTTGTGTTTGTTCAGTCTAGATATTTCATTTTGTATCCAGGCACAGTATGGTTTTCAGGAGATAGGCAGTCTTTAAACAAAAAGGGAACACGAGAAACAGATTCAGTTTGATTCATATAAACTGGTCACCATCTACTAGAAAATTAAGTGTTCTTAGATCTGCATTAAATTGTTACTTTACTATTAAAAATAGACCATATATAATATAGTACCACTTTCACAAAGGTAGCATCCTGAGATATATTCTTGTCCAGTTTTCTTATTCTGTATTTATGTAATGCTGCAATATGTCATTCTCACCTCCGTGTTCTTTGAATTTAAAATTCTTTTAAATCCATATTTAGGAAGTTAAAGCAGTAGTCTGGACTAGATCCAAATCACAAATAACTCCCAGCTGAATTCTTTTTTTTTTTTTAACAGCGGCACATATCAATATTGCCACCTACAGTCTTCAGAAATTTTTAGATTAAAATGTAAATTGGGATATTTGTTTTTTGCCTTTTTCCCCTAAAAATGTTCCTGTGGGGACGTTGACATTTAAGTCATCTTCTGCAACTTGGGGGGTGGAGGTTAGAGATTTTATAATGGAAGTCTAACTTGGAATTCTTGGGACAGCTTGTCACATTTCATGTGCAAGATATAAACGCACAAATCACTCTCATGTCTGAAAATAAATTCACATTGAAGGTGGCAGTGAAAAATCGATGCAGCTCTCTGAAAGAATGTTTTTTCTGTACACGTCTGATTTTTGCTTTGGAATTTTGCAGTTCAGAGGCCTTCTTTCTAGTCTGCTGCAGATTTTCATTTTTGTAACAGCTGTGCTGAATCTGACCAAAGCCCTTTCCATTCTAGCCCAGCCTACTAGATGCCAATGGGAAGCTCACAGCCAGAACATAGAATCACAGAACTGCAGAGTTGGAAGGGACCCTGAGGATCATGTAGTCCAACCCCTGCAATGCAGGAATCTTTTGCCCAACATGGGGCTTGAACCCACAAACCTGTCCAACTGGCTGAACTATCATGAGTAGCCCTCTCCCATTTGTGATCCCCAGTAAGTGGTATTCAGCGCCATACTGCCTCTGATATTGGACAAAATATAGGCATCACCATATTTTCTATAGTGGTCATCATCACTTGCTACATTAGATTACTTCATAATATAGGTATGTGCATTTTAGAGACAAGAGTACAGCTGAAATTGTAACTCCACTAACCTGGGAGTAAGCCCCACTGAATTCAAAATGACTTTCTTCTGAGTATTGTGAGATTATATATTGAGTCATTATAAACTATGGAGGATAAGACTCTCAACAGATGATAAGGCTCTCAGTGGTTACTATATTCATGAAGGCTATATATTACCTCCAGGAGCAAAGGAAATGTGTCTCTAAATGCCAGCCACTAGGGAACAGCAGGAGGAAGCTATTTCCCTCATGTCCTGTTTGTGAGCTTTCCAGAGGTTGGCTGCTGTGAGAAACAGATGCTGGACTAGATGGGCCTTTGGGTTGATTCAGCAGGGCTTCCAATCCCACAGCAACGCTGCAACTGCCCACCAGTCACTATGAAATTCACCACTGATGCGACCACGGTACCCATGCATGAAAGGCATCAGTCTACATGCAGCTTGCCTTTCATGCATGGGTAGTGTGGGCGTGTCATTGGCAAATGTCGTAGTGATTGGTGGGTAATAATCAGCGCTATTTTTCTAGAAAGAGGTACTGGAACTCACCATGAGCACCTCCCTTGTTCTCTTAGAATGGCAACGGTGTCCACCTGAGAGGTGCTGGAACTCAGTTCCTGTGAGTTCCAGCTGAAAAAAGCCCTGGTAATGGTAATGATAATGATAATAATTGATCCTACCCTTCCCATCCTACAGTGTTTGTTTTTTTAATATTTTATTTTCATCTTTTAAACAATATTTTGATACATTCACATCATTTTAAATTTCTATGCTTCTGGGATTACTTAGATCCCTCGGACTCCCCCCCTTTCTGACCCCCCTTTTTGCATCTAATTACATTTTTCTACTTCATTTTATCTCCTTTTTTACCTTAAATCATATTACATTATAAGTGTTATAACAATCCTGCTAACTTTTTAAAGCATCTACAGTTGTCTTTAAGATATTCTATAATTCCCCCCCCCTAATTTTTTTATCATCTTGGTGTCTGATCTTCACGGTCATCTTTGCCATTTCGACATAGTCCATCAACAGTGTTGCTGGGGGGAGTGGCTGCCACAATTGCTACATTAGCATTTCTTTCTAATGCTTGGACTTTAGAAAACTGCAGTCAACATACAGTGACAGCAGGAACATCACTGAACCCAGTCCACCCGCTTTGCCACACATAATGTGCAAGGCTCTCTGCGTAGTGGGCTGGAAGTAATTCACAGCCACATCTTTAGCCACATTCCGTAGGGCTCCCTCAGATAGGATCAGATCTTCTAGCACAGCCAGCACCAGCGCACAGCCCTTTTGACATGGGTAAAGTGCAAGATTACACAAAGGGAAATTGCCCCTTCAGTCACAAACAACACTTAGTCACCTCCATTAGCCCAGTGATTACAGTATTGGCATGTAGAACCTGTGAATGACCGACACCCCCCCTCCACTTGCTTCTAATATCAGGGATTCCACTCAGCTTTTATGCAACAAATTTTATTGCATGGATGTGATGCATAAGCTGTATGCGTGGAAAAGGAATAGTTGTGGCCACATGGGCAAGGAAAAACATACACTACAAGAACAGGAGCAGGAATGTATGTGGTGCAGCGGTCTGGCTGGTAGCACAGTTGGAAAGTGCAATATAATGCAGGAAAAGGAGATGTGGGTTCTTCTCTGGAGAGATGGAATTGCTAAATATGTTTCTGCAGGTCAGAGTGTGGAATTATTAGTTTGACACACCTTTTTATGCTTGGAGCTAAATACCGGGTAAAATACAGCTCTCACCTTTTCACCACTTATCTTATCCATGCCCTCTGCCTTCCTCAGCCAACAGCTTGCTGTCTAATTTTTGTACTGTTATGTCGCCACTGCTATTTACAGAAGTCTTCTGCCTTCTTTTTTTCAGTGTGCTCCTTTTCCTCATGTTATCACTTCATCTCTCTTCTCCCCCCATACAGATTTCCTGCAGAAGAAAACAATTGGAGCCAAAGAAGAGACTGGTTTTACTGAAGGCTGCCTGGCAAACCCCATTATGGACAAATCTCAGGTTTCTCCAGTAAACTCTGTATATGCTGCTGTTCTTGCCGAGGGTCACATTAAGCATTAACCTGCAGAGCCCAGTGGAATATGGTGCTTCTGCTCTAGTTGCTTGTTAGTTTGAACAGTGGATCGATCTCTCCTGACCCCTGTGCTCCTCACTTACTAAGGCATTTGCCCCCACGAGAAGTAGCGATGGGCACAAACATGGATGGCTTTAAAAGGCTAGGCAAATTCACAGAGGATGGGGCTATAAGTGGCTACTAACCACAATGGCTTTGTTCTACCTCCGTTGTTGGGGGCAGTATGCCTCTGAATGGCTGTTGCTGGAAATCACTGGTGGGAAGAGTGCTGTTGCACTCATGTCCTTCCTGTGAGCTCCCCACAGGCACCCGGTTGGCCACTGTGAGAACAGGATGTCCTACTAGATGGGCTGTTGACCTGAACCAGCAAGGCTCTTCATATATTCATTCATATGATGTGATAGTGCCTATTCTTATGTAGCCAAAAAGGCACCAAGCACATACCAAAAAGGGGGACTAGCAGGCTTGGAAGAACTTCCAGGTTTTCCAGAAACCTAAAAGCACCAAGAAGACTGTGCGTGCTCAGTGGGCATGGCATGCTTGCTGTTGAGGGTGGGAGGAATGGAATGAAGTTTCCTGGAGAAGGGGATCACTAGCTAGTAAGAACCCAGAACAAGAGCATTCTACCCTGCAATATTTTGTTACAGGTTCCACTTTTCCTGTACCTGAGTCTTGGTCTGTGGGTACTTTGCTTTTAAGAGGTTAAAGGCAAAAGCAAATCTAGTTTCTCTGTATATTTAGCCATGAATGTTCAAGTGCAGCCCATAGGTCCTTGCAGTTTCACTATAGCAGGAATATGATTCCATGCAATTAAGGACAAAATACCACTAGTTCAACCCTTCCCAACCTGGTTCCTTCCAGGTGCTTTGGATAAAAACTCCTACCAGTCCCAACCAGCACAGTATCTTGGAAGGCTGAACTAGTTGCTCCTAAGACAGGCTTGCCTGCTCCCAAGTAGAAGCTGTAATGGAACCGGTGCTTCCTCTTGCCTACTTTCCTCTCTCTGAGTCTCAGTACTTGTCTTCTGCTTTGCAGAGCAGCGCTCCAGGAGTCAGCATTACCAAGACAGATTATCTGCCATCTTCCTTTCCACATGTAAGGAGACCATTTGTAATAGGGTTGTTAGTGGTGGAGACCTGTAAAAACAGTTGAAGGGATGTGCTTTGCCGGCAGGCAAAAGTGCCATTTTCCCCTTCCTGTATTTTCTTTTGTTGGCTGTTTGCATGTGATGTACTCACCGTTAATATGTCCCCCTCCCGACAGGGTGATGAGTTCCTACCAGTCCTGTCAAAGGGTTCTGAGAGGGGATCTGGATTCAGTCGGCAGAATCTTGGCCGTACCCCAGTAAGTGACACTCCCTTATCACCAGAAGACCTGTCCTGCTTCCTTTAGTACATTCCCTCTGCCAACTGCTTTCCCTACTTACACAATCTCCCCTCACTGCTGTCTAGAAGTCTCTGCCACTCTTTCCATGCCAGCACCTCTTATTTCCTTTTATCTATATTTTCATGTATCTTTGCCTGCCGTGACCTATTTTTCTACCTGCCTTTGTTCTTTAGGCCCTTTTCTTGCTTTCTCTGGGATTTGTCTTCCACTGCCAGAGTCCGCAAACAGAAGCCTCTCCTGAGTCTCTGCTTGTTCCTCTTACTACCATCCGGGGCTATCTTACTCACAGAACCTTCCTCATTTTGATACCAGTCTTCCTTGTTGCCTCCCTTTCTTCAGTAACTCCTACAACCTGTGGTGGCTGGGCCATGTTGGGATTGGTGGGGAGGAAGGCCAGGAGGCCAACAGCAGGCAGTAGTCAAGAGCCAATGACAGGCAAGCTGAGACAAAGGAGGAAGAAGCTGACAGTCATTGCCTCCCCATGGACTGATTGTGAGGAGGCAGGCAAGGTTGGTGGGGCCTTAATGGACCAGCCTCCACTGCCCACAATGGTTCCTTCACTCATGACCTTCAATCTCCACAGACGGTTCCACCAGATGTAGAGGCACCAGGTCCCCTGAGCCACTCTCAGTTCCAAGGGCTTCAGCATCAACCTCAGACACAGAACAATCTTCTAGGTCGGGAACAAGTGGGTCACAAGGTATGCCTGAACTACAGTCTTAAGGCCTTACGTCTTCATAATCTGTTGGGCACTTTGCTCTGCTCCTATGGTACTAGACCCTTACTCTTTTCATGGACCTCTCTATGCAGGAACCATCAGGATTCAGCCTCAATAACCTTAAATATGTGACACCTGCACATGATCCAGATCTGCCCAACAGATTCCTGACTAGCTATAACTCCAAGTAAGTTTGACACTGGTTGGCCACCTGTGTTGGGAGAAGTAATATTCCCAGGCTATGTCTTGTTGTTAAGGTACCATTTTCCTATCTCAGGGGTCCCCAAACTAAGGCCCGCAGGCCGGATAAGGCCTGAGGGACTCATTTATCCGGCCCGCGGTGACCCCTGCTGCCCACTCTTACTGGCGCTGTGCTGCGTGGCTGCCCACTTCCGGGTTGGAGCACCAGAAATAACTTGTGCGCATGCGCGTTATTTCCAGAGCACATCCAGGTTGGAGGCCCATGCACATGCACACAAGCTATTTCCGGTGCTCCTCCAACCTGGAAGTGCGCTGGAAATAGCATGTGTGCACGCGTTCCCACGCTTACCGCGTGATCAGCGCTGGAGACACTGGTCCGAGGCACGGTAAGTTTGCTGACCCCTGTCCTATCTGCATAAAAGCCTTGCAGGTCCTTTATCCTTCAGGTATTTTTCATGCGGTGGCTTTAGAGAGTGCATTGTGGGAGTACTGGAACAGCAAAGGTTTGTGCAGCTGTTGGGCCTGTTTGTGTGGATGGCGTGTACTGAAACAGAAACTTGTAGAAGTGCATTGTTTGCAGGATATATACACACCCCTGATTTTGTTTGAGGGAGAACGGAGGCAGCAGGTGAGTTCGACTACACATGGAATAATTCATCCTTTCTCTCAATCAGGTTTTATGAAAACATTCCAAAGGGAGTGGATAGGGAAGGCTGGACACGAGGAGGGATCCAGCCACAACAGCCTGGTGGTTTTGCTACTAACAACCATGCTACTGACTTAGGCACTGACCCCAATGCCACAGAGACCTTGAGGACAATCCATCCTCATGTTGGCAGGTAATCTTGGATTTGTTGTAGCTCTTCTTCTCTGACCTTCCTTTACTGTATGATTCCTCTTTCAATCCCCCGTTTTCCCCAACTGACCTTTCTTTTGTAATTCTTTCTCCTCCTACATTTCAGGACAATTACAACAGTTGATCCATTCTATCGTGATTCTCCCCATGACCGCCGCTTTGCTGCTCTCCATCAGACGACTGTGCCCAACTAAGTAAGTGACATAACCCATTGCATCATTGGACAGTAGGCTGGCAGTATCAAGCACCTGAGAGGTACCTGCAGAGTCAAAAGGGCAATATTGTGTGTTATGCTGTTTTAATTTGGCCACTGTTTGGAAACTGGAGTCTAGAGCTTCTCAGGTTTAATCAAACCAGACGGCCTTTTTATTGGGCACTCATTCTGATTTGTTTGCAGGGAGATTAGTAAACATTAGTTATTTAATGAGCTTTCACTCTGGTGTTCATGGAGAGGTTAGATGACATTGCATCCAAGCAACTGTTATCCCAGTTTCCAGAACATTTTCCCTCATCACTTTTCTTATTGTAAAATGTCTGATCTTTTGGGGAAGCAGGTTTCTTGTGTAAGACCTCCCAATCAACTATATGCATGCAACCTGAATTTTCTGGTATATGATTGGATTCCACCTGAAAATAGTGACAGACTGGAAACACCTACGGTTTTATGGATGAATTCCAGGAATACATACAGACAACTCCAGCGCTTTTTTTCTTCTCTGAAAAGTAAAATTTCATAGAACCAACTGCACTTTTTCCATACACAAAAATGTCCTGGAAATTTGCCATGGGTTAATTTTGCTGGGGAAGACAAATGCGGACATTTTTCACTTCCATTCTCTCTGCCTTTCAACATCAACCTTCCTGTTAAGGCTATTTATTCAACAAAACTGGTATATTGCTTGATTGTAACTAAAACCTCTATGCCGTTTACACACACACACACGTTAGTCTAACATTAAAGCTTAGACTAAGGTTAGTGATTGATTTTAGTCTTTCTGCCTCTTTACAGCCTCTGTTCCAAACTGGACCCCACACTGATATCTTTGGGCCTCAGAACAATATCCCACATGCTAAGGAAGGAGCAACAGTGATAGCGCTGTCACATCATTCATATTTTACTGTTAAAGGTTGTATAGTTTTAAATAAATTCAAACAATATATTGCTGGTATGTTTAATGGAACTGGCGCAGCATCTAAATGGATATAGAAAGACCCCTGGAAGCAGAGATGGATATGACTTTCATGAAGAGTCTGGTGAAGAAACAGAAGGGTTGGGGTGGAATGATCACAGTGAGGCCTCATGTGCAGGTGCCAGATGTAAGGCAGACCAAAACAGATGCATGCTCTGAACCATGAACTACATTTATTCTTCAACTTCTAAACTTCTCTACACTTGTCCTTCCTAGGATTAGTATATGGTATAAATATTCCACTAATACAATGGGTGGATGAATGCTGTGACCTTGAAACACAATGTCTTGTGTTGCAAAAGCACAAATATCTCCTTCATATACAGTGGTACCTCAGGTTACATATGCTTCAGGTTACATACACTTCAGGTTACATACGCTTCAGCTTACAGACTCCGCTAACCCTTAACTTGGGTTAAGAACTTTGCTTCAGGATGAGAACAGAAATCGTGCTCCGGCAGCGTGGCGGCAGGAGGCCCCATTAGCTAAAGTGGTGCTTCAGGTTAAGAACAGTTTCAGGTTAAGAACAGACCTCCAGAACGAATTAAGTACTTAACCCAAGGTACCACTGTACATCTAGGACATCTTTCTGTTGCACTCTTCCAACAACCCTGCTATGTATACACTGGATTTCTTCAGTTCCCAACAACTATAGTGTAATAAAGGTTGTGTGTCACTCTGCTGAGACTGCAATCAGACTCATTTCAGGCCGTATCTGGTACAATGTCCCCATACCAGTACCACTAGCATGTTATTCTCAGTATGCTAGTTAACATTTGCCTTGTGGCAGCAAATATATTTTATCTTTCTGATCGTGGTATAGAGTTAGAAACACACACACAGAACACTGAAACAGTAGGATCTTTTGTCCCCTGCAGGGTGTGATATAACACCATATAGTAAGGGTTCCCATATGTCCTTGTACTGTGAAACACAAATTCACCCACCTACATAGCTAGTAGGGTACAGCTTCTTTCATGCATTGTGCAATAAACATTCACACAGTTGGGGAGCATTGTATGAAGTAGTGGGAGGTGCATGCAGAGCTGGAATTCCCTGTATCCTTTAATTGTGTGACCCATATGAAAAGCCTATTTCTCCTGTGGCCAGGAATAGTAAAGACGACAACACACACACACACACACACACACACACACACACACACACACACACACACACACTGTACCCTCCCCCCTCCCTGTTACATGAACGCAGTCTCCCTTTCCCTTTTCAGCATGGAACTGACACCTTGATTTCTCTTTTCTTTCAGGTGCAATGCACACCATTTCAGCTCTGGTTCTCAGTTTTCTGCCCAGTATTAATAGGAGTCACAGTGTACTGCTTCCCTTTTTCCATTTCTCACATTTCTCTCTGTGGATGAGTTTTCACTCCTAGTCAATGTTTCATGAGCTGGTGGCACAGGCTGCTCCAACACTGAAAAGAAATACTTCTCTCAAATGTACCACACACGTTGCAGCTTTAAGCTCAGCGTAATGATATCTGGCATCAGATCAGTTTCTCATTGTGCCTTGGAATGTGACAGCATGTCTGATCTCTTCTTCAAACTAGGAGGAAACTGAGATGGTTCTGCCACATACACACCTCAGCATGTTGTTGTCCTAGGACCTAGATAGAACTCTCCTTGAGCTTAGTTGGTGCATGGAATGCATTTGTTGCTTGATAATGAAAGAGTTTAATGCAAGCCAAGATGATTCAAAAATGGGGCAAAAGGAATGGCTGGTTTTTGCATGTGTGTATATAAAGAGCTAGCATGGCTATAGCTTTTAGGACAGCTTTTGGGATGGGAAAAGAAAGCAGTAAAAAAGCAATTTAATTTAAATCCTTAGTTCATTAAGGGTACTATCGGGTTCTCTCTGTGGCCTCATGGTGTGACTGTAATATTGCAAGCAAAGGTTTTCATTAGCCTGATGCCTCTGAGTGCCAATAAAATGTTTCCTTACTTTTAACTTTTTGCTCCAAAACTTTCTCCTAGCCATCCATAGTTTAACTTCTTTGAAATTTTTATATTGTTATCTGATGCCACCTCTTTCCTTTCCTAGTGAAGCTATGCGGGGCTAACTCCATTAGAAGCTCGCCTTTAAAAACCATTTCCTTCTGCTATTTGATCATTTCTGGGCTTGGGTTTTGTTTTGCTTTCAACGTCCTCCTCTCACTTGTCAGCCAGCACATGACTAGAAGAGTCCTGTACGCGAGGATCATCTCCTCCCGCTTTCATAACCCTGACATCTTCATTTTTGCGTACACCCTGCAGAACTGCATTCTCTTCTAGGCTGTTCTCTTACATATCTAATGTGCTGCCTGAGCCTCCTTCACTGCTTCCTCCCTCCCACTGAATAACTGTGTTTATATTTCCCCAGATGGATTAGTTGCATTTTCTGAAGATAGTCAGCCCATGCTGTTTCTTGTCTTCAACTTTTGAGTAGGGGGTTCTTGTCCCAAATTGTGTTTTGTTCTACACACTTGTGGGTGGGTGGGTGGGGAGGAGTGTCTTCCACATTTGTAGAAGCCTATATAACATATGCTGCTGCTATGTGTGCATGTGCGCAAGGGGGAGGGGCAGAGGTACAGATCTGGACACACTGGGCCAAAAGGGTTCCCCATTCCACTGTATGTGGTGTACTGGATGACAATGGTGGCAATTTGCTGAAAATCGGGCTACTGCTTCATGGTTAGCTATACATAGGAAATATAGAAGCTGCCTTACACTTGGTCCATCTAGCTCAATAGTGTCTACACGGACTGGTGGCAGCATTCCATGGTTGCAGGTAGAAGTATCTCCCAGCCTCATCTGGAGATGCTGGCAATTTAACCTGGGATCCTTGCCATGCAAAACAGATGCTCTACCACTTAGCCATGGACTCTACTATACTAGAGGGAAGTTTAAAATGGGTATGAATATATGGATCAGATCTGCAACATCAGCTGGTAACTATGTCTGCAGAAGGCAGAGAAGTCTACATATAGCTCTGGAAAAAGAATCCCCATCACCTTTACAACCATCTGGAGTGAGAATAATTCAGAGCGAGTGTCACTCATGACGATGGAGATATAGATATATGACTGAGGGGGAGTTGGTACTGAAATAACAAGCCTACCAATGGGAATACATTAATATAGTTCATGGGGAATAAGGCAGTACTGATCTGACTGTGTGCTAAGCAAACTCTGTGTATAGAACTCTGAGGTTCTGATGTGCCTGCAAATAAAGTTAATGGAAAAACAACTGCTCATTTTTATGGGAGCTAGACCAAGATCTGAAAGAGCCTTATTTTTCTCATCCTCTGAATCTGCATTTATCATAAATGTTAGCCTCTATTTTATGGATGGGATTTGTAATTTATGCATTTTAGGCAGGTGCAGGAATTCTTTTCTACACAATGTGGCTATAGCCACATATTTACTCTATAACTCATGTTTAAACATCCTCTTTAATATTAGGGTTTCTGTATCTTAAAGTTTACTTCAAGAGCAGAAGGCTGATTTAGGGTGTAGATTTAGGGTGCTTTGCTAGTCTATGCACCAGATTAGAAACCAGTGGCATGTAAGGGAGCAAATCTATATTATTATTTTGAAGTCATGCATAGGGATTCTTTTCACATGATAATCAGTTCTATGTGACAGCTTAGAAATTTGAAGTCACCAAGATTCCTGAAGCAAGTTCTCCTAACTTAAATAGCCAGTCTTCAGCTGCCTGAATGTAAATGTTTAGCTCTTGGTTCACAAACTTACTTCTGTGTGTTAACTGAATGAAATCTAGTGTTTTCTATACTAAACACAGATTTTATATAACCAGAGGCCAGAGTCTTCATACAACTATTGTACCTTTTAATGGTTTGCTTCCTAACCTGATACTATATTTGTTGCACTGACTTCCAGCAGCAGATGCGACGAACTGACGTAATACGACAATCAGTGCCAAATGCGCACAAGAAGTCTGTGTGGATTCGCTTTTTATAGATTGTTGAAGTACTCAAAAAGCTACTTTTGCCAGCAGTGCCTTAAAAACCAGCTCATGCGGAGTTCTGCATCTACTCTTGTGGCTTTTGCACCACAACTTCGGCACATGGCACCACAGCAGCAAATCACTGCAGGCTGTGGATACCATCCAGCGAGGAGCTGTGACAATGGGCCCTCAGTTTCTCAGCTGTAAATTGTGAAGAGCAATCTTTCAGTTGTTACAAGGATCAAGCTCTTTAAAAAGGAGTAAGTCTGATAAGTCTGCTTACTCAAAAGTAAGCCTCAGTGGACACAATGGGGCTTGCTCCCATGTGACTGGGGGCTGTTAGTTTCCAACCAACAGATGCCACCCTGCAGTAGTAACACTCGTGTGTACCTTCTCTCTAGGGAATCTGTGGCAGCAACATTACTGGGAAGCCTTTTTGCTTTGCAGTGTGGACTTTGGGTGCTAAGGGGAAATCGACCCGTCGTCCCCACTGTGGTTGTTGCTGCAGCTGCGGCTGCTTCCCACTCCCGCCCTTTTGCAGCCCCTCGTCACATGGGCGTAGCCGGGGGGGGGGCGCGCAGCTGCAGCTGATAATAAAAATATCAATTGCATCGCAGATAACTCTGCTCCCCGCACTAACATAAAGCCTGCACCCCCTAATAAATCCCGGTTACGCCCATGCCTCGTCCTCTCTCACTCGGGACTCTCCTCCCTGGCTTCTGTACCTTCCGGGCGCCACACGCAGAAATGGACCTCGCCCGGAGGGGGGGGGGGCAAATCTCCACGTCCCTGCATCTCCTAGTCGCGGGTGGGGGCGGGGCGGGGATCGAAGCAACGACAACCTGCACCTGTTGAATTGCCACCTGTTAGCGCAGCAGTTTGAAGGGGCGGGAGCCACGTGTGAGGCGGTGCTGCCTATGGCGGAGCCGAGCGGGGCTTGTAGGGCGTGGAGAGGAGAGAGCCGAAGGGGGTGTGTAGCTGGGACGAGGCTGCCGCTGCTGCGGGCGAGCGAGGGAGGGGCGGGGCCGTTAAAGGAGCCCTCGCGCGAACGTCTCCCTCCTCCCCTTCGAAGAGGGAGCCACAAGGGCCGGGGCCACGAGGCGTGGCTTCTCGCCCCCCCCCCCCCCACTGAGCCCTCACAGCTCAGTTAGCCGGATTGGTTTAAAAAAACTCCTCCACTCTTCGCAGGCTGTGTGTCGCGGGAAGGGGGGCGGCGGCGGCGAACGAGAGCGTAGTCCCGCCCCGTCCGAAGCGTCGGGCTCTGCCATAGGCGGGCGATCCCGCGTGGGGGTTTCCATGGCGACGAGTCGCTAGGCGCCGGGCTCGTGTGTGTGGGAGCCGAGCTCAGACCTAGCAGGGAGCCCCGGAGCGAGAAGCCGGGAGGGCCGAGGTCAGCGCCTGTCTGGACGGACGCGCGACGGGGCCACGCGAGCGGGGTCCCTGCTGAGGGCTGGAGCGGCTGCTCTGTCCCGGTTGCCCTCGAGGAGGGAAAGGTGGGCTGCGAGAAGAGGCGGCAAGCAAGCAAGCAGCTCTGGAGCGGGAGTTTCGTCCGCCCCACGCGCCAAGAAGCTCCTCTCCCGCCCTCAAGGTCCCAGGAGCGCAGGGGGCCGCCACCAGACTCCGGAGGAGGCCCAGCTCCGAGGACAGGGAAGGTGTTCTGAGGGAAGAGGAGCAGCAGGAGGTGGCGGCAGCATCAGTTCCAGCCCTGGCAGGGGGAACCATCATCCAGCGAGCCCTGGTCCTAACCCCGGCAGGCCAGCCTGGTGGTGGGCAGGGACCTCGGTGGTTGCCATGTCTCCTTGGAGCCCAGCGGGCAGAGGTGGTGGCCTTAGTCCTGCTAGCAGCAGCCTGCCTTGGCTATGAGGATGGGCAGTGGCGGGTCCTCGGGGAGGGAGGAGCGGCTGCCCTCAGCTGCCGAAGAGCAGCTGAGCGGCGGGGATCAGATGCTGGAGCTCTCGGGGCGCCACTTGAAGAAACTGCCCTTGCCAGTCTGTGCCCTGGGCACCCTGCAGAAGCTGTACATCAGTGGCACGGGGATAACGGAGCTGCCTGAGGAGATCGAAGGGCTGCAGGAGCTGCGTATCCTGGCCCTGGACTTCAACAAGCTGGAGGAAGTGCCCGAGGCCCTGTGTCGCCTGCCCAACCTGACCCGCCTCTATCTGGGCAGCAACCGCCTCTTTGGGCTTCCCGCAGAATTCTGCCAGCTCACCACTCTCCGTTGCCTGTGGATCGAGAGCAACTACTTGTACCACTTCCCTCGGGTTTTGCTTCAGATGCCTTGGTTGCAGTCCCTGCAGATGGGAGACAACCGGCTCAAAACACTGCCCAACGGCCTGCCACGCATGAGGGGACTTCGTGGGCTCTGGCTGTATGGGAACCGCTTTGAGGAGTTCCCCAAGTCTTTGCTTCGCATGACGCAGCTTCACATCCTCGACCTTGACCGCAACAAGCTGACTGAATTCCCTGACCTGAGCCACCTGCGGAGGCTTCGGCTCTTCTCCTACGACCACAATCCAGTGGAAGCGCCACCCAATGTGGCTGACACAGTCCTGGTAGTGGGCGAAGGGGCTCAGGAGTTTCTGGAGGCTAGGGAGGAACGTCTCCAGGCCCTTCGGGAGCAGGAAGAAGAAGAAGAGCAGGAGGAGAATGAGTCTGAAGTTCTGCAGGCCCAGATGAAAAATGACTCCTCCATGTTGGATGATGGAGAGGGAAGTTACTGTGCCCAGGAATGTTCTCCAGAGGAGACATGAAAGGCTACAACAATTAACATGGCTGCAGCTGTAAAAATAAAAATCTGATGGATGTTGGTAGGCTTTTGGCTCTACTGCTTGACAGGGTATTAGGAGCTGGGCATGCACTAGGCTCAGGAGGAGCCACCATCTTTGAGGCAGGTTGATGGGACCTTGGCAATCCCTTGTAAAGAACACATGACAGCAACTCATCAGAAGGCTTGCTGTCTTTTTTCTATGTGGAGCCATGCTTGACCCTAGCCCATATAGCTGTAATGCACTATGGGTAACTTGTAAGCACCCTACCGAGTCCTAGGACACAAGGGATGGGAATAGGAGGTACTGTATAGGAAAAATTATTATCATGATGGATCATTTCCTTGCATCAAATCTTTGAAATGCTAGTCCTTTTGACCCTCGCTCAAGATATGGGCAATGGTCACATCCTGGTGGAAAAGTACAACCTGCCTCTCTCTGGGCAGTAATCACCTCCTTGGGCTTCCTGCAAAATTCTGCCAGCCGAAGACTTGAAGTGACTTTCCTGTGCTGCTCTGAGAGTCTGGTGTATCTTTGGGCGATTCCTTTCTGGTTGTCTGGTATGCTACAATGAGTCTCAACAAGTCAGGATAAAGCCATTTTGTTCTCTCCCCTTCCTACCTATTCTTACCCACCTTGAACTCTGAGCCCTGGAGGGCTACAGAGTTGAGTGTGTGAATGTAACATCTTTTTTCATCCCAGGATTTTTTTATCCTACTACTGGAATTAGACTTGGAGAGAGAAACGTCCTTTGGACTGCTCCGTCCAGCTGTCAGGTTTGAGAAGAAGCTCATGCGAAAGCTTTGTTTGTGCAGAGAGCTCCCGGTCCAGGAAAGAGCTTTGCCTCCAGTCTTTGTATGGTGGGAAAGGAGCCTTGTGCCTTGCCCTGCTGCTTTTCCTGACTTTTTATTCCCTTAAAAGGGCACAGAAGCAAAACTGGTATGACCTGGGCCACTGCAGACTTCTTGTGGGTCTTGGGTGGATGGGTGGCAGCCACAGAACTTTCCCCCCATCTCGGAAGGTGGCAGGTTCATTCTTGTGGGGGCTGTCAGGCTAGATTTGTATTAAATCTAAGCAATAAAAGCATGTCTAAGAAGGGAGTAAGAAAGGAGGAATGTGGGGAGGGCGGCACAAATTCTCAGGGAGGTTTCTCCAAAAGCAGGAGACCAAAGCTCTTGGGCGGCATCAGGGGCTATTTTTAAAGAGTATTGTAAACAAAATTATAACACCTGGTGAAAGGAAGCAATGTTCTCAGGCATTCATGTTGAGATATATATGTATATAAACGTCTTTTTCCTCTGCCTGTTTCAGCGCTCCACTCTTTTTTGCACTTCTCTTTCCGTCTCCCTGATACCTCTTTGCTTCTGACCCCCTCCCGCTGTTCTCCTCCCCTCCATTGCTCTCCACTGTTTTTTTCCTTCCTCTCTCTTCCAGCACACACCTCTTTGTCAGCTGTCTTCAGTCCCTCTCTGGACCAATTCCACTATGTTCAGCCTCAATCTCGATATCTCTGTTGGCATGGCATGGCTATCCAAGCATTGCCAAAGTTAACATCTTTGTCTTGGAATGAATTTCAAAGAAGCAATGGGTGTTTATGCTATGCTTCTAATTTTATTACAGTTTATTTCTCTTCCATTGGCTGACTGCCACAAAACATTGTGCTACGTATGCCATCTCTTTTCTTTCCCTATATACCGCCCCCACACCCAGTTTTGAAGTTTCTGATGGGAGTGGGGGAAGGATTCCTCTTCTGTGGAATGTTGTGCAAAGAGACTGAATGCAAAATATCTGTGTCACTTTGAGGTTGGTTTCAGAGAGGTGATTCATACAAAATGTTTTCACACTCTTTATCAGTTCAGCCACATGATCATCCTAACCCACGCCTTTAAATAAATCTATTACCCTAGATCTGTGGTTACACACCTGGGAATGTCATGTGCAGAGTTTCCACCTGACAGCTAATGTGGTGGTGTTTACAATTGAATGCCACTGAACTACTGGCAATTATTGTCAGAATCCACTTCCATTTTTAGCATCGTACAGTTAACTGCAGCATGCTGATTGTGTGAATAGGCTTCTGCCTGAACTCTTGGTTTGCATAGTGTCTTGACGAACTGCAGAGTTGGCAGGAACCAGTTTGAGCTTTATGCATTCTACTCCAATTAGGTCAGTGTTTCCTAAACTTTTTTGTTTCTCATTAAGAGTCTCAGCAGTTGTCTTGTTTTTATTGGGGTAACACCTTTGATTATTCTCGCTGAGAAATAATTACTAACAAGCCTGCAGTGCTGAATTACCCCCATCACAACATCTGATGGGAAGTGTTTGTGTGGCACAGATGACTTTTGAGAATGAAAGGCCCTGTTGTTAGCTTGATTTTAATGTTATGTCCTTTTAGCTAATAATTTTCCTTTCTAGGATGCTATACAGTATTCTAAAAGACTTGAAATAAGTCCTTAATGTCATATGTCACACAATTTCTTTGGTATTAAGGACAGTCCACCTTTGACAAAGTTATCCTTGGTAGCCAAGCCATAAGGGCTATGGGGAAAGGTGCAACAGCTTTACTAATAATGTGGTGTGGCCCATACAGTGAAGAACAACTGAGTATTTATAGTACAACAAAATGGCAAGAAAGGGATGATATTCTGATGACTAAATGTTATTGGGGTTTATTTGTATGTTTGGTTACATCCATACTAGTTTTATTTAAAGGTGCTGAAGTATTGCCTTTCTGAAATTAGCTGGAAACAGAATTAAAGTGGTAATTATACCTGGTACTAACGATAGCACTATATTAATCGCAATGCCCATCCCTATGATAACGTCCCAAATATCTAAGATATTTACTCAGAAGTAAGTCCTATTACGCAAAGAACCCATGTGACTTTAATTAGAAGCTTCCACTTTGTAGTTTAAATCTCCAGTTGCTTTATGGTTTTTTTTTATGAGCCTTGGCTTTGCTGATGAATGACTCCTTAATCAGTCAGTGCCTTTCCTCCAACAGGCTTGGGGACTTTAATATCTAATTTCCTCTATTCTTTCTTTCTTTCTTTCTTTCTTTCTTTCTTTCTTTCTTTCTTTCTTTCTTTCTGAAATAGAGCTGTTTTGCAATTAAAAAAGTAAAAGAAATATTAAGGGGAGGAAAACAGTATCTAAAATGCCCACTGGTGGGGAGCAGAACTGATTTAATTAAAGGGCAAATGAATCAATAATGCCCAGACCATATTGAACAGTGAGCAATTAGAGGCAAAAGCTGCAATCACCTTCTAAATCCAGCCCGCAGACAGTCTGGGAATCAGCGTGTTTTTACATGAGTAGAATGTGTACTTTTATGTAAAATGCATCTCGGGGCTATTTCTGAGGCCTGTCTGGTGTTTTTACATGAGTAGAATGTGTGCTTTTATTTAAAATCCATCTCTGGGTTATTTGTGAGGCATAGGAATTCGTTCATTATTTCCCCCCCTCAAAATATAGTCCAGCCCCCCACAAGGTCTGAGGGACAGTGGACCGGCCCCCTGCTGAAAAAGTTTGCTGACCTCTGATCTGGATCATTGGTAAAAAGTGAATGAATGAATGATGGCAGTTCCAGACTTAATGGCTAGTGTGCACTTGAGGCACTTAAAAATATTAAACCCTTTAACCCAAGTACAGTTTTTGAAACCATTGTTGCTTACTGTCCCTGGCCACTCAAAGCCAAGTAAAATCAAAATGTTTTACACTGCTTTGAGAGGATGCTTGCTCAGACTCCCTTAAGTCTTCAGGGGTGTTCCACAGACAAAGGGCAACCACTAGGAACACCTCTCTGTGAGTGCTGTGAATGTTAAACTTGAGAGGGTGCTTCCAAATATTATTGGAGCTTACAGTGAAGCAGAGGGATGGAGGCCATTGGTCAGGTATGTTTGGCCCAGTTTGTTTAGGGCTTCATAAGTCCCAACACATTAACAGTGTGATCCTGCACATGCCTACCTGGAAATAAACCCCACTTGAATTCAGTGGAACTTACTCCCTGGAAAGTGTATATAGGGCTGCAGCCTAAATTTAGTCAGTAAGGCAGTAAAGAGCCAGTGCTGATGGTCTATCATGGGTGTCATATGCTTCTTGTGACCTTCAAAAACTGAGAAGTGATGTTTTCTACCAGCTGACATTTCTGTGCTACTTTTGAGGGGCTTACCCACAGAAAACACAGCCACCTAACGTAGAAATGGTTAAGTATTAATTCTGAGCTGATCTTAAAAGAAAAGGCTGCAATAGAGCTTAAGTCAAGGATTCACTTGAGTGTCTAAATTTGGATAAATAAATCCAGGAGCACCTGAAGACAGTGATCCTGATAGTACGGAGTGTGCTCAGAGTGTCAAATTCTGTCCAGGTCACATGATCCTCCAGTCTTTATTACATCAATCATGCCTGGACATAATTACCATCATTTCACCTCTCACCCAGCTCCCTAAATTGAAGAAATTAAAAAGATAGAACTTGTATGCCATCTTTCCAAGAAATGCCCAGGGTGGTGAACTACACCCAACTTTGCTCATAAGGCAAAATCTCTTCAGCCTTGGCAGCAGGTATTCTTGGCAGGGTGGATGTCAGAGCTGGATTATTCGGAGAGCTGGATTGAGAGCTGCGGTGATACGGTAGCCAGAGAGCCTGAGCTAGGAATTGGGTGAAATCACTAGGTGGCCAGAGGCAGGCAAGCTACGTTCTCTCAGCTTAATAATGGGGGGATAATAGCACTACCCCTGTTTTTCAAGGCCATAATAAAAATTACATCATGATGATAATAATACAATAATGAATATATTTATTGTTTATTCCCCCAATGCACAAAGTGCTTACAATAGTGATAAAGAATAATAAAGCACATGTAAATAAAAATACTGCATGACAAGTGCTTTTAACATTTTGACAGTGCTATATCCATTTTAATTGATGCAGTTACTATTCCTTTAATGACCTTGAGAGTCTCTTCAGCCTTGCTGTGCAGCAGTAAGTAGAGGCAATTTCAAAAGTGCTCCAGCGCGAACTTGCATTTCATGTTGTAGAATAACATTGCTTTGGTTACAAACAAAGCTACTGTTTTATATTGCCTTGGGATCTGGAGTTCTTTGTTTGGGATGGAGGTACCACTGAGTCCTTGTGAGAAGCTGTGGCCAAACAATGTTGTGAGCGACTAGAGAAATGTATTCATTTGTTTTCATTTTAAGTTAGTTGGTTTGGGCATTTTAGGGAAGATTTATTCATGAACTGTTTTTCCAGGCTCATTCTTTCACAGAGGCATTTTCTTTGTATCCAGAAATATTGATGCAGCTGCTAGAGATTACCAAATCCCTCCTGCTAACTGCAAAATACTGGTTCCCATTGCTTGATGCCTTGCAGGTACTGAAGTGCTTTTTATTCTGTGGGAATACTGGGAATTGCAGAATTCACAGGGCCTTGAACTCTCAAGTTCATGTTATCTGTGCCTAGCATTCAAGAGTCATTAAGCCAGAAATGGGGCAGTCAAGCCCTCCCCCTGCTCTGTTAGGAGTTTGTGTAATTTTTATTTTTTAAAAAATCAGTGGGAGAATGCTAAAATAACACTTCCTGGCTTTTGCATCCCTAGGTTCACTTTATTTTTAGATCTCCCACTCTCGCCCTTCCTCTTCCTCCTCTTCCTCTCCCCAGTATTTTTCATACTTTTTGGGTGCTTTTTTTCTCCACCCCCAAGCTTAAAGAACCTTTCAAAATCATGCACATTCCAGCTGGTGAGGCATTGGAATGAAAAGCACATATTGGGAAGCTTATTATAAAATCTGAAGTTGGCAGCACTTCTGCTGTGTTTATTCAGTAGAATTCGCACTTAGTTGTGGCTCTTTGAGAGTCCCGGGTTTTGATCTTCGTTGTCTTGACACGGCATTGTTTTGGCAGCCCAAATCTTTTCCTCTAGCTTGTGTGAACCTTTGGAATGCACTGCACTGGATGTTAACGTGACTAAGTAGCTCATGTAGAAGTCTGTAGGAATCCATGTTGGAGTCTCCGCATCTCATTCCAGGATGACTCACTTTTGCTGTCATTATGCCCACCCTCTTTTCTCTCTCTTTCAGCAACATTATCTCTTTTCTTTCTCAATCCTCTATCTTGTCCCTCCTTCTACTAAAGTCTGTCATGATGTACAAAGATTGTTACACCTTTACGATCATGCATGACTAGGTGTTGTACTGCACAGAGTGGCATCCTCAGTATATTCTTCGTCTCAGAGCTGGGCCATCCAGCCACTGTTAAAAGTATTGCTATTGGCTTTCCCTTGTGCCCATGTACCTCTGCTCTGTACTGTGTCTGACTGAGCCATGTTTTCCCTGTCCCTACAGGGTGTACCCATGACTTTTTTTCCAGCCGGAACTCGCCAGAACTTAGTTCCGGCACCTCTCAGGTTGGCGCCATTGCCATTCTAGTAGAACAAGGGAGGCGTTCATGGTGAACTCCAGCGCTTCTTTTTCTAGAAAAATAGTACTGGGTGTACCCCTCTCCCCATTCTGTTTTGTGTAGAAATACCTCAGGGGGAGCCATGAAGATATGACACCTCAGCTATGCATGCTCACTAAAGGTCAGGCTTTATAATGATGTTTAAGACTCTTACAATGACAAGGTATGCATGCTTAGGTATAGTTGAGAGTGTGCTCCATACAAAACCCAAAGAGATAGAGTATGTGTTAAAGGGTGGGGCATAACTGTCTCTTGCAACTTTTGACAGCTATGTTGTTTTCTTTCTGAGTGAAACTGGGGGCCATTTCCCCCACTCCTTGTTCAGAAATGGATAGGGCTGCCATGGGTCCCATAGAATTGCTTTGGTGGCTAGATCTGGCCTCTCTTCTACCACGTGATCATCCTTTGTACTTATGATCACTAATTCTGAGATGAACGTAAAGGGTATGCATTTTACCTCATGAATTTGTTTTTCAAAAACACATGCAGCAGAAGACTGAAGTCTAGATAGATTTCAGAGGCTTTGTTCCAGGATAACTGATCATGTACCCAAGTCCAAAAGGAACTCTGATTAGTTAGATCATAGATAGCTTTGCTACTGTCAGATTGAGGGATTCAGATCTTACCAATCTTAAACTGGTTGTGTATCTGAACATCTTGAACCATCAGCGCTGGCTTTATTGTAAATAATAATAATAATAATAATGAAACAGGGAAATGTTCTTTGATCACTGGCATGATATGCTTTGTATCTTGTTTTAGTATCAATGCATCTGTTTCCATCTGTGCTTTCTGACTGCGCTCCCAAGGCTACCAAGTAGAAAGGAAGTCTTTGAGAAAAAGCATGGTTTGGAAGGGCTGTGGGTAAGCAAGACTACCAAGATGATGGAAAGAGAGGAAGGTATACTCCTCCTTTCAAGAAAACCCTTTTTTTTAGGAGGGGGAAGTTGGCAATGTAAAGAGAGTTGAGTATTTTCAGCTATGCTAAATTAATATAATGATACAAAATGACCATGATGGCTCTTTGCAAGGAAGGAATATAAACAGGAACATCTTTCAGATGCCACAGCTCTGTTGAAGTCAGTGGACCATCTGTGCCCAGCTATCAGAGAAAGGCGCGTAAGCCTCTTGCAGTTCTGTTTCAAAGGCTCATCTAACTTGGAGGTTAAAAGTAGAGGCATCCTATCTTTTATCTGGAGGTGACATTGGGTAGTTGGTCTAGGATGTATTGCCATAGTGATCCACAAATGTCTACATTAAGCTCCATATGATTTTGGCAATATCCTGAATTGATTCACTGTCTCATTTAGCCAGAATTGTCTGTTCTTGACTTTATATTTTTGCTCTCCTGTTTCTTAAGCAGACAACTTTCCCAGCCAAGCTGGAGTTGGGCAAAATGGAGATGAGCAATTGAGCATTGTTACATGTTGTGGTGTGATAGTTTGCATCACCCCTCCTGCACCCAATTTTCCTACTATAATCACTGGTCAAACACATTCAAAAAGTCAGGTTTCCTTGTAAAAAATACTCTTGCTTCTTCAGGGAAGGTATGCAGACGCTCTAGCTCACAGTCAACATGGAACTTATTTTTCCATGTGGACTTTTTTACACATTTGCCCACACAAGGGTGCTTTCATTTGAACTTGTACCTCAATGTTTTCCCATCCATACTGCTGCAAGGTGCTTGATGGCACGCTTTCACACTGTGTTTTTGTCCTCTTTCCTCTCCCTGAGTTTCAGAGACCTGAGGTCCATTGTGGTGTTTGTTTGCCTATGCACATGGCCATTTTTTGCGGGGGGCAGAATACAAGTTTTCAATAAATCAGACTTGCACAAAACAATGGGTTAACACTTTTTAAAAAAATGTAGGTGTATTGTGGCTGGCCCTACCAGCAACCCACTGAGGAGCATCTCCCCAATGGAAATAATAGATGGCACCCAGGAAAACATCACACACCTCTCTCTCTCTCTCTCTCTCTCTCTCTCTCTCTCTCTCTCTCTTCCCTCTCCCTCCACACAGTTCAGTTCATCCACATTTGAGTGACGCGATTTTATGTTGGATCTTTCTTTTCCTTTGATCTTTTCCCCAGCTCTTTCAGGAAAATCTGAATCAAGCAGGTCAAAGTGCAGGCTGTTAGTTGGATGAGTACAATATTGCGTGGGCAGCATGAACATGGTCTGTGCGCACAGCCTTATAGTTTAGATTTTTCATATCAGGTGTATCAGTAGTTACAACCTGGAGACTTCAAGAGAGATTTTACAAGCAAAAAGGAGATATCTTTCAAAGACTTACATTCCAATGCCCCAAGACTTACATTCCAAAAGGAGAGCCTTAAGGAACTTTTTGTCAAAGTATACAGTCATAGGTTCACCACAGTTACATTAACACATCTGTGACTGCTAAGTCTTTCATATTTCTCAGTCTTATTCCAGCTAATCGTCCACTTCATTGATGCCAAACGGTGGGCAAAGGAGTCTGTTCCATAGACTGCAGTTGAGAAGGGTCAGTCATCATAGTGACTCCTCCAGTGGCAGGACTGTTATTTCAGATTCACCATTCTAGCCGGTGCCATAGGACTTCTTTAAAGCCATGTAAAGCAGTCACTGCTTCATCCAGCAGTGTCTTACTCGAAGTGGTTTTGGCTCTTCCAGATCTTAAGCAGTTGTCTTTCTTAGCCCCACTACCTTAAATCCTTTTAACTGGCAATGCCAAGGATTGAATCTGTGACATGCTGTCACCGAAATGTGAGCATTATTCCTTAGCTATGCTTTTGAGGATTATACCAACCATATTCTGTTCTTATGATCAATGAGCAGAGGTAATAAGCTGTTAGTGAACGTAAATGTGATAGGCTAGATGGAAAAGGAGGACATTTCCTGCCATCCATTGCAACATTTTCATGGTTTTCTCTACACACGTATTCTTTCATACAAGAAAAAAACATGACATTGGCTTTTAGACCTATGGTGCTATAATAGGGTTAATTTCCCCCAACCTTAATAATTCCCTTTAAAATAAAGCAAGATTGCAAGGAAACTGCTGTACAATAAAAATAAACAGATATCTTCTGTTATTGGCAGGTACACGCTGATATTTTCAGTTCATATCTGCAGAGTTTCAGGAATTGAGGTTTTAAAATAAGCATGGGGGGGGGGAATATACCTATATGAACATAATGAGACCCCTGGAGATATTCAGCTGGAATATGAACTATTGGTTTCATATTCTCAAGCATTCTTAATGCAAGCTATAAGTCAAATCTTGTTGCCATCAGGATGCTGTTTCACTTCACCTGTGATTAAGTAACCAGTCTGCCCAACTCTGGCTGGGTTAAAAGAAAAATATTTTCGACTATTCTTTTCCTCCTTGGTCCTTTCTGCTCTGAAGCATGTGGTCAGTTGGCAAACTTGCTGGCACCAACTCCTTTTGTTGCCTCTTTCCCCCCTTGCCCACTCTCCTGGATCTGGCCTGCAATTCTGCTGAGAAATACTCTCGGACCCTGCAGTCAGCACCTCCAAATTTGGCACCTGAATCCATATTTACATAAAGTTTCCTGCAACACAATCCTACACATTTCCCCAGAAGCAAAGCCTACTGAGTGCATTAAGGCTCATTCCCAGATAAGGGAGCCTAGTATTGCAGCCTTACCTGCCTACTCTGAATGCTTTTCTTTCGGGGACACCACCCCATCTTCTATTGTCAGCTTCTGCTAAAGGAGAATAGACAAGGTAAATGCAAGCTAGTTGCAACAGGCATATGGGGTTAGAGATACTGAGGGAGGCATGGGAAAGGAAAGGAAGTTCTCTAAATAAACAGCACCTATCCACCCAATGGAAGCCCCTGTGCCCCTTTCTCTCTAGGGCTCTTTCCATTCCTCATGGAGGCACAGTAAGTTTTCATTCACCTGTGCTTTGTTAGAAGACTCTCCTGATATTTTACCTTCCTCATCGAAGCTGTCGGAGCAGATTAATTTTGGCTTAACATGTGCTGCACAGATGTCATAATAAAGCATAATTACCTTGTCATCCTCTTCACTGGCTTTTCATCTATCAACAATAGCTGCACTTCTCTTCTTCCTAACACATTGTTCTATATATTCCACCTGTGCTCCATAAAGCACATGGCTTTGGGTCACATTTCTGGGTGATTAACCACATGTTGAGTCTGCTTAAAACAACTGCATTGTTTTGAAGACCACCCCTTAGGAAATGTTCATCTGTTCTTGACACCACAACACATTCTCGTGTCTTGTGCTAATGACGCTAAAGAGGGAGGGCATTTTTCTTGGAAGATCCTGTCATTTCAATCTGCTCCTCTTGTCTGCAACTGAAGGATCGCCCAAGCAAGAGCTTAAATCAGAGAAGGCCCCATCGTCAGCCAAAGCTTGAGAAGCTTTCATGAGTAAAGTTCAGTTCAGTTACATGTTTGAGAGCGAAGTTTACTTTGCAAATATTTAGTATGTATATGTTTGTGTGAGGTGTGAGCAGGGTTTGCAATGCAGGTGAGTGACAGGAAGGGGAAAGGAACAGTTCTCTCAAGGAAGGAGAGACTGTGCAGTTTGAGCTTGAATTGGTCTTCCCATTTTCCCTAACATGCATGCCCAGAAGCAGAACTGTTTTGCTCCTGTAGCAACATTCCTTATGTGTTCTGAAGGATCTAGTCACCCAAACACCTCTGGCTGGGCTGTGATCATCAAATAACCAGCCCCTAGATTAGATCTGTTCTGCAGAAGTTGCAAAGTCCACAGAGTGGGGTGGACACAGCTGCTGACTACCACTTGACTGAGATGGCTATGTAAATTGTATGAGTGTGAGACTGAATGTGGAAAAGCCTGTGTTTTACCCAGGAATTGCCTTCTAATCCACCCTTAATTTTTAACCAACAGATCAGTTGGGGCTGGAGATGCACAAATCTGTTAACTTTGGTTTCTCTCAGTTTCTCATTTTTCCTATCTTAAATTGTGTTCTTCCTATTTCTGCAGCAATTTGTGATTTTTTTTTTAAGCAAGCAAGAAAATCTATCAGCATTGTAAGGTGAATTTCTCCTAATATATACGTTTTTGTACCCATTGGTTGGGAAACTGCAGTGCAAAATTAGGAGATTCAAGTATTAAGAAGGGTGAATTAGGTTGTTTATCATTAAAATGCAAACAAATTTCTCCCCCATCCCTAGTTCTGCCTATGGATGCTTGAGAAATGAATTATTTCTGAAATCTGATATGAACTGACTTGAGCCACGTCTCCCAGACTAATGTGCAGATTGGACTGTAGAGCTCCTTTGGAATTGTGCACTTCAGCAAATTTTGTGATGGAATCCTCAGTAAAATTATTTAAAAATATGTTTCATATATTAAGAATACATTTAATGCATGGGCAAAGCAGAGGGTAGGGAAGGGAGAACAGAAGACAGAGAATCCACTTTTTCTTGGGTCGTGCTGGGCTCCTACTGGAAAAGTGGACAGTAGTGATAGGGCATTCTTCCCTCCTTTTTTGTATGTATTTTGAAAGTTATTTTTAAGTTTCACAGCATGGATTCAAATGAGAGAATAATAAACTAAACCACTGCCAGTTCCAGGGCTGGCTTATTCTATCTGCTGTGACTGAAACACCTCCTTTCCCCCACTCTTATGTTGGTGCCCCCAAAAGTTGTAGACCCAGCCATAGATCACAGATCTGAGGCAGCTTATGAGGTTGGATCTCCCTCTCCAGGGATGGATTTCTGTATTTGTTCACTTAAGAGGGAGATAATCCAGATTGTGGCAGCTAGACTGGTGACTGGGAGTGGCCGCCAAGACCATATAACACTGGTCCTGAAAGACTTACATTGGCTCCCAGTACGTTTCCAAGCACAATTCAAAGTGTTGGTGCTGACCTTTAAAGCCCTAAATGGCCTCAGCCCAGTATACCTGAAGGAGCGTCTCCACCCTCATCGTTCAGCCCGGACACTGAGGTCCAGCTCCGAGGGCCTTCTGGCGGTTCCCTCACTGTGAGAAGTGAAGCTACAGGGAACCACGCAGAGGACCTTCTTGGTAGTGGTGCCCACCCTGTGGAACGCCCTCCCATCAGATGTCAAGGAAATCTGACTTTTAGAAAAAATCTGAAGGCAGTCCTGTTTAGGGAAGTTTTTAAATGTTTGATGTTTTATTGTGTTTTTAATATTTTGTTGAGAGCCGCCCAGAGTGGCTGGGGAAACCCAGCCAGATGGACGGGGTATAAATAATAAATAATACTGTAATAATAATTATAATATCCCCACCCCACTGTATTGCCCCTGAGATCCTCCCAAGGACCACATTTCAGCCTTAAATATGTTTAGAAATATGAATTTTAAGGCATATCTGTTTAGAGACTGCGAGAAAATACATCTGAAAGTATTTAAAATGTGATTAAAAACAAAAAACCACCCACCCAAAGGTTAATGCAGAAATGGGATTGACTGGGTTTATGAATGAAAGTGACAGGTACTTGAAACAGACAGATCCATCCATCCCTAGTTGTGGCAAGGAACAAAATCCTCTGAATTACAGGTGGTCATTGTGAAAGGACAAGTACATCCCCCCCCCCCACTCTTAAGAGGGAGAGCCAGTTTCTCTATGTATACCAAGAAGCTTGTTTCAGCCTCTACAGCTGCAGACTTTCTGCAAGGGCTTGTTGCTCTTAAGCAAGATATTCTGGATGAGTGTTCCAGTGCTGGCAGGAGGGTTGGGGGTCAGGTCAAGGGAACACCCAGCCACAAATGTTTTTATATTTATTTTATTGGATGTTCACAATGGTCTTGGGTGTGCAGGCTGTTAGAATTGTGCCTTTGTTGGGAATATCCAACAGAGGCTTATGACACAATAGTAATGAGTGTGTTGCCCACCTAACCTTCTGGAAACCATTAGGATGGTATTCTTCTCCCCCACTCCCTTTTTAATGACAGAAAAAGAAAGCCAAGTGTTGACTTATTTTACTATCCTTTATTATTTAGACCAGGAGGCCTCCTCTACAAAACAAGGGGCCTGGTTCTCCAAAAATATGGTTCTGCAAAGAAAACGTTCCTACCTCGTAGACATCAGTGATGATGAAATCACACTGGCTTAGTAGTAATAGTAGTAGCAGTAGTAGTAATATTTTTCCCATCCTTTTTTGGTGTGTTTTATCAGGTTTTATTATAAAATATGTCTGCTCCATGAGTTTTAAACATCTCCAAACACAATAGGAAGGAGGTGGCAGCTGAGTCTAGCTGGACTGCCACCTTCACTTCTAGGAAAGAAGTTGTCTACAGTGTAGTCATATATTTTTTTTCACCTTTTTTCTGTTTGCACACACTATGTTAGATGGTTATCATCACATGAAGAAGAGATACCTGAACAAGATACAGCTAAGAGCTCTAGAATTAAAAATGAATACACAACTCTCCAAATTCCAATTGTACAAAAGAAACCGCTTCTGGTTTGGGGGAGTGGTGGTAGGCGAGGGGGCAGGAAATACTTCACAGGCAGGCTGGCTGGAGCAATGGCTCAGTTTGCCAATGGTGGTAATAATACTTTGCGTGTCAGTTGTAGCACCTCTAATCAAAGGCTATCCTAGCATTAGGGGATCAGTTTGAACTACGTTTACACAGACTGATGAACTTTCTGCCCCATGATATCAGCGGAGACTTCTTGTGCAATGCCGCTTTATTTAACACGTTCAAGGCCCTGATTTTGAAAGCCTCACACCATCCCCTTGTGAGGTAGGGAAGTATTATTATCACCATTGTACAGTAGGTGGGCAAAGTGAGGCCATGAGAAGTTTGCGAACTAACCCAGAAAGTTGCTCCATGACAGAGATAGAAAGAGAATCCAACCATCCTGGTGCTTTGTGTATTTATCTGTATCTCTACACACAAACACACATTGCTTCCTGTCAATTTGTATGGCTCCAGTTCTCTACCAAGCCACTCACCAAAGCACCCCGGTTGTCAGCCAATCAGTGCCACCATTGCTGTCGGCCAGCAATATGAAACGAGGTTACTTCTGTTTCCTGTCGTGTGCTACCAGGTTTATCAATCTTGAACTTGTCTGATTTTTTAAAAAGTGAAGCTAAGAATGTTTTATGGTGATTGATTGGATTTGACAAGATTGTCTGGCACTTGAGATGACTTCCCTCACTGGCGAGCTCTTTTGCATAAAACGTGCACCTATCATCAGTTTACATAGAGCCTGAAGTCTCATCGGCTATCTACTGAGGGCAGAATTGAAGAGCAAGAAGTAACTCTGACGCCATTGCAGGCATTCATTCCCGCCAGATCCACATGAACCGTGAAAGTGAAGCTGCACAATTCATGGAATGCAGGTATGTTGACAAAAAAGGACCCTCTCCATTTGCTGATGAGATGCCACAATGTTACTGGTTTTTCTCTGCTTTCCACCCACCAATGATGTGAAGGCTTAGTGAAATGCACACAGTGACATCCTAACACAGAGTAAGTACATGATACTGAATGCTACTGGGGAGAGGAGAATGGTGCATGTAGCTTTTTGTTCTACTTTGAGGCTGATGTGGTAGAAATGAACAGGTGCCAGACTTCAAAGGTCACTCTTGCTCTTTAATCCAAGAAGCTCACCTCACCTCACGATCATGAACAAAACAAAACAAGAACAATAGTAGGAAAGGACCCTGCGATGCCAGCTTTATTGTTTCTGTTTTGGATATGAAAGTTAATAAGCTTGTGGAGTTCTGGTAACTTCCTGGTGTTTACCTTGCAAGCATGAGGTAAAACTAGAAAGGTATCTGGTGACTCCGCGGCTTTCCCATTCTGGCTTGTGTTTGGATGAAGAGGAGGGAATATAATTTCACTGGAAACCGCAATGTTAGGCTGGGGGCAGAGGCGAAAACAGGATATTGGCACAGGTGCTCAGTACAAGGCTAAAATCTCTTTTTAAAATATTTCTAGTCTGCTAATCATAAAAAGCATCATAGCAGTTTATGGAAGTAAAGCATCAGTCAGTGCCACCAAAGTAGTACAATCAAAGCCAATATAAAATCTGGCTTGTAGAGTAAGTGGATGGGAAGCTTCTCCCAGTATAAAATTATTTGGTTTCTGTGTGATAGGCATAATAACAATCTGGGAGAAGCCAGTGTTACTAGAAAACTGGACTCTTGCATCACAATGGGGAACTATTATATATGTCCTTTCAGATCTGTCACTGCTTATATCAGGCCTGCACTGCCTGAGATCCAGCAGGCCAAATACTAGCAATGGATGCCACACCAGGTGCACACTACATCTCCTGGCTGCTTGGGACTGTAAAAGCAAAGTTGAGAGTTGGTCAGTGGGTTATCTGACACGTCACCTTCAAGGCTACTGAGCTGTGTTCTGCTTGGCAAGTTAAAAGTTGTGCACAACTAATATAGAATTTTTTCCAACCCGTTTTTCAAGAACGAGGAGTGAATTTCTCAGGATTACTCAGCTGCCTAAAATGCCAAGTAAGCTTTTGCTGATATGGAAAGCCAGTCATCCAACCATCTTATCTGCTATTATGGTCATTGTGTGACTTCCTCCCCCATTAATAAAACACTTGCCACCCATAATTGTCAGTGTCCTGTTTCCACTGCTGTTTATACTTTCCAGTGATAATCACAGTGCAGAATCTGTAATGTCACCAAGGATCTGTAATGTCATGACGAACTAGATAATGATGCTTGTGAGCTTCTCGTGATGTGGAAGATCCAAATTCAGTTTGTTGTGATTTGTACAGCCCTGCAATTTGTGACTATTTGGGGCAAGCCAAGTGTACATGAAAACACCAGCAACTCCCAACTGCTTTGTGAATTTTAGACTGGGATAGAGGAGGATTTTCTTCCCGATAAAAGCACTTTAGCGCTTCAATCCAAGAAAGGGAATAATGGTTTGTGATTTTGATGGCCTTTTTCTCACACTAAATAACAAAACACAAAAACTGATGCCCTTTTGTGGATCGCCTGTTAAAACCTTTACAAAAGATGGCATCAAAATTAAATTGGGCACAATTCACTAACAGTAGAAGAAGTCATTAATAAATAATAAACATTATTATTAATAAATAGCTTGATGGACTTAACAATTATTTTACTGAAGACTTATTAGGAAGCAGCTGAGAAAAAGGTTCTCGCATTGTCTTGGAACAGAGAGCTGATAAAATACTGAAATAGGATGTCATGTATTCCCCAGTTTGCTTTGGCATTAAAAACCCCATTGTTTCTGATATCCCACTATTATAATTATTATATTTTTGCATCTGATTGGCTGACAGCTGTACAAGAGGGGGCACAAAAATAAAAAAGCAGGCCCCTCTCATTTCAATACAATTTGGTTTTATTTCTCCATTAAGACATTACCTATTAAACAAACGTCAATTGCTAAATCATGTCTCACTCTCTCTCCTTCTGCCCTCTTCCTCAACAATGGGATAATAAAGAAACATATAAAAACTTCCTTGGGGCTCTTTGATTTTTAAAAAGCCTGCCCAGCTGAGTGGATGCCAAGAAATGCCATGAGGGGAAAAGAAGACGAAAGAAAGCCAAACCCCAACTCATTTTCTATAAGAGCCCTGATTCCCCCCCCCAACTTTCCCCCAACTAACTGGGGTTTTTCTCCTATTCCTGCAAGCCTCCTTTATTTTCAGCAGTGTATTGTTACATGTATAAAAATGTGCCTACCAGAAATATCATTTAGGCATCTGTACATCATATAGAAAAAAAATACTGTAACACACTGACTAACTCAACAAAATAAAACACCCTTAAATTCCACCCCCCCAGCTATTATACATATTATTACAGTCAACCTGCTCAAGGATAGCCTGAGAGAACAGACCCATTGGTTAACTGCTTGGAGGAAGAAGCTGAATGCCCTATTTTATTTTATTTTAAGTGCTGGAAGTTTGGCTCACACTCCACAGGATTAATGACCCACGACAGAAGGAAGGTATTGAATGCCCTATTTGAGCTTTCCTCTGTACAATGGCCTGGCTGGGCGAGGACAAAGCTCTGGAGGAGGAAGGAGCTTTCATAATCTATCCACTGGTGGACAGATCCCTCCTATTTGACTCAAGTAGTATTCAGTGGCAATGTGCTGCCTAAAAAGATGGCTGCGTAAAAGGAAAGAGCTTCAACTAAGCAGGGTTGTGAAGTTCATTATCTGGAGGGCTCGTGGCAAGGGAAGAGCTCGTGAAGACTTTTCGGTAGGACTGTGAAGGTCAGAAGAGGAGGGGAAATTGGTAAGTCAGTCTGTAGCATAACATGTGAGGATCTGAGCAATTGGAGGAGAGTGAAAGAAGGTGGGCAGAGAGTGTGGGTTGGATTCAAGTCCCTACTCAAAGTAGGCCCATTGAACTCAATAAGCCCATGTTATCCTTGTCTCTTAACATCAGGCCTATTCTGCACAGGACCAGCATTGAATACCATGCAAGGAGCATACAGGGCAATAGTGGGAAGCTGGGGTATGTGAGAATTGATGTGAAGGGGCAGCAGAGCATGATAGGTTTTAGGTTGGAGGCATGGACGTCTCCTCATCCCAGTTTTCCAACCAAATATTAGTATGCAAGTGCTACTCATGTCACTGCAATTTTGCATAAAATCCACATTTGGGGGCCTGGCTTATGCCACAGCTGCTATTCCATAGCTTGGGAACCCCAAGAATCCTGCTATCCATTTGCCCACCTGTGTCTGCATTTTCTAGGGGTCCTGCCAATCCAAATGGCCTTTATCCACTCCACTGCCTTTCTACTACCATCCAGTAATCACTTGGAGAATGCACAATTTAGTTTGGGTGGCAAAATAGTCCAGAGCTCCTGACAGTATCAGTCATCCTGAAACATTCCTGTCACTTTGCATATAAGAGTGTTGCGCTGGCTGTTAAACCAGCAGTCACTTGGGTCTTTTATCACTCATGTTGAGCCAGTGATAGCCCAGTGATGCAGTGTTAATAGAACATGAGTGCCACCTAGTGGGTACTTTTAAGCATGCTTGCATCTTCCTGGCTTTTATTTCTCATCTGCCATGGTGCTTGGAGCAGAAGGCTTTACATTATGATTGCTGTCGGTGACAGTCAGCCTCATATATATCATCTCAAGGCTTAGGAGTTCATATCAGATGGGCAATTTTGTGGACTGGGAAACTGCAGCCACCCAACAATCTCTCATTGGGAACTAGATGGAATAATAGCTACCTTTGTGCTAAGCAAGGGATAAGTGAAAGGCCTGTGACCTGGACAGCCAGAGCAAAAAACGAAATAATGCTTGGCTGGTGAAGAGCCCACTTGGCCCTCACGTTGGAAGCAAATAGGGTTGTATCCAGTGCTCATTCTATGCAGAGTAGCCCCACTGAAGTTAATTGGGCTTAAGTTAGCCATGTCCATTAATTTCAATTGATCTATTCTGAGTAGAAATAACACTGGAAACAAGTCAAAATCCTCTGGAAGCAGCTGACAAAACTGACAAGGCCAGGGGAAGAAAAATCTCATTAGGACTCTATCCCAGCAGCATTGATAGAACCTCTTGCATGCAGAGATGGCTTAAGAAATGTTGGCGCTAGGGGCAGAGAATCCAAATGTTACCACCCCTCGTAGTAAAAATACAGTACAGTGGTACCTCGGGTTACAAACCCTTCGGGTTACAAACTCCGCTAACCCGGAAATAGTTGCTCCAGGTTGCGAACTTTGCCCCAGGATAAGAATGAAAATCATGCGGCGGTGGCAGCAGGCCCCATTAGTGAAAGCGCGCCTCAGGTTAAGAACGGTTTCGGGTTAAGAACGGACCTCCAGAATGAATTAAATTCATAACCCGAGGTACCACTGTATTATATTATGTAGCACTTCATATAATATTAGAATAGAATTATATTAAACAACAGTTTCTCCCTGCCTTTAAGGACTGTGTCTTTCAAATAAGTTAATAGGAGTAATTTTGAGTCTAGCTGAACAGGTTGTTTCAACATGCTTCTTATATTAGATACCATTTCCTGCTGGTATTGTTTTTGCTTCAGGGCAGTTCCACAAATAGTGGAAATTATATGCTGTAACTGAGCTGCATTTCCAACAGTCATCATTACTGGTATCATAAATTCTAGCTATTCTAAGTGGGGTTAAATGCCACATTGACCGTAATTCCTCTGAATTGCCTATATATTTCTAGGTGTCTCTTGAGATAGTTACCCCAATCACTGCTTCCCATAACACAATCTATCTTCTCCCATATGAGTAATCATTCGATATATATGAGGTCTTTTCATTTCCATATTCATTTTTCAAAGTTATCTGCCTAAATCTATAAATTCTCAGCTGATTGTTTAAGAAGAATGTGAAAATATCTATATCCACATGAATCCTGTTTTCCTTAAGCTGTCCCTCATTTCAGGCTTTCACTTGATTGTATGAGGCCAGAAAATGTCTCAGTTCCAGCTTTCTGTCAATTAGAGAACAGGCTCGCAATGCCATTTTTGTTAAAACTGTGGATGAAATAAAGTGGAGGCACCTGGGGAGATTGATGGGCAAAGCAGCAGAGATAAAGGAACTCAGAAATGTTTCTTACTACTTTGATGTTCAAATTGAGAGAGAAGAAGATGGCTCTCCAGAACAGTCTGCCAACCAAGGGAGCTGAACGCACACCTTTTGAGCATGGAAGTGTACCAAACATATCACACAAATCTGTGTTTGGCAGCATTGCCTATGCCTATGTACCCATGGAGAACAGGGACAAGTTAAGACTCCAGAGAGGAACAGGCAATTATGTTTGGATATGGTATTGGAGGCAGATATTACAAAGTGATGAACTTGAATACTGGAAAGGTCAGCACAAGACATGCGGTTCATTTTGATGAGCACAGGAAAGCTGACAAGAGATAGATTTTTCTGAGGAGTCAGAGGAAGAAACACAAGCCCACAAGTACTTTCCTCAATTGATGTCCAGATCTGTTTTCTACTGTCACACCACTTAGCACAAATGATGAGCAGCAAGGAGAAGCAGAGGAGTAGAGTCCAAGCAGCAGTGCTCCCACAGGAGAGGAGACTGATGATGAGATGCCTGCACTTGGTGATGAGGAAGATGATGTGACTCCAGAGACAGAGGTCAGGTGCTCATTGAGACCCAAGAAAGCTATTCCAACTCCACAACTGCCCTCCATCACAAGCCGGCATCACCCCATGAAACCTTCCACCTGGGAAGAGATGGAGCAGGTGGCAGCCGCTGAAGCCTGTCTATGGAAGGAAGGTGCATGGAGATGGATGCCCTGCACCAGAACCAAACCTGGACTTTAATCAAGATGCCCCCCAGGAAGAAGACAATTGGAAGCAAGTGGGTATGCAAGGTAAAGCAGGGTACAGAACGGGAAGATGAATGCCACAAAGCAAGACTTGCTGCCAAAGGTTACTCGCAAAAGTATGCAGAGGACTACAATGAGGTTTTTGCATCTGTAGTGAGATGCACCATTAGACTGCTTTTGAAGGTAGCAGCTTCTAAACAAATGGAGGTGAAACATTAAAACTGGCCATTTCCCTACGTTGGAAGACAGGGCTGTTTATGTTACATGACACGTCCTGCCCCCCTTTGCAACTAGCTTGCTGCCTCTGGTATGGTGAAGGACACTGTCCAATCCCTGGTGCTGAATTAAGACTCGGCCGCGGCTAGAGGGAAGTCGAGGGATCTGAGTAATCCCAAAATGTGGATTTAATATTGTGTGGAAATGTTTTATTTTCTATTTTCTCTTTTGTGGTTTATTCTTTTATACTTATGTGATGATAATGTTTAATTGTGAAATATATATATGTGTGTGTGTGTGTGTGTGTGTGTGTGTGTGTGTGTGTGTGTGTATATATATATATATATATATATATATATATATATATATAAAAAATGACTCAGCCACTGGGCTAGCCAGCATCTGGATGTTGAATGCAGGGAGCTGCCATCTTGTGCTAAGCCTCAGGCAACAAAATGTCCTGCGCCAGCCCTGCACACAATCACCTAGGACACCTCCAAGCCAAAATGAATTGTCTTACGAGTGGTTTTTGCTCTGTCGAATAGCTGCCGCAAATATTTCAATATGTGTTCAGACTGAGGCTCCCTCTCCACAAAACCATTCTGCCTTATCTACCCCAGCATCATTTCCCCCTTGCAGCTTGAGCCTTGGAAATGGCAAATGGATTATATGAATGGTTTGTCACATTCACATCACTGCTCACCTCCTACGCACGGAGGGTCTGCAGCGTGGTGCAAGACTGACCTGCACGCTCATACTGAATCATGCAGATGACCCTCTTTGATGGCACATTCTAGCCTTTGGGGTGGGGAGAAGAAAAGCTGTGCAGAGTGCTTGTGAGAAGTGGCCTGGAGAACTGGCTTGACTTGCTTTCGGATTATTGCTTCTCCACAGGATGCAATGGGTTAGGACACCTGTCAATATATTCAAAAGATTAGCCCAAAAGTGTTTCCCAAGTAACTGAAATAAAACATGTTGCCTTTAACACATTCAAAAAGGGTTGTGCAGATTAATCCTTGTTCTCTGTTTGCAGGAAAAATGTGGGAAGACTGAGATAAAGATCCAGAGAAGCACTGGAATCAGACACAAATCTTTCTTGTCAGTGCCCCTTAGTCCCTGCTCTCACCTATGAAGCCTTGAGATGGTCTCTTTGCCATTTTGACCGAATGTCCGGGAGAGTTGACTTTTCCCTGGTACCCTATCAGGCAATGAAGAATAAAAAGCAGAGAAGAGATGAAACATTTCATCAAAGACAAATAGAAACCCAAGATTTAAGTTGGAGTTACTGCGTGGACAAGCCAAGACTTTTAACTAGAGAGCTGGGTTGTTTTGCTATCATAAAGTCAATTCCTCAACGCCACTTCCGGGAAGTACTGGTTTCGCTGAGAAATCACATCCTTCTACATCATGGGCACTAATCTTCTTGATGCAACCTATATTTGGGGTGTGTGAATGCAAATGAGAGAAGTCAGTTTCTAGGCAAACTCTTTTAACATAGCTGCAGAAGGGTACAGAAAGTGGGCGGCTAATTAACTAGAAATTGCACAGTTGTGTGTTTGCTGGTTTCCAAGGGAAGGGCTGCACACTGAGTGAAAACAAGCTTTGGAATCCAAGAGAGACGGTGATGGGTTAGGGTGCATGTGGCTGGCTGAGTGGAGGAGAGAAAATGGGGAGGCATCATTAAAGTAGGATGGTTGCTTGGGGCCATGTGTGACAAGCACATTGGGATGTTGAGAGGGGTCAGTTTGAATGGCTCCCGCCCTGACCCCCCCCCAAAAAAAATTCAGGACTGCTCAGCATGTCTCCTTTGCCTCTGCCAAACAAAAGGGGCAGTTAAAAGCTAGGCTCTCCCTAATGTTACAACCACACACACTCTAGCTTGTGGCATGTGTTTCATGGCTTCCAGCATGGTTAAGAAATGGCCTCCTTGCCTCTCTTTCCTCTCTCCTCTCAATCAAAGCTCCAAAATCTGTTGCTCCCCTCCTTTTCCACATGGCATAAGCTTCCCCTCAATTCCTGCTGGGCAGTGAGTCAAGCCCCTCAGAGAAACAAATTGTCTAGGGCTGAGCGAGAGAAAGAGAACACAAGTGACACACGAATGCCCTGCACGCATAGTTACAACACACAACACACACACACACACACACGGGGGCTAGGGGAGCTCCGTGGCTCCTCTCCCCTTTGCAGAGAGGCCTGGCTAGGAAAAGGTCTAGCCAGCATTATTATTTATATTATTCTTATTACTCTTACAAGTTTTATTGAATGATAACGAAACCACCTCATGGAAACAGAGCAAGGGATCTCCTTGCAGTGCCCCCTCTCAGGCCAGTGCAGCCGCTGGATGGGGTTAGCTTTCTTATGGCGGAGTAGGGTGCCATCCCAATGGGCCTTTGGCTGGAAGAACTCATAGGAAGTCTTGTATGGCAGTAGCGGACCCCTCTCCTCCCATTGTGCCATTGCTACACTGTGAATCCAAACAAATCAGTGCTGAGGCCACCTTCAGCTGGAGGGCTGCTCTGCTCTGGTCTCTCTCTCTCTCTCTCTCTCTCTTTCTCTCTCTCTCGTTCTTTCTACATAAGGAGTCTGATGGAAAGGCTAAAGCAGGAGGTTGGGTATTAATGGTGCTCCTTGTGATGCTCTGCGCTGCTGAGCCAGCACATTGGGCACCGATACCACTTTCCCAGAGTTTAGTACATGTTTCAGGTTCGCTCCCTTAGCCTGTGGTCATTCCCAAGCTTTTCCCCCCTGGGGGAGACCAGGGTGCAGCCGTTGTGCATAAAGTAGTAGTGAGAGTGTGGCCAGTAAATGTTGACTTGGTGCACTGAAACCCAGAGCGAGTCCTCGGCTCCTGCCTCTCAGGCCTTCAGCTGGTGCCACTGTGCCACAGCCTGCCGGGGGTGTGAAATCATATCCTTCCAGTGCTTCACTTCGCCTGGGCCACTCTTCCATGACAGGTAGATCTAGGGGGGAGGAGGAAACAAATCACACAGGTCAGAAAGCAGGAGGAGTGACCTTCGTTCAAGACTTGTCTCCAATGAATGGAAACCTCCTGGTTGCAACTCCTCCATCAAATGCTGGTTCCACTTGACCCTCTGGTCCTCTATCCCCCCCCCCTTTTCGTTTCCCCTCTACCCTTTTAAAGCTTTACCAATCACAACTTCCCCTACCTCCACTTCAACCCTCATTCTTCCCACACCCTCCACATTCCTCCCTTGTCTGTCTTCCACATTTATCTTTGTTCAGCCTGCTCATTTACATCACATCCGATCCCTCCAACCTTAAGGGTTAAACTTGAGCGAGCATTTTTTTTTTATATGTGTCTATGGCCCATTCATATATAAATTGGGCGTGTATGTCCATTTTTTTTACATCATCAAGGATGTATAGGTAAGGAGACCTGAACCCAGCAAGCACCTAACCATCTCAAGATCTGTCACTGCAGCTCCTAGCCCAGTTCCAGTGTTGGAAGTAAGCCAGGCGGAGGGGAATGCATCTGGGGCAATGGACCGTGGGGAGGTAAGAGTAGGAAGGTTTCATCTGACATTAGCATTAGACCCTCACGCATTGCTTTCTACATGAACAAACAGGGCTGCTCTTGCCACATTTTGCTTGGCCCTGTGTCCGACCTGGAGCTGTTTATATTGGCATACAAGGATTCCTAATGTAAAGGGGCACAATGCATGAAGAATGGAGGATAGACAATGAAGAGTGCAGAAGTCACCCAGACCACAAGGGCTGCGTGGAGGTTTACATTTATAGCTACCCAGCAAGGGCCAATTCACTCAGGCATTTCCCTAGATGTTTTACTTTGTGTAATTGCTCTCAAGAGCCCTGTGATCATACTCAGCAGCAATTTCTATAATCACAGCTGCCGTTTTTTGGACCATCCATGATCATAGAAATTGCTTGCTTGTGTGCATTGGTGCCATTTCACACATTTCCTTTCTGTGGTGTGCAGAAACATATTTGGGCGTGTTTGCATGAAGGAAAGTGGGGGTGGGGGTGGGATGCCTGTATAAACGGCCTCTGTGATTCTTTGATATGCAATATTTCAATAGGAGACTCCATGCTTTATCACAGTATTGGTGGCTTGCCATGTATTTTGTGCTGGTGATGGTTGAGAAGGGTACACATCATCAGGGTGTTGCTGTGTACTTAAGGAACCTGGGGCACACACCCATGAAGCAAACACGTGCATTCTGATGTAATTGTCTAGATATCTCTGGGCAAAGTAAGGTGGTGGATAGCTAGGGATTCACCAACACTGTGCGCCCAGCAGCCCTATAAGCAAAGCTTAAAAGGAAGAATTCAATTTCAACAACGGGAGGGAAAGGGATAGAAGAGCAGAGGCTCATTGTGAAAGATACAGGCAGAGGTGGCCCTACCATGAGGCAGAGTGAGGCAGTTGCCTCAGGCAGCAGATACTGATGGGCGGGGAGTGTGCCGCATGTCCTGCCTTGCTGTAGTCTTATTGCGTTCAGGGGCAGTGGAAGGTGCTGTCCCTTAACCAGTGTCTCCTGGTCTGGTTGGCTTTTGTACATGGAATGGGGAGAGGTGCCATCTTGCATTTTGCCTTAGGCAGCAAAATGTCTTGGGCTGGCTCTGAAGCCAGTGCTCCAGCCCCTACACATTACTCCCTTAGCACTGCTCTCTTTTCTCCACAGCTGTCACTATTGCTAGGAACAGGATCTGCCTCACACTAAACAACTGGATGATCCCTCTAGCCCTGGATTGCCACTGATCACTGTCAGTCGTTCTCAGGCCTGCTACTTGGTAACCTTTCCATTACTGGTGCTACTAGAGCCTGAATCCGAGGCCTTTGAAGTGCCTGAGAATGAAGGCTGAGAGAATGAAGGCATGCAAGGTACAGAGAACTGGGTACTCAGAGGGCTGTAAAAGAAGACCTAACACAGGGGTGGGGATACCTGTAACCTTCCAGATGTTCTTAGACTACAGCTCCCATCACTGGTCATGCTGGTTGGGGCTAATGGGAGTCCAACAGCCTTTGGAGGGCCACAGGTTTTCCCACCCCATACCTATTGGTAGGACCACAGAGAACTGATGGGGAACCCCTGTTGAGAAGGCCAGACAGATACATCTGATATCCACTGGGTTTAAGGAGTTAAATTTATCTACTTGCACCCGGGGGTGCTTTCGAACTGCTAGGTTGGCAGGCGTGGGACCGAACGACGGGAACGCACCCCGCCGCGGGGATTCGAACCGCCGACCTGACGATCGGCAAGTCCTAGGCGCTGAGGTTTTACCCACAGCGCCACCCGCGTCCCTTCCCCATACATAGCGCATTGCAATAATCCAGCTGGGAGGCTACTAACACATGGGTAGCTGTAACCAGGCTATCCATGTCCAGAAATGGCCGTAGATTGTTTTTAATAATGTTAATGTCCGGCGACACATTTCAGATAACAGTACAATCCATCTGACTGTGTAATGTAACCCAAGCAGCTACTGAATAGAAAAGCCCCCGTATTCCAACTTGGGCACGAGGTTTCCTGCAGAGAGAGCCATCTCCAGCCACTGACTCCCACTAAACTGCCTTGGGCTTTGCATCTGCCAGTGAGAAACTTACAGCACAGCCCTGTTTGATGGAGCTTTTCACCCACACCAGCTGCCACCCTTCATTCCTCTTCTGCTGAACAAATGTGTTGGAGGTGTCAAAATTAGTTATGTGGCAATGCAAACAAGTGTTAATCCCTCTGTGCAGCTCTGGTTATTTTTATCCCCTAGCTTTCTATATTGCTTCTATGGAGGATGCATGTGTCAGCTTCTCCCCCGCAATGACAGCGAAGTCTTGTCTTCCAGATCCACTAATGGAGCCTCCTGACTCTCACTCAAAAGAAATGTGACTTCATAACTTGATTGGAGGTTGTACAATAATGGCAATTATTCAATCACTCCTTATTATCACGTTGCTGCAGCAGAGGTTGAGGAGGGTGAGTAATTCTGAACTTTGGTCGGCAGTTGCCTGAAATTTCTTGGCAAGTTCTCTTCGAGCCGGTTCCACATTTCAGGGGTTGGGAACCCTTTTGACCCAGTAGGCCAGATTGTTATCTGTCCCCACCCCTGTGGTCCAGCTTTGACAGGTGGGCAGGACAAATTAGGACGTCAAATGGGTTGCCCCATTTGTCTAAGTCCCTTGTGATGTGTTTTCCAAGTTTCCGATAGTCAGCTGGATGCCAGGCGCTTGGGAATTGTAGCACAGGCACTTTGCCAGCAAAGTGTTAAGTGTAAGGCTGGCAAAGTTGTTTTCTGCAGGAATTAGCTGTCTGATTGAGCTCCCCACAGGAATACATCCCTCAGGAGTGGGGCAGGTATATGAGTTATGGGGAAATGGCCTCAGGGGCCAAATTGGGACCTGTGCTGGGTCAGATTTGGCCTGTCGACTGGAGGTTCTCCACCCCTGATGATTTTGCTTGGTGCTGTATTCCATTTAGTGAGCAATTGACTACGTGATCTGCACAAACACCGCTTTCCTCTCTCCCGCAAGAAAGACAAGTAAGATGAAGTAATAGTGCCACTGTATTCTGCTCTGGTCAGACCTCACCTGGAGTACTGTGTCCAGTTCTGGGCACCACAGTTCAAGAAGGACACTGACAAACTGGAACGTGTCCACAGGAGGGCAACCAAAATGGTCAAAGGCCTGGAAACGATGCCTTATGAGGAACGGCTAAGGGAGCTGGGCATGCTTAGCCTGGAGAAGAGGAGGTTAAGGGGTGATAAGATAGCCATGTTCAAATATATAAAAGGATGTCATATAGAGGAGGGAGAAAGGTTGTTTTCTGCTGCTCCAGAGAAGCGGACACGGAGCAATGGATCCAAACTACAAGAAAGAAGATTCCACCTAAACATTAGTAAGAACTTCCTGACAGTAAGAGCTGTTCGACAGTGGAATTTGCTGCCAAGGAGTGTAGTGGAGTCTCCTCCTTTGGAGGTCTTTAAGCAGAGGCTTGACAACCATATGTCAGGAGTGCTCTGATGGGTTTCCTGCTTGGCAGGGGGTTGGACTCGATGGCCCTTGTGGTCCAACTCTATGATTCTATGATTTAATTTCTATACTGCTGTGACCCCATCAGGTTCTGAGCTAAGCTTCTGCCTCCTCTCCTCTCTCCGCAGCTGTTAGATTTCACTGCTGCTGCTGCACTGTGAGTTGGGAAGGCCGCTCCCTTCTCAGGCTGATCCCACCAGGCCCAGGGGGCGGGGCCTAGACTGACTCACCACTGCCACAGCTTAAGAGGCCGCACGAGGCACCGGAACACCACTGCTGCTGCTGCACTGTGAGTTGGGAAGGCCGCTCCCTCCTCAGGCTGATTCCACCAGGCCCAGGGGGCGGGGCCAGACTGACTCACCACTGCCACAGCTTAAGAGGCCGCACGAGGCACCGGAACACCACTGCTGCTGCTGCACTGTGAGTTGGGAAGGCCGCTCCCCCCTCAGGCTGATTCCACCAGGCCCAGGGGGCGGGGCCAGACTGACTCACCACTGCCACAGCTTAAGAGGCCGCACGAGGCACCGGAACACCACTGCTGCTGCTGCACTGTGAGTTGGGAAGGCCGCTCCCTTCTCAGGCTGATCCCACCAGGCCCAGGGGGCGGGGCCAGACTGACTCACCACTGCCACAGCTTAAGAGGCCGCACGAGGCACCGGAACACCACTGCTGCTGCTGCACTGTGAGTTGGGAAGGCCGCTCCCTCCTCAGGCTGATTCCACCAGGCCCAGGGGGCGGGGCCAGACTGACTCACCACTGCCACAGCTTAAGAGGCCGCACGAGGCACCGGAACACCACTGCTGCTGCTGCACTGTGAGTTGGGAAGGCCGCTCCCTCCTCAGGCTGATTCCACCAGGCCCAGGGGGCGGGGCCAGACTGACTCACCACTGCCACAGCTTAAGAGGCCTCATGAGGCACTGGGACACCATTGCTGCGGCTCCACCGTGGGGGTTGAGGAAGGCCGCTCCCTCCTGTAGGCACACTCCTCCAGGCCTAGGGGGCGGGGCCCACACTCGCCACCGCTACTGTTTTAAGGACACTGATGTTGCCGCGGCAAATGCTTAATATGTTTTTATATATTTTAAAATGTTTTATAGGGGTTTTTATTTTTTACTTTGTTGTCCCACCATGAACGGTGGTTTTTATTGATGTATTTCTATTTTGTTCTGTTTTAGTTTGGTTTGGGGTTGGCTATTGAGTGGGGTGGGGATTTGTTGTGTTGGTACAATTGTTTTGGATTTGACTTGTTTCTACTCTGTAAATGGAGGTTGGTTTGAGGCTTGGGATTGCTACCGTAGTGGGGCGAGGGAGGTATGGCGGTGGGGGCAGATGTCATAGGCGAAGGGGATCGAGATATGGATATGCTCGTACCCCTTCCAATCTGCGCCCCATCCCGAGGGACGAAGGTAGGGTGAGCAAGGATTACTCACCTCCGTCACTGGTGTTGTGCAATGCCAGGTCTATAGGCAAAAAAACCGCCACCCTGCGAGACTTCTTCACCTTGCAGGGGGTTGACCTGGCTTGTGTGACGGAGACCTGGGTGCGCGAAGGGGAAACTGTTACCTTACGAGAGATGGCGCCCCCGGGTTTCTCCGTCCTCCACCAGTCGCGGACTGTGGGCCGGGGGGGAGGGGTGGCACTATTAATCCGAGAAGATTGTTCTTTCAGGGCTCTGCCATCGCCATCGATCCCCGGCATTGAATGTGTTGGCCTAGTGTGGGGCTCCGAGGTGAGCTTGGCTGTCTGGCTGGTGTACCGGCCACCTAGCGCACCAGCAGCCACCCTGTCAGGCCTGTTGGAGGCGGTGGCCGGCTGGGCCTTGGAGTTCCCCAACCTATTGGTACTGGGGGACTTCAACATCCATGCTGATGCCACTCCCTCCTCACAGGCTCTGGACCTGGTGTCTTCCATGGCGACACTAGGGCTCTCCCAGTTTGTTTCGGGCCCCACACATCAAGCAGGCCACACGCTGGATTTGATCTTTGGCGCCGGTATAGATGTGATCATGTCTCCCTCGATGAAGGTGCCATGGTCTGATCACTACGCACTGAAAGCCAGGATTGATTTTCCACCCCCACCCCGCTTAGGTGGCGAGCCAATTTGGGCTCGCCCGCGGAGGCTGATGGACCCTGATAGATTCCGTCAGGCCTTGCGGGACCTTGCTCCCCCTGGCGACTCATTGACTGAGCTTGTTGAGGGCTGGAATACCCAGCTCCTGGCAGCCATCGATGAGATCGCACCTAAGCGCCCTCTGCGACCCCGCAGAAACCGGGCCCCCTGGTTTACCGAGGAGCTTCGGAAAATGAAGCGGGACCTCAGACGGCTAGAGCGAGTATGGCGGGGTGCCCGTGACGGAGCCTCAAGAACATCTTATAGGGTTTTTATGAAAACCTATGAGATGGCAGTGAAGGCCGCTAAGAAGTCTTACTTCTCGGCCTCCATTGCATCCGCTAGCTCTCGCCCGGCGCAATTATTTAGTATAATTCGGTCTCTAACGTCCGTTGAAGGACAGCCAAATTTAAATAACAATCTGACACACAGCTGTGAGGCATTTGCGAGCTTTTTTGCGGAGAAGGTCCTGTTGCTCCGCCATGACCTCCCTGCCAATTTGGATACAATAAAGGAACTGGAGGCCCCTCGACTGTCCTCGGGTCCAGTATTGGACCACTTTGACCGGATATCTCCAGCCGATGTGGACAGATCCCTCCAAGCTGGAAAGCCCACCACCTGTCCTCTTGACCCGTGCCCGTCATGGCTGATTAGAGCGTGTCCAGACGAGGTGCGGGCCCCCCTGGGGGATATCATCAATTTGTCCCTTGGCACCGGGATATTCCCAGGGGAACTGAAGGAGGCGGTGGTGCGTCCGCTCTTAAAGAAAACATCGTTAGATCCCTTAGATCTATCCAATTACCGCCCGGTCTCGAATCTTCCATTCCTGGGTAAGGTGATTGAGAGAGCGGTTGCTGAACAGCTTGGTAGGTTTCTGGATGAAACATCTGCTTTGGATCCATTCCAGTCCGGCTTCCGTGCTGGCCATGGGACCGAGACGGCTCTGGTCGCCCTAACAGATGATCTCCGCAGGCAGCTGGATCGAGGCGGGTCGGGGCTGCTGATTCTTCTAGATCTGTCAGCAGCCTTTGACATGGTCGATCACGAACTCCTGGACCACCGCCTTGCCGACATGGGGATCCAGGGCACAGTCCTTCAATGGCTGCGCTCGTTTCTCTCTGATCGGGGACAGAGGGTGGCGCTTGGGGGGGAATTGTCATCGCGTCACTCCTTGGTGTGTGGAGTGCCTCAGGGTGCGATTCTCTCCCCGATGCTTTTTAACATCTTTATGCGCCCCCTCGCCCAGCTTGTCCGGAGTTTTGGGCTGGGTTGCCATCAGTATGCTGATGACACCCAACTCTATCTCTTGATGGATGGCCATCCTAACTCGGCCCCAGACACACTGACCAGATGTCTGGAAGCTGTGGCTGGATGGTTACGTGGGAGCCGGTTGAAGCTAAATCCTTCGAAGACAGAGGTCCTCTGGCTGGGGCGGGACGATATGGGATCGAGGGGGCAACTCCCATCTCTTGCGGGGGTGCAATTAGTGCCAGCACCGTCTGTTAAGAGTTTGGGTGTAATCTTCGATACCTCCCTCTCTATGGAGGCGCAGATTACAGCTATAACAAAGGCGGCATTTTTCCATCTCCGCCAAGCTAAGCAGTTGGCCCCTTATCTCTCTCGCCCTGACCTAGCCACTGTGATCCATGCGACGGTCACCTCCAGACTGGATTATTGCAACTCGCTCTACGTGGGGCTGCCCTTGAGACTGACCCAGAAACTCCAGCGGGTGCAGAATGCCGCAGCGAGACTCCTTACGGGGTCTTCGCTGCGGGATCACATTCATCCGGTGCTATACCAGCTGCACTGGCTCCCGGTGGAGTACAGGATCAGGTTTAAGGTGCTGGTTTTAACCTTTAAAGCCCTATACGGCCTAGGACCCTCGTACCTACGGGACCGCCTCTCCTGGTATGCCCCACAGAGAAACCTACGGTCTACAAATAATAACACCCTCAAGGTCCCAGGCCTCAGAGAGGTTAGGCTGGCCTCAACTAGAGCCAGGGCCTTCTCGGCTGCAGCTCCAACCTGGTGGAATGCTCTGTCACAAGAGACCAGGGCCCTGCGGGACTTGACATCTTTCCGCAGGGCCTGCAAGACAGAGTTGTTCCGCCAGGCCTTTAGTCAGGGCGCAGCCTGACCCCCTCCTCTGGCAACCTGCACAGAATTTTGTTTAATCGGTTGCCACCAATGTGATTTTAACTAATTTTATAATGAAATATTTTTAGAATGTGTTATTATTTGATTGTTTATTTGATTGTTGTTAGCCGCCCTGAGCCCGGCTCAGCTGGGGAGGGCGGGATATAAATAAAATTTATTATTATTATTATTATTATATATATTTATATGTGCATGGGCATATCCTTCTAGGCAGGGGGCATGAAGGTTATACATTTTTGAAAAACAGCTTATTTTCAGTATGTTAATCATTAGTAATTTACTATTGTCCTTTGAGATTTCTCAGGCATTCTAACTCATGGCAGCAGAAGTTGGAAGAGAACTAGGCACACCGTTGATTTTCTTCTAACTGTGGACAAAGCTCTCCAAACAGGAACAATCCATAAAAATTATGAATGGGTGGCAAGTTATTCTGCAGCATGGGCCCTGAGCATAAAAAGTGGCTGCTTTCATTCCTCAGGAAACTGAAGCACCAGGGCCCTGTTGTGGAGTAACCTGGAGAACCTATGGAAAATCTGGTCGCTGAATGGGAGGCTTCTGAATTCTGAGAGATCTGGCTGAGCTTGCTTTTGCTAAACAATTTTGCTGTGTTAACATTTGCATCCTCTTGATGTTGGGTTCACATTATGCTGATTTTAATTTAATACACATTGCTTGTTTTAATACAGTGCTGCATTAGGGAATAATTGACTCTGCAGTGCGCACACATAATAACAAGATCACTGCATCAATTTGTCATCATTATATTAACAGAATTAGAATTATATATATTTAATGTAAATCAGATTTGGAACTGATTAATTTCTTTTAAAGTGCTGTGCATAATATTACACTTCTAAATAAAAGACCAGATCGCCAGCTGGCATGAATTTGTATTTCATATTCCCTAAAAATAATTGAGCCAACTGATATTCACCAAGGAAAAGCCAAATCACAAAGAACTGACCAAGCTGAATGAATCGGTGCAGAATGACATCTGGTAAAGCACTATGATGTGTAGTTTTCTAGTTGCTTCTCCAGACATCCAGCATGAAACTCATCCCATATTTACTGTGCCTTAATACAATTTTGTTTGTTATTATGATATGTATTTCTGTGTTTTTATATTGTAAACCATCATGGGATCCTTGGATGAAGGGTGGTGCAGAAATTCAATTAATAATAATAATAACTAACAACAACTAACTAATAACAACTAACTAATAAAAAAAATAGCAACAAGAAATTTAATTAATAATAATAATAGCTAACAACAACTAACTCACTACAACTAACAACTAACTAACTAACTAATAATCACAACAATAACAACAAGAAATTTAATTAATGATAATAATAAGAACTAATAACTGCTAGAAGGGGACTGAAGCATGACAAGGCATGTGTGGGGTTATGTGGGTGTGTGGCAAAGGAATTACATGATGGTTTCACTGTGTGCCAAGTTCTGCACGGATCCACTCAAGACTGGCAAAGTGAGGCGGCTGCCTCAGGTAACAGATGTTTCTGGTGTGGGGAAGTGGCACCAATATGTTGGAGGATGGACCTGTGTTTGTCATGTGACCTGTCCCTGCACCCACTAAGCTAGCTTGCTATTCTCTGGCTCATGTAAGATGCTGTTCACATCACCAGCGCAGAAGTAAGATACAACTGCCAGCCAGGTCAGCTTCTGAATATGAAACGGTGAAACATCAAATTTTATTTCCCCTCAGGTAGAAATTTTCTCGAGCTGGCCTTGGATCCACTCAGTCCACGTTCTCAACAAATCCATTTGAGGCAGAAGACACAACCCAAGGCCTTTCAATGCCACCACAGTGCACAACTCCAAAAGAGGGTACTGATCTGGAACTTATCAGAAGGGCTCATTGAAGACTGGGTTTGGGCACTGCTTGATCAGGGCAACAATGGATTGTATTAAGTCTGATTCGGGCCTAAATTCTACCCTGACATCCAACAGAATTGTGTGATAAGCCTAACTGCAAGCTGACGAGAAATTTGTGAGTGGAATCATTGTTCACTGGCAGAACACAATGCATTGTATGTTCAAGGCCCGAGCTTCTACCCAAACGCCTCAGGGAGTTGGTAATGTGAAATACCTCTTCCTGAGACCCTGGATACCTGTTGCCAGTCAGCCAACAGAGGGTGTGATGGGCTGAGTTAGCATAAGGCAGCTTAAGCTGTTCAGTGTGAGCCCATGCATATGAGAGAAGCAGGCCCAGAATTATGCGCACAGCTCCAGCAAAGCCTTCAACTGATTAAGAATGGTAAGATTACCAGACCCAAGCCATTATGCATCCTCATGCATCTCTCTCTTCCAGAAGTTTCATTACAAGAACTGTTTCACTACTGCCAAAATACTACAGTGCTCTGCAATTATCCAAGACTTTCATTTCATACCTCACTATAAATAGTGTTTCATTAGATTCAAGTTTATCCTAAGCAAGTTCTGTACTCCAGAGGGATGAGGATAGCAAAAATGTTTTGAAGGAAAGAAAGATTGTGTATACGGCATAGAACTTGTTCCCTGTGCTGGTCTAATTGTTAACTCTGTTGGCATACATTTGGAGCTCAGTGGTTAAGGTGGAGGCCAGCTGCATCTTGAAAGTACCAAGTTGGAACATTTCCCCAAATTTAGGCTGCAATCCTTTGCACGCTCGCTTGGGAATGAGTCCCATTCAAGTCACCGGGACATGCATAGGACTGCACTATTAGAAGATATGTTAAGCTAGAACTGAATGCACAGCAGAATAAACTTTTGTGCAACAGTACAATTAGAAAGACCTCTGTTGAAGATGAAACGGATGCACAGACACAGGGTCAGTTCTAGATTTACATTAATCTGGCACCTCCAATCTACTTGCATTTGAATATTTGCCAGGGAACATGGGAACCTTCATTCATTTACCGTAATTTTCGCTCCAAAACATGCACTTTTTTGCTCCTAGAAAGTAAGGGAAAATGCTTGTGCGTGTTACGGAGCGAATGCACGGATTGGAGCCCTGGCTGCCGTCAGTCAAGCAAAGCAGGAGCCGTTTACACGCTCTATGAGGCTCTGGCTTTGCTTGCTTTAAAGCGACCTGGAGCCGGGGAGGAGGGAGGGAAGGAGAGCCATGGCAGCAAAGCGGACACGGAGGAGGGACAGACGCTAGCAAAGGTCTGCGCTCTCTCTAAACAGAGCAATGAGGCTGCAGAGGGACAGCAGGAAAGATAAAATTTAAGCAACCAGCAGCAAAATAAAACCAACCTCTAGCTCTGAGCCACGCAGTGAAAACCAGGAAGTAAAAAAAAAAAAGGCTGGGGATGAGGGAGAGGGGAAAACTTCACAAATCCCCCGCGTCTCAGCTGATCCTCTGGGACGGAGCAGCTTGTTTTCAGGCAGGATAGATTTGAGCATTGTCTGGGTCCTAGTGCCCCTATCTCTTTTTTGTGCTCCATTCTATTGCTGCTGATGGCTGCTTATCACTCAGGCTGCAAGGAGGAGCGCTTTTACACAGCTAATGGCGAATCCCCTGCAATCCAAGTCCTCCTCACTTGCTCAAATCTATTCTGCCTCAAAACAAGGAGCGGAAGGAAAAGGCTGCAAACTGTTAAATGGAAAAAAACCCAGGCACAGGGCAAATACCTTAAGTATACCTTTAAAGCAACAGTGCTCTTTCCCTCCCTCCTCCCCGCTCAGCTCCCCGAAAAGCTCCTTCTCCACACCCCCATGCTGCTCCTTGTCCCTTGAGTGCTTTTCCTTCCCTCCCCACTTAAAACGTGGTTACAAAGCACAGATCCACATGGATCCTCAGGATTTTTGCACTGGGTCACCCCAAATTCACCATCAGATCACATGTCTGTGGCCACAGCATGAACCACAAAAATCATACATCCACTGTTTCATTTAGAATATTTTGTTCTTGTTTTCCTCCTCTAAAAACTACGTGCGTGTTATGGTTGGGAGCGTGTTATAGAGCGAAAAATACGGTAGTTTTTCCTTAAAACACATGGGAGCAAACTGTGGCCCACATTGGTCCCCTGGAGACCTTCAGTGCAGCTGGAGCCCAAGCCACTCCCCACATGCAAATTGGCATGCATATTCTGCATGTAAATTGCATTTCTCCCCCTCTACTGCCTGCCAAACAATATGCTTCAGCTGTTTGGCAGGATGGGGAAGCATGGTTGTGGGGAAGGTGGAGTACATGGTCATTCCCATGTGCTGTCCACTCCATATAAATTGCACCACCTCAAGATCATCCTGAAACTCCTTATCTGGATAATATTGACATACAAGGCAGATCACCTGTGTTGTGATTTATGTTGGCTGTAAACGAGTCAGAGAACCTGCACAGGAATTATGCAACAAATGACACATATTCATACTCTGGAATTTAACTGATGCTGTACTCTGAGGGGGTAGACAAGAGGACCTGGCTTCTTTATGCAGAATCAGGGAGCAGCTAATTCAGAACTGTCAGGAGTTCAGCTTTATTTATTTTCTGAAAGTACATTTATAGGTCTCATTATCATCATACAATCTATTATTTATAGATTGCATGAAAGACCTAGAAATTGTACAAGTTAAAAAGAAATAAGGAACCTTCCCCTGAAAAGCAGTTGATGCCAGAGAAAGAGCCTGCTGCTGCTGCTACTGCTTCCAAGGCCTAAAGGACAATATTTCCTCTTTACATATCCCTCCCCTGTGATCTCCAATCACTATTTTATCCCAGCACCCTACACTACTCTCCTTTCCGGTAAAAATCCTGCGACCCTTGCAACATTTGCCACAGGAATAAATCTTGCAAAGTAGATACATGACAATGTATTCAATTTGCATAATTTATCATAATCACAGCATCTTGCCTGGATCCATCAATCTATTCTGGATACAGGAGGTCAAATGCATACAGCGAACAACTCTGCCTAGGAAAGCGGAGGGGGAGGCAGCACCAAAAGGGAAAAAAAGAAAGAGAGAGAGCAGCTTTGTCTTAATGATAATTTGGGCAGTTTATTTTGAAAAGACTGAAGGCAGGATTTTTTAATTGAAAAAAGGGCCCAACAGGTTTCAAAATAAATTCTTTATCAGGAAGTACTTTGTGGTTTTCCCCTTCTTTTTCATGAGACTTTCTCTCATAGACTCTTCTGTGTAGGTGTGCCTTGCAAAAAGAACCCTGTCCAGAAGAGTTTTCTCATTCATTTCAAAGAAAGGAGTTGATCTGTATGTTTATTCATTTATCTAGGGGGACCAGCTCTTTCCACTGAAATGAAAATGGGACAGCTTGTGAGACAAGGCAGATCGCTTCTGAGCACTCACAAAGGTCAGGATCAAGGCATTTGAGTTTTCTGACTACTGATTTGGGGTTTTGAGTTCAGACCTTTAGATGCAGCCGAGATTGTGCTGATGATGTATCCACCTATATACTTAGGTGTTTCTTTCTCAGTACTTCATAAGGAACTTGCTATTCCAAGGTAAGGTAGCTGAAACCCTTGACAGAAGAAAACCAGTGGTAATGAAAGCGTAACACCGCCAAAATCATATTGGCAGAAACACATTGATTGATCAGCCACTGTGTTTCACATTCCAGTTTCAAAAGTCAAAGTGAATGTTAGACAAACATCTGTCAGGCACAGTTTAAATACAGTTGGGCTTGCTTTGGGGTAAATTGCATGCCACACACAAAGACATATAATCGAGTCCCCAATTTTATTTTATTTTTCAAAATGAAAAGCCCCCTCAGGAGGCTGCAATTTAGAGCAAAGAAGTGGTGATGGAGTAGGAGGAGAGTACTTACGGTAGCTTTTTCTCTGCTGGCCAGATAGATACAGTGGTACCTCGGGTTACATACACTTCAGGTTACAGATTCCGCCAACCCAGAAATAGGACCTTGGGTTAAGAACTTTGCTTCAGGATGAGAATAGAAATCGTGCTCCTGAGGCGCAGCAGCAGCAGCAGCGGGAGGACCCATTAGCGAAAGTGGTGCTTCAGGTTAAGAACAGTTTCAGGTTAAGAACGGACCTCCGGAATGAATTAAGTACTTAACCCGAGGTACCACTGTGGTGTTATAGGTTTGAGGGGGGGGGTAGGCTCTCCTAAAATATCAGAATTCTGTAAAAGGTTAGAATTTAAGCAAATCCCTAAATTTCAGAACCTAGTGGGGACTGGAGTTTAAACCAATTTTACCATGTCTAATAATTTTATCTAGTAGAAGAACCATCAAGAGATAATAATGGGAATGGCCGAGTCATTAACCCATTTAAGAAGGTCATTAACGGAGACTCTCTGGGCCAGAGAGAAAATGGGGAAAGCCCCTCCCTAAGGTGAAAGATAGCAGAGACTAAAGGTCAGAGTTTAAGGAGGGAGGGCCAGAATTGCAGAGGGTGATGAGATAAGCAGGAAAAAAGTGCCAGTTTTGCAAGCCGGAGACGATGGGGACAGAGTATGAGGCGGGCAGTCTCTTTTATACTGCAGAGAGGGTCAGACACGGTATTTGGGATCTCTTGGAATTGGAAGCTGTAGCAATGAGAGGAACAGGACGCTCTTGGGATGTAAATGCTTTGCACTCTCTCCACGCAGACGCAAGTTGTACATATGTGTAAATAAACCATATATCCTAAAGACACCACAGATTCCGCTGTGGTTTCCAAAAGGAAACACAGGTCCTGGTAAGTGCACCTGGTACCCCTGGAATATCTCACTGCTTGGAGATTGAGGTGGTGTGTAACAATATTTTCATGTGAAGCAGACCTGCCCACTGACTATTACAAAACCACTTTTGGCCCCAGCATTCTGCTCGTGTATGAAATCATCAATTTTTTTAGAATAGTTGAAGCTTAAAGCAAGCGAGAGGCATCTCTCTCCTTGCCATAACTCTCTACCCCAACAGCTACCTTTCTGCCCATATTTCTCATTATATCTTCACCTGCAACTTTCACTCCTCTAAGTCTACCACCTTTAGCAACCTGAAAGCCTCCTGCTTTCTTAAATGACTATGGCCATTCTCCTCTGATGAACTTAATAGGCTATATCCAAAGCAGCACTACATGAACGTTCTGTCAGCCCAAGAACCTCCTCTCCTCCTTTGCTGCACCCACCCAAATTTATTTTAGGGGTTCCCTCAACCTCAGGGAAGATGGGGGGGGCACAGGATGTGTGCGGGGAGAGAAGAGAGGAGGAAAATTTGGTTGTGCAAGGAGAAATCCTTGCGCTAATGGAATGAGTACATTGGACACAACATGCTGCCTAGAACTCTCTCCCAGAACTATGTGGTGCCAATACCTTCACCTTCCCTCCCTCCCTCTCCAGTACGCAAGGCCTTTGGCTTAATGCTCATCCCCAACAGAAATGAAGCCTCAGTAGGTGTTAGCTACATTTGCTCACATTCATCCTTTATTTCTCTTGACTTTCTCATCTCCTTTCTCCTCTTTAAGTACCCCACACTGTTGGCATTTAGATTGTATGGTCCTTGGAGGAAGGGACATGTCTTCTTTAACTAATGCTTTTGCCAATGCTACTATGCATTATGTTGGCATGTTACTGCCGCTGCCTAATTAACAGTACTACTAACAAGACATCTGCACTCATGGGTATCACTGAAGAGGAACCGTGAGGGATGTGAAACTTAAATCCAGATGGGCAAACATGCTCCCCACCCTTGTGGTTTGTACTGATTTCTTATTTCTGTTGACTTTACTAAATGGTTTGAGAACATAGTAGATCCCAGGGGTGGGGGTGGATTTCAATATTCCCTTTCAAGTTTCATTTTTAATCTACTTATATGGACAAATCTGTGAAGAAATAAACACAGGAACAGAAACAAGCTCCAGTCACTGGTGGCCCTCCATACACAGCTGTGCGTGGAACAACCTCCCTGTCCACTGACCTGCTGCCTAAATTCAGCCAACCCCAGCTGGAAAGGCCTTGTCCTGGGCTCCGGGAGCTTCTCGACTGGGAGGACAACTCACCTTTCCAATGACATCATTCCGGCTGAGCTTGTCCTTATCCATGACAGTGATGATAATGGTCGTTTCCCTCAGCTTCTCTGTGGGGATGTCGAAGATGAAGGACTCATTAAAGACTGGGTTCAGGCACCGCTTCATCACTACCGTCTTCTTCTTCTCCACCCGTTTGTCTTTGTACATCAGCCACACCTTCACATAGGGGTCTGGCACAGGAAACAGAGGATAACATCACTGGGACATTAATTTACTGTGGAGGGGAGGTGGAGTTGTAGAGGTACCCAGAAGGAGCACCCCAGTACCCAGGCTCCAGATGTTATAAAACTGGGTAGCAATGGATCATTTGTTTCTTTTTGCCCCAAAGAAGCACCTACATCAGTTTCAAAAATACAGGGTTCAGTTTTATTTACATGGAAAGGTTCCAGCTGTCCCCTTGCCTTCCACGTGGGAAATGAGCCACTTATTAAATTACATGCCCCAGTCTAAACTGCCCTGCAGTTAATGTTCTTTCCAAGCCATTTATGCCAGTTTATTCAAGTAATCTACCCAGTTATTTCTGTCAATGGCCACTTACAATCAGGTTTCCAATTCTGATGCAGAATGGGCTATGCTGTCCTCGGTTCTATGTTTGAGCCAAGACTGGTGTTTTGCGGTCTCTTGGTAACCAGCAGAGCCATGTCAGTCTGTTACAGCCAGCAGCTTTACAGCTGGTGACAACGCTTTCTAGTTTGCTTGCTTCTACAACCAGCCCTTCAGGCTGAGAAGTTTATTCTTAACCGGAGTTCCCACCATTCCTTAACCATCACATTCCAGCGCAGCACTGCTTATGGGATGTTTAAAAAACAAGGTCAAACATTCAGGTTTTCTGCTTCCAGAGCTTTCCAGGACAGAAAGCCTGTCTCCTCACTAGTAAACTCCATTCTTCTCAATGCAGAAGAGAGAAAAATCAAGCAAGCTTTCGCTGCTCATTAGGTACAGTGTAATTAGAGACTGTAGTCTTACGTATGAGATATTTAGTCTGCAGAAGTGAGATAAAATCTAAGAGCAATAAAACAATTCAATCACAGTACCTTGTGATAACATTTTATTACATTGCACAGTGTTACACACTTGTGGAGGCATCCCACCCTAGAACTAAAAAATGTAAAAGAAATCAAGAAAGTAATATGTTTATATTCCCCCCATTACAAGCTGCAAAAAGGATGAAAGCAGTTTGTCCTTCTGGTACAGACCATAATAGGGGAAGTACCGATCCCATTATAGAACAAAGAAACTTCTAGTAGTTTTTAAACCTAATGGTATGTGCACTGCTATTCTGATGTACCTGCTCTTCCAAGGCCACTCCATTGTCTGTCTTTATGCCCACTGTAAGGAAAATATTTGGCAGATTTCCAAATAAAACTTCACTTTTTGTACACTGGCCAGGACTTAACAAAGACATATGCATGCCTGAAGGGGACCTATGTGTATGGCTGAGGGGCAGGGAAGTCAGATGCAAAATTGGGCAAAGCAATGAATACAATTTTTACTTCTGTACAGTACAGTAGTTTCTGTACTTACTCGCACACTCCTATCATCCATCCATCCATCCATCCATCCACCCATTCAAGCAAGAGGCATTATTAAAGATCAAGGGCACATCCCAGCCAGGCAAAAACTCTCAAGGAAAGGTACATAGGAGGACTGGTCTGAGGTGAGGTGGTGGCCTCGAGAGAGTCCCAAGGGCCAGACAAGAGAGGCCTGGAGGGCCACATTCAGGCCCCAGATTACCATCCCACTGCAGCCGTTTGCACTAATATTCCACAATTTTTTTCTCACTGAGTTCTCAGAGAGCCTCCCACCCGTGCCTTGGCCAGGCCCAGAGCTGCTTAGCTTCAGCAAGGTGGCTCCATCACATGGAGCACACAAAAGATAAAGGACTTTTCTGTTTAACATATAGAAATGAAACTGAAATGTGAGTTGCCCTTTCAGCATCAGACAGAAACTCTCTCTTCAGTAGCATGCTCTGTTATTTCCACTGTAGGATCAAGGGTCACTTAAAAGTATACCTCAGTTTAAGAACCACAGCTCTATAAATCTTCTAGCATTGATCAGAAGAAATTCAATGAAGATATTCATCTGCACATTGTCTTGGTTTTTTGTCAAGTAGGCTATGCTAGTTTCCCTACTCAGAAGGTGAGGCAGGTCAGTTTGAAGGCATTTGTTCTTTCACTCTCTGTCAGCTGGGGATGATGGGCATAACACATGACAGGCTCCTTTGGGAGGAGACCCCAAGCAAGCAAACAAGCAAGCAAACAACACCTGAAAATCAAATAGCTTCTGATTCTCGCCAGGTTTACTTGAAACCAGTAAAGTGCACAGAACTCTAAGGAAATGGTCATTGGTGGTTTGCTTTAAGTCTTTTACCTAAAGTGTTGTCCCAGCTACTTTTGGGGATCCCAATACAAATACAAGCATATAAAAGTGATTTAGATAAGATACACTCAAGTTTCTTGAGACATATCCTGTGGCTCCCAAGTTCAATCAAGTATGAGACGATGTGTGCAGAACTAGGTATACACACGATGGAATATTGGATGCGGCCCAGCACTATAAAATACTGGTTGCATTGCCATTTTCGTTGCCAACCTTCAAGTCTGCTTTCTGACTTACATAAGGACTCTTATAAATCCAGATGGTTCCAATTCTTACATAGCAATATTAGATCTGCTGGTATTGACTTGTAACTCTTGTATAATTCAGGTGAGCAATATATTTATTGCAATATTCAAACCAGATTAGGGGTCATTGAAATACAAAGCATTGAATCAGCTGTAAATAAAAATTGCTCCCCCAAGTTCTAGGGATTAAATACAACAGACAACAGGATCACTTATATTTCAAAATTAATAAATCCAGTCCAACGCAGGGCCTTTGTGTTAGCCTGACTGAATGTTTTCCCCTCAGCTTTTGTCAAGGGAAGATACTTAAACATCCCGAGAAACAATAGACATTGAGGATGTAATTTGAATGTGCCAGACCATATGGATGTTTTATGATGGCCCATATTTGTAACGCCTAATAAAGGTTTGGCAAAGTAAGTAAGAGCTTTAAATCTAAGACTATTTGCCACTGCGTAAGAAGAGCTGCTACGGAACCCCATACCTGATGTTCCCCCGATGTCCATGGCTTTAAGATTCCGAGCTTTGATAATGTTCACAACAATGGAGTTAGCTGAAGGGTTGTAGCAAAGCGATAGGAGAAGCTCTCCTCGGCTTCCCTGCAGAGAAGAGTTAGCAGAGATAGAGGAATTATTATGTAACATCACCCCCCCCCCCGATTCCCCACTGTAAACTTTGAATAGAAATCACCCCAAGACTGTTCAGGATCTAGCCAGCTTTCCTCATTCCGCATGGAATTAGGAATCATATATGGCCAGCCCCCAATGCACGCATGCCCTGAGCCAACCTTGGATATTCTGGATCAGCCCCCTGTTTCAAAACAAAGCAAGGATCTTACACTCCCATCACTGCAGGGCTTTAGTTCTTTCCAGAACGTCTGCATCTGGGTCAAGTCCACTTTGTTGAGGGGAATGGACACCTCCCCAATGGGATCGTTACGACTGAACCGATCATAATCCAGAACCTGTAGATAGAGCACCCGCTGAACCACTTTCTCATATGGGAAACCTGCCAAATGCAAAAGGAGTGGAAGAAAAGATGAGAGACGACATGCAGGCAACCACAGTAAAGGGAGCCCCAACGTTAAGCCTAGATGCAAGTGAAAATGGTTATTCTGCTGCATGCACAGGTCTTTTCCACATTAGCACCTATCACTGTATTCAGGTTGCCAATGGAGAAGTGGTCATGACTGGCCCAGGCCATACATGGGTGAAGGAACCCATGCTTCTGGGCAATCTTGCAGCCTTGAATAACATTTGTAGGTATTCCAGATGAGTGAGTAGTAATCCAACTTCATCAATCAAACCTAATGCTTCAGGGAACTGGCTGGCTGCTATAAGGGCCAGGAAGGAATCCCAGCCTTATCCATCACTGCACTTAGATCACTAGTGAAGGCTTTTGGCCTCTCTCTGGTAGCGTAAGGCTCTGGCCATTCCCCTGAGGTCGAGTATTAAATGTGATGGACTAAGGGCATGATCTGATTTGGCAGGAAGCAAGACAGTAGATAAAGCAGAAGAATGATATGTTATGTGGCACAAACTGGCCCCATGGAATAGATAGACCATGGTATGACTTGATGCCATACTTGACAGATCACAATTTTCTTTAGGGTATGTCTGCATCCTCTCATTCTCGTGTGATCTTAAAACAGTGCAAGGAACTGGTGCAGCCTGAAAGTCATCATTTGTCAAAATGACTGTTTGCTTAAAACTGCTTCCTGGTTTATTCATGTGAAAGAGGGCACCTTAAAGATGCATTGAGGAGAGAAAAATGTATTGCAATGCCCCTCATCCTGGGCATTTTCATACTACCTGATAAGAGTGCGCCCACAAGATGCTTTCATGTAAAAAATCACATGCAGGAAGGATTTACTCTTGCAGAGAGAAGAATTTTAAGTTGCTCCCACAGTCTGGGGCATGTCCATGTCCCATTCATACATAGCCACGGATATAATCTCTGCCACATTATAATTTTTGGGAAAGGACCATAGTTTCAGATGCATATACATGAATAAAATGCAACATGGGAAGTGACGCTAATCTGGTATCACTGTAGATGGTGCCTATTCCCAGAATATGTACACGGCTTCATATTACCAGTGGCGATGCCTTCATGTGATGGCGTTTGGAGGTTACTCTTCATATAGACTACCCTGACCAAGTGGAGAATCTTCATGTCAGTACTGTGTTCTTGGTAGCCTCTGTGACATGAGTGTGACGACTCTTTGCATAATGAGTGGCTTTCAAATGTAACAGTCTCTATGTGCAGCTGCAGACGTGCTGAAGTATTTCTAGCCTATTATGTGAAGTGTGATAACTGACCCCAGCTGTTTGCAGGAGAAGACTGGCACTGGATTAAATGGGTTAGTGCTCTGTTATCCTCTTTTCCTATTTGGCTACAAGTACTGTATTCTGCACAACTGCATTTTTGCTCTATGCCACCACCAACATTGCTTGCCCTTGAAATCAGACATTGAAGGAAAACATGACCACATGTAACAGGAACAGAACTGAGGCATGCAGCGGATTTGTTAAGTACGGTAACTTGCCCGAAGCCAAAGCAAATTCTTGGCCTTCATAACCAGCACCCTAAACCTAGACCATTTTACATACCTTCAAAGAGAAAGGTCTCATTCCAATGTGGGTTTAAATTCTTCCTTTTCACCTTTGTCTCCAGCTTATTTTTTTTATCTGGTAGGAGGTAAATTTTGACGAAAGGGTCACTTGTGCCACTGAAATCCTTGGCTGGTAGCTCTTGAGCTTTCAATATTTTGACAGTTAGGGTGGATTCCTGGAAATTGTAGCCAACGCTAAACTGGATCCGGCCCAGGTTTTCTCGGCTGGCACTGTCATGTCCCTCATCATCCTCAGACCCAGGGGAGAGCTGTAGCGCAAAAGGAAAGAGAGAGAGAGGCAGCCATGAGAGTCTGGGACAGAAGGAGGCTCGCTGTCTGCATCTGGACATTTTTAAGCACGAGAAACCCACAGGGATTTTCCAAGCCAGGTCCAGATTAAATCTAGGTAATTGGTGATAATTTTTCATGGTTTATGTATTACCTGTAAAGGATTTATGTTCAATTACTGCTAGAGAACGTTTTCCTTTACAATCCACTTCATCTTAGCCAGTGACTCTGATGGGGAAAAAGAATCTCTGCGCCTCTTTCCCTTCAGAGAGCTCGAGGCCTTTTCAAACTGTCTGCTGTCCTCAGGTGAGAAACGGCACTTGAAAAATCATTTATCCAATGTAAGTGAGCATTTGAAGGGAAAGGGCTTCTGGAAATTACCACAGGGAGAGATGGGGGGGGGAGAGAGAGATATTGTTAGCACAAGGTCTATTTAATCACAGGCCTAACTAGAAGTGTGCCTGAGGGAGAGGAAATATGACTTCTACTGAAAACAGCAGTATATTCTGCTCCTCATTAGTGGAGGGTGCAACCCCCCATCTTGGAAATACTTCACCCCACTGCCATCGGCCACGGCTCCAGCCTCCTTGTTATGCATCTCACCTTCCAGCTTCTACATTGTCCAGGCCTTCACGTAAGCCTCCCCCCCACCCTGCTGCTGAGTCAGGAACTTGCCTGTCTCACCTTCTCTATTTATGAAGGAGGATATAGCGCTTCCCCGTTCTCAAAGGTCCATATATTGGCAGTGTGGCTGGGAAATGCCACATCTCCATGTTTATGTGCTGTGGCCCGTCATAAAAAAAACAAGCAGCTTGCAGCACCGCTGCTACAATTTCAGCTGCTGCTTGCACAGGCTGCTCCTTCCTTCATTTCTCAAGAGGCACGTGGGCTTCAGTCCTCCAGCAGCTCTTTCCCACTCAGTCCACGCTCTTGGCATTCTGTTTTATTGCTAACATTAATTAAGCTTTTCTCAATTTAATAACTTAATTGCATTTAAGCCCTCAGGTCAGTGGTTACATGGAGGCTTTATTCCCACTTTGGCCTTGCATTGGAATCTGTAACTTTCTCCCGTTCAAAATGAAAAGCTTTCTTGCAGCTCAGCATGCAAAGAGGTGGAAGGGGTTTGACAACTGCCCGATAAAGAAATGAAGGCACAAGACGTCAACATTCCGATTAGCCTTACAAATAGTCAATTTAAATGAACGGAAAGTCGGAAATATGATGGTGAACAAACACAGCTCTGACCTGCCTTCCTGCATATAGTCCAAATAAACAAATGTGCTGAGGTCTTCAGAAAATAGGTAGGCACAATGAGTGGATCCCTTAAAATATATGCAACTTGCCTGAAAGAGCCAGGAACTGTTGCCCTCCTCTGTTTTTCCAGACTTCATTGCTGCCAATTCTTTAGCAACAAAATGCATATGCACCAACATATGGATGTTGGATATTCGCCAGCATATCCAGTGTGGAAAGACAAATAGCTATTAAGGCATTTTCAGAGAGGAAATACTATAATACCGGAGCAATCACAGAAACTGCCTGTTTGGGGATCACTGTCCTGTGATATTTTTCAGTATGTGGTACCATAAGTAGAATTTCCCGAGACGATCTGCAGTAAGTGATCTTACAGGTCCATACAAGGGCAGGTGGTCCTAAGCTTGGTCAGAGCTTTATATGTTAACAACAAAAACTTGAATGTGGCCTGGTAGGTGATTGCCAGCCAGTGCAGTTCTCTCAGTGGAGGTGTAATATGTGTGCACCTCCACTCAGCAACCTGGCTGCAGCATTTTGCACCGGTAGCAACTTCCAGATCAATCCCAAGGGAAGCAAGTATTGAGGTTTGCAACTATTTTACAGATGAGAAAATGATTTGCAGAATAAAACCAAATAGCAAGGTCACTTGTGGCAGGATTACATTATTTATTACTCAATAGAAGACCTCTATGTGGTTAATTTGAATTCTGTACCAAGCTGAGTCCTCGATTCTGGATGCCGCAGGACATAGACTCCTAGCTCTTATTAACAACATAGTTTCAGCCTGTATTATTAACTCACTACGACTCAATATGAGAGTTCCAGAAGTATTCATTAGTTTACACCTCTCCCCCCCCCCCGCCGCCTTTGATGTGAACTGTTTTGGGGGACAATTTGATTCTCAAATACTTTATGTTTGCTCAGTTTAACTAAGGGCACATTGAAAGTTACAACATCTTCAGAAGATTGGAATCCACGGTACACAGGGAAACTAAATGTCTGTGTTGACTCCCACAACAAGGTCAATGATTTCCAATTTTAAATCTCACCCCCTTTTGGCAGCTTGCCCTGAATCTTTTCAAGTCTCTGAAAGACTTTAAGAAATCTTCAGCTACTATTGTTTTCAAAGGCTCCTGAATGAATGTGTACTATCCAAAGGCAAGCAAAAGCACGCCCCTGAAGACAGTGTAGACACTTTCAACTATTGGTGCGGAAGTTGAGAGCATATGACACTGATTCTGCACCAACCACCAGTGCATTTCCAGGCCCAGTTCAAAGTTCCCTACATAAAAAGGCTCTTCAAGCTTCAGCAATGGCGGGAAATACTCAAAAGGGATAGACTGCTGCCTAATCAATTCAATGTTTGGAGACGATGGAGTAGGAGTAGATAGGGCAAATACACACCATCTCCCCTGGTGTTGCTGGCTGAGACTGTTGGCAAATGCAGAGGGTTGTCCTGAGAAGCCCCTTGCGGTAGGAAATAAGGAATCATTAGACTTGCCTGCAATCTGCGGCATACTATTTTGTTTTAGTGTTTCAAGGAGGAACAGCTTCCCTCCATTTCAATGGGAGGAAGAAAAATGAAAGATAGCAAAAGCTAAAAATCCACCTAACAGTTACCTCTTTCAAACCACATTTCACCAGCTTCCACATGAGAATATCACGGGGGACTTTGTCAAAAGCCTTACTGAAATCAAGATACACTATGTCCACAGCATTTCCCTGATCCACCAAGTTTGTAATTCCATCAAAAAAAGAAATCAAATTGGTCTGGTATGACTTATTTTTGAGAAACCCATGCTGGGTCTTGGTAATCACAGCATCCTTTTCCTAAACGCTCACAGACTGACTGTTGAATTAGATGTTCCAGGAATGCTTTCCCATCTACAGTGCCATTATAGGTTTGAAAGAACTTCACACTGTCTATCAACAGCAACGCTGCTGTAAATCAATAGTAGCACTCCAGAGGAGTTAAGTCAGCTTCTTGAGAAAAACTGCAAGCTCCGTAGGCTCCAAAAATGGCGGAGCCTGTGAACAAACATTACATCAATATTGACTGAAGAAACCATTGATATGAAGCATACAGTAGCAAAAGTGGCGAGGAGCTCAGGTCCAAAAATCTCACATTATATCTCAAGGATGTGATAGTTTTTTTCAATTAAAGTGATGCAACACCACCACATATTTCTCCACTTCACATTCCACTTCATTAGCTGCCACTTATGGGGAAGGGGGTGGGAAGTACAGACCTGTAATGTCACATGCATTCTCCCCAATATACATAACAGGCGTGCCTATCACCCTTCTTCCTGCAACGTGTACTTTGGGCTGAAGAGAGGGAAGGAAGCTGAGGAGATGCCCGATTATCTAGCTCTAGTAGATTTCCTCAAGGACATACCCATGGTCTGAAGTAAGGAGAAAATGCATATATAGTTAGCAGTGACAACCCCTCTTAGGCTTGCACATTTCACACCTTTCCTAAAGCAGAAGCCCTTTTTAAATTAACCTTTCAAAATGGTCTCAGCCAGAGGGCAAATGGGACAATCGCTTGCTACACTGCGGAAGACCTCAGATCTGAAGGTGTTTTGGGACCATTCTCCTGTTGGTGTTCCGTTATTCCATGTACTTTGCCCTATCAGGTCTCTAGGCTCCTCAGGTGATTGTTTTGTCTTCTCTCCAGAGAACATGTCATGATAGTATAGCAGGAAGCTGAATCCTTTACACATTTTAAGGGAATAAATAGTCTCTCTTGGATTTCTTGCCCAGGGCTTGGTGCATTCCAGGGAGCTGTCAGGAAGGATTAAGCTTCCTCCCATCCCTGATATCTCTCAAATGGCTCCTGGCTCTGATCCACGTGCTTGCTTCAGCAGGATTGGGGAGGGCCAATTTGATAAATCCTTCCTGACAGCCTGCCTGTCACATTACAGAAGCCACTTCCTCCAGAGCCAGGATGACAGTATGGATTGCCTCTCATTCAGCGCAACAGTTCTTGGGACCCTGGGATCTTTGTATCTCCTGTGGATGAGCGTGGGTGGAAATGAGGCCCCAAGAGCAAAGTTAGGGGGACTCAGTTTTAGACAAGAGGGAAGTAGGAATGATGGGTGTCCATTAGATTCCTGGAAGGGTTGCTGATTACTCAGGAGGCAAAAGATCTTCTCCCAGAGTCTTAATCATCAAAACGGAGATTCATGGATCACAAGGAACAAAGACTCCTGGATCCACTTTCTTATTAGAGACTCAGATGCATCAGCTTCAATCTAGAGGGACAGCGGGGGGCGGGTACGGGTACAGAGAGCCACCCCTTCAGAAAACCTGCTTAACTCATTTTCTAACCTTATCTTCCACCCTCTTTTTGAGATGCTGAATAGTTATTAAACCATGACCTGCACTTTTAGAGAGACTTTACATGGACAGTCTACTCAACAATCCACTCAAGAGGCAAAACAAATATCAGAAACAGTTCACATGGTACAGATCAGAGTGTGCAAATTTATCATCTGATGTGACAGGGATAAATCATGCATGTAAATTGCGCAGAAGACAGGAAATGGACTATAAATGCTATAAAAAAATAAGGCATTAAGAAGTGGAAGAAATGGAGGGAGCATCAAAGATGCTCCTTGCCTGTGGTGCCATTTATTTTATGACTGGCCCTGCCATCATCATCATCATCATCATCATCAGATTTATATCCCATCCTTTCCCCTGACAGGGACTCAAGACAGCTTGCAGCTAAAACAGAGACAGCTAAAAACATAGGAAAAAAGCAGTCATTAAAAAAAATAATGTAACACACATACACACAATACATCTATTAAAACGAACAGATCATTACAACAAAAACATCACAGCACCAGCCCTTTCCTTAAAAACAGTTCCTCAAAGCCTGTTGGAACAAGAAAGACTTCACCTGCCAGCAGTAGAACAAGGAGGCCATTAACTTTGGCTTCCACAGGGCTGTCAGTTCAGACTCAGACAGACAGACCTGCAGCTTGAGAGCTCCAAGGCAGAGAAGGAACCCTGACCGCCAGCTAGTAGGGAGCAGTGGTTGTGGTCTGGCTTGGCCGTGGCAGGGTGGGCCAACCTCCTAGCTTTGGTGTGTACAGGCCTCGACAAAGGTTTATCTCTTTGCTTAAAGCTCATTTGCCACTGTTGGAGAAATGAGAACATTTGTATGCATTCAAAGGAATTATTTCATGCAAATGGCCTAACATTTTTAATGCCTTCTGCATTATGAGCAATATGGAAGGTGTGTTGTTCCATATTTGCTTCAAGGAAAAGGAATACTGGCTCTCGCAGAACACCTGGGCGTGAAGGTAGTGGTGTGGTGTGTTATGCTTAGGCTGTGTTAGACTATGAATGTGTCAAATCCACAATAACGTCTCTGTTTTTATCTTGGAGGCTATGGAATTGCGAAAGGGGGGAGACAAGGAGGGGCCAATGCCTCCTCTTGCCCTTCCCCAGTAATGCCTGACGTAAATTTGCTTAGTGCATGGAAATCTGCATGTTTACATTTTTATCCAAGGAGCTCAACAGGGACGCGGACTTATAAAAAATATTGGGGGGCCCCCGGGAAAGCTCATGAATAATAAATAAGCTCATGAATATGCAAATAAAGTGGCGCCTCCTCCTCGTGAGCGAATAGGGGAGAGCGTGCTGCGCCTATTAATCAGCTCCGAAGGAAATTGGGTGGAGCTTTTGCTCGGGAGGGAGGGCAGGAGGCATGCAGCCCGACCCTGTGCATTTTGGGCTGGGGGAGGGGCGGCGATGGCGCTCTGCTGGAGGGGCGCCGGAGATTATTGGGGGGGCGGAGCCCCCCCAAACGAATTTTTGAGGGGGCTCGGGCCCCCTCAAGCCCCATGGAGTCGGCGCCTATGGAGCTCAAGGTGGCCTACAAGGTTCTCCTCCTTCCCGTTTTATCTCCACAACTTCCCTGTGAGGTAGGTTAGGCTAAGAGACAATGATTGGCCCAAGGTCACCCAGTGAGCTTCATAGCTGATTGGGGATTTGAATCCTGGTTTCCCAGGCTCTACTCTAACCATCTTTCTGGCTACAGGAGCTAAGATTTTAAAGTGCAGAACCCCATCACCTGCTGTATATATAAATGGCAGTTTCTCTCCTGGTGATTGTCATGTTTGAAATCTATTAGTGAAGGATCAAGTGCATGGTCCCCTCTCCCCAATGTCCACAGAGCACAAAGAGAATAAAAGAAAGGGGGGGAAATACATTTCCCCCCTGTCTTTCTGCCGCAGCTATTTGAGACAAGTTGTTGAGATGGATACTGTGTTATGTGAACAACACCTCATGTGGGATTCACTACAAAGCCAAACTGAGTTGTGTTGTGCATTGTTTAGCAATGGTACTCTGTGTGCACCTGACAGTGGAGCCTGGAACATTACCATCTACAAGGACTTGAATAATATGAAGATTAAGGATAGAGTGGAAAAAGGAGACAGAGGGCAAGGAGATAAGAATTATATTAACAGGAATGACATTCTGCAGATTGTAAGATGCTATGCCCAGGGAAAAGTCACTCGTTCTGTATAAAACAGGGGTCAAAGTTCTTCAGGAGAAGTGCATAAGGGATTCTGAGGAATTACAGAGGATACTACAAACACAACAATCTGCACATCTCTTGGTGGCAATGAAAGTGAATGCATACCTGCAAGATTCCTCACCATGCAGCCCTGTTTATCTGAAGACAATTTGGAAACTTCTGCTAATCCAAAAATCCTGCACTGCAATATTCCTATCATTGATGAATTATGAAGATTTTATTGGCTGCCTGTTTGTTTCTGTACCAAATACAAGTTGCTAGTGTTGAACTTCAATGCGCTTTATAGTTTGGGGCTTGGATAACTTAGGGCTCATTAGCATGGGTCCAAGACGTTTTCTGCTAGACCCACACTTTCTAGGCACAAGTCCAAGTGGTTTTCCCTTGCCCTGCTCTTTTCCAAGGGAAAACCTGCTCTTTAGCAATAGATTGGAACAAATGGCAGTGGGGGGGGGGATGAATTACTGTTTGCTCCGACCAAGTGCTAAAGAGTGGTTTTTCCCAGGAAAAGAGAAAGTGTGGATAAGACCTTAAATCAGTGGTTTCAACCAGTGTGCTGTGGCACCCTGGGGTGCCTTGAATGATGGTCAGGGGTGCCACGGGCAACACTGGCCTCTGTCCCTCTTTCTTCCCCTTCTGATGGCCTCTCACGTCTCTGCCTCCCAAAGGCTTGCACAGCTGTTTATTACAGCAGCACTAGCTACAAGCTCTGCAGGCAAATGGTGCTTCTGGGAGGCATCTCTCTTGGGGTGGGGGGAGCAGCTCAGGGACCAGGGGCAGCAGAACTAGCTGCCAGAGCACTCCCAAGGAGGGGAGACGAGAGGAGGCTGAGGGAAGACTCCCCAAGGGGGAGTGTTTGAAAAAGGGTGAGAGGCTGCCGGCTCTGCAGGCAAGGGTGGCATAACTGGGCTCCTGAGCCCCACAGGGGTGCATCAGAAAGAAGGTCAAGGGAGACATGGACTCAAAAAGGTTGAAAACCTCTGCCTTAAATGACTTCCTTTCATACTGAACTCCCCGCCCCCTTGCCAGAATTAACTCAATATGTTCTGTGCTGGGAGCCTTCCCTGTTACAGGTGAGGTTGGCACCTTCTGAGTGTGGTGCTTTTTTGTTGTGGCATCCCATCTATGTCATACTCACCCCCATGAGGTCCATGGGGAGATTGTCTTCATAACATAGGTTAAGGCATTTTTATGGCCCTGGGTCTTTGGGGAGTGCGTGTGTATGTTAGCATTCAGGGCTGCTCCAGATGACCTTTTTTGATTGCAGAGGACCTGTTTATTCAGCACTCATCCTTATTTGATTGCAAAAGCATTTGTGGTGATTAGAGTAGATCTGGTCTTTACTAAGCATTCATTCTGATTTTTACAGGTTGGTTATACGACAGTGAGCATTCATCCTGATCTGCTTGTGGGGTGTTCCCGTTAATCCCTGGGTCATCCAGTACTTTAAAATGCATTTCCCCTTCACTTCCCAAATGGGAAAAAGTCCAGGTTTTTAAAAGAAGCAGATTTGCTGCACTAGGGCAGAAGAGAACTTTAATCTGCTTGAATTGTATCAACCTAAAGTATTTGTATGGGCTTGAATCCCTCCCACAAAATTTTGAGCCTGGAGGCACCCTTAGATTTGTGTGTTATTATTTTAGTGGTTTATATAGAATTGCTTGAGAACAAGGGTGGGGAAGCCACGTTCCAAGCACAAGACTCCCAAAGCCGCTCTTTGTAAGGTTTCCTTTGTAAGAGCCCTGCTAGTTCAGGCCAAAGTCCAATCTGGTCCAGTGTCCTGTATTCACACTGGGCAGCCAGATGCCTGTGGAAAGCCTGCAAGCAGGACCTGAGGGCAACAGCACCCTCCCCACTTGTGATTCCCAGCATTCAGAGGCATACTGCCTCTGTCCATGGAGGTAGAACACAGCCATCAATAGCCTTATCTTCCTTTAGGGCTGCATCACATTTTACAAAATCCCTATGGGCAAGAATCCTGTGTATACACCACCATGTGTGACAATCCTGCACCACATGCATCTTAAGGGAATCAAACATTCAGCTAGGTATCACAAGGTTCCTGCTCCTCCCTATAGCAACTGCACCTTGCTTCTATAGCATAGCTCTTCCTAGTTCTACCACAAGAGGGAAGCACATGACACTACATTGCCCATCTTTGATGTGAGGGATGCCTTTTTTTATATAGCCTAATTAAGAACCGCAAAGCAGCGTGCGTACAGCTGTCAAGAGATATACATGCATGTGTGACCCAGCTCTGAGAAACAAACAACTGCACTGGAGTTCTTCTGGATGGCACTGGGTATGTAGTGCAAAGTCAAAGGCTGTCATAATCTCTGCATGTTCCTGAGCAGTCTGCCCCCCCATAGGCCAGGGAACCTGAGTGCACAGGCCGCTGTTCCTGCACCCAGCAAACTCCCTGGCTCCCAGTCCATTCTTGAAGCTAGATCCTGCAGGGAGGGGTCAAGGGAGCCCTATCTAATGCCTCCTCGCACATGTGGCAAACTCACAGCCTTTATTGATTAGCATCCAGGACGATGGAGATCCTGAAAGGGAAAGGTACATAGATGACATTGCCAAGCAGACGCCCAACAAGGTTCCAGTGCCTTGGACTGCGTCTCGGCAGACAGCAGGGTGGCAGATACAGGGTCTCCAAGCCAGAAACACCTTCACCTGTTGCACAACTGTCTGTCAAAGAGCTTGCAAGAGCTTGGAACAGTGCAGGAGCCTGCCTGGGGGAAGTAAGTTAACAACTTCATTATCCCAGTCCTTGCTGTTGGTCATGGGGTATTTCTCCCTCGTGGCCTGCATAGAACGGAGTATGAGATGGATCCTGCATCTGAGAGAGACAGACAGAGAGCATCAAGCAGTAGTCAGCATCTGGAGCTCATAGTCCCTGGTCCTGGATGCACAGGAAGTGCTTGTGAGGGGGTGAGACAGAGGGCACCCTGTAGCCACCTGTGCTCAGGCTCCCTGCCCCGCTCAATATGGGGGATGAAAGGACTGCAATAGCTGCGTGTATCTATCCCTTGTGTGGGTGGCAGAGGAACTTTGTGAGTTGTGATCCTGCAAGTCAATGGTGCTCATCAGCCAAGAGTGGCAATGGTTGGCTTCTGCCAACAAAGAGCTTACCTGTTTGTGGGTTTGAATGCCTCCTGTGAGTGGGAGACATTGTTCCCCACTGTTGAAGGGAAAGAGTGTTACAGCAATATAGTTCAGACAAGACCAAGAATTCACATATACAGTGGTGCCCCGCAAGACGAATGCCTCGCAAGACGGAAAACCCGCTAGACGAAAGGGTTTTCCGTTTTGGAGGTGCTTCGCAAAAAGAATTTCCTATGGGCTTGCTTCGCAAGACGAAAATGTCTTGTGAGTTCCTGCAGGGTTTTTCCCCTCTCCCCCTTTTTCCCAAGCCGCTAAGCCACTTATCAGCTGATCCTAAGCCGCTAAGCCGCTTATCAGCTGATCCGCTAAGACACTTAACAGCTGATCCGCTAAGCCGCTTATCAGCTGATCCGCTAAGCCGCTAAACCGCTTATCAGCTGATCCGCTAAGCCCGCTAAGCCACTAATAGCGCTAATCCGCTAAGGGGCTTGCTTCGCAAGAGGAAAAAACCGCAAGACGAAGAGACTCGCGGAACGGATTCTTTTCGTCTTGCGAGGCACCACTGTAGCAGGGGTTGGGATTAGGGCTTATGGAGCCTTCCAACCTGGCTTGTGGCCTCTCATCCATTTGCCTCCTCCTATTTTGCCCTTCTGTGGTTTCATCTGGCCCATAGCAATCTAAGCACCATGAGGAGAGAGAGAAAGAGAGAAAGTTTGTCCACACTGGAGTTTACTGTGTGTTTGCAGCTGCTTGCCTTCCCATTTAATTTGCACAGGCTGCATGATAATACCCTCAACAACACAAATCTCTGCACATCCCCCGTGTAAATTCAGGGTTACCTGAGAACAGGGATAATAAAATAAACTGGAGTAAAACGGGCTCCAAACTGCTCCACACAATTTACAATTGGTTTCCTTTCTTTTAGGGCCATGCTTGTAACTATTTCTAATGTGCTTCGGAATGGATTTCCCCCCTTTGGATCCCCCATGTTTGCACAAAACCAGAAAGGTGCAAAAGAGAGGTGTGCTGAGAATTTACAATTGCCTGATGTTGGTGCTTTTGTGCACTTCCTGATGGGGGCAGGGATTCTCAAAAACAAAGTGCATGTGCAGCTACCTGTGCACATGCTCTGTCGGTACTTAAGCAGCATAATTGAATCAAAAAATTAGAAGGCAGGGACAAACACAAAAGAGAGCACCTACTAGTATGAATGAGAAAGACAGAAGTTGCTCCTCATATACAAATTCAGATATGTGCTTGAGTGGACTACTCCAATCAAATTCAAATGGGGGGGGGAAGTGGACTAAACAATGCTCAAATGTCAAATTAAAAATTAAAAAATTAAAAGCAGCACCGTATAGATCAACTAAGTTTGTTCTGGTATAAGCTTTTGTGTGCATGCACAAAATGGGTGCAATGGGTATGGTTTGAGCCAATCACCCATCTCCTACTACCCTTTTGAGAAATACCACCCTCCACCCTCCCACTATATATAAGGGTCTGGTGACTTCTGTTTCAGTGTATCTGAAGAAGTGTGCATGCACACGAAAGCTTATAACCAGAACAAACTTAGTTGGTCTATAAGGTGCTACTTTTTATTTTTTATTTTTTTTATTTCAACTGCGTCAGACCAACACGGCTACCTACCTGAATCTAGAATGCTCAAATATGGACAAGGAGAGAGAGAGAGAGAGAGAGGGAGGGAGAGAGAGAGAGAGAGAGAGAGAGAGAGAGAGAGAGGAGAGACTGATTGGCAGGCTGGCAAGCCAACTGATTGCAAGCTTGGATGGTCAACCACAGAGTGTGAGAACCAGAGTACAGGAAGCTTTCCTGTCTGCCTGTTTGATAGTTTCTCTCTTTCCCTCTGGAGAAAACAAAGTAGGAGAATAATGAAGAAACCAATGGGTGAAAGGTGCAGAGAGGGGAATGAATGACTGAAATGTGGGCTGGGGAAGGCCAGCCAAAACAAAAAAGGAGGAGATAATGATGGATAATGGGTTTGGCTAGGAGTGTGAACCAGGAAAGTGCAGAAGTGGGCAACAGAAAAAACTTGATCCTAGGTCAGTCTCTCTCTCTCTCTCTCTCTCTCTGTGTGTGTGTGTGTGTGTGTGTGCGCACAAATGAATGAATGAATGGGCAAGTATATGGATTGGCTGTGTGTATGGATGGATAGTTGGGTGTGGTGTTTGGTTAGATAGTGCATGTTTGTGAGGGATAATAGAAGAGAGAATATATGGATGGTGAATGAATGGGGTGCATGCCTGTATACACAGAAGTGGGTAGGTGGGATTGTTGTGTGAGAGAAATGAATGGATTGTGAAGGGGAGAAATGGACCCACAGAGAGAAAAAGAGATGTCATAAAGAGAGAGAAAGTGGTGTCACCAACAATTTTTTTTTTTTGTCACCCACTAATTTTTCGCCAGTCTACTACCAATAGGTGGGCCACCAACCATTTCCCCTTAAGGCAATGTGGCCCTTGACTGAGAAAGGGTGCGATGGGGAATACACAGGAGACAGATGCAGCAGTTGTACAGTACTTGAAGCATGCTTTCCCTCTTTCCTTGCTTACCTGTGTGGGGTGCTTTGTCCTGACATCTCCAGGTGTAGGAGTGGAGGTAGCTGTTGGGTGTCTATGCCTGGAATCTCAAGTTCTTGTATGAATTTACACTGGTGGCGGTAGGCTGCGAGTGAGCGCCGAGTCCAATCATATTCTGTGCTCTGCCATGGCAATGTGTGTGGAGCATTTGTTGATGGGAGAGCAGTTATTTTACATGCCTTCCCCTGAAATCAGTGGGGAGGAAATTTCTTGCACCAGGTCTGGAGGTGGTGTCATCAATGGAGGCATGGCCACAGGAGTGTAGAATATGGCATAAATGTGTGGTCACCTCCATCTACCTCACAACTCCACCTTGTTTGGGCCAGTTTCCTGACATGCGTTCACCACCACTGCAGACGCACCAGCATAGCATCTGGTGTGTTTGCCAGGGTAGTGATGCATGTGGTGTTTGGCCAGAGTAGCAGCATTTCCTCCAGATTCTCTGTCCCCATCAGCTGGTGTAACTTGAATTGGATTGCTCTGTTATTTGTCTTTTTTTTCTAAGCTAAAAAGCCCTTCTTCCAACTACAGTCAAAGGAAACTATCAGTACGGAAAGACTAATACTAGAACCATTTTCTAACTCCCAACCATTGCCAGGGGTCTGGCAACAAAACCGACCAAAGAAACATTAGGTACAAATAAATAAATAAATAAATAAATACACGTTGGCTGACATATTAAAAATCATCGTACAGATACATTTACTTTCTGTCTAAAGTGGACATGGAGCACAAAGAGAGGCACTTATGAATTAGGCTTGATACATTTATGAAGGCAAAAGTCCAGAAGTTAATGTTCCATGTGTGCGATGGGACCCTCTTTGACTCCTTGCCTCAGGGCCCCCCTCAAATGGCTGCATCCCAGGGATCAACTGTGCCTGTGATTTAATGAACCCAGCAGACAGTTCCACGCCTGCTGTGTTCTCTGCAGACCAGCTCATTAATATTTCCCAGCAAACAGGAACTAGCTGATGGGAAGTGGGTGGAGACTAGAAGAGTGGGAGTGCTAGAAATAAGGAGACCCACTGGGAAGAAGTGGGGTGGATAGTGAGGGACACAGGCAATACATAAAGAAACACTTTCAAGGCATAAAGAGCGTCAGTGGGAGCACACTGGTATCCTGCACTTCCCCAAGCAGCTTGGACTGGTGCACAGAACATTGAATTCACACCATCTTATCTTCACAGCAAGCTAGTGAAGCAGGTTAGGCTGAAAAAACAGGGACTTTGCCTGTCCCAGTAAGCTTCATAGGTGATCACAAGTTTGAACCCTGTCTCTTCCATTTACAAATCTTTCAACTAAGAGTATTCCACACTAGCTTCGGAGTCCTACCACACACAAGGGTGTCTAGAGAAAGGAGAAAAATAGCTGCTATGGTGGCTTAATAACATGTGAAATGATTCCTTCCAAAAACTTGCCAGTCTTACTTTTCTCTGCAGAGTTCTTAAAATGATGACAAAGTCACTAAAAGACCATTTGTAGCAATCCAGAGTGAATTTTTCTTTGACCTTTCAGGCCAAAAGAGGGGTGTAATAGAGAGGCCAAGTGCAATAATTGTAGCTATCATTTGGTCACCTGAATGCATAAAGTATATCATTATGGAACAGTTGATAATAGATCATTGCCTCTTACGTTAGGGAAGTATATATAAATGAAAAACAAGCAGGAAGGTAACAGGCTTTTTCTTTGTTGAAAATCAATACATGAACTCACCTTAATATGTTTGAAATATAGCAGCTTATTGACCACAAATTTCAATAATGGACCTGACGCACAGCTAGCAATGTTCAAAACAGATTTAAATTTGGATTGCTAGTCACTCCACTGCTTTTATCCCCTATGCAAACACATCTGTCTGAACGTTGTATAACCCTGGAAACTTTGTTTCATTATCCCCACCCCCGAATAAATCAATAAGGATACAGTGAAGAGTTCAAGAGAGGGGTTTTTTATTTTTATTATTTTTGAACAGGGCAAACATAAGAACCTGCTCAGCTAATGGTGATGCAAAGCAGTGGGAGCCCCCAAATCTAGGAAATTAAAATATTGGGTAACCCTGGATGAAAACAGAATGGCTAGTGCTGGGAGGGTTCGGACACAAAGCTGGGAGACCCTTCTCATAGATAGCGTCTGTGTTTCATCGGAGTGTATGTCCCCCTATTCAGCAGAGCTAACGGCAGCTTCGGCGGTGAGGTTTAAGTTGTGGGAAATGGTTTGAGGAGAAAGGCATAATATTTTGCGCTGTGCTGCTTCCCCAGTCAGATTTGGAACCCCAACAGCAGTTTAAGGGTAATAAACAACAAAGGGTGATCCAATCACGGATCTCCTGCGTTTCATGCACTTTGGGCCTGAAACTCAAATAGCCTAGCTGCACTTATTCACACTCCAGTAACTTCTTGCTTAGATTACTGTGATGCATTCTACCTGAGGCTCTCTTACAAAACAGACTAAAAACTTGAGGCGTTCCACAATAGGGAAGCAAGATTGTTAACAGGGACTGGCCAATATGTTCCTACTACACCAGTGCTTTGCCATCTGCACTGGCTGCCAGACTGTTTCTGGGTCAACTTGAAAGTGCCAGTATTAACATTTAATGACCTCAATGGCTTGGAGCCAGGTTACCTGAAGGATCATCTCCTCTCAGATATACCTGCCTGGATCCTAAAAGCATCTTCAGAGGCTCTTCTTCAGGTACTCTCCCAAATAAAGTGAGATGGATGACCACTAGGGAGAGGGCCTTTTTCTGAATCAACACCAGGATGGCACTTTGGTTGCACAATGCCTTCCCCAGAGAGGCTTGCCTGGCATCTACATTGCAGTTTTTTGGCAACAGTGGAGACCTTTTCTTAGTTCCGCACTTTTTTATTTTTAAAACCCTGTTTTTATATCTTGGCTAGTGCTATTTCTCTGCTGTTGGTTTTATTCTGATGTAGATTTAATTTGTTTTTTTTTAATTTCATTTATTTATTACATTTATATCCTACCTTCCCTCCAAGGTGTTGCCACCATTTTATCCTCAAAACAACCCTGTGAGTTGGGTTAAGAGGCGGTGACTGGCCCAAGGTCACCCAGTAACCTTTATGGCTGAATTGGGGTTTAAACCCTGGTCCCTAGGCCCTACACTCCAATACTCTAACCACTATGCCACACTGGCTCTTTTGAATGTTGTGTTTTTATATTTTAAAAATTGTACAACAGTCAGATAACTTAGATAACAGTCAGATGGTATAAAAATGTTGCAAATAAAGCAGTAAGTAGTTCCAATTCCAGAGTCATCTGTGTAGGGTAGGACAAGAACTTAAGACTGGATTTAAGTCTCGGCCTCACTGTTCTGGAAGTGGAGGCTGAATTCATTTAGAACACACACATACACACAGTGGGAGGAATTCAGCTAAGCACTACAACAATCATTCTGTCAGTGCATGCTTTTCAGTTTGCTAGACAGAATGATCCCCTCCTTCCCTCTTGTGCACCGTTCTGGGGGTTCTCCTGACCCCCAAGCCAATTTTGGGATGGGTTGCAGGGGAGGAAAGTGGGGGGGGCATTGCACTAGCAGAAGTCCTTGTGCAGGCTAGTGGGACTTGTTAGTTGAATCTTCCTGCCATGTGTGTGTGTGTGTGTGGAGAGAGAGAGAGAGAGAGAGAGAGAGAGAGAGAGAGAGAGAGAGAACACTTCTGAAACACAAAAGGAATACGGTCAGATGTGCCTAATCCAGAATAAAGACCTTGCTTCCTCCAGACTTTATGGGAATATATACTGTGAATTATTATTATACTGAGCAACCCTGATAGCACTCACCATCAGCATCTCACTGGTCAGGGAGTTTACGAGGTCTGAGACGGATGAGCGAGGCTCTGTTTTATGGTCAGGCTCCTCGTGTTGTGTCTGTCCTGGCACAGGAGCTGTGTTTACCGCTTTGCCACCAGAGGGCAATCTGGGAGAGATAGGAGAAGCACATTAGGCATACACTTTGGAGACAACAGAAATACGTACAGGATTCAAGACAAGGAGGAAAAACATAGCTCATGGCAGAACTAGAGAACTGAGGGCTAAACCTCCAGTACTGCTCTGATAACCCATCTCATTTCTGTGATTCCCCCTACAACTTACCCCTGTGGAATCCCAAACCAGCTTTACGTACTTGCTTTTTCAATGTTTATTTCGAGCCTTTGGACTCAGCAACCTTCTCTTCTTCTGTCCCTTCTCTCCTCTCTCCCTGTCCTTTATTGACATTTAAGTTGTTAACCCTGTGAGGAGATGGGCATGTCCCTTTTCTATGTCACACTCTATGAATAAATAAAACACCCACCATATCACTTCATCCTCACTCAGGGTCTTTCCTGGTTCTGGATTTAAGATTATCACACACACACACACCCCTTCCATTTGGATGGACCATCTCCCCACCACCAAAAGACCCCATATGGAACTACATGTCTTTCTCCTTCTGAGTATTTAAATACCATTTCTGTGCTGTGTCAATACATATGGGATTGAGCTGGAAAGGGCATACTGAAGCTTCATGGGCTGTAGGTTGGTCTGTGCTGGTACTTCTTGCAAACTCTCTTCCTGCCTCTCCAGTCCATTAACCTTCTCCAAATACAAACATTCCCTTTCACAAAGAGGCAACCACCTTTGTTTGCTTTCCTTGACAGGCAATTTCTGAAATGACGTACAGCCAGATGGTTTCTCTGCCAGCCTCAGTGTATGCAGAGTTCCCAAGAAACCTGAGAACTGGATGTCTCACAAGGGCCCAGGGAAAGAGCAGAATTGGGGCACTCTGCCTGGGCCAGGTTAGGTCTTTAGTTCAAAACTTGGCAACAGTTCGTTAACTCTGTAACACCTCATCTTTTGCCAGATAGGTTTGGGCAATGCTGTTTTGGCTAGTCATCAATTATGCCTCCCGGTGCCATTTCATATTGGGCATAACGTGGCAGCTGCTTTTCAAATTACTTTTATTTACCACACAGAGGGAAACTGATAAGTGGTAGCACCCTTGGAAATCCCCTCCATTGATTGGTTTCCATTTTGTTCCCACAGCAGCATTGCTACAAATAAGCAATGTGATTAAGGAAGCAACTGTCTTATTGCATACACATACAAATGTGCCCTCTTCCAGGGTCCTGTGAGCAAAACATTCCACTCCTAGCTCCATGGCTGCATTCAAAACATGCCTGATTTTATGCCCCTCCCCTCATTTTTCAGGAAGGCTATTGCAAGCTCTCCAGAAGATCCAAGGATGATATGGGCTGCTTCAGTGGTCTCATCGTGTCAACTGACACTTATGACACAGTCACAAACAAATCAATGATCTCCCTGTGTCAGTGTTTGCAGCACTCACAAGAATGTGGGAGCTCAAATTATCCAGGGCAGGCAAATTGCTACACCTAGGGTAAGGAGGTGGAGCTCTACAGGAAGCCAAGAGAAAGACATGAGCCAGGAGGAAGAGAGAGGAGCTGCCATTAAGCAGAAGGCTGGAAAGGGCACATAGAGGAGGAGAGACATAAACTTGCTCCTTGCCCAAGGAAAGGATATTGCAATGGATGCACAAGGAGACAGCTGGCCAAAATTATAGACTGCTGGACACACAACGCAGGCATAGAAAGGCCCACACACTGAAATATAAAGATACAGAAGAGAGTGTGTATACCACCTGCTTGGATGGGTTCAAGGAAAATGCAGATAATCAAGGGACAACTCCATGTTACATGTACTGAGGGTGCAGGCATGGGAAGCTGGAAATTTGCCATTTTCTGGATGTAGCCAAAATTGTCTAAGTGAAGAAGATGCTGAGCCCAGAAACACCGACAGAATGTACTTTGCTTAGAATATGCAATTGAGCATGATGAGTGGTTGGGCGGTGTGTTTGTTACTAGCTTGAACAGCTGGTGGGCTGTGGTGCAAGTATTTGGGCTCCGAAACCTGCTCTTCCAATGTAGCTCTGTGCAAATTCCATGACAGAGTGACGATCGTCATAGTGGGAGGTGGTTCATGTGCATCCTAGTGTGAACTGAGCTCCTGTAGGCAGCGGCGTAACCAGCCGCTTGGGTGCCTGGTGTGTGGGGGTCTCCTACAGCTGGGGGTGGGGCGATTCCTGCCCGTGGGGTCGTGGCGAGCTGCCCATGGGGGTGTGGCAATCCACACATGAGGGTGTGGCGAGCCTCTCCGATGTCTCCCTCTCAGTTGTAGGGTGGCTGAGGAAGAGGCAGTAGGCAGACGCAAGTCCCACGCTGCCGTTTCAGGCAGTGCAGAACCTGCAGACGCCTAAACCACCACGTCACTCCTAAAAAGTTTTGTAAGCTCAATTTTTTAAAAACTCATTTTGTCACCCCCCCCCCAGTGATGACACCTGGGGTGGACCACATCCCCCGCACCCCCTTCCTCCGCCACTGCCTGTAGGTTACTGGAGGTAGAGCAAGTTTGTTTACACCGTAGCCGTGAGAATGTTGGGGTTGAACGTGGGAGAGCCAGAGTCAAATCCTCACTCCGTCATAAAGCCCAGGGGTAGTGGTGATGGGTCAAGCTATTGTTGAGGAAAGGATAGGAAATCAGCACACAGTCTCACTCCCCACCCCATGCAGCAATGTAACTAATGAAAAGGCCTAAAGAAAAAAGAATTGTCCATAAGCTTGTCGTTCTAGCCTTCTCCGTGCGTGCATATGTGTGTGTGTGCGCGTGTGCACAGCACTGTGGTGACACACTCCTCTCTCAGTCTATGCACATTCATGTTGAAAATTGAAAAGACATAGAAAGCTGACTTATACCACATCAGACTACTCGTCCATCTCTCCCAGCACTGCTTAATCTGACTGGCAGTGGCTCTCTAGGGCCTCAGGCAGAAGACTTCTTCTCATCACCTGCCTCCTGATTCTTTGAACTGGAGCTAGCTGCCAGGGATTGAGTGAGCCTGGAAGCTTTCGTATGCAAAGCAAGGGCTCTCTCACTGAGCTTAACTGCACATGTGGAGGGCTCTCAGCATGCATTCAGGAATGAACTCTGAAAAATGAAGGTTTCCTAAGATGCAGAGAGGAGCCCTCCACGATAAGAATGACACCTGCCAATAATGGACAGTTTCTGGATTAAGTTTGATCAGCTGGACCTCATTCACACAGGTTTTCTATAGGATGTGGGGGCAGGGGGAGGAGGAAAGCCTAAGAAAAATGCAGACAAGCATTGTTCAGAGGCAGACAAATAATATCAAGGAGATGCTGACCAAGATGGAAAACCCAAAGACATTGATTATATACAGATAGCCTCTTGACATGTCACAAAGATGCTATAATAACCACAAAGAGAGAGACGAGCATATGCCAATGGACTTATGTAATGGCTCATTACATGCGCATCTCCAGGCACGCTGACATGCAGACACATCACACACAAGATCCAAACACACTGATACCCATCAATAAATACAGCAATACACATACACATAAATAGATCAACAAGCATCAGGCTCATGCAGAGGGACAGACTCTCGGGTGGGAAATTCTAGATATAAAGATTACACCCTGAGGCAGACCGACACATACAAAGATGCTGGGTGTACAGTGACATACAGACTAGTACATGCATGCACAGATAAAGGAGACCAGAATAGCTGGAGACCAAAAATAGAAAAGAAAAAAAAGTTAAAAATAAAGTGAGATCAAATGTGTGTGTGTATGTGTGTGATTGACTGTCAGAAGGTATGACAAATCCAGAGTTATTTTTGCAACCCCAGAGTACTGGATCAGCTGCAAGGCTGTCTGGGAGTTGGTGAGTGCTGCAGAAGTCACAGGATAGGGAGAGAGATAGAGAAGAGAGAGAGAGAGAGAGAGAGAGAGAGAGAGAGAGAGAGAGAAGAGAGGGTGCCTTTCATCCCAGGATCTGCAGGATGCCTCCTGCTGGAACGGAAAGAGGGTGGAGAAAAGTGTAGCAGGAGAGAAACACACACCCATATGCACACACACACATACATCCACACACACAAACCACAAAGATTCGTAGAGGAGAACAGCCACCACACACAGAGAACAAGGCACTGGACTGGAGCTGCCGAGGTTGACAAGGGGGAAAGTTCAGGCAGCAACAAGAGCAGCAAGGCTAGAAGAAGGAAGAGGAGAAAGTGCAAGGAGGATGAGGGTGAGGATATATTACACTGGGGTATGGGATGGCAGAACATCGTGTGATTACTGCTGAGGAGAGGAGAGACTGAGGTAAAAGGGATTTCAATGCAACCAGAACAACCCCTCCCTCCTTCCCAGCAAGCCCCCAAAGACTGCATCACAAGCCCCTCTGCAATCATTGTACAATCATCAACATTCCATAGGCCAGGCAGGCAGAAAAGGTGGGTGGGGGGGCAGGCAGGTAAATAAAAAGAGGCAAGAGAATGTGGAAGAGAGGCGTAGGGAAACAAAGAAGCGGTATGGCGAGTGTGCAGAGGAAGCAAGGGAGAAGGTGACCACAGGTGGAGAGGAAGAAGCAGAGGCAAGATTCCACAAGGAAGGCAGGGAGGGGAACAGGTTGAAAGACAGAGCTTGAGACAGATGTCCAATTCAGGCATTACTGAGTCTGGTGGTAGCTGCCAAGATCCTCACTGCTCCATCGCAGGAGGCTTTAGTAATGCATTAGGCTCTGATCATAGATGGGTATGCTGATCACATCACTCTTTCCCACACTGTCAGCCTCCAGAGAGAGGGGGAGCAGTGGTTTGGAAAGGAATGGTGTGACCAGTGGAGCAGCTTGCGATCAGAGCTGAATGCATTACCAAGGAGATGGGGGACCAAACTAATACGTGGGAAGTTGTTTTCCTGAATCTCAGTAAAGTATCAAGGGCCTCACAGGAAAACAAGAAAGGCAGGTGGTAACTATGACTTCTTCTGATTCAGAAAGTTGTTTTTTTTTTAAATATCAGATACAGGAACTGAAGACAGGAAGCTCTGAGAGATGCTGAGTTCCTGAGACACAGACAAATGAACAGTTCATATCTCCCTACATCTCCATTGAGTCTGCTATCCTGCATGAGATCTGCACAACATTTGGGAGAGGTTTAGGTTTCCTTGTCTGACCGGGCTTATGGCACCAGAATTTCTCCATTAAGTTATTTGTTCAGACACAACACAAGGACACATTCCAGATTAAACTGACAACATACCCTCCAATCGTCCCTATTTTCCGGTAACATTCCTGGAATTACAAAAGCCATCCTGGCTTCTGATTTGATTCCAGAATGTCCCAGAGATGAGCTGGTGCTGGCATTTGCAGTGGTGCCGCGCTCTCACGCAAGTCAGAACACAACACCCAAAAATGCCTTTTGGTGCTGTGCTCTCACATGAGCCACCTGACTTACGTGGCACCAAAAGATGTGTGGTCCCTATTTTCATCAGGGGAATGTTGGAGGGTTATGTGACAGCCCTATGTGCAAGATTATGATAATAATAATTTCAGTATGAGCTCTGAGTTTTCTGCTCCCACAGTGTAACTGTAAAGAAGTTAATAGAAGCTTGGAAGTCTAGGAAGACAATCGTTGCATGCCTGTACTAAAGCAGGAGTGGGGAGCTGGTAGTCCAGGGGTCAGATGTGAGCTGGGAGCCTCTCCATCTGGCCCATCGCAACGTCCCGCCACTCCTTTGGTGTCAATGGGAGAGTCTCCTAATCTCAACAGTTGCACAGGGAGTGTTTTTTGTGTGGAAGGGTGGCTTGCAGCTGCCTCAACATCCTTTGGACTGCAGTGCCCCTTATAACCCCGCCCCAAATTAAGTTAATTAGGTTTGAAAAGAGCCTTCCATCAGTGCCAGCTAAAGGCCCAGAAAATGATATACAGTGAGGGCCACAGCTTTCAAAAGAAGTGAGAAGAATCTAAACCCCCTGCTTTGGGCAAACTGGAGAGCCTTCATTTCCTCATATTAACCATGAAAGAAGCTTACAAAAGCACAGCTCTTTCTCCGTGGGATTCCCTCCAGACTAACAATGTGAAATGGAAAAGGCTCTTCAGAGCCAATCCCTGCAAAACATCTCTTACACATACAGTGGCCATGTGCCCAACTCCTTCTTGTCTTGAAATTATGGGAATCATTGTGTGATGGATGCCATAAACACATGTAGGTTTCTTATTACTGAAGCTGGTTACAAGGGAGAATGTTCTCATCAAGTTGGGACTGGGGTGGTGGCCTGATTATGTAGGAGGTAGAGGGTTTTCCCAGATGGGATGTGCACAGAATGGGCATGTGCCAGTAGAAGGTACTTCCTCTCCCCCTGAATTGTTATGGCCTAATAGGACTCTTTATTGACCTGCTACTACTTAAAATTGCAGGCTGAAAAAGCAAGGATCAACTATACAATTGGATGATCAAATGGAAAGTGCTAAAATATGTAGTGAAATATAGCCTCAGCAAGGTAAAAATAGTCAGCAGGCGAGAACGGTGCCAGTTAATTAATGCAATGATCATGTGAAATCTGCTCCTTCGCACCTCCTCTCCTTAAAAGATGGAATTTAACATACACGTGGAAGTGTTTGAGGCCTCTGCTTCTAGCTAGGCACTTCCTCTCCGAGAACCTATTTTGTAAGTCACACAATATGACCCTGTTAGATCCCATTAGTCAAGTGAGGGAGTGTATGGGAAGGGGAAAACAAGGAAGGAGAGACTATTCTTGCTTCATAGGGAGCAACCTGCAGGTCCTGAGGGTAGCTCTGAATTAGGAGTGTTAGTGTGCCTATTGCATCTTCAGGAGAAGGATGTGCTGCACCCAGGTAGTTTGGGATAGGCTGTATTATGATCAAGGTCCCCAATGTATTAGTCTTCCTAATGCTAAATTCCAGACCTGCCAAAAGGGCCCAGTCACAATATTGGTAGCCATGGAGTCCAGGGCAAATATCCTATGTACCTGACAGCAGCAGTGATATATTCTACACATGGTTTCTGTTTGCAATCATGAAATTAATTAACATGACTAAGCTAGGTCCATTAGTTGCAATGGGGCCACTTGACCACCACCCTTAATTTATTATTATTGTCTTTTTACTGCCAGGAAGGCAGAGAGGTGCTTGTGGAATCATCTGCTTTGGGTGCCACTCACCACTTTAGCTTGGTGGGGGTGGGTTGGATACTATTTGCCTCAGGGAGCAAAATGTATTGGCCCATCCCTGCACACTCCTCACACACTTACTATTGGACTGGACAGGGAAGAGAGAAGGAACTGGATGGAGCTGAAGAGATGTAAAATGGGGAGGGTTTATATGAGGATACATTCCCACCAGAGTACGAGCTTGTGAAAGGAATTGCCATTTTCCCCCAAAGGGAGCTGACCATCAGGGAGGAAATGAGGTTCCAAGCAGGAGGTAAGAGTATTGCCAGACTGGCTTAGATGTTGCACCAGGCCCAACGCTGGAGCTTCCTTGATTTCCTGCACCAGCTTTCCAACTCTCATGAAGGACAGCCCCTCGTGAGGCTTTCTTTCCTCTTGCCGAAAGCCCCTGTCTCCTACTCATACCTCTTGTCCCCCTGAGAGTTCTGGTTCTGTTGGTTTCCAGTGGTTTGAAGATCAGGTATATTGGCAAAGTCGTCCTGTTCTGAAAGCCCCAAAACAAGGGACAACACCACCATGCGGCCTTCCCTGTCCAGAGGGGATCCAGCCAGGGGAGCGATGAGGCCCCCGGTTCAGTGAGCAGTAGGCAGGTTGAGAAACGACAGACAGACAGAAAAGAGAAAAAGAAGAACAGAGCATAAGAAATGAAACTGGCGAGAAAAGAGCATCGTAGCACTACAATGAAAAGAGATTTTTAAGATCTATCTGCTGTACAAAGCATTAAATCCTCAGGCTTTCTGGGTACAATTCAGAGGCGAGAGAGAGCACTGGAAGCAGATGAATCACCATGATACCGTGTAGGAAGGGCTGCACAAGACTGTGCCCTTGGAGTGTCTAAATGTGCAAATGTCCTGGAGACAAAGCAAGGTTGCCATTATGGCCTCTTTTTTTTGCATAGAACAGCAACTTCATCTGCCTCCAGAGGCATCGATTTATCCATAAACCACATGAATATGAACTTCAAAATAGACCAACATTATGAAGTTAGCCTTCTCCTGAAATTGTGGGTGTCTAACATGGAAAGACAGTGATGTGGATATCTCACCTAACATCACCTCACCTCTGCATTAAGTAGTGATTCCATGTACTACACCCAGGTACTGATCCAAGAAGCTGCTGCTTCTATGAGAGGCATGAGGGTGAGCTAAGATTACACTTCAGAAGATGAGGAGTGCCTAAAGTTTGGTGTAGAAGGCAAGACTGCCTGGTGACTTTGTGATATGCACATAATTAACACCGATTGTGACTCATTGCTGGTAAAGATGGCACAGGTTAGGAACAAGGAATGGAGGTTAGTGATCTCATACTATTTGTTCATGATTATCATTCTTTGAAACCAAAGATGGCTGCAGGAGGTGACATTGTTGTTAGTTTGAAAAAGCAGCATCACACAAATAGCTGAACAATTTGCTGCTGTTTTGCACAGAATGTTAGCTTGCTGCTAGATTGTTGGTATAGCCGTTAGGTGTGGTGGGGTTCTCAGCAACTAACAGCAGGATGGCTTTGCAGCAGGAGACTATCTGAGCTTCTGCTGAATGTGGAAGCTGTTGGAATAGTGCAAAAATGAGTTAGTATGGGATTAGAAACATTGAATGATTGCAGGTGATTGATACTGGGCAACAGTAGCTGTAGAAGACAATGCAAAACAATGGCAGGGCTGTTTTTCTTTTTAAAATTTGCCGCTATATGTATATCGACTGGAGCTTCAATTCTGTAATGTAAGCAGCAAGCTAGAGTGGCTGGCGCATTTATTTAATGCCTGATTTGAAAGTGGATCAGTATTGAACAAGAGGAATCCCTAAGGGAATCAATATACTGTATTTGCTCAAGTCTAATGCCCCATCGAATCTAATGCACGCCTCAATTTTCGGAACCTTGAAACCAAAAAAACTATTTGCTGGCGAACGTAAATGTGCCATTGAATCTAATGCACACCTTAATTTTTGCAACGTAATTTGGCCAAAAAGGGGGAGCATTAGATTTGAATAAATATTTGTTGTTGTTGTTTAGTCGTTTAGTCGTGTCCGACTCTTTGTGACCCCATGGACCAGAGCACGCCAGGCACTCCTGTCTTCCACTGCCTCCCGCAGTTTGGTCAAACTCACGCTGGTAGCTTCCAGAACACTATCTGAATAAATACGGTATATAGCAAATTGAAAATGACTGTTACAACTTTCAGTTCAGGGATTTCCTGGGAGAATTCCATGTTTTCCCATCCACCCTGTAGTACAGGATGGAGAAACATGCTTAAATCCTTGGGATGAATTTAATCTGCGACTGCACTGAGTGATGTCATGGCAGTGTGAAACCCCATCAGCAGGGCACAGGTAGTCACTTTGAAGCATGACCCTTATAAACTTGTGTCAGCTTTGTGCTCATTTCTGCAGAGGGCCTGGGGGATTTTCAGATCTGAACAGGAACAAGCTCCTTCTTCGTCTTTTTTTTTTTTTTTTGCCGTTGTTTGAAAGCAGCTGCCCTATGTGGCCCCAGGCTGTTGAGGGTGGTGCAAACAAGAAACAGTGCCACGACCCCAGTTCAAGTGCTGTGCCTCTCCCAACAAAGTGTGATGTACCCGCTCTCTGACATGCATGCACCGCTACTCATCACGCCTTGTGAAACCTTTCACATCTCTGAATTCAGAATGGGTCAGTGCACTCATAAGACTGGAAAAGGTGCTGGGGAAAGCTCTGGGCAGGGAACCTGTGTAATTAGATTTGAAGCTGTTGAGCTGCATGTATGAGGGGAGATCAGATAAGCACGATGTTTGTGGAGTGAGAGAGAGCAAGAAATAGCAGGAATTGTGACAGGCCAAACAGCATGCTGAAACCAAATATATCCAGGTAGGAGCATCATTATCTGTTCTTTCCTCTTTTCCCTCAGAGATTGAAGGATGTCTAATAAATAGATCATAATATAGTCCCTTTGATAATAATCAGACAAGGTGCCTGGCTTCAATATTAAAATACAAAGCCACCTGAAGCTTGCTGCATTCTGGCTCAAATCTTGCTGCTGGCTTACAGTCTGACCTTGAGGAAAGACTAAGCCTATCTGTGCCTCATTTGATTTGCCCAGTCTGTAAACAGGAAGAAGATTATGTGGAAGCTCCAATATTGAGAGAAATAATCCATGACAGCCAAAATGTTGGAAAGCAGAACTTCTGAAGAACTGAAGAACTGAAGTTGGCCACTTTCCTGCTCTCTACTGCAATCAAAACCCCACCACCCTGGGAGCAGGCCCCACATAATTCAGTAGGGCACCTCTGAGTAGACATGGTTGGGCCTTTTGGACCCAACTCTCCTCAAGCTGTTTCTATCCCAGAACATACCCTGAAATTTCTGGATGGATTGGTTGCAGTCAGCTTGTTACAGCCAGGAAGTCAGATGAATAAATGGAAATGAAATTGAGTATAAGAATTAGTTTTGCTGCGATAATATTGCCATGATTTTTCAGAAGGGCTGAGCCGAGCATGCATAAGAGTAATTTTCATGGGGAGATGAAATCTGTTCCCCCTCCTCTGAAAAGAAGAACATTTCATTTTATGCAAGTTCACTTGATCATACAAACACAGCTGGCATGATGCACTCTGGTCTATTATCTTTGCATTTCACATACTGTGGTCTGAATGATACTAATAGTTGGGAGTATTGGGATTCATAAAATCTGGCTGGACAAGATGACCTTCAGCTTTCACTCAGCATTCCATAGATGTAGCAGCTTAGATTAGTGACTACTCCCAGGACTCTGCCATTGTGGATTCATAGCCAAAGGGTTTAAATTACTGCAACAAATGGATATAATATGGGTTGGGACTCAGAATAATCTCATTTAACACTACCCAGGTATTTAAATGGATGCAACTACACACTTTCACATAAACCCTGGAAGCTGTCAGCACCAGACAGTGACTACACCCTGGGAAAGGCTTTGATTGGCTGGCTAGGCCTCAGGGAGTTAGGGACTTCCCCAGAGGATTGAGCGGACAGATCAATAGTGGGTCCAATGATCAAGAAGGCGGCTTCTGCACATGCTGCAGAGGGAAGTGAGGGGCAGATGGGTCTCATCAACCTGGAAAGATAACCCATCTAGGAATTGAAAGACTCTGGTCCAAACCTCCACTGCCTTGTGGGATATCTTTGGGAGGAGAAAAGATTAAGGAGTAAGCCCTACACAAATACGGAGTGGAGTCCCTAAGACAGTTGTATGCCTCCTTCCACTAACTCCTGCAGCTCAGCTGGTGCCAAATGTATTGCTCTGCTTTCCTTTGGACTACATCACTGAAGCCAAGAGGGGGGTCTTGTTGCCTGGGCAGCATAGTCCCCGCCCTCTACACACTCCTCAGGCTTGTACCTTGGGGAGGTTACTTCAGTGCTGCTAACACAGCGGTTTGACTTCACCCCCAGAGGCGCACGCCATTGTCTCTCAAAACAGACAGATGCCAGCAACAACAACTTTAGCAGCCTAGTCAGGTGTGTGTGTGTGGGGGGGTCATCTTAATTGCAGCTGAGTGCCTTGACTCTTTGCTTGCTCTTTCAAAGACCAAGATGGCAAGCTGGATGCCCAACACCCTTTGCAAACCACCCCAGGTCTGTCATAGATCATCTACCTGAACCATCACTCTTCTTGCATTGAGACCCAGCTCTGGGATGGCCATAAATAGGAGCAGGCTAACTAGCTTTCACACTGGCACTTTGCTGGTAGACTGTGTAGATGGAATTAATGTGCATGTGAATCATACAGATCCCATTTTTGCATGCATACTTTTGTGCACTTTCACAGACACTTGAGCACTTTAAGTTTAAATCTGTCTCAATGTTTCCCCATCCACACTGTTGGCGTTGTTCGAGCCCACTATTTGCACTATATCTGTTGTCCCTTGTCAGCAACTGTGCTGCAGCATTCTGCACTACCTGCAGCTTCCAGATCAGGTGAAAGGAATGCCCCACATTGCACTGCAGGCATCCAACCTTGAAGTCACCAATGCCAACTACTGTGGCCAAGCTCTCCCAGCCCAGGAACAGCCATGTCAAAACTGTCTCCCTTGTCAAAACAGGTAAAAGGTGCTTCTAGCCTCTGAGGCTCCCTGGGCCTCCAGCGACAAAGCTGAATCCCAAAATACTCCTGAACTGCATGACTGCTCCTTCAAGGAGAGTGCACCCCATCCAAGACAGGCAATTGACAAATTTCTCAGACATGGGAACCACTCACCCACAATGCCTCTACCTTGCCTGGATTCAAGCTCAGCTTATTTCCCCTCATCCATCCCATCACTGCATCCAGGCACTGGTCCAGAGCCCACACAGATTCTCCTGATTCAGATATTATGGAGAAACAAAACTGAATGTCATCAGCATACTGATGGCAATTTGCCCCAAAACTCACAATTACTTAATAATCCAGTTCCTAGCAAGCATTCTCCGGCCTTGGTGTTTAGCTGTGCAGCAGCAGCAGGAGCAACAGCTGTAACATTGCTCATCTATAGGATTATTGGTGTATGCCTTGGGAATTTCAAACTCATAAATAGGCTACAAACACCTTATTAATTATTATTATTATTATTATTATTATTATTATTATTATTATTATTTATCATCATCATCAACAACAACAACAACAGATTTCCAGGTGGTTTCTACTGTACTGTTGAATAATGGTTGAAAGCAGCCTAGAGAAAGAAAAAGTTTTGGCTAAAGATGAGACTTCCCGTTTGGCTCTGGGACCACTGTCAACTCCAGTAGAAATGACCTTTACAGGACAGTGTGAGATGCAGAGCAAACTCTCTGCTTTGAACCTTCATTTGTGAAGGTTGAAAGGAAAATGGCAAAGTGTGCTAGCTCCTCATCACATCCGCATTGAGGTTAAATGGTTTTGCAGTCATGCAAGATAACAGTTGGCTTCCTTTCCCATTTATTTTTCTGTTACAGAACCACTCTATTCCACCCCCCTGCCCAGTTAAAGGCGTTTCTTTCTAATGATTTCCAAAGGGGTAGCCATGTTAAGTCTGTTGTGGCACAAAGAGCAGAGACTTGTGACACTGTAAAGACTAGTTATGGCATAAGCTTTTGTGGACTAGAGTCCACTTCAGGAGGTGCTTCAATGAGTTTCACATTCAGAAATACCACGTGGTATAGCCCTACTAACATGGTACCAAATGGTACAGTCCTCCTGAAGGGAGGATCATGCTTCAGCGTTTCCCCTTTGCAAAAAAACAAAAAACCACCAGAAACATCAAAGGGTAAAGGCAAAGCACCAATCCTTCCCCCTTAAGTACACTATATTTAAATGGTATAAGGTTTTGAACATGAGGCCCTTACTTACGCCCAAAGTTTCGAATCTAAAGTGATACTGAGAATGTTATGAAAAGTGAATATGGAGGAAGCAGGATGCAAATGCGGGGGCTATCATGGTCTGTAGTACACTGAGAAGCCTTGCTCACCAAGTCTTGTGTTCCTTGGCTTCAAAATAAAGCCCAGCAATTGTTCACAGATCACTTCACTGACCTCAGCAAAAGCTGTGGAGACCAAGAAAACGTCTGCTATAAATAGCTTAAATGCTGTTCTGTAGGCACTGTTCGCTGCCAGCCAACACGCAGTCATCTCCACCTTCTGTTCTACAAGGACAACAATCACATCTACGTGATGGTGTCACTCTTCAACAGCGTGCCTAGCAAATGTGTGTGTGATGAATTCAGAATGGTGGCCCCTCTATTCTATAAGAGCACCATCATTCCCATCCACAGTGAACCAATTGGCAAGGCTGACTATAATATGCCAACTGGTTTTTGTTTTTGTTTTTTTTGGGGGGGAGTCTCAATCGTGCAGGGAAAGAATGCAGCAGAAAGGCAAAGGTAAGGGCAAAGGACCCCTGGACAGTTAAATCCATTCAAAGGCGACTACAGGGTTGCAGTGCTAATCTTGCTTTCAGGTTGAGGGAGCCGGCGTTTGTCCACAGACAGCTTTTCGGATCATGTGGCCATAATGACTAAACCGCTTCTGGTGCAACCGAACACTGTGACAGAAACCAGAGCGCATGGAAATACCGTTTACCTTTCCACCACAGCGGTACCTATTTATCTACTTGCTCTGCCGTGCTTTCGAACTGCTAGGTTTTTAGGAGCTGGGACAGAGCAACAGGAGCTCATTCTGTTGCAGAGATTTGAACCGCCAGCCTTCAGATTGGCAAGCCCAAGAGGCTCAGTGGTTTAGACCACAGCGCGACCCGTGTCCCTTATGGCAGTAAGGTATTACTCTCTGCCCATGTGAACCTACCATGAAAACCTACCAAAGCAAGAAAGAAGAATCTCAGGAAAACTTGCCCCTGCTGGCCTTGGCATGAAACCTTGTCTAGGGTTGACAAGGGAAGCTACTCTAAACCATTTAGTGACTATTACCTCTGAGTAATCCAAAGAGCTATATCTGCACAACAACCCACTCAGTTCCACTGCATGACGTGGGAGTGGATACAATCCCTATTATTTAAAACCTGTGGTCCTGCCTCAGAAATCTCAAAGTACTGTCTAGACCTCATTAATGCCCTTGAAGCGGCATCTTATCTCTAGCCAGATGTCTGATAGGTGCTGGACAGATAGTTCTGTTTCATCAGTTTCTACTGAAGAAATGAATTGTTATACATGCCACTAGTTTTGCAGTGGACAGACTATGGGTCTGCCCACATGGCAGTTTACAATAGATTCAATGCATCCCAAACATGCATGTTTTTTGCATAGTCCTCATTCAAGTGGTAAAGGTAAAGGGACCCCTGACAATTAAGACCAGTCGTGAACGACTCTGGGGTTGCGGCGCTCATCTCACTTTAAAGGCCAAGGGAACTGGTATTTGTCAGCAGACAGTTTTTCTGGGTCATGTGGCCAGCATGACTAAGCTGCTTCTGGAGAAACCAGAGCAGCGCACAGAAACACCATTTACCTTCCCACCAGAGCGGTACCTATTTATCTACTTGCACTTGGACGTGCTTTCGAACTGCTAGGTTGGCAGGAGTTGGGACCGAGCAACGGGAGCTCACCCCATCATGGGGATTCAAACCGCCAACCTTTCGATCGGCAAGCCCAAGCGCCACAGTGGTTTAACCCACAGTGCCACCTGTGCCCCATTCAAGTAGTAGTCTGTACTTTTTCTCCATTTAATTTGGATTTTCCCAATCCATGGATAACATAGCGGGGGGGGGGGCGGCGGCACACAAACAAAATTGCATGCTATCTGAGCACTGATGCACTGAAGCACACTGTGTGAGTAGTCTGTTTTATTTTTGTTTTTTTAAGTGTGCATGAGAATTTTTGCTGGGCATTGTCTATTGTCATACCCCATACTTCCAGTTGCTCATCATCTGAGCAAAAACTAACTAACAGTTTTGACTCCACGAACCCAAAGGAAAAGATGTGGTGTGCCTATTGCCACCAGTTGTGGCCAAATGCATGTGCATAGTAACTTTTAAGCCAGCTGTTTTGTGCAGAACTGCTTTTGTGCAAAACAGCTGTATAAAAAAGAAAAACTGCATTTGCAGGAACAGGAGGTGGGAAGAGAATGGCAGAAGGAAAAAGAAAAACAATGTCTCAAGATTCCTCTCCCCCAAATTTAAGGCTAAAATGTGTTAAGATAAATTATGGAACTAAATTTGAGAAAGAGGGAAAGAACTTGCTGGAATAATTAATTGAACTAGAATACAAAAAAGGAGGTGTGAGGAAGTCGAGGAAATAAGCAAATGAAAGATAAGGATATGAAAATACGGGGTTCTTTTTATTTTTGTTTGTTCTTTTTTGGGTTTATTAAATGTTTTTGTTTTTTCTTTTTTGCCTTTTTTGTATTGTTGATGTTTTGTATTACTGTATTTATTTTTGTTTCTGAGGTTTTGTAATTGTTTATTGCTTGTATTTCTTTTTTGTTTCTCTTTTCTTTTTCCTCTGTAACGTTTAAACTTTAATAAATATATATATATATATTTAAAAAAGATTCCTCTCCCCCAAATTGCTCTCTCTGTCCTGCCTTGGGTATGAAATGTACTGTTTATGCGCTTCCACGTTTACAATCTCCTGTGAGCTGCATGGTGGCCTTCTGTGTTCGTGGGAACAGTCAGGAGATGCCCTTGACTCTGCCTGCCCAGCCATTCTTTGCACTAGTGAGGCACTCCCCGATAGGCTGATGGCCCTCTGCCTGGGTATGACATATAAACATATATTTTTATTTTTTGAAACTGCAGTTTGCTCAAATCTGGTAAAGAAGTATTTAATTCATATATAAAAAGGGTTGTTTCCCCCCACTGTGAATTATGGTTGAAACTTATCTTTGGTGAAAGTATTCATGGCACCATTCCACAGACAAAACTTTCTTTTTCTTAAAGGGTTTGTGCACAGAGGTAAAGAGAGAACTGTGTGTATGCCCACAATGGACTTTAGGTTTCTGAAAGTTCTGGAGGACAAGGAAGCAGTAACTGAGTGTCTCTCTCTCTCTCTCTCTCTCTCTCTCTCTCTCTCTCTCTCTCTGTGTGTGTGTGTAGGGGGACGACAACAAAATTCAGCACAAATATTTTCCATAAAGAACCACCCATTAGTGTGGATGGGAAAGAAGCACACATGGGAAAATCAAATCTGCACAACTCGCATGTGCATTAGCACCCTGGTGTGTACACAGCCTTAATTCTAAAGTTGGAGTTGCACTGATTGTGGTTTCCCATTGCTTGCCTTTCTTCTATATGCTCCCCCTTTTCTTTTTGTTAACTTTGCAACACTTTAGAATTCTAAACAAAAAGTGGGGGGAAGCTATGATCCTTGCTTCAGACAGTGAACATTTTCACCCATGGAGTCCTCCATGCTACTTTGAACGGATGACACAGCCTCATTATTTCAGCCTCCCACAGGCCCTGGGGTGTGTGTGTGTTAATAAATGCATTTGCATTAAAAGGCAAGGAGTGATGTAAAAACAAGTTTTTACAAGAAAACAAAACAAAACAAAATGTAAAGGACTTTCTGGGGGTAGGGGTAGGGTCAGGGTGATGGAACTAAAAGGAAGTGGCTTCTTGAGAAAGAACAACAATTGGGCTGATTAGCTAGTTCGCATTCTGTGGGTACATTTTTGAACCAATTAAGGATAAAATAAGCAAATGGTGCTGTGCAAACAGAGATGTCCGGAATCCTCTAGAGACGAAATGAGACTCATCTTTAAATCAAGAATCACACAAACCAAGCAATATGAAGCTGCATATGAATATCTTTTCATCTTAAACTAGGGCATATTCTGTGGTGCAGGTGATGTGGCTCAACAGTAAGGTGTATGTGTAAAATTAAAGAAATGTGGCTGTGTATTAGAATTCATAGAACCAGGACCAGTATGCAATGAATTCAGAAGTCAGCTAGTCTAACCTACTATTGATGAGCTTGTTACAGCTGGGACATGTGTGCCCCAGAACTAGGTGATACTTGTGGCTTTGCTCAACAGGTAACAATGCAATGCATATGGGACTGCAGGCACAACACAGAAAGCAGACATTGGTTTAAGTGGGCTGACCTACCTGACTGGAGATTATTTGTATGCATGGAATTGAAAAATGTGAGAACTCTTTTATGTATGATAATGTTTAATTTGCACCTCACTATTTGTCAATACAGTGGTACCTCAGGTTAAGTACTTAATTGGTTCCGGAGGTCTGTACTTAACCTGAAACTGTTCTTAACCTGGGGTACCACTTTAGCTAATGGGGCCTCCTGCTGCTGCCGCATCGCCGGAGCACGATTTCTGTTCTCATCCTGAAGCAAAGTTCTTAACCTGAAGCACTATTTCTAGGTTAGCGGAGTCTGTAACCTGAAGCGTATGTAACCTGAGGTACCACTGTAGTTAACACAGGCACACACCTCACTAGCCTCGGCAAGAACAAAAACCTACTTCTGAGTGGCACTGCTCTACTGATCATTTAATCAACAGCCATTTGCATCTTGTCCAAAGAGCATTACCGCTACTGTTTTGTGCTTGGCACTCAAGTTCCAAGTTGTCCTTATTGGTTCTTGCCCTTTTACCTGTTGCTCCCTAAAGACATTCAGTTGTCTTGAATCAGGAAACCCAAAAAGGTCCCATGCCTCTGGCTGCTTAGCAACACCTTTTGTTAGAGAATCCTGCCCCTCCTCTAACCTCTGTCAGATCCCATCACCTATTATTTCAAGCATCCCTTCCCCTCAGGAATTATTGGTAGGTTCCTGGATGAAACATCTGCTTTGGATCCATTCCAGTCCGGCTTCCGTGCTGGCCATGGGACCGAGACGGCTCTGGTCGCCCTAACAGATGATCTCCGCAGACAGCTGGATCGAGGCGGGTCGGGGCTGCTGATTCTTCTAGATCTGTCAGCAGCCTTTGACATGGTCGATCACGAACTCCTGGACCACCGCCTTGCCGACGTGGGGATCCAGGGCACAGTCCTTCAATGGCTGCGCTCGTTTCTCTCTGATCGGGGACAGAGGGTGGCGCTTGGGGGGGAATTGTCATCGCGTCACTCCTTGGTGTGTGGAGTGCCTCAGGGTGCGATTCTCTCCCCGATGCTTTTTAACATCTTTATGCGCCCCCTCGCCCAGCTTGTCCGGAGTTTTGGGCTGGGTTGCCATCAGTATGCTGATGACACCCAACTCTATCTGTTGATGGATGGCCATCCTAACTCGGCCCCAGACACACTGACCAGATGTCTGGAAGCTGTGGCTGGATGGTTACGTGGGAGCCGGTTGAAGTTAAATCCTTCGAAGACAGAGGTCCTCTGGCTGGGGCGGGACGATATGGGATCGAGGGGGCAACTCCCATCTCTTGCGAGGGTGCAATTAGTGCCAGCACCGTCCGTTAAGAGTTTGGGTGTAATCTTCGATACCTCCCTCTCTATGGAGGCGCAGATTACAGCTATAACAAAGGCGGCATTTTTCCATCTCCGCCAAGCTAAGCAGTTGGCCCCTTATCTCTCTCGCCCTCACCTAGCCACTGTGATCCATGCGACGGTCACCTCCAGACTGGATTATTGTAACTCGCTCTACGTGGGGCTGCCCTTGAGACTGACCCAGAAACTCCAGCGGGTGCAGAATGCCGCGGCGAGACTCCTTATGGGGTCTTCGCTGCGAGATCACATTCATCCGGTACTATACCAGCTGCACTGGCTCCCGGTGGAGTACAGGATCAGGTTTAAGGTGCTGGTTTTAACCTTTAAAGCCCTATACGGCCTAGGACCCTCGTACCTACGGGACCGCCTCTCCTGGTATGCCCCACAGAGAAACCTACGGTCTGCAAATAATAACACCCTCAAGGTCCCAGGCCTCAGAGAGGTTAGGCTGGCCTCAACCAGAGCCAGGGCCTTCTCGGCTGCGGCTCCAACCTGGTGGAACGCTCTGTCACAAGAGACCAGGGCCCTGCGGGACCTGACATCTTTCCGCAGGGCCTGCAAGACAGAGTTGTTCCGCCAGGCCTTTGGTCAGGGTGCAGCCTGACTCCCTCCTCTGGCAACCTGCACAGAATTTTGTTTAATCGGTTGCCATCAATTTGATTTTAACTAATTTTTATAATGAAAATTTTTAGAATGTGTTATTATTTGATTGTTTATTTGATTGTTGTTAGCCGCCCTGAGCCCGGCTTGGCTGGGGAGGGCGGGATATAAATAAAATTTATTATTATTATTATTATTATTGCTGTGTTCAGGCATTCACCTGAACATGTGAACATTCAAACTATGGATTTAATAGTTACTGGGATTTTATCCCTTCCTTTTCTCACATTTTCTTAGTTTCCTTAATATGACCCTTCTTCTGCCTTCCATTTGGACATTCCCCCTTGGTGCATTTAGACCTCCAGTTTAACATGCCAGATTGTGCTTTAAGGAGCAGGGAGTGGTACTAGCAATCATAGGACTCCCTGCCTCCACCTATCTCTGCCACATAAACAAGTGTAAATGATTGATCCAGGCAACATGGGTTTGGGCAGCCTCTGTTAATCACTCTACATTTGAACTAAACATTTTACTCTTTTGTAAATATTGGGTTTGGCACTTGAAGCCCCCAAACCATTTAATGCATTGATCACCATTTAATTCTGTAAACAAAGGAACATTTTTCAATTTTAAACTCATAATTGGGACTCAGTGATTTCTGCTAATTCCCCAAAATAATTAAAAGCAAGTAAAGGTGCAAAGCAATATTCCCCCATTGTGTACAGTGAGAGCTCTGGATTACAGTTCCCAAATATTATGCTTCATGGTCACATGTATAACTCACACATTTGGATAATGCATTTTGAGACAACTGCAGGCAGGGTAGCAAACCTATGTAAAATACAGTGCTATGTCTATAACAGCCCTACCATTGATCAACCACATAATCTGGACCACTGTGTGCTATAGTCAGACAACAGACGCACTGCATAATGTTGCAAATAGGTTCAGATGACCCTAATAAGTGTATTTGATACAGGTCACATATTTACAGAGTAAGACTTTTCAAGACCTATGGAATAGCCTCTCCACACAGGTCGACACCTAACACCTACTCAAATGTACTTTCAGCACCAGGCAAATACCTCCTTGTTGTTTTAGTAATTTTAAATTATGTTGTAGCTTTGAATGCTATCAGGTGGGTGAGGTCACAAGGAGATCGGGTGACCCATACAAAGGCAAAGGGCTCTGAAGGCACTGTTGATCAGCTGGTTGGGGGTACTAGCAAATCTCTGCTTTTTCAAGCGCCACCGTGACCATTTTCTCTTGCAAAGGAACAGGGCTTTGCAGGCACCACCAATCACCTGATAGAACTGCCTGCAAAACCCTTTCAGCAGGGAGGTACACCAGTTTACATACCTTACACCTAATTTCATATGTGATGTCATATGTAGAGCAAGTTGGCATGGCTTTGCCAAAATGGCCTTGCAGAACAAATAGGCAGGCCTGGCTAGCCTAATTAGGCCTACCCTTGCCCTGCTAAGTGGCAGCAGCACTGCAATTGGGAGGGCAGTGCCCCACCACATTGGGTACTCCTGCTGACCTTAACGGATATTGCTTTAATGTTGCATTTTGTCTTATTTGTTTTTTACAGTTTATTTTTTTAGCTGCCCAAATACATTTTTGTTACGGAATGGCCTATAAATAGGCCAAATACGTAAAATAAACAATTACAAGTATAAGCTGGCTGAAAAAAATATGGAAATCTTTTAGAAGCTAGGTGTGAGTAAAAGCCATGCCAGGGAAACTTTATTCGGTGGCAAGTCTAAAAACAATTAGAGAGTTTGCATGTTACATTAATTCATAAAGGTAAAAGTAAAGGTAAAGGGACCCCTGACCATTAGGTCCAGTCGTGGCTGACTCTGGGGTTGCAGTGCTCATCTCGCTTTATTCACTGAGGGAGCCGGGGTACAGCTTCTGGTCATGTGACCAGCATGACTAAGCCGCTTCTGGCAAACCAGAGCAGAGCACGGAAACACCATTTACCTTCCCGCTGAAGCAGTACCTATTTATCTACTTGCACTTTGACGTGCTTTCGAACTGCTAGGTTGGCAGGAGCAGGGACCGAGCAACAGGAGCTCACCCCGTCGCGGGGATTCGAACAGCCAACCTTCTGATCAGCAAGTCTTAAGCTCTGTGGTTTAACCCACAGCGCCACCTGCGTCCCGCTATGAATTATAGTAAACTATAATTCATGTTAAAAATCGTTTGCTTTAAAGTTCCTGCAAAACTCCTTCTCAGCTGCTGGTGCTGCTGCTGCTGCTGCTGCTGCAGTATAGACAAATGAGCCAGAATCTGGCTAATCATCCAAACCTGGGCTCATGCCTCTGGGCCGTCTTAAGAATATCCCGCGTCATGGTACAAAGTCCCTCAGGCGCCCCCTCACCATTTAGCAGAGTATTTTAGGGAGGACGGCGCTGCCAGCAGGGCTGAAGGAGGCGGGCAGCAGCTGGAGGGCAACTCCTCCGGCGGGGAAGAGGCGGAGGCTGGACGCTGCGCCTCCTGGCTCAGCTGGACACTTCATGCCGCGGTGGCCACAGCAGACGGAGGCTCCGGGTGCGGGGCTGCTTCGGCACAGCATAGTGGAGGCGGGCGAGGGTGGCGAGCTGATGCCAGCAGGCGCCACATCCATCCTCCGCCTCTTCCCTGGCGCTCTCCAGAACCTGGCGCCCCGGCGCCCCACACCAATAGCCTCTATGGGTAAGACGCCCCTGTCATGACTTCCGCCCCACCAAACAAACCAAGAACAGAAAGCACGCTGCTTCTTCCCATTAAACCTCGGTTTCTGTCTATAGTTTTATGTGAAATGGAAACTCAGCCACTATAATGATCCTAATTAAATCATGATAATCACTGTACAGATAAATCGTTGTAGTTTGTTCTTTTCAGCTGAAGACTGCAAAATTATTTATATAACCACAAATTAATTAAACATTGCAATCTACTACTGGAGATCTTTGACCAAAGCATTTCATTACAGTCCCATTTACGCAGAGGTCAGTTCAATCCAAAACAGGTTTTCTACTCTCAGCTCAAGTTGGGCTGCAGACACTACTTGCTTTGGTTGCGGAAGCAGAGAAGAGAAGGAGGAAGTTAGAAGTGTGTGTGCAGAAGCAGGGGAGATGCCTCATACAGCTTAAGACCAATGTTTCCTTCCCAAATCTGCTTCTTAGAATTCAGGAATAGACAACATCTGGAGTATGAGAGCTAGTGCCCAGAAACAGGAAGGAAGAATAGTTGCTATTTCTTATTTCAATTAATTGACAAAATTTATATACTGCTTAATTGTAGTGTAAAGGTAAAGGTAAAGGGACCCGTGACCATTAGGTCCGGTTGTGACCGACTCTGGGGTTGCGGCGCTCATCTTGCGTAAAGCTTCTGGGTCATGTGGCCAGCATGACTAAGCCACTTCTGGCAAACCAGAGCAGTGCACAGAAACGGCGTTTACCTTCCCACTGGAGCAGTACCTATTTATCTACTTGCACTTTGACGTGCTTTTGAACTGCTAGGCTGGCAGGAGCAGGGACCGAGCAACGGGAGCTCACCCCGTCACGGGGATTCAAACTGCCGACCTTCTGATCGGCAAGTCCTAGGCTCTGTGGTTTAACCCACAGTGCCACTCGTGTCCCTGTAGTAAGTTGTAGTAAATTGTACTGTAGTAAGTGCTTTCTAAGGATTAGTAAAAATTTCAATGAAAATGGTTAAAATCAATTAAAAACATTAAGGATAATTTAAATAACAGTAAAAGAAATTAAAACATGTCAGCACCTATGGTTCTGGATGGGCCTAAACAAAAATGTTTTGAGCAGGTGCTTGAACAGCAGAGGCACCTGCCTGGTGTCAACAGGCAAGGCGTTCCTTACTTGTAGGTGCTGCCACGCCAAGAGATAATATTTGTACAACTGTGTAACAAGTATTACGTGGCAAGTATACGTAACTGTCGGTTCCACAGAGCCACATAAATAGGGCTGGAAGAAATACTGCCTAGCTCTGGCTTAGCAAAACCTAGCTCTGAGAGGTCTGCACCAAGCTATTCCCTAATAACTTACATGGGGTAAAATTCTACAGCCTTCCTAAGCAGCCCATGTTCCATTGCTCAGCTGCTTTTATAGCTCCGCCAGTGTTTTACTTAAATATTTCCTGGAGCAAATTCTCCTTGTGTATTATCCAATCTTCCCTGAATCTTTTGAGGAACTCCCAGTCTCTTCCGACTTTTGAATAACGTGCCCCCTCTCTCCCTAACATTCCTGTCACTAGGCTATAAATTTATCAGTTGCCTTCAGCCCTTCCTCATACAATTTGCCTTCCAAAACTGTTGTCATCCTTATAGCCATAGCTTTTTTCCTCTGAATTGTTTCTAATTTCTGTGTCACAGAGATGCCGCAGGCTCAACAGCAGTTTGGCAGGCTTTATAGCATCAGCTGAATACCACTACTGTTTATTAACTCTTACTGAGTGTGTCTATATGACCAAAGACTACAGCAGCTAAAAACAACTGATCATGTCCCTGTGAGCTCAGGAAAGTATTATCAAAGTGACTTAACCGCCACTAGTGGTAAGGGAACAGCACCAATATACTAGTGGTTTTATCTAGCATCAACTTTTATAAAGGAGCTGTCACATAAAGGACTTTTGCTTAGTTTTTTATTGATATTTGGACCTCCTGGGCAGCCATGATTTCACTTTTGTTGAGTACACACCTCTTCCCTGCTCCTTTCCTGGAACTTATAATTACTTAAATCCTCCTTATTTTAACCCAGTGCACCTACAAATACAAAAGTGTTGAGGAGCTTTTTTCCAAATGAGATTCTAAGTCCTGCATTGCGAGGTAATTGGGACACTCCTGGCTACAATGTTAAACCAACTGACTCAGGAGCAATTCCCATGGAATTCAATAGGATGTGTACCTCTGTGTGGTTAGGATCATACTGTAAGAGAGTCAACCTGTTATGAACCCAAGGGATCATGTGCACTGGAGATGTTGCTTCTTCAGCTAATTAAAAGGAGGTCCTAGCAAGATCCCAGGTGGTACATTCTAGGAAACTTATGTGCTCTTGTCCTACTTATTTGTCCTTTATTTGGCTTTATTGTGAGCTTAGAGCCATGTTGAATTTTTCTTTGATGCTCTGTCTTAGCACACTTTATCGGAATCATGGACTTTTGAACCAATGGAAAATATTACCCAAGCTTCTTAGCACTGCCGCTCAACAAACTATCTTTTGCAATGTTTTGACTTTCTACATACTTTTATGGTATTTTTAAAATAAAAACTCTAATTTTATTTTACTTTATTCTTCATCCACTAAGTGCAATTTTTAAATAGGTAATATTCATTTGGCTCACCTTATTCCAATGTTACTCATGGTAGCCTTATCATTACTGTGATTTGGTAGGTGCTCTCAAGGAGGGAATGGCCAGGCAAGGAAACACCCCTGAGCAGTAAGTATAGTGTTTTTGCCTGCTTTGGAGCTAGTGATAAAATGATGGCAGCCACACCCATGTGGGTTGAGGAAGTAGCACAAAAATATCATGAGATTAGCCTGATTTTGGCTTCATTTAAAATATCACAGCTAAGAATGCTAAAGTAAAAGAAAAAAAACAATTATTTGTCCATAGTCCCTTTTGTGAGGTCCCTGATCACACACACTGCCTCAGGTAACTATTTGGGTGGCATTCCACTCTATGTAGCTCTATGCAGTTTGTAAACCCATGCGGAAAGCACACACAGCACCAGTGGCATTCAAAATAAACAAAAAATTCCTTCCAGTAGCACCTTAGAGACCAACTAAGTTTGTTATTGGTATGAGCTTTCATGTGCATGCACACTTCTTCAGATACACTGAAACAGAAGTTACCAGACCCTTATATATAGTTAGAGGGTGGGGAGGGGTATTACGCAGAAGGGTGGTTGGAATGGGTGATTGGCTGATAGGTGTGGTAAACCTGTTGACTACTGTTAACGACTACAATTGGTCTTACAGGAAAAAGCAAGGGGTGAGATGGCTAAAAATAGTTTTATCATGTATAATGAGAATAAGAATTCAAGGGTCTGGTGACTTCTGTTTCAGTCTATCTGAAGAAGTGTGCATGCACACAAAAGCTCATAACAATAACAATCTTAATTGGTCTCTAAGGTGCTATTGGAAGGAATTTTTTAATTTTTTGTTTCGACTACGGCAGACCAACATGGCTACCTACCTGTAACTAAAATAAATTAACTTACTGTTAATCATATGTGCTTGTATATATGAGAGTTTGTGGTTGAGCTGGGAATCTTACGATCTACCAAGTCCTCTTGCGGCATTGCCTGGCCCACAGCTATCCTTCTTCCAAATTCTCACCATGGACTTCCTTAGCCGCGCTGAAAAATCCCACCAACTGAAGAGTATAATGCCCTCCCTGAAGCTTAAACACACCACAACTTCAATTCCCTATGTACCATTCAGATGAATGGCTAATTGTAAAAATTACTACAAGCACGGGCAAATATTGGCTCACGTTATGGCAAAGAGAAGCGCAACAATCCCCCTCCTGCAAGGAAGTAAGGGACATTGTCAAATTCCTAGATAAGGTGACAGTGAAGGCTTCAGCTTAACCATTGGCGCCTGGAATTTAGAAGCTGTCACCAACAGGGAAAGTATTTAAGACAGATTAAAAATCACACGCTTCAAGCCGCTCTGACAAAGCTGCCTTTACAGATCACAGCAAGGAGGATCTGAAGGACCGATAGGCAGGGATTTGGTGGATAAAAAGACCAAACCCCTGTTTGTGAAGGGGAACTGAAGAGTCACCTCTTTCTGGGAGGGTTTGTCAGCTTTGCAGTGATGTAAAGAAAACCTCGGTGCAGGAGAACGGGAGAAAATCTCTCCTTAATGTTACAAGGCAGCTTTCTCCCGTAAAGAGGCAACATTTGTGCTGGGGGCTGTGCGCTAGGTTGGGATGTGGGGAAATTGGGTTCAAATCCCTGCTCAAACATGAAACTCCTAAAGTGGCCAAGGGTCCATCATTTGCAAATTCCATTTGAACTTTTGGGGATGGGATGCATTCACCCACTTTGCATACCACATTCCCCGGTTGCTCAGCTTAAGCAGAAACCTGCACTCATGGGCTACAATATTAACATAGCTGTGGAATGGAAGAAATTAGAAGGTCATCTAATCCAGTCCTTATGCTGAGACTGGACCCCTGTATTTAAAGGATCTATTTCCATTACACTGTGCCAAGAGCTAAGAGTACATGGGTCCAGTCTGTGTCATGGCAGAAGTGACCATGGGGCAAAACAAACGTTATAACATCAAATGTTCTTATTTTCAGAAAGGATAACAATTGAACCATTATAATGGTTATATCTATGTTTGTTAAATGAACAGGAGAACAGCTCTCCCCATACGAACTGACCCAGCCCCCCCCCCGCCGCAATTATCATCTGAGGCCTTTCTTCCTGTTCCTCCTCTGTGAGAGGTCCAGAAGGTGACAACATGAGAACAGGTCTTTTCTGCAGTGGCTCCCTGCTTGTGGAATGCTCTCCCTGGTGCCTTTGTTACTTATCTTTAAGTGCCAGGGGAAAATATTCCTCTTCTCCCAGGCCTTTGGCTGATTAAACAATCTGTAACCTTTTAAAATGTGTGTGTGTTGCAGCTGCTGGTGGTATGGTTCTTCTTGGTTACTATGGTGTGTATTTTTGTGTTTTTATATTGTAAACCATCCTATGATCCTTGGATGAAGGGCACTAAATAATAATAATAATAATAATAATAATAATAATAATAATAATAATGGTTGTAGCTGGAGATTCCACTGTATATAATTAGAAAGCTGAGGAACCCAACAAACCAATGGCTACTAGAATAATTCCAACATGGAAGAAGACAGAGGAGGAGACCCTTATATGTTAAGCTAGTCCTTCTCTCCACCTCATATCCGATTAGGAATAGACAAATTTCTCCACTTTGTTTTTTTCACTTTGAATTTTTCCAGTCTTATTATGCCACATTTCCACATCCATTTGTGATTTTTAAAAATGAAGTTCTCCTAAATATTCATCAACATGTTAGTGTGCATTTCTTGTAACATACCCATCTTTGTATCCAATTTTTCCTAATACACACATTTTTAAAGCATTTTTTCAGAATGTCATGCATTTTGCTACTTTCACTAATATATGCATACTTTCTGCACACCTTTCCCCTAATATACACATTTTTGTACACATTTTTGGTGGCAGAATTGCATCAAAAAATCCAGAGAAGTATGAATTCTGAAGGACAGCTGTGTTTCAGGTTGCAAGTGTTCCAAGAAGGGTGAATTGGGTGGCTTCACATTGAAATGTGAACCGATCCAAATAAGAAGATTAGAATTTGGAATGTGAAACTGGGCAGTTTGGGTGGTGTCTAAGGAGAGAAGGAGAATGCTGATCCTTCAGCTGGTGATGAGCTAGCTGCATGACAGTACGAGCTGACTGTCTCTCTCACATTGCTGCCTTCGGGGCGGGGGCGGGGGGTCAACTGCCTGTCTCAACACAGGGCTCAAAACTAACGGAGCAACAAACAAGTGCAAGAACATGCAGAGAGAAAAAGAGAAAGATAACTTACAGGAAAGACTTCATATCCAAGCCTCGATTCCGAATCTGCCCCACCACATGGTCCCAGCTCCCAGGATTGGAGCGGCTACGACCACCACCTGTCCTGTGCTTGGAGCCAGCAGGGGTCCCTTGCCGTGACTGCGCGCTCCGACAGCCCCGGGGATTGCCACTGGTGGAGGTGGTGTGGGACTGCAGGTGGCCCAGGCTCTGGCTGGTGGTGGGCTGGCTGTGGTTGGGTTTCTGGTGCTGGCTGAGTGGCTGTTGGAGACTCTGCTGGCGCATGAGGGTGCGCGGGCGCTGGCATTTCGGGTCTCCTGCTGAGGTGGGGATATACTCAAGGGTAGTGGCTGTGGACATGGTGGAATCCTCAAAACTTAGGGAGGTGAAGGGCGAGGGAAAGGAGAAAAAGGAGAAGAAGGTAAAGGGGCAAAATTGGAGGAAGGAAAAGCAGATAGTTAGAGAGAAGATGCCCCAGCACAGCACTCTCTCTGCCAGGCACCTTCGGAAGCAGCAAGCCGTCATTTGGGGTTGCAGCTGCACCTCAGCTTCTCCAGCAGCATGGAGCCCCCGCCCTGTAGCCATTTTGCGGCCTTCCTTGCTTGTCAGTCCTTGAGCTCAGTGTGAGATTGCTTGCGAAGCGACTTCTCCTTTCCGTGCTCCTTTGCTTGTAAGGAGGCTCAGAACACCAACTCTCATTTCCGAACTAATTAGGCTGCTTTGTGAAGGCAAATCCCCTGGTGCCTGTGCTGCTGCTGCCTGTGACATGCAGTGCACCCAACAACCACTTTCCCCATTGGCTGTGTCTGAATCAGCACACCTCACCCAAGTGGCAGTGGGAATAGGAACTCTCACATGTCCTAGGAATGGTGTCACGGACACTGATGGCCAAACTGGTGGCATGCTCCAGGGCTCAAGTTTTATTTTTTAAATGAGGCTGTAGTAGTTCCCTACTCTCATCTTGAATACAGGTAGCTTTGTCTTCCAGAGCACATAGTTACACTTAATAGGGTTGCCAACTTTTTGCGGACAGAATTCTATGCCTTTAACAGCTGCAAGGTAGTCAGAAATGAAACTGCTGTAGCTTTTCCTGCTACTGTGTGCCAAAGTTGGCATTGGGATTTGCACTTTTGCCTGTTACATAGCAGTGAAAGGCACAGAAACCTGTCCACTGAAAGGTGGCAAACTGAGGGAGTTGTAATAATTACAATAGACATGTCGGGCTTGGATTTGTTAGGCCAGGCGTGGACAACTTCTCAGTATTTATATTCCTAAAAGTTGCCATATTGTCTTCTCTCACATGAAACATTCCAGTGAAATTTGGGGAGCTGTTTGAGAAGGGAACTAAACTTGAAGGTTGCAGGCCTCTGTTTTCAAACATGTGTCACTGTCAGACAGCTGCAACACAATGTGTGTGTGTGATTCCAGAAGAAGAGGTGAGTGGGAGAGGGGTGCTGAAACTTTCCTCCATACACTGTTTTGAGTGATCAGATGCAAAAGAGCAAAAGGCTTCTGTCCTTTTGTGCAGAAGAGGGAATTTCAACAGCTTGTCATAAAAGCTACACCTGCTGAAATTCTCTTTTCTGCAAAACTATGAAAAGAGCAGGAGTCCTGCCATCTTTGGCATCTGCCCATTCCATCACTGCGCCTCCATCTTCCGAGGCCACTTTCCTCCTATCTGAGCTTCATTCTGGTCTCATACCACAGCTGAAAAAAGGAAGCTGGGTTGCATGGTAGCAGGTGGGGAGGGGGAGGGGGTTAGGAGGCAAAAAGTAAGCTCCCACACCTCCACTTGAAATTGCCATCACTTACTTTTTGGCTGTTCAGTGTGACCTGTGTTTGAAGATGCATGCCTTGTTCTGCCCTCAAAATCAGGACTGAAGCACATCACAGTGAGGTGTCCTCCACCTACTGAGAGTGATGCATGATGCATAGTTTGGTATAGCTATGCCTTACTGCAGAGGTAGCTACTTTGGTACCCTCATGATGCTGTTGGGCTATCCATCTTCCATCAGCTCCAGCCAGCTTGGATGGATGACGGGAGTTGTAGTCCAACGGCAACAGGAGGGCACCACATTGGGTATCCCTGATGTACGCCCCTACAGATGTGTGAGAGAGCCTTGTAGGAATGGTCTGTAGCCTGTGGACAGTGAAGCACAGGACAGAACATATGGCTTGAAAGACAACACAAGAAGTGCAGATTGCTGTCAAAAATACATGACAGAGCCCCACAGCTAACCACACAGAACAAGTGGTTGAGCACACATTCAAAAACACAATGCAGATATTAGCTAACCATTCAGCCAAAGACTTGAGAAGAACAGACATAGCTGATCACACTGTTAGATGAAAGGACAGGAGGGAAGGCATGCAGGTACTCACAAAAAAGGCCTCATGGTCAGGGCTGTTCATTTTCTGATGGTCTGCACTTGCAGAATTCCAGGTGGAATTTGATATGAGCAAAAGGATTTAGATTCCTGAACATTTTTTAGGAACATGGGAAGCTGCCTTATACCGAGGTCCCCCTATTGTTTCATCTATTGTTTAGGGTTTCAGATAGGAGCTTCCTCCAACCCTATCTGGAGATGCTGGGGATTGAACCTGAGATATTCGGCACATAAAACATGTGCTTTACCATTGACTTATGCACCTTTTCCTTCATTTATTTAGAAATGCTTTATAAGCCTTTATGTTTGTGGAATTAGAACTAAGAGCTCACTGGCATTACTGGGTGGCAGAGTGTTATGGCATGCATAGCTAGCCATCCTTCTCTTGTGACCTTTAATCATCTTCCTGCTTCTCAGTTACCTGCCACCACATCTGCTCTTGCCCTTGCCCCAAGTTCTAAATTTTAGCAGAAAGCCGAGTTCAAGTACAGATTTGCATCCACCTTACTGAATCGCATAACTTGTTTTGAGTGCTTGATTTGCCTTTCCACAGTAGAGAATTGGCTTTCCTTCCTTTCAAATTTTAAAACACCATTTCTGAACAGCCCTGCCTGCAGTTTAAGCCAAAGCCAGAGTTAGGAGTGGGAAAACAAGTGCACAGGAAAGGGATGTGTACAATAAATGACAAAGCATGTAATACAACAGGATGGCTGAGAAAGCAGGCTGTTGAAGTCATAACGGTTAAGCTCTGAAGGAGTTTGGGTGTGCCCCCGAAGGACATGGCTGGCCTCATGTCTGAGTATCTCACAGAAACGGCCAATCCCTAAGGCAGGTGTGTCAACATGTGACAGGAGAGAGGTGCACAGGCGGCCGATCACCCACCAGTCTTACTGTTTCCCAGCTCTGCTTCTCCCCAAGCCCTCCTGCTTTCTCAGGGTGGAGCATCTGACAGCAGTCACTCTAGAGCAGCCAGATGGGGCTGACTGTGCCAAAATATTTCACAGGCCACTTTGTGTAGAAATTAAAGCCAACCTAGTTCTTAGGTTTAACCAAGGAGGCACAGAAACCAGGACCTCGTGGCAGAAGGGTTTGAGCGTTCCTTACTTGCTGCTGGCCTGACCTGAAAGCCACCTCCACCAAAAACAGCAAAGAAATGCTGATGCCAGGGACGTAATGGCAAAGTGGTGGAATCTTTTTGTGTTGAGAAGAGAAGAGAAGAGAAGAGAAGAGAAGAGAAGAGAAGAGAAGAGAAGAGAAGAGAAGAGTGAGGAGGAAGAGCAAGAGAGAAAGAGAAAAGAAAGAAAAGGAAAGGAAAGGAAAGGAAAGGAAGGACTTGTGAAAACCTATATAAGCAAAGAGCCCAACACCCCCCTTTTCTTGCCTTGGAAAATTATTCAGGTAGCTCTGCATGCATCTGCTACCAGTGAGCTTGTTTGGATCATGTACTGAGCCCCTAAGCCCAACCCCCCCTGCTGCCAGGCATGAGGCAGAAATGGACCTTTCCAGCCACTGCCTTCTTCACATGCAGTGACCTCATTTCAGTTTTCTATCAAATCCTAAATTAGTCCAATTTTCAACCTCTCAGTCACAGGAAACTAAAATTGGCTCTCCTAGGCCTGGAGCCAGCAGACTATATAAATTTCTATCAAGGGTAATTGCGGTGTGGGAAGCAGTCCCAGTGCTGTAGGGACTGTACCATTTACACCTGGCCCTCTGGCATACCTGTGGGTACCTTATCCCACTTCCAGTTCCTATCACAAGGCTATTGTGCAAGCAGACAGGTAGGCTATCTCAGACAGACAGACAAAGCAAAGTAGCGCTCCATCACAAAAACACACATGCCAGATACAGGGACAATCCAGTCACAAAAATCTTCATTATGAGGGATGTATATGACAGATTAGTTTACTCCACAATGAAAACTTTATTTAGTCAGAAAATGCTTCAATGTCTAGGACTAATCTAGATATGAATTAACATTAAGACTTTTGGTCTCCTGCTGAGAACATGGATTCAATAGGATAGCTCCTTAGATGTCAGGAATGAGGCACCTGACAGGACAAATGAACTACCAGTCATTTCCTGAGTCCACATTGGTTTTGAGAAGCCACATAGGAATGCTCATTCAGTAGTGTCAAGAGGAAGATCTGTTTGGAAACCTAATGGAAGATAAGCCCACTAATAAAGACAGTTATGGGATCTTTCTGCTCAAGACACAGGGAGCATCTGTGAGAGATAAAAAGGTCTGGAATGAATCACACTCTGGTCTCACACTTCTGGACAGCTCACACTAGGATCACAGTAAATTTACTCAGAATCATCTAATAGTGCAGGTAATGCTACAGTTGCTATGGTCAGCCCTTTGGCCTGACCTAGCGTGAAGCCCTTATCTACTGATGGGCAGTCCACTGAAAGCTGCTAATAGAGTCATAGCTCTCTTCTCCTGAGCCTTTAACCTCTAATTGGTTAAAGGTAAAGGTACCCCTGACCGTTAGGTCCAGTCGCGGACGACTCTGGGGTTGCGCACTCATCTCGCTCTATAGGCCGAGGGAGCCGCCGTTTGTCCACAGACAGCTTCCGGGTCATGTGGCCAGCATGACTAAGTTGCTTCTGGCGAAACCAGAGCAGCGCATGGAAACGCCGTTTACCTTCCCACGGGAGCGGTACCTATTTATCTACTTGCACTTTGACATGCATTCGAACTACTAGGTTGGCAGGAGCAGGGACTGAGCAACGGGAGCTCACCCCGTCACGGGGATTTGAACCGCAACCTTCTGATCAGCAAGCCCTAGGCTCTGTGGTTTAGACCACAGTGCCACCAGTGTCCCTTCTCTAATTGGTTAGTATTATAAATTAGCCAACTAAGGATTACACAGTGATAACACTTACTAAAAGTGAAATCCTTTTTCATATGGCAAAATTCTGTTTCTTTTATTGATTTGCATATTCTCAAGACTACTTCCATATGAAGCCAAAGTGTGTGTGTGTGTGTGTGTGTGTGTGTGTGTGTGTGTGTAATACAGCCCTCTGCTCCTGCACAACAGAACTGATCCGAGGGCACAGCAGACTGTTCCATCAGGTGTCACAACCATCACCTATGCTTTCCTCTGCTCTGCCTGAATCTAACACCAAGATGGTAGCTGGGTTTGGTTTCTCCCCCTCCCCCTCCCTGCCCCCGCCCTCAGCCCATCCCTAGCTACAAGGACTTCTGCGTCACAAGGCCAGGCCAGGCCTGTAATGTACTCTCACTCACTTGGATAGGCTGAGCTTCCCTGCTGCTAGGTGGCTCTGCACCGTTTGCCATCGACCTCTCCCCGCCTTCCCAATGCTGGGCTCGCTGTGGGCAGACACGCTGCTCTTCATGCCGTCCTCTCGGAGCTGCTGCCTCTCCCCGTGGCGTCCTTCCCGCTCCCCAGCCAATCCTGAGGTGGCTGAAGCAGCCAACTTTGCACCTGACAACAAGGTGCCACTGGGGCACGTCAGGAGAGGAAGGTGGCCGGTGGTAGTGAGAAGGAGGTCACGCAAAGAGGAGGGGGGAAAAGAGAAAGAGAGAGAGAGAAAGAGAGAGACAGAAAGAAAGAGAGAAAGAGAGAGACAGAGACAGACAGACAAGGGACAGACAGACAGACAGAGAGAAAGAGAGACATCAGCACTGCAAAAGAAAGGGCCAAGGAGAGCCTTTGTCCCAGGCAAAGACAGCAGGCAGCCCTGGCTTGGTTGTGAGGTTATGATTGCAGCCAAAAGTTACTTTATTCCATAGACAAAGAAGGGTTGAACAATGGATAAGGCCATTGGGAGAGGCACTGTGCAGGCGAAGGGAGAGAAAAGCCATGTTAGTGAGAGAGCTTACCACTGCCATCACCATCACCACACAGTGCAGATGCAGAGAACACGCTGAGAGGGTGACCAAAACGGGCAACCCCGTCCTGTGCTGCAGAGAAGGTGGAGGGGTGTGAGGGGTAGGAGAGCCAAAGGAACTGGAGGCGGGGGGCAGGGAGGGAAAGGTGCCGGCCTCTCTTAGGGAGCTGCTTAAGGCAGTGGTTCTCAACCCATTGGGAGCACCGTACAAGCCTAGCAAGCCGAACGTCTGAGCCAAGGCCCCTCCAGAACAACAGGACTGCTCTAAGTTTGTGATTGGGCTCTAAGGCCTTGGGCAATGTTGGCCATTGTTTCCATTGTGGTTGGTTTATGTGACTATTGTGTGTATTGGGTTTAAAGCAGAGTACAGAAGCCAACCACTTGGTTGGAAGGCCTACCCTGAGAGTGAATAGTCAGGAGCTTGACCTGATGCCAACGAATCCAGAAGAACACTATATTGCACTGGGACCAGAGAAAAGGGGGAATCCAGGGCATCAACCACACAAGTCTGTCATACCAAGTACCAGTGCAAATGCCAGAAGTTGGGAACCACTGAATTAATGGATGGGAAGGGGGAGGGAGGGAGGGAGGGAGGGAGGGAGGGCAGGAGGGGTTGCTCGTCTCCATGGCCATTTGTCCATGGGGAGGGGGTGGAGTGTGAGGGAAGAGGTAGAAGGGGGAAGAAGGGGAAGGGGAAGGGGAAAGCAGGAAGGGGAGGTTGGAAGAAGGGTGTGCATATACTCACTATATATGATCAAATTAGTTAAAGAGAGACTCACTTGAGGGAAAGTCGTGGATCACCATACGGGGCGTAAGGTGATATGTTTAGTATAAACTCCTTGGGAGGGTAGGAGCTCCATTTCTGCTGCACTGTGTTGTCATTGTTATTCCAAAAGTCTCTGTCTAGATCACTACATCAGCCGGTGATGAGGGGAGAAAAATAAAAATAAAAAAGGGAAATACAAGAGAGAGAATCTAAATTCCTGCGAGGGGAGGAAGGAGAAGAAAAGAAAAAAAAACCCCAAATGAGAGACAGCGAGGTCAGAGTGGTGATTTCTCCTCCTGTGGAAGGTAAGCTCTGTGCCTCACACCCACATGTGTACACACACACACACACAAACACACACACACACACGGAGGGACAGGTGGGAACAGGAGGTAAAGCTGGAGGAAGACAGGAGCAGGCACCTCCAGAATCTGGTGGAAAGAGAGAAAGAGAAAGAAAGAGAGAGAGAGAGATGGCGTGCAGTTAAAGAAGTTTCCCTCAGATGGCCTTACAACTTGCCTTCTCAGGCCCTTCATTTTGCCTCCTGGGAAGGACAAAGTAGTGCCATTTTGCGTGCACTACTCATTTTTCAGTCTTCATCTAATATGGAGCCTTCTAGAGAAGGATTGCAATAGCACCTAGCACAATGGCAGCATCTTTTTTTTTAAAGAAAAAATAAAAATAAAAAATAGTAGTAATTTCTGTCCCAACCCCAAAATATTGGCAGGACCTACTGCTGCTTCTGAGGAGAGAATATAATCTCTTCCAAGTGGTTCTCTGTGCAGAACGCATGCATCAGATTAGAGATAAATGTAACAGAGAAGCAGCAAAGAATCTTGAGTGTCAAGTTAGGGAGAGCAACTCACCAAGATGGTTCCTGTGAGGCACTGAAGTAGAGTGTTATAATTCTATCAAGTGTATAGCAATGTGGCACACTTGAGCGGTATAAAAACCATGGGATTTTGTTCACGTGTACTGAAGTGAAATTCAAGAAAATCACTGGGAGAGAATTAATTTGAGCAAGGCTTTGGCCTCTGAACCCTTTCCCCATGCCTGCCAGGATGTGTGCCTGGAGCATGGGAAGTAATAATAAAGATGACTCTGGATGCTTGTCATCAAGAAGAGGGCCTCACGTAGCCTGAGGGATGTGGCATGTCCTCACATGGATCTTCTGCTCAGTTGTGCAGAAGGAGCCAGGGAGGGCGATCTGTCTTGAATTAGAGGCTGTGCACTGGCAATATTCTCTAAATAGGCCATGACTCCCACTCTATGATCTGATAGAGCCTGACTAAACCATCTACTCCTGATTTTAGAGCTCATCAAATGGCTACCTAGCACTTGTTTCACAGGACTGAGATCTGACAACAATGGTCTTTGAAGTCAAGAGGCTCTTTGGTAAATTTATTGGAGACATCAAAGGTTCCTTCCAGGGTACACTTCTGTGCGCAGTCCATTCGCTGCTCATTAACTGTCCTCCTTTTGGGCTTGAGGATGAAAAGGCTTTCCACTGGCCTCTTGAGACACATAAGAGAAGAAAATGAAAAACCTGGGATAAAGGGTAACTGCATTTCCCCCAGATGACCTGTTTATTCAGCATTTGTCTTGGGCGTTGAGTTCACAGAAAGCGTTTCCCCACACTTTCCAGTGCATTCTTCTTATTTTCTTGCGCAGAACTTCGCAATCAACTATACGCGCAAAACCTGAATTTACCAGGACGTGATTGAATCCCACCCCAAAATAGCAGCAGTCTGCAAGCGCCTGAACTTAAGGCTCATTCGCAGGGAATGGAAACACAAAGAAAAGTGTTACAAGGAAGTGGGGAAAGTGGAGAGGCAAGCCTCTCTCCACTGTGAATCTCTGCTTGCCTTCCTCCTCATCTGTCACTTGCCTTGTTGAGCTTGGGATCAGGGGTGTCATAGAGGCCTCCTGTAATGCTGCAATAGGACTGTGCAAGGGAAACACTTCTGCTGCTGTGCAATGTGAGAGAAGAGTCCCAGGCTTTCAATATTGCTATGTTTAGTGGCGGTTACTGCTGTTGCATCATGGTGATCTTGACCCACTCATAGGCATAGGCATCCAGTGAGAGCAGAATGTACACAGCCTGCCAGGTCCCAAAGACACCAGGGAGACAACAGTGAGTATCACACATTTATGATAAAAGAACCAGACCCCAGATCTCTGTATTCATCACATATGGTTCTGCTAAGGATTTAGCTAATGGAAAGCAGTGCTACTCAAGCTACAGATGGGTCCGTGCATCCAAGGATGCAGCATCTACCTGTATGCAAGTATGTGCACACATACACACTCACTCATGCAAAATATGAGATGTAAGCACACATCTACATACAGTGCGCGCACGCGCACACACACATATATATGAATAATCACACATAAATGCTTGCACAACACAAATGCACACATACTGAAATGTCACCAATCTTTCTGCTTGGGGGTCAAACTAGATGTCACTATAAGGGCACAGCATCGGGAGCAGTCATGAATATGTTTTTTTCTTTATTGGGTCAGCCAATGACTATGGTATGCAGGAAGGTGAGGTATCCCTTCCCTCCACAACCACAGTCCAAGATGAAAATGCACCCTGTATGCAGCTATAAGGCTTAGAATAAAAGCTCCCACTGGCAACAACAGGAATATTCTTTCTAAGCTTGCAGGGAGAGAAGCGTTGGGCTTGGGATTGTGTCTGGAGAAGGAAATAATAAACTTCACCTCTGTGCATGCTGTGGTCCTGATGACAATTGCCCTCCTCACACACTTGTTAAATAAAGGAAAACCATATACATGCAGCTTAATGCTACATATTTAGTTTGTGCAGTTTGGCCCTCCATATCATCACCCCAGTGGGTTTCTTGGCACCAAACAGGAGGAGATACAGGTCAGAAAGTGCCAGATGTTCACACTTTTGAAGGAAGGAACACTCCTTTCACCAGATCCACATAGTTCCATGGGATGTAATCAAGTTCTCTTATTTCACAACATCTCAGAGTCACCACTGAACTCCTTGGAATAAATGCCAGATCTCTGCAGTGTCCTGTACTGCAGAAAATTTGACTTGGCAGTCGCATAGGCAGATGGCAGCAAGGAACTGAGGGTTAGCTTGTATGATCATACTGGAAGGCAAAACACCAGCCATGTTGCAAAACTGATACTTAATCATGCTCTCGGGAAATGTGAGCTTTTAATCATTCCTGAAGATGAGACAAAATATCAGTTTCGCCATATGGGTGTGCATCTACAAGGAATTGTAATCATGGGATAAATTTCACCCCAACATGATGTATCCCTATCATATAAACTCAACTCATCGTAAGTAATTGTTGCAGTGTGAAAGAAAGGGAAGAACTAAATGGAAGAAAGGGAAGAAATAAATGGAGACCCATCTTCAATTGAGCTATGAGTACAGCTGCATTGATGAGTCCAAAGAATAGCCTAGGCACCTTAAAGGTTTTGTTCCACCACATTGCTCAGCACAGCAGCTTCATGTGCTTCTGCAGTACTCAAATACCGTGATATGCTCACCTCTTCCTTGCTTCTAAGGGAAAGTTCTGAGTTAATCACTGGGTAGCTAGGTGAAAATCCTAAACACACTGACTAGGAAGCAAATCCCATTGGAAACAATGGGGCTTACTTCCAAGTAAGCATGCATAGGAATGCACTGTCAGGCTTTAATCCTATGCCATTTACTTAGGAGAAAGACCCACTGAAATCAGTGGCCTTGAGTCCAAGTTAACATGTACAAAGATCAGGTTATAAATCTTTTCTACACAGAACACCCTTTGTTGTATGTTATAGCCCTTAACCCACCACACCCTTCAGGGACAAAAAGAAGGAAGCATCTACTTTGAAGAAGTCCAGCTCAAGGAGCTGAGCAGAATCATCTCCTGCCAACAAACCAGAAACATTGTAAACATTTGGGGGGGGAACAAGTACAGTTTTAACAAGGGTTAGGTTACAAATGTAGATGAAGTATATATAGAAAATGTTATGTGACACACATTACTTTAAAAAAGAGAGTAAGTGTTCTAGGTCTCTCTCCTCTGTTAGCCTTCAAACCAAATGACAGTAGGTCCTCAACAGTATTTATCGTAAAGGTCTCAAGAAAATGCAATGAAAGAAACATTCAAGTAAAAGCAGGGGTTCCTATGCAGCAAAATTGGGAAAACCTATTCTTTATGTACGACAATGAGAAGAAAGAGACCCAGAAGTGTTTATAGAGAAGGGTGGGCCCTATCATATTATCGGAAAGCTGATAAAGGATAAAGCTTAAGAGAACTCGTCCACAGCAGGCCAAGGAAGAGCAGCATATAATTGGTGGGAATGTGGAATTTGGCTTAGTCCCCAGCTTCCTGCTAGAGAATATTTTCATATAACCAGAGGGGCTTAAATCACAGTGACATGGACAAATTTGCTGTTTACAGTTTGTCCCACTGCTGAGTCTGCCACTTTACTACTACGCAACTCATTGCCAAGTCATTTCTTTGTGTGAACACACACAGCCACAAAGGAACCTGGAGTAAGTCCATAGACCACAATGACTTGGAGTTGTTTCAGAGGAAAGGATTTATTTATTTATTCAGGCTAAAGGAAGACTATGCAGCCAGCATTTTGCCTGGAACCAATTGCCACAATTTGAAAATGTGGGGGCATAGTCTTAAGGCTCAGGAATCTACATACGTAGAGAATATCCATAACCACCTTGAAGCTGTTGTTGTTGTTTTTGCAATCAAGCAATAAATAAAATTTATGAGATAAATAATAAATAAAATAATTATCTTCTCACCCCGTGAAAAGGGGCCAGGAAGATTTTACTAACTTTTACACTACAGACACGCCTGAGACTAAGCCCTGGAGAAAGAAAATATCGATGGTTTGCTTTTCCATTAAGGAGATTTATCACGTGCCCAGAAACAGAAGAAAGGCTGAACTCTTATTTGGACTGGTATATATCAAGTGTGGACATATAAGGCAGAACTGCAATTTGGTACTGATCTCTTGGGTAGTCCGAATCTGTTGACGTCACATGTATAGGGAAGGAGAGAGTCTGAAATGTGTTGAAATACAGGCTGTGCCCAGGGGAAATGTCAAAGAAGCAGATAAAATAGTAAATGTGGGGGGTGGGGGAAGGCTTGCAGAAATGTACCGGTAATAGGGATAGAATTGCTTTTTGAGGGATAGCACTTGGAGTTTTGAGCCTTGGGATGTGGAGGTGTGACTACAGGTGTCAGATTGCTATGGTGAGAGGGTAAGAGTGATATAAAGAGAACAGCCTTATTTTCGTAGGGAAAAGTTTCAGGGTAATAAAAGAAGTGGTGCTACTCTGATGAATGTTGGGACGAGAAATATTTACAGGTGTGCCAAGAGCATTGTCTGGTTGGAAAACATAAAGGTGTATGCACAAGAGTGGGGCATTTACAAAAAATACAGGAACAGTTACACAAACTGAAGCAGTATCAGGAGCTGCATGTGTACAACACATGTACAGTGGTGCAGTGGCAGCTGGTGTGGTGGTACTGCGAAGCTGCCCTCCCAATACTGGTGCCACTGCAACTCATCAGGAGAGGTCTGGGGAGAGACAGAGGGGAGGAGAGCTTGGGGCTGTGTGGACACACTGGGAGAGACAATGTGGTGCTTCCGCTGATGGTCTATGCAGCCCTGACCTCACCATCACTCAGTCCTGACCAGGTACGCTGCAGAGATACCAATGTTGGGAGGGTAGCCATGCCCTACTACACTGGCTGCTACTGCAGAGGTGTGACATATATATATTTATATATATGCATGCTTAAGATTAGAGCAATATGGCAGTGGAGGAGACACGTGACGTGTGCTTAGGACTTTTCAGCTACAGGGTTGCCTGAAGGCAAAACAGCCAACACATCCCCAATGAATATCTTCATTGTGCAGTGATTGTGATCCAAGCACCTCCAGTCCATTCACTCCTATAATTCCTCCTGTGACTTACTTAATGGCTTTCTTTTCACTGCGACCTCGGCTGGAATCTGGAGTTCCCACCGTCTCCAAGGAGTTTTTATAGCGTTTGCCCTGAAATGAAATGGAAAAAGAGAAGGTGAGGATAAGGGTTTATCTGGTGGGAGGAACAGCTTTGCTTCTGAAAGGAGAACAGGAAAAGATCTAGGTAGGTCCCTTCCCCTTGTCACACTTGCAGTGGCACTGTATGTGATTAGTGTTCGGAAACACAAAAGGCCAGCTTTGTCCAGTAGACCCTTTGAAAGTAGAAAATTTGCATAAGTGGACTGTAATATGGGGGTGACCTCCGTAGAAGTTTTTGGTAAGAGAAAATGCTCTGCTAGTCGCAGTGAACTAATATATCTGCTACAGCTAAGGCTGAAAACAGAGTATTGTATAAAGATGGTTTTACTTAGTGCTGTAATTCCACATGCATTTCCTCTTTGTAGATAAAATATATCAGCAGCTAAAGAAGCATTTACCAAGTCAAACCAGGAGTGCTAAAATCATAAAACCAGAATTGCATCTATCTGATGACAAAGGAAATCTGTACTAGAAATACAAAAACGTATTGGGCTTTGTCAATGATCAACAGATTCCAAACATGATAGCAGAATGGACAGATCCTATGAGGTGATCACCAATGACAGCTTCATACATCACAAAAATGCCTTGGGCATGATGTAGATTTAGTAGATCCACAGCTGATGAAGAATGGACTTAACTAGAGGAAAAGGTACAAGACTGGTAATTTTAGGTGTTCTTGTACAGCAAACTCAGGCACCCACCATTTAATCCTCAATTTTTAAAGTATTTACTGAAGTGATGACCTGGAAGTCAAAGCCCCTCCTTTTTTTAAAAAAATAATCAAAACAGTTTTATTGAATTACACTGATAATTTAGCAGCATGAGAAAATATTGTTACCTTAGAATTCCTATAACAATATATAACATATACAATATAAAATGCAAAGGGCAGGAGACAAAAAGAAACTGCAGAGTGATCTGGTTACACTGTTTAATTCAGGATTCATCCACATACTTGTGGATTTCTAATCACGGGTCCGACAAGTACTTTTCTGGTCCCACTGTTGTGCTTGGGAAAACCCACTGCTTACTGCTGAATTGGAACAAACGTCAACTGAGTCTTCTGCAGCTATCGGAGCAAACTGAAATGAAATCTCCCTTGCAACTATCTGAAAATAGCTGAGAAGTTGCAGTCCAAGGTTTCCTTTTTGTGCTACTCCTGGAACAGTTCTGTCATATGTGAAAGTGCCAGAATAACTTCTCATGGGGCAGACAAAAGGGGACTTGACACTTTCCCTAATTACACTATTGAGATCTAACCAGATCAGATGCAGATAACACATTCTTTCCTTCTACCTGTTTTCTTCCTTCTCCCCCCACCCCTTTTTATCACAGTGAAGCAGAAATATTCCTACAGTACAGAGTACTGAATGAAATAAAGGAATGGGGATGGTGTTGACTGGGTTGGTGTGTGCAATTATCTCTAGAGCTTTGAACATATTTTCTCTTCTCTGCTAGTGTTTATTTGCATGTCCTTGTATTGGTTCATTTAAAAATAATGAAATCAGAACCATTAGGATAGCTCAGTTGGAGGAGCATGAGATCCTTATTGCCAGGGTCGTGGGTTCAAGCCCCATGTTGGACAAAAAGATTCCTGCATTGCAGGGGGTAGGATTTAGATGACCCTTATGCTTGCTTCCAACTCTACAGTTCTATGATTCTATGATATATAAAGTATATCAAATAAGATATTGGCATTTGTATGCTTTTAATAATTGTCATTCACATGCAACACTAAGCCAAACCAGTTATGAAACAGGTTAGTGCACAGAAAAACTTGGCTGCTTTGCTCCTCCCTCACAACTGTGTGTACTACCAGGAGACTATGATTTAGCTCAGTGGCGTAGCTAGCTGCTCGAGTGTCCGGGACGGCACAAATGTCCTGCACCCGGGGTCAGGGCAAGCCGGGGCAGAGCACACTGTGTGGAACCTCCACGGAGTCCGCAAGCCCCACGTTGCCATTTCAGGCAGCACGGAGCCTGCAGGTGCCCGAGCCACTGCGTAACTCCCCAGGAGAGATGTGTGGCTCAGGCATGCTACAGGCCAGGCCCCACGGTGACCCCCCTCAGTGATGACACCTGGGGCGGCCTGCACCCACTGCATACCACTTCCTACACCACCAATTTAGCTTAGTGTTATGAGTGAAGGTACACTCAAGCTTTGTCTTCCCCAAATAAACCATGAGTTGTAAGCCAGTAACAAACCTTGGTTACAGCTTGTGGCTTGTTTGGAGCAAGACAAACCACTAGCCTAACACATAACACTAAGTCACATCATGGCTTAGTTCTTGGTGGTGCAACAGCAGCAGAATTGGGGAAGGTGAAGTAGACATGATTTTCTAACTACACACCAGTATACTGATTGCTTCACACTAAGCCACAGTTTAGCTTAGTGTTATGTGCAAACCTGGCCATAGTCATTGTTTACTCTAGTATTTCATTTGATGTTATTTAAGTATTTTTATGCAATAAAACTGAATTGGATTAGAGGGGAGAAGATAACTAGAAGCTTCCCAAACTGCATTTTCATTATTGTCAGCTAGAGATCTGGAACACCAGATCTGACAACTTACAACTACATTCAATTCCAGTGTACTTTGCCTTGAAAAAAACTATAGAGTTCTTGCATTGTGCATTGAAGCATCAGAAATATAAAGGCAAGGCAACAGCTAGGTCCCTGGCATTAGGTAATGTAAGGCTATATCGAGGGATCAAAGTTTGGCTTCAGTGGAGATGACTAATCATAGTTCACACTGAAGTCAATGGGAACTGTTGAATGCCTTTCACTTCCAAAGATCAGGCCATTGCAATTTAATTAACTGCCCTCTAGAAGGAACATGTTCTCTTAATATTTTATTGTTGCAACTTCCTCCAAACCCTGTTGGGTATTTCTAACCACACATTTTCCCTCAGCATAGGGTTCCTGTAAAGTGATATTTATTAGCTAAGGGGCGCAATCAGAGGCACCAGGCTGATCAAAGTGTTCTTTTGTAAAAGTGCTTTGCAAAAACTAAAATAAAAATTGAACATTATCTTAGCAATTGGTTCACTGGCACTGACACATTCTTTATAGAGATCTGGATGTTGACTGGGCAATTGTGAAAGCATTTGTCACTTTCTTAAACAAAATAAAGTTATTCCTTTCTCATTGTTGCTGATGTGAATAGAAAATATGTTGAATGATATGCTCAGATTCACATCAGGAGTCCATTGCTTTATTATTCTAATTCTGTCATTTGCCAGTATGACTTATATTTTTGTTTTGTTTTTAAGATTTAATTTTCAGTTGGAGTAGTAATACTGCTAGAAAGTTCAGGAGTAGCCAATTTGCAAGCCAGAGATTTCCCCCATGCTGCTGAACTGGAAAAGGAAACAGCAGCAGTAGTGCCTTCTCTCACCTGTCTTATCTCAGGTCTTTCATCTGCTTCACCTTTGACCGCAGGTGAGAGACCGATAAAAGGACAGGGTGAAAATGGGAGGGAGAAATCACTGTTGCCTGGTCTCTAATTCAGTGGCAATTCATGTCTTGCTTATATGCTTAGAATCACAGAATTGTAGAGCTGAAAGGGACCACAAGGGTCATCTAGTCCAATCCCCTGCAATGCAGAAATCTTTTGCCCAATGTGGGGCTCAAACCCGCAACACTAAAATTAAGAGTCTCATGCTCTACCAGCTGAGTTTCCCACAGATATCCGGCTGGCCACTGTGAGAACAGGTCATGGGCCTGATACAAAAGACTTCTTATGTTCTTGTGTTAATTTTAAAGGCATGGGGAAGTCTCTAGCTTAGAAACTGGCAGCCACAAAACTATATGCATTTTTTCCATTTCATTTTACACCTCCCAAGCAAACAGAGATGTTCATGGGAGTCCCTCTACTTTGGGGGTCTTGAAACTAGGTAGATGCTTTGGTGCTTCTCCATGCTCTTCAAGGTGAACAAAATTCAGCCTTGAAGGCCTACCTTGCCTCCCCTTGATCACAGTCCCAGCAGAGGAGAAACAGCCAGGCCATTTTAGGATTAATTGAACTCTAATTAATTAAGTTCACAGTAACAAAAAAAACAAAACGCATGTCATAAGATAATGAAGTGAGCATTTTGTTCCTAATTGGGTCTCGATAATAAGGCTGCTTGGTTGTGATTTCTGATGGCAGTCTCAATGTGCTTCATGATTCTAGGGCAGGCAAGAGACAATTAATGCTAATTAGTGAACAATTAGCAAATGAAAACACAGGTGTAGAAGGGAGACAGTTTTTGTGCTACTCTTGGTGCAAGTCTGCTGGCGCAGCATAACCCAGAAGGCCTCAGGCATGCAAGTAGTGCATCCTTCTTCCTTAGACTGTGGATTAGATGTGAAAGGGCAATGATTACAACCACAAAGGGCACCAGTACCAACCACAGATGCCGATGCTGCAGCAAAATAAAATTAGGGACTACAGGAGGGAATAATACAAGACAGGCTGAGGGGGGAAATGATTTGAACAGCATAAGACTGGTGAGGAAGTGTGGGGAGACAACTTTCCATTGAGATTTGGAATGAAGTGCTGGGAATCAGAGGCCAATCGAAAATCAGATGTCAAGAATGAGCAGTGTAGAGGCCTTCACACTGAGAGATGGAGTCCAAAAGGGCTGGGAGGTCTAACTCAGTAATTCCATTTGAAACAACACAACTAACTAATTACCTAGGAAAACCACTTTCTAAGAGTCATGGACTTCCTCCATGCAGACTGAAGGTGTAAATAGGTGAATAAACCATATTTCTTAAAATATTACATTCTCTGCCATGTCTTCCATTATCCAAGGGGACACAGACCCTGTGTGTGTGCCTGGGACCCCTGGTAGGGTCGCCATATTTCAAGCAGTGAAAATCTGGACAGAAAAGTTGTTGAGTTTTTTTTTGGCAAAGTTGTTGGACTGCCATATTTGGGTGATGTATGGAAACTCTACCCATGGGCTCTTGTAGGCACCTTCCTTTTGTAACGACACGTTATTAATAATCTAGGCATTGGGTTTGAAACTGTACTTTAAAAAAATTCTGTACAACTCTCCTTTAAAAAAAGCCTCTCTAAAAATATGTTTCTTTTTAAAAAATATTGTCCCAGATTTTTTTTACCTTCCTTGACAAACATATTTTCTCTCTAAATGTTGTGTGATTTAATAGGTATTTAAATAATGGGAAGTAGTTAACACTTGTTTTCCTGACCCCAAAGAGACAGAAAATCGTAAATATTTTTGACAGAATCTAATAAACTTGGGGATCAGAGGGTAAAAAGATTCTAAGGCAAGGATGACAACTTAAAGTTGTTGCTTGTTGCTTAGACAGGCAGAAGTCACAGTCCATCTAACAGAAACGAGGTGTTTCAAGGAGTCTAGGGTGCTAGGATAAATCTATCAGAAGATTTCTGAAATCAGCTATGCATGAACACTGCGGTCCTCTGGATATCTGAGAAGATCCAGAGTCCCATATGGGATGCATTCATATGACTATGCAGTCATTGAAAGCCATGCAGAGTGTGGCAGGATCTGTAGAGATTTCAAGATTCTGAGATGGGCTTCTAGGAAGTTAGAAATCCTGACAAGCTTTGAATGATTTAAAACAATAAAGAACAGACCATAGTGCGGTCATTATGTCCAGCTGTAGTTCAGAACACTTTGGGCTGGGCTGCTGGGCTGTTGTTGTTTTTAACTAAAAGGTGTATGAAATATGAATTTCCATTGGGAGAGAAAGTGGGATATAACATGAACAAATGGATGAAATGAAAGATTCTTAGATTTGAGAAGACCATGCGCTGTAATTGAAATGCTACTGGAGTTACAGTATTTAACTCCCTCAACCACCTGCTAAAGTCAAAGTAGTTGGATTCTGTAATGACATAGCAAATGAGCAATGGAGTAGATTTTAAGTTTCATTTTCCAAAATGGTCACATTCAGAGAAACTGTAATCATTGCCCATAACAACCTACAAAGCATGTAAATAAAGCTCTTTGTATTAGTTGACTCCTGATATAAAAATGTTTTGCAAAAACTCCCTGCACTGCCTACATGTCCATGGGCAGAACTTGCTCTGAAATTCAGACAATGTTTCAATAACTATGGCTCTGCAACAGAAAAAAATAACAGATGTTCAAAGGAAAATGCGAGTAACACAATTGGCTCCTTACCTTGTTTACTGTTGGTCATGTCCTTTTTGAACATTAGCTATGGATGTTCTTCCCTCCATCAGAAAAAAGCAAAACCCAGGAGGTGATATCCAGTGGTGTACATCCACTAATAGAATGGACAGTCTTTGCAGAACAGATTCCCTCTCCCTCCTGCAGCACCCTACATGCTCCCAAATCTGTTACAGAAGATTAGAGGACCCGCAGAAGCAGATGTGAAGGGCCTGCTAGGAGTGGAGAGGAAGGAAAAGTCTTATAAGCAAGCAGAAATCTGCTTGCACCTAGAAGCTCTAATGTGAGGAAGTGGCCAAAACTAACCAAATGAATGTCAGTAGGGACAAATGTAAGGTTCTACACTTAGGCAGGAGAACCAGCTGCACAAATGAAAGATGAGGGACACCTGGATTGCCAGTAGTACAGTGAAAAGGATTGTGGGGTCTTAGTGGACCACAACCTTAACTTGAGTCAACAGTGTGATGAAGAAGCAAAAAAAGTGTGAGTGTCGTAGTTTCTCAATAAACTACCTTTCTCACAGCCCTACCCAGAGATTCTGGAGACTTAGCTGAGAGTTTATGCATGCAGAGCAGATTTTTCTGCCTCTGAGCTACAGCCCTACCCCAAAGTAAGAAAGCGGTAGTATAAACACTCATAGAATTGGGATGTGCGTGGATCTGCACCATCTGGAAACCTTCCTTACTGACATCAATATTGATTTCATATTAGATGGGGACTCGGCCAGGAAGTTTTAAAAAATGTGTACAGTATTTTCAAGGCTATGCCAAATATATTATGTTTTTCACTAACAATTTTGGCAGTCTATAACTATTTAATCACTAAATCTTCAGTTATTTTTTCAGCAGTTTCCTTGAATTTGTGTTTGTTCACAGTGAGGGCAATTAATCCAAGGCGGCAAAGAATTCACTTTATTTGCCCTCAGTGGCATTCTGCTTGGGTGTCATGATGCCATAGCATTCACTTAGTGGTCTGTGGTTGGCTAGGATCTTCCAAGTAATGTGGGAAGATGTGGGAAGAAGCCCAAACTAGGGTGGGGAATGGCAACCAAGCTGCAGGAGGTTACAGAAACAAATGACAATGATAGAAAGGTGAATAATCACATAACACTAGAATTCCTGGATATCCAACAAAGCTGAATGTTGGAAGGTTTAGAACAGATAAAAGAAAGTACTTACAGTGGTACCTTGGGTTAAGAACTTGATTCGTTCTGGAGGTCCGTTCTTAACCTGAAACTGTTCTTAACCTGAGGTACCACTTTAGCTAATGGGGCCTCCCGCTGTCTCCACGCCACCACTGCACGATTTCTGTTCTCATCCTGAAGCAGTACCTGAGGTACTATTTCTGGGTTAGTGGAGTCTGTAACCTGAAGTGTCTGTAACCTGAAGCGCATGTAACCTGAAATGCCTGTAACCCGAGGAACCACTGTATCCACTTAGCGCACAGGTAAACTTGCTCCCATGGGAAGCAGTGATGGCCCCAGACTTGGATGGCTTTAAAAGAGGATTGGACAAATTCATGGAGGATAAGGTTATCAATGGCTAGAAGACACAATGGCTACATTCTGCCTCCATGGTCGAAGTCAGTAATACTTCTGAATTTCAGTTGCTGGGAACCACAGGAATTGAGAGTCCTCTTGGGCTCAAGTCCTGCTTGCCAGTTTTCCACAGGCATCTGTTTGGCCACTTTGAGAACAGGATACTGAACCAGATCTTATGTTTTGTAATCTCCCGATGATGGTGCAACCTCCAGAGTAGTCTTAAGATTATTTTGTTTTAGAAGAAGCAGTGTCTTTCATAGAAATGCCCACGCCCACGATCAAGACTTGAAGCAGGCAAAGTAATCACACTTCTTTCACTGCAGTTCAGAACAACAGTCCACACATTTCTGCAAATCGCAAGAACAGTACAATCCTATAACAAGAAGAAAATTCCATTGAGTTCAGTGGGACATACTTACTCCCAGTTATATGACTGCAGCCTAAACTGGCATTTCCCTCGAGACAAAAAATAGTCCATATAGTGTTGAATAACTGAAGTATCCCTACAAAAGAAGTGCATCCTCAAGCGAAGATGTCTGTACTGCATGCAACAAATGTATAATAGCAGTAGCCCATCTGTTGTGGAAAAAAGAAGTCTGGATAGGTTGTGTCTCTGCAAGTGTATGTGCTGGGGAATAAATGCAGGCAGGACTAGGGGACCATCCATGTGAGGCAGGATAAGAAGGGTGAACAGAGGACAAGTTGCGGAAGAAATTTGGGAAGGGCCAGGGCTTCAGAAAAGACAGATGAATGTTTATGCCCTGCAAAAACAAACTGCATGTCTTGTGCAATCTAGTCAACTCCACTGCAGGCCTGGAGGATTCAGGGAAAGGCAATGAAAGGGAAAGAATCCCTTTGATCCTCTGGGCTGACTCAGTCTCCTTTAGACATGCTGATTCAAAATACAAACACATACTAACTACTCTTAACAATGGAGGTCTCTTGCAGACTCTCTCCAACTGGGTCAGTAACCCAGCCAAATGGTACTCTCAGGCCAGCATGACTCAGGAAGCAAAGAAGCGCAATAGCTATTATGGGCTACACTCAGCAAATACCCAAGCAGAGAAGACCTGTGTTAGTCACCAAAAGACAACATAATCATCTGGGAATTTCTCTAGCATGCAACTGATTGAAATGAATGGGGCTTACATGAGAATCCCTAGAATGTGCTTATGTCATGGAAATTCCACAGCAACTGAAAGTACAGCTTTGAAAATCTTCCCATTCCCTTTCCTTGCCACACCTTGCCCCCTTTAAAATAACTCCCACCTCTCTTCTGTAGTTTCCACATCCTTGAAATGTGCCATATATTATTAAGTAGCATTCTTCTTGATTATGTGGGTAGCTGAAATGCAAAACTTGCCACAGGGTGGCAGAGATCTTCCAGCTGCTCTTCCAGTTGCAACTTCCTCTTATTCACAATGCTTCCCAAGCTACTCCCTTTCTTGTTGACTGAGTCCCTGACAATTTTAATTTTCCTCTCCATAATGCTGCACTAGAAGAATATTTTGCATTGAAGGAGGACTTGAGAGGGACATTGGCAACATGTAATATTAACGATCACCACATTTCCTCATAAGCATTTGGGGAAGGGCTTTCGCACAAAGGCTCCTGAAGATCCAAATATGCAGCATTTGTCAGATTTATGCACTTGTTTGCTCACAGGACAGCTAGGAGAGTATGGAGTGGATCTTCTAGTATGGATTGAGAAAATGCAGCCAGGCTGATGTATCTTCAGGCAGTATTTCAAGCACTCAGGTCCGTGAAAGTACTTGCTGCTGGGACTCAGGGAGCTTGTCACATGCTGTCAGTTGTTGCCTCTTATTTAAATTTTAAAATGGCAGTCCATAAAGAAACTCTCTCTCACACACATACACTGTTCAAAATGTGTTTCCTAAATGTCTTTACTCCATGTCTACAAAAGCTCTTGCTAAATGGGAATGCAGGTGGTTTTCAGGCATGCTCTGTAGTCAAATCTGGACTGTACTATATGGAAGGAAAGAACCTGCCGTCTCACCTGAGAAATAAACAGCAGTTGAACAGGCAGACACTGCTGAGAATAGTGGTCCCTCTGTCCCCAGTCTGTCTAGGAAGCCACTGATGCTGAAGACAAGAGTATGAGCAAGATGGAAGCTGACTAAGGACAAGCTGCTCATGATTCATCTACATTTTGGCAGAAGGTGAGAGGGTTTCACCTTCTTGGGTTTGGTTCTAAATTTAGCTTGATGGAAGAACATAATCATTCATTAAAATTCCATGCTGCCTGCACTCTATCGTGTGTGCATACCAATGGGCTGCAGTGCCTGCAACCTTTCATCTGCTTCAGCCGTCTCTAGACCCCACTGGGAGGCTCCAAGCAGGTGACATATGTGCCAGCTGCTGGATTTAATTCTCTCATTTTGGAAGAGATCCTGTGGTGCTTGGGAACAGATGTGGCCCTGACTTAAAATATAAGAAACAGAACGGGAATGGGAATGGTGAGGTGGATGATGGGAGTTCATCCACAGAGAAACCTACCTTGGATATGAACTTCCTACCTCTTAGCATGACTAAAGGCTTCAGCCAAGTTTAGCATGCTTCCTTGGTTCAAAAAAGTTTTCAGAAGATCACCAAATTTTCATTTGGCAATTGCTTCATGGAAACCTCTAAAGTTTCTGCTCAATTTTTTCATACCCTCCAGATTTTCCTGTAACTGACCAAGAAGATTGCAGAAAACTCCAATAAATGAAGACAGGTTTGAATCAAATAATGGTTAAATGTATATTCTACACAGTATACTTTTATTATTGACCTTGAATCTTGTTCAAATATCACTTTGTGTATGACAATCCCAGGCATGCATGCTCAGAAGTACTGAGATCAAAGGGATTTACTCTGAAGTAAATGTGCATAGGAATGCTGCTTTAGAGAAGACACTACTATCAGCTTCTGCACCTCTCACCATTTGCAAAATAGGGATAATAGAGGGCCACCTTAAAAGTTTATTTTTAAAACAAAACCAGCAAAGCACTGGACAGTCATCCATGAGATCCTTGATGAATGACAGAGGAATTTGGGCTAAATGATATTAATGTCAGGTGGAGCCACAGCTGGTTGAACAACTAAACCCAGCCAGTGCTCATTAATGGCTCTAAGTCAGCTGCCTGGGGGGGAAGACTCAAGTGGAGAACCACAGGGCTCTCTTTTAGGCCCTGTGCTATTCAGCATTGCTATAAATGACTTGAATGAGGGCATAGAGAGGATGCTTATTAAATTTAAAGATGACACACAGCTAGGAGGGATAGCTAACACCATAGAAGACAGAATCAAGATTCAAAACGACTTTGACAGGCTGGAACATTGGGCCGAAACCAACAAGATTAAATTCAACAGAGATAAATGTGAAGTCCTACAATTAGGTCCAAAAATAAAATAAAGATCAAAGGCATAAATATAGGATGGAGGAGACCTTGCTTGAAAGCAGCATATGTGAAAAGGATCTAAACGACTTAGTTTATTACAAGTTGAACATGAGCCAGCAGCACGAAGTGGCTGCTAAAAATGTCCATGCATTCTTAAGTTGCATTAAAGAAGCAATGGGAGGAATTCAACGTCACACTATTATGACCGTTCCGTCAGCACAAGCATTTCAGTTTGCCAGATGTAACAGTCTGTGCTCTCCTCCCCCCACATGCAGTTTTGGGGGGCTCCCCCAACCACCTGGAGATGATTTCAGGGGGCACAGGGGGCAAGGAGAGGGTTGAAGCCCCAAGGCACTAGTGGGACACATTGTACTAGCTCCTGCTAGCACAGCTGTTTAACGGAACCCAGCCTGTAGCGTCCAGATCATGAGAAGCAATAGTTCCACTCTATTCTGTGCTGGTCAGGCCACATCTGCAGTATTGTGTCCAATTCTGGGCACCATACAGTCGTACCTTGGTTCCCAAATGCCCCGGAACTCGTACGTTTCGGCTCCTGAACAATCAAAAACCAGAAGTGAGTGTTCCAGTTTTCAAACATTCTTTTGGAAGCCGAACATCTGACGGGGCCTCTGTGGCTTCTGCTTGGCTGCAGGAGCTTTGGCAGCTGAACATTTCAGAAGTTGAACGGACTTCCGGAATGGATTCTGTTCGACTTCCAAGGTACAGCTGTACTCAGTGAAGGACACTGACAAATTGGAGCGTCTCCTGTGGAGTATAACTAAGACTTTGAGGGGGTTTGGAAATGAGGTTCTATGATGAATGGTTGAGAGAGCTGAGCAAAACAGGGGCTGGGTGACCTTCTGTCAGAAATGTTGTAGTTGTATTCTGCACTGAGCATCAATAATTCTATGTTTGTAGGCCGAGATAATGTATCATGACTTGAGTGAGAACAGTGGGAGCAAGAGATGTTGTGCAGCACACTTAGACTGAAAACATTTTGTTGCATGGCATTCTATGTCAGAAACACAGCTATGCATAATCAACGTTTGCTACTGGGGTCTGGGATGCAATTGCCTCCTTTCCCTGTATCCCTCCCCTCACCAAAGTTGCAAAGCTGCCAGTGTGCCTAGAAAACCTCACACAGAGACTCAGAAATGGCAGCACAGGGCAAGCATGCGTATATTTTCTTTTGTAATTCTTTTCATCCCTCCCACAATCCTGGAGAGCTCCCCCCCTTCTTATATTTCCTCCTTGTCTTCCCTTGAACAGCACACATACAATGAAAGAAAAGCAAAATAAATCATTAGATAAGCCTTTTGGTGGTGGGTAGGCAAGCAGGAATTTAGGAAAATCAAATGATTCTACACAAAAGGGTGTGAGAATATAAGAGATTGTGCAACTCCTACAGAAACCTCACACGTTCTCACGCATCAAGCAAGACTGGCTTTCACTGAAGGAATCTGTTTGCAAACCTGCTCTCCCCAAAGCCACACAAAAAGCCTACAAGATTATCCTTCTCTAGTTGGCTCACGCAGATCCAGCTGACCACCTTGGAGAGCCGCATGCTGCTCTTGCAGCTCAGCCACACCTTCAGTGTGGTTTGTTTGTTTATTTATTGCACTTATATGCCACCTTTTCCTCTAAGAAGCTCAAATAGTGTACATGGCTCTCCTCATCCCCATTTTTTTCCTCACAACAACTCTGTGAGGTAGGTTAGGCTGAGAGTTGGAGACTGGCCCAAGGTCACCCAGTGGGCTTCATGGCTGAGTGGAGATTTGAACCCTGGCCCAGGTGAATGCTCTAACCATTATACCACACTAGCTAGTGCAGTTGATGGGTGTTTAGACAGGTTCAACTCCTCACTAAGCTGTGAAACTCATTAGGTGACCTTGGGCCAGCCACTAGCTCTGAAACTAACCTACCTCTGAGGGTTATTGCAGTGGTGGACCTTGGCACCTCAAATTTCAGGAGTGCCCTGCGCGGCACCAAAATCTGGTTCCCCCTGCCTTCCGTTGGATGTCATAGTTGCGGTGCCCCAGAAGCTCTGCACCCGGTGCAACCAAACTGGCCATGCTTCCCAAGATCCACCTTGGGTTGTTGTGAGAATAAGAAGTGGGGACAGGGCCCAGATACACTGCTTTCAGCTCCTTAAAGACAGGATAAAAATGTAATGGGTTAATTAATAAGCTACCCACACTCTCTGCAAACCAAAATGGAAAACCATGGCAGGATAGAAACAGCAGACAGCAGAAGCACTCTCTTAGCAAGAATGAAGATACCCAAGTCAATTCTGGGGAAGATGGCTGCCTTGTAGCTCCACTACCTGTCAAGAAAGTCATTCAGCCAGCCAGCATCTATTTTCCCCCCAGCCACTTATCCCTATCTACTCCATCTGGCGGAAGCAAAGGAATGGCTTGTCTTTCCTGTCACCATGAGGGCTTTTTTTCCGTGTGGGGCCCCCCGGTGTGCCAGTCACTGGAATGAATCTGAACTAGGCAAGGCTGTTGTCTGTTTATCTCTGATCAGCGAAATCTTCAATTCATCTTGCTCACTCTGTGGCAGCCAGTTTTATTAATTTGGCTCCCAGATGAGCATCTTTACTTATTAATGGGGTGATATTGCTGCTTAACTCATGAACGTATTCCACACACAACCTCCCATCTTCTGTAAGGCACTGGCAAACTAAGCAGTCTGAATCTGGGAAGCTGGACCTTGTTTCTTCTGAGGGAGTGAGATAGTTGCCAGATATAAGCTGGCTGGCAGTCCCAATATAGACAAGAGGGAGAGTGGGGAACGGTGTCAAGAAAGCAAGTGACTGGGCTGTGTGTGGCAAGTTTCCAAGCAGGGCAGATGAAATGTTGCTAATGCTTGCATTAAGATGCAAGATACTGTTTCAAATTAAATACCAGCTATATTTATTTATCCTAATTATTACTGATCCTGGTTCAACATGTTATATTCCTGTGCTCAGGGAGAAGGAAACCACACAGTTTTATTTTTATCAATGCATTTTCAGTGTTGATAACGGTGGGGGGGAGGGGTTGCCATCTTTGGAACACTTGACCCAGTTTTGAATCCCCAGATGAGCCAAGAGAGGTTTCTTTTTGAGAGAAAACAAGCCACAGCACGATGCTGAATGCCAGGCATGTGGGGTGTCTGGAGCAGCTAAAGGATTTTTCATCTGATTATTTTTAAAAATTGAATGTTATTCTTAGCTCCAGAGAAGTCATGCTAGTTCTGATCCAATGCCAGTACTGTAATGGATGGGGTTTAACCTTACTGCAGTGGTAGGTAGGATAGCTTTGCTGTGTGTGTGTGTGAGGGGGGGTATTTACTTTTAAGAATCAGGGCATATTTGGTGTTGCAGAGATTGAGTACATTGCCTTAACAGAACTTGGTAAAAGAATGAAACAATAATTTAAAAAGCAGAAGGGTACAGAATTGCTACCAGGGGGGGGGGGGTGTTCTGTAAAGCAGCTGCATAGTGTTTTTCAGTAGCATGATATCTGTTGAGGCATGTTATTACTATAACTGTTTTCTTCAGATGTGTGCCTATATTCATGCAAAAATGCAGATTTCTATTCACTAAATGCATGTTTGAAACTACCTTAACAGAGGCTGGTGAGAAATATGATGTATGTGGGTGACATGTAGGATGTGAACTCAGTTCTCCTAGAGAGAAGGTAACCATGTTTGCATATATAATTCATTTAAATATATGCAAATATTTAATGGGATCCATCACACTCTCTCCTCTTCTCCTTTCAAACCTGATCAGGTCTCTTTTTCTTAGGGTTGTGCTCTTTTCTTGCCTTCCTTATTGGCTGTCACACCACGAAATCTCATATTCTCTTTCCCTCATTACGCACAAGAATCCACTACTGCTCTCTTGCAGAAATGAAACTTTGACTTCAGCCTGTCCCCTAGTGTTGCCTCAAAGTCACCCACTTTCTTTCTTCAGATTCTTGCCCAAAAAGCTTTCCAAAAGTTCCACAAAATCACTACCCAAACCCTCTGGCAACCTCCCTTCTCTTTCTAAAGCAAGTGGTTCTAGCCAGCATCCATTTTCCTTCTGATGCCACCTTTGTTCCGTTGGTCACATTCCCCCCCCCCCATTCCAGCCAATATCCTCCCTCCTTCCACTCTCACTTTCTCTGACCAATTTTAAAGCAGCTTAGTTTTTCTATGTGTTTCCACACATGATTTTAGAACCAATAGCTTGAATTACTAGTTTTAACTCTTTTACTAGTTTTAAACTCTTAACACTGATTCACATCAAGTTTGCTAATACACTACTCCTGAGGTTTTCAACCTTTTTGAGTCCATGGCTCTCTTGGCCAACTCCATTCTTTCTGCGGCACCCCTATGGGACTCAGGAGCCCAGTTATGTCACCCCTTGCCTGCAGAGCTGGCAGCCCCTCACCCCTTTTTGAACACCCTCCCTTGTGGAGTGTTCCCTCAGCCTCCTCTCCTTGAGAGTCCTCCAGGCAGCCACTGCTGCTGCCCCTGGTCTCTGACCTGCAACACACACACACACCCCGCCCCAAAGAGAGATGCCTCCTCACACTGCCCCACAGGGGCCTGGGCCTTGTCTGTCCATTCCCAGCAATAAGGGCTGGTGAATAGGCTGGCTGGACTCCCCCGCCTGCTTGCTTGCTTATTCCGAGGCCACCTCAGCTCCTGGCAACCTGCACCCCCTGACCAGCCCCAGAGGCACCATTCACCTTGGGAGCTTGTAGCCATGACTGATGAAACAAACAGCTGCACAAGCCTTTGGGAGGCAGAGCCACAAGAAGAGGAGGGAGGTAAAGAAAGAGAGACAGAGGCCAGTGTTGCATGCGGCACCCTTAACCATCATTCAAGGCACCCCAGTGTGCCACAGCAAACTGGCTGAAAACCACTGCACTACCCATATAAGACAATAAAATTCCTTGAGATTTATCTTTCTTGTTCTTGATTACGGTTGCCATATGTCCAGAATTTCCTGAACATAGCCAGAATACAGCAGTCAAAAACAGTATCCAAGCGGAAATCGCTTAAAAATCCGCATAGCAACCCATGTTGCATGTTTTTTCTTTATGAGATTTTGTATCCAGATTTTCACGTTTTGAAATATGGCAACCCTAGGCTATACCAGCCCCTGGGGTGCCAAATTCTGAGGTGCATTCAGGTTCAAGGTCAAAAGATCCTCAAGCGGGTGGCAGGGTAGCATCTGAGAACTGCAGGCCTGTATGAAAACAACACAATCTGTAACAATACTGGTGTCTGTGTGCTGGGAAAAGGAATGTGAGACAGTGTGTTGACTCTTGTTAGGAGTCGCAGCTGGGGCAGGAGAATAACAATACTGGTTTGGTGAAATAGTAAGGTCTGGCTTAAAGGGCAAAGCCAAGTTTAGGGACACTCACCATTCATCGCTCAGGGGCGAAACTAGGCTTTATTTCACCTGGGTCAAAGACCCAGTTTGGCATCTCCTCCACATGTATTTGTGAACATACACACACAGAGAGGGGGGGCTGGGAGCGTCTGGAGGCTTCACCTGGGGCAAAAAACCTGGCTAGCCCCGCTCCCCCAGCTACAGCTCTGCATCACTAATATACAGCATGTCTCACTGTTTTAAAACAAAATACACTGTTTGTGAATGCAGTGGTGACACGGTGACCTCAGGAAACCACAGGAGTCATGGTGGCAGGGGTTGGGGGAGAAATTCCATTATATTCTGCAAATTCATGGCCCTTTTTGGAGCATGGCAGGCTCATAATGTCTTTTAAGAAGCCAGAAACAGGGACATTGGGCTACATGCATGCAATCTGAGGGTTCCAAGTATGAATGATGGGCAGGGAGCATGGCTGGTTGGGTGGGTGGGTTAGAGTTACCTTAGTCATAAAAGAGTACTTCAAATGCATAAAAATATTGAAAGAAGTAAGCAATACAACAATAGGTTGAAGATAAAGGTAAAGGGACCCCTGACCATTAGGTCCAGTCATGAACGACTCTGGGGTTGCGGCACTCATCTCACTTTATTGGCCGAGGGAGCCAGCGTACAGCTTCCGGGTCATGTGGCCAGCATGACTAAGCCGCTTCTGGCGAACCAGGGCAGCGCACAGAAACACCGTTTACCTTCCCGCCGGAGCGGGTATTTATCTACTTGCACTTTGATGTGCTTTCGAACTGCTAGGCTGGCAGGAGCAGGGACTGAGCAACGGGAGCTCACCCCGGCACGGGGATTCGAACTGCTAACCTTCTGATTGGCAAGTCCTAGGCTCTGTGGTTTAACCCACAGCGCCACCTGTGTCCCATTAGGTTGAAGATACTTAAGATCAAAAGAAACTTCTATTTTTATAGTAAAAGGGGGGGGGAATGTTGGCAAAATATAACAACGGCAGTAACAAAATATAATAATAATAATAATAATAATAATAATAATAATAATAATAATAATAATACCTAAACCGTTATTCCCTCCTCCTCCCCTAGGATCTTCACTTGTACACAGATTATTTTGAAAACTTATTTTCATGCTGCACCAACATTTCCAGCAAAACATTCAATTATCACAACCCCTAACAAGCTAAATAATAAAAGCTGAACCAACCATGAAGATGCGTCACTCAGCAGGAGTCTCTCTCACTGGCTGAAACATCTTCATTCACTGACAGGATTCACAATTGGCAAACTCTTTCTCCAACAGAAAGCAAGCATCACCAGCTGTTGCAAACCCTGGATGCTTGCAAAGAGCCCTTATTTTATCTTTCTGGACAACTCTTATACTTTCTCTCCCCCCCCACCCCCTTATACATGCAAAACCCAAACAATGGCCAAAATTGGGGCACACAACAGTACAAGGACCCCAAGCACACTAGCAAATCTACAGCAGAATGGCTGAAAAAGAAAATAATCAAGGTGTTGCAATGGCCCAGTCAAAGTCCAGACCTCAACGCAATTGAAATGCTGTGTGGTACCTTAAAGAGAGCAGTGCATAAACAAATGCCAACAAACCTCGATGAATTGAAGTAACATTGGGCCAAAATTCCTCCACAACGATGTGAGAGACTGATAAAGTCCTACAGAAACTGAGTACAGTGGTACCTCGGGTTACAGACGCTTCAGGTTACAGACTCCGCTAACCCAGGAATAGTACCTCGGGTTAAGAACTTTGCTTCAGGATGAGAACAGAAATTGTGCTCCGGCAGCGTGGCGGCAGCTGGAGGCCCCATTAGCTAAAGTGGTGCTTCAGGTTAAGAACAGTTTCAGGTTAAGAGCGGACCTCCGGAACAAATTAAGTACTTAACCCGAGGAACCACTGTACTTCAAGTTATTGCTGCTTAAGGTGGTTCAACAAGCTATTGAATCATAAAGCGTACTTAGTTTTTCACACATGGCTTTTCCATTTTGGCTTTATTTCTGTTAAGCAAATCATGACACGATGCAGTATGTTATGTCATATTGTTCACCTGAGGTTGTATTTACCTAATTTTAAGACCTGCTAAGGAACAGATGATTGTTATTATGTCTTCATATGTAAAACCACAGAATTCAAAGAGGGTGCACTTTCTTTTCCCCATGTCTGTATGCCTTGAACAACAATCCTTCCTGATTCCTCGCCACATGCCAAGTCCAAGGAATTGGAGGCTACCCACAAACATAATTAGGGAAAAAGCAACAGAGGTATGAAAAAACCCCTCCCAATCAATTCATGCATTTTTCTCTAAGACTAAGCACTGCCTCCAGCTGTAAGCTAATAAGCAAACTAGATGTTTGGTAGCAGGTTCCAGGTCTGGGAACCTTAGCTGTTGCTGAGCACCTGACATGCAGTGGGGCAGGGCTTGATTTGGAGCTGGGAAATGTCAAATAAATGATGGTGGCAACTTCCTTAACCCTTTCCATGCTTGCTACATCTCTCCTGAACCCCTTTCCCTCAGTCAGGGCGAGATGTGTGCTTGTTGCAGTTGAGGGAAGAAGTGGTGCGTGATGGAAAGGTTAAACATCCCCTCCCCTGCCCACCACTTCTCCCTCCCCAAATTGTGCCCAGTCCCAAGTTTTCAGCTGCTGGGCAGTGTGGCCAGGTTCCCAGACAGAGTCTGTTGTCAAATGTACAGTTCAACCCTAACGTATGAATTGGCCAGGCACAGGGATGAGTCATCCAGGCAGGTTGGGAGATCTTTTGGGGATCCTTCATCCCCTCTCTCCTTTAGTTATAGGTTCTCTTTCCACATTATGTGGACATCTCTGACAAAAACATGAATATGAAGGGGTTTCGAATGTAATAGTATAGTTTTCCTTGAAGCTAAACATATGACTTAAGCCTTTCCATTTTACAGTTAAATGAGCTCAGTGAGTACAGCACATGTTTTGCATGCAAAAGATCTCTATTTGAATCCCTGGTGTCCCTGGTTTTTGCCTGGGGCCCTAGAGAAGTTGCTGCCAGTTGGTGTAGAGAATACTGAGCCAGACAAGGCACTTTCCTGCATCCCTGCAATAAATACTTATAAATAAATATACTTGAATGGAAGCAAATCCAACTGAGTTAAATGGGATGTCTTTCCTAGCAAGTTTGCTTAGGACTGCAGCTCTACAGTGCAATTCTATATGTGTTTGTTCGAATGCAAGTTCAACTTGCTTTCTGTTTCTTATTGTATACAGCATTATATTGTATTGCATATTCAATTTCTTACTGCATTTTGTACTTTGCATTTTTATTGTCCTGCAAATTGCTTCAGGGCTTCTTTTGGGTCTGTTAAGTGATATATAAATATAATGAATAGCTAGCTAAATTAATCAGCTTTGAATGATAGTGAATCTTGGCTCCACTTGCTGAAGTATCAAAAGAAACACTACAGCTGTTGATTTATTTATTTTTTTGCTTTTACACAGATAATCTTGCCTATATAGAATCTGCGACAATCCTACTACCCACCTTGTTCCTCCTCTCTCACGTTACTTGTTAACACATTCTGCTGCATTCAGTCCAACTGGTCTCTCTAACAAGCAGAAAACACCTTTCACAGCAATGTTAAAGTGGCTATTCATGCTAGGATTAGTTAATTAGTTAATTGCTGCAATTTCTGGCATTGCACTGGTCTGCAGAGTTATTTCCCCCTCAGGTAAATTTTGTGGCACACAGTTGCTCTGATGCACGAAAGGTGTTCTGCAAAAGGTATTCATGTTACTATTATTGTTTAACATTTAAATAGTGTCAGCAGTGCCTACATTCGTTTGTTGTTTTTTGTGTGTGACAGTAACTGATACATCCCTAACAAGTACCCCCCCCCCAGTTAGGAAAACAATGGCTGCTACTAAATAAGAGATTTTTTGCTAACAGATACCTAGCTATGTGTTTTTTAGGAACATTAGACTTTCCCTTATATCATTTGTCCACATAATCCAGTATTTTCTGCTTTTCAGAAGTGACCCAAATTGAATATTGACCCACCTCTCCTGGATGCATGCTGGTTTAAACCAGCCTCTGCCAACCTAGTGCCCTCCACGTTTGTTTGTTTTTACTAAAACCCCCAGCAGCTCAAGCCAGCAGCACCACTGGCCAAGGATTATGGGAGCAGTGGTCCAAAACATCTGGATGGCCCCAGGTTGGAGAAAGCTGATTCAAAAACGCCTCACCATCGAGTTTGGCCCAGAGGCTCCACATTAATGAAGCAATTGCTTCCATGTGGAAGACCTACAGTTCCTCCGAGAAGAAAATAAGAAAGTGTTTCTTTCCTGATGGTAAAACAGTAGGTTCACACTTCAAGTCCTCATGTACCTATCATTAGGTGACACAAATAGCAACAAAAATATTGTGCCAAAATAATAAATGACTTATTCACAAGTGTATTTTCTGTCCTAAACATGAAATCAGCGCTGAGGACACACTTCCATTTAAAGGCAGAATAGAAAGGAACCCACCCCAGATTTCGGAAGCCAGGTCCCATTTGCACTCTTTCTGTGCTGAGATCTTGGTCAGTCAATGCTGGGGAAGCCATGTGTATTTCCTGAGGCCTTATTCTACTGAATAATAGTCAAAGGCCATTGGCTTTAAAACAGACAAGCAGGGGGGAGACAAACTGAAGCGGAACGTTAAAGTGATGGCTGGAAGTTGTGATCAAAACCTTAGGTCACGGACACCTGAGAGACAATTACCTTATCACAACACAGACACAAGTATTTCTCCAGATGAGCTGCCATGACCTATTGCAAGAGCTGAGAAGGAGGAGGAGGAGAGATGAAGGGAGAAGGAAAAGAAGAGCTGGTTAAAGAATACAGTGGTACCTCGGGTTAAGAACTTAATTCGTTCTCAAGGTCCATTCTTAACCTGAAACTGTTCTTAACCTGAGGTACCACTTTAGCTAATGGGGCCTACCGCTGCTGCCGCGCTGCCACCGGACAATTTCTGTTCTCATCCTGACGCAAAGTTCTTAACCTGAGGTACTATTTTTGGGTTAGCGGAGTCTGTAACCTGAAGCGTCTGTAACCTGAGGTACCACTGTAGATGGGGCTTTTCAGTGACGTAGATGCCATGCACCAGATTAGTCTGCCTGTTGCTCAGTGAGCTACCAAATGGAGCAACTGTATGCATATATTACTTCACTCCATTCAATCCATACTTTATTTTGACAGCAGGCATGGAAATTAGTCAAAGATTTTGCAGTCACAAAAAGATCCAGGCCCTAGTTAACGCTGCCAGTCTCTAGCTTCCGTCTGTCATATTTTGCTTATCTAACCTGTCTGTGTATCAGTAAATTTAAATCCCACAAACATCCAGGTCTTGCAAAGAGTTGTTTGCAAATACGAGTTTCTGAAAAGGTACAAACTTCTCACCTTTTATTGATGATCTTGATCTTTGCTGCTTTTCTTCCTTCACTAGTATTGAAATGGGGCTTTTATGTTGGGACTTGAGAGAGACCAAGCTGCTACAGATGGATTAGTTAGAAGATGAGTGAATGTCTGCCACAACCAGGGAGCCGGTGTGGTGTAGCAGATAAAGGGCTGGATTTAGACTGGAGAGATAGGGGCTAACATTCTCACAGATCTCAAAGCTCACTTGGTGGCTCAGCTTACTTCACAAAGTTGCTATGTGATGCCCTTAGCACCCTGGGAAAAGGCTTGATATAAATATGATGGTAGAAAGGGCAGATGTGGAACTATCTGGACTTTAGAAGCTGAGTTTGTCTGCCTTGCCCCTCCCACCTCACAGCTTTTTGATTCATTGAGAGCTGCTTGGGCCAGAACTGAAACAAAGGAATCACAGGGTCTTGTACAGCTGAGTCCATGGCAAAAGCACAGGGAAGTTGATGCTCTGGCACCAAGACCTGTCCATTCAAAATCATCTTGGTCCTGAGTCTATATGGGGTTGAATGCACTATGTTCTCAGAATCAGAGCGGTTTGGGTGGACAGGCCTTGAAATGGTTGTTTGTGCTTGTTTATTTGTTGCAATTGATGGGAGTGATTTTGTTTTGTTGCACACTGATGTTGTGTTGTCATTATCTTGTAATGCTACATACAAATTAGATCCTTCCATTTTGTTGCTTAGAATTATCGTTTGAATTGCTGTAAGTTAGCAATGTGAATTTTATTGTCTTATTTTGTGATTCCTATGGCTTGCAATTTGACTTGTACAGTAATGTAGAAAGGCGGTACACAGATATTTAAAAAATCATAGCATTTGTACGCAAGTACCTTAAAAATTAAAAAAGCCAGCGTGCATCACATTCTAAACTTATTGGCTGAGAGTGATAAGCTTACTGTGTTGGGATACTGCTGCCCCCCCCCGCTTTTTAATTAAAAATAAATTAGATTAGACATGCCTTCCAGTTTTCTTGGCTGTTTTAACAATGCCTCAGGTCTTACAAAAATGTTACATTTATGAAAAATTTAAAAACTGTTAATAAAATGAACTATATAAAATAAAAAGAAAGTTTGTGAAAAGGTTTGTTATTCGACAGATAACTACTCCCACGCTGGGAGGGCAGCCTCTAGTCTAAGGCATTCAAAAAAGGTCACAAAATTGCATGAGGTTAGAGGGAGAGGAACGGAACCATTCACATTGCAAGATGGAACTTTCCACTATCTTTTTAAAGGCTGGGTGAAAAGAATTGTTATTTCTCAATGTACAGAATAGTCTGAAAAATTAAATTAAAAAAATGTAGCAGAATAATTTTGACAGAAGACAACTGGAGTCCCTGCACAATTGAGGGTAACCTAATCATATATCTACAGGGATTGCCTGGAAAGGAGCTGCCAGCCACAGTGGCAGTGTGCCCTTGTGCCCTGTAAGGCATGGAAGGGAGTACAGTGGTGCCTCGCAAGACGAAAAGAATCCATTCCGCGAGTCTCTTCGTCTTGCGGTTTTTTCGTCTTGCGAAGCAAGCCCATTAGCGGCTTAGCGGATTAGCGCTATTAGCGGCTTAGCGGATCAGCTGATAAGCAGTTTAGCGGCTTAGCGGATCAGCTGATAAGCGGCTTAGCGGATCAGCTGTTAAGCGGCTTAGCGGCTTAGGATCAGCTGATAAGCGGCTTAGCGGCTTGGGAAAAAGGGGGGGGGAGGAAAAAACCCCGCAGGAACTCGCAAGACATTTTCGTCTTGCGAAGCAAGCCCATAGGAAATTCGTTTTGCGAAGCACCTCCAAAACGGAAAACCCTTTCGTCTAGCGGGTTTTCCGTCTTGCGGGGCGCCACTGTATAGTCAGTTTCCTTGCATAGAACTATTCATGTGTATACAGCACTCACAGTTTCAAACCAGAGTGGGACTGTGCTTTTTGCTTCAGCTCCATATTGCTGCACTAGCTCTGCTTCCAACAATCATGCATTAATAGCAGCTGTCTGCAAGAGAAGCCCTGTGAGAGCAGCAGGAACCCTGAACGAACGAGGGCCCTGAACATAGGAAGCCTTAATGTACAACTTCTCATCTGTAAGGATTCTCTTGCAGAAACAGCACTCAATGCACAGTAGCTGGAGAGCAGCCCCACTCCAGATGGATTATATGAGTGCCTTACATGTAAGCTATGCATGAACAGAGCTCATGCGTGCCACAAATCTGAACTGAACTTTAAGCTTCTTCTTTCTTACATTTTTATTTTGAACATTTATATTCTGCCGTTCTTTCTACATGAAGCTCAAGGTGACATACGTAGTGTTCTGAGGCAATCTCCCATGCTGATATTAACCTGCTTAGCTTCAGCAAAGTGGCTGCACCATGTGGCCTTGACCCAACTGCAGCCCTGCTCTATGAGGTCTTGATGAACAAGAAGCCTCTTTTACTTTTCCACACTGAACTGCCTAAAGTTCGCAACAGCCCAGAACTTTTACCCAGAACAGCTATTCCCATGATCATGGATGCTACCACTTTCTGAACTGCAGAGAAATATAATAAACTCATAGACTGTCCAGCATAAGTATCAGAATAAATAGGAAATGTACATCATAGCTGATTTCATTTGTGGGATTACCAAAGTAGAAAAGAGGCATTTGTTTCTGTGAACCAGTATGAATGGAGGAGTGATAGAGCATATGATACATTTCAGCAAGATATTGGGTGTGTGCCTCAAAAAAAAAAGGGGGGGGGGAGATCACCATGAAACGCATTCTGTCAGCCATGCAAAAAACATACCTGAGTCACTCCCCTCTGCAGGGTGTATTTCTGTGTGTATGTTTGCATATGCATGGAGAACGTTTGAAAGTGGTCTGATGTTCCTGAGAAAGTGTCAGCAGAGTCTGGGTAATCAAATCAAGGCACAAACTGATGGTTACATGGTCCATGAAAGAATCTCCCTATCCCGATAAAACCAGGCATAATTCCAAAATATTTTTGCCTACTATAATAAGCACCAGGATTTCAGTCTTTTATCCAATTCAAAATACCCGTCGTTTGTTCTTCACGTGGCATGAATGATGCTGTGAATACTTTTGTTTACTCTGCATCTAGGGCACTCCCACCACTGGTTGGGGAGCCAGGTGTAGCTTGCTACACATGCTATACCTGCTGAAATGCACAGGTATTGGAAGTGAGAAGAGGAGACCTGTCCTCTTTTGCATCTGACCACCTCATCTCCTTTCCATTCCATATTTGAGGTTCAGCAATGATCTACTTTTCTCTGCCATCCACCTGTTTCCCCCCTCCTCATTTCATACTTGTCCCTTTCCACTCCTTCATTTACTTGGTTTAGAGTCTCCCTACATATAGCTTCTGATCTGTTAATTATTGTTGTTGGAACAGAGCTACAGTCCCACGTTAATTGCTGGTGTTATGCCCCAAGCATTTAGCAGGGACTGGGGGCACCGTATAAACACCATTATTATTATCAACCAGCATTGTAATTAAACTCCTGCTTGACTCTCACCCCCCAGAAACATGCTTCTTTGCATCCTGTGCCACAGTCTATTCCAGCCAGAGGGACCCTGAAGCTTTCAAACAGCTGGCTTGCCCAGAGGGGAAAAAAATTCTACCTGTTTCATTTCCCTTTTCAGCATAGCCAATTGCACACGGTTATGACTTACCAGTTTGCGCTGACACCACTGGCAGATCCCACACAGGACAATGGTAACACTAAGGCTGATGGTGATGATGGCTGAGACCAGAATGACATCACGAGAGGGTGCCCCTGAGAAGAGAAACCCACAGGTTAGCTGTACATGTGCCTCCAATAAAAGGAAACAGGAAAAAGCTGACAGGATTATTAACAGTTTTGTGGGGCTATCAAGAGGCTTGCTGAGACTCAGGGGCCTTGTTAGGGGGTGACCCAAGGAGACTGAGCTCTGGTGGGTTTTTTTTTGCAGTTTCTGCTCTTCTTCCCCTTTTAAAACCTCTTTTTGTTTTGCTTGCATGGCAGCTGGTATGATGCAAAGCACAGTGCTGGGATGACCTCAGACATTTACCAGTTTAATTTGCTCAGAGGCCTACACTGTATTTGTACACATACATGAGCATATACAAATTTGGGTCACGGTTCTGTTCCCTGACTTTTAAGTACACAGCAGAGTTGAGGCTCTTGGTTTGTTTCCTTGGTACTGCACTTTCCCCTGGCTTGCCTTGCAGTCTTTTCCCCCCTGGCCTGGGAGGGTGGGGCCCTGATTGACTCCAGCTGCAAAAGGCTGAGGCTGCAAAAGAGGCCAGATACCCTCTTGGCTGCCTCTTAGTGCAGGCCCAGGTCATCAAACCAGAGCATCCACAGCTGGCAGGATTGGCAGCAATGGGAGCAGATATGTTTGATGCTTATGATAATATTTTATTCTCTTGTTACTTATGCTGTTTTAAATGTGCATTTTATCTTTGACTTCCTTAAACAATGTTTTCTTCTGGAATGTCTAAAATAGCATTTTTGTTAATTTTGCTGCATTAAATGTGCATTCTTTAGTTGACCTCCTTTGTTGTGTTTTATTTTGAAATCTTTAAGATAATATTTTAGTTTCCTGTTGACCAGCAATGCTTTATTCTGGATTGTTTTATTTGATGTTTTAATGTGAGATTTTTTTCCTTAAAAATATAAAGTGATATAGAAATGAAATGAACAACCACAACTCCTGCCTCTTCTTCTACCCTTTTACCTTGGTTTCTCCCCTAATAAACCTAAACCATCCATGTCTTGGTTTGTCCCATAGTGAAAGGTAAAAGAAAGAGAGGGTCCAGTTCACCAAATCCTCCAACTCTAGAGAAAGTGTTGGGGGAAAAAGAAACAAAGACTATCAATTCTTGACAGTTTCAATGGCAGGCTAGACCACAGGCAGACAGATCATACCAATACTTCCAGTTCTGCTGTCTCAGCTGGTAATAAAGGGATTCAGCAGCTGTCCCTAACTTTTACAGGGCAAGTCTTATTGCACAGCATCACAGAACCATAGAACATAATTAGTGTGCTTTATGATTTCATAACGCTCCAGCTGCATGACTCTCCATAGAACAATTATCACAGCGCCAGAACGTTGCCTATTTTTTGAAATTATTCCAGCAATTGTTGAGAGCTATTCTCATCACAGCCAGACAAAATGAAGCAAACAAAAACAGATTGTAGTGAATTTAAATCTGTGGTTTATGATATGATAGGCATCTAAAATCAGTGGTCATTTGGTTAGGAACATCTAATGCTTTTAATAATATAGGTTCTTTAGAGCTGAAGGGAACTGATTCTAATTCAGAAAAGGAGGACAACATCAACAGCAGAAACAAGTGTGAAGAGGACCTCAACAAGTGCTAGGAAACAGTGTGTCATAAGGAGATTCTGTAACACAAAATGTCTCAGCTTAAAACCCTTCTTCAGAGGCAATGTCGGTTTTTTTCCTATCACCTAGAGCAGTGGTTCTCCAAAGGTGTGTCAGAAGAAGATGGCAGATTCAAGGACAATCAAAGATTACTGTAGTACAGGAGGTGAGCATTTTTAGGTGTGTCTAATTGATGCATGATCACTGATATGCGGGTCCTTTTGTACCTGGAAGAGGGCAGAATGGGGGCAGGGCAGGGCAGGGTGGGGCAGAATGCAATGGGCTAGGGTGACACTAGAAGTGGCCACTGCCTGTATAGTATAGTATCTTCCTATCTCTCTAAGCAGGATTTGCTTACCACATTTTCAAGTGAGTGAAGAAATGCACATTAACACCTAAAGAGGAGGTTGACCCATAAGACCATCAAGTTCAGAGTCTTAAATTACCTGGCTGTACCACTGGTGATGCTTTTGTGCTTTGATAGGGTTAGAAATCAATAAAAAAAAGGTGAACTGGTGAGATTGGCAGGTGACACACCACTTATTTAGCATTGTACTTTGTACAGTCCACTTGAAGTGCTTTAGGACATTCAGGGGATAAAGCAGCACAACTGACTATGAAAATCATCTGATAGAAATTCAAAGTAATGGACACTGAAAGGAATGTTTTAAACCACTCAGACACAACTCTGTGTTCTAAATTAACAGTAACCTCTCTTGGAAAAAGGTGAAGCATTATCATGAAAAACCTAATGGTTTGGCTTTTCTTTCTGAAGGCACAGCTGGAGGAGAAAAGAAAAAGCAGAAGAGTAAACCAAGAGTAATAAAAATTGTTATAATAACGTGGTTATATACATCAATGATACGGCTCACCTAGAGTTCTGTGTTCAGTTCTGATAATTCACTTAGTTATCTTGCACTGAGCAACAAAATAGCTAGCTATCCTGAGCTGATAGTAAGAGTATCAAGGACTGGGGTTGAATGCTGTATCAAAGCCTGCCATGGAACTGAAAACACATACCTATTTCCACTATGAATACACTAAAGGGAAGCCACATACATTTTGGATCCACAGTACACTTTTAAACAGCACTGTCCCAAAGGCCATACTGAACGTGTTCTGCCGGAGGAGGAGGTATCCTATACAAAACTTCAGACAGTTTCAACCCACCTAATAGTATTGAAACAATCAGAGCTGGCCCAGCCATTAGGCCGGATGAAGCCATTGCCTCAGGAGGCAGAATCCTCCACCTCTGGTATCAGCGCCAATTTCCAGTGAGATCTTGCATGCTGGCCGGAAACAGGCACTGATGTTGGTGGTACAGGCAGTGGCAGAGGGGGAAGGGTGCTACTTCCTGTTTCACCTCAAGCGGCAAGATACGACATGCTACCCCTAGACACAATATTTCCATTATGCTTCTCCCTTGCTAACCAGAAACAGACACACATTATAAAATGGAAAAGAGTAAGTTACAGGGAACAGGTTCCTTCAGTTCCACTTCTTATAAATACAAGTTTAGATAATTGTGCTTCTTTTTTTATATTCCAGAATCTATAAGACTCCCTGTCACAATAACTCCGAGTTCCTCAATGTGACCCTTTCCCACTGCCACTCATCATGATTTTAAAGCCAACCGGTACCTTGGAGACAGACTGAACTATTAACTGAGATTGTTTATTGAAGATATATTCCATACATAAGGGAATACTGATATTTATACTGAGATCCTAAATGTGCTTGATGACAGTTTGTAAGAACTCAAGAAATGCATCTGTTGACACCAGCGTCCAAAAGTCTTTTACCTCAGACCAAATTCCCAAAACCAACCCAGCCAAATTTGTTCAAAACTTGGTCCAGCTACTAGGTACAATTTGCCTCTGTCATCAAGGGGAAAATTCGATATCATGCTCTTCTGATTTTTCCATCAACACAAGGATTTCTGCTTGCCAGACAGAATGATTCCCCCCTCCCCTCCATGTTCTGTTCTGGGGGTTCTCCCAATCTCCCAGAGTGGAATGGGGGAGGGGATCCCCATCACGCCAGTGGGAACTCTTGCATTGGCTTGTGCTAGCACGCTAGGCTAAGTGAATCCTGCCCCAAAGCTCATCCAGTTGTACTTCTGACAACTAGGGCAGTTTAGCTGATTTTTAAAAAGCCTGCTTGTATAACCTTATTCTGGTAAGATCTTTACACAGTTCAACAAAAAGCTCCCTTCTTCTGATCTTCACCAGCACAATTGCAGCAGCAGGAAATAATATTCAAGCCTTGGTTATCCATTTTCATCTCAAATTTCTCTGGCACTGCCTCACATCTCCCTCAAAATTGTCTTCATCAAATGACAGTTACCAGTAACTACTGCTTCTTCACCTTAGAACCCCAGCCAATCAGAACCTGATGTATCCCAGACTAATCAAAATTAATTTACCTGACCCTGGCCCTGTCTTTAAATACTAAAAGTGATTGTCTCTCTTCATTCCCCACTCCACTCTCAGAACCTGTCACCGAGTAGCTACGGCTCAAACAAAGCAACAATATAAGGCCTCTCTTCCAAAGCAGGAAACATAAATAGATAGACATACATGCAGCATTTCTCCACAGAGGTACACATTGCAATGGACAAATATTTGAAACTGCTCCAATTTTAAATATCAAATATGAATATTTGAAATGGGTGAATTCTAGTTTATGCTCTAGTCATATATGGATAAATTACAAATTGTCATCATTAAAAAAAAAGGAGTTCTTCCATTGGTTTCTTGTCCCAAGTCACTGTGCTAATCCAGTCAAATCTGCAAACGAGTCCACTACAGTTTTAAGAATGAAATAAACTTCAGCCCATGCTTCCTCCACCTCAAATTTGCTTTAAACATCCTACATCAGAACTACACCTTTCTGCTTACCAATACTGGTATGGGAAATAATGCCATAATTTGGGTGATTCCATGAATCCAAGCTTCTGTATGTTTCCAATATGATGTGAAGCAGAATTACATGGGAAACCCATTTTTTCAATGTCTACCATGCTGCTGTGGTAACAAATGAATGGGCCCTCTAAGATGAAAGGGTAGGGCCATGGATGCATGCCCAGTTTGCCCATACCTAGGTTGAGTGTCTAAATATTATAGGGAAACTTTGAAGAGACAGGAAACTAGGGTTGACATACTCAAAATCCAGACACAAAAGTTGGCAAAAAAAGGATATTTTGGAGCTATTTTTAAGGAAAATTGGGGGGGGGGGATGACGACGACACTACTGGCATGGATTGCCATACATTATGACAATTTCCACCCGGACACGGTTTCTGACTGCTGTATTCCGGGTATGTCTGGGAAATTCCGGACATATGGGAACCCTAAAGGAAAGGAATGCAGAGAAGGGCAAGAGAATCAGCCATACATATAGCAATCCCTTTTCAAGAGCAGAAACTGAAGGACTATTTTTGTTTCATTCATTTAACTTTTTAAAAAGAGGTTTTGAGTAGAGGTCTGAAAAATAATGTATAGCACAGCCATAGCAAATCAAGTGTTCCCACATTTTGTTGATATGAAAAAGAAGATGCTCAATTAACTTCAAAAGCAACAAGCACACAGATGATGGGAGAAAGTACCTCTCTCTACACAATGTCATTAACCTGTGGAGTAACTCTTGGCAATAAGAGAATACTGAAGGTTTGGATCAGATTCAAACTAGCTTACACATTTTTACAAAAATAATAATACTCAGAGGCTCACAAAAGAACATTTAAGAAAGAGAAGGAAGAGGGGTAAGGGATGGAGAGAGAATTAAATGGAAATTCTTCTCTCATCATGCATTTATTTTTCTACTCTCATTCATGCCCTCTCCCAGTTTGCCATCTATTGGTCCAAAGGATTTAGGCCTGCTGAAATGGACTGGCATCCTGCATAGGTTTGGCTCACAAATGCACTACTAGCACACACACAACACTAAGTTATAGTAAGTTTGGTCCTAGTGTGGTTTGTTTGAACATCTAATCATGGTCTGTTTTCTGGCAACAAACAGCAATATGAAGCTATGGTTGGTTTGTTGGCTTGTATAAAACTATGGTTTGGCATTATATCTGAACCAAGCAGTATGGCTTGGTTTGTCCATCCTATCCTACATGTTCACCAAAGCTCAAGCTTTGGAGAAACAAGTTGTGACGTGTTTGCTCATCAGCAACTGGGTCTTTTTCTGAGTATGGGTGTATCACAAAGAGCCTTGCCAAAGCATCTCCATCAGACTAGCTCTACTATTGCCTCATTATAAGTTAACTTGGATCACAAATGTAATTTGAGATCTTTTCAGACATACTCCCCCTTAAACATGAAATTCTAAAGCAATACCTGGCTGATAATTCTATAATTCCCAGCCAATTCAATTGAATGACGTGAAATAGAACAATTTCCAGTTCCTTAGGGATATATTTTCTGCAGGAGTGGTATCTTTCCTGATTTAAAAACAAACAGAAAATATACATGCTGGAGAGATTACAGAACTAAATGTGTGTGTGTGTGTGTGTGTGTGTGTGTGTGTGTGTGTGTGTCAGTCAGTGTCAGCAGGCACCTTCTGCATCAACTTTTAAATGCCTGCTGAAAACTTTTCTATCCTGCCAGGCCTATGCAGGCAATTAAGAGTACATCCCCCGCAATGGTCTACTGAACAACTTTCTTTTGCTTTTAAATATATATTTTTTAATTATTGTTTGGTTTTATGTTTGTATATTGTTAAAAAGCTTCCCAAGACCAAGAGACAGCAAGTTGTATTGGAGACAGCAAGTTGTGGCATCTTCAGTTATTTAACAAGTACTATCCAAATGGACACACAGAGGCAACTGATGCGATATTTCCCCACCACACAATAATGGTGGGAAACTGCATTACAACTACTGCATTGCATCTGGATCTCTCAAACCACCAGGCATTTATTGAACAATAAACAAATTGTTTAGAAAGGCCCTTGGTACCCTGTTTAAAGGCTTTTTGGAATGAGTAATGTTTGCTTACTCAAGGGCCTGGGTTTCCTAAAGACTTCTATTATCTACCAGGTTGCTCAGCCTTAAAAATATGTGACATATAGCACATGAAAGAAAAGCAAAACAAAAGTGAGGTTTTACATTTGTAAAACTGTTCTTCAGATGAAAACAATCACAATATTAACATAAAAGCTTTTATTTTTAGGGATGGTTAAATTGCTAGGTTAAAGAGGTTAGCCAGCATAAAAGATATTGGAAAAAACCTGTGGAAATCTGCTTGAAATTAAAGTAAATGATTACAGCAATGTAGAGCATTCATCTGAGGGTTGCTTCACAAATTATATTTTGCTTGCGTGCTGCAGGAAAGACGTACACTGTCACTTATTGTGTGCATTGTTGGTGTTCATTGTGCTGGCAAATCCACAGTTTAGGAATCCTAGTTTAGATGGGATAAGGGTGAAAGAATCTGGTTAAGAGGCCTAGGTAGAAAATGTTGGGTGATCTGACATGTATCCCTTTGGTGGCACTCTCAATACATTTCTTAGGGTTTTGGAATATCCACTCCCTACTTTAAATCTCTGAGGGAGAAGTGTGTGTGTGTGTGTGTGTGTGTGTGTGTGTGTGTGTAAAATCATAGCATAACCTTTCAATAACCATCTACATTCAGTAATATTCACTTGTGACACTAGATAAATAACACTCAATATCTGTTAATAATTAATCTGTGCAATAATTGTACATTAATAATTAAAATTGATGTATTTCCCCTCTGCCCAATTCTCTATATGCCTACAGCTGCTTTAGAAGCAGATATGGTAATTCTGTAATTCCCACGCCATACATTTAAAGCACATGGCTTCGTCCAAGAACCCTGGGAACTGTAGTTCACTCATTGTAAAGCTACCATTCCCAGCACCTTTAACAAACTACAGTTTCCAGACTTCTTTGGCAGATCTAGTTGAACCACCCTCCTTCTTACATTCGGATCCAGCCCTGGGGTGACACTCAAGGGACATGGAGACTAGTCATAACTGGAGCAGGAGATGCATGACTGATGCTGAAAGCAGCAGCATTATGCGTAGTGAAATAAAATGTATTGATAATTAAAATGCCACCATTGCACAGAATTTCCCCATACTCATAAGCAGCATCCATGAAGGAGTGCAGTGACATTGCCTCTTACGTTCTGTTTTACTACGTGTTACTGGGGAGAAAGGTGAAGAGGAAACATGAGTTGTTGTCTTAGTGGCAGCCATGTGGCTCTTTTAAAAACACACTGCTGCTTAATCTAGAGCAGAGATACCACTAGGTCTAGTACACCTGTGGGAGGGATCACCGTCTCCCATTCAAACCCCTCTCCCTACTCATATATGTATACAGGCCCTAAGACCAGTGTCTAGGCTTTTGACTTTGGTGGCCTCTTAGGGGCAGGTTCTCCTGCAAGGCTGCACTGTGAAAAGCTCTTCTCATGGAAAGTTTGCTCAGTGGCCTGGACTCAAAGTGGGGGCTGATGGAAAAAAAGTTTGGGTGGGTTTTTTTTTTTAGCATTTTAAATAAATATGCTGTGCTGCTGCTTGATTTGGCCCTTGGCAATTTAATGTTTATGTTATTGATTTTATATGCTTTTATCATTTCAGTGTATGCTACTCTGAATGTTTTATTACAGAAAGGCAGCTGAACAGAAAGGTTATCAATAAAGAATAAATATTTATGTCCCAAAAAGCTACATACTTGCTCAACACAGACTGATCCCAGCTTCAGCGTTCAATCTACTAAAGAAATAATAAAGCTCAGTAGCAGCAGTTGTGGGGGCTGGTCCATGAGTGCAAATGGAGCACTGTCTTGATTCCTGCAACCAGCCCAGAGGGTGTCCCCAGACTGTTTCCTCCTCCTTAGCCTCAGTAGAATTAATTGGCTTCCCCTGTCCTTGGTTCTAGTTCCACCCACTCATGGCCTTCCTACCTTCCATTTTCCCATTCCCAATGGACAGCAGCCGCCACTGGACGAGTGCTTTTAATAATTCAAGGAAAATCAAATAATCTTAAACAAGAGGTGGGGAAAATACTTAAGGAAAAGAGGTCATAACAGATATACAATCCTCTATTCGCTTACCTAGGAGTAAGCTCTACTGAAGTCAATTAGACTTCTGAGTAGACATGTATAGGATTGCACTGTTTGTACTCTAGATTCTTAAATAACAAAAGTTCTTTAGGACGTTTAAAAATACATTTGTAGGCAGGCCTCGTTCTTCAGAACCCAAAACACATACTCCTCACAGCTTCATGGAAGATGGATTCCAAACAATTAATTCCACCACTGTCATCTCTCAAGGAGAAATCACAACCAATTTATGGGAGGAAAATCTTCATTTTCAGGTATTGATTGGTTCAAAACCACTTGAAGGAGATATCACTATCTAAAGTATTTTCAGTTACCACTCCAGACTATACAAAAAGGTTAAATACAAGCCATTATAGGGAAGGAAGGACACTTGCTCAGTAGCAATTTAACAATTGCTAAAAAGTAGCTTCAGGGTATCTGAGTGATGATAACTGGTATCTATTTGTTAAACATGTATTTGTAGAAGGCAAGGTTTGGCAGCCTGAATCTGTGACTTTGGCAGTTTTTCTACTAAAAAATGGTGGCTACACTACTGTCAAAAGGGATAACAGAATGACGTAAGGTGGCCGCCTACGCATCACCAACAAAGAGGATAAATGAGGACAATAATTTGCATTAAATCTGAAAATGCTCATTTATGTGTATAGATGCAAATTTATAAATGGTTGCTACAATTTAAATAGAAATGTATTAGAGCTCACTGTGGTGAGGAAGACACCAGGTGACATGTGAGCCTGCTCGTTCTGCTGGCCAGGTGCATCTAACTGTTGATGAGCAATTTCAAGGCTTTTGCTTCTTCCTCTTATGGTTTTATATGTTTAGACCAGTCTTGGACTGAATAGCCCTCAAACAGAAGACACCTTCAAATAAAGGGCTGTCCACTGACAGGCATTCAAATGAGAGGATTGTCTGTAAAGCATAGCCCCTAGAACAGGCATAGGCAAACTCCGGTCCTCCAGATGTTTGGGACTACAATTCCCATCATCCCTAGCTAACAGGACCAGTGGTCAGGGATGATGGGAATTGTAGTCCCAAACATCTGGAGGGCCGGAGTTTGCCTATGCCTGCCCTAGAATGAAGGTACCAAGGCACATATGTTTCTTCAAAGCTTCCACAAGTTACCAGGCTTCATGAGGAATGTTAGGCCTGGAGCATTTTTTTTTTTAAAAAAATCCCTATTATACATGGATGCCTCTGAAAGGCTTGTAGGATTTGTGTTACTGGCCTCACAATTGCCTGGTCCATTGTTCCCACCTGTATCGGCAGGAAGTGCAAAATGCCTTTTCCTCCACGCTGCAAATTACAGGCTTCATCTCAGAGAAGGAGTAGAATTAGTAGCGATGCAGGAGACGGCTATATAATTTAACTGCCAAGGAGACAGCAGGAAGGGGAAGCCCTTGCTTATTACACTCTGCAGGGGCGGGGGGGGGGGCAAAGGGGAGTCACTTGCATCTCCTGGGTCCAAGCATGAGGCAGTGCGAGATGAGACACAGAGACTAAGGCACAAACACTTGCACAGAGAACTGCTCCTCTGCGGGATTAAAACTAAGCATTTTGGTTAAGTGAGTATATTTCCTCAGCATCTTTGAGTTAGCAAAGACTTTAGAAAGACAACGATAAAGAGAAGGTGAGGGAAAGTGCCTGAAACCTAGCCATGCCCACTAAGGAGACGGATGTAAAGGAGGGCAGGACTCCATTGTTTTTAAAAACTATGTAGATGAGGGGAATATTATTTTTTTTGGCAAGTTCAACTTGTCATGCCGGGCTGAGAAAAGCTGCACTTGCTTATATTTCCTTTTCTACACAATTACAAATATTTAATAGGTAAAGGCACTGGACCAGACCTTGCATCTTGTCATTCTAACATCCACCTGTCCCTTAGAGTCAGACCACCCAATAATTCAGCTCATGAAGACACAGGCTGTTATAAGTGGCCACTCAGTTATTGGCTAGAAGGTACAGATCCTCAGAGTGCTATAAGATATGCACAGTAACACCACCACACCAGAAAGAAGGGAGGCGCAAAGTAATGTGGGTGTGGCTTCCTATGCAATTTGTTTAAAAAGGTAATGCTATAGATGATAGATAGATAGATGATAGATATTTCAAGACATTGTTAGGAGGGTGCCATCTACATGTTTATGTTTGCAGCTACAGAAGGAGCTCCGTATGCTAACAACTGCTTTACATTTTATATGGCACTCATTATACTAGCCCTCCAAATCCACAAGAGTTACTAGCCCACAGATATTTCTTACTCTCTGGGTGATTCATTTCAAAAGATAATATTCCTGATCACTGGGTGAGCGGGTAAGTGGGTGAGTGTGGAATCTTATTTAGCCCATGTGACCAAGCAAGTAGCTATTTACAAGACTGCAGCAGGTCATACTCAAGCTACTTCCCTGTTACTTCCAGTTTAGTGCTGCAATGCTAAATCAATGATGGGGCCTGGGGTTGCATAGTATTTGTTAGATCAGAAGGCTTTCTGAAGCAAAATAAGAGGATGGCTATCAAAAATGTCCCTTCCAACTCTACAATTCTATTGTCCTGTTATTCTCAGCATTTTAATGTTCATGATTTCCCGTCACTACACAAAAAAGAATTTCGAGGTCCTGATTACCTCTGGCTTCAGAACCTACCAGGCCTATACTCAGGAGTAAGCCCTACTGCATTTAATGGGGCTTAAACTGCAATCCTGTGCACACTTGCCTTGAAGTAAGTCCCATTCCTCAGCCTGCAAGAGCCATTTCACCGGACACCTATCATTTAATGTGCTATGCATGTCCACGTTCCCCCTGCAGGGATGTGACAATTCTCTCTTCACATCTGCGATGTGCTGTAATGTTTCCAGCGTATGGTGTTATGTTAGTTGCTATTTTTATTCGGTCCTATTATAATAAAAGCTTACAGTTAAAATTAGTAGAAGACAGCAGGGGGCACATGTGCTGCGCTCTTTGCAAATGATTAGAAATTGCATTACAAAACAACCATCCCTTTGGATCTTTATACAGCTAGTGGAAAGTCCCACAGCTAATTTCTAAAGAGGGCTACGTGCACTTTAACAAAACCTTACGTTTCTGTCATACATTGGAGATCTCCAAGCACTTTACCAACCAATGGGATTGGCACTGGGATTCTGGAAGACTTGTGGCTATAACACTTTGCTCTAAAATTATCTGAACCCAGCTCACATCTTTGCTTCCCTGTGAGCTGCAGACTAAGTATGCTACCTAAGGCAGGTTTTTTTAAAAGCAGGCTGGGGTGGGGGTGGGGTAGGGGTGGGATGGAGAGTTTATTTTAAAAAATATTCTCGATGTAAGACAGTAGTGAGCATTTTATCAATATATGCAAAGAAGCAATTGACAGAGAGTTCATCCAGGAGAAGAGGTAGAAATAAAATGCTCGGGCACAATTTATGGTGCTGTAATCAATGTTATATCCACCTGAACCTCCATTTGTAACCCTTCACCTCTTTAACTGAATTGGCTTGATCAACATCGGCAGCACAGAGATGTGATGGAATCTATTCTGGGTCAGGGAACCAGCGTCTGACAAAGGGAGAAAGCAGTAATGGCTTGTTTGCCTGTTTCCCAGGCTACTTTTTTAGACCGTGTGACCTGATTTTGTTCATAGAGGCCAAATACCTGCTGCTCTGAATGCATTCAGCTTGAGCATTCATGAAAGCCCAGCCGTAACTAGCCTGCCTCCTGCAAAGTGAGAAGTTATAAATAAAAGTCAGGTCTGAATGATCTGAAACCGGGGGGGGGGGGGGGAATCAGGAGGGGAATGTCTCTCCTTTTCCCTTCAAGTCAAGTGTCTTAAAATAGCCAATAGGAATTTTATCAGGTTTTGCACACAGACATAAAAAAAACCAGCTGCTGCCTTCAGGTAAAACTGGAAATATGTCTGCCCAAAGGGTCATTCTTCTTGGCAACCGTGAAGGAAACTGCCTCCTCAGCCATAAGCTGGGTGTCACTCATAAATCACTGGGGCCAAATGGTATTTATCAGTCTTTGGAAGGTTTTCCGGAGCAAAGTAACAGGGCCAGCAACAAGAAGGTGTAATTTATCATTAAAAACAACTGCTTTACTAGGGCACTGGAGGGTGGCCAATGCTGTGTTCCTCTTTTTAGAAAGATGCTATGGGCGATGCCAGCAATTATAGGCTGGAGATTTTAACATCAGTGCTAGGAAGAGAGCAGAGAAAACCATTACAACCAGAGCTGGAGCTAAATCTCACAACAGATTATTTAGACCAGCAATTAGGAAGAGGATGCAGAGGCTTGAATGCCTGTCTTTAGAGGCTAGGTTGTATTATTGTGGGCCCAGGGCTTAAGTTGCCTGAGATACTCATGTGATTAAAATTAAGAAGAGGGGGGGAAGGTGGGCAAAAATCTGTTATTTCTATATGTTTAATGAGAACATACAACTTTCTTTCAGTATAATTTAGCTTTAAAAAAACACAACTTGAGATTTCCCTGCATTATAAAGCAATACATGTTTATATCAAAGCTATGATTAAATTATCTGAATACATGGATGTGATATTTGCAAATGTTTCGCCTTCATCTCTCTTCTGAGTCTCACCAGTGGTAAGTTTTGGCATTTGTGCAATATGTCAAACTTTATTTTATCACATTCTAAAGCTGCATTTTTCATATTTCTTAATCAGACAGTGCAGTAACCAAAGGGAGGAATGGGGAAGAGAAGGAGGAAAGGGGAGAGGAAAAGATATTGGCAGCCGATCCTCAATGCCAAATGCCAAACTTAGGTACAGCATTCTTTTATAGATAACTCTTAAACATTATGCCAGATCTCTGTAGTGCCTATTTTAGTTGCCATCAGCAGAATATTCATTTCACAGAATCTCATTTAATAGACCTAATAAATTAACCAAATGATCAAGTGGTATGTCATACATTATCATTCACTTAATTTTTTTTTATTACTCAGATCCAGTATACCTGAATTTTGGGTATATACTTTTTCTTTTTTTATGCTGTTGAACAAAAACAATAGACCAATTTCATGCCTGTTGGCATACCAAAGCAAAATTTGCCAGTGACAGTGCTGTCTAGTATGATGGCCAATTCTTGTCTTCACAACAGATGCAAAACTTGAGTCCCATGTACACATGATCCTTAGCATGAATTTTTTCTTTTTCACAGCTGCTGCTCACTGGGATGACATCGTCACTATACTATCCACTATAACCCCAAAGTCTGATTTCTGGTCACTCACTGCCAGTCCAGACCCCATGAACATATATATGAAATTAAGGTTTTGTTTTATTTTGTTTGCCCCAATGTGCATCATTTTCTGCTTGCTTACATTGAATTGCACTTGTCATTTTACTGCCTGTTCACTCAGTTTGGTGAGCTCTTCATGCTCCCTTTTTCTTTTAACCACCCCAAGCAATTTAATATGATCTGCAAACTTGGATACCTCTTGCTCACCACTCATTCTAAATCATTTACAAGCAAGTTAAAAAGCCCCAAATAATGATACTTGGGGTGCTCCACTTTCTATACCCCTCTTTTGGAAGAACTGTTCATTTATTCCTGCTCTCTTTTTCTTAACCAGTTACTGAACCAAAAGAGGACTTCTCAACTCAGAAAGGAAGCAATGGCTAGTTAGCCAAAAAACCTGAGACAAATATAAGACAGGGCAGGCAGCAGGAACATACAAACATCCAATATTGAGCAGATCATGTGCCTGTCCAGGCAGGAAAGGAGGTCACTTGGGGAAATATTTGTAGGAAACATAAATCCAGCTGGAGTTTGAGTCTATAAATACAACTGATCAGAAAACAAGAGACGGTCTACAATTCCAGACAGCCTACTGCTGCCAAAAAGCAGTGGAAGAGAAAGGATTGGAATGTTTCCCAGAAGAACCAATGGCACTGGTTGAAGAGCCACATGGGCTTCCAAGGTCTGGCATTCGTTTTTCATAGGAGTAGACTGGCTCCAAGATATGGTGGTAGCCTGTGCCAAGGTTCTGGGGCCATGGCAGCTACCCAAGGATGGTACCTGATAACTCAGTGTGCGTCCTAAAACATGCCCCAGAATCCTCAGGAATGCACTGGGGCTCTGTGCCAAGCAGGCAGTGGTTCCAGATTTGCCTGGTGCGAGAGTGAGATAGCACACACGGTAGCCTTTTTAGTTGTCACTTATGGCAGACTATTTACAATTATGTAAGCAATTACATAGATGTATGTATGGTATGCATGGGTGTAGCCAGGATTTATTTTAGGGGGGCAGGCTTTATGCTGGGCAGAACTGCGATATCTGCAATGCAATTTATTTATTTGCTTTAGGGGGGAACCATCCCCTGCACCCCCTGGTTATGCCCGTAATGGTATGCCCTTCCTATAATAATCAGAATGTGCATCAGTAAAGTATATACGTGTGTTGTGCGCACACAAACATGCCTTGCACAAGTTGAGAAACAATGTCAGGGATGTTTATTAATAGTCTGCAAAAGATGTGAGCAATGAGGTGGCAAATGCTGCTGATGACCCAATGATTTAGGTTAGCAGAAGCAAGAAAAGAACTGTGGCGGAACAGAATGGAACTGGAACAGAACAGAAATTGGACAAGGAAACAGCAAGTGACACACTGGGCAGGCGACAACAAAGAAATGCACATTGCTAAGTACAATTTAAGCTATTCGCATGCGGATAGGCTTTGGAGTTAGTTATAGCCTTCCAAGAAACAGATCCAGGCTTCAGCACAGGCAGCCAAGGACTCTTGCTTAATGCACCAAGGAGGCGGTAGAAAAAAAGGCAAATGATAACGTGTCAGGCACAGCACTGACATGGGCCTGCCGCATAACTGGTGAATATAAAAATATTAGAAAGCAGTTATAAAACACAGCAGCAGGCAAAGCTCCTCTTTTGGTTAAGCACTTTCAGCCCTGGCTTTCTTGTCTCTTCAGTTGTGATATGAAAGAAGAACCGATCCAAAAAAGGCGGGTGAGGAGGGGGATGAAAAATGGAACTGAAGGATTCTGGATTAAAGGGGGGGAGCCTAAGGATTTCTCCTCAGAATGGCCAAGGACATGATTTTACTGGTTTTATTTTTTTCAGTTTTTAAAAACTCATTTGTAAGTTTCTCTGTAAGTCCATGGAGACTGTTAGCAGGGATGGCTAACAGCCGGCCTGATCCAGCCCACCCAAGGATTTTTTTTCTGGCCCTCCAAAGCCTGACTGATTTTGGTGGCAGTAACAAAAGGAATAAAAATTAGACACAGTGCTGGGATGAGCAGGGATGTTGGAATCCCTTGTTGAGAATGCAAACCACATTCTCCCCAGTCACTTGACCAAGGAGGAATAATAACATACCCTCCAACATTTCTCTGATGAAAATAGGGGCGTCCCATTCCATAATGATTACTTCACTATTTATACCCCACACATCTTATTGGGTTGCCCCAGACACTCTGGGCAGCTTCCAACCTAAATAAAAACATAATAGAACATTAACATTTTTTAAAAACTTCCCTATACAGAATTGTCTTCAGACGGCTCAGTGGTCAGATAACTCCATACCCTCCAACATTTCTCCAATGAAAATAGGGACATCCTAAGGAAAAGTAGGACATTCTGGGATCAAATCAGAAACTGGGAAGCTTCTCTAAATCAGAGACGTCCCTGGAAAATAGGGACACATGGAGGGAATGTAATAAACCCCTCCTTCTCAGCTGATCTGAATGGATCAACTGAGGAAGGGAAGCTGTGTGCCCATACATATGTAGGTAGGTATATATACATAAGTAAATGTGTGTGTGTTCTCTCTGTGTTGTGTGTGCATGAGGAGGCCAAACCTACTTCTGGCCACACTCACCCCTATCCTCCAGCTCCCAGAGGGTTGGCCAAGAGTAAATACAGCCCCCAGACCAAAATAGTTTAGCTAGCCCTGTTCTAAACAAATAAACTTCACTACATTTATTTCAATGTGTACTCTGCTTTTTCAAATCAGTGGGGCTTACTTTTGATTAGTCATGCACAGATCTGAGCTGTTAGTAACCTTTTAAATAAATCACACCAACTCTGCATTCTTTATGTTAGCTGCCTCTACCGCAGTGCATTGCTTTCAAGACTGAGCTTTTGCTTTTCCAAGGCTCTCCCTGTGTTTACGACCTGCTCTTGCAATCTCAACCTCTTGGGTACCTGCCTCCCGACTCTTCCATCCTTTCATGACCCAGCCATTGCTTTGGAAGGCCGGGATCTTTGATGTGTACAAAACTGCCCAGTACAAAACTTTACATTCATTCTTCACTCCTCATGAGAAAGTCTTCAATTTCTTTCTTATTCTCTAGGTGCTTTGGGAGGATAGAATGACAGTTGAAAGTATCTCAGAAGTCATCTAGTCCAGTCCCTGAAGGATGCAACTATAGCCAGGATGGGGAACCTCAGGCCAAGGGTCTCAATGTAGCCAGATTCTGGCTCCCCAGGCTGCACCCCTGGCTGGCTCTGCTTTGGACCCGGAGTGTTTTTGCCTGGCTGGAATATGTCACTGAACTCTAATAATGCTTCTTGCTTGTCTGAATAGGGGAGGATGTACAGAAACTGTACATTTGTTGCTCCACCCTCTATTGTCTCTGGCCCCACCCACCACTGGTATGCGGCACTTGGAAGGTTGTCCAGAAGGGAATGTCAGTCATAGCGAGGTTCTGGATATTGCCTTAAGTTTCTAGATCCTTTTGCAGCCCTCCTAGCTCTAATTGAAACTAATAATCAGTTAGTTTGCCCAGGCTCTGAGTCTAGCAAGTCATTCTGCCTGGCCACACTCTTCAGTGTCAATTGCCGCCCCCAAGCACTACCACAATATAAATATTAAATAATGAGAGTTAATATTTAATTCACTCATAGGCCTTCTTATGGAGACAAAACAGTTTAATAGAATTCACAAAAGGGTCAGACATTTATGAGATTCTGCACAGCATTAGCAATGACAGCTGCTACCTCTGAATAAAAATTATTAGCTAAAGACCAGGAATTTCCCCCTAAGGATAGTAACAGTAGATGGGCAATCAATGTGCCATAAAGTTCCTCATACATTTTCCTTGAGCTTATTGGGGTGGATTCAAACAAAAGGCTCTGCAAGGAAAGCTACAAATATATGAACCTTGTATATTTGACATTAACGAAACTGTGAACATTGCTTTTAAAAATGGTTTTAGACATACTCTTTTTAGAATGCAAGTAATTGTTGTAAGCCTTTGAAATGTTAAATCTGTTTTCCTTTTTTCCTTACAGATCTTATTTGGTGCCTAGTGAAACCAGTGTATGCATCAGCTTCCTTTTGTTAATGCCTAACCTAAGGCTCTTACCTGGGAATCTTGAATTCTCTAATGAACTAGTGAACTGCCTGACATACCATAAGGATGACAGGCCCTGAGCAGCTCATGGGACGCCTGGTTCCCCACCACCATTCATCTAGTGCAATTCCACTAGCTAGGATGAGTATTATGAACCCTTCCTACTGCAAGACTACTAAGCAAGGCATGACAACCATCTCCATGGAATTGCTAACACAATACCTGGGTGAGGGCTTAGTAACACAAGATTACTGACGGATGGAGGAGTTTCATACCTGGATAATCCTACCCTATTGCAATTGCTTCTCCTCGACCACATCCTCTTCCCCAGAACATCAGGAATGCCAATGACAGAGGGCCTGGATGGTGGAGGCAGGCACTGCTTCTGGTTGTCTGAATACTTTCCAGCATGGATGAGCCTTATGCACTAGTTAAAGCAAACCTAACAGAATGGTTTAGAAGTGGGAGGATCAGAAAGATCGCCTGAAACAAGCAAGTCTGACGCAGAACAGGCTGCATTGGCCTTACATATGTTGGTGCAAAAAGGAAAACTCAGTAAGGGGCTGGTATATTTTCCTGCAAGTTCCCCCACCTTCAGAGAGCAATGAAACAACAGTGCACTGAGATCAAGCTGCACCTCTTGAACTCTGCTCCTTGTTATGTCACCAAGACACCACATCAACCTTGCAGAACATAATACAATCTGCAATGTTGTTCCAGACAGCATCCCAGTGGGTGGTAATGAGTTGGTAGGCAGAAGCCCAATGTGAGTTTGTAGGTTTCCAATGAAATTTGTGAACTTTAAATTTGCTTGAAAGAAGCTGAGCTCATTTCACTCCTGTGCCTGCTATGATTACCACCTCTCCTCTTTGGGAGCTTTGTAATAGATCATACAAAGCTTGCTTTTTAAACCAGTGTCTCATGACAACGCAGACAATCAAGTTGGCCCTATTCCAGTGGGACTACTTTCTGCTACGGTACAAAAAAGGAAGAAGCTGGTGCTTATTGCAGATAATGTGACAATTCATACTAGGAAATACATTCCCTAATTAATTTATGTCAGGAGGAGCAGACTTATCTACCTGTTTTACTTGCCATTGCTGTATTCCCACTCCCCTTCCTACCATATCAGTGCTGTATATTCAGTGTCACTCCAGTTCTCCTTTGGACCACATGCAAATATTCACTGATGGACTCACTTCCTTATTCATATTTGCTCTATCCTCTCTTGACTCCCTCATGCATCAAAAATGCACCACACACAGGATGATAGTAAGCAGCAGTGATGGTAGATGGTGGGGTTGGGTTCCAGCATTGACACAAGGCACTGGTTATCCATGTAAGCTGGTGCTTGGAGTCTTACACCGAACCCCATGAGCAGCTACCTGAGTACAGTCTGTCATGGGATTAGGCTTTGAATCTTACTGTAGATCCTCTACATCCACACCTGCTTTGCTTCAGCATACATTCAACCTATTCCTCTTCCACCCTTGGTCACCAAAGCCTAAACCAAGTCCTCCTTTGTTCCCAAATCTTTAGCTCATAATATCTACAAGTTTGCACATTTTTTCTTACAAAGGAGTGTTTACTTAGGATCTCTTCACAGGCACAACTGAGGCATCTGTCTTCAGTAACCTGCAACAATCATTCTTAGATCGAAGTATCAGAAGTGTCTTGCTGGTGTGTATCAACCTGGCTCAGCATTCTTTTCTAGAATCTCAGCAATGAACAGGCACTGGGTGGACCATTGGCCAGTTTCTGGTGGATCACAGCCTACTGTTTACCCACCTACTCTTAAAAAACAACAACTCCTCTTCATTACATCAACACCAACTCAATACCATCTTTATTTTGAACTTTTCTGTCTACATTTGGAACACATATGCCTGAAGAAAATTTCTGTGTAACTCAAAAGTTTATACGCAGCACCTTGATCTTTGGTTGCCCAATGAAAGCAACTTCCTCATTTGCTTGGCATTTATTGCAGTGCTTTCTCCACTTACTGCAGAGAGCAAGATGACTGACTACTTTGTGCAGGATTCCTCCCGTAGTCTCAAGAACACACCACTGAGATTGAAAACATTCAGGGATATAGTACTGCTAGTGTTTAGATAAGGCAAACTTCGCTTGCACTCATTGATTCACTACTGGGTGAAATAATTTAGTCTGCTCTGCTTCCCAGCTAAATGGTAACAGGGTAGGTTAGGGTCATCACGGCTAAGGCAGGGATGGGAAGGGATTGCAAATCCACAAAACAATTGGGGCACCCTTCCTTTTGAAAGCTGCCATGGTCTGTTTTGTAAACAGTTTCCTGCTCAGGGCATAATGTCACCTTCTGAACATTATCTCATTGTAAAGCCCTTCAGGGATACTTGGTACATGAGACCTGATTGGCCGTGACATGTGGAGTGCTGCCCATGGCCATCCGCCTCATCCCTTGAGCTTTCTGTAGACTCTGTTCAACTTCGACATTAAATGATATGTCAACACATCTCCAACCAGTGCCCTGAGGGATCAGGCCTCCCAAGGGCCTTCTATATTATTCTAATGACCCCTGTAGCCATGTCCCCAGAACAGAGAAGAGCTGTTCTTAGGCCACAGATGCAGCTTTGATTGTGTTGCTGAGTTGCTGGAGCAAAACAGCATCCCTTGGCTTTTCTATTTTTTCCCCAGGTAGTTATTTCATTTTTTCCTGTTAGAAAACCAGGAAGTGAGATACCCTACAAAGCAACTGTAGGGGGAAGATGCAGCCTCATATCTGCTTGGGGTATGTTGGCCATCCAGATAGCAAATGTCCATCATAACTCAATTCACAATTATAATGATTTAGGAGGATCCTTGAATAGTGCAGAAGGATCTAATGTTGATCTGATATTCACATTATCCCCAACCCAGTCTCATAATAATAATAATAATAATAATAATAATAATAATAATAATAAATTTTATTTATATCCCGCCCTCCCCAGCCGAAACCGGGCTCATAAAGTCCTAGATTAGATTCATCCTCAGGAGAAAATTATTGGAACCAGAGCCAGCTCTGATCCCAAGTACTTCTCTGAGCCCAGCCTAACCTTTATGGTATCATTGCCTGAAGTTGGCATAAATGCTTTTCACAAGTACATTATGTTTTCACTCCTGATCAACTGGTTGCACTGACCATGCCCACACAATTCCCTTCAAGAGAATGCCAGCACATTAGGATAGTGATCACTTGTCTGCTTGACTCCCACTATCAATTGCCATATGGGGGTGTGGGAAATCATACATATGATTTGGATCAAACTGGAAAGGCTGCACAGGGCATGGACAGATAGTATGTCTGCAGGACAGAATGTGTTGCTCACCTGAGATTTGGTAGGGATCTACAAAGCTGGACAGGTTGTTTGAACAACTAACATGCACGGGACATATGGAATTTGGATGCTCTGGACAGAAGGCCACCATAGTCATACCACATAGGAATGAGGGGTGCTTTTTTCCATTCTGCTCTGATAAGCAGGAAGAGGCTTCAGTAGCTGTGCAGAAAAAGAGAAGATGGCTGCCTGGCTGCACGATGGTGGCACGTAGAAGGAAGCAATAAGAATAGCTATTTCATACTGTCACATGGAGAGCTTAAATCTTTAACAGAGCTTTTTGATGAACCGTACATCATTTAAATAAATGAACAGTCCTCTAACAGGGCTGAGAACATCAAAATGAGGACAGCCTCACTTTGTAAGAGCAAGTGGTTGCTCTCCATGGGAAACATGCTGTCAACCTCAAAAGACTTCACTAATTAGCAACGGTTTGGTTTCAGAATTCTATGGTATGTGGTCAACATGTGTGCGCCTTTATGTGGGTGTGACATTCAGGCATGCATTGCACAGAACCAGTGCACAGACCAGAGAGACATGGGCACTCTTGAAGTTTAATGCAGTCTAATACACAGGTGGTGCATGTGTCTGTCTGTATGAAAGAGGGAGACAGAGACAGAAATACAGCCCTTTTAAAAGTGGCGCATCTGCTAACAGGTGCTCTATATAGGACCATTGCTCCCCTACAGAGCTGATCTCTGATGCCACCTGGTTCAAATTCTTTCTCACTGCCATGCATAGCTCTGGTTTCCTCTTCCAGATGATCCTTATGCACAGAGACAGGAAAATGTCCCCAGTGAGCTTTCATGTGGTAACTGAGTTAGTTGCCAGTGCCAAATGAAGACTCAGATTCTGTCTCTACAACAGGGATGAGAAACCTCTGGCCCACCAGAGGTTCAGATCTGGCCCATGAGACTGTTTCCCCCAAAGCATGGCCCCCTGCCCCATATCTAACATCATATGCTTGTGCAATGGCTAGGGGAAGAAGGCTTTGGCTTCCTGCCTATCAGCTGATGGATGGGCAAGCCAAAGGCTGCTAGAATGGCTATGCAAGGCTGTCAATGTGATTTGTGCAGGGGCTCTCAAGCACCCAATGGCTGCTGGTGTTTGGGATTTGAGGCACAAAAAATTCTGCTGGGTGGGTGGGACAACCCATTGGTCAATCATCAGTCAAAGTTGGCCAATGGGGTGAGGGTGCACTCCAGGTAAGGATCTGGCTCACAGAACCATTCAGGTTCCTCACCCCTGATCTACAGTATAACTTGAGCTTAAATATTAGAAGCCCGCTCAACAGTAACTCAAGAGCAGGGTAGTAGTGTGGCTGTTCTCAGTGCCGGATTTACGTATAAGCTAAACAAGCTATAGCTTAGGGCCCCACTCTCTTGGGGGCCCCAAAAAAATTTAAAGGAAAAAACCCTGGATGTACATTTCCAAAATACAAGATAAAAAAACAAATAAAACCTACATACAGCAACAGTGGCAAATGGCATTGGATACCTATTAGGTCCATAAATTACCATATAGCACAGGCTTCCTCAACCTCGGCCCTCCAGATGTTTTGAGACTACAATTCCCATCATCTCTGATCACTGATCCTGCTAGCTAGGGATCATGGGAGCTGTAGGCCAAAAACATCTGGAGGGCCGAGGTTGAGGAAGCCTGATATAGCATATATTCAACACAAAAAACAGTGGCAATTTGTTGTGGACAAAGGACAGCTGGACATATAAAGGGCCCCATTACCTTCAGTAGCTTAGGGCCTCATCAAACCTAAATCCGACCCTGGCTGTTCTGAGGAACAGCATCCCTGTTGAGATATGACAGGCACCTGGTATTTGTACTTTCTGGAAACAACTGAAGACATTTTTGTTTCAACAAGCTTTTTTGCACCTGCTTTAATCCTCTCGCACTTAGGGATCCCGGTGGGAGCTGATATTCTTTTCTGCTCCTGTTTCTGTATACCCATCCTTTCAGGCTGGCATTTGTTACTGGTTAATTCCTCCTCATGAAGCTAAGTGTAAACATCCAGAGGGGAGGCAGGCACATGTTAACTGAGCCATCTATCAGCAAGGCCACAAAAGAGGGAGCTGTCCCTGTCTCTGATTTATGCGTTGTGGGCAGGGGGGAGTGAAGGAGGAGGAGCAGCAGTAGCAGCTCACACAAGGCTCATGGGACAAAAGGCAGGCAGGCACTCGGTGCCTTTGATTTAAGGCAACGGGGCCATCAAAGGGAAATTTGCAACCTGCATCTCCCCTTGCAGAGCATACTTAACTACAAATATCAAACAGGTTGCTAATAAAAGCTCCCAGGGTCTCCTCCGCTTTGCACGCTTGGCTTCTCAGTACCCAGCAGCTGACTGACCCCTACTGGTAACAATGAAGCGATTTATATCCTATTGCCTGTATGAGCTTTCTCATGCGCCACACTGTCCCAGGGTTTATTCCAATTACACATTGCGGGAAGGTCCTAGAGATCGTGTAAATAAGAGTTGGCAATGTATGCGAAATATATTTGCTTGCATCCAGCCGCGGAAAAGTGGGAAAGGGATGGATTTCCCCTGACTAGTCCTTTTGCATGCTTCAGGTGGCAATCCTCTACCCACTCATCCAGGAGTAAGCCCAGCTGGACCCAAAGGGGATTCCTTCTCCCGAGAAGCCATGCACTCAGAGATGGAGCCTTTTTTTAGGATTCAACAATAACAAAAAAAACCCCCGCAGTAACAACTACATCAGTTCATTACAATTGACCATCTTTAACAATAATTTAAAAATTACAGAACATCACTTTAACTTACTCGAGTTTCCATATTTAACTTTTGTCTCTTTACTCTTTATCTCTTTCTTAGCAGGTCAAAAAGAAAAGGACCAAAGAAAGAGGTATAAAGAAAAAAAGGGGGGGGGGAGAGAGCGAAGAAAAAAGAAGGAAAAGTTAAGATTTATTTTTTTAAAAAAAATGAATAGAAAATAAACACATTTGACCTCCGATTAGACTCAGAAAAAGATTCAGGGGAGTGCAACTGGGTTGGTCGAACTGGATGTGAAGCCTTGGAGGTGCCGTTGGGGATGCTACAGCTAAAATTTGGAACAGAGCGAGAGAGGAGGAGGGGCACTGAATTTTGGCACTGGAAAGGGTGCTGGTGAAATTTGAGACCTTCCTTGCGGAACTACTCAACAGAGTAGTGATTCTAAGCCTTGCCAGCAGTTGAGAAGCGGAGGGGTGGTAGTGGTAGCTGTTCCAGATTAATTTGTAACTCTAAGAAGTGTGATCTTCTGAATGTACACTATGCCACTATATTCAGAGTGGGAGTTCAGTACCAGAAAGGAATGGTAGGCTATAAATGTCTTAATGAAATAAATAAATAAATATGTTGGCAAGCCTGCTTAATACAGATTGATTTGTTCCCATTAACTTACTATTAACTATTATTGTGCTTACACAGCCTGTTGAAGAGTTACTTAAAAAGGGAGTGGAAACAGTTATCAGTTATTCACAGGTAACTCCCAGTGATGTGTGTTGTATAAATACGAGAGTAAGTAGGTACAGAATTGTAGTAATGTACAGTCCCCACCAACACCATGGGCTCAAGTTTTATGAATACTCAGCTCACTACGTTTTTACTCCTAACATCTTAAAAGTTTTTGTTGTTGTTTTTTTAAAAAAGCAAAGTTAAAGCAAGTGTGATAAATGCTCCCATTTTGGATGGCCTGATATAACAGGAAAGGTGAAATTTCCCTTTTGATAGCCTTGTATGCCTCCTCCCGGCAACTCCTGCAGCCAAGCTGGTGCCAAATGTATGCTCTGCTTTCCTTTGGAGCACATCAGTAAGGCTGAGTGGGGGAGGGGTGTCTTGTCATATGGGCAGCCCAGGACCTCCATACAATACACGCTGCCCAAGCTTGAGCCCCAAGGAGGTTTGGCTTCACCCCCCGGAAGCACACTCCATTGTCTCTAGAGACAGACAGATGACAACAACAAAAATGTCCTCATAATGCTCCAGATTAAATCATTTTAAAGCAAATTTCTACATTTGAAAGGAAGGGACAAAGCTACTGTTATATCACTCTAATGTCCCTCTGATAGTGTGATTCAAAGAGGTCTAAACAGACCACAGTGTGATTCTATAATAAGTTATTATAGGATTTACTTCTAAATAAGAGTGTATAAGTTAGCAGGCTATGAGACATCAACAGTGCAGCTCTGTGGAAGGAATTCAATGTCATGCTAAGGTGATCGTTCTGTCAGGGCAAGCAGATAGACCGATTTCCCACCTCTCCCCCGCCCCTGCACAGGGCTCTCCTGACCTCCTCCCCCCCCCCGTTAATTTTGGGACTGTGGGAGGCACACAGGAGGAGGGGAGAAGGGAAATCCCCATTGCGCAAGTGGAAGTCCTTGAGCATAGCTTCTGCTGATGGGACTCATTAGTCCCTGCTCCTGCCAACCTAGCAGTTTGAAAGCATGTCAAAGTGCAAGTAGATAAATAGGTACCACTCTGGTGGGAAGGTAAATGGCATTTCCGTGCGCTGATTTGGTTCGCCAGAAGAGGCTTAGTCATGCTGGCCACATGACCCGGAAGCTGTACGCCGGCTCCCTCAGCCAGTAAAGCGAGATGAACACCGCAACCCCAGAGTCGTTCACGACTGGACCTAACAGTCAGGGGTCCCTTTACCTTTTAAGCATGCATAAGACAGCCGTCTAAAGACTGCAGTCCTTTGCTCACTTTCCTTGGAGTAAGCCATATAGCACAATCCTATATATAGTCCCGCTGTTGGACTGTGTATAAGCCTGTACTTTGTGGCTGGGTGCAAGCAGTTAATTCCTAAAACAAGGGGAATAAATTTCCCTATTAGCATTACTATAGTGCTAGCCCCAATAAAGGATTGTTAGTTTGTTAACTATATAAACATAATGTGGGTAGGGGGCGCTGTAGGGTAGGCGGTACTAGAGATTGCATTTGCTTTGTATTTCTGTTTCTCAGTTCCCACTTGCTGTCATTTCCTCAGATCCCACACAAGTCAATGGAGTGGTTAAATTGACTAGCCCAGCCCCCAAGCAATTTCTGGTTTAGTCACAAGGGAAATTTCAACCGTAAAAAATAAGTGCTCTTGAATGTGTTAGAGAGGGGGAGCACATACTGTTCAAAGGAAAATAAAGTTTTTTAAATAAGAAAATAAGAAAACCCTTCTGAAAATGGTAGGTCATGGTTGTGGGAGGTAGATAATCTTGCATTATTTCACCACATTATTTCACTGCATTATTATTAAGGCAACATGAGTTATTATGAAGATGAATATATACATATGTCCTTCACCATGCAAAAACAACTTTTAAACAAAAACAGAACAATTCAGGCTGCAATCATATTCCCAATTAACTGGGAGTGAGTCCCATTGGACTCAATAGGGCTTAGGTCTGAGTTGATGTGTATATGATTGCACATTTTAAAAAATCTTCAAAATTACTTTGCAGAACAACGTCATGGAGAACAAGGGGAATTGAGAATAAGTGTAGTGACTCAGCAATGAAGCTCAATGGTTGAAGCTAGTCACTATCTCTTAACCTCCCCTACCTCACAGGGGTAGGTAAAATGAGGCAGTGGAACCAGCTCCCTGGAAGAAAGGCAGAGTATAAAAATCACACACACACACACACACACACACACACACACACACGGTCATGCTTCTGGAATCTGGTTACAGATTTTTCCAGGTATCACTTGAAGCACCCGGTCAAAAACAGTTTGTTCAGTGGGAAAAGCAAACTAGCATGTGTACTATTGGTAAAGACAATTTGTCTTCCATTCTCAGAGAGGATATCTGTAAATAGCCTAAGTGACCTTGACAATGTGTCCTAATGTAGGCAGAGTAGTGATTCTTATCCACATTAACAATATATCAACTGTGGCTGTGTACACCCTTTACTTTTTAAAGCATGTTCAAAACACATTCTTTCCCTCACAGGATTACCCCTCAGTGTTACAATTCCCAGCAACCCTTAACAAAGTACAGTGCCCATAATTTTCTGAGGGAATGAATGGGTTTCGAAGGTATATTGTGCATGAGCCTCTGTATTAGGGTGTGTTGTTTATTCTGAATTAAACAACCCCAAATGACGGGCATGGTTTTGTGAACGTGTCCCCATCAACAGAAAATGTCTTCTTTTGGTTTTAGGGAGGCGTTTCCACTTCCACAGATAATCTTTGAGAAATCACATGTTCAGCGTGCTCCAACTCCATCAATGCAAAAAAAAATCACTTTGCTTGTTCCTACTGGGACAGTCATACTTTTCAGAAAGGCATGGTACTCAATGCTGCCTCCTCCACCCGCTATCTAGACAAGCTTCCAGTGCCCTCTGCTGGCACCAGGTTCCCTCCAGCCCACTCTCCAGTTATAGATCTCTGGTGCTGAGGCATGGAGCTGCATTTTCCACCTGCATGCTTGGCTGCCATTACTGAACGTAATGGCTTGGTAGTTTTGGAAATGGAACCTTCAGTCTGGGTGACAGATGCCCGAGTCCGCTCCCGCTATTGTTCCATACGGCAGGCAGTGGAGTGAAGAGTGGCAGAAAGAGCCAGTTGTAATGTTCTCTGCCCGGAGCAGTTTTGTGTGTGCATGAGCGCGTGCTTGCGAGGGGAGTGTTCTTCCCCAAAGGCAAGATGTTCCCAAATTGATTTTTTAAAAATGTCTTTGTGCATGCTTCTAAGGGGCAGAAGAAAAGAAAACGAGCGAAAAGAAAGGGAGAGAAGAAAGGCAAGCATGTCTCTGACATTTTGAAATACGGCTCAAATTATGGAAACCAAATGGAGACAATGGCTCCCGTCTGCTCTCCTGATGCCGTTGGCTCCGTCTCAGTGGCAGCCGTACCACCACCGCCCACCCACCCCCCAGCCTAAGTGCAGGGACCTTGCTAACAACGTCAGAAAGAAAAAACAGAAAGGGAGCAGGAAGAACAATGAGAGATGGGTTTCCTTTCTGCCTCTTTTTCCCATGATGAAAAAGCTTCAAGGGAGAACCAATGCTTTGTCAGGTCAGAACTACATTTATTTTCAGTTGGAAGGGATGGTGAATTCATGGCAGAAAAGGTAACTCAGTGCTGCGGAGGAGTGAAGAGCAGCAGGTGCCTAACCTGCCCTTGCAAATTTATTTAATTTGGGGAGGTGCCAACCTTTATTTATTTATCAAACGTATTAGTCACCTGTTATCCAAGAGACTTGCACTGAAAAAATATGTTTACATAAATTCATTATACCACAGAAAAGGGGGAGGGATCAAAAATGCAGTGATATTCCATACAAATATATTGGGGGGAACCACCAGCCCCCCTTAAACATGATAAAAGGCATTGGAAGTATGTAAGCAATAAATAAAATACTCCCATCCACTTAGTAGCAGATAAAAGTGAAAGCTTTTATCGCATACCTAGCCCAACTTTTACCCCATACCAAACCCCTACCTAGCCCAAAAATCATTGACATCAACCTGGGATTTTTTCAGTTTTTTAAACATCTCCCCACTAAGAAGTCCAGCATCAAGGCCGGCTGCTGTAGTGGGTGAGTTCTCCAGGGATGGTCCAGCATCTCTACTCTTCGTTCAGGAGAAGGAGCAACAAAGGCAGAGCAGGAAGATGGTAAAAGTTTTACCTGTTCTACAGCTGTCCCAATTGATGCTCCTCTCCTGTTTCTGATGGGCATGCATGAACCTGATGCCAGAACCATATTGCTCAAAAAAACCCCACCAAAAACAATAACCCCTTGATGGGTTTATCAGTCCACATCTTTACAACATGGTATTGGCTGGCACAAACCATCTGGCCACTAGCGGCAGAGGGAGGATCCAGGAAAGACTTTGGGGTGGCCTGTATAAGGCCTCTCCTCATGTGGCCTGGCCTCATTCTGTGAGTGGCGGCTACCTGGTCGAGTGCTTCAGCTGCCAGCCAGGCTAGAGTGCCTGACTCTGACTTTGTAAACTTCATGGTAAACTCAGCCTATCAGGGAAACACAATAAATAGGATGTGACATCACAACATTATGTAACCAATCCGGTTTGGCAGTGTGATGTCACCGAAGGCAAAGTTTATCCAGAGTGAATATAATGCTTGCTTATTTATTTATTTAACAATTTATATACCATTTTTCTTTATCTGAGATAAACTCAAAGTGGCTCACCAAGTAAAAACAGCAACATATGTTTCTGAATATGTGAAGGCTTTCAAAGTAGTCACTGAAAAATCACTGGAGGGTGTGTGTGCTTGTTGATGCTGTCAAACTGTTCCTGATAACCTGTCAGCCCTATATTAACCAGAAATTGTTGATGTGTTTTTATCTCAAATTTGTGAGAGCTAGAGAACTGCTAATTTTAAAAAGAAAAAATCTAGTTATCAAGATTCTGCACAAAATGCTAGGTTATGTATCAGAAGCACTGATGCATGATTATAGCCATGCATGTAATTAATATCCCACCCATAGAGTTTAGGCCATTCATTTTTGGACTTCCATGAGATTCTGTGCGCTTCAGAGGGCTGGCTACTTCCTTTTCAACTAGGCTGTTTCTTACATTTTTCTTCCAGGTAAAGGCCTCAGGGCAGAGGCTGACTTCCAACCCTGTTTTATAATGCTGTATGCAGCCCTTGATCGAGTCACAAACACTCCTCACCAACATCCTTATGATCTATTATTCTTTTTGCACATTTTGATATGGGTACCATAATTTATATATGAACAGAATGAAGAAGCAATTGATGTCTCTGTAAAAATTACTGGGTTACTCAGTGAGTAAGGCATGGAACACAGTCAAGAATCTCCTCTTTCTTTTTATTCCTTTACAAATCTTACTCCTACTAGGGAAAACACAATCCAGGGTTCAGTTCTGGCTTGAATTAAGTCCTGTGTAATATGGGAGAAGCATTGGTCTTGCTGGGAAAAGGCTGGGTTCATGCTGGAACACACACACTTAATTTCAGAAGCCCCAGAATAAATTAGTGGTGCTTTGTGCTCCCTGCTTGCATTTTGTGACTCATAAGCCACAGGGTGCATGTCTTTCATTATCAATCTTCTCATCATATTCCATGGGTTACAGTTCTCATGTTCTTATTTTAAGTAGCAGGTCTGAAATGAGGCCATACTGATAATACCCCTCTTCCTCCCGCCTGTCCCCCCCCACACCATCTTTCTAAAGTTGCACTTACTGATATCAGTAGCTAATCCTCATGGCTGCCTTTCACTTGACTCTCAGCTGCATAGCTCCATCCCACCCTAATAATTCATCTCTGCATCACTAGCTTCTCAATGGACAGGAAAATGACCACCTTTGTGAACCTAGCATAAATCAGAAGCAAAAACATGCTGCATGTAATTGAAAAAGAAAAGTATTTTAAAGGCACTAAATAGAGGCCGTAAATGGATCTGTCAGCTCCATCAGTACCGGAGGGAAGAGCTGGAGAAAAAGAGTAATCACTAACAGAAAAAACAATGTTAAGATTTGTCTCCGGAGAAGAACTGAGATGCAGTTGCAACCTGGAATGGAACACAAAAGGACTTCCAAACGAACCAGGGCCTATCCCTCTGGCTGGAGCCTTATGCTCTTCAACAGTGCAGGCACCCTGCGAGTCAGGCATACACCTAGTGGATATCAACTCAAATGATCCCCGGGAGATAAGACAAGATGGAAACAGAATACATAAGAACCAGCCATGCTGCTCCTACGCTCATGTATAAGAAGAGTGTCATGGGTTGGTGGGATGATGGGAGAAATAGTAATTAAAGTACAGTGTTGTGTGTTGGAGGTGGTAGTGGTGGAGAATACACAATTTGCCAGAAAGGATAATGAGGCAGAGGAGAGAAAGCAGACAAATGCCTTATTAAGCACTCAAACGCCTCAACATTGTTGATGATGGGCTGTAAGATAGTCTCAGCAGATGTTTTACTATTCCTCCCCCCCCCCAAATGTGGAGTGATGGAAATAACTGCCTGACAAAGGAGCACAGCAAACTACTCCATGGCAATAATTGTACTGCAGGTTGTTGGCATGGCTGATGCCCCAGACATAGATGTCATGCATTTGTCTTCCTAAAGAAACAGCGAAAGAAAGAAAACACACACCAGAAAATACTACTGAATTCAGCAATAAGGAGCCTTTGTATAAAACACACATAGCAACTGTTGCCTAGAAGGGAATTGGGACCATCCTTTAATTTTAAACATTTATAACCTGAAACCAGATAAGTTGCTGTGAGGGCTGTTCACTAAAACTCTCTGCACAGGAGAACCAATAAAACCAGCACAGGAAAATTTCTCTCTCTGTCTCTCTCTCTCTCTGATACCACCCTACCTCCCTCTTCTTCTCTCCATGGTGCTGATCAGAGGCTGCTCTCTAAGGCAGGCAGGACAATGGAAATGAACACCCTCTTCTAATAGGAGAAATGGCAGGACATTGAGCTCTGTCCATGGTCCTGAATTAGAGTTCCCTCCCCCCCCTTTCTTTTTCATGGCAGCGAAGCATCAGGTTCTTCAAATCATAATGAAGAGATTCTTTCTAACCCAAATGCCAAGCTGAGATCAGAAGCAAAATTAATAATGCTGTTCACTGACCTGCCAAGCACTACACACAGAGTTGATGAGCTCCTTTGCTCTGCCTTCCCTGCTTTTGTATTGCAGTCCTCATCAGACCCTAGATTTTTATCAGCCTGAAGACACTCCATGACCTCAACAACTTCCCTGCTTTCCTTGCAAGCCACTTTCATTGCATGGCCACATGATGAGTGCACATTGATATACAAGAGATTACTACTCATGTAAAGATGCCTCAGCAGCAACATAGGGGCTTCAATGAAGATCAGGACCAGCAATGCACACACATGTCATAATCTCAGCATCCAAGAAATCAGAGGCCAAGAAGGATGAAAAGGGGCCTGATTATAACAAAACTGGTAGAGCCAGAGATAAATCCCGGATTTCCCAGAAATCCTGTTCCATTCTCTTAGTGTTGTCATCCTCCCCTTCCCCAGTGTTATCATACATGTTGCCTCCAAGGAACCATTGAAACAGAGAGCAGAACCATCTACTGTATTCACATGGCAGGGTGTGCTCAGGATCACCACATGCAATTCCTTTCCAGAAGATTAAATTGCATCATTGGGAGCTTCAGATCTTATAAAATCCCTCTGTGAGAAAATCTTCTACAAAACCTATTAGCACTAATCAATTGCTTTAAAATTTCTATTTTATTTGTATTATTTACAACAGTCCCTAAGTCCCCAGCTTGAGGTATATCGCGCACAGCAATTGCTGCAATATTGTCCCAGTCCCAAAAGAACATATAATCCATACAGAAACTAAAGACAAAAGGTAGAATGAGAAAGATAGATAGACTTACAAATTGCTAGTTCATAGAATATGAGGAACATAGGCAGTTTCCTTATAGTGAGTCAGATCATTGGTCCAGCTAGCTCAGGACACTAGTCCAGGTAACTCAGTACAGCAGCTGCCTAGGGTTTTGGGCAGGGATCTTTCCAAACCCTAACTGGAGAGGACTGAACCTGGGACTTTCTGCATGCAAAGCATGTGCTCTGCTACTGAACTATGGCCCTTAAGAACTTTCAAGGATCATATAGTGAACCCTCCTATACACAGCCAGGAACAAAAGCAGAATCTATGGATAGAAAGCAAGGTGAGGCATGTAAGGTGCTCAAAGGATAAATAATGTTCAGTAATATCTACTTGGGTGAACAGAGCTGTGAGCCATGTCAATCAAACTGTATCTGATTACGGTAACTTGCTATGAGAACCCACAGGAAGGGTAGATCACTAGAAATGCACAAGAAGCAGTCCTAGTGGCTTCAGTGCAAGTAGGTACAGGCTAATAGTTAATCAAAACCAGAATCCCTTCCAAAATCATCAGTGCAGCCTGGATTTCAGCTGCAGAAGAGGTTACAATCCCCACAGCCTTCACACATCATAGTAGCAGCTAGCTAAATCCGAACTTCAGTATTATGAGTGGACCTGTAGGCTAAAATTCCGCTTATACTGGTTGATTTGGTGGTGGGAAAAAACAGTTTAGGCTCTACAAGACGAAGTTGATTTACATTGAATCCTCCAGGGTGAGCAAGAATGATGTGTCCCATGTTGTCATTCTCTAGAGATCAACACTTTAGCTGATATACTGTCGCACTAAAGCTTAAGTGAAGCCCATTCATAGCAAGTGACATCTGTCTTCTATTTACTTTCGTGACAAAATGCTGCCTCACACGATTTGATATATGTTCTGTTAAATTAATTGGAAATAAAATTATCTAGTTTGTTTGAAGATGGAAAGGTGTTTTCTACGGGCTGAGATTGGCCGAAGGCTTTGTGGCATTTTCCTTCTCTTTGTACCATGTGGCAATACTCCTCATTCCTTTTTCTCCGCAGGCTTCATTGCCATGGTGCATCTCTCTCTCTCCCCCTCTCCTCCTCTTATGGTCTACTTATTGAATACAACTCTATGAATGACATGGGTTAGTCAGCTAGGAACACTGAAGCAGGGATAAAATCCATATTGCCCCTAAAATACCTGTGCTTTCTTGAGGCATTTTTGCACAGCTTATGGATACTTGGCAGAACCTCCTCAAATCGAATCCCAGATTTGCTCGCGGGAAAATGATTCTAGACCTCATAGCAAAAACAATCTGCAGCAACCCATGGTCATTGAATGGTTGAACTGTCATGCATTCTAAGTCCAAAATCAAGCTTTCTTCAAGTATAGATTCAAATTTTTTACATTCAAAGATAGCAGTGTGAAATATTTAAAAAATAGCAAAAACTCTGTGTGCACCCTGCCCTCCAAATGTAGTTCAGACTTAGCCAAGTTTGTGAAATATGAAAAAAATTGTGTCAATTACATTCAAGAAAAGAAGCTACAGCCCTCCGACATGTGATAGATTTTCTCAGAAGTGAACAGAATTTGAACCCTTATAATAGAATGTACTGTTCCCCTAAAGAGAGGATTGGAGACCTTCTTGTGCATATCAGCAGTGCTATTATTTCTATTCTGATATCTGTTACCCAATGGGTCAAGAAAATGGTTCTCTGCTTCATAGGAGTCTTCGTTCTACATATTTTCAAAGACTGCCACAATCAGATACAGGCTATTGCCATACTGGGTGAGAAGATTCAGTTGATGGGCTTTGCTTGTGCTCAGGGTCAGGCTGGTTGCCACATGTGGAATTCAGAAAGGAAGTCTTTGCCAACAAAGGTCCGTATAGTTAAAGCCATGGTTTTCCTGGTAGTGATGTATGGAAGTGAGAGCTGGACCATAAAGAAGGCTGATCGCCGAAGAATTGATGCTTTTGAATTATGGTGCTGGAGGAGACTCTTGAGAATCCCACGGACTGCAAGAAGATCAAACCTATCCATTCTTAAGGAAATCAGCCCTGAGTGCTCACTGGAAGGACAGATCGTGAAGCTGAGACTCCAATACTTTGGCCACCTCATGAGAAGAGAAGACTCCCTGGAAAAGACCCTGATGTTGGGAAAGATGGAGGGCACAAGGAGAAGGGGACAACAGAGGATGAGATGGTTGGACAGTGTTCTCGAAGCTACCAGCATGAGTCTGACCAAACTGCGGGAGGCAGTGGAAGACAGGAGTGCCTGGCGTGCTCTGGTCCATGGGGTCATGAAGAGTCGGACACGACTAAACGACTAAACAACAACAACAAGGTCATATCGGTTGGGATTTTCTTTTTGCCTTCTCCTGCCTGCTTTTCCTGATTCCTTGCATGAGTCATCTGGAGCTACTTTCTCCACAGACACTTGTTGTCCTATGCATGAGGCACCCAGTAGTCTGAACTAATTCACTGGGGAGGCTTATAAGTAAATGATACCAACTGCATCAAGAAAGGGACTAGATGGCTCTTATATTTCCACTCTGTGAATCAAAGCAATAGCTTGCAGTAGACCTATTTTCTCTCTGCAACTTCAGGTTCGACCTGCACTAACCTAATGGTAGCTTCTCAAAACAATTGTTCACTTTAATATTAGGTCCATGCTATTTTTGCAATAAAAATCAGGTCTAATGCTTTGCTAATGCATAACAGCTATCTGTACTTTACTACTGTTAGAAATAGATTATATATATAACATTTTGTCTGAAATAGTCAGGAATGATTTCCCCCCAGTATATTTTTGGCAACAGGGTGGGAGCAACTCCTCTAGCTAGAGAGCAAGCCGGGCGGGGTGGGGAGTTGGGAGTCATCTCAGAAAGCTAATTGTTTTGGAAAACTGTCAGTTGCTAAGAGTGGAAGAGCTCAAAAAGGAAGTGTCATATCAGCCAATAGCTGTGAATGCAAAAATTCCAGCTAACAAACAAAGGTGAAACTGACTTGTAGGCATCAATTTCTTAAGTATATTCCCTGTGTGTGTGCATCTGAGAAAGAGTGCAAGAGAGGGGGAAAGAAATGAGCCCTTGCAAGATCCATGGACTGCAGAAAGGCAGCCAAGCAGCAAACTTCAAATGAAGGATTATCCCTGCTTATGAGGAATGAGTTCCAGGAGACAGCAAGCCATAAGCCTTTGCCTGCCAAGTCACTAGGGCTACAGGCCCTGTTAAATATTCCCCTAGCCACATGGGAGTTCCTTTTCCATGAGTGACTCCTGTATGGCTGGAATAATGAATGGGGCTGCATGAATGCAGGGCCAAACACACTGGCTACAACCATGGAACTGCAACTATGAGGGTACCAATTCCATAGAAGAGATCTGTGCAATATGTTCCCCATACATGTGGCTGGGTCACTGAAATCTTAGCCTATCCACGCAGGAGCCACATACAGAAAATCAGTTCCCATGAATCATTAATAATATCAATGTCAAAGAAAACTGCCATCATGTCTTAGCAAAAGACCTCTCTGGGGTTCATAGGCTATCTTTTGACAAATAAAAAACACACATCACTGCTCTAGGAAAGGTCCATCTAACTCATCTTGGCTCCCTTGTCTAAGACAACCTTGACTCTTCAAGCCAAATCAACATGATGCTGGTAATGATCAAGCACAGCATATGACTGTTATGTAGCAACTCTGACTCTTTAATCACAGCTTCCTATGGATTTCTTCAAGAGTTCAGCTCTTTTTCTTGTGCAAATGCTCTGCTTATTAAGCAAGCGTCACTCTTTTGATGAAGAACATCAGGTATCATTTTGTGTACTGAGAAGAAATCTTGATTCAAAGCCTATTTTTTTATTGTACATCACCTTGAGACAATTGTGTAGAAGGCAATTAACAAATTAATGATGATGACAATAATAATATAATCTAATTACTTTTTGTGTTTGTAGGGAGAGCAGAACAAAAGACTTGGGTGCAGAAGCACCACTTAAAAATAGCAGCACCAGCATTATCTCAATTTAAAAAGCAAAACAAATAAAGCTCCAGCATAAAAACAGATCTAAGAGTTTACATTAAAATACACAACCAAATAAAAATGCATTCACTTGTTGCGGGAGAGGCACCAGAGTTAATGCCTAGTGAGTCCTTGGGTGGAGCATTCCACAGCTGGGACACCATAACAGAAAATCATAGAACTTGAGCATGTTTATAAAGGAGGAGGTCTGCCAGGTACACAGGAACCAAGCAGGCTTTAAACACTGTGATTGTACCTGTGGAAACAATATGGTAGCAAGTGCAATTGTTTCAAGGCAGACAACCAATTTTCACTTTGATCTGTCCCAGTGAGACTCTGAATCCTTCAAGAAATCTCCACTGGGAAGATGCAACAGTGGTGAAGTATTTCTTATTTCCTTCATCATTGGCATAGAGTAAGTTCTTATCAATGCTGGACTAGATTCATTGTGACTTTTCTGCTATCTGCATACTAGTTGTCATGCCATCTGCTTCAATGATTCTGGGGACACTACGGAAGTTTGTTCAAATGGGCATGGGGATAGAAAAACAATGATGCCAAAGGTGCCACTTTTCATGGACTTAAAAATAACCCTGCAAAAAGCTACACCAGAGGTAGCCATTTGCTTGAATAGCTATGTTATAACCCACCCTAAAGTGATGCACTCAATGTGTTGGAACTCAAGTGCGGCGCTATTATCCTGGGCTGAGCTAGATAATAGGCTTGTTCCCAACACTGGAGCTTCTTCATGACAATTTTGGCAAGGCTGGACTGGAATAACAATTACCAAAGTAAAGGCAAATGTGTTGCTTGTGGCTGCCGTGCTTCAACTTGTGCTTAACACAGCAAGAAGGGTAATCACAAATGCGCATTCTTGCAACACATTAGCCAATCATCCAGGACCTGATTTAAAAGGCAAATATCTTCATATAAGGTAAGGCACATCTGGCATAACAGAAATGTCACACTGGATGTTTTAAATTTGTACCACCTGATTTATAGCTTTGTATATAAAAATTGTCCCAGACAATTTCTCTTTGCTCCCTCCCCTGTAAGTGACCGAGAAGAGCTTATTTCTGCACCCAGACATTTCTAGATAGACTTTCTTGAAATTGGTGAGACTTATTCCTCCCCAGACTACTGCCTAACATAATGCTCCTCAGCTTTAAGGCTAAGGTTTGGAGAATACAAATGCTTCTAATTTTGTAACCCTTACTGACATGAGTAATCCTTGGTCAGCTTAGCATTTCATCAATTAATTGGGATGACTTGCACTAACATTTGTCAGAATTCATAAGATTTAAATGGCTGGGCACGTCAGAAATAGATAGCATATTTATGCAGTACCCATTGTGTTGAAGCCATATCCTAGGAAACTGTATGTAGTTCATCTGAATATAAGTATTATTGCAAGAATACTTCCTTCTGTGTTCAAAATAACCGATGTACTCTGCCTATACTGGCGTTAAGTCTGGAACAACACATTGTATGCAACCAGAGGAAGCTGCAGAACATGGCATTCACTCGTTGAATTCTCCTCTTGCCTTCTGTGTTCTACAAGATCAATAGTGCTACTATTCTAACCCTACCTACTTGGGAGTATGCCCCACTGAATTCAACAGGACTTACTTCTGAGTAGACATGGACACTGTTACCCAGTAATGTAAATTAATAATATTATACATTCCTTTGCTCCCACTAGACATGTGAGTACCCTGGAAAAAACGGGGGGAAATGTGTGAGGGTGCTTCCCCCCCCCCATTTTCTCCCCAGGTCCTTGCATCTCTAGCTCCCAGCAGACAATAACATTGTGCATGGATTGTGTAGATGCAAAATATGTTGGTGTCACAATATGGAATAAATGGTTCTACATATTACCAGAGAGAGGAGAATAATATGACACTGGGATACCATGTTCAGCAGCAGCCCTATCCTACCTGTGTATCCTACCTTGTGTGTATCCTACCTGGTCTTATACCCCCTCCCCCAATTTTGGCTTAGTTTTGGGAGGTTAGGTTTGCATTTTATTTACAGCTATGTTTTGTTTTCTTTGTCTGTTATTTGTACTTTGTCTCACGTGAGTCAGTAAGTCTTGTACAGTCAGTGTACAAGCAGCACACATGCAGTGTAATATTACACAGAGTAGAGCACAAATTTTCTCTTTCTCTCTTGAAAAAAGCAAACTTTAAAGGTGGCTAACACAAACTGCAGGAGCCACCTATATGAAATTTGGCAGGGTTAGTACTATGTGAATTTTTTTATATAAAAAATGTTGTTGTTTTGTTTCCCAATGCAAGTGACTGGGGGTACAATATTTGGATTTCTGCATCCAGATCCAGGTCTAGATTGGGTCACAGTCAATCTGAACCACAGCTGGATCTGGATCACCAAATCAGGGCTCAAATCAGATTGAGGGAACTACACAGCCCTATTCATACTCATCACACTTGGCTACTGCAGGTAAAGTAGTACAATCAACATATCAGAGAGCTGTAGATACCACTGCTGTCCACTAGGTGGAGAAATGAGGACATGCACACATACTTTACACACACCTTCTGGAGTGTGTTCACTGGGCAGCCATATCACTTTACATGCTTTATAGTGATCTAACACACACTCAGATGGGACAAGGTGAACTAAAGCTGGGGCCAACACCAAAAAGAAGTCTTACCCACTGAAGAAAATGCAGATATAACTGAGGAGCATCATCATCACACTGAATTCACAAAAATGCATAATAATCTAGGCAATAAATGACAAAATTTGAATTCCAAATAACTGTCTAGAATAAAATCAATTATATGAAGCACATATACCAACAATATATGTTTGACCAACACTGACTGATTTGACTCCATTTAAGGCAGCTTCCTGTGTTCTTGTGCGGTTGATCTACGGTTTCCTGAAAACTTGATCTGGGCACGCCTTGCCTCTCCTCACGAAAGCTATTTCGGTTCGCCTTGCTTGAAACTCAGCTGCGTTTTCTGAAGAGCTTGATCTTATTGAAAATTCTGCCTCAATGGCCCATGAGCACCATTTGGTGGAAAGGCAGGATGCAAATTTAACAAATAAAAACAGTATTGAGCTGGTGGCTCACCTGCCTCCTGGTTGCCAGCCAAGCTAGTCTGTTCTAATAATAAGAGAGGAGCTGCCTCCTCATTTGACTGGAAAGCCATTTAGATTTTTTCCTTCTTTGCCCAGTGAGCGCTCTCCATGGTGCTGATAATTGCCTTCAGTAGGTAGGAATGCATAGGCTTTAAATCTGTGCCCACTGACATGAACTCTGAGCATCAAGCCCACGAATGCAAACTTGCTCAAAGCTTACAGGTGCCATACAAAGTGTGCCACATCTCAGTCTTGCCCTCTGGTTGCAGTTGAGAAATAAAGCACAAGAGCCAGCACAACCAACCGAACCTGGACAGCAAGGAGATGACTCAAGCTGCTCCCCGACTGTGAGAACAGAGGCACTCTCTACAGCTGAGGTAATGAAGTGGGGGGGGGAGGGGGCACAGAACACATGGATCAAAGGATGGATGAAAGGCAGGTGAGAGTTGGATCTGTAACACTACTTTACAGCCAGCTCTCACAGCATCACTCTGATCGAATACAGCCTGGCCTTAAAATTCGAGAATTGCGTTATGGACAAAATGTATTTTCTCAGGCCTGTCCCTCACCGGCTGTAGAATGATCTGAAAAGGCTGCTTCTTCCTTTCTACCTTATTGAGGATCTGGGGTAGAATAAAGATTGTTATGCCTTTTAGCAGCACCAGAAATCAGACTGTCACACTGGGCTCAGTTGGGGGAATGGCTGATTTAAAGCAATTTCTGAAAACAGAGCATTTGTTCATTTGTCTTGTGTGATGTCTTTCAATATTTAAATGCTGGAGGGAGGCGTCTGCAGGCAGTAGCCTCCTCAGCTTTCATGGTGGAGCAGACCAATGTTTGCAAAATTCAGGGATTTAACACTCCAGTGGCTATGGAATCCAAAGTGACACTATATTTCCCCTCACAGTTGCATATTAATGCCTCCCCTTTCTCCCACACACATACATACAAGTTCCCTTACACTCACATGTATTGTACCCACACGCAATCATACATTAAGAAACATAAACATGCACGCCTACACCACACACTGAAATCAGAGGTTGACACCCCCCTGTGTTTGGCTCCACTTTCTTGCTGCAGGTAAGGCGGGGGAGGGGTTTCTGTTGCACAAAGCTTGGACACTGGACTAGTTTTAGATCAGAAATGTCCCTCGTGAATCTCATTGGAAGAAAGAACGCGATTCATTCTTTATTAGATTCTCAGGCAAAAGTTTTGTCTTATAGGTACAGCCCTCTCATCACCACCACCCTTTATAACCTATTCTTCAGTGGCTTTGTGGCTCTGCCTAAGTCCCAATGGGCTTTTGGTCTAGCTGTGATCTCAGCTCAGCAGCCACATGTCAGTCACTTATTATACCACTCGACGTGATTTCTTTCCAAATGAGAAATTAAAAGTAGTCAGTCTTAAAACCTGAACCATCTTAAATATGGGCAGTGAGAAAAATCACACTTGCTGAGTATCTGACTACTTGCTTCCTTGCCCCCAAACTGTGACACTGTCGCATTTCCTGGATCTCCTGCCTTTAGCTCCGTGTGATTCAAAGTAGGAAGCCAATGTCTCACCTGCATAGGGTTGTGCAGTTGCAGGTATGCATGTACATGCATGCAGAAAGGAATGCTCTGAGCTAGCCACCTAGTTCCCAAGACACTTACTGACCACTAGCTGTGTGAAAATGCCTCCTGCAGCCCGCATTAATGAAGCTGTGCTAATTGGCCTTGGATTGCCTCTTGCTCTGCTCATGCTCCCCCACCCAAGCTGTGCCATGAGCTCCAGATGGGTATTAATGGGGCCAAGGCCAGGATGTTCATTAACAGAAAAAATCAATTACAGGGAACGGCAAAGTTCTAATGCAACCCCTGGCTGAAGAGGAGCTGAAGCAAATTAGAGGTCAGCTGGGAGGATATTTGTCTAAACCTAGATGGGTTACTTCCCCTGGTATGGACCGGATTTGTCTTCCTGTTAGAAACAAGGGTCTTATTCTTACTAGAAACAAGGTGAGGAAGATCATTGCAGATATACAAAGAGAGGTATCTCTGCTGTTCTTGATCCCCCGCCCTGCACCAACCCGTCCCAGTTATGAAAGAGCACCAATGTGCACTTTTAAGTGAGAAATCACTACGGGATGTCTCATGGCCAGAAACCCATCTTTATCACTGAAATGGTCTTTTCCAGCTCTCTGGTGAGATGTTTACAAGTTTATTAGCAATCAACATGTTTAGGTATAGATGTTTACACCTACAGCACTATTATATGAAACAGTCCTAAAGCACACGTATTTGGACAGCTCCCTGTTTGTGGTGCAATTGGAGCAAGAGTTCCTGGTTCTTCCATGAGATATGCTCCGTATACAGGAAGGCCAGGCAGGGTACTCAATAGCTTTCGTTGGATTTCTATTGGAACTCCAAGCTAGGAAAAATTCTAAGCAGGAACCTGTGGATAGTGTTTGGTGCCACATTGCACTGTGAGGCACCATAACTCTTGCCCTTGCCTGAGCCAAGTCATAGGCTATAATTTCTCAGCATTGCCTGATACCAGCAAGGTAAGCAAACAGCAAACTGGCTGGCAGAGCTGGGCCTCCCTGCTGGGTGAGTTACATAAGTAGCTGGCAGATTGAGTCACGTTAGTGGTCCATCAATCACTTCCCAAGATTCTCAAGCAAGTATCTGTCCCAATCCTGCTGCCTGATATTCTTCATATTATAAAGATGCTGGGATTGAATGAAAGACCATGTACGTGCAAGATGGTGCTCACTCATTGAGTTATGGGCTTTCCTCTGTGTCATACCTCTCAAACAGTTGAGATTTGAGTGTTTTAATAAATCTCCAGCATCCTAGTGACTCATCCAAGTTAACATAAGTGTGGGATGTGTTACAAGTTACAACCTGGGTCTGCAAATGCCCTACAATTCAATTACTTAACACCAATGAATTACTATGTTTACAAGGCTTTCCACTGCCTTTATTGAGTTATGACCCGGGGGGGGGGGAGGATCTGGATTGCCTGGGAACTTTGTGCAGAAGAGCACTGTAACAATGTGGCAGTACTGGGCTTTTGACCATGATGCGCTGGTTCTTATTCCCACTGGCTGCTGTGAAGTTATAGAACATTTTGCAGGGCATTCACACAACAAATGCAAAGAGCAACCATATAGATAAATATCTTGAAGCAGAAGGCGTTCTATGTAAGGCTGAATAATTCAATTTGTGTGTGTGCATGTGTGGATAAATGCTCACTGCTGGATGCCAGCAGTGTAAAAAATGTGTGTGTGTGTGTGTGTGTGTGTGTGTGTGTGTGTGTGTGTGTGTAGATATTCACAGACAGAAAGTGCAGTAAACTTTTATATATTTACTCTGAAACCTATATATAGACCATCCTGCTACCAACATAAATAGTGGACACAGAAAGGCAATCTACCTCTTAGATTTCCTTGTGATTAAACACTTCTGGTGTCCAGTGATGTTTCTACCTCTGCTTCCTCTTCTGTTCCCTCATGCAAACAAGCAAAGAGAGGCAGAAGCAGGAACTAAAGCAGAGGCAAAGGAAAGTAAGAGAAGGAGATTTTCTGGTCTCTTGGGGAATTCCAGCCTATGGGTAATAGAGAAAAGGAGCTGGAGAAAGAGAGAAGGTGGGATGGATGATCAGGGAGACCTTGTTCCTGCTTTTCACTTCCCTCTTTGTCAGTCTTAGGATCCTCCTGTAATCTTCACTTATCTCAATCTCCTGCTGAGCTTCAGCAGCACCAAAACTAGCAACATATAAAGGCATACATCCAAGGCAAGCATACCTTAACCTGACAGACACCGCACAGGAATGGGGAAACTGTGGTCCTCCAGGTGTGCTGGATTTCAACTCCAGCCATCCCTGGCCATTTGCCAGGATGGCTGGGGCTAATGGAAGCTAGAGCTCAACAGAATCCAGAGGGCCACCCTGATGGAGTAGTTTTCATCCCACCATTTCTCCTTCTGCAGAAGAGGTTTGAAGACATTGTTTTGTTGTACTAGTTCACAGAACTTTTCCCCACAGCGTACTTTAACCCAGATAACTGGCAGTACTTTCAGCTACTGAAGGCTAATTGCCACGTGGTGTTGGGTGTTCACAGCATGTTTATTTGAAGAAGTCTCATGATTTGGGATTTCTTTTTTTAAAAAAAACAACAAATTAGATCAGACTGGCTAGGAGATAACCTTTCTCTCAAGATGATCCCATAAGCGGGATGTTCAGTCTCTGCTGGAAACTGATCATAGGTTAGTCCCCTGCTCTTACCTTTCCCAAAAGGTAGGTTCCAATGGGGTCTCTTCAAAAACACATTCTTGAGTACCAGAAATCACCACCGGAATTTTCTCTGTGGCACTGCAGTCAATGCCCCTGCCCCAGAGAGATCTTGATAAGGGGAGCAGGCCAACTTAAAGCCTGAAGCTGTGAGAATTTTATTTCCATACAAGGTCCTGAAGCTCCACCCTGAGTCTGCCCTCATTAGACTCTGCCCTACTTTCTCACCTTAAGAACACTGAACGGTAGATCATGGAGTGGGGGAGTTATGTTCCAGCCTTTACAATCCTAAATGATTTTTCCAGTCAATTAGCACTAGTTAATTAGCTAGAGAAGATGCTGGTCCCTAGCATCTACCACTGACCCCCATTCCAGTTCTAGAAGAAGCTAAGACCAATATTTTATTTGAAAAGTGGGCGGGATTACAAATAAGTACAGGCCCCATTTGGCAGCAACTTGTGAGCCTACCAGCTGTGCGGCATAACATTTCACAGTATGAATCGAGCACATGAATGATGATGAAAGCACAGACCCTTCTGGCACCAATGGAAAATGGGGCCAACAAGGCACCAAAAAGAGATTACCAGTAAGAAATGTGTGGTGGTAGCATGGAAAATAAATATGGGAAAGTGCCAGTATGTGGGCATGCAAAATGCCAGAGCAGACCAGAGGCAGGGGTAGGGATGAGCACAGAGGGATACAAATCAGAAACTTATTGAGGGCCAGTGTGGTGCATTGCATGGAATATTGAGTATGCGCCTGGGAGACCCAGATCCAGAGTTTGTGAAGTAGCCTTGCAAAAGTCACTACTGTGTAGGGCTGGAATGAAAGCAGAATACACACTATGTGCACTACTACTACTACTACTACTACTACTATCATCACAGAGGCCATTTTGGACCTTGGAATAGGAGCTCAAAAGTACAAAAATAGTGCCCAATATTTTGCTATTCAAGATGGAATCTCCTGGATCCCAGCCTGTGTGGTGACTAGTAGACAGTCCACAATATACCACATGATGTCCAGTGCAAACCTAGTCTACTGGCAACTACCGGTAAATGGCACTGAGTTCAAGGGGAAAGGCTATAGAATTGCAGCAGCATTGTGATGCTTACAAGCCTTAACCTCAGAAGTCATCTCTTTCCTCATGGTTATTCCTTTTACATAAAAAAGCAGTCTCGTGTTGGATGGACGGCAATGGTTCTGCTATAAGAGATGACAAGCATAGGGTTTAATATTTATTTGTATTCTGGTTTACTTTTAAACCACTTTATTTTCAAAGAGATGCACTTACTATACATGGGTAGAATTCAAAGTAGTGCGAAGGAGATTGCTTAGTCTGTGCATTTCTGCTTGCAATGGAATAATCTCCCCTCTCTTTCGTCTGCAAACTTTTCTGGGGGTTGCCCCACCCCACCCCCCAGAACTGATTTGAGGGGGTACATGAGGGAGGGGGAAAAGCCCTGTTGCACTAACAGGTCCTGTTGTGCTGGCTTCCACTAGAGCAACTAGTTGGATCTGGTCCACTGAGTTTATTAAAAACAAACAAAAGATTTTAAGTCAAAACAATCTTTTCTATCTGTAACTTGTTTATCACTTCTTTTGCCAGTCATTCTATTCCAGTAGTGACCAAACGGGGGCCTTTGGGAAGCCTACTAGCTGAACATGAGGGCAACAGTAGGGTCCTGGGGATTAGGGCCCCTAAGGAAGCAAATTGGGGGAGGCAATAGAGTTGTACTGCTGAGCTTCTTCACTGTCCAGCAGTATAAAGAAGAGGGCAAAATGCCTCTTATTTTTTGTGCTGGGTCACCATTACCTATTTAATTTTTGCCCCATGAGTCTTCCAATTTGCTCAGAGCAGCTTGCTTAGATGGCTCTTTCCCCCACATGCCAATTTCATCAGCTCAACAACACTCTGAGGAAGATGAGGCTGACAGATTGTGACTCGCCACGAGTGAACTGTGTGGCTAAGTGGGGATTTGAACCTGGGTCCCTCAGAAGCCCAGTCTGACACCCTAACCACTACACCACACTGGCTCTCAAGTGCACTCGAGTTTGTCTGCATCTCCTGCCTCATGTTTAGAGGAACACTGCTCTTTGTTGCACTAAAAGCTTTCTCAGCTAATGCAACAAACAGGAGCTGTTTTAACTGCTGTGGTTCCTCCTCCCCTTGAGAATTATAGAGGACTCTGCTATTGCTAACATATGTCTCAGCAGCCATACAAAAGTTCAGTTCCCCCCATTCTTGGAAAAGTATGACAGCACAGAACAGTTTTAAATGTATTTTATAGTGTAGACAATACCTTTTATTTCAGTAATGACTATTTGTGATTGTAGTAGGTACATTTATATATCAGGGCTGGAATGGCTGCCAACAATTCCAAGAGGAGGGGAAAGACAGGCATAAAAAGTGTTGCTGTGTTAACACAAATCAAAACCAAAACATAGTGTAATTCACAAAGATGTGACCCTTTCATGACAAGCAGAAGCTCAGCAATAAAAGGGTTTGTCTCCCCACCCACCGTATCTTTCAGGGGAAGAAAACTAGCCACTGCCCGTTGTGTATACATGTGCGGACAAATAAATATTTGTGCAATTTTTCTGTAGGTTTTGTTTTGTTTGTTTTGGTATTGAAGCTGACCTTAAAATGACTTACAAAGTAGGTTGTTAACAACGCTTCTGGGAAGATGATAAGAGGAAAAATAGCCTTGGCCTTAGAAGCCCCAGAGAGAAACAGGTCCCTTTTGAAAAGCTGAGCCACAGAGTAGGCACAGTTCAGATGCTGAATCTTTGGGAACAGAGTGTTGCAAAGGTCTTCACTAGCTGAGAAAGGGCAACATCTGGAAGTGCTCTGGCCAGGGGCAAAATGGGATTTGTGCCAGGGGACAGCTGTTAGCAGAGAGGGGATGCCTCTGTTCTGCTCCTTGTGCAGCCTTGTGACAAAGGACAGACAGTAATGACTTCAAGTCCTAAGCCACAGATTACAGTCACACATGCCATTATAACATCTCACTAGCAAAATGAAAAGTGACATAGCAGCAGACAGCAAAGGAGAACTGGGGCACATGGAGAAAAGGAATATGCATGGAAACAGTACAGTACAGGGAAGGGTACGGGCCAGGGCACTCATCCTCATGTTTGGGTTATTCCTAACAATCTTAAGGCTGCCGAACGATGGCTGCAAGGGCTGATTCACACATGCATGTGCATCAGCCAATGCATGGCAACAAAGCATGCCAACTGATTCTATTGAAAAGTAGTGCATTTGAGGGAATGTTAGAAATGGAATGTTAGAAGCATGTTAGAAATGGAATGTGTAAACCCTTGCTGGGGTGGGGAGTGGAAGAGAAAGGGCTGAAGGGCAGGAGAAGAATGGGAAAGAAGAGGACACAGCGGATCAGTGGGTTAAGGCAATGGACAGAATGTGAATGGAGCACTGAGCGTTTCACTGCATGCTTTTTGTCCTGATAGTCACCTTGAGAGGGCTTTTGCACTTAAAGGCGCCCTAAACATATTTTAAATAAGTATTATTTAAAAGCATATGGCAAAGGGGGACAGAATGGCAGAAAGACAAAGGCTGTGCGGTTCTCAAGCATTCAGGCACTATTGGTGGTGGTGGTGGCTGGTGGGCTCCTGCCCCTTTCCCTGCAGGACTCCCAAAATTCCAGCTCCATCCCTCTCGGCTGGCAGATCATGAGTGTGGTTCAGAGCACCATGCCATGATTCATTTACCAGGCTGATCCTCTCATCAGTTTGGGCTTTTTCGCCCTGGATGGTAATTGCTTCTGGCAGAGGCACTGTGCACGTGGACACATTGAGACGAGCACACATGATAAATAAGGCACTTGTTTATTCTCTCTTCCCTTCCCTCTCTGACTCTCTCAATAAATTTCTTTTATCTGCTGAAGCAGACAGAATCAGAGTGCGAGTGTGAAAGACAGCAGGCTCTGGGAGCTCGCAGAGGCTACCGCATGCCTGGGCACCAGATTTAGTGGTGGCCTGGTGATGTCAAGGCAAAATTAATTTTAATGCGAGACCTTCAAGGCTACCTAGACAGCTGATGAGGACTGTGGAGCCGAGAAGCTACAATCTTCCATTTCCCCCACCCCCTCTCTTCAGATTCATCATTGAACCCTCTTTTGAGTGACTTTCCTCCTTCTGAGGAAGCCAATAATAGCTATCAGCCACAAAGCTTGAATAAATGAAGCTACTTAGATCATACAACATTTTTTAACGGCTCACTCTGCAGATGTCAACCCCCAAGCATAAGCTTAAAATCCTACTCCCCTAGCTGAGATAAAGGCTTACTACATCCAGGCTCTATAGCTGTGGGATCTGAAGCTGTTCTTCCCAGGTTCTGTGCTGCTCTAGTCCTTTTAAACCTTGGTTGTCAGTGCTGGCATACAGCTGAGTGTGGTGCTTTGAAGTCCCAATGATATGTTGATTGACAGCTACGTGGAGCTTTGAAATCCTGATAAATGGGGAGGGGAGTGATAAAGATCTGGCTTGCTGAACAGATCCAGTTCCCAACTCCTGCTTTAAAGAGCACACACACACACACACACACACACACACACACACCTCTCTCTCTCTCTTTGGATTTCTACTAGCCCAGAAAAGTAGCAAATGCTATCATATGCAGATATACAGTAATAGGGAGTTACACATCCCATTATGTTTCTCTAAAGTATACTAAAAGTAAACATGAATGCATATTCATATTGCTATATAATATTTAATGTATAATATAATAATAATAATTTATTATTTATACCCCGCCCATCTGGCTGGGTTTCCCCAGCCACTCTGGGCGGCTTCCAACAAAAGACTAAAATATAATAACCTATTAAACATTAAAAGTTTCCTTAAACAGGGCTGCCTTCAGATGTCTTCTAAAAGTTTGGTAGTCTTTGACATCTGGTGGGAGGGCGTTCCACTACAGAAAAGGCCCTCTGCCTGGTTCCCTGTAACTTAGCTTCTCGCAGCGAGGGAACCGGCAGAAGGCCCTCGGCGCTGGACCTCAGTGTCCGGGCGGAACGATGGAGGTGGAGACGCTCCTTCAGGTATACTGGACTGAGGGCGTGGATCTTAATGGTTAAATAGGAGGTGGAAACCCCAATAAAATCGTTTTAAACCCAAGGAATGAACACTTCACTTTTCTGCTTTTCCAAGGTGCTTATGAGGTTCTCACTAGTCAAGTCCAACGGCAAGGTGACAGGAGCTGGCAGACTCCTGCCTAGATTCCTTGCACAATAAGCTTTGAACTCCTTCAAAGAACCCCCTTTTGCACTAGTCTCTGGCACTGACTCACAGGCAGTGTCCTTGAGTGACCCAAAAGGGTGCTGCTGTTATCCAGAGATCCAAGGAGAGGAGAGGAGAGGAGAGGAGAGGAGAGGAGAGGAGAGGAGAGGGAGCGCGCAAATGAGTGAAAGGCTGGGAGGAACAGAAAGAGGCAGGGGAGCAGCAGAACAGCTGAACAGCATGAGACAGCCATTATTTTTCAGTAGCACTTTCATCAGTATTCAATGCTATTTGGTCTTTTGGTGGAATATAATTCCATTTTTACTGCCTGTTATTGATGACTGGATTACCTGCTTCATTAGTTCTGCAAAAGCTTAGCACTGGATTTGCTAGTCATTGCCACAGTGCATAGCTCACAGTCAACTAGATGCCATTTGAAAAGTGTCTCTCATTCTTCTGTGCTCCTTTAAACAGCATCCTGCATACCTAGACACATCCTTACAGAAATCTTTGCAAGCAGGTGGCTAGGAATGGAGGGGGTGTAGAGAATTGATAATAACTATTTGCTTTAAACTTCTTGTGTCTTCCCAGGCACATTTATTCTTGCTTTCCTATGCATGCAGTTACTGCCGCAGTAAGTACTGTTCGCTTGCAGATTGAAAAGCGCACCAAAACCTTGCCCTCCCCAGCAAACATATGTTACACACATATTCTCTCCTTTAAAAAACTGAAAAATTAAAAGTATGTACCTAGGTAATCCATATTTTATGCAAAAGAAAAGAATATAACCCATGGAAGTTGAAATCTGCAATCTATAAGGCAAGTTAAGAAAATCTCCATATGTTTGTTGATTGTGCCTAATGTATACTACACCTGGCAGCCATGAGGATGGGCAAGAGCTTTGCTTGGTCCCTGGTGGAAGAACTATATGCAGCCCTATTCTGACTTCTGCAATTTCACCAGACAATGTCAAAAAAACAAACAAACAAAACAAAACAAAAGCTAGTTGAAGGATATATGGTATATTATATTTTCCTCTTGGGGCTGGACCAGGTTGAAGTACAGCAGGGTTCTATTTTATATTTCATCCTGTTTCTCCTTGTAGAGGCGCAACACTGGCTGAGAAAGGTACTATCAGGGGCTGGGAGGTTATCCTCTCTCTTTTTTTAGCAGGCGATACCAATGCAGAAGCATCAATATTCCGTTTCACACACTCTGGGGCTTAGCCTTGACTTTGCAAACATGTTCTGGGGCTGATCCAATAAAGCTGTGTTGAGGCATTTTACGTGCCTGACCCCCTATCCTGCTGCTTTGAGAATGATACATGGCAAGAGCAGCATTTCACATGGTGGGCTGTGCATGACTGCAAAGATATGTTTCCAGCTGAGGGAGCACCACTGCAAAGGCCGCATGGCTTTAAGCACACCTATCAGAGGTGAATACGGGTGAGCTTTATTCTCTGTGGAACTGCACCCTTGGGTTACAAGAAAGAGAAGAGTAAAACGACCTGAAAAACTGCCACAAATTAAAATTAAAATTGGCACCAATTCTCTTTGGCAAGTCATGTGAGAAAACACTCCCAGGGAATAAAATTCCAGCTCACTTATACAAAGGCAGACCAGATCTGAAGACAGCCGTGCAGAGGAAGACACCCCCACAAACTTACCCATGAACAACACAACAACATGATTAAAGAAAATCAGATCCTCTGGGGGAAACAATTAAAGAACCTCAGGGAACCCATATAATTACTGGGGCCTTCGGATAAACAGGAGGAAAACATGGTGAGGTGAAGAGAGAAGAAACCGTGCATGAAACATGTTGCTGGGCCAATTTATGCGTTTAGCCTATGCTTTCACTAGATGCTTGGTGAAAGGAACAGATGTCCAGTGGTCAAGGAAAACAAAAACAAAAGAAGAATTTAGCTGCATTTGCCTCCTCCCTCCTCCTTCTGTGCCTTTAGGCTGAACCTATAAAAGTGTAATGTTGTTCTTTGCTTTCTTATTCTTATTCTTGTTATTGATTTATAAAGCTTTCCTCCATGGAAAGAACTTTACAGTTTTCACTAAAGACCTGCAGTTGATGGTTATGATCTAAAGAGCCCTTTTAAAGCTTCATACTGGGTCCGTACCCACACCCTGCCCTCCGAGATCTGGTTTAATATAAACATAACAACACAGAGAGTGTTACCCATGTGGTGATCCACATACCAGGCATCGTGTATAAACTGATTTGGGGGAGCCTATGGCCAAGTTTGGACATAACACAAAGGCCGTCAACTACAGATAAGCACATTAGTCTGCAAACAAATTGCATGCTGGTACACACACTTCACATTCTCCCGCTTCACTCTACCCTTTAGTAGGGAAACAAACCGGAGTGGCTGGCTTAGTGTTACATCTGAGCCAGCACTTAATGACAGTGTGGCTCTGGGAGATTTCACTTTCAGGAAACTGATTACTTCTGAGTTTCGACATCATGGGGAACTGTTGTTGCGTGCCAAGGCAACCATGACCCCATTGCTTCCCAACTGATGAATAACCAGACAAGACAACAACAATACCATAGTGACATAGAATTGTAGAGGTTGAAGGGACCCCAAGGGTCATCTTGTCCAACCCCCTGCAATGCAGGAATAATATATATTGCGTTCAAATGGGCCACAACTTTATTGATTACAGATGTGAATGGGTTGGCAAAGGCATTGGGTATAGCCATCTATTCCACCCCAGCCCGTCTGCTGGGAGTGCATCTAAGGATAACCACACTTGGGGAGGGGCTACGACCTACATCAAATAGGAGTACCCCCGCAAGAAGTCCCAGTTGGAGGAGTCCTATGGCCCTAGCCCCCATCTGGGCTACTCACAGATCCCTTTAATAGGATACCCTTAACCCTGGATAAGGGCAGGCAAAGGCTACAACCTCCCCTCCAGCCAAGACTAAGGTTTACCCAATGCCTAACCTCACAGAGTTGTGACAGGCCTGGGCAGGCCCCAGGAGTAGACCAGGTGATGCCCATTGGCCGATTGGGCCTTCCCCCTGAGCAATTCCTGCACCTAATCCTGCCCATGATTGCTCGATCCGCAGGCAGGTTGCAATTCTCCCCAGTCAGTGTCAGATCACAAACATGGCCATGACCAGGTCGCAACGCCGCCTGACCATTAAAAGGGAGTGGATTTCTAAAGTGAAATCTTTCAATCTCCTCCTCACACCCATATGTGTGTGAGTCTGAGGACCAGCCAGTCTTGCTCCCATAATGCTAAGCCCTGATGTGAACATGACCGCTAAAAGCTAGTGTTTGCAATCACTGCATTTAACAAAAAAGAAAGGCATTGTGAAAAAGAGTTTACACAGCTTCAATGTTCTGTGACGTTCAGCTGAGTTGCATTCTTACTCTTCTGTTTTCTATTTAGATTTGCTGCAGCTTTCTTGAACTAAAGGGCGGGGTATTAATTTTTAAAACACACAATCTCCTTGGATAGGCAGGAGGGTTGTTGTTGTTTTTAATGCATTTTAAGAAAAGGAATGGCTACGTTTCTTCTGTCCCTGTCTCACCTGAAGGTCTCTGTCTCTCACAGTGCCTTCTGTTATTGATTCTCTGTCTTCTGAAACCTTATACCACCAGGCCAAATGGGATAAAATGGAGGCAATGTGGATGTAAAAAAAAACCCCCACTAATTTGTGACAGAGTGTATTATTTTTATCTTTCAAATGCTAGAATGCTGCAGCATTATTTTAGAGGGGGAAAACTAGGGCAAACCTTTCCCCCTAATTCCACTTTGTGGCAATTTTGTATCAACTGCTTATCAAGCATAGACAAATTTAGTCCCATGAGTAATGTGCTAATAAGCATTTGTATGGCAACCATGTGCAAGGTGCTTCATTTTTCAGAGAGGGACCCAATTAGGTTCTCATGTGTTATGTCATTATTGGTCAGAGACTCTATTATTCTTTCCTGGAGGGAATCTACTGCAGTTTGGCTAGATACAACAGCGACCTGTGTGCATATTTCATCAGTATAGATTATTCATTTTACTGTCTCACATGTGGGATCAAGGCAATGTCGTCTTGGATGCTGCACATTAACACAGAACAGTTCCTAAAGGGCCAATGACTGAAAAATGGCTTGTTCACATGTGCATATTTGTGGTAGAAGTACTCACAATTATCCTCAGGAAGGGGCAAAACATACTTTTTAAATGTCTTCGTATTCAGCATGTATGGTAGTGCACTTACATAATTCATAACTTAAATCCCTGACAGTCTTTTCAGGCTTATTTAATTCATCGGAGAGAAACCTTTTGTTATGTCTGAAAAGCCCAGGGATAGATAGACAGACAGATTTAATACATTCAGATATAGATAAAAATAAAATGGGTGTTTGCACATCTTGTAGAGAATTGTAACAAGGACATACTGGTTTATTAATTTACATGGAATCATAGAATTTTAGAGTTGGAAGGGATATCAAGGGTCATCTAGTCCAACCCCCTGAAATGCAGGAGACTCAGCTAAAGAACCCAACCTCTGCTTAAAAACCTCTGAAGAAGGAGAGTCCACAACCTCCTGAGGGAGACCATTCCACTGCCAAACAGCTCTTACTTTCAGAATGTTCTTTATGATGTTTAGTTGGAATCTCCTTTCTTGTAACTTGAATCCATTGGTTTGAGACCTATCCTCCTAAGCAAGAGAAAGCAAGCTTGCTCCATCTTCCATGTGACAGCCCTTGAGATATTTGAAGAGTGCTATCATATCTCTTAAAAAGCAGAGACATCATCTTAAAAAGTAGAGACTATGGTAAGCTATGGTTTTCCCAGTAGTGATGTATGGAAGTGAGAGCTGGACCATAAAGGAACTTTTTTTATGTATGCTACAACAGCAGCAAGAATACTTATTGCAAAGTATTGGAAGACACAAGATCTACCCACTCTGGAAGAATGGCAGATGAAGGTGATGGACTACCGTATTTTTCGCTCTATAGGACGCACTTTTTCCCCTTCAAAAATGAAGGGGAAATGTGTGTGCGTCCTATGCAGCGAAGAAGCCATAGCCCCGTGACCCTCTCCCGGCTGGAGAGGTGGCGCGCGGCTATGGCAGGAGCCTCTTTAGCCGCACACCACTTCTCCAGCTGGGAGAGGGTCGCGGGGGGCTTCTTTAGCTAAACAAGCCCCCCAGACCCTCTCCCGGCTGGAGAGGTGACGCGCGACTATGGCAGGAGCCTCTTTAGCCACGCAACACCTCTCCAGCCGGGAGAGCGCGCACGCGGCTAAACAGGCTCCTGTGGTAGTCGCGCGTCACCTCTCCAGCTGGGAGAGGGTCGCAGGGGGCTGCTTTAGCCGCGCGCGCGCTCTCCCAGCTGGAGAGGTGACGCGCGACTATGGCAGGAGCCTCTATAGCTGCGTGTCACCTCTCCAGCCTGGGGAGCGCGCGGGGGGCTATGGCAGGAGCCTCTCTGCTGCACGCCTTTCCCCGCTCCCCGACCTGCTCTTTGGGGCTGGTGGTGGGCTTCCTCCTGCCAGCCCCAAAGAGCAAGTCGAAAGGAACCTGAAGCCTGGAGAGCGAGAGGGGTCGGTAGGCGCCGACCCCTTTCGCTCTCCAGGCTTCCAAGGTAGCCACCTGAAGGCGACTGAACGCACCTTAAACGGCACCTTGTTTTAGAGGGGGGAAAACAAGAGGGGGGAAATTCTCCCCCTCTCTGCGCAGCGCCTCCTGCCGCTTCGCTGAAGGGGTGCTGGGCAGAGAGGGGGAGAATTTTTTTTTCTTGTTTTCCCCCCTCTAAAACAAGGTGCGTCCTATTGTCCGGTGCGTCCTATAGAGCGAAAAATACGGTACATGAAATTGGCGGAAATGACTGGCAGAATCCGAGACCAGGGAGAAGAGTCGGTGGAAGAAGATTGGAAGAAATTTAAAGACTATTTACAGAAATATTGCAAAATTAATGAATGTTAGAATGATGTCAGAATGAAGTTAAGTGGTTTAAGCAGCAATGTTATAAAGGTGTATGTAAAAATGGATTGTTAACAGGTGAGAATCCAAAGTTATAATATATTATGTTAAAGGACTAAGATAAAAACAAAGAGGGAAAGAAATTGCTGAATTAACTAACTGAATTGGAATACAAAAAAGGGAGGTGTGAGGAGGTATGGGAAACAAGGAAATGAATGTAAGGTATGGAAAGACTGATGTATTTTTTTAAGTGTTTTTTATCTTTTTTGTATTTTCTATTTTTTCTTTTATTTTTACTCTTGTCTTTCTTTTTCTTCTTTTCTTTAATTCATGTAATTCTTTTCTTTGAAACCTTAATAAATATCATTTAAAAAAGAGAGAGAGCTGGACCATAAAGAAGGCCGAAGAATTGATGCCTTTGAATTATGGTGCTGGAGGAGACTCTTGAGAGTCCCATGGACTGCAAGATCAAACCTATCCATTCTTAAGGAAATCAGCCCTGAGTGCTCACTGGAAGGACAGATTGTGAAGCTGAGGCTCCAATACTTTGGCCACCTCATGAGAAGAGAAGACTCCCTGGAAAATACCCTGATGTTGGGAAAGATGGAAGGCACAAGGAGAAGGGGACGGCAGAGGACAAGGTGGTTGGACAGTGTTCTCAAAGCTACCAGCATGAGTTTGACCAAACTGCGGGAGGCAGTGGAAGACAGGAGTGCCTGGCGTGCTCTGGTCCATGGGGTCACGAAGAGTCGGACACGACTAAACGACTAAACAACAACAACATCATATCTCTTCTCCGTCTCCTCTTTTCCAGGCTAAACATACCCAGCTCCTTCAAGAATTCCTCATAAGACTTGGCTTCCAGACCTTTGATCATCCTGGGCACTTCCTCTGCCCCCATTCCAGCTTGTCAATATCCTTCTTAAATTGTAGTGCCCTGAGCTGGAGACAGTATTCCAGGTGTGGTCTGACCAAGGCAGAATACAGCAGTACTGTTACTTCCTTTGATCCTGACAATATACTTCTGTTGATAAAGCCTAGAATAGAATTCATGTATTTTTGCAGCTGCATCACACTGTTGACATGTTCAGCTTGTGGTCTACTAAGACTCCTAGATCTTTTTCACATGTCTAAGTGGCAATCCAGGTGTCCCCCATCTTATATTTGTGCAGCTACTTCTTCCCGTCTAATTGCAGAACCTTACATTTGTCCCTATTGGCATTCATTTTGCTAGTTTTGGCCCAGTTCTCCAGTCTGTTAAGGCCATATTGAATCCCGATTCTGTGGTAGCATTAGCTATCCTTCCCAGTTTGGTTTCATCTGCAAATTTGATGTGGGTTTCCGCATGAAGGCTTATCAGGACACATTGGGCGAACTGTGTGGAGCCCTTTTGGAATGTGTGAACAACAGGATCTTTGCAAAGAGCAAATCAGTACAAATAAATTAACATTGATTTACACTAGTTCAGTGTCTTATAATGCCAGCTCTATATAGACAACCTGATCACCTCATTGTCCTAAATTGGATTCCAAACGGTTTTGTATACAAGCAGTTGTTGTCACATTAGTCCCACAAAATATGAAGAACAGAACAGGTAAAAAGACATATTTTTTAGGGCCAACACTTATATCAAACCAATAAAGCTTTTGGGTCACACAGAAATCTTCATCCAGTGTACTGGAAACATAGCTGAGGCTAGCAGCTAGAAAATACTTTTCACAGAGTTTTAAGTGGTATGATAAAGACATAATTTCCAATAGTGCACACAGTGGATTCTTATGTGCCACTGTCATCCCTGGTCAAACAGATTTTGCAGATTTCTGCAGCATTATAAAAACTTACAAAACCTGTGAATATATATGATAGTAAGATGAATGCTCTGGCTATGATGCCTCTTTAATAGCTCTCTGAGAAAAAAACCAATTGTCTGTGTCCAGCCTGTTAGCAACAATGTTAACAACCAGCAGAATTAGCTGACTGATTAAGAGCTCTATGCAATTTGAGGACTTAAATGCTTCTGCGTCAAGAGAAGCTGGTCCAGTAAAAGGTATCTCCCCCCTGTTTATTTTGCATTTATCAATACCACCTACTAGACAAGAAATTTTCATGCTCTGCGGACCCAACATCCTGTGCCAGACAACAGCTGGATCACTCTCAAATAAACAGTCATTAAGGAAAAACAGCTAGTGTCTTGTTTGTGAGATACAGAGATTTAAACATAGACATTATTTCTGGCCATCATAATATATGCATCAGGGAGCTTTGCATTCTAGTTACAATGCCTATAAAAAGTCAATTAATGCCTATAAAAAAGAAAAAAGGGCTCAGTGTGCCTCCTTTGCCATAAAGAAACCACTAGACTAATACAGCCCTCTGATCAAGCTACTGTGTGAACTATTTGGCAGCCCCTGTTAAACCCCTAAAGGCAAAGGCTGGTTTCTAGTTTGCTCCTATAGAAGCCAAAGGCAGATGGGAGATTCTGTATAATCAGTTCTGCAAACAAGCATTAAGCATACATAGGAAGGATTTTTCCCACTATCAGCTGCAGAGCAGAACTAGGGCAATTCTCCCAGCTAATCGGTATTCTGCTGTCATCTCAGTCAAAGCATCATGGACTCCCAATATCACAAAGCCCCAGAAGACCAAAATTAGACACTGCAAAAACTGAAACTTATCCAGCTCCTATAGCACCTCAGTTTTAGGCCCAGGAACATTATATGTAGTTCCAGAACTTTCCCAAGTGGAATCTAGATGAAACTAAACTTGTGTGGTTTTAGAAGAAAGCTAGACAAAGGGGTCCCCCTGTAGCTTAGGGAGAAAACATACTAGTTCCTTTTTAACCAGGCCTTTGCCTGACGTGATCTACATCCTATACCCTTTTTAAAATGCTAGCTCTTTGGGTTTCTTTTTACTGGGTGGTTGTTTTTGTTTTTATGTGAACCACCCTGAGACCTTCGGGTATAGGGCGTTGTAGAAATTAAATAAATAATAATTAACAGCAACAACAACACTCTTGAAGGGTAAAGGGATTATAACACAATGAAACAGCAGCTAATTCCATTATAAATAATTCCAGTGAAAACCCAAGATGATCAATAGGGCCAGGGTAATGGATATAGACCTCAGAATCTGTGCTAAAATCATATCCTAAAACAGCATCAAAATGAATATGATAAACTCTCCTCTCCTAGATTCTCCTCTCTATCACCACTTATACACATTATGGTTATGATTTCACACAGATCATAATGATTTAAAAAATGCACATTAGGAAAATGTATTTTATTTAAATACTTCAAATTGCACTTTCATATAAAATGTCACAAGGTGGCATACAACCTAAAAACACATTACTGCAAGAAGAATATCAAACACCTCAATAAAATTTGGTTGGAAAAGTATCAAGCTGAAAAGGCCTGAATAACAAAACACAGAAGTCCAGTGTCAGATTTACGTATAAGCTAAACAAGCTATAGGTTAGGGCCCCACTCTCTTGAGCCCCCCCCCAAAAAATTTCACTATTAATATACTTCTTCTTAATTGTACTTCAGTCCAACAATTACTTTGATAAAATACATATTTTGTTATGTGCAAATGGCTTTAGATACCTATTAGGTCCATAAATTACCATATAGCATATATTCAACACAAAAAACAGCGACAATTTGTTGTTGACAAAGGACAGCTGGACTTATCAAGGGCCCTATTACCTTCAGTAGCTTAGGGTCTCATCAAACCTAAATCCAGCCCTGCAGCAGTCAGACGATGTCTGAATGTGAGCAGGGATGACTACTGCTGATCCTCTGTTGGCAAGGAATTCCACAGGGCAGGGCAGGGCCTGGCACACTGAAAGTTTGACTCCTAGTAAAGGCCAGCTAAACCTCAGGGGTATAAGAGATATCAGCAGTCAAGGTGAAGCATAAAGAAGCAGGTGGTCCATAACATATTTAATGGGACCAAGTTGTTTAGGGTTTCATGAATAAACGCAAACTGGAAACCAGTGCAGTTGTCTGGCTGGACAGCACTCCCCCGATACTATGCTCTGGACATGACCCTACAAGTAGGAATGAAGCCACTGGAGCACAGTGCCACCAATACTCATCCCACGGAATCAGCCCAGAAGGGTACCATGGAGAACGGTATTAAAAGGCAGCAATTATCCATGTCTGTCCTCAGTCTTTAGGCAAAATGCACAAGTTCTTTGCTTGATGCACCACAGGAAAACAGAAACTAGGTAGTTCTTGTATTTAAAGGGGCAGGTTTTAATTTTAAGTATTGTACTAGGTTGTTGTTTTTTTAAGGTCTTTTTTAAAAGGTTAATAGAAGCCAAATTGGTAGCTTTACCTTGCAATTGGAGGGAATGTTCCCTCACAGAAAGTCCCTTTGGGGGACTTTTCTTCCTCCAGCTTCTGTTGCCCACCTACCAAGGGACCTGTGTGCATTTCACCTAAGGCAGAAGAGCACACAACGTTTGGTGGAAAGTGGTGGAAAAGAACTATTAAAACAGGAGTCCACAGGACCAACCACAGAAACTGTGTAAGAATGGCTTTACACACCCCTCGCGCTCTCTCCCAACACAGTCAGGTTTGCTTCCTTTCTTCCTCATTACATTCCTGAAACCTTCCACAACTCAGCCGCTCTTTTCATCATGCCGAACCAGCTTTACAGTTTGTTAAAAATTCCCCACTGGTGGAATCACTGCTACTGGCCCCCTGTTGTGTGATGAAGCGGCTGTTTTCTGAGCAGCAGGGAATTTTAAAGGAGTCCACTACAGACAACAGGACAAGCACATTTGCCAGGATAGAAAGCTCAAGGTAATTGTCTCAATTTGCCAGGGGGTTCAATTCCTTCACTTTCTTGTGAGCCATGCTGTTCTGTTGTTCTGCAAAGGTACTCTTTTCAGGTTATTGAAGGGGATAGTGGTCAGTTGGCTGTTCTAGGTATTTGGAATGCATACCTTATGGAACTTCAAGACTGATAGTTTATTGAGCATTCATGCTACTATGCTCAGGCAGAGGTTATATGGCATAGCCAGCCATTTGGTTCTTATGCCACACTTCCCAGTGCAATTTTCTGTCACTTTTCCTATCAGACTTTTTGCAGTTAGAATACTGACAGGATAATTGCATTGGAAAGTGTGGGATAACAACCACGTTTTGTACAAATAAACAACCGGTGTAAGCGCCTTTACTCATCTGTCCAAGTGAGTGGGGAAACCAATTCCACCCCATGTGTATGGAAGAAGTGCTGAAAAGCAGCAATTTTAGAAAATTTGAATATTCAGATGAGGACTGACACTCTAAATATCTGAAACGGCCCATGTACTCATTTCTGTATTTCCATGATACGAGTGAAAATTGTACATTTATAAACCAGCAGAAATATACTGTTAAGTGTCCTGTGCTCTGGGAAATGAGCACAAAACAGTATACAGTGGTACCTCAGGTTAAGTACTTAATTCGTTCCGGAGGTCCGTATTTAACTTGAAACTGTTCTTAACCTGAAGCACCACTTTAGCTAATGGGGCCTCCTGCTGCTGCCGTGCCGCCGGAGCCCGATTTCTGTTCTCATCCTGAAGCAAAGTTCTTAACCTGAAGCACTATTTCTGGGTTAGCGGAGTGTGTAACCTGAGGTACCACTGTATAGTTAATCATTAGGCATCAATCTTAGGCAGACTTACTTAAAAGTAAGTCCCCAGTGGGATTTATTTGCAAGTAAACACGCATGGGATTGTGTTCAGAATCCTATATGTAGTATAAATGCTTAGAACACAGCGTTTGGGGGAATGTGCTGAAAAAGGACTCTTGATGCAGGAGTGTTCAAGATCTTCCACAGACACTCCATTCCACATACATTACCTTTTGACAACAGGATGCATAGAATAAAGGCAGGTCCTCATCAGTAACAGACACTGGGATGACAAACTGGGAGAAAGAAATTTGTGTGTTGGCGGGGGGAGGGGGAGCAGGGAGAAGACACAACTCAATGGAAACTAAGTGAAGGACAATTCTGTAATTGCTGTGACAGGAAAGAGATTAAAACTCGGGGCACTTTCTTCTTCACTTTTCAAAATGTCAAGACATACCAGAACGATTACTGGGCAAAGTGAGCAACCTTCCCTTAGGCAGGAAGGAAGGGGGGGAAATGACCCAAATTCAGGCAGAAGTGACAGAGACATCACCTGACAATATGTGTAACAACAACATGCCATTAGCTTAGAAACAGGCAATCATACCAACGAAAGCATTACAGATCCTTAGCTCATGCAAATAACAAAATATGTAAAGTTGCAATTTGTTTTATAGCACTTGTTGCTGTAGTCAACAAAGTCAAATGAATCAATTTCTCCATCACACTCCCACAAGGCCGACAATTGGACAGCTCAGGCCCTGCAATAATCACTGCATCATTTTCAATCCCCAAATTCTTTCACTATGCAGTTAACACATTTATAGACAAATGGATGCAGTAGTCAAGTCCTTGGCATGGGTTAAATTGCAAGAGGAATGTTTTTCACTGTATGTCCTCAAGGAGCAAGATTTCACTTTAAGGGTCACCAGCATAAATCCGTGCTTGTAATGGAACTAGACAGTAGACAGGAGCAGATAATTTCCCACAGTGCAGAAGATATAACTGATGGAGTCTACTGGGTAGAAGGGAGGTAAGGTTTGTATAGAAATCTTATAAAATAAAAAAGCAAGCAAGCAAGCAAAATGAATGAATGAATGAACGGTGCCTGCTCCTCAGAACTTGGGCTATGTAGATGAATAACTCATAAAATGACAATTATTTGTGTCAATTATTTAGATTAAATCAGATTATAATTTTGGGGTGGGGGTGGGGATGGGGAAAGTAGCAACAGGGGGAAAGGCTACAGCTTCTCCAAAATCTCACACGGGAGCCAGAAGATGCATGCTCTCCTTCCCCAACAATCTCTGCGTCTCTGCATTCAGAAGGGCACAGCAGTGTGTATTCAAACTTATTCAACATACTTTGAGTTGTTGTACATTTATACATCTGTAACACAATTGCATTTGTCTCAATGAACCCCACTTGCACCTTGGCTAGTGGCAATTTAAAATGTGGCCACTCTTCTCATCCTGGGGTACTCCCAAATTTCTCATTGTTTGGGGAGTACACAAGCAAATTCATCAAGAGCACCTAGTACAAGGGTTCTGAAAATGTATCATAATTATCTCCCCATTCAGAACCTCGCCACCACCACCACCACCAAAAACATGCGGAATCTCTCTGGGAGCAAATTTCACAGATCCAGACCAGCTGGTTTCCCCCCTCAGAATGAAAGTGATGGATATCTTCTGTCCCACCTGATAACCAAAGAATGCGAAGCCATAGCAATTTGTGGCTTGCTCTGAATGCTGTGCTGCACCATAAAGGCAAGAGGAGAGGTTGCACTTGCGTCTCCTGAAGGAGGCCAGCTTCTTGCTTTGAGAACTGCCATGCCAGGATAAAATGGGGGTATAGTAGGAATACACAGCTATTCTGTTCCTAGGTTGACAGGCAGACTGGACGAGAGTTTTGGAGTTCAGTTTCTTTAAGCTGTTCTGTTCCTAGTCAGCGGAAATAAGAAAGTGCCCAGCCTAGCCACTGAACTAGGGAGACAAGGGCAAGAAAAGGGCAGTACTGTAAAAGGCATTATTTTATGTTGACATAATATAATGGGCAACAATGACACAGGGCACTCCCAAAGCATACAATCGAAACCTGAGAGTTATTATATGAGTGCCTGTATGTTTTACGCAGAAGTGCAAATAGAAGCTTTGGGGGAGTTTTCATCAAGAAAATAGCATGGAAAAGTGCTACCATCCCTCCAGCTCCAGCCTCATGGTTCTAAACCATATTGCATTCTCCTCCCTCCATCCCCTATGGCTGGTATAAAAGTATTTCAATATTTATGCAAGTTTCTATTTATGGATCTCCCATGTCATGCCTGGTTTGGCTCTTTCCATCAGGACAGAAAATTATTTTGCACACTAAACTATATATATATATATATATATATGCTTTCGTAGATATATATAATATGACATAATAATTGCATGGACTTTTGAAAATGAATGCACTACGAAAGCTACAGCTACCCCAGAGGGCTGAAAGCTATAAGTTCTAGGCCTAGGGTAATGTTTCGGTTTTAAAGGATACAGAGTTCAGCTTCCAGAGATTTTCTTTTGTTGTAAAAAAAGAAGTATCTAGATGTTTCGCTGGTGGCTGAGCAAAGCTTCCGATCATGAGGGGGCAATGATTTGATGCACTGTATAGCTCCTTGTTCACTCCAATGACGAGCAAGAACAAGATAAATTATACAGAACATGGCAATTTGCATAATCTATGCAGGTCACAGGTTTTCTTTTTCTGTCAGATTTAGGTTACCTTATTTAGAGTTTAGTTTTGCTCTCTTTTAACACATAGTAAGACACTTATGATTAGATGCAAATACACCTGAATACTTATTGAGGTTACTTGATGCTACTACCGTATGCTAGCAGCAGAGTCGGCAGGACTGTGCAGTATGTTAAGCTGCCCTGCTTCTTCAGTGTGGGAAATTCAAACAAAATTTTGCTTCAGCCCAGATTTGCCCATTTCTCACTGCTGGCCTTGACTTTGAGCATGTCTTAATGTTGAAAGGCCTTAGAGGCTGCGTGCCAAGTTCTGAGCCTCGAAATGCCTCTCCCTTCTTTGCCAAGCTTGTCCCAATAAATCTGTGTATATTTTTAGGTTTCAGCTGGTGTGCTATGAATTCACATCTTTCACACCTGTGCTAGCTCAGGAGTAACAAAGCGCAGCAGCCAAACTCTGCTCAGCACAGTGTGAAAGGAAACAAAATACTTCTTCTGGGGCTCCTGGCAGCCCTGGAGACTAGTGAAAATGGGGTACGGGGAGACTACTGAAAATAGAGCATAGGCAAAAAAAGAAGTTGTTTGGGAAATAAATTGCTATCATCGACCTTATGTGTCTGTACACGTACCTGATAAACTTGGTGAATATGGGTGCATGCACCTGTGTTTATGTTGTTTTATATGCTCTGTACCAACACACCTAAATAATTTAAAACAACCATCAGCTTTATGCAAGTGCACCCGTATAATCATCACCTCAGGCGGCACCTCTAAGGGCTAGGAAGAAATGACAAGTCTGTGGGCTGGATTCAATTGAACAGTTGTGCTGGCAGGAACCAGTGCAACAAGTCCTGCCAGCACAACAGGTCTTTCCCTCCTCTCCTTCTCCTGCACCCCCAATCAGCTCCAGGTGGTTGAGAGAACCCCCAGAAACAGCATGTGGGGGGAGGACACGGGAGATCATTCTGTCTGGCAATCAAAACTGCTTGTGCTGGTGGAATAGTCATTATAGCCAGGGCTATTTTTATAGGAAAAGAGGTGCCAGAACTCACCATGAACACCTCCCTTGTTCTCTTAGAATGGCAGTGGTGTCCACCTGAGAGGTGCTGGAATTGAGTTTTGGTGAGTTTTGGCTGAAAACCCCCCGATTACAGCACATCATTGAATTCTGTACTCTGTATTTCACATATGCCCCCAGATTCAAAGTGAATCCAAGAATGAATAGGTTCAAAGAAGAAGACGAGGAGGAGGAGGAATTTGGATTTGATACCCCGCTTTATCACTACCCGAAGGAGTCTCAAAGTGGCTAACAATCTCCTTTTCCTTCCTCCCCCACAACAAACACTCTGTGAGGTGAGTGGGGCTGAGAGACCTCAAAGAAGTGTGACTAGCCCAAGGTCACCCAGCAGCTGCATGTGGAGGAGCAGAGACGCGAACCCGGTTCCCCAGATTATGAGTCCACTGCTCTTAAGCACTGCACCACACTGGCTCTCACAGAACTGGGTCTTTGCCTACAGTACAGCAATGCAATGGGCTACATGCCCATAGAAGTATGGGATGGGGTCAGACCTTAATGGGGTAGGCTAAGAAATGTAGCAGTGCTTTGTATTACTATAATGGTTTCTATTGCCTTAGGAACACTGCATGTGCACAATCCAAAACTACAGTAACACTTATTCGAAGAAAAGTATTGAGGAATCATTTACTACAGTGTAGTATAGCAACATTTCCACTTGTAAGAATTTTGGAATATATGTCTGAAGTTAACTGCTGTCCTCTCGCTTCCTGTATCTTAGAGTTATTATATTTCATCTGGTTGCAGGAGAAATGGGTTCAGATTTCTGCCATGCATGTGTTACAGAGCCACTCAGTCTTGCTGTCATTTTAAGTATGCCCGAGCACCTCGGCTCTGAAAATCCCCATATTGCCTGTAAACGGTATAGCAAGCAGTGGCTTGAGGCACTCAGGACCAGAGGGTTGTTGTTTGAAATTGCTGCCTTTGATTTAGATTGATCAAAGACAGCCTCTTTCTAGCTTTGCATAGTTGCACCAGAACTCTGGGAAACACAGAACCCTGCTTTGGTGCCTGAGCTCTAACCTAATCAAGTAATCCCAGGAACATCCTGATTTGACCTGCTCAGAGCCCTGACAGAGGAAGCTCTGTCACCCATGGCAGTAATATCAGGACTCACCGATGTCACTATAGGCAAGGGCAGGGAACTGTGTTGCTGGACTACAGCTCCCATCATTCCTCACAACTGGCCACTCAAACAACCCCAGTGTCCTGTAATGAGGGTGATTCACTGCAAACCCCTGAAGAAAGGTTTCTTCCCACTCCTTCCTTCTCAGAATAAATAATATTTACACTTCTGTTCCTCGCTCTCCTGCAGATATGCATTGCTGCAAAACAGTGTAAATATTAATTAGCCTTTTATTTCCATAACTACTTACATGTTGCTCTCCTGTAATAAAACTGTAAATTCTTTAATTCTAAGCTTTGGTCTCTTGCCTAGTTATTCATTCGACCACGTACAAATGCAATTTATCTTGTGGTGCACCATGGCTCTGAGCTGAAGACTCAACACGTGTTGCTCCTGTTCATAGGTGTTTCCTGAAAATGTGGAAATGGGGACATGTGGGAACCTAGCTCACTGGGTGGCCTTGGGCAAGTTCTCTCATGGTTGATGTGAGTATGCAAAAAGCATTTTAAAACCACTTTTAATAGACACTAGCAAGTACACTATTTCAACCCCAATTTCAACAACTTCTTTTGCAATCTCATTACGTGCATAGGTCATTGAAGTCACTGACTCAATATCTGTTATGGCTGTTTGTTTCTGTTTTAAAGCAGATCTTTTGGTGCAACAGTCTCTCTAAGGAAACTCAGTAGAATCAGTACAAGGTCATAGAATCAAAGAATCTTAGAGTTGGAAGGGTCCCCAAGGGTCATCTAGTCCAACCCCCTGCAATGCAGGGATCTCAGCTAAAGCATCCATGACAGATGGCCCTCCAACCTCTGTTTAAAAACCTCCAAGGAAGGAGAGTCCACCACCTCTCATGGGAGTTTATTCCACTGCCAAACAGTTCTTATTGTCAGAAAGTTTTTCTGAATGTTTAGTCAGAATCTCCTTTCTTGCAACTTGAAGTCATTGGTTCAAGTCCTACCCTCCGGGGCAGGAGAAAACAAGCATGCTCCCTGCTCCATGTGACAGCCCTTAAGATATCTGAAGATATATCTCCTCTCGGTCTCCTCTTTTCCAGGCTAAACATACCCAGTTCCTTCAAGCGCTCCTCATAAGGCTTACCGGTAGTTTCCAGACCCTTGATCATCTTGGTTGCCCTCTTCTGCACACATTCCAGCTTATCATCATCCTTCTTAAACTGTGGTGTCCAGAATTGGACACAATATTCCAGGTGTGGTCTGACCATGGCAGAATAGAGTGGTACCATTACTTCCCTTGATCTGGACACTATACTTCTGTTGATGCAGCCTAGAATAGCATTAGCTTTTTTTTTTTTTTTTTTTTTTTTTTTTTTTTTTGCTGCTGCATCACATTGTTGACTCATGTTAAGCTTGTGGTCCACCAAGACCCCTAGATCCTTTTCACATGTACTGCTAGTAAGCCATGTATTCCCCGTCCTATATTTGTGCATCTGTTTCTTCCTGTCTAAGTGCAGCACCTTACATTTGTCCCTATTGAGATTCATTTTGTTAGCTTGCGCCCAGTTCTCCAATCTGTTACGGTCATTTTGAATTCTGATTCTGTCTTCTGTGGCATTAGCTACCCCTTCCAGTTTGGTGTCATCTGCAAATTTGATCAACATCCCCTCAATTCCTTCATCCGAGTCATTTCTAAAGACATTAAACAACAATGGACCCAGGACAGAACCCTGCGGCACCCCACTTGTCACTTTTTTCCAGGATGACAAGGAACCATTAATGAGTACTCTTTGGGTTGGGTCAGTCAACTAGCTTTAAATCCACCTAACAGTTACCTTGTTCAACCCACATTTTACCAGCTTCCTCACGAGAATATCATGGGGGACTTTGTCAAAAGTCTTACTGAAATCAAGATACACTATGTCCACAGCATTTCCTTGATCCACCAAGTTTGTAATTCCATCAAAAAAAGAAATCAAATTGGTCTGGTATGACTTATTTTTGAGAAACCCATGCTGGGTCTTAGGAATCACAGCTTCCTTTTCTAAATGCTCATAGACCGACTGTTGAATTATCTGTTCTAGGACCTTCCCTGGTATCAATGTCAATCTCACCAGTCAGTAGTTACCTGAGCCTTCCTTTCCCCCCTTTTTGAAGATGGCGACATTTGCCCACCTCCAGTCTGTAGAGACCTCACCTGTTCTCCAAGAATTCTCAAAGATAATAGACAAAGGCTCTGAAATTGTATCCGCAGGTTCCTTTAGTACCCTTGGATGCAGCTTATTAGGCCCTGGAAATTTGAATTCATTTAAAGTAGCTAGGTGTTCCCTTACTAGCTCTTTTCCTACCTTGGGCTGCAGCTCCCTCCTTACATCATTTACTCTGTTATCACCAGGTTGGGCATCACTTTCCTTTTGGGTGAAGACAGAGGCAAAGTAGGTGTTGAGTAGTTCCACCTTTTCTCTGTCACCCAATAGCATTTCTCCGTGTTCCCCACACAGATGACCTACCACTTGCTTGTTCTTCTTCATAATAATAATAATAATAATAACTTTTTAAAAATATGTTTCAAACAGTGTAGCAGTATGACTACAAATCAACCAAAGGTTCAGAAAGCCAGAATTTGGAAGGTGACCTTTAAAACCATTGTTCATGTTATTTATCTGATTTAAAATAAAGGGCCAAGGTGCCATCTATTTTGCACTAAGCCTCTTGCAAAATGACACAATAATTGTATACTGAACTTTGTACACTGGATTGTGTGACGGTCCAATGATGGTACAGATTTAATATAGAAATACCAATTCTAGTTAGGTAAAAGGGTGATGTCTCAGGGATGGGGCTCATGATGCACCACAAACAAGCAAGTTGCATGCTGGGAAAGTGTGTGAGTTATGGCATCCAATGTTCAAATTTCTGCTGCTCAGCCAGAAACTCATTGACTGGGACATTACACAATCTGCTGGTCTCTCATACTTTTCAATCTGGGGATAATACTATACTACTGGCTTACTTTTGCAGGGCAGTTTTAAGGGATTACTGAGATAATGTAAGTCCGTCTTTCCCAACCTGATGCTCTCCAGATGTTTTGGACTAAAATTCCCATCAGCCCCAGCCAGCATGGCCCTGCTGGGTAGGGCTGTCCAAAGACAGCTGGAGGACACCATGTTGGCTAAGACTTATGTCAGTCAAGTGTTTGGAACATTTGGACTGTGATATAATTATTACCGTATTTTTCGCTCCATAAGATGCACTTTTTCCCTCCTAAAAAGTAAGGGGAAATGTCTGTGCGTCTTAGGGCATGAATGTGTGGTCGATCGCTGGCTCCCTTTCCAGCCCCGCCCCCTTGCCCAGGCCTCCATTGTTGAATGTTCTGCAGACGGAGGATATTTGTTTCCCCAGCGACATGTGACTGGTTTAGATTATCTGTCTGGAAACTGTAGAAATGGCTCCCTTTCCTTTCCTAAAGAATCTTCAGAACTGTGAGTTGAACCCCATAAAAACAGGATTTTTTCCCTTTGCAAAGCAAGCTCAACAACTTTGAGCTGATCCTTAAAAAGGGGGCTTTTCCCCTTTGCAAAAGAAACTGCACAACTGTGAGCTGATCCCCCCCAAAAAACAGGGCTTTCCCCCTTTCCTCCTCTAAAAACTAGGTGCGTCTTATAGTCAGGTGCGTCTTGTGGAGCGAAAAATACAGTATATATTTATTTTATATTTACAAATACATTTTTCCCCTGACAGTTTTTGTGGGAGTTTCCAACAGATAATCTTCCTGTTTCTTTTATCTCTATGCACCTGAAAGAATAGCTTAGGGCTTTAGATGACATGTCCACAACTCAATTTTGAGGCAGAAATACAGGTCACTAAGCCTCTTGGATTTCCAGAAAAAGCACTAGAGAGGCCTCTTGGGACAAGAGGAGAGTTTTAAGTGACAAGGGCATCAAGCCATACATAGTACCATCCAGCATAAGGCCATGCAGAGAGTAGCAAGGATCTCTCTCTCTCACACAACCCAAGGATTAGTTTCAGACAAGCAACTTCTCCTTGGCATTGTCTCATTGCCTTTTCATTCACCTGCTTTCCCAGCTCCTGGGTTTGCAAACACAGGGGTAAGTAAAAAGCGTTTTACGTGAGCTCAAGACAAATGGTAGAGGCACAAGCCCTTCCACTCCCTCCCTCCCACAGGGAAACAAGTCTGGGTAAGGCCAGAGATGACAGACACTCTTGTCTCTTTGCTGGTGTATGTTTGCCAGAGGGATAATTAGAACAAGCTCATTTGTGCTTCCTGTTCCATGAGGACATAAAGGGCAGGTGGCTCCTACAGCAGAGTTAACTCTTTAATTGGACACACTGGTGTCTCACTTCTGCCCCTTTAATTGCCACCAGGGATACACATTTACCTCATCCGCCACAAATGCCTCTTTCATCAGCACCACTTATTGTGTTGTAGTCCTGAACCCTGGTTCATTTTGCCCCTCTAAATGCTTCTCTCTACCCTGTGGATTAAAGCTCACATGCAGTCCTTTGCAACGGGACCAAGGCATTACCTAATCACCTCCTGCCCCACTGCCCCAATCCCAAAGGAAATCTTGCACATATTTCTTAGCTCTTGAAGCATAATTGGCCACTTGTCTTCCCAACACTCTTCACTCCCCAAGAAGGTTTCCTGGCATGGCTAATATAAATTATTCCCTCTCTTCTGCAGCTGCATGTCTATTCAATGGCTCCTCAACCAGAATAGCTCCCTCTCTGAAAGAACAGCTGTTCCCATCCTAACAGGTACATAGAAAGCAGTTTTGTGTCTTTTGGTCATGCTTGTGACCTTTGCTCTCAGGCTCACACTGATTTCACTTGCACTGAAAACAAAATTGCTGTTTCTTGTTCTCTCTTTCCTCTATGGCCCTTTCCATAGCAAAGCTTGATAGGAGACGCAATTTGGCCTTGATCTTTTCAAATCTTCTAGAAATCTGGGGGTCTTAGCCACACTTGTGGAGGTCCAGTGGCTAGTGAAGAGGGCAGACACAGAATAAAGTCCCACCTCTGCCATGGATTTGTTTGTGGCACTGGGCAAGTCAGTATTTTTTTAATCTCTGTTCTTGAACTAAGAAATAAGAATCCTGTGACCTGCTTGATAAGGTTGTTGTAAGGAACCTTACTGTTGTTGTTTTAAGCATGATAAATTCACCAAAGTCCTACAGGCACATTAAACATTCTTCAGTTCACTTCCAGCTGAGAAATATTCTTGAGGTTGCCTCTTTTGCTCTGAAGAGCTGGCAGAACTGAAAGAACATCACTTTCTCCTTCTTGCTTCCATTGCTTTGTGGATTTTTGCACAGAGACTGCTTTGTTCCTTGGCCATACCTGCAAAGGGCTCAGGAACTCAAATTTCACTAGGTTGCTTCTCATGAACAATGCCCTCCAAAACTCAGATTAAAGGTTTGGAAGGAATTAAAGTCCTGTTCCTCAGCACTCCGCTCAAGTACGAAAAGAACCGTTTTTGCACAGGATAGGTCGCTGCATAGGGCTCTCCTCTAATTTAGCAGCAATGGAAGAGGGCAGAAAGCCACCCACAAAGGCTCTGCATGCCCACCCCAGATGGATACCTTGCATATTTATGCTAGCTGCACTGTAGACAAGACCTTCCTTTATTGGGGAGAGTAACAAACACAATGGTGATTATCCCACATGCCCTTCCTCTGCCACCTTGCCAGCTGTGGTTAAACAGAGAACAAAAGCAGTCAGCATCTCACAGCAGCCCAGGACATGACTGATCCAGCAGCAAAATGCTACACATGTGGAGCACAGTAAAAATGGCAGCTTTAACAGGCTTTCCCCCCTTTTTCTTCTTGTAAATAAACCAAAGCCCCTGAGGAATTTTCATGGCCAGCTAGCTACATGTCTATTTAGCTAAGGTTCCAGGGTTAATGCCAAACATAGGAACAAAAGTGACCATTAAGAGGGAGGTTCTCCTCGCAGCTACTTCCCTTCTGGGGGGATGTCATCATAATACCTCCAAGCACTAATGCAAGCAAAGAGGAAGCATGCAGATGCCAGGAAAAAGGATGCTATCACCTGAAGCACCAGTACTAATTCTTGAAGCACTCGTGTTTTCCCTGGAGGCCTCCCAAGGGCAGGCTTTCCCTGGTTAAGTAGATGATAAATGACAAGACCACGGCCCAAAGTGAAAAAGCTAGAGGCATGAGATAGTGTCTGGCAAGTTGAAATGAAGGTCACTCTCTGAACATTCTTGGTTTCTGCTGGACAGTTCCACAAGCTGGCAGACCCTTACCTACCTCTACCTGGTGAAAAACAGCTCTCAGGAAGAATGTGGTTTCCAGAGAGAGAGAGAGAGAGAGAGAGAGAGAGAGAGAGAGAGATCACTTAGCCCTGTCCTGAAATCAAGTCTTTAGCAAGAAGGCAGAAGCCTCTTCCTGGGCTCAGGGGAATTGTGGCAGTTTGCAAGTGAGCCAAAGGCCATAGCAATGAAAGGATATGCAAGCAAAATATATCAGCATATGCACAAATAAATACTACACAGCAGAAGAAAAACTGTGAGTCCTGATGTGCTTTATACCACAGCTCAGTGGGAGGATATATGCTTTTCATGTGAAAGGTCTCAGGTTTAATCCCTGGCAACCCCAGCAAGGGTTGGAAAAGACTGAAACCCTGGAGAGCTGCTGGCAGCAGTGGCAGATCGTGCACCCGTGGGTGGGGTGATCAGCAAAGCGGGGCTGATCAGCACGGCTGTGTGATCTACCCTGGGGGCTGATCTAGGCACAGGGAGCACAGCGCCGCCCCCCCCCATGACTCCCAAGCCTACAGCAAGCTGGGGGAAGGGGGAGAGCCGCAGCAGCTGCTTCGTTGCTTTGCCCTCTCGCACTCACCGCTTTGCCGCTTGCTGGGCTTGGGTGAGTCGTGGGCAGGGGGCACCAACTATCACCCCCTTCAGGATGACACCAACAGCGGTCTGCACCCCCGCACCCCCCTTCCTACACTCCTGGCTGGCAGGCAATGCTGGTTTGATGGGCCAAGAATTTAAGTTTACCTTTGCGTAGGCTGATACCTAGGATAGCGTACCAAATGCATATCCAGTGCATGATTTATGTAGAACACAACTTTACAGTAAACCTTTAAGCTTGACACTAAAGTCATACTTAAAAGCATAATTTGCGGCCCTAATTTTAACACCAACTTCAGCTAAAGAAGCTAATTTAATTATCACTTTCTGTACTCCAGATAGTTTAAAAGGTAAGTATGGAATAAATGGAACAATCTCTAAACTGGCATTTCCACTCTCTTTTCCAAACATGCCAGGCCACAAGTTCAACAGCCTTTAATTCCCTTCCAGTATCATGATTCAGAAACTCAAGTCAAATTTACGTAAGCTACTGACTCTTCAAACAAAACATTACAGTAAAAAACAGATTGGTAATGGGAGCTTAACGCAAATATAATCTAGCCAACACCCGCTTAAGTTTGCAATGACACAGGAATCATGTTTGGATTCAAGTTATTGGCTATGTTCAGGTGTTGTGCAAAATCATATTTTACCATAATGGGAACACACAGCAGTGAACTTTGGGTTTGGGTTCTCTCTGCTCTCTCTCTCTCTGGTGTGAGGAGACTACTAGAACCTTTTGCTTCCAATTTCAGGCCACTGGTCCATCAAACTCAGCATTGCCTGCCAGAGCTTTGCTCCTGATGATACTGAAGATCATATTTCAATGCAGAGGCGATTAGTAATATATAGAGAAATCTTTCATTCACAAGAGAATTTTTTTAATACTTTCCATATTCCCAATTCTGATTTTTTAAAAAGTTTAAACAACAAAGATGACTGTTGTGTCAGCAACAAAGTCCAGTTGCCTCTTGTAATAACTGTGAAAGGTGAGAGGGGGAATCACTTCTTAGAAAACCAAATGGCTATAATCTTGAGGTTGCTAGACATACATCTGCCTGGATCTTTTTGGACTGGATAAGTATGGTGTAACTCTGGCAAATATAATTCACCCATGCTCAACTGCAATATCACACCGATCCTGGCATGACTGCAGGACTGCCGATTAGCTTCCAGGACTAATTCAAAGTGCTGGTTTAAACCTATAAAACCTTAAATGGCTCATGGCTGCAATACCTCAAGGACCACCTCTCCCCATATGAACTGATCTGGACCTTGCAGTCATCATCTGAAGCCTTTCTTGTGCCTCCTCTGTAAGAGGTCCGGAGGGCAGCAACATGAGAACGAGACTTTTCTGAAGTGGCTCCCCATTTGTGGAATGCTTTCCTCAGGGAGACTCACCTGGCACCTGCATTACATATCTTTAGCTGCCAGGGGAAAACATTTCTCTTCACCCAGGCCTTTGGCTAATTTAAACAATCTATGGCCTTTTAAACTGTGGGTGGGTGGGCGTGGTATTTTGTTTGTTTGTTACTATGGTATGTATTTTTGTGTTTACTGTATATATTGTAAACCGCCCTTTAATTCTTGGCTTAAGGGCAGTCAATCAATCAATCAATCAATCAATAAAATAGTTTAAGGTCACAAGAGTAGCAAGAATAGAGACATAACAAGTGTGACTTTCTCATGTTAGGAGCCAAATTTCCATTTTGCTTTGAAGCTGCAATAACCGGGTAAGAGAAATCAGCCTGTGAGGTTACAGGGTAATCTCTAAATGGTTAAAGAGATGGAAGGAGATTATTTGGGCCAATATCATATTCCATAAAGTGCCACATTCCTCCTAATAGCACTTTGCAATCCAACCAAGTTTATTTTATGTTGAACAGCACATGGGAAAGCTTCTTTGCCAACTGACCCATCAGTAAACATGGTATTACAAACATACATCCATAGAGTACAAATTAGAAAGTCTGAACCTAAGTAATTAACCTGGCAAAGAGGTGGGCATGGTTTTCCAATAGTCAAGCTTTCAGACAGTGGTTGTATGCTATAATTACCCAAACCAGCTACTGATTACTGTTATATCCTTGACATAGAGCTACCCTTGAATATGGTCCAAAAACTGCTGCTAGTGCAGAATGCTGCTGCTAGATTCTTGGCTGTCAGTTCAGTGTAATGCCATCTAACCTCTATTCTGTTTAGGGTAGATGTTGGCTGGCAGGCTGCCTATATGCTACCAGGCCCAATTTAATATGTTAAGTTTAACTTATAAAGCCCTGAATGACTTGGGACCTAGGTATGTGGCAGAACAGCTGTCCTCGTACTAGCTAGCCTGAGCTCTTAGATCTGCTGAGGGGGCCCTGCTCAATGTCCCACTGGCAAGTGCTGCTCATTGTGTGGGAACATGAGATGAAATGGGGTGCAATTACTGAGAAGGCCCTACCTGTGAAATTTCCTCCCCCAGGAAGAAGTGGTGGCCACATCAATGATGCCCTTACAGAGGTATCTTGGATTACAGATGCTTTGAGTTACATACGCTTCAGGTTACAGACTCTGCTAACCCAGAAATAGTACCTCAGGTTAAGAACTTTGCTTCAGGATGAGAACAGAAATCGCACGGCGGCAGCAGGAGGCCCTATTAGCTAAAGTGGTGCTTCAGGTTAAGAACGGTTTCAGGTTAAGAACGGACCTCCGGAACGAATTAAGTTCTTAACCCAAGGTACCACTGTATATTGTTTAGTATAAACTCATATCTTCTCCCAGCTTTTAAAGCGGGGGTGGATTTATAGAGTCTGCTTGGAGCATGAATACAATACTGAATGTATTTTTGCATCGCTACTGGTTTTAAAGTTTGAACTGATATTTTTTTTATTGTTGTGCTTTTCTTTTTATTGTAAACAGCCTTGGGAACACTTTGGTGGTGAGACTCACTTTGAGGGTTTTTTCAAAGCGGTATATAAATTGTATTAAATAAATTAATAAATAATAAAAAGCAGCCTTTTTTATTTAAAAGCAGAAATAATTTTATTTGCATTTGGAGATTGCATGGTCTTTCAGCTGACCCTGTTACAGTTGGCTAGTCGGTAGAACATGAGATTCTTAATCTCAGGTTTGTGGGTCTGAGCCCCACGTTGAGGGGGGAAACCCTGCATTGCAGGGGGTTGGGCTAGATGACTCTTGTTGTCCCTTCCAACTCTATGAAACTCTATGAAAGGTCTTAATAAGTAATCATTCTGAATTTTTAATTTGCCAAATGGGAACATACCATGCAGTTCAGATCTTTCCATTCTCCTCTTTCCTCATCACAGTTGACAATAACTTTTTAAAATGGCAAAATTAATCACCAATAATCAGTAATTGAACTATTATATCTACAATTCTTACCTACTATATTAAACATCACAAGCAAAAATCACCACTAAATAATTAAAATTTCAGATCTTTCAACCTATCAAAATGAAAATAAACTGCCAACATAAAACTAGAGATAATTAAGACCGATAAGCAGCTGCTAAGAACAACTTAAGCGGTGCCTTCATATATCTTTTTAAAAAATAATAAGAAGAAAGGTTATTCATATATAACAAGACAGCTCTGTCAATAAACTGAGATTAAATAAGAAATAGTTGATTTGCAATCACAGAACCATTTATTGCCCCAATCACAGAGCCATTTATTGCCCACAAGTTCAATATCCAAAGCAATCACAAAGCCTTCATTTATGTTCTGCAACACAGCTCCACCCTTTTCAACCCAAGCAGGTTATTTCTTTTGAGCAGCAAAACCATGAAGCAGCTGGCAGTTAACTATAGAAATATGATTAAGGATGCCATTTATACTCACCAGAAAGTTACTAGAAAGCAGCTTAAGTATTGCTGTGTTGCCTTAAGCCACCTTGCCAGCAGAAAGTTCAGGCAGGCAGGCTGGCACCCACCCACCCTCCAATAAATGTACAGTACGACTCCCCTGTGCACCTTTGTTTTGATTTTGGGAAATTAACCCAAATAATGGGGTGGGGGGAGTTATATCTTTTCCTGAAAAGATATTTCTTGAGGACTTATTTTCTCTGTAAGACACAGATAAGACCTGCTTGACGTGGACTAACTTTTGGTGTAGCACCTACCTAAAACGTGCACCACTGCTATAGGCTAACAGCAGTAGCCAATGTAGTGCCTTCCAAACGTTTTGAACTACAACTCACATCAGCCCCAGCTTCAGATCAATGCTCAGGGATGATATGACTTCAGGTCCAGAACATCTATAGGGCCCCATGTTGACTATCCCTGAACAATAATGTCTATAATGTCTTTCCTAATTAACATCTGAACTATCACAGCTTCAGACATCTAAGATTCAGGCCACAGCTGCTGAATTTAGTGCCAAAACCAGAAGTAAACTTATGAAAAACTATTAGGCAACATAAGGCTATCAACACATAAACAACTGTGTAAAAAAACCAAACCAATGCTATTTATAGACACACTGCCATGAACTGAGATAATAAAGAAGTTCAAAAGTAAGGTAAAGGTAAAAGTACAGAGTTCCTGTCTTGAATTACTAAATTAGCAACAAGAATGGGGGTCTATATGGCCAGCTACTGCAGCTGAATTCCCTGCAGAAATCAGAATCATTACTTCTCACCCACCTTGGGATTTCAGTTGCAAACACCGTGAGGAATACCATAGCCTGTCTTTTTAAAGGAAACCAACACAAGCAGACACACAGCAAAAAGCTATGTAGCTTTAGGACAGTTATGGAAGATTCCTGTGGGTTATTTATAGTAATAATTTCATTTCCTACAGGAGAAATATCATTAACACAGGTAAGCTGGTTTAGGAAGAATAGCAGTCATGATGCTCAAAAGACATTTATCATCAGTAGGTTTTGCTTATTATGACTTGGCACATGAAAGGAACAGTAGCAGCTGAAGGGCAGGTACACGTCAAACAGATGTTTTCCATAGGCTTTACAGCTCCAGGAACAACCCATCAGGGTTGTCTTTGTTCGTTTGCCAGTATTCTTCAACCAGGATGGATAATTGACTGTTAGTTTCAAAGGCAACACCTGTCTTGCCAATATACTTTTGGGTGGTCATAAGATGGGCTACAGAATAAACAAACCACTCGAAATCACATATTTTCACTATTTCTGTTCTTGCACTTTAAAAGTCACTAGGTCTAGAACGGAAAAGCAAGCTGGCCCAGTTAGAACAGACCCTGACTCTATTTCACAACAGGGATGCCTCACTTTTCCCCCCAAGCAGCTTAGCAGTATAGCCTGAACAATACAACAATGGCACAGCTGCACAGAAGTTCCCTTTTCCATCTTTGATGTTATGTGTTCACATTCTAGGTTAAAAACAAAAACAAAAAAAACTTCCATTTAAGTAACAGAAGAGTTACAGATCCACTCATGCACCAAAGGGCACTCACACTGTAAGCTAAAGCACCCTCTTTAACTTCCACAACATGTAAATAGTAAACACATTTTTACAGCTTCTCATAACAAAGCATGGATTCATGTGCTGCTTTCCAGACTTTCACCGAACCGAGGCCCCCTGTGGTGCTGAAAACCATTCACCAGCATTTGCAGCAGAACACACAGCTATAAACACAGCCATTCTGCACCCAATTTCTTTGAATGTTGGTCAGATTATGCCTTTCACCAGGTAGGTTCTCTATGCCAAATTTCACACTAATAGGACGTTACAACACAGAGAATTTTGAAGTGTAATAAAGGTAGCTGCAAAATCCAGGCACTTCAACCACACAGCTGCTGCTGTAACTGTATAATGTGCCTGGATATTGTGTTGATGGGCACTAGGGCTGAATCTCACATAGGCAGCGCAACTGATGTGCTGTTCAGAATGCACAAAAGGAAATAACATGCAGATGAACATAGCAGCCAAAAGGGGTTCCTAGATGCTAATGATTGTGCACAACCCCTGCAGCAGATAATAGGAAATGGAAAACCCTGTCTCTTGACAACTATTCATGATCCCTTGGCTAACATGACAGGACTGATGCAGCTCCAGGATTTTCCATCTTTCGTCTCCAGGGTGCCTGACTCACTGCTTCTCCTGATCCAACAATAACAGTTCAACCCCACTAACATCAATGGATTTTAGGCTGACTTGCTGGTGTAAACAAGCAAGAAGAATCTTGCCCCATGCCAATAATTCTCCTGCTGGTCCATGACACTGTCACTTGTCAGTACATATCTGGAGAACCAGCCAAATGTTGCAGTCACAACATACCCACAGCCGAACTGTCTAGACCTTCTGCCCTCCTAACCCTAGAGGTAACCCTAAGCCTGCCTAGACTTACATTTCTATCTTTCCTTTCAGTGTAAATGCTGGTCACAAATATCTAATGAAACATGGTTTATGTGCTGATTGCCAAGCCATCACTGAGAGCCCCTGTAGAACAGCATACATCAGGCATCCCCAAACTTGGCCCTCCAGCTGTTTTGGGACTGCAACTCCCATCATCCCTATCTAACAGGACCAGTGGTCAGGGATGATGGGAGTTGTAGTCCCAAAACAGCTGGAGGGCCGAGTTTGGGGGTGCCTGGCATACATTCATCAGCATTTGCAGTTGAATACATAGCAAGGAAGAAGGAATGATTGGCAAAAGAGGGATTAAGAAACAAGGTAATGCCATCTTTTGTCTGTACCCACCACACACAGTTTAAATTATGCATGTTACTGGTGTGCTCTGGTCCATGGGGTCACGAAGAGTCGGACATGACTAAACAACAAAAAAAGTCTTCAACCAGCACAACTTGCACAGCTGCTGTGAACAGGCTTGTCTTAGTCATACATTGCTGCAATCTCACCTGGGGAATAGAAACCACTAGGCTCCATGTTGCTTGGTGTTGACTTTACTGAGACACCCAAAAATAAACACACTAATTAAGGCATGGTGCTTTCAGCTGCTTCAGATCACAGGCGATTTTACAGTCAGATGGGTTTAGCTTGTGTACACACCTAAAGCAACCATATACACTGCTACAACCATATATAATAGCACATGGTTAACTCTATGTTGTACGGTATGGGTACACCTAATACAAGTTACCCATTTTTGTGCTGTAGTCATACATACAAACCCAAACAAACTAACACAGACTGTTAGATTTTAGTAAGGGCTAATAATAATTTATTATTCACTGGTGTAATTCACATACACAGCAGCGCAAGGTGTGTGAATGAACCCAGGTGTACTCCTTCCTACACACACTACCAATAATTTTGGGGCTTTTGGCTAGAGTTATAACATGTGTTCATTATGAACGTGGATTTACCCTTAACCTTATGCCCATAAGAGCAATAAAGAAAGACTGGTTTATTACATGAAAGTGACCAAGTATCTAGATGCTTCTTCAGACAGTAAAGTTACAAATATAAGCAGGCAACGAGACACACAGTACATACACACCTTGCTCTAAAGAGCAAAAGAAAGATCCAGTCCCTATTAAAAGCCTAAAGAGAAAGTGAATGTTATATTTGTCACTAAAGCAAAGCAAGAAAGGGAGGGAGTAGGGTATACCTGCCCTGAAGCGAAGCATAGGATCAGGCTGATCCTTGGGACTGTAGAGTGACATGGGGGACCATGTTGAAGCTTTAAGAGCTAGCCAATCATGAAAACCCACAGTTTAAGTATGCTTCGAGCCAATGTTTGGTTATGGAGAAGGGGGGTCTTTTAGATGAGTAATTTGTCATAACACCTATATTCCTTTGGCAGTGGTGGCCAAACTTGGCCCTCCAGCTGTTTTAGGACTACAACTCCCATCATCCCTAGCTAACAGCACCAGTGGTCAGGGTTGATGGGAATTGTAGTCCTGAAACAGCTGGAGGGCAAAGTTTGGCCATCACTACATCTACTGTCTCTTCCTACAAGCTCCTATTTCCCATTTTGTTCACTCTACTTAATTGGGAGTTGAAGGGCTATAACCCTAGTGAGAAATGGCCAAACTGGTTATCTTTGTGTGCTTCCTGAATTCTAAGATTATTTTAGCATAGTCTATCTGGAACACATTCTTTTTACAGGATATGTTAATTAAGCTTGCTGGTAACCAGATTACTGTGCTGATCTTTATATAAAGTACCGTAAATGAGAAGCTCAGGAAGCCTTCCAGGACACTTCAAGATAAAAGCTAGACCAGGGTCAACCAAGAAAGTTCATAATGGGGATCTCCTTTTATGTACTGATGCCGTCATCTTCCATAATGAACCATGTAAAAAGTTAAGATTGACACAAACTATATTGTATGAGGAATTACTGTATATAAAAGGCCTCACCTTAGGCATACATGTTCACGCCAAGAACAAGCTTTCACACCCCCTGTATGCAATGTTATTTTCATCAATGAGCATAAAGAAAGACAGAAGGTATACTCAACTAAAGACACCACAGGCAAACTTAACATTAAAAAGCCCCCAACACCGGTTTTATCAGGGTGCAATCCTATGAACAATTCACCAGGGAATAAGTATCATTGCGAATAAGCATCAGTGGTGCTTCAGGTTAAGAACTTTGCTTCAGGATAAGAACAGAAATCAGGCTCCGGCGGTGCGGTGGCAGCAGGAGGCCCCATTAGCTAAAGTGGTGCTTCAGGTTAAGAACAGTTTCAGGTTAAGTACGGACCTCCAGAATGAATTAAGTACTTAATCCGAGGTACCACTGTACATATGCATAGGGTTGCACTGTTAATTTCTCTCTCTCTCATGCACACGCATATAGTAGTATGTCTACCTATAACAACACAAACCAAATGTTAGAAATAATTTTGCAAATGTACACCTGCTAGAATACATTAATTTACCATCAGAAATACACAGTATGATGGAGGCAGTTTACTTCCAGGCAACTACCTCCCTTGGGGGAACACTTTCCTTGCAGAAAGCTACTCTCACAATGAAGACCTCACCAGAAAACTTGCATGAACTATGACCGTCTCCAGGATTGACACAGCTTATCTTGAGGCACTATGAATGTGGAACCAAGCCTGAATAGTGGGCATGAGTCCGCAAAGATGCTCAGTCAGTCCTATCCCAGTGGCACACGTTTTCTACTTTCTTTTTCAGGATAGTAGTCTTTCATGCATGATGCTGTCCACTTGAATGCACCTTTGCAAAAAAAGGGGGGGGACCAACCACATGCACATTCCAACCCCAGGGGACTAAGCCTGTTGAGGACACAACAGGGAGACAGAAGCTGACAGGGACAGACTCACGGGGGAGAATGGAATCAGCTCACGCTTGTCCGTTTCGGTCAATTTCAAACACCTGTCACTAAAGCTCAGGTAGCTTCAAATACATAGCCAAAGCTGGGGGGGACACTTCAGAAAGAAAGAGCTTTGTTCTACAGCTCTGCATAAGCCATGTGTTCACCAAAGGGAATTGCTGGGACGTGCAGCATTCTCCTGGGGCAGTGGCGTAGCGTGGGGGGTGCAGGGGGGCCGGCCGCACCGGGCGCAACATCTGGGGGTTAGGGTTAGGGGCGCAAATCCACGGGCTAGGGGGCGCAAATTACTTGCCTTGCCCCGGGTGCTGACAACCCACGCTACGCCGCTGTCCTGGGGAGGAATGCAGGCCATCCCCTGCAACAAAGAGTGCTGAACAGGAAGCTCAGCCCCAGGCCACAGCATCCCCACGCAACAGCCACAACACCAGCGAGAGGAGGCTAATTGAAGGTGCGTGCGAAAAGATGGAAGAAAACAACAGGAACAGAGGCAGTGAAGATTGAAGGAGGTACGGTAGATAATGGGTGTGGCAGCCAACACACCAGAGGGAGGGAGGGAGACGGAAGCATGAAAAGTGCATCAAAAAGAAAAAGCAGGACCCAGTACTACAAAAGGGAAGCAAGAGCAGTAGATGAAAAGTGAAAGGGTGGCAGCACTTTTTTTAGTGCTGGGAACTGCACAACAACCTCAGATGGCCATGTGGAAGGCTATACTGGAAGGAAGGAACCAGACAGAGGGCCTTCGCAGTAGTGGTGCCCTCCCTGTGTAACAACCTCCCTTCAGATGTCAAGGAGATAAAAAGCTACACAACTTTTAGAAGACATCTGAAAGCAGCTCTGTATCAGGAAGTTTTTAATGTTTGTGGTTTTATTATGTTTTTATATGTGCTGTAAGCCGCCCAGGGTGACTGGAGAAACCCAGCCAGATGGGAGGGGTATAAATATTATTATTATTATTATTGCTAAATCTGCATATTTTAGTTTTAGGTAGTTAACACAAATCTGCATATTATTTTCATGAGTACAGCAGCTATATTTGGTGAATACTCACATTTAGGCTTGGCGCCTAAATTGTTTAAAAACTCATCTGGCTGAGTTTTCTGCCATTTGGATTCCTTCTCTCCCTAGCATTTTTTAAAAAAAAGTTTTTGGCAAATTTAAAGTTTGTGTAAAACAAATTAATTAACACATTCAAATGAGTAAAGAAAGTAGAAACCGTATTATCATTACCTGCACTTCATTCTCCAGCCTATTCTAAACAGCTCTGAATGGACTATAAACCCTAAACTTTAAAGAAGCAAGCTCTTATTGTTCAGTGTCCTTATTCTGGATCGGTTACCCTCAAACAAGGAATATCTGAGTCATCCCTTGCTAGCATGATTTTTAAAATAATGAGAGTTGAAATAGCTTATGAATTTCGGCTGCTGTTGTTTCTTTACTTCCTTCCAGCCTTTTCATGTTTTTTTCCATCATACTGAAAATAAAAAGTCTAGAAAAACTTAACTTCTTTAAGGATCACAGATGGGATACTTGAAATTATGACAAGTAATGGCGTATTACAAAAAAGCATGTCAAATAAAGAACATATATTGCCAAGGTGAAAGAATGGCAATATAATCAGACCTGAAATCAAGGGGGTGGGGAGGGGGAGAGAGAGAAAGCAAGGGTAGGGGAAGTTTGAAGCATATGTGAGACTGGAGGGTTGCAGCCAAATATTTCATTACATCTCAAATCAATATGTGAGCTGCTCATCACTGTCAAGTGCCTGTCAGGAACTGCCCAGCCTCTCTGTGACAGGCAAGTGAGTGAGCTAATCACTGCCAGAAGTCCTTCAGATGGACCAGCTTTTTTTGTGTGACAGGCAGGTGACTGAACCAATCACTGCCAGAGGCTTCATCACAGCCAACACTATTATCTTCACAAAATCCCATAGTGCAAAGAATGGGCAACATTTTTTTTCTGTCAAGGGCTGCATTCCTTGAAGCAGTAATCCTGTCAGGGGCCATTTGCAGAGGGAAACAGATACATTGATGGGTGGAGCGCAGACCCAGCCTCAAAGGTTGGCCAGCATGGGCACTGACCAAAGGCCCCAGCAGTCTAGATGGGCCCTTCACTGGTCCAACTCAGATGTGCCACCTTACTGACATCCTGACCAGGTCCATAGGCAGCCATTTTAGCACTGGTTTGGCTACAGTGCCACTTCTGACTGGGAGACAAGTTTAGCTTCCACCCACAGTGGCCACCCACCATTTTAATTTACCCAAAATGCAATGCCCAAACCCACAGAATTATGAAAACTAATGTAAGAATTATTATCAAATAAAATACTGGCCCTTCCAATTGTTCTGAAACTAAAAAGAATAAGGAGAAACCCTTTTTAAGAGCCAGGAAAAATAAGAAGCAAATGAACAAGGTGGAAGGAACTGTGGCGGGATGGAAAAATGGGGGTTTGGAAGCCACATAAAGTCATCTGTGCCTTAGTGCCTACCTATGACTGAGTGCATTACAATATAACGTGACTGATGAAAGGATAAAAAGTGGCAGTTTGGTGAGCTACGTACTGGTGCCTATGAAAAGCTAGGTGAAAATGCCTTCTTAGATAGTGGTTTTGGATCCAGCCTTCCAGCCTCAGTTCCCCACCCATAAAATGGAAATACCAGAGCAACTCACAGAGTTACTTTAAGGATAAGCTACATAAATCTGTAAATCATTCAGTACATTTGTGATGCTATCATTGTTCTTGTTTCAGGGTTCTTCCAGCAACCCAAGCTCCCACAGGTTCAAATACTAGGCTATGTCCCTATGAAGAAGATTTTTCCTTTTGCACAGTTAAGAGTCGTGATTTAGCTCTCTGTGAATTGACATTCTCAGATTTTTTTCTCTCCCTGATACTGTGAAATCTGCCAAGACTGTAATTCTCAAAGGGTGTGTGAAAAACACACACACACACACACACACACACACACACACACACACACCATTTCCCCTCCCGTGAGGCTAATAAGTGAGCAATGCATTTCAAGCTAGCATTCCAATGGATCTTGTCTGTGAGCTCTTTCTGTCTCTTGACTGGCCCTCGGCCTAATCCCTCTGTGCTGCACAAGGCAGATAGGTGATGGGAGAACTGCAAGGCAGCTGCATTAGCTGCGGGCAATGCTTCCCCACTGCTTCAGAAAGAGAGAGCGTTCATTAGAACACCTTGTATCTTGCCCACATTGGCCATCAGGAGAGGCCTTGGCATCATGCTTTCCAGGCCACACTGCCACTCCCCTCTCCAGGAACACAGACATATACATGCAGAGCCTTCATTACTTTGTGGTGCCTTTTAGTTTTCACTTAAGAAAACCGCAAAAGGATTTTCAAAGTGCTGCTCGATGCCAGGGGTCACCGCGGAGCCTCTCATCAATGTTCTTGTGAGCTTGGCAGACAGCAGGATGGACAGAGGAGGGGGGAAGGATGGAGCCCAGGATGAGTCAGAAACACAAACCCGTTGCTCTTTGCTTGAAGACTCTTTGCACTGGGGGCTTTGAAGTCTCTGAAGTCAGCCATACTGGGCTGGGAATGGCAACGAAGAGCTAAGACCAGCAAGGCCAGCACACAGCATTGTTCTCATGTCCCTTAGTGGTATATAATTAGACAATAACTGGGCCATACAGCAGCCTCTTACAGCTGCTCCTGTGAAAGAAGCAAATGGAGGGTATTTTCATGCTCCTGCTCCCTAGCACCGCACTTGCCTCTCAACACTCACTGCTTCTGCTTTTCCCAGAGGGTCGCCTCGTTGAAAGCACTCAGTTAAATTCGGTCAAGATTCAAATTTCTTGGGAAACAATGAGGCAACCAAGAAAAGAAAGAAAGAGCTTCTTGGAATCAGAACAGGAACGGGCGCATAAACACTATGGCCACTATGGTGTACTACCAGAGAATTCAACCCCATTCCCCTTCACAGAAGAACTTTTCCCTTTCAGCAACTGTAGCTATTTCCAGATAAGGATCTCACAGCACTTAATGGATGCCCCATAATAAATTGGATAGCGAATTGACTCCTTGCCCTCTACTGGTTAATCAAACATTATACCCCACCCACCACCACAGAGGTATCAGATAAAATTAGCATGTGGTTAAAGAGCAGGCTTTGAAGGTTCAGCTGTTGGTTTGGATAAGATGAAGCTGCTGAAGAGGCCAGAGATCATCTTGGCTGTGAGTCCCAGAAGACCTGCTCCCTGGACTGACTCCAGCTACAAAAGCTGAGGCTGCTGAACAGACTCTTGCATTGGGGTATTGTTCTGCAGGGTGTTGTTGTTTTTGTATCTTTATTTCTAAATCATCTTATGATTTATGTGGAAATTGTTTCATTTGCTTGTGCACTTTTTGATGTTTTTTATTTATTATTTATGACTAGTTTTGTTATAATTGTAATAATTTTTTCCCATGTTGTAAGCTACCTTGAACATGCTTTTAACTATGGAAAGGTGGCATACAAATAAAATGTATGTATGTATGTATGTATGTACTCCTTAGATGAGGATAAGGATGGCAGCTGGCCTCTATAGCTGCAATCCTATCTATACTTACTTGGGAGTAAGCCCTATTGAACTCACAATGGGATTTTCTTCTTAGGCAACAAACATGCATAGGATTGTACTGTGTCTAGCTAGCGAATTGGTACAGGAAAGGAAAGAGCGAATTACTTGCAAATCCTTGCCACCATTGCTGCTTACTTGCTCACTTTTGGAATGTTAAACTGCTAAACATTAAATGCCTAAAATATTAAAAGTTACTTGGTCAACCTTCCACTTATTTAGACCAGAAATATTTCCCACCACCACAATGAGAAATGGCTCAGATCTGAATGTGTACACTGCCAACCGCATAGTGAACAGATACTTCTTTAACCACTCAGGTTGATCTTCACGCATGCCCAGTATATTCCAGAAATTAAACTCTTATTAAGATTCAGTGTCTGTGCGATACACACAGGAGGTAAAACAGCATTACAGATACACACGCATGATCCCAAAGAATCTTCATTAAAATCTGTCAGAGCTATGTATATGGAATGGATTACAGTGTCGCCAAGGGGTGTAATGATAGTGCCAGACTCAGCATATTCACATATCCCATCAGCCAAGAATGTTGCAGCCCATCTCTGCCTAGTCGGAATTCTTTCTAGCTCTCTTTTTTGTTGTGCAACATGATGAAAAGGATAAAATGAAGTCTCTCTCTCTCTCTCTCTCTCTCTCTCTCTCTCTCTCTCTCTCTCTCTTTCTTTCTGCCCCCTTTCCAAAGTCTGTATAAAGAAGGAAATCCATATAAGCAGCATATGATCCTACAATAAAGCTAAACCTTTCTTGGAGCAGGAAGAGCGATGTATGCATAAAGGCATACATATTACACCTGAATCAGATGGGGAAAGAGACAACCTCTGCAGATAAATTAATAAACAGACCCTCCTTCGTCAGCCCTAGGTCTCCAGAGACACAACCCACAAATTTACCCAGACTGCTCAGAGCAGAGCAATAGTGAGATTAAAGGATTTAGAATGTACAAAGATGATTCTGAGTGAGAATAAGGGAGCAACTGAGGAAGGAACAAATAAACTGAGACTATTTAGAAAACAGAAAGCTGATGAGGAGACTGAAAAACAGCCTTAAAATATACCCTGGCCGTGATAAAATGATAGCTGGCTTATTTGTGATCATAGTGTGCAAGTGTGTGAGAGAGAAAGGGTGTCTTCAGAAGGCTAAAACAGTAGGAGGGGGGAAATAGTTTAAAAATCAAGAATTTTGTTAACCATAAAAATATTGGCCTGCGGTTAGGTGACCTAGCATCTTGGGCAGGTTCATCCATTGCACTCAAGGCTCATAAGCCACACAGCTCCCCATACTAGGATTATGGTGGAGCTGGCATGGTTGAAGGGCCTCATTTGAAGTCCACTTCCTGTTGAAGGTAGAACTTCATTTGAACTTCACAAAATCCCATAGAAGATTGCATTCAAGCATAGTGCTAAGTCCCAAAACTTCCTGGTTGTGTACTAAGGCACTAAAACAGAAGCATGCAAAGCTCTCATTGGAGCATGCCAAGGACAAACAAGTAAGATGGCTTCCCCCTTCTTACCCTGCTTAATAAGGTAACTTGCACTCTGCTGGTAGATCTCTGGGCGACTTGCAGCAAACCAGTAAGGATTTCTTACTCTCAACAATGGCAACAACAATAATTCCCCCCCCCCACACACACACAATTACATTGCTGAATTGAATAAAAACTTTTTGGAGGGTGAGGTGAATGGGCCAGGAGTGGATTTATGTAGGACCACAAGCTCCATTCACTTCTGGCACTCAAAATAAATTCCTAGGTGCTCATAATTCTTTAATTCTAAGAATATGTCTTTTGCACCTGGCTCCAATTAGTGAATCACAGGGTTCCACTTAAAAACAAAGTAGATCCTGTGACCCTTTAGTTTGCCCAGTGCTGCCATAAAACATATTCTAGCATCTTAAGGAGCTAAAATGCAGTAATTTTTGACACTACTGTATATGAGCAGGATCTACTGCTTGATCTCATACATAAAATGGCAAGTCAACAATCGAGAATGACACATTCTCCATTAGTTGTAGATATACTTGCAGAGGAGCCAATCAGCCTTCGCCTGACATACCACTGTTATATTGCTGGTGATAATCAGAGCCATTGATCGTGGATATGCTCCCTTTACAGAAGTTAAATACAAAGGTAGCATCAATTCAGTGGTAATTTGTTTTGTATGATAGTACAGTACCATTAGCTCAGAAAATATGTGAGCACCTTCTGGCAGTGGAAACACTCAGTTATAAACTACATTTTAGTTTAAAACCATTGCTACTATTCTACAAGATCATGTGAAATACTCCTTAACAGAATTAATAACATTAGGTGAGATATTTATTTGGTTGCATTTCTGAGTCACACCATGACTGAGGTTTTCTGGGGGACAAATGACTCAAACAAATAAAAATAGCCATAATACCAAAAAACAAAAAATGAAAATGAAATATAATAATTACAGCACAACACTAAAATCCATCAAAACCACAATGCAGAGAATTTAAAAACCTCATAGGGCAAACCCACTAATCATCATTAAAGCAAAGATACGAATAGTTAATAATAATAGAAATGTTAAAATGATATTGACATGCTAAAAAAAATTTAAACACCTGGGAGGATGAAAAGGTATTCACATGTCAAAAAGACATTTATGTGGGTGTCAAGCTTATCTAATGAGAGTATTCCATGGCTGGAGCGGGCACTATCAATAAGATCTGCTCCCATATGGTCACTATCCACACTTCAGAACCACAGAGTACATGGAACTCATTTTCTGTAGATTTTCTTAGGGCTGGAATAGGTATGTAACAGTAGCAAACCTTTAGGTGCTGAGGTCACAAGCTATGCAGGGCTTTATCTATCAAAACCAGCAAATGGGCCTGGAAATGGACCAGAATCTAATGAAGTGGGGAACCAGTGTAATGTGTCCATAATACGAGGTCTGGTAGCCATATTCTGCACAAACTGAAGTCTCCAAACCTTCTTCAAAGACTGTCCCATGTACAACACGTTGCAGTAATCGAAGTAGGAACAACCAGAGCATGGACTACTGAATACAGTACATTTACCTACATCCAAACAGAGTTGCAGTTTGGATGCCAGCCAAAGCTGGTGAAAGGCATTCTGTGTAACTTGAGGCAATTTGTGCCTCTAATGAGAGTGATGGATCAAAAAGCACCCTTAAAGTATGAATGTAATCCTTCAAGTGTAACTTTCTTCAGAACAGGTTGAAAATACCACTTAACTGGACAGAGGAGCCGCCTATAAACAGTGCCTTTGTCTTGTTTGGATTGAGCTTCAGTTTGCTAGCCCTCATACAGTCCATTACTGCAACCAACCACTGGTCTAGCACTCCCACCATCTTACCTGGACTAGATGAAAAAGAGAAATAGAATATCTATCATCCGCATACTGATGGCAATGTGCTACAAATTACTGGATAACCTCATCCAACCATTCCATACAGATGATGAACAGGATACAACAGGGATGTGGAATCTGCTGTTTTCTAGATGTTGTTGGACAACTCCCATCATCCCTGACCACTGGTGGCTGGGGCAGATGGGAGTAGAAATCTAACATCTGCAATACCATCCATACCCAACTCGGACAGCCTCTCCAAAAGGATACCAGAACTGATGGTACCAAGAGCCACTGAGGGGTCAAAAATCAAAAACTGAGGGGTTGCATACTCCAGTATTTCTTCTGACCAGAGATAATCCCACAGGGCAACCAATGTAGTTTCAGTTCCATACCCAGACCTAAATCCTGATTGAAATGGACCCAGAATATCAGTCTCATCCAAGAGTACCTAGACCTGATCGCCAGCCTTGTCTGGTAAGTGGGCATATGCCACTGGCATGTAGTTGTTAAATAGTTTCAGGTCCGGAAAAGGCTTCTTCAGAAGTTGTTGCCCTACTAGCTCTTATAAAGACCGAGGCCACTGCCCCTTTGTTACCTCCTAGCCTCAACTGGATGTCCCCTTCCTGCTGGATGTAATACGCCATGAAGGACAAGGGTCAAGCATTCACATATAAGTTGACCAAATATGATGAAGCACCCTGTCCACATACTAAGGCCCCATAAATAGAAATTCAGCAAACAAATGCAAGACCAAACAGTGCTTTGGACATCTCTGTGGATTGTTCTGAATTAACTGTGGAGTCCAAGGCTAAGCAACAGTTTTATAGCTTCTGCCTACAAATGGCCATATGTATGACACCCATTTCTGCTGGTACTCTCCAAGACAAGAAACAGGAACAATCAGTCTTAATTCCACTTCATCTTTCACACCAATCTACCCACAGTTCCTCTGTTTCTCTTTTCATAATTTGGGACATCTGGGATGCCCTCAATCCTCAAATAAACCTCAAAGAGTTAGGAGTCCATCTAGGATATTGATATAATAACTAGAAATTGAATGCCTCAGTGTATCTCATCACAGAACTCAATGGCAGCAAGGAGCTCCGGCTGGGCTTCTGCTATCCAAAGGCTTTTTTTTTTAACCCAATGCAGCTGCTTGGTTCTCCCTGGGTGCTCTGCTGATGCCTGGCAATATCCCCCAATAGTGTTTGCCTTGCTCTGCTAGCATCAGTCAGCCACTGAAGGTAGGCACCCATTATTGAACTTGGTGTTGCTAAACAGTAGGAGAGAGACCAAGCATACCTCCGAACCTGGAATATAGGATTCTATCTTAAAAACTATTCTGCACTTGAATGTGTCTGAATGTCTAAAGCTGGATATAGCTTTTCTCTAACTGGTGTTTTGCCTCACCCCTTCCCCAGTCTGGCCGACCCAGCTACTTTTCCATGCCAGCAACATCTTCATGCAGTTTGGCCATTGATTTCCAATGCTGCACAATTATTTCATTTGTAACACAGGATGCTGCAGTTCAACCTTTCTGTTAGTATAAGGAGTTCCCATTGCTGCATTCCTGTGGTAAAGAATGAGGCAGGCTAGTACACAGGATTACAATGATGGTCGCCTACTGAACATTTGAGGAGTAAGATGTCCTGCTTACTCGGTCCTATGTTATGGCTCATTCCTCTTTTAATGTAGACTTATGTGCAATCTTCTCTTCTGACCAGTATTAGCCTCTGCCCTAGAAATGGGTTGCCAGCCCCTAGCCCCAATTCAGTTAGGAGAATAACAAAAGGCATATTGGTACTCTATATATATTAGAGATGGAGAAAAAACTCATTTTAAAAGTGAACTGACCTAATTTGCCAGTCCCAACTCACATGCAGATTGGAATCACATTTCACATTTAACTGAATCTTGCTATGCAGTTTCAGTTCAAAAAAGCATATGAAATGTGTATTTTATGGGGAAAATGCACACGAAATGCATATTTTAGAGAAAGAATACATAGAAAACCCATATAATTTACATGCATTTTTGTGTTTTTCTTTAAATATGCAAAACATCAACAACTGGGACAGAATAGATCTATGATTGAGCACACGTGAAACTGACACAGAATGGAAATAGGCTGATCCAGCCATCCCTACTATAGGAATACACAATGAGATTGAAAGCAAATACAGTAGAAATAATCTATAGTACAGCACTCTAATAAGGCATGGTCCCACCCTTTACAAGGAATAGTTACGAATGAGGGCCAGTACATATTCACTCTAATGAGTTGGACAAAGCATTCACTGACCACCAGTTCATCTACTAGATAGGTGGGAAAGGCCATGTTGTTCATATGGTAGATGAAAGAGATTTATCAAGTTATCCAAAACTTATATAAAATAGGTTAGCATGCATTTCTATGTATATGTTTCTCAGTGAGTGCACACAAATAAATGGAAAAGCACACAAAGTATTTAATCAGAAAAATGTACTGGTGAACTTCATGGCTGTGCTTCTTTCGCTTTAGTCATTCTCCAAATCTCTGTTCTGCTAAGTTAACTTTCATTGGACAAGGTCCCTGTCCTTTTAGAGCAATGTTTTACAAGGCAAACTTGACAGCTTCCCTAAAGAAGGTTTTGCAAGACAGAAGAAAGACATATTTTCATTTCATGACTACTGCTTTGCCCATTGATGTCTCATTCTTGAATCTGAAAAATGCCACCTGCCAGATTAGAATACAAGAGCATGCCAAATTAGCTGTTTTCATTATGTTAGGATCTAGAGCCTGCAGTCACATATGGGCCCCCACTATACTCAGTGTTGCATGATTCTGAATGAAAACTTTCTAAGGTGTCTGCAATCCAAAATGACAAAACAAAACCTGTCTACAATTTAGAATCATCACCATGGGGCTTGGCCCTCTCACTGTGAACTTTACACTCATACACATGCATGCACACATACCATGCATATAATTAAATACTTAGATCCTTCCTGAACAACATGTGTTACGATTTTACAAGCCTCACCATTACCCACTTCTGAAAAGCTGTTTTCACCAAAAGGCAGTAAGGTGATGGTTGAGTGGTGAATGGAGTTTGATGCCTTCCACTCTGGACCCAAGCTTTGAGTGTCATGAAATTACATCAGAAGACCTCTGTTTTTATCATGTCACAAAGCATCCTTAAGCTAGCCATCATCTTGAAGAAGTTACTACCCCTTATATTAAAGATCTAGTCTTTCCCTCTGGCTGTCGAAGGTAGGGGTGGGGAGAGGATGTTGTACCTTTCAGAAATGACCACACTTCTTCCCTTTGTGCAGAAAGCCCTAGATTCAGTCCAGTTATCTAAGATCCAGTTAGATAGAAGACCTTAACCAGGTTGGAAAAGACCTCTGACTGAGAGTTCGGAGCCATTACCAGTCTGAAAGGTCTGAATCTGTAGAAGGCATCTTTTTATAGACATCCCTGAATGGACAGAGTGATTGCATGGTAAAATGCAGGTGAATAGTGAAAAGCTTTGATCTGGACAATCATATGCCTTGTTCACATGTGGAAGGAAAAAACCAACTTGGGTCCAGGGTACCTCAGGGATCGCCTGAACCCTTGTATCCCAGCTTGATCACTGAGATTATCTGCAGGAGTGTCACTGGTCATTCCCAGAGTTGGCGGGGCTCATTGACAACAAAAAGAAACCAAGTCTTTCATGTCATTGGCCCTACTGGGCCAACATTTAAATGCCTGCTGAAAACTATTCTTTTCTGCCAGGTCTATTAAGAATGCATATTTCCACAATGGTTAATTGGTGTATATTTTAAACTTTTTATATAGTTTTTATTGTACTGTTTTATTGCTATTAACTGCAATAAATATTTTTAAATGACATAGCGGTATGTATGTATGTGTATATATATATATATATATACACATATATATATACATATACACACACACACACACAGACAGAGAGAGAGAGAGAGAGAGAGTTATAAATAAAAACCAGCCAAATTGCATCCAGACAGCCCACGTCTCACTACCTCAAATGGTCACATAACTCAGCTCCTGGTTCACTGCTTACTGCCCTGTTTCCATCTTTTCTACCTCATACTGCCTGCCTTTTGCCTGCCCCTTTGCCTTTGGTTCAATAATAGCCTGTATACAATAGCCTGTACAAACTTCCTTTTGCAACACTGCTGAGACCAAAAGGCAATTTGAAAATGATGCTTCAGTCTGACCTTGCTGGGGTTTTGAGTGGCTACTAAGGTTGTGTGTAATACATGCATTGTCGGGGATTTTTCTCTAGCCCTTACCAACTCCAAGCACGAAAGCCAGAAGCTGCCTCTTCTTATCTTGGCTGTTCTTTCCTTCCTCTCTGCATGTGACTTTGTTTGGTCTTTAAAAAGCTTCAACAGCAACAGCTATTACCTCAAAGTGACTCTCTGTTCCTAATAAGGGATTTTTAACACCCTCTAAAGAACTGTTGATTAACATTAAATGGAAATGGAAAGTGGTAAATTCAGAACTGATAAAAGAAAATACTTATTCACACAACATATAATTAGTCTGCAGAATTGATTGCTTCATCACCAAAGCCAAAGATTAACAGGATTAAATAAAGGGATTAGACATTCTCTAGGACAAGTATATCTAGCTATCATAGTAAATCACCCCGGCAAAAAAAAACAAAAAACACCCCCAGAATGGGAATATAAACCAGCTGATTTACACAAAGCAATTGCCCTATGTGACTTTTAATAATGAGTAAATCATCTGGGAGGGTAATAACCAGAATTCCTTGATTTTTTATTTTTTTAAAAAAAAAATCACAGGTGTATAACTGAGCAGGGTCTATTGGCCTAGACTTGAGTTTTATTCCTCACTGAAAGTACAGTTATTCATAGCTATATACCTGACAAATTGCCCCACACTAACTATTGAGTGAACTCTGAAAAATACTGTGTGGCATAGAGGAATTATTTCAGGGTAACTGCCTCATGTGAGTTCCTCCTTTCAATAAGGATTCAGAGAAAACTTTTACCTGGGGACTGATTATCTCATAACTGCCTGAACTGTGGCTTCTTCCCTTTTCTTCAATTGCTTCGTATAGCATATCTCCCATTGGGGCAGGATCAGATCGTAAGAGGGGGGCTTGCAAGTACTTAGCATGGAACAGGCCAATGAGGTGGATGACAAGAAAGACTAGTGGAGTTCAGAGCATATAAATAAAGAGCTATGTGGGATTAAGAGACATGGGGCATGTACAGGAAAATTAAGAGTTCATTGAGGGTCTTTCAGAGCTGCTTGGCTTACCTAGATAGGCCAAGGCCAACACTGCCTTAGGGAAGAAGAAACATGTTGCTTTTCTCCTTGGGGTCCACCACCCACATACCCTCCAACATTTTTCCAATGAAAATAGGGACATCCTATACCATTATTGTCCCTTTACCTAAAGTGAGATGAGCGCAGCAACCCCAGAGTCGGACACGACTGGACCTAATGGTCAGGGGTCCCTTACCTTTATTCTATTCGTATTCTTATTCTTATTCTTTATATGCTGCCCATCTGACTAAGTTGCCCCAGCTACTCTGGGTACCTTCCAACATATATAAAACATAACAAAACATTAAACATTAAAAACCTCCAGACAAGGTTGCCTTCAGGTATCTTTTAAAAGTTGTATAGTTGCTTATCTCCTGGCTCAGGGGTCACATAACTCCATATCCTCCAACATTTCTCCAATGAAAACTCGGACGTTCTACAGAAAAGCAGGACGTTTCAGGACTGAGTCAGAAACCAGAAAGCCTTCTGTAAATCTGAGACTGTCCCTGGAAAATAGGGATGCACACACCCTTCCAGCCTCCATTTGCAAGGCCATTCTTAGACCATTTCCTAGGCCACAAGTGACATACAAACACTGATGAAGAGTAGAAAATGAAGATGCAAGCCATTAGAAAATCGGCAATGGGTACCACAGAAACATTGTGTCACAGTCACAATCATAGCATCTCCATAAGCACACAGGAATAGTTTTGCCAACTCTGTGCAACACACATCACCAGCTAAGGCTCTGTAACAGCTAGCAGTCACTACCCTGTCATTAAGAATTTGTATATTCCTGTCTATGTATCTGTGTCAAAAATGCTAGGAAGTTATTGTTTCAAATGAAGGCCCATGATTGGTTCATTTATATTTGCTTGTCCTTTGTTAGGACACTTACATTGAGTCTAAAGCAGGACTGGGGAAACTATGGACCTCCAAGTGTTGCTGAACTACAGTTCCCATCTTCCCCAGCTAACATAGCCAATGGGCACTGATGATGGGAGCTGGAGTCTGGAAACATCTGGAGGCCTCATGTTTCCCATCCCTGGTCTAGGGACCTGAAAAGCAAAGACTTCTCTCCCTCCACACCTTTTGCTATCTAGGAGGAGCTCTTTGAAAGAACACACACTAACTAAGGGCTCATCCAGACTTTTGTGCCATGTTCTAGACACAGGTTTGCACTTTAAAGTGTCCTGTCCTAGCCCTTTTTTTTCCTTTTTCTTTTTGCACTGGCACTTTCACTGCAAAAACACACTCTTTACCACTGAATCAGAACAAACGGCAATCCATGGAAAACCTGAATTTCCATTTGTTCCAATTCAGTGTTAGAGAGTGGGTTTTTGTGGGGAAAGCACCAGATAAGTCCTAACACACATTTCAGTTCTCACGATGATCCCTGCATCCCATCCTGAATTTGGCTGGGGTGCCATGTGTCCTTTGTCTAATGGTGGGGATCCTGCCAAGGGGATCTGCCTGCTGGTAACCACTTTAAATCCTGGAATCACCTCTGGAAAGGTAAGTGAACATGTGTGAGCAAAGCATGCCTTAAACAGGATTAAGTGAAAGAAGCAAAGTGAATTATCTGGAAATGCATTTTAATTTTATTGTGCCTTTCTGCCTAAGCCCTGCAGTGTTCTGATTTTTAATTAAAATAATCATTCTTTAAATGTAAATATTCTACCTGAGATTATTCTGGATTAGGTGTCCTAACCACACTTCCTTATTGCCTTGCATCATGCTATTAGCACAAGCTCACATTTCTGTTCTGGCTTTGAAATAAACAATAAGAACAATGGTTGCTGTTGCATCCCAGTTCTAGAGGCTGCCTGAAATTCACCTTCTTTGTAAATCCCTAATTCTTGGTCTACATTCTGTAAATCCATGGTGGGGAACCTGCAACCCTATAGAGCCATGTGGCCCTTGGGCTTCATTTCAAAAGCCTCTGCAAGCAATCAGTTCAAATCTGTGGAAACAGTTATCTGCCCATCCCTTGGCAGCCCACTGGGCACAAAGAGGGAGGAAAGAGGGGTTATCAGAAAGAGGGAAATAAAGAAAAGGGGGTGATCCATCCACTGCAGATATGTTGGGCCTGCACAGATTATGCCCTCCAAAGGGGATGGGATCCTTGACAGGAAAAGGTTGCCTACCTTGGCTGCAAATTGGCCATAACCCTGATCTGAGTCCTCACTAAGGAGAGAGCATACTCCACATGAGCAAGCAGCCTGGCTCTCTGACATTACACCTGAGTGAATACTCACAATCATTAACCCAAATTTACTTCCCCACTCAGTTCATTAACATGCACTGGAAGAATGGCAAAAATCCAATCTGACTGCAAGTTTGGCAAGATGATTAATGTGTGTTAATGGGTAACCAATCTATACTGAATGATCAGTCACCCACAGTTCTGCACACAGGCAGACAAGTTGTAAGCAGAAATCAGGGTAGCTGTTCAGATAGTTAGCACTGCATGCTTGATTTGCTCATGTTTCATAATACATTATTTTGGAGCTTTATGCAATGTGAATGGAACATTTACATTCATGCAATAGCCAACTGAACACAAATGTTTACATGAATGCAAGAGGAGAGCATGAACACCAAGCCCAGGCCCAGCTGAAGACAGAGACACACAGGAGCTACAAAGAATACTAATTCACTTGTACATCGATTCATAGAATCACAGAATTGTAGAGTTGGAAGGGACTATAGGGGTCATCTAGTCCAATCAATTGCAATGCAGGAATCTCAACTAAAACATTGATGGGTGGCCATCCTACCCCTACTTAAAAACCTCCAAGGAAGGAGAATCTACCACCTTCTGAGGGAGTCTCCTCCATTGTCAAACAACCCTTACCATCAGAAAGTTCTTCCTGATGTTTAGTCGGAATCTCCTTTCTTGCAACTTGAACCCATTTGCCTGGGCCCTACTCTCCATGACAGGCGAAAAGAAGCTTGTTCCATCTTCTTATGTGACAGACAACCCTTTATATATTTGAAGATGGCTATCGTATCTCCTCTTAGTCTCCTCTTATCCAGGTTAAACATACCCAACGCCCTCAACTGTTCCTCATAGGGCTTGGTTTCCAGACCCTTGATCGCCCTCCTCTGAACACGTCTACCTATCTGCTCCACAGAGGGCCAGCTTGTGTAGTGGCTGTACTGCCCAATCCCAGGATCCTTTGCAGCGCAGGATGCTGGTGTTGAGGACACCACTTCAGATATAGGAGCAGGAGCATGAATCCCCACGAGATTTAAAGGTCAGCTCTTGGATATATTCAGATTTCCAAAAATGAGTGTAATTGAAGAGTATTTGTTGAGGCTCCTGTTTATTCAGCATATAAATGTAGAAATGTTTTCATCACAGGTCAAAGAGTGACCTTTTTGGTGTGAAACTCTCTCCAGTTTCTTAGTATTATTACTGTGTTTCATTTTTATACTGCCTTTCTAGCTGAAGGCACCAAAGACTGAACAACAGTTAAAAACAAAATTACTGAACGAAACAAAAAAAATGGCAAAAGGTGTAGGAGCAAAGTACATGTAATGGGAATGAGTAGGACTGCAGAAGCAGCCACTGTCATGTTTCTGGCCTTGATCAACAGCCAGGACATAAACATGAAAGAGGAGCAGGTCACATCCATAGCGCAAAACTAGTCCTGGATGCCAAACCCAAGACTGCCAATCTGGAGCCACTAGGCAGAACTGGCTCACCCATTAGGCAGGGCATAGGCAAACTCGGCCCTCCAGATGTTTTGGGACTACAACTTCCATCATCCCTGACCACTGGTCCTGTTAGCCAGTCCCAAAACATCTGTAGGGCCGAGTTTGCCTATGCCTGCATTAGGAAGAACGAGGCAGCTGCCTCAGGTGGCAGATGCCCCCAAGGCAGAAATTGCATCCCTAATTGTGTGAAATCTTGGGGAGCATGTAAAATCTCACCCCAAAGTGATGCCAATGTCAGTGCTACTTCTCCACCAATGGTGGAAGCAGCAAGGCAGGCAAAGTGGTGGTGGCAGCAGGGCAAGGGGGCAGTTCCTGTTGCACCTCAAGCAGCAAAAAGGGATGTGTTGCCCCTGCTCCCAGTCCCAATGACCCACAAACTAGGACCCAAGGTGGCAGCTCCTTCTGATCCCAATTCCCCCAAGGGACCAGGCCCACTATGTGAGACACCTCTCACTCCCCAGAGCCCATTCATTTGTGCAAGAAGTCATGGGCCTCAGCTATACAGCTGCAAAAAAAATGTTTTAAATTTGTTGTAAAGTGTAATACACAAATGTGACACTAGATGGAGACAGTGAGCTATGCCAAATTCAATGTATTTTTAAAAACGTTTCCTTAAAAAAAACATTTTTTATATGTGTGTGTAGATTCCACCTGGAGAACCAATAATACACTTGACTCCAAGCTTGTCAAGTAGTGACTGGTTCCCATTGAAGGCCCAGAGTCCACCATCAGACAGAGACAGAGTCGCTGGCAGACAGAGCCAACTAATTGAAATATTGCCCCCATCCTCTTCCCTGCTGAGTTCTACAACAGCTAAATTGAAACTCAAGAGGAGGAAGATGGCAGCCAGTGCCACCCAAGGATTGCTTGTAAATAGGAAGAGGTAAATAGGAAGGCAGGCAGAGGTTGGCTGAGGGCTGACTAGGATTTTGGGAAGAGTGCTCCATTTGCCCTAATGGATCAACCTCCAGCGAGGCTGTCTGTTCAAGGACCGCCATTCCTTCAATTAAGAAGATGAAGCCTTGGAGGGGTAGTCAGATCCTAGAGAGAGATGTATTGTGTCTCACCCTTTTGTTTCTCTTGAACTTGGCCTCTGATATGAAGCACTCCTAGGAACGTAACGTATCACTGCTAGCATGTATCACATGGGACCTGATATCCTTATTAATATTAGTTCTCACCATCACTCCAGACTACTAGTTGAGCCTCCCTATCTGTGAGCTATGCTGCCTCACAACAGGACAGTAATATCAGCATATTGTTAAAATCTCACTGCAGTCCCGAGTTAGGGAACTTGCTTGCTTTGTGACTAATAAGTCCTGCAGGAAGCAGCAATGTTATGTGTTCATTCCCATGAGGGAAGGGCTTTTGGTGCTGCCATGGAGCGAGCTATGTGTAAAATCAGTGACCCTAGAGGAGAGAACAGTTTCTCCTACTGTGGTTCCTCCAGCTTTGCTCAGTCAGGGTCTCATTAAACATTTAATGCAGTTCCCTCACCCTCTGTATGTTTCACAGCAGGAGAGAAAGCAAGCGGGAGGGAGGGAGGGAGGGAGGGAGGGAGGGAGGGAGGGAGGGAGGGAAAGGAGGCGGCAGTACCTCAGCCGTGTCCTGTGCAAGCAACATCCCTTCAGGGCTCTTCTGGAGTGAGATCCTTGTCCTTCTGCAGCAACAACCTTCCGAATAGTTTCTGTATTCTGGGACGTGAGATAGGAAACGCCAAAGATTGCTGGTTGCCTTGGACCAGCTTTCACACCTCGGCAGCATTGAAAATCACTTTCCCACTCTGCCTCCAAGGGCTTCAATTATTTATACACATTCATGGTGAGAGAGAGAGAATCATAATCGGAAAGTATGGCACACTTTCTGATTCCTATGCAACCAAAATCTAGCCCAGGATAGGGCTTCAACTTGGAACAAGGCCTCAGCTTCGAAACCTGTTTTGAATGCCAGTACCCATCCTTGGAACACATGGGCCAATAATAGCAATGAAAACACCTCTGAGCAAATGCCAAATGCATTTCCCTCATCCCTCAGCAGCTACAGCCAGCTCCTGCGCATCTGGGATTAGAAAGCAGGGCTTCTAAGTAAAGGACTTGGCTTTCAGACAGGCTTTAGGCCCAACATCTCTCTTTTTAGAAATTAATGAGGAGAAATTTAGAATGAGGAGGTGCTCTCTGTTTCCCTGCTCCCAGTTTATCCAAGCTCACATCCCCCTAAGAAATGGCAGAGAGGTGTGAAGGGAAAAACCAAAGGAAGCAAATACAGCATAACACAATATTAGATAGCCGCACAACAACATTATGCTTACCATGGGAAGTCAGCTATGTGCTGCTAGTTCTGATTGTGGAAATCATACAATATTGATTACACACACACACAAAGAGTGTGTGTGTGTGTGTGTGTTGAAGTCTAATACCAATATGGATCATTCCTCAGGACCAAGAAAAACATACACACCACACACATATTCTCTTTTCTCAGGATTAATTTAGCAGGTTCCTGCACATTTTGCCCCATGTCACTATTATGGAAATGGCTGTTGATGGCTGGGGCTATAGCCTAAGCACTATGAACATGGTCAGGATTTATGTTAGTGGGGCAGACTTCATGTGGGGGGAGTGGGCAGCAGAACCTCAGTTAGTTAATTTAGGAGGGCAGCTGCCCGTGCCACCCCCCCACCCCCCCGGCTATGCCCTTGCTAAGCACAGCCCCATTCAAGCAAGCATTTCTCCACACAATCCTAATCACATGGATAGTTTGCATGAAACAGGTGGGATGGGGGAAGCATCTGTTCAAATGTCTGAATTAACTCTGCATCTTTCTTTGTCCGAGAAGGCAGCACCTTAGGAATGCTGGTATACAAAAAATATTCCAGTCCAACATCCTTTCTGTTTCACTTGTGTTCCGTCATCACCTCTCCCTTCTGTTTTGCGCTGGTATCTTTAGCCACCAATATGACTGGGTTCTGCTCAAATAGTGACTGGTGCTATGGCAACAAAAAAATATCTAGGGAAAACTGGCTAGCAAGCACAACTTTCCTGTGTGCTTGTCTTGTATTGCATGAACTGATTGGCTACTGTGCACAGTAGTGTAGTGGCAAATTCAGAAGTGCAGGGTCCCTTCATGATAGCCACACCCCCTCACAGCCACACCCCCTTCTAAGATTAATAGCCTTCTAAGATTACACAATAATCATATAATTGTGCAATTATTATTATAATAATGATGCGTTGCAATGATCGATGCAGAACTCCATGTGTTTCAGCTAGATCTACTATTTACTATGCACATACAGGGGCAAATGATTTGGAGTGCTCCGAATAGGATATTTCACAGTGACTCAAGCTGAATTTTCACTGAAGTTCCATTGTGCAGAACTTGCACACCATTCTCTTGCAACTAAAGTGCCTTGTGTTTTCAGTACTCCTAAATGCGCAGTTTCGGAGCACACAGAACAACAACTCCTCGCTTTTCTTCCTGTGTGCTTTCTCCAGAGTGATCCCAGGAGCCAATCCTCAATGGCTGACTCACCCTCTTGTCACTATGATTGGCTCCAATCAGCAAAAGGATAAGAAAACTTCTCATTGGCTAAAAAGCTCCTTTTTTATACTGATTGGGCAGCTCTAGGGAGCTACACAATCAGCATAAAATAGTAGGAGCCTTTGATGTAGCCACAGATCTGCAACCCTGGACCATCACACTTACGACTGTGCATAAACACACACAGGACAGGTTCACCTAATATGTGATACTGCATCATCACACCAAATATGTCACGGTGTTGATCCCCCAGACAAGTGCCCAAATCCTAATGGGAATCATATCCAGAAACACTACTCTGAATAAATGCCTGCTCACATCCTGATTCCAGTCAATAGCCAAAAGACCCACTCAGACTTCCCTAGTAGTGGGTTAATTTCACGTGGTTAACCCTCCCCATATTAGAAAGGCATTGTGTCCACCCAGACTGAGGGAAAGCATGTGTAGCTGATGCCGTGCCAATAAGACTGAGGGAAAGAAGGCAATGAATTTTAACCAGACTCTGAACCACTAGGGTTTCACACACCAAATGCAATCAGTTCAGTATTTTCTGTTCCACCAATGTAAAGAACTGAGAGTGGGTGTTATAAATTCACAATAGCTCAGACCTATTGAGTAGAGAACTTTCAGCAAGCCATGAGGATCACTGCTGCGAGCCCTGTTGAAAGGGAGGCTGAAGTAATTGAGGGTATGAACTACTATGTCAAGGACACCGTAGAATAAGAAAAGGTGTGCACTCACTGGCTAGCTACTCCCAAAAGGATGCCCTACTACCATGTGGTTAGGATTTTGATTTGTACATGTTCCTTTACTTACTTCAGATTTGTATCATTTTATAGTTCCTAGGGCTGAGGCTAATTTATTTACTGAAGTCACTGTGTAACAACGAAAGACTAAGAAAAATGCTGGCTCCTATTGAAGTTTGGACAGAATTACATGGAAATAAGATTAAAATGAGGGTCCAAACTATGAAATTACAACCCTTTTGCCACAATAGGTTGGCTACAGCTGGCTGGTGGTCCTGATTATCTTAGAAGTGATGTTCAGGCAGCATTGGGTAGAGTTGCACTCCCCCTGAAGCAAAACATTTACAGCTTGGGGAGTGGAAGGAACTCCTGGATCTAAGTGTGTTTATGGATGCACAACTTGAAGTGGTGGGAAAGATTGCATTTTTCATAATAACGTAAGAAGAGCCTGCTGGATCAGGCCTGTGGCCTATCTAGTCTAGCCTTCTGTTTTCACAGTGGCCAATTGGATGCCTGTGGGAAGCCCGCAAACTAGAGTTGAGCACAAGAGCACAATCCATTTCCAGCAATTGGCATTTAGAAGCATTACAGCCTTCCACTGTGGAGGCAAAACACAGCCATCATGGCTAGTAGTGACTGATACCCAACTACAACTGACTTGCCAGCTGTGTGTCCTTTTCTGGAGAAATTAGATCTAGCCTTGTTCATTCATGCCACAGCCTGGTTGGACTACTGCAATGCATGCTATGCGGGGCTTCTCTTGAAGGCAGTCCAAGTATGCCAAAATTCAACTCTGAGCTCAATTCAAAGTGTTGCCTTTGGTCTGGGAGAGCAGGGGTTCCTCAAAGATCATATCCTGTCATGTGATCTGATCTGTGTTCAGCTTCCAGGGGCCCCTTTGCTAATGAAAACAGTTGACTGGAATGAAAGAGAGACCTCGTTTCAGTTGCAGTGTCTAAGAGATGGAATAGCTTCCTCAAAAGAGGTGTCTCTGACATAAACACACTCTTTGCCTTTTCTTAAATGAGCTATTAAGACCAATTCTATTCCTGTGGGCATTTTTTACTCAGCGTCTCTGACTATGTGTTTTATTTGCTGCTTGCTGAATGTGTTTTATGATGCTGTTACCGCTGCGAATTTGTGTATTTTTATGATGGTGGTGGCATTTTAACTTGTTTTATGTTCTAAATGTCTATTTTGTAAAGCCGCATTGAGTTTGCCTTTCATGGAAAGGCAGGATATAAATGTAAAATGAATGAATGAATGAATCTTATAAGGTCTATACTTTGTTCCATGTGTGTCCCCAGAAAGAGCTTGGAGCATAGCTTGGCCTACCTCTCTCAGATCACACTCATTGTCACATGCAGGACATCTGCATACCATTGTGCCAACACAAAATCAAGGTTCTATACAGCTCAGTTATGAGGGTTTTAAGAACACTGCTTCAGAGTAATTGCCATGCCTTGTGACTCTGCTTCTTCTCACCTAGGTCATCAAACTTTAGGTGTCTTGACAACAACACAATGGGATTTTTTTTCATGTCTGCTCTTCACAATGAATGAATATAATTTCCATATGCTCATAACGTTAATTGGGTACAGTTCTCCACTCTCCTATATAAGCAGCAAGGCCAACCGTCTCTTCCTAGCAAACCTCTTCTGAACCTCTGATATGATTCTCTATCCCTGATCCCAAAGATTGGTTTCCATGCTCTGTAAACTAATGATTGTTCAGTACCAGCTGGACTAAGAAAAATAGAATGTGTACTACTAGCATACCTTCTCTCTACATTTCTGACACAAGATCCTCGGTGGCACTGAAAGAGTTCTTTTGATACTTTATTCCTGCCACTAGTGCAAACCCTTAGTCTGCAGCCCTTCGCACCTTCATCACGTTCCACCAGTTTCAATCAGAATTACATGTATGTAACTAGGAGCAGGGTTGCAGCTTTTCAGAATAGCCATTTTCTGCTTCTGCATATGGACGGAAATAATTGCTCTAGAACTAGCTTAACTAACTAGTGAAATGGCATCCATGGTAATTAAGTTGTACTGCGTGTGTATAAATATTTATTACTATTGGTAAGTGAACACCTTCAGTTTTTGGAAATGCCTTCCCTTGCAACAGAATCATATCATGCAGTAATGAAAACCAATAATACTCCAACTCAGATGTAGCTGCTGTAAAAATAAAACAAAACAACTGGGTGCAATAATGCCTCACAGACTACGAACATTTTCATGTCTATTCCATCATCTCCTCAGACTCCTCCACTAGCCCTGCTTTATCTGCTCTTACGCGATTGGCCACTTTCCACTCAGACTTGATTAACTTAACACAAGGTCACCTCTCCCTCCTGTCTCACATCCTTCTTATTCTGCATTATCAGTGGCAATCTCACCTGGGTACCCGTCTGTCCTGCTTCCTGCAAACCTGAACATGCTGATCACAGATAGGACTCTCAGGAAAGCACAGAGAGGAAGAAACGAAAAGAGGATAAATCAGGACAAAGAGGAAACAGATGGAATGGGGTGAAAGGTTGCTCAGATGCCACCATGATACGTGACGGCATGAGGTTAGACAGCAGATTCATCACTTTAGGAAAAATGAAACCAGCAAGGGAACAAGCATCCTGTCCTGCAATGTAGCATGCAGACTGCTGGTTTTTGGACTAGGGAGACCCAGGTTTAAATCTTTGCTCACCCAAGTTCACAGGTTGACCCTGGCCCAATCACCAACTTTCAGCTTAAACTACAATCACGTGATGATATAATGAGGGAGAAGCTCATGTACACCACCCTGAGCTCCTTGCAGAAAAGCTGAGACACTCATGCATCAAATAAACACCCCCATGGCACAAACACTGCCACTGATCCTCTGCCTAGCATCCTCACCTCTGAAGCAAGGATGACCTAACCCAAGTCTCTCCAAACGTATTTTGGCACAGTACTTTTCCACCACAGACATAGTATTCTGACTCTTCCCATTTTACATGCAGAGTCGTGAGGTTTCAGAACCTTTGAGATCCTGGAACTGAGGGATGAGAATCTTACATTTTTAAAAGGGAAAAAATCCACTTTTCATAGTTACAAAGAGAACATGCCTGCAGCATGTGCCATGGTCATAAACCAAGGAAAAAATAGAACTTCATTTATCTTTAAAAAAGGGGACGTGTGTGACATAAATCTAAATCTCACGGTTTGAAGTAATCTGACTCATGCTTTTTTAAAGTTGGCAGATATGGGGCTGAGTTTAAGGAGAGTCACAGAGACTTAGGTAGAAGCTGTGACAAAGATAAGGACAGCCTGAGTGGAGGCTGCTGTTAGTTGCCCTGATTCCTATAGGGCTTTAAAACATAGCACGGCAGTAAATTTATTAAGCTTAACCCTGAGATGATGGTTAATTGTTTCTATAGCACATTCAAACATTTTTTTTAATGTTATTTAAGCTTGCAACCTACTTAGGTTGCAAGAAACATTTCATCTGTTACTTTACTTAATGTGGAGACAATCTCTGTGCAGGGCTGGGAGATATATTGATATATATAGTCCAAAATTGAAGTTCATATTGTGATAATTGTTTAATAATATTTGAGTTGGCAGTTTTTCCATTGTAGGCATGAAAATATGTGTATTAGCTGGTCAGCCTATGTACCCATAGAAGAGGAAACACCTGAACTATTCTTCATACAAGAGGGATAGCCAGTCAGCAGCCCACAATTTCTCTCTAGCCCCATCTTAATGTTTGCAGCCCATTCCTTCATATCAAACCTGACAGTCACCTCTGCCTTACACACAACTTCCAGTGTGAGCTCTCATTGCCCAGTAGGACACTTGCTATGTTCTTCAGATAGAGAGGGGGAGACAGACTTTACACAGCCCAAATCTTTGGATGTAATGATGTCATAGTGTATGTGGGTGTTCCAACTGTTGAACAGCTTGGCTGGGGAGCACCTGGCTCACAGGCGACAGTGTTACATCATACATGTATCTTCCTTACATGAGGCAATCAGCATATATAGCAGCTCTGCTCAAAGTCACCCAAAGTGAGCTGAATCTGGTTCTCACAGCTCCACATCAGACCCATCACCCATTTTTATGTTGGTATGAGCAGCACCCAATAGGCTGGTAAACTGCTTTCCTTGCACTGCATTATGATTTCCTTCTTGCTGAAAGTTGGGAGTCCAACAGCATCAGGAAGGCCACAGGTCTGTCCATGCCCACCCCACCGCCAATATTGCACAAATGCTTTAATGTCTCTAGTTACTCTCCACCCGATTGCAACTCTGTTGTATATGTACCAGTTTATGCATTTATTAGAGAAACACACAAGATGGTCTATGGTAAGAGGTGGTGAAGATTCTCTAGTGATCCTGGATTTTCTGCACATACCTGAGCAACACACTTGGTGAAGCACTGGTGCTCGAGTTATGGGGGCATATTGATAAAGGAGCAATGCTTTGCTTATGTGTTTTGTCAGCCCCTTATAAATTGTTTTTAGAAGACTACAAGGGCATGACTTGGGTCAAACTGGGTGGCTGCAGAGGGAGACAGGGAATAGTGCTTGTAGATTTCATTTGAGGCCTTCTGTCTCTTGCCCAACTTAATCAAAGTAGCAGGCCTATATTTTGAAACATGTCTTCAGAATGGTGTGCAGCTTCTTCTGACTCTGAACTGGGACAAGAGATGTTGGTGCAAGACTGTGATTATAGAATTTCTAAGGGGGTGGGGACACAAAAATCCTATTCTACATGAGACAGACAGGAGGGCAGGCATAAAGTACAAGCCAGTTGTGATTCTGTGGGATTCTGTATTATTACTAGAGCAGTCAAGTACAACATTTTCCTATTGCCTAGAATGGACACACAGGGGAATGTGGCTCCAGACAGGGAGGACTTCCTGTCATACCTGCTCTAGAACTTCCTCCCCCTGTGTGTGGCCAGGTAGATGGGCATGACCCTAGCTGACCGGATAAAAAGGGCTGGTCACGCAACCATCTCTCTCTTTGACTCTTACTCTGTTACTCAAAGTCTTGGACTCTCCTGACTCTTAGCCAGCACATGGCTACACCTTCAGATAGGATGGAGCACACAGGAAGGAAGTCTGAGATGTAGCTCAGACTCCTTTTCACTGTAACCACAAGATAAAGACTGCCTTCAGATTACTGCTGTGAACTGAATGCGAGTAAAACTTTATTCTTACTTTTAAAGAAGACTGTGCTGTGTTATTGTTATTTTAAGAGGGCAATAAAGGGGAAACTTACCAGGAACAATCCAGACTGGACAAGCCAGACTGGATTGCTTAATTAAAGGATTCTAATGAATCATCAACTTGCTTTCAATAAGTTGCAAAGGGAATAGGCCCTGCTGTTTACTCACTAGTGTGAGTGAGGAGGGATAATATAAAAGCAATATATTCTTTCCTACCTTCCTTAACATCCCCACATTCTCACCTATGGCCTCCTCACCATGTTTGAAGCCATTCATATATGGGGACTATAGATTCCTAGCACATGTCTTAAACTGACCCCACCATCCTTATCTTAAGACCTTAAGGAAGGAGCCCTGCTGGATCTGAACAGCAGCCCATCAAGTCCAGCATTTTCTTTCCCCAACAATGGCCAGGCATCTCTCACTAGCAGGGAGAACGTGGAGATTTCATGTTAGTTTGTTTTTTAACGTACGGAGTAGATGTTCACAAAGCTGGCCATTCGCCTTCTAGATGCGAAGCTTAGCACTTATGCTCTTCCACTTTCCCATAGCTTGCTGCTTTTAAAACACAAACCCTCAAGGGCAACTTTCTTGCCTGCATTTATACCAACCCACCAAAAAAAAAACCCCAAACCACCCTCTTTTGCTGTTAAATACATCGTAAGATATCGTAGCCGAACCCCTTGGGGCTTGAGGGGTGGCAGCAATATTATCAGCATCTGTCTTCCTTTCTCTGGTCGCTTTGCTTCTCTCTAGCAGCTTGAGCGCCAGGTGGGATGAGGCCGTGGGAGCTTCGTCCTGCAGCTCCGTCCTCGAGTTTAAATTTGTCAGGCTGACCTCACCTGCTGCACGGGCTGGAGAGGGGGCGAATGGGTGGGGAGCCACGCCGCGAGAGCTATTCCGGGAGACAGTGAGCACCTGACAGCAGCAGCAGCATCGGAGGAATTTTACAGCCAGTGGGCGGGATCGAGACGAGGGACGAGAAGGGGAAAGGCGGCACTCTCCGTGATGCAACAGTTCTACCCAGGAATATCCGGGTGCAGGCGAGGGGCCTCCTTCTGCCCGGCTCCAGGCAAAAGGATTCCTGCCTGCAAATGTCTTTTTCTCTTGCTTCGGTTAGTTCAGAGAAGCGAGGGGGGGGGGGGGAGGTCGAGCCCAGACCGAACGTGGTGATAAGGCGGAGATCAATGGAGCGGAGCAAGGCGTTGAGTTTAGCAGCCAGGAATTAGAAAGCGGGGAGTAACAATAGCAAGGGGGCGTAGCGGGAGAGCGAGATCTGAGGTCCGCCATCACCAGCTCTACATAACAGCACGAAAGAGATCCGGATTTAACTAGGAAGCAGAGGGAGGGAGTGTGTAGCAAAAGGCGGCGAGGGCTTTTAGCGCTGGGGTCACTCGGAAGCCAGTTTTGAGCAACCGTGTTTGTGCGTCCACACGCGCGGGGCGGGAGGCTATGGGCCGCCGCCGCTAAGGGAGCACGTTGGCCGCGGCTGCTGGGAACGGTAGAGGGCGTGTCGCTCGGCAAGGCCGATCATTCCGCGCCTGCACCGCAGGCTCCGCCTCCGGGTAATTTTGCCCGCGAGTGGAGCAGCGCCACCGGGAGAGGGAGCGTGTGCCGCGCAAGCCCAGCAGCGGCTCCCTCTCTTTCCTCAACCCTTTGGATATTGTTTCATCTCATGTTTAACCAGCCCAACTCCGAGCCTTCAGGCGTCGCCTTCCTCCCCAGCCTCTCGCTTCGAAGTCCCTCGACACTTGCTCATCAAGAACTCGTGCCTTTTCTTCAACCCGAAGACCGAGAGGAAAAGAGGCGCACATCCTGAAGGCGCCGCCGTGCTCATTTATTTCTCTCCTCCTGAGGAGGTATTGCTCTTCGGCTGCCGAGCGAGGGCTTCTCATACAACTCTTGAGGCCGCGAAAGGCGAGCAAGCAGAGCGAGAGGGCAGAGGCTCGCGAGGAACCGCCAGACTCTCTGGGCACACGGGGCTTTGCCACATGGGGAACAGGGTCTGACTCTTCCCTTCCTGGAGCCCATCAGCAATCCCTTGAAGTAGCAGGAGGGTGGCCTTGGCAAGGAATGGCCACAGACTCTCTTAGCCCCGGTAGTAAAAGGAAGTTCACTGAACTGAAAGCAAAAGAGGGGTGAAAGAGAGGGGGTGTCTCTTCCCCTTGGAGGTAGGAGCCTCAGACTCCCATTGCCTGCACCTTTGAGCAGGATCAGGCATACCACAAGATGCCATTTTGCAGTCGTTTTTTCCTCCCTCATCATTTTCTGCAGCTAGCGCAACAATAAGGCCCATCATACACTGTCCTAATAATAATAATAATAATACAGTGGTACCTCTGGTTAGATACTTAATTCGTTCTGGAGGTCTGTTCTTAACCTGAAACTGTTCTTAACCTGAGGTACCACTTTAGCTAATGGGGCTTCCCGCTGCTGCCGCGCCACCATCGCACAATTTCTGTTCTCACCCTGAAGCAAAGTTCTTAACCCGAGGTACTATTTCTGGGTTAGCAGAGTCTGTAACCTGAAGCCTATGTAACCTGAAGTGTATGTAACCCCAGGTACCACTGTAGCTGATATTCGCTCAATCTGCCACAGGCCTATCCCTCTTCTAAGAGTGTGTGTTGCGCAGTGCGAGCCCACTTCTTATTCAGCCTTAATACACACACCTCTGTCCCTGCAGCCTCAAGATCCATGAAGACATTGCCTGCCCTTTAACCACATTTTTGTCCACACAATCAGGGCAGTTCAATGAATACAGAAAACACTTCTGTAATTTACCACATACTGCATATAACTACTTGGGAAGTTGGTCATTAGTGTCACCCTGCTTAGCAGAGAAGTGTTTGACCAGGATTTGGCACCTGATAAAAGATTATGGGGAAGTCAGGAGTGATCAATTTCCCCTCACTTCTCTGAAGGGTAGCACAAAGGACTGAAAAACCAAAGTGGTTACACAACCAACATGGGAAGTTACTATTTGAAAACGCAAAATCTGCCTTCCGCTGGGAAGTGGCTTTTATTTCAAGCCTTTCTAATAAGTGCTGCTCTTGCAGAGCAGTGTTTTCAATTGTATGGAAGAAGTTCTCATTCGATGTGAGTAAGTCTATAATAAACAGTAATCATAACTTTGGGGGCAATAGCTAACTGCTTTTTTGGAGCCCGCATAACCCAGTGGTGAAGGCAAACCAGTCATCTAAACCTGTTGTCTCCAGCCCACTTTGCAACTTGGCATGGCCATGTTGAAACCACTTTAGAAAGCACCCAATGGTTTGCCTAATGGCAACTTGTGTTCAGATGTCTCCTTCCCTGCTTTTCTTGTTCTCCAAAAAGGTCCTTTGGGGATAGCCCTTCTTGATTCAATCACACAGAATATCTGAAAAGCTTCTTTACACTCTAGCCTTTACCTCTCGTTTAACTTCATCTTTCCCCTTACTGCTGGTATCTGTATTAAACTTTGGTTTTTTCTTTAATCATAATTAACAATGCATCACACAGCAAAGTGCCTTTTATCCAGGGGAGACCTAATCAGTTTATAAACCTCACAGGCACCAAAGTGACACCATTTGAAGAAGCCTTGTGAACAATGTTAAATCATGCCACTACCATCTTCACTTTTTCTAACCATTTGTTTTGTGGGGTCTCAGAAACTGAAAGAGGGGTTTTAACTAAATGGTATGTGCTTCAAGCTCCCACTCTCCACATTTTAACACTTTCTACACACACACACACACTGGCCTTTTTCTTTAGGCATGTTAATCTCCTTTTAGCTCCACCCCCTTTTATGCTTTCTTTGAATGGAGCTTCCTAGCTGTCTCCTTTCAAAACTATTGAGAAACAACTCCTCCTTTAAAATCCTTTCTAAATCACACGTCTTTCACATCTTTTTCTGAACTATCATAGACCCACTTTCATGCCGCCCACAAGTAAGTTTGTTGCTGTTTTATTGATATAGTGCAGGTGTGGGGAACCTGGGACTCCTCAAATTAGAACATCCACCGTCCCTGACCATTAGCTATGCTGGCTGAGGCTGATGGGAACTGGAGTCAAACTTTCCAAAGAGACACAGGGTTAGCAAACTCCTGCTACAACAGCACTTCGCTCAAGCCCTCCACCCCCTTTTGAGGAGGAATTGTATCATCATTTTGTTTCACATTGAATCTTCACAAACTGAAGATTCAAATTCTTTCAGAGCCAGAACCCTATTTTGTTGCTTTTCAGAACACACCACAGCATAGTAATCTGGAACTCTCATGCTGCATATGCCACATCAACCATATTTCTCTAGGCAAATGCTTATCCTGCTCTCCTGTACAGTGGTACCTCGGGTTAAGAACTTAATTCCTTCCGGAGGTCCATTCTTAACCTGAAACTGTTCTTAACCTGAGGTACAACTTTAGCTAATGGGGCCTCCCGCTGCCACCGCGCCGCCAGAGCACGATTTCTGTTCTCATCCTGAAGCAAAGTTCTTAACCCAAGGTACTATTTCTGGGTTAGCGGAGTCTGTAACCTGAAGCGTCTGTAACCCGAGGTACCACTGTATACACCAATTACATTGTATTTCCTCCAAAGACCAGTTGGGGGTCTCACTGAATAGGACTGGTCAGCCTACAGGCTTCTGATTTAGCCGTTATTATTGACAGGATGTTTCAGACGATTCCTTTTATTCAGATCACATCATACATACAGTCTTGTACCATGTTTGTGAAGACGGTTTGATCTTAATTTTCACCCACTTCCACTGTGACCCCTAAGCATACCTAGGAGGACATTCCTAAGCAATAAGCATGCTTAGGACCAAAGTGCCATTTCACATAGAGTAAGCTCTGGAACTTCACAAATAGCCACAAGGATGTAGCAAAGAATGATCACATTGGGAATGTTTGCACAACATGGTCATGGAATACAGCAAAATGCACAAAGAGTGAAGATGCTCTGGAGTTTAAGCACAGGAACCTGCCTCATACCCAGTCAGACCAGTAGCCCATCTACCTCAGTATTGTCTACACTAACTGGCAGCAGCTCACCCGTGTTTCAAGCAGAAACTGTGGGTTGAACCCAAGACCTTCTTCATGCAAAGCAGATGCTCTACCCCTGAGCTGCAGTCCTGCCCCACAGAGCCACAGAGTAGGACCCCTCAATAGTCCCAATTAGGTCTGATGAATATCCTGGCACGGAGGGCGCTTTTATGGCACTCCTTTAAAACTAAGTGCAGGAACACTTAGGATAGTGTTATTACTTAGCCAATAGGAGGTGCAGGAGATTCTGGAGGTGTGCCAGATTGTGGGGGGGGTTGCATTCATCTGTTGCTGCTCTATTAGTAGGATGCTGGTAGAGGAAAGGAAGACGTGCGTCAATGAGATGTGGGGAAGTCGCAGAAACTGCCAACATAAAGCCTTTTTAAAAAAATTGGGTAAGTGTATGTCAGTTAGGATGTAGAAGTGATCTCAGCTTTCAAAAGCAGCATATGCGTTGACAACCAAATGCTGAGGACGAACAAACGTAATGCACACGAGCCTCCCTGGAGGTACCTGGCTGGCTGCTGTGAATAGATGGAATGCTGAGAACTGCGTTATGGGCTTAACCCAACACAGCAATTCCTTTGCCAGGCCTCCACGTCTGGTCAATGTCTTGACTCTTAATAAGGAATAGCTGCCCATGCATTTCAACCAAGGTCATAAATGAAGAGAGAGGGACAGCCATGCTAAGAAATTATTGTACGGTGCTTGTTGGTGCTGTGGAATAGCTATGGCAGTGTCCTCCCTTTGTAAGTGGTCACTGGTGGGGGCAGGGTAAGGGCAAACTCTCATTAATGCAGCTGGGTTCAAAAAAGATCACAGAAATGCAAGCAGAGTGGAATGAGACAGTTCATCAGGCTAATTCATTTGATGGGGCTAAACAGAAAGAAAGTGGACAGGTGTGGAGCAATGAAAGTCTGGAATAGTGCTGGAGTGTGACTTTATCAGAGCACAAAACTTTCCCAATCCACATAATAGAGGTGCCCTTTATCATTTATTTATTACATTTATATCTTGCCCTTCCTGCCAGGAGCTCAAGAAAGTGTATACGATTCCCCCCTGCTCCCCAGTTTTATCCTCACAGCAACCCCATAATGGTTGGTCAGGCTGAAAGAGTGTGACTGGCCAAGAGTCACTCTGTAAAGTTCATGGCGTGAAAGCTAATTTGAACCTAGGTCTTACCAGTGCTCTAACCACTACACCACACTGCCTCTGTAATAAAGTATCTACTCAGCAAGAATTTAAGTGCCACAATCTGCAGTAACGGGAGTATCTCAGCAAAGAAACATGAACAGGAGTAGGAAGCTTAATATACATCTCTGCTTCATATACTGTAGATTACAGTACAGCTGTGAAAAATAAACTAGTGACAATAGGATGGTGAATGTGAAAAATATTCTGATGGTACTGTTCTTTAGTGGACTTTCATGCTTTCTTGAAGCACTGCGCGCAATCTTGGCTTTTCTGTTTTCTAATACGAGAGGAAAGTGGATTTAGAGGCCTACAAAAGCTGAGCTGAAAATAATACAGCTGTTTGGAATGGAGGATTGCATGCATTAATGGCATTAACAGTGAATGCGGTAGAGGATGGATGCCATGTGTTCTTCCTACCTACACTTGTACAAAAGTGAAAGAAATAAGACAGCAACTTTCAAAATACTAAGAGAGAGAGAACATTACAAATGCAGTACTGTACAATTAGCTCCTGGTAATGTTTGTCACAGGATATCACTAAGGCTCACCATTGAGTATAATAACTTTTAAATTAGAGCATAAGAGGAGCCTTGTGGGCTCATCTAGCCCAGCAATGTTTTCCAATAGAGATCAGAAATGGGGAACCTTTGCCACCCCCCACCCCCCAGTGTTGCTGGGCTACAGTTCCCATCATCCCTGACCATTGGCCATGCTGGCTGGGGTTGATGGCAGTTGGAGTCCAACAATATCAGGAGGGCCACAGGTTCCCCATCCGAATTGGATACATCTGGGAAACTTATCATCAACCCCCCTCCCATTTGTTCCAAGCACCTGGTATTCAGAGGTGTACTCCCCTGGCACATGGGCATCCCACCTATAGCTGTTGGCAACCTATTATTGCATCTGCATCCTTCCTTTTCTCTGATGTGCCAAGAAGGCGGCATATCTGGCTCACCCTCCATCTCCATTTTTCCCCCATCTGTGAGGCAGAGTAGACGGATTGGCCCAAGATTGGCACAGCAAGTGAGCTCTGTGGGTGGCAGGTAGGGGTTGAACCAGGGTCCCCTAGACCCAGTCTCACATTCTACCTACTATATCATGCAGGCATATCTGTCCACCTGAGCGTATCGGATACACAGGCTTCGGCCACTACACAGAGGAGGTAAGAAATATGTAAGCTTCTTTTAAGTCACAGTGAGATCCTCTGGAGAAGTACCTAGATTCTGGCCACACTGTGGGAGACTTCCATTAAATTGAATGGGACAATAAATACTGCTTTCACAAGTTAAATTAGGTTTCTTGCTTGCTCGCATAAACCTTAGGCTTCTGCTAGATATGTATGTAAGTGGTTGCTTGACACTTTCTCAGAAATCAGGCCAGTGCATTAACATGATCATACAGGCTTAGGAAGGGGAAGAAAATCACTATTCCAGGTCCGGCATCTTCCTGGATCCTAATAAATCATCGCCTGATCTAGCACCGGGGTTCTGAAGGCAATGCCACATCCACAAGGAGCTTATTCAAGGCTGTCACTTGAAGGCAAGACACACACCCTCCCCATACACATGAACTGCAGTTTTTCTCTACACACAAGGCAACAGAAAGTGTAGGCTTTCCACAGTCTTGATGCCACATGTCCCTGCGGGATTGTATCATCTATTGTGAGTACAGGGCCAGAAGCTGATTTGGTAGCAATTCCAGAATATAAAATGCGAGAGAGAGATATATAGTATGTGCTGCGCGCATTTGTGCACACTGTGCTCAGGAAAGCTGCCTGTTTACCGCGTTAGATCAGCAAAACAAACCACTCCGGCTACATTCCCTCCAGAAAAGCAAGTGTTCACGGGCGACAGCAAACGTGTTGATGGAAGGAAGGAGCTGCCGCTGCCGGCCAGAGAAGCCCGCGCGTGTGTCTGGGAGGCAGGCGAGCCTCCTCTCATCCCGCCCGGCCGGGAAGCCGGTGGGCCGCGGTTTCGGTCAGGTTGCAGGGCATTCTCTTGCAGGAACAGCAGGTGCCTCGTCGGTCGCGGCGGCTCCGAGGGGAGCGGCTCGTGACTCATGGCGAAGAAGAGAAGCGGCGACCCGAGATTGACTTTTGGGGGAGAACTAGAGGCAACTGGGAAACTCCGCGAAGTCCAAGGAAGACCGGAAGAAGGGAGCAAGAGGCGGAGGGTAGCAGGAATTAAGTTGTGGGGTGGGGGGCGGAGAAGAAAAGGCGCGAGGCGTGGAAGGAAAGCGAGCAGAGAGCGGGGGCAGCTTCGGCCAAGCTCAGCCTTCGAGGGTCCCACCTCGAATCCCCCTCCCGCTCCCCTCAGGCGCCGCCAGTCCCCGGAAGCGACGCCAGCCGTGGGGCTGGTTCCTCCTCCCCTTAGAGTGCCCGAAGAGCAGGCGGCGACCTCGGGGTTCTCACGGGAAGTTCCCCTCAAGGCTGCGCCCGCCAAAAAAGCCCCGCTGCGCCCTGTCAGTCCCCGCGCAGCCTCCCTCAGCTCCTCGGACCAAAGACCTCGCCGCCTCAGGACTCGCTTCCCGCCACCGCCCTCCGGAGCCGCAGCTGCTAACACGTTCCTGCCCCCCTCCCGCTTTGCCTCCTTGCGAGGTGCCGACCCCCCCTCCCCCCGTTTCCCCGCCCAATCAGCCGCGGGCATTCTTCGCCTTCCTTTCTCCTCCTCCTCCTCCTTCTTCTTCAGGTGCGCGGATCAGCGCCGCGACCTCCGCCTCTTTCACACACAGAGACACATAGGCGCTCACACAAAGACGGCGGTTCTGCCCTCTCGCAACCCGGAGCAAGCGCTCGGTGCTGCCTGCACAAGGCAGGCGGCGGGGCGGCGGCGGTCCTCTTTGCCCCGACCGACGTGCGAGGGAGAGGGGGCTCCTCCGCGCTTACCTTTGGCCGCCTCAGGGTCTAGGTACATCTTCTCAGCGGCGCGTCAGCCCCGCGGGCTCCTCCTGACAAAGTAAATCCCTCCGGGGCCGGTGGGTGTGAGATGGGGCGGGGATGGCTGCCTGGCTTGTAAGTCCCAGATCGTGCGAGGGCGACGGGGCTGCTGCTGATGCTGCTTCCTCCTCGCTCACTGCCCAGCTCCGACTCGCCTCCCCGGAGCAAAGACCATCAGACGCTGCAAGGAGGCGGCGGAGGGAAGAAGCCACAGGCTGCTGGCGGCCCAAGAGTGACCTCCACAAACAGGTTGGAGTCCCAGGCGACGGGCGGCGAAAGAGCGGGAGCCGCCGGCATGAGGAGAGCAGGCGAATGAATGGAGCGAGGGAGGGAGGCGCCTTAGTGGCAGGGGCTCGCCCTCCCGCTCCTGGGCTCGCGGACTGATTCTCGTCCACACAGGAACATGCCAAGCCTCCGGAGCCCTTCCCCTCCCCTCGATGTGTGTGTGTGTGTGTGTGCGCGCGCGCGCGCGCGCTCCGTCTCGCGCGCGCCACGAGCCTGCGAGGCTGATTGCGCGCGCGTCTTGCGCTCGCCTCCCCTCAACTCGCGTCCACTTGCTGCTTGCTGCTGGTGGGAGAGGGAATTGCAAGGCGGGCGGCTGGCAAGGCGCAGCGCGGAGCAGCGGCAAGCCACAGCAAGCGGCGCGAGAGACGGATGCTCCTTTCGATTGCGTGCGCGTCCTCATCCGATGCCGTCGTGCTCCCCGCTCACCCGATGGCACATTCGAAAAGCACTTAGATTAAAAGAAGGGAAGAAAAAGGGTTGGGGGGGGGGCTTGTTTCTGCTGCTACACTGGAAGGGGCTGGGTGAGGGTGTTCTGTAAACCAGTAGCATGCTAAATCCGCCTCGGAGCAGGTGTTCTGCACGCATACACGCCTCCAGCAAAGAAAAGGGCGGGAGCTTCCTCGGAAGCGAGAGTGGGGTGACTCGACTGCGCTAGGAAACGTGGCTCGGGGAGAGTCCGGCCCACCAGAGGTGGTAGAATCCAGGTCTAATACGTCTCGATCGTCCATTTCTAGAGGAGTTGACACCAAAAATGGGTCGCATCCTGTCCAGAAAAAGCTGCTCCAGGAAGCGGTAAGATCCACTTTCTCCTCTGGTCCACGCCACACACACAGTGGCCGACCTTCAAAGATAGTTGTGATCAAGTTTCATCCACACACACACACCCGACACACGCCTAGTTCTCTGCGCACCCAGAACATGTTGCTCCCCGGGAGGTTTGCATTTCCATTTCACGCCCTAACCTAGGGTGGTCCACTCCTGTGGACGTGGATTCCCGATCGAGCCTCCCCTCCCCCTGCGCTTAAGCGGCTGAAACGCGCACTGGAAACGCGAGCTCGCTTTTGAGCCGATAATCTGCTCCAGTGCGCACGCAGCTCCAGTTCAGGGTTTGTTTTTGTTTTATTCTTCTAGTAAATTAAGAGAAAGCATCGTCTCCCAGACTTCATAATAATAAGAGCAGGTTTCCTTGGCTGGCGGAATCTCGGTCAAGACCAGGACTGGATTTTCGCGCCTTGATGTGGATGGATGAATTCTAGCGCTCTCTGTTGGGTTAGCATTGAACACAGTGCCACCATTCCTAGAGCAAAGAAACACACACGCGGCTTCCTCTCTCTTTTACTACTGCTTTGACATTCGCCAAAGGCATTTCAAGTGGGGTGGATGGGGGTGGGGAACAAACGGTCAAAACCAAAAGGAAACCCAGTCTGCAGGCCCTACATCCTATACAAACTGACATGCAAGTTAAAAGTACAATGCCATGAGAGCCGACATAGCAGAGAAGGCGGCCTTGAGGACTGGGGACTTACCCCCATATTCCCTTGGTACTTCTGTTTCAATCCATTCTGAACTTTCTGTTTGGAAGTAAGTCCTCTTATTTCAATTTGTCTTTGATCCATTTGGCTGAGGTTGCAAACTTTTATCTCTAACCTTTTGATCCTTGGTTCACATTTCAAGTATCCTTGGACGTTTAGTGCTCGGTTCACATGCCAGCTTATCCCACGGAAAACTCACCTGGTGGCCTTAAACAAGACACTGTTTGTCAGTCGCAGCCCCACCAATGCTGCCAGCCTGAGACTGGGATAACAATACTGATTACTTGACAGAGTGAGCAAAAGAGCACTGAAATAATGTATGTGAACTTGTGATTTGATCACTGTGTAAACAGTAATTAATAATAATCACATGAGTCACAGTCAGCTCCACATCCTGCAATCAGTCACTGTTTAGCCATCCATGCTTTTCATAAGAAAGTTTTTGTGTTAAAAAGAGGTGTACATAATGTTTTTACCATCCAGGACTAGAATTTCCCCTGGGGAACTGGATATTATTATATCTCAGTGGCCAAATACTGGTGGTGGCATGTGGGCATGCCCAGAATCTGAAATAAACAGGGCTACCACTCCCTTTCCCCCCATTCTCTCACTCTTTCTTCTTCCCTGCCTGGTGAGCTGTTCAGGGTGGGACAGATAACTCTTCACTTATCCTTGATATTTCCACTTCTTCCATTGCTCCATCCATTTTGGTTGTCATCCCCACCCCCCACCCCCCAATTTCCCACCCTTTCCTCTCCTGCCACTCCAGACTCCCCTCCACAGGGATGAAATTGGGCCAAAAGCTACATGATGCAGAGCAGATGGTCTTCAAAAGTTTCCTCCTCCTGAAAAACTTGAAAATTGCTGAGGGTCTTGGCAGACCACTTAATGATTTTTTTCTGCCTGTTGTAGCAATTATAATGCACCTGTGCTGGATGCTGGATGATGTTAATTGTATTTTAATTGCTTCTTTTATTTCTTATACATATTGTATTTTATTGTTTTACATTTTGAACTCCATAGAGCGGCTGGAATGCGCCATCTCCTGCCTTCAACCACAAATCCACTGACACATCATGGACCATCTGCATGAAGCTCACAGGCCACTGGTCATCCACAGTCTGGTAACCCCTACTCCAGAAAAAAGTATATCATGTCTTTCTTTGGCCATTTCCCCACCCACCCTCCACTGCTGGAGCCGTTTTATGAAACACAGACACATCCACTGAATTTGCTCTACTACCATACACCTAATTTAGGACCAGTATTATCCTAATTTCTTTTCACTTTACCATGGCATCTTTTTGTCCCTGGAACCTGGCTACTTCCCCTCACCACTCGTTTTATTTCTGACCACACTGCATCAAATTTATAATGGTTTGTGGGCAAGCATGGGTGCAAATGCACAAATTATTTTCATAGGGAAACCATTAGTTGTGTGGTTCCGGGAGGTGAAAGCCCTGTGTACCAAGAAACAGCAGGGGAGGCAGTGAAAGACATAGCTAAAATGAGATCTGACAAGACTGCTAGTCTGAATGGACCCTTGGGCTGCAATTCTGCACACAGTGGATCTGTTTGAAGTCAATGCAAGCTACTGAAGTCAATTCAAGTTAAGGAACCTGTATGTAGGACTGGACGTATGTAGCCCAGTCCTGTGTATATTTATTCAAAAATCAGTCCCTCTTATCTCCATAGGCTGAGGCTGTGTACACATTACCATGTACTCTGACTCCAGCGTACTCCTGCTGCTGGTGTTTGAAGTCGAGCACACATGACGTTAGCCACATTCCATATCTATTATATAGTTTATTTAGAAATACTCCTGTTTCACATGCTTTCCTTCAAACCAGCTTCCACCCGACTTGAAAATGGAAGCTGCGGTTAAGCTGAGGTGTGTATATTTCAGGCAGTTGTTGCACATGTGCAGACGATAGCTTCAGTAAATTGGGATCTAATGCAGGGAAACAAATCAGGAAATGGTGAAGGCATCTCTGCCCACTCTCTGGTTTGTACAGAAATGTAAGAATGCAACTTGAAACATGGGATGCGGGAGATGAACTTACTGTGTTTCAAACCACTTATGTGTACATAGCTTTATAGCCCAATTCTGTGCACATTAACTGCAAGGGAAACCCATTGAAGTCAGTAGTGTTTTTTCTTTCACGTCCTAAAAGCTGCACATTGTATATTGGTTCTTCTAGGTCAGTGGTGGGCCAAAGGTAGATTGGCAATGATCTCTGACTCCCAACTGCTAAATAATGGCAAAAAAATGACACATATTCCAAAAATGTTACTGCTGAAATGAAGAAAGCTGAGGGGGACAAACCAGAAGTGGATTTCTGTGTGACAGAGTAAGGTAGCTGATCCTCTGGAAGTTGCAGCCAAGGCACTATCTAACTAACTAGCTCTCTGACTAACCAAATCCATAAAGGTTGTTGCAAGGATACAATGAGATAAATGGTCAAGTACATTGCACACCCCAAAATGGCTTAGTGAGCATTCATTCCGATTTGCAAGGAGGTTAGGCAGTGCTGCATCAAGCAAGTGTTATGCTACACTTTCCAGTGAATTTTCCCATCACTCTCCTTACCACAAAAGTCTATATACGGTGGCAGGGGGCAAAGTGTGTTTACTGCACACGAACACTAAAACACATTTTAATCCACCCCCAAATAGAAGCAGCCTAGAAGCTCACATTGTCGGGGGGTGGGGGGAGTTAAATGATAGAAAGTGGACTAGGATGGACTGAGATAAGCTCTTTTCTTAGAAGTAAACATACACACTGTAGAGGTCTTTCTTTCATCTTGTGTTTCCAGTCTGGTATGGAACAAGCATTTGGTGCCCTTTCTGCAGATATTTTATTTTTGTGCTGGCTTGAAACCAGATGATCTGCCTTCCTTCCTCAAATAGGTTTGCCATATGCCAATAAATGGGTGGCAGGCAGGAAGGACTGGAGCAGGCTAGGTTCTGCTACACACAGCAGGTGCCCAAACATGCGCACACAGAGCATTTAATATAACACGAGTTGTTAAACACTGGGCTGGAGTTTCAGCAAACTCAGTATTTTTCAGGAACAACGTATAAACATTTCCAGCAAGTGCACTTAATAGAAGTTTGTTTGCCAATTGATCTTACTTGCTTCCCTGGGGCTATGAGAAAACAGTCTTGTTTAAATGGGGAAGGCAAATGAATAGCTTGCCCAGTCTTTACCCTCCATGTGGTGCCTGCTCACATAGCTGGTGCATGAGTCTTTTTTGTGGGAACCTTTCATTAAACTATTGGTAAGAAAATCAGCGCACCATTCTTTTCACCACATTTTATAAACTGGCTTCACTCCCACACACCTTGCAACAGCCAAATTATACTACATTTCACCCCAGACTCTCCACACAGCTCTTCCGAAATACACATAATTTCCGCTGCTTTGCAACCCATAACATTATTTTCACCATCCAATGTCATTTGCAAGGATCAGTCACATGAGGCTCCTTGTGTGAAGCATTAAAATGCTCTAATTTGTTCTGGATATCAAAGTCCTTTAGCACCTGCATGCACAAAGCAGATGTCAAGATAATTAACCCATGATGACCTAAGGATGCAGCCAGGGTGAAAAACAGTGGCTAACAGCAGCAGGAAGTTCTGCAGGATGAACAGGATAACCTTATGAAGAACTGGTGTAATAAAAACAGGCTTAAATTCAATGGAATCAAGGTTGAAGGTCATACATCTAGGGGCAGAGAAACATTTTTCTTTTATCAGCTGGGAACAAAAAGGAAAGGAGACATGGATCGTGGCTGATTACACAAGATAACTGGCAGCCATTAATAGATGCAACTGCAATGAAGAAGGCAAGCTCTAAGGTATGTTAAATCTAAGAAATGTTAATAGCATCCATTTGCATCATATATTAAGACTTAAAAATAGGTATTTTCTGTTGCGGGTCTATGGTGTTTCTAAGTTCCAAAAAGTGCTGGGAAATGTTTCTTGCTTACGCTAATTAACTTAACCCATGAAGGTGAGCTCTTGTGGGGAGGAAGCTGAGTTTTGTTCAAACTTATATTGTACACAGGTTGTCTTGCTTACCCTGATGCCAGCAATGTTTATTTATTAAAGCTTTAAGGTGCCTGTCATCCAAATAGATTTCAGGGTCGTGTGCAATAATAAACTTGCAATTTAATGCATTGTTTAGAAAAGGCTGGTGAAAAAACACCAGCAACCTAGGTAAAAGCCTGTTGAAACAAAATAAAACCGTAAAGTGCGGATATCCTAAAATGATGAAGAATCAGTTCGCCCTAATATTATGAGAACTGTTACATGAGGAGTCTATTACTAAGACTTTGATTAATGCATGTCTTACTCTCTTGCAAATGATAGCCAGGTTATTATGTGCACAATAGTCTTTGATGGGAAAAGGGGCTCAAACAAGTGAGGTTGCAGTCAAAGTAAGAACAATGCTGAATGTTTACTTCGCATGCCTCCTGACTCAAGAGGTCCACGTGGTCATTCCAGGGCTGCAAAACAAGAATGTGTGTCAGCAAAGTGGTGGTGCAGAGACTTGGGTTGCATTCCAAAACCCACTTATCTGGGGGTAACTTCGCTGAATTCAATGGGACTTACTTCTGAGAAGAGATGCTTTAGCATGAATGAGGCTCAACAGGTTCAAGTTTGATCACTTGGCCTGTTGACAGCTTGGATCTGGGATGGGCTGGAGCACAGCAATATCACTTGAGGGCGGCTGCAAGAAAGCAATCATGACACAAAGACTGCAAGGAAAAATAGGAAGGAGAGAAGCTGGGGGTTGTGAAGGAAGAGGAAGAGTCCAAGAAAGAGCGAGTGGAGTGAGACAGGAATGGAAAGGAGGTAGGGGCTGGGAAGGTGGCTGCTACTTTTAGACTGCATACACACCACATATTTAAAGCGCATGGCTTCCTTCAAATAATTCCCAGCACCCTTAACAAACTACAGTTCCCAGGATTCTTTATGGGAAGTCATATATATGGTGTGTCAGCAGCCAGTGGTGGGGATCAGTCATAGGTAGTGTGGAAGTGACCGGTGGCTTCATATTCCCAGGAGTGGGGTATCTGGAGCAGAAGCACTGAAGCAGAAGCTAGCTAGACTAGAGCTAGGGGTAAGCTCTGGAAAGAGGAGGAGAAGGATCAAAAAAGAGCTGAGTAGGCCAGGAAAGTAGCCCAGTTCTGAGGCATAAGAGGAAACAGAGGCCTGAGTCGGAAACCCTGAGGGGAAGGATTATGGGTGATTTTAGCAGTCAAACTGAACAATGCATATTTGCTAGTTAGTATTCGAAGGGGTTAAGGACCAGAGAGTTGTAATTGCTAGAGTTGGCTCAGTGAGGTCACATCCCCTTTTCTCCTGAGAGGAAGGAATAAAGCCTGTTTCCTCTTCCTCTCTCTTTGCTGCAAGCCATAGAGAAGACGTGCCTCAACTTAACTCCCATATTTTTACTGTATTTCACCTGCATTATTTTATTGCTACTCATAAGGAAAATGTATGTTTGAGACACAGAAACTGTAAGTAAATACTTTTAAACTTACTTTGTAATCTGTGGTCTGTTAATTGAAAAAGGTGTAAAAGGGGGTCAGCTGCTTCATGCAGCTGAAGAGAATAAATAAGGTTTAATAGACTATGTTGTTACACTTCACTAAACTGCTTAATGATGGGAATTAAATTCTGATAGGTCACTTTCTGCCACTGGAGAGACTGCAAAGCCTTGCACCAGCCATTTTTCTTTCTTAACCCACACATGTGGGTATCTAGAAGATTGATTATAATTAATATATACCAGTTCCCATCATAAGGGTGAGGCCCTGCCGGGAGGGAGAGCAACTAACTGTTGTCCTTTCTTGGCCCAGTAACTGTAAATAATAAATTGAGCCAGGAATTCTTTGCCACAATCTCAATATGGGTCTAATTTCTTCAAGCAGGGCACTCACAGCATCTTTTGATGCTCCAGCAAGCCCTGATTGGACAGCCTCGCTGACAGAGTCCCTGGTTTGCAACCATTAACAGCTTAAGCTGTGCAACTACCGACTCCTGGGGTGGGAAAGTAGTCCTTTAGGGCTTGATTTATGAAAAAGAAGGGAAGTCCCTCATCTTTGCCTCTGCCGTGCCCTCTACGTGTGTGCACAGGATCACTGTGTTCCTCTGAGGATAACATCAAGTGTTCTCTGAGTAAAACTGGTCTTATCAAATAATTCTGCTTCCTGCTGATATTGCAGCTGCTTCCAGTTGGTCCATTCTTTGAATACCCACCCCACCCCTGAAAGAAATTCGAGGCAGAAGTGTTGGCCAAGCACCTTGTGAGTAGGATGAAGTGGTTTAACTACACCTGTTGCTTCATTTAAGGAACTTTGTACAATCACAGAAAGTGAGCCAAATTCTAAAAAAATATGGGAAATCTACATCTCTGTAGAAATGGAAGTATGGACAATAGCAGTAACTGAAAAGCCTACTAAACACACGAAAGCTCTGGGAACAAGACACAAATGACTTTATAGAAACTTGTCCCTCCTTCATGACCTGGTCAGCTGATAATCCTACAGTGTGGCATCGTCTGAGGTTTCTAAACAGAGGTTAGATGGCCATCTGTCATGTATGATTTAGTCATGTATGATCTAGTTGAGATTCCTGCATTGCAGGGCGTTGGAACCATCAGGAACCATCTTTCATTAAAAATACTGCCTCATTCCATTTAGGAGGGAGGGAGGGAATGACTATTGGGCTATGTTGTTGTCATTTGTTAATGTACATTTTTTATCTGTACAATGTTGAGAACTAACTAAATAAGAAATATACGGCCAAAAGTCAACAAAATTTTACATGGCGTTAAGGCAACTCTGCTCTGTGCTCTCACTGGATTGTGGTAGAGAAACGAAGGCTGCCACCCTATCACTGATTCTATCAGGGCAGGACTTTGGGGCAGAAGCCCAGAGCTCCACTCAGCAGAAGGGAGGGCTGGCATGGCACATCTTGAAGTGAATGCACACTGCCATCCAAAGACACTGTGTGGGTGACCATAAAGTCTAAGGGTGAGCAGATTTCAGGCTGCAGGGGCCCCACTTTGTTTTTCCTAGAATCCTGAGACCCATCATTCTGGCTTGGGATAGGGGAAAACAGAGAATTAAGGAACAGGCTCAGCCCATCCTCCATTCAGGGATTCATTTTGCAGTATCTGAGCTCAGCTCACAATCCTGCCACACAGAATTTCACTCCTGGTTTCCCTTCAAGCTTTCTTTAGCTAATTTTGAAACGGGAAGTTGAGGGGAGGGGACTTTTTTGTTGTGTCCCTAGCGTTAAAACAGTTGTGAGTCAACAACCCTTGCTTATCTACTGCTAATCACCCAGAGATCTGCCAGTAGATTCTCCATCTGTCTTCCGCTGATAAAGTCTATAGTCTGATAAAGCCTAACAGCACCGCTTGCAGCTTTGCTTCTCAAACACCCCTGCAGCAAAATATGCAAATAAGCCCCACCCAACATCATAGGTTTCCGTGTCTGTCCGTGCAGTCACTTCTGCAGGCAGTGTCGATTTCCCACCACTAGGTGGCTACCCATTCGAGTGCTAGCGTTCCCTAAGGCTCATAGGTGTGAAAGGGCAATTTTCCCCTCCCTCATCTAACAAAGTGACAGCCTTCATTCCAGCCTCAGGGCTAATGTCTGCTTTTTTCCAGTCCATCTCACTGAGTGGCACCTGTCAAGCTGTAAAGCCTTCCGGCCCAAGTGCCAAAGAATGGAAAGAGCCAGCCATCAAGTACTGCTTTCTTTCATTCTCCACCTGTCTCGCTGATGCTGTTTGCCGATCCAAATAATACAAATGCTGAGAGTAAACATACAATGCAGTGATCCAAAAACATTTAGCACTACACGGGAGGGAGATGTAAATGTTGGGTGTATAGCGACATGACGGTCAAACCCTACACATGCTCACCATTTGGAAGCTAGTCCTCCTGAGTTCACTGAGGCTGATTCCCAAACAGTGTGTATAGGACTCCCCTGCAATGTGAAAGATGGAATTGGTTAAGCAAATCTGGAAAATGAAGATAAAACCCAGACCTAATATTCTGGGCTTGGGTGGCAATTCACTGAGCCCTGCTACCAAGCAACACCCATTCATTACAGTGAGGCATACACAGAACTCCATCTCAGTTCCACTGAAATAAATTGAGATTTGGGTGCAATAGTGTCTACAGAATAGTAGCCTTGGATTTTCTTTGTTGGCAGTTCAGTCTTTTACTCACCTCATTGTGTTCAGTGGACTTGCACCTAAGTGTACAGTCTCTACGTTGCCATTTTGTGTTACATAGGAGCACCAGAAGTTGCCTCTCCAACCTGTCTCCTCCAACCTTTGCAAACCTGGCACCCTCCAGAATTTTGGCGCTACTACTCCCATCAACCAGAGCCAGTGTGGTGTAGTGGTTAAGAGCGGTAGTCTTGCAATCTGGGGAACTGGGTTCGCGTCTCCGCTCCTCCACATGCAGCTGCTGGGTGACCTTGGGCCAGTCCCACTTCTCTGAAGTCTCTCAGCCCCACTCTCCTCACAGAGTGTTTGTTGTGGGGGAGGAAGGGAAAGGAGATTGTTAGCCGCTTTGAGACTCCTTAGGGTAGTGATAAAGCGGGATATCAAATCCAAACTCTTCTTCTTCTTCATCAACCCCAGCCACATAGCTATGCTGGCTGGGTATGATTAGAGATATAGCCCAAAATATATGGAAAATGAGAGTTTTGCAAAACCTAGTTATTCTGTACACAAAGTCTTTGTTTTACAAGGGCCATCTCTGGTACAAAAAATAAAATAAAATAACTGAAAGCAAGATAATCACAAAGTAATGAATAATCATCACAAGGTAACTGAAAGCCTTCCACACTAGGTAAAGGTAAAGGTACCCCTGCCTGTACGGGCCAGTCGTGACCTGTTAGGGTTGCGTGCTCATCTCACTTAAGAGGCCGGGAGCCAGCGCTGTCCGGAGACACTTCCAGGTCATGTGGCCAGCGTGACGAAGCTGCTCTGGCGAGCCTGCACCAGCGCAGCGCATGGAAACGCCGTTACCTTCCCGCTATAAAGCGGCACCTATTTATCTACTTGCACTTAGGGGTGCTTTCGAACTGCTACGTGGGCAGGAGCTGGGACCGAACGACGGGAGCTCACCCCGCCGCGGGGATTCGAACCACCGACCATACAATAGGCAAGTCCTAGGCACTGAGGTTTTACCCACAGCGCCACCCGCGTCCCTAGTGTAGCCTTCCACACTACAACAGTGCTAACAGACAACAGAACATTACAAAAAGAAAGCATGTTGCTATATATATTCGTAATTTTACTTGGTTTTTTGAACTCAAAATTGGCAACCAGCTTTTTCTTTTCTTTCCACCCAACTTTTGTTGCTCTAGATTGAACTGGCAGTCAGCCATATGGAATTTGGCCCATTCCTTTTGAATTGACAGGACTGCAACTGGGAAGCTGGCTAGACTGAATATGATCTATAAATCTAAGTTGGCAATAGGAAGACCAATATATTCTCTTCTCTCCAATCCCCAGCTACTTCACTATGAATTTCTATCTTGGGCGACTATACAAACTTTCCAGCAGTACCAGGTATTCCAGGATGTCCATCCTGACGCCAGTGCACCTTCAAGGGAATCCCTTTAAATCACCCTAATGTGACTGCAGAATGAAAGCTGTTCCATCTTGACAGGGTAATTACTCTCCAACACTTTGGATAAGTGTATTGTGTTACTTTTGATGAAGGGAGATCCTAACATCCAGTCTTTGGGTGCTGGGGAGGGGGAATCTTCTTTACAGATTAATCTCTGCCAACTGTTCCTGAAAATCTAAATCCAGATTACCTTGCCTCACCAGTTCTATGGCTTTCTTTTATCTTTGCATTCACAAATATTCAGGTGAAATTCCTATTGGGACTATCAGTGTATGGACAGATTTAACCCAGCCACTTTTGAGGATGCTAGTCAGTTCTAAATCAGACAGTTTCTGACTCTCAATATTTTTTCATTGTCCTATATTGTAAGATTTTTGGCAGAAGGTAACTGAAAACATCAACAGAACTAAATAATTTTTTAAAAAATAAATTGTCCAGTAGCACCTGCAAGACCAACTAAGTTTATTCTGGATATAAGCTTTTGTGTGCATGTACACTTCTTCAGATACCAAGTGTGTACGCACACTAAAGCTTATACCCAGAACAAACTTAGTTGGTCTGTAAGGTGCTACTGGGCAATTTTTTTTAAAAAAAAATTTATTTATTTTGACTGCGTCAGACCAACACAGCTACCTACCTGAATCTAGCATCAACAGAATTGTACGGAACAACCTTACCTTTACAGAGCAAAATATCCTCTTGAATTATATACCCAGCACATGGAACCTTACAAAAGGACAATATGAGTGGACTCTCCGTGCCCTTACAACGACTGATACTGATGAACTGGAAAAACAAAAATGTGGCTCCCTTCCACAATTGGATTGAAGACTTATACAAACTCGCAACATATGAACAACTGCATATAAATGCAGCCTTGCCATGGACATCATTGAATATTTGGAATCCATTCTTACAAATACTGTTATAGGTTAAGATCTGGTAAAGTATAATAACAACCTTGTAAAATATACAGTTTGGGGTTTCTCCCCTCCCCCCTTTGTTTTCCCTTCTGCATGGGTTCTATTTCTCTCTTTCTTTGAGTCTCACCATGTTAAAATAATCTTTTTAAAAAGTTTCTGACTCTCTCCATAGTCAAACAGTAGTCCTCCAGGTCTTCCGGCAGATCTCTCTCTCGTTGCTTGCTACCCGATGCTTTTAACTACCGGTAGATATGCCAGTAGGGGTATACCTAGGGGTTCTTTAGGTTAGCCCCTGCCAAGGGTGCGGATCCAGGAAGGCACAAAATTGCACCTCTCCACTCTGGCTCGGAGTGGCTAGGAGCCTGCCTGCCCATTGGATGGTCAACATCTCCTTGCCAAGGGTGCAAGGGAGCCTGGGTACAGCTCTGTATGCCAGGGAATGGATATTGCAAGGATTGAACTTGGGACCTTCTGGCTTCAAAGTATGTGCTCTACAGCTGAGGTACAACCTGCCACTGTTAGGCTGAGCATATGACTAATAATACAAATAATAAGCACCGAGACTGAACAGCTGGCTCATTGCAATCTGTTTGTGTGGTTGTCACACTTCATGTCACAGAACAGAGTTAAACTGATGGTTGTCAAGGTTAGTATTAACGAAACTATACATTTCCTGACTTTGTACTGCGGCGTGAGTCCCCTTATTTCAGAGTTTTATGTCACTGAATTTGAACACCCACTCCAAACACGTAACATACAAACAAGTTTGATTAACATCAGCGGAAATCATTCACATGCAGCAACTGCAACCCAGCAAGGCAAATCTGAGGGTGCAAACAAAGCTCTCCTGTTGCTGTCTATATGATGTGTGCATGTGCTTGTGAAGGGGTGGGTGCACAGGGGTGGGAAAAGATTAGTTGCTAGCTTTTTGTAGTAAGGCTGTTTTTTAAAAAAATACATATTCTAACAGGAAATGGATTTTCCCTCCCAGCACAAAGGTTACACTATGGCTCACTGAAATTTGTGCCAAAGCAATTGCTAGGTTAAACTGAGCTGAGATTTTGCCCTTGGCATGTATGAATATGAAAAAGAGAGAGACTTACATAAACAATTTTAATTTTAAAAATGTATCCAATGGGCCATTTTTCACTTTTATTATTTTGCCAAAAAGGGTTTGAGCAGTTTAACAGATAAAACCTGTGAAAGATGAAAAGAAGAAAGGGATATTATTACTCTTTTGTCCAGGAGAAGCAGCGGTGAAGAGGGGAGAGCTTTCCAATCAGCTCAGCTCTCTCTGAAGCATCCAGCTCTGAAGTACAGTATCTTGGGTATTCAGCTCCCTGAAAAACTGACCTTTTAGGCTGATACATAAGATCTGGGCATGGCCATAGACGTTGTGACAAAATTATGAGCTTTGGCATCTTATCTTTTCAATATTTCCTCTAAGACTGTTTTCAGATGTAATATGATGTGTTTTTAAATTACATTAAATGAGTTGTAGTAAACCTTGAACTCCTATGCGCCTTCCTGTTTCATCTGGTATAGCTTTTACTTCTGGTTTAACTAGTTATTTGTTTAAATTTTAGTTAGTGTAAGCTGTCCTGGTTTGTTATCTAACTAGACTTTAAACCAAAAGTGGACAACCTCTGCAAGAGATCAGTTCAGACTGCCAACAACAACACTTTATGCCTCCCCTAGCAGTCCCATTGGGTGGGGAAATGGGCAAAAAAGTGTGTGGTGCAGGAAAAGGCCCAACACTTTACCCACAAGGGAATAAAGCTGTTAACTGGAAAAAAAATGTCCTGCACCCCTTGAGCAAACCACAGTGCCCTTAGTTTGGACCTCACAGGGAACTGTGGCTTATTGAAGACTGGAAACAGAAGCTTCCACTCTTCTCTTCTGGTGTGTGAAAGAGTAGGGGCAGGGAGATGCAAGTCTCATTTACAAAGCAGGAAACAAGCGTTTCCCATTACTTCTGAACTGGGCCTAATTCTCTCCCACATAGAATCTCAACACTATATTCAGCTATATTCTGACTCGCTCCCTAACTGTGTCCTGTCTCTTTAGCTATTCAGTTATGATTCATTCTCCTGCTACACCACAGATTCCCCTTCTTTCTTAAACACTGGCTGGTCGAGCATATGGCACTCTTCACCTAAAGCCTGGGTGCACACACACAAAAAGTGCTATGTGAACAGAGTGTGTGAAGTGCCCCCACTCCTCCAGGAATAGTGCAGAAAAAAGGCAACCAAAGTGATCAAAGGGCTGGAGCGACTCCACTAGGAGGAAAGGTTACAATGGCTTTACAGTTTGGAAAAAACAGCATGTAGGGAAGCATGATGGAGCTGTGGATGGGGTGGAGAAAATGGAAAGAGATTTTTCTTTATCATAACAGGGATCATACAGCAAAGCTAAATGTTGGAAGTTTCAGGACAGATAAAAGAGAGAATTTCTTTGTACAGCGATGCACAGTGAAAACTCTGGAATTCGTTCCCACAAGATGTAGTGATGGCTGCCAATTTGAATGGCTTTAAAAGAGTTGCCGTTGTTGGCATCCATCTGTCTCGAGAGACAATGGAGTGCGTCTCAGAGGATGAAGTCAAACCACTGGAAAATCACAGCACCTGCTGTGGCTGCAGAGACCGGTAACTCATAACTGCTGCCTCCCACATTGTTGCTGCTGCATTAGCAGCATTGAAGAGACCTCTTGGTGCAAGCCTGGGCAGTGTGTATGGAGGTCCTGGGCTTCCCAGACTACAAGACCTCCCTCTCGGCCTTACTGCTGTGGTCCAAAGGAAAGCAGAGCAATACTTTTGGCACCAGCTGGGCTGCAGGAGTTGCTGGAAGGAGGTGCCATCCAACCACCTTAGGGATTCTACTCTGGATTTGTTTAGGGTTTACTCCTTAGCCTTTTCTTGTCCCAAATATGTCCCATGAGGCAGTGGGTAGGTTTTTAAAAAAAATGGGACAAATCCAAGGAGGACAAGGCTAATAGTCATGATGGCTAGATATTACCGCGAGCACCAGAGGTGAAGTGTAGCTCTGCTCTGAAAACTAGTTGCTAGGTTGGTTAGGCTGAGTGAGAAAGCAACTGGCCCAATATCACCCAGACAGCATCTCCCATCTGCTCCTCCAGCCTGATCCTGCAGATTTAGGAAGGCATTGCAAGGTATCTTTTCATGAAGAAAACTTCAGGTAGGTCCATAGGGTTTCTATGTATGCTTGTACAATACAATCTAACCCTTTGTACAGGCTAGCCTTGACCCTGGTACTAAGCAAATAAATAATTCTTCTACTAAGTACATTTTTGCTCTGCCTTTAACATACAAAATTTTGCACATGGCAATGATGTGGTAAAACAGTTTGTGTTGATCTTTTGGCTGCGAGAGCCTTGCCTCTGCTCTGCAACGTCTCTGTTCACTGTTTCCTCTAGACCCTTTGAAATGTGGGCTGGGTCCATTGGTTCTCAATTAATCCAAACCAAGCATTTTCAAGGCTGCTGTGTCATACTTTATACTAAGTACAGTGGTACTTCGGGTTACAAACGCTTCAGGTTACAAACGCTTCAGGTTACAGACTCCGCTAACCTGGAAGTAGTACCTCGGGTTAAGAACTTTACCTCAGGATGAGAATAGAAATCACGCGGCGGTAGCAGGAGACCCCATTAGCTAAAATGGTACCTCAGTTTAAGAACAGTTTCAGGTTAAGAATGGACCTCCAGAACGAATTACGTTAACCTGAGGTACAACTGTATATCTAATGGAGCACAGCTGGACTGACTTCTGAGGAAACATACTTAGGGGTGTGCTGTGCTGCACAGGCTCAAAACCAGGTTCACCTTTAACCAGGAAGAAAGTCTACTAATGTCAGGCCCAGTGGACACACAGAAAGTCAAAGAAGGTGCTAGAATGTGGAGATGACAGAGTGGGCTGCATCACTTAAGGCTACAGGTAGATGACATGCCTGATACCCTGAATGGCAATCATAATCACAATACCATTAAAAAAAAACCACCCTGCATATAGAAAACCAGCACAGTAAAACACTGTATTTCCAGGAAGGGTTTTGTTTGTTTATTTTGCATAGAGGAACTGTCAAAATTGGATCCCCCTCACACACTTGCAGCCACTCTTAACAGCTGACTCCCATCTTATGCTCTTGCATGCCTAGACCAGGCACCTGGCTAAATATGTTTAAAATCAGGTTGACAATTGGGGTGTGTGTGCATTTTTAAAAAGCAACAACTGAGGGCTACATGCAGGCTGAGAACAGTCCATTTGATGTTAAGTGAGGGCAAGCAGGGAAAGAGAGATTGGAAAGAGGCAGGAAGCTTCTGACAATTTTTAATGAGTGATAATTACTAAGGGCTCTCTCCCCTCTCTCAGTCAAACAGTCAGATGACTCAGAAATCAGTTATCTGGCCAAGTTTCCTTCAAACTGTACACACTGAAAACCCAACTTCCTTCTGGTTTGAGAACAAGCAGTGGGTATTTCAAAGCAGTAAATTTACAAAGGGAAGGAAAGTTGTCTGAAAACACTTTTTAAAAAACATACTGAAATTTGGAATAATTTACCTGGACGCTATAAACTCCTTTGCATGTGATTAAGTTTTAATTTTAAGAATTAAACTTTCACTTTACTGTTAGGGCAAAGTACACATGTTAAAAAGGCTTAAAAGTTAATTCAGCAAGCCAGATTTTTCCGTTACCAAGTTCAAGGTTGCTTTCCCCCCTTTTAAAGAAAAATAAATTTGGAACTAGCAAACTAAAAACTCATTTTTTAAAGGTAGTTTTCTACCCATTCAGGGAAGAGTTACAACAACATTAACGTTTCAGGCAATTGGATCAAGTGTGCTTCTCCAGAATCTGTAACAATTTAATAGGCTGGAGCGCTTTGAAGCATAAAAGGATGGTATAGAGTAGACTAGAACATAAAGACATCAGTAGTATGGCAAAGGAGTGGACCATGCTGCAGGTTATGCATTGTTTCAGAAGAGTGCTCCTTGTTGCAGAACATTACCACCTCCGAACAGAATCATTATCTTTCATTTTAGAACACCAGCCCCTATTAAACATTATATATGGCACTTAGTTCAGGCATCACAACACCAGGGAATTCCGTATTTTAAAAGAGCTCTCTCTTGGCTGCACTCTCCATACCAGGAAGAGACGTAGCGGCAGAAATTCTGCTTGCTCCTTTATTTTTCTAGGAATTTGCATCGCACCCCACCTTTTGCATTAGTGAATTGGCAAGTAAAAAGTCTTTCAAACATCCTTGCAGCCACCGGTCAGCTTCATTAGCTGGGCTCTGGCTCACAACCAGCACTCAGCTTCATGGAGCAAGAGGACTGTATCTCTCTTAGGATCCTGTGGGCTTCCATTGCCCAAAGCCATTACACGCTGCTGTTGCAATATAACATGGTGAAAAGTGTTGGAAAAGGGTTTCGGGAGAGAGATTCTTTACTCTCTCGTAGCAGAGTTAGCAAAATGGCGATCTCTCCAAGCACGTTAAAACTTGGTTAGGTTTACATCAGCTCTTATCCACCTTTAAACAGTTACAGATAGGTAGCCGTGTTGGTCTGCCATAGTTTCAGAAATAGACTGGAAAGAGAAGCTGCTGAATTGCAACTCATTACCAAACTTAAAACCATGGAGAGACCTGGTCTGAACAGAGACATTGGATTCTTATCTCATTATACATGACTAAGCCATTTCTCACCTTCTCACCCCTTGCCTTTTCCTGTAAGACCTATTACAGTCGTTAAGAGTCGTCAACAGGCTCATCTCAGCTATCTGCCAATCTCCCATTCCCACCACCCTTCTGAGTAATACCCCTCCCCACCTTCTCACTATGTAGAAGGATCTGGCAACTTCTGTTTCAGTGTATCTGAAGAAGTGTGCATGCACACGAAAGCTCATACCAAGAACTAACTTAGTTGGTCTTTAAGGTGCTACTGGAATGAATTTTTTTATTTCCACCTTTAAACAAACATTCCTCACCAAATACTTAGGCTACAATAAATCACAGACAGTTATCTTTGCAAATAAGTGAGCTTCTGAAGTTACAGCAAACAAGTCTCCATCCGTTGGCAGTAAAATGAAGAAGAAAAATGGTTCCAAACGACTTTAAGAAGAAAAGAACTTGGTTTCTTTACAAAAAAGATCATGCAGCCTTGGCGTCAGCAAAGATGCAGGCTGTAAAAAACCTCATTTTAGAGATATTCAAGTCATTTGGGTTTTCTTTGGCTAGGAGCCATGCCACATAGTTCCTTGTTCTGCATAGGAAACAGGAGAGAGAGAGAGAAAGTGGGGGAAGCAAACAGTGCTAGGAACCTGCTAAGCTCCACTCACTGGCAACTTGAGCTCAGGCCCCTTTCATGCATATTTTGTTCTGCTTCCCTCCAAAGCCCAACTCATTTTGGCAGTGATGTCAAAAATAAAAAAGAGGTGGGTAGAGACCAGCACCCTGATGGAGATGCAAACTGCCTCCATCCTAGTCATCAAGGAGTGACAGCACCCCTCTTTTGCTTGGTTGGGGGGCACTGTATGTATGTCTGCTTTTGTGTACCCATTTTGGCCACATCCACCATTGGAGGAATAATAATAAATAAATATTTATTTATACCCCGCCCACCCGGCTGGGTTTCCCCAGCCACTCTGGGCAGCTCCCAACAGATTAAAAACAGAATAAAACATCAAAATGAGGCCCCTAGAAGGTTGCCCAAGCGTGAAAGCAGCCCTCGGGCAAAAAAATGGTTAGCCACTCCTACTTTAGGGCTTTAAGTGTAATAACCGGCATTTTTAATTGAGCCTGGAAGAAAAGGCAGTACAAAGAGGAAATCCATGCTTTGACTAACTTGCCCCAGTCAGAAGTATCACGGTTGGATCTGAAACCAGCCAAAGTTTCTGAATGTCATGTCTGCAGAAGCATCTCAATGCACAGAGGATGCATTAAAATAACCTGATCTTTATATAGCTAAGGAACACGTAGCTTTGGCGCCAGAGCTGGCATTAAAAAGAACTATCCTGTAGTTATGGGAAGAGCGCACCATGTGCACCATTAACTGGGTACAGTGTACAAGGATAATAGCGCATCTTGCAGAGTGACAAGGAAAATGTGAAGAAGCAGAACACGAAGGATTGCAGCAGAGATGTGTCAGGGTGGGCAACTCTCCCCCCCGCCCCTGCCTTGCTTTCTATACCAGCTCATTCACCCTTCTCTTCTGCAGGCCCTAATGACTGCAGCCACATAATGTGTAGCCATTTGCAGAGGTTCATAATTTATCAACATGACTTTCTCGCTGTTCTTTACAGAAGCTTCTTTCCCAGCCAACTCGGTGACCTGGGAGCCAAAGGGGAGACCTCTGAAAGCTTTGTAAGCAATCAGGCTTCCTTGCTCTATAGCCCATGTGGGTTGAATGTTCCTTGGGCAGGAATTAATACAATAGCCACCTACTGCTTATGGACACATTAACATTTGAACGGTGCTTCTGAGATGGAAAGTGCTATTACTTAACAATTATTAAGAGGGGGAGAAATGCGAGCTGTTGGGAGAAGAAAAGGAGAGGAATTTTCGCCACAAATGCAATGTTTTGCCTGCCTCTGATTACCAAAGGGGGCTGGGGAAGCAGAAGAAATGGGTTAGCTCTTTGTTCAGATTCTCTGCTGTGCGGAATCGAGAGCAGCCCGTCCCCCCTCTTCATTACGCCCTCCTGTAGCACACAAGGTAATATTTAGCTTAATTAACTGATGTTGCTGCAGCACTTTTGACATCCTCGCACAGCAGCCCCTGTTGGGTTTTTTCGGCACATTGTAAATCCATGCACTTACAGCGTTCCTTTTATTGGTATTAACTTTTATTATGGTGACACAACCAAATCAGCCAAATTTGTAAGGTGCATGTGCTACATGCCACTCTGATGCGCACGCGGGAAGCCGGCGATAGCCCCTGCTCTGAACAACTTGCAGTCTAAAGAGATACGGCAAAGGAAAGAACTGTTGGCTGCTTCCAATTTCAGATAGGGACTCAGATACAGATAAGGCTTCCTGAGCGCACAATATTTTTCAGAAAGATAATTACCCTGGGATATACTTTTCATTTGCATATCTCGCTATATCTGGGGTTGGGAAATGTTTCCAGGTTTTTTCAGGGGTGGAGGGTGGAGTGTCACATGGCCAGTTTTAAATTGTCTAGTGGGTTGCACTAAATAACACCAACGTGTTGCTTCAGACAGGAGGGTCAATGAATACAGAAGGTGATGGAAAGGATGGAGGAAGGAGCCAGCAGTGGAATGGGTAGAATGAAGGTGAAATGGACAGGAGTGCCAGCTTGGTCCCACAACTGTGGGTGCCTGGGGCTGTGGGTGCCATGCAGCGTGTATGGCCCTGGCACCAAAATATGTGGGTGCCCCGCCCCTTCATGGGGAATTTTGAGGGTGCATGGGCACCCAGAGCCCCAAGAAGTTGGCATCTATGTAGGTGGAGATCGGGAGATATCCACCCCACTCAAAAAGTATAGAGAGGCAGGAAGTCTGTGGTTAGCTTCTTCCAAACCTTTGGTGACGTTCCAGTGCCTCTATTTGCTTAAAGCTAGAATGCTGGACAATCTAAGGACATTTTGCACACATGACTCCAACACTACATTTGAATCTTGTCTGATTCATACTGTTTGTTTGTATGCATGTATGGATACTGTGCACAAACCAAAAAGGTCTGTGACTACTCAGGCAGATTGTGAGAGAGTTTATTTCATTCATGTTTCTGGAATCCTACTACATGGCACTGGATCTTACACTGGTGGCAGGGAGCTGTTCAGTCCAGCTGTGCCAAAGATTTGCTGACATTTGACAGCTTCTGGCTCCCTTTCTGCCTCCCTGTACTTCCTCAGGGAATTGTGCCCAGTGTGGCAGAACACTGTCTAGCCTGTAGGCCATGTAACATCCCATTCCTCCTACCTCTAATGGCTGTGGGAGCATGTACATCACGCAGGGGAGGATAAGCCTGGCTATGGAGTTTCCTACTCTATGGATGGGAATTGAATCATACTTTGTGACAAAGCATTTTGTTTGCTTTTCTGTGCAAACACTCTGCTTGGAGTAGAACCGGTCTGGTGGCTAAATGGAATTAAGTATTGTTTAACTTGTATGATCAGAGGGGTTTGTGTGTGTGTGTGTGTTTGTGTGCGTCTGTCCATCTGTCTGTCTGTCCATCCACTCATTTGTTCATTCGTTCCAGCTGTCTGTCCAGAGCACTGGTTAATTCATGGGTTCAGCATCAACAGTCATATAGATCTTTGAAGAACATTTTTTGCCAGGGCCTAAAGCGAGGAAGCACAGGAGCATATACTGCCCCTGGGAACACAGTCATCTCTGCTTAGTTGATTATCTCAGTTTGCAAAATTCTCTCATCAGCAAGTCTCTCCTTGCTTCTCGCCAACTGAACCTACAGCAATGAAATAGCACATATGTGCTGCCGAAAGCACAACTAGCAACCAATAACTCTTCCAAGAAAGAAAGAAAGCTGGAAGCTAACCCGCAAGCTATCATCTCTAGGTGGGCCCATTGGATCCTGATTCTGCTTGGCAAAGCCTGAGAACAAGAGTGAAAGAGAGATTTAGCTGACAGCCCAACTCCAGACTTTTTCCTTCTTTCAGTGTTTCAGTAGGGGAGCTCCGCCAGATGCACAACCTCAGGTGTCACGATGATATACCAAGTAAAGAAGAAGGAGAGTAAGTAAAATGGAGCCATGGGCATTTCTTGCATTGCAAGCATGGAACACACATTCTCCCCATCACACAAAAAAGCATCTAAAAGCATCTCTGCATCCACATACTCAGAGACCTCCTATAGGAAGTGTGATGATGACCCAAAGCTTACTGAAATCAATGGGAAATGCTTATCTATGCTCTGAGAAAAAAATACATAGAGATGGTAAACCAATGACCTTCCAGGTGTTGTTGGACTCCAACTCCCATCAACCACAGCTGTTAGGGATGACAGGAGTCTGAGTGCAACAATGTCTGTAACACCACAGATTCCCCTTACTTGATCTTGGCCCGTGGTTCCCAATGTGGGGCACGCGCCTCACGGGGGGGGGGCAATTTGATTTTTAAGGGGGCAATTTGGAAGCTTGTTTAGACCAAGTTAATGGCCTTTTAGGCTTCCTCCAGATGAATAGGAATTCACTTTTTGAATAATAAGAATTATATGTCATAGGGCAGGCATCAGGATTTTAGAGATGCTTAGGTGGGACATGGCCAAAGAAAGGTTGGGAACCGCTGATAGGCTCTTGCACCCATTAGGTACAGCTGTCCTTAAAGCGAATAAGCAAGACTCCAGCATTCTCCTCAGCATGGCATTTATGCCAGAACACTGACTTACATGCCAACATCTCATCTGTACGCAGCTCCCTCTTTTCAACCTCCACATCATCACAGAGGTATGCACAGCCGTTAGGAGAAATGTTAGTGTGAACTGGGGAATGGTGGTCTATGGCAGGGGTACCCAATGTAGTGCCCTATCCCTAGCAAGCAGAACTAGTGGTCAAGGTATATGCAAGGTGGACTAGCTCAGTTGGTAGAGCACGCAACTCTTAATCTCCCAATCATGGGTATGAGCTCCACGTTGGGCAAAAGATTAGACCAGATGACCTTTGTGGTCCCTTCCAGTTCTTTGATTCCAAGTTGCTTTCCAACCGTCTTGGCTTCCCCTGCTCTATGGTAAGAGCAGATGGGGGAAATGCAGCAGTCAGAATCCTTGGAAATACCTGCAGCCATCTGTCAATGATTAACAGCAACAACGTGTCCCACTGTGTAAACAGGTTGTAATAGAATATACAAGAAGATCCAGAAATTGTGGTTGGATACTTGGTGTCATTTCCTCACACTCCAAACATATATTCAAGGATGTGGGTGGCCATAAGGGATAAATAAAGGAACTGAAGGTTTCTCTGAGGTCATGGACCATTCATGATGAAAACAAACATTATGACAAGTCACGGAAATCCTCCTAACCAAGCATAGCTTTGGTGTGAGGTATCTTCCTGGAAAGTTAATGACCTCAGCCCTCTGTACATATAGACAACCTGGGTATAGATCTGCTTGTCCCTAGTGTGGAATAGGATGCTTTAAGTCTAGAAAAGGTTGATTGTGGCAATGGAGCAAATTATACCAGTGCTCCTACAGCTACAGTGTTGTGATATTGTCTTACTGAAGACAATATGCCTTCAACATCTGAAACTGAGACATGTGTAGTACACTCGAGGATAACTTTGATGGTTAAGAGATTTAGGTCAAGATGATCAAAGCCCTTAACCTCCAAATTGGGGGTTGCCTGCAGATGGTTTGAAGGCAAGCTTGTACCCTAATGTGGACTAAACAATTTTCCAAAAGGAAATTGAGATTCCATATGCAAAAAGGTTTCCCACTGATATGCAAAGGAATCTTCTGCTGACTGAGCCCCTGGCCACATCCTGGAAGACTCATGTGTGGTTCAGCTTATCCCATAATCAGGAAGGGTCTGTTTATTCTGTGTATGTCCTGGCCAAGAAAGATTAGGGGATGTGCATTGTTAGCTGAAGTCACAACACTAGCTGTCAACAGACTGCAACCACTTATTGTATGGGCTGGTACCACTTTAAACTTCCATCTGATGGCTTTAACCAACACATGTGGTTTAGAATGGCTTGTGGACTTCCGGAGGCGGCGCGAAACAAGTAATGGCGGTCCTCTTTGCGCTGCGAAGAGGGGCTCCGCAGAAAAGGGTCGTTCGCTGCGGCAAAGCGACGACCCATTAAGATAAACCACGAGCAGAACGAGCTCGTGGCCGTGGGATCCGGCGGGCACCTAGAGCGACCCCCAAAACGAAGAAGGGTCCCCGTAAGGGGGTCCGGAAGCGCAGAGGGGAAGCGGTGCTGTGGATTCATCGCTCTTTCTGCGGGAGTGAAGCCGCGCGGCTGTTGCTGATGAGCGCCGACCTTTCTTCCTTAAGAATTGGATTCTAAATCATCTACTCGTGAGTAGGAAGAGTATTAATTTCGGGACTACAAAGTTAAAATTTGGCTGAAAGCGGGAGACGAGAAAAAGGAAGTCCGTCTCCCGGTAGTGCTTAGAGATCAAAGGCAAAGGAACTGACAAGCTGGAAGCAGTGAAAAGGGATTTAAAGACGGGAGCTTCATGCGTCTGGTGGAGTTGGTAACTGAAGGAAAAGGCAAGCTTTTATTTTTCTATCTGTTACTGTTTTGACTTTACTTGAGGATCCTCTACCTTACTGGACTTTTAAAACTTTAAAAACCCCAGTCCCGGGCTTGCAGGGGGTAAAAAGCTTCTTTGCGGATACATATACAAAGTTGAAACGGATACATAGAGGCATCATTGGTGGATACAATTAAATAACTGTATCTTGCATCTCCAGATAAACTATTGGGACAATATTGAAAGGGCTTTGCCAGTGGAAAAAAGTCTTCTTTGAGGTCTATTGCTAATTTACTTAACTGCAGGAACTTTAATGGCGACTGAACTTTCTTTCTTCTCTCCTGAACTGTAACAATACTCCCTCTAGTGGAGTTTGGGATTTACAAATTCCTGAGAACCAACTTTGTTTTGACTCTCTGTGGCTTGGTTATCTACTTTGAGGCCTGTCTTTCTCATGGAACATTTGACAGTTTGACCTTGAATCCAAAGGCAGGTGTGGAATGAGTGGTCCACCGAAAACAAGAGCTGCGTCGAAAGCAGGAAAAGGCCAATTAGTACAAACAACTCTGACTTCCCAGGCCCGCAGATCTTCAGTCCCTGCTGTTTTACAGGGAGCTGTACCCTCAACAACGGCTCCATCTAAGGAAGCTGAACGGCCAACAACTGAGGATATGGCAGCAGGGGGATCTGGATCTCTCTTAGAGGAAATGCTACAACAATTTGCAATTTTGAATAAAAAGGTTGACGATCAAACTGCTAAAATTGACCTAGCTACATCTTCAATTACTAAACTTTCTGAACAGGTGGCTAAGCATTCACAAGATATTGGGAGTTTAAAGGACGCTACATCTGAAAATCGGAAATTGGCCGAGGCTGCGAATGAAAAAGCAGGCCAAGCAATTCAGAAAGCGGATGAATTGAAAGGAGAAGTAAGGCCGCTTTACAAACACGTTAGCGACCAGCAGGCCTACCTGTCTATGGTGGAACTGAGAAACAGGGAAAATAATTTGAGATTACGCTCTATCCCAGAGATTGAGAAAGAGGACTTGACTGGCTTTTTGACAGCAGAATTTTCTAAATTCTGGGGTATACAAGAAGATACAGACTTTAAAATAACAACTGCATTCAGACTGGGAAGAGTTGCCAGGAAGGACAGGCCTAGAGACTGTTTGATCATCCTAAGGACCAAGCAAGAGAGAGACAAACTACTTGACCTACATTTTAATAAAGCACTTGAGATCCAGGACAGAAGAGCTCAAATTTACAAGGATATCCCTAAACAACTACTGGATCTCAGATCAAACTACACTGATCTAGCTGGGCTTTTGAGAAGCAACGGAATACCCTACAGGTGGGAGTTTCCACAAGGCCTATCATTCAACTACACAGGAAAGAAGATTAAAATCAAAACGAAAGAGGATAGCCAGAAGTTTCTGCACGACCACGGAGAAGACCTGCAGAAGGGAATAGCAGGTCCTTGGCCTCCACCTGAGTCTGGGAAAGTGCCAGCACCTTCGGATTTAGACAAGAAAGAAGACACCCCATAAAGAGCAACAACAGATTAATACAGGATGTCTCTACAGCTGTATAGTTGGAACATTAATGGCGCGAATTCCCCGGAAAAACGCAAAAGGATTTTTCATATCTTGAAGAAGGAACATTTGGATATAATTTGTTTGCAAGAGACCCACGTGACCAGGCTCCACAGGAAAGTGTTAATAAACAAAAGACTAGGCCAAGAATTTATCTCGTCAGACAGAGTTAAAAAGAGAGGAGTGGTGATCTATGCAAAAGAGAATTTATCACCAAAATTTTTGTTTAAAGATGAACAAGGAAGAATCCTGGCAATTGAAATACAAATCCAAGGAGAAAAAGTTTTGATATTAGGAATTTACGCACCAAATGAGGGGAAATCAGAATTTTACAAGAAGCTTCATGAGACATTACTGGATTATCTGGACTACTCTAACATCATTATGATGGGAGACATGAATGGGGTGGTCTCTACCTATATGGATAAGTCACAGAACCAGAACCTGACCAAAGATGGAAGACTACCAAAGACTTTTTTTGAACTAACTGACAATATGGATTTGATTGATCTATGGAGGACGAGAAACCCCCTAGGTAAAGAAGGAACTTTCTTTTCTGAGGCCCATCTGTCATGGACAAGAATCGACCAAATCTGGACAACTAGAGGTCTGGCACCTAAGACCACAAGAGTAGAAATCTGCCCAAAGACATGCTCCGACCATAACGCTATGAAAATAGAAATGAGATTTACTACTGCCGATTCCTTCAGATGGAAAATGAATGACAACCTGCTAAGAGATCAAGAGATTGTAAAGAAGGCCCAAAAAACTTTAAAGGACTACTTTGAAATTAACCTCAACACCTCGGTGGAAAAAAGAATAATCTGGGATGCAAGTAAAGCTGTTATGAGAGGGTTTCTGATACAACAAAATACGATCAAGAAAAAACTTTGGAATGGGAAAAAGGATAAGATATTAGAGAAGATAGCAGCCGGAGAGAAAAAATTAAGACTAAATCCAAAATCAAAAGAGACTTTAAGAGAAATTAAATTTCACCAGTCACAATATATGAAACTGATCAACCAAGAAGTGGAATGGAAAATTAAACAAATGAACCAAAGATCTTTTGAATCTGCGAATAAATGTGGGAAGCTGTTAGCTTGGCAGTTGAAAAAGAGACAAAAATTAAACTATGTTACCAATCTAGAAGTGGAAGGAAAAAATATTCAGAAACCAGGAGAAATTAGAAAGTGCTTCCAGAAATATTTCAAAAAACTGTACACCCAAGGGCCTGAGGAAGTGGCTGAGATAGAACAATTTCTGAAAGATAACGGCCTACCAGAATTATCTCAAGAGAAGAGATCAATCTTGAATTGTAAAATAACACAACAGGAAATTGAGGTTGCCATACAGAACATGCAGTTAGGCAAATCCCCAGGCCCTGATGGACTTACCTCCAAGTACTACAGGATGTTAAAGGACTACTTGATACAACCATTAGTGGAGGTTTGCAACCAGATTATGGGGGGAGGGAGGGCACCAGATACGTGGAAAGAAGCATTCATCACTCTGATACCTAAAGTGGAAACTGAAAAGACTCAACTTAAGAATTATCGTCCCATCTCACTCCTGAACGTGGATTACAAAATATTTGCAGACATTTTGGCAAATAGATTTAAAAAGGTCTTAAATGAAGTAATTCATAAGGACCAAGCAGGCTTTCTCCCTGGTAGACATTTGTTTGATAACACCAGGAACATTATTGATATTCTGGAACTTTTACAAACAAACATTAACACTAAAGCAGTGTTAATTTTTATTGATGCGGAGAAAGCCTTTGACAATATTTCTTGGAAATTTATGAAGAGAAACCTGGAAGGGATGGGAGTGGGAAGGGGGTTTGAGAACGGAATAGAAGCAATCTATTCCGAACAAAAAGCTAAGTTGATAGTGAACAATGTGGTGACAGAAGAGCTTCAGATTGAAAAAGGAACACGCCAGGGGTGCCCCCTGTCCCCTTTATTGTTTATTTCAGTCCTGGAGGTTTTGCTGAACATGATAAGGAAAGATCGGCAGGTACAAGGAATACGGGTCGGAGTGAAACAATATAAACTGAAAGCATTTGCAGATGACTTGGTTTTAACATTACAGGAGCCAGAATCTAGTACAAAAAGAGTTTTAGAACTGATACAGAAATTTGGTCGGGTGGCGGGTTTCAAGTTGAACAAACAAAAAACTAAGGTGTTAGGGAAAAATTTGACAGCTACTGAAACAAAAGAGTTTCAGAAGGAAACAGAACTAAACATTGTTAAAAAAGTGAAATACCTGGGGGTTAATCTTTCTTCCAAGAACTTGAACCTATTTAAAGATAATTACGAGAAATGTTGGTTAGAAGTTAAAAAAGATTTAGAAATTTGGTCAAGACTGAAGTTATCCTTGTTAGGCCGAATTGCAGCTATAAAAATGAACGTTTTGCCAAAGATGTTGTTTTTGTTTCAGGCCTTACAGATTGTGGACAGAGTGGAATGTTTTGGAAAGTGGCAGAAGGATATCTCTAAATTTGTCTGGCAGGGCAAAAAGCCCCGAATAAAGTTTAAAATACTAACTGATGCAAAGGAGAGAGGGGGATTTGCCCTGCCGGACTTAAGGATATATTATGAAGCTGCAGCCTTCTGCTGGTTGAGAGATTGGATTTTGTTGGAAAACACTGATGTCCTGGATCTGGAAGGCTTTAATAACTCGTTAGGTTGGCATGCGTATTTGTGGTATGACAAGGCAAAAACACATGGAATGTTTAAAAACCATATTGTCAGGAGAGCAATATTTATGGTCTGGAAAAAATACAAAGACTTACTAGAAAGTAAAACTCCGAGGTGGGTATCACCAATAGAGGCCAAGGCTCGGAAAAAACCCAATATGGAGGCCGGATGGCCGAAATATTGGGAAATAATAGAGAACATTGGAGACAATTGGAGGTTGCAGAGCTTTGAAAGGTTAAAGGGTAAGGTGCAAGATTGGTTTCACTATGCCCAAATTAATGAGGTTTTTAAGCTAGATAAAAAAACAGGATTCCAGGTGGAAAAATCGAAACTTGAGACAGAATTGTTAGAACCAAAGACCAAGCTATTATCGAGAATGTATAACTTGCTGCTTAAATGGAACACACAGGACGAGACAGTTAAATCAGCCATGATAAAATGGGCTCAGGACATTGGTTACAACATCATGTCTGAGGACTGGGAAAGGTTATGGACCACCGGTATGAAGTTTACGGCATGTAATGCCTTGAAAGGAAACATTATGAAAATGGTATACAGGTGGTACATGACCCCAGTCAAGCTTGCTAAGATTTACCATTTGTCCGATAATAAATGCTGGAAATGTAAGGAGGCTGAAGGGACATTCTTTCATCTCTGGTGGACCTGCCCAAGAGTGAAGGCCTTCTGGGAAATGATATATAATGAGTTAAAAAAGGTGTTTAAATACACCTTCCCTAAGAAACCGGAGGCATTCCTCCTGGGCATTGTCGGCCAGAAGGTGTCAAAGAAGGATAGAACTCTTTTCATGTATGCTACTACTGCAGCAAGGATTCTTATCGCTAAACATTGGAAGACTCAAGATTTGCCCACACTGGAGGACTGGCAGACGCAATTGATGAACTACATGGAACTAGCCGAGATGACTGCAAGGATCCGAGATCTGGGAGAAGAAGCTATGGAGGAGGATTGGAAAAAATTTAAGGACTATTTGCAAAAGTATTATAAGTTATATGAAACTTAAGACGCCGTATGATTTGGAATGTTAGCCCCAGCAACAAAAGTGGTTTATATAAGAAATTGGATAACTTTTATGAAAGAATTAAGGTTTAAATGGGTAAAAATGATAATATGCTATATTTTAAGAGTAAATGGAAAACAAGAGATTTAAACTTAAATTGCAATTGAAAGTAAAAAAAAACAACACATGAAACAAGGTTATAACTTGCTGATAAATTTTATTGTTAAGAATGCATTATGCGGGAGATGTGGGGAAGTCCGATAGAATTCTGAAATAAGTCGATGAAATGGTTGAGATTCTCTGTCTTTTTCTTTCTTTTTACTGTTTATGTTCTTTCTTTTCTATCTGTAATTTGGAAAAAAAGCAATAAAAATTATTATAAAAAAAAAAAAATAGAATGGCTTGTGTTCCTTAGTGGCCAGTTTGGTGTGGCAGAGCTGCAGTGCCACCCTCCCAGCACCAGTTTCACTGCAGCTTACCTGGACAGAACTGGGGTGGGATAGAGTGACAGCCAAAGAAACAACGTATTAGCTCCACCAGTGCATCCTTGCAGCTCCAACCTCACTGCCACTCCACCCTGGCCCCATCTAGGTAAGCTGCAGTGGTGTCAGGAGGAAACTCCACCCCACCACACTGAGGCTGCTGCTTGTGCCTGTATGAACCTACCATACCTTAAGATAAGCGCTGACACCTTCCTTGCTAGACCCAGTTTAATATTAATTAACCTTGAAGTCACATACCCTCCAACATTTTGAGTCCCAAAACCGGAACGTGCTCCTGCTCAGATCATGTGACCCATGTGAGATCACGGAGCCCAAAAGATGTGCTTTTTGGGGGCTATGCTTGCATGGTGCCCAAAAATGTGTGGTGCCCAAAAATGTGTGTTTTGGGGCACTGCAAGATTGTGGCACTCACTTTTTTTCAGGGCAAAATCACAGCACCCAAAATGGCTGTCATGCTCTTGCACAAGGAAACAAGATGTTCCATTTTTTCCGGGACACTTGCAGGCTATGTGTCGCCAGGGCCTTCTCAGTAGTGACTCCTGCTCTGTAGAACTTCCTCCCAAGGGATGTATGACTGGCCCTTTCAGAGTTGGCCCATCAAAAAGGAGGTGAAGACCAATGTTCCTAGTGGCTTTTCACTGATGTGATTTTGTTGGCTATATTACTAATTTGTTCTCTTTCTGTGAATGGTTTCTGATAACAATTTTGTTGTATTCTATTTTAAAAGATCCTTATTTTATTTTAAATTCTTTGTAATTTAAAATGTTTAGATGGTTTCAGTTTTGTTGTTTATGCTGTTGTAGACCACCTTGAGAGGATTCTGCCCTGAAAGGTAGCCTAAAAATGCTATAAACACATATAGCAAACAACACCATGTGGTGAGTCAGCAGGCAGTTACGCCCTGATCCATCCTTCCCAAGATTTCTGAGCATCTGCAGGAGCAATGGTCATCTCTTTCCATCTTTTGATAAAGAAGCCAGCCTTTGTTACATTCTTTAACACTTGAGGAATCGTGTTGCTGATGACTGAAAGCTCAGCGTGTATTTTAATTACAAGGGCAGCATCAATCATTCTTGCTGCCGCACCCTTCCAATGGCAGAGACAATCTCTCACTTTGTTTGCCTGAACATGCTCGCGTATTTATAAATGCAATAATTCTGCAAAAAACACACACAGTGGAACAGGGCTGAGAACTTTATTAGAGCCAAGACGAGGCTTCTTCTGATTTATTTATTTTTTTGCCTGGGCATAACTAACAACACCTAACAAAGAGACTGGAAAGTGAACCCGAGCCATAGGAGCTAACTCCTAGAGACTGTGGGGGTTTCGGGCCCCCACAGTAAAATATTTGAGGGGACCAGGCCCCCACAAAGTTGATGGGCATTCCCATTCATATGGTGTGTGTGCCCTGCGTCATGTGATCAGTTATGCAGGGCGGAGCTTACCTGGGCCCCCACAATGTTTTATTCAAGTTGGCACCCCTGCCCCGAGCAACTGCTTTGGCTTAAGGGAACATGCCAAAACACATAGTTGGAGAACACCCCCGATTTCTCAAATGCCAACAGGTGTTCCTTGCATCAATCGAGTCTGAACTTCGGTTTGGATTGCCTTTTTCCTTTCCAGTTCTGATTATTTACGCTAGATATGGGCTGGCTATTTGCGTGGCATCACTTAGATCGGTAGTTAAAAGAAACAATCTTACTTGTGAATGAGGAGCATAAAGATGAGTCAGGTTGCAATGGACACACCTGCACATTGCCTCATCTTGAGTACAGAAGCCTTTATTTCCAGGCCTCCCTGCTACCATGGTGTCCTTCCGTTGTCATATTCATAGTAATATGAAGCTAGCCTTGAGGACAAAACAAATGACATTTCCTGCAGAAGACTGAAAGCTAAGTGAATCAGTATATGACATCCAAATAATTGGCCTCCTGAGACAGGCAAACCTTACAAGATGGCTGCCAGTTTTGCTGTTTGCCCTCTGGATAATTCATAGCTGCTGATCATCCGCATTCATCGTGATTGGCAATTACTGTGGTTTCATATTTCAGGCCAGGCCTCATCCCTTAACACCCCCAGGTGACTCTGATGTCAGTTTTGTGGTACAAATCTCTGGGACTTCCTCCAGTGTAGTCACTTTGACACAGTGAAGGTATCCTTCCAATGATGCCTTGGCAAATATGCCTTTGAGTCTAGCTTCACAGCTGCTGTGGACAACTCAGATGCTGTAAAAAGCATCTAAGTCCCTAATAAAGACCAGCACATTCCACAGGTGTGTGTTCTCCATAAAAGGGTAAACCACCAGCATTTGATGACAGGGTGACTGGCTAAAAAGGACTCTTACACAACCACTGCTGTTAAGTTCCTGGCGATTTGCACAAAAGTGAAACAACATATGCCAGATGAGATTGCTTATCTCTTCCAGAAATCAGTCTCTGTGAACAAGCAGCCACCTGGCAGCTGCTGAAATGCGAAAAGAGACAGATAGACCTTTAACCGAGCTGGTTCAGATCCTCCCGCTTTCTAGTCGCCATCTTTCATCTACAGTCATACAAAATTGTGTGTGTGTGTCATTCTGGGAGTGGCCAGATGAATAATCTCTCCATCCATACTTCAAGGCACTTGGTTTCACAGGCTAAATATCCTAAGAGTGGGATGCGGGTGGCGCTGTGGTCTGAACCACTGAGCCTCTTGGGCTTGCCGATCGAAAGGTTGGCAGTTCGAATCCCCACAACGGGGTGAGCTCCTGTTGCTCTGTCCCAGATCCTGCCAACCTAGCAGTTTGAAAGCACACCAGCGCAAGTAGATAAATAGGGACCGCTGCAGCAGAAAGGTAAGTGGCTTTTCCATGTGTTCTGGTTTCCGTCATGGTGTTCCATTGCACTAGAAGTGGTTTAGTCATGCTGGCCACATGACCTGGAAAGCTGTCTACGGACAAACGCCAGCTCCCTCGGCCTGAAAGTGAGATGAGCGCCGCAACCCCATAGTCGCCTTTGACTGGATTTAGCCATCCAGGGGTCCTTTACCTTTTTTTATCCTAAGAGTATAGTTCCATCAATTAAAAAAATATAAATAAACTCCAAATAAAACATATCTTTCTTTAGAGCTGGCCATAGTTATTGTCCTGAAATCCAGTAACCAAATACTGCTTTATTTTGGTTAAATCCCACTCAATCTAGTCACTGCAACTTTACCACCGCACAACCCCACGACTCTCGCATGATAATCCAGTCAGAATTAAGTGCCTTAACAGCACAATCCTGAACATACGTGCTCATGAAGTAATCTCATTTACTTTAATGGGATTAAGAACATAAGAAGAGCCAGTCGCATCAGGCCAGTGGTTCATCTAGTTCAGCACCCTGTTCTCTCAGTGGTCAACTAGACACCTATGGGAAACCTGCAAGCAGAATTTGAGTACAACAGCACTCACCCTTCCTGTGGTTTCCATCTACAGTTGTATCTTGGAAGCCGAACAGAATCCGTTCGGAAACCAAAGCGTAGCTTCTGATTGGCTGTAGGAAGCTTCTGCAGCCAACTGGAAGCTGGAAGCTACGGAAGCCCCATCAGATGTTCGGCTTCCCAAAATAGTTTGCAAACCAAAACAGTCACTTCTGGGTTTGTGGTGTTCGGGAGCCAAAACGTTCAAGAACTAAGCCATTCGAAAACCAAGGTACGGCTGTACTGCTATTCAGAAGCATTATTGCCTCCAACTGGGGAGGCAGTGCATAGCTAGGGATGCATAACCCCCATCATTTATCCAATGAAAACAGGAACGTCCTAAGGAAAAACTGGACATTCCAGGATCAAACAAGGATGGCTTCTGTAAATCTGGGACTGTCCCTGGAAAATAGGGACACTTGGAGGGTCTGGGGTTGCAAGTATGGAGAACCTGTGACCGTCCAAATGTTGTTGGACTCTAATTCCCATTGGCCCCAGCCTGCCTGGCCAATAGTCAGGGTAATGGGAGTTATAGATCAACAATATGTGTAGGGCCTCAGATTAGCCAGTGCTGCTCCGAGGTGTTTAGGATTGCAGCAGTAGCCACATTTATTCACTATTTCTTATACTTCCAAGGAGATTCGGTGTTCTTTGACATGTTCTTCCTGGGGGCTGCAAGGAAGGGTGCCAATCACCCTTTTAATGGCTCCTCCAGATGGATGTTTTATTGTGGATGTATTCTGCAACATGTTCTTGACATAATGTAGTGCATTCATGATGGGTTTATTCTGCGCTTTTTTCTTCTGTAAGGCTTCTCCTACCACATTATTGCTTTCTGGAGGGGCTACAGTCCAACGAAAGCAGAAATAAACAGGAATGTTTGTCGCATAGAAAGTTATGGGATTTCAGCAGGAAGTTACAGGATATGCACTAACTGAAAATGAAGCAGAGTGGCTGCCCCAAAATGTTTGCAAGTGGAAACAGTATTCAAAGTGGGATAGCATGTGGCTGCCCCGATAGCATCATGAACACAAGTTGCGATGAATGTGCAATAAAAAAGACCTCTGTGGGGGGCAAGTATCCCACTTCCTTTAGCAGACTTTCCATTTTTTCATCCATTAACAAAGTAGAATTATTATTTATTAAATGTATATGGCCACCCATCAATAAATACTTATTTACGAAAATAAGTACAGACCACAATGTTTAAAATACAAATAATTAAAACCCACAAAAACGTAAAAACACATCACGACATTTTCTCCTGAGTGGAATAAAACAATTTACAGCTCACATTAAAAACCACACTGAAACAGTAAGAGCCCACCATTTACTTAAAAGGCCTGGCTGAATCAAAAGGTCCTCACCCCCGGCCTTCATGGCTCCTTCTCCTGCCAGCTCTTTGCGATGCTTCAACGCTGGTCTAAAATGCTGTGTTACATGAAAGCCTCTTTGGACTGGCCAAGCATTCCTCTCAACTTTGTTAGGCAAGCAGCTGTGGAAGGGCTATAGCTCAGTGGCAGAGGGCTGGGAGAGTGACCCCACCTGAAATTCTGGAGAGCTGCTGCTAGTCAGTGTAGACCGTCCTGAGCTAGATAGACCAATGGTCTCTAAATAGAAGGCAGCTTCCTGTGTTCCTAGGCCATGCTTGGCAATGGCTACTGAGACTTAACGCAAGATGAAGCTCTGATATTTCGTAACTGAACCTAAGTGTTCCCAAGTGCAGCTTCAGCCAGTTGTTTCCTTTTTTCTCTTCCCCACCCCGCTTTCATTCTGTCCTCAGCTGGTGAGAATCAATCTCTTTATATGAGCTGGATCTCCTCAGCTGCCTTTTTCCCAGAAGGCCAATATTAAACTGGTTTCCCTTAACCTTTTCTCTGGGGGCTTAGCTCTCTAAACACCCTTTATGATTTTCCTTGCTGTCCTATGACCTCTTTCATCTCTTCTCATTTTTGAACAACAGTGCTAAAAAAATGAAGGCTTCCAACTGTGTCCTTCCTTCCTCAGGAGTGAAACAATCTAGCTGTGCACGTGACTTCCCTGTGAATACAGCCCAATGGGGCGCCTGAGGCTTTTGGGAGTGCATCACATTGTGGGCTCTTCAATTTGTCATCCCTTCCCATCTCTACAGGCTGGCTGCCTCACTAGTGCATCCTATTTTATACATGTGCTGCTTATGGTTATTTCTCCTCACATAAATCATGTTGCGCATGTTCTTGCTGAAGTTGATCTAATTGATCTCAGTCCCTGTCTCTAATTTATCAAAAATTGCTAGCATTTGAGTCCCATCTAAGCACCCCTCCCTTGTGTTTCCATGTACTGATGACTTTGCTCTCATTATAACCATCACAGTTTTCATCACTGGGCACCATATTAATCATCTGTACTACTGCCTTTTTCTTCATATTGCCAGTCATTACATGCCCCCATTCTAAATCAAGACACCTAGTTCAATAGAGCCCCAAGCACATATATTTTTCATCATAGCATGCATCCTCTCTTGGCAGTGCACTGGTAGAGCTGTCCAGTGGTTACCTGGCATGAGAGGGAAATGTAATTCAGAGGCATAAATAAACTGCCAGATGACCTGTAAGCTGAAAAGGTATATAAACAGGCAAGATGAACTGTTGCCACTGCAATCTCCTCCACTAGGTGTTGTTCTACGATATGGAATTGAGTTCCTCCACCTGATAGCAGACTACTTGGGGACCAGATATAATTCCTCCTCCTTCATTTTCAGAGGTAAGTGCTGTTGCTTATGTAACGAAAATAGCACCATCCAGAGGGAAGGGGAACTGAATTGAGTGATCAGAACAAAAGCACTCCATGTGGCAACTTTTTGTTGTAGGTTCCACTTGTAATTATTGTTATTTTTCCTTCATTTGTTTTCTCAAGTCATATGAGGATATTGTTAGATATGATGATCAATTGATGAACTTGGTTGCAAGCTTTCTTCATCCTGCCAGACAGGATGGAGGATAAATATAATAAATACAGATCAATATATGAAGCTGCTGTGGGTTTTGTGATGTACAAGGCCTTGTAAAGTGTAGGGTGGGCTCCCAGACTGACTCATGCTGTGTCTACAGCATATATTGAAAGCACACTTGCAAATACATTATTTTCCTTAAAAAGAATTCAAGGCATTGTAGTTTATACTTCACAAGTTTTCAATTCCCAACAGCCCTGAAAAAACTACAGTTCCCAGAATTCTTTGAGGGGGAGAAATGTGCTCTGAATGTGCTTTAAAGTATAATGTGTACTCAGTCTTTGAGCACAAAGAAGGAGAAAACAGGCATTGCTGAAAGTGATGACAAGGATTAAGTGAACCGTGTTGTGTACAATTATGTAAGCGGAGACATGGTGAAACAATCATGCGACAGCTGCATCATACATTGAATTCTTCACCGATCCACTAAACCTACATTCTCAACACCTCAATGTGGTTGTGGGAATTATCACTTCTTATGAGGTGAAAGGAGGACTAGGGCAGAAACTGGCTATTCCAGATTTCTGATATGGGTCAAAGAGGACCAGGAAGAGAAGATTTCTGCCAAATACCCATATCAAATATACCTTATTTGAATAAGCAAACTGGTTGTACTCAATGATGATAAATAGACTTGGGGAGTGCTCGGTTTGACAATCCAATCTGCTAGGCAGCAAAGCCTAGGCTGTGTTCACACTTCCATATACTGTACTGTGTGCTCACTGCCTTTCCAAACCTGGGGTTTTGATCTAAAATGTATATGTATCCTTTATTTTGTTGTTAAAATACTACCATTTGATGCATTGTTTCTTAAACCAGCTTCACACCGACTGGATCTTAAGCCAATCCTAATTTGTCCTCTGCTGTTATTGCCTTACCTTTTTATGGGACCTTTTTATGAGAGTCTGTGAGAGAGGGGGCTACTGGTTGAGCCTTGTGCTGTAGCCTAGGAACCATCTAAGTGGCACTGTCTCATTGCCATCTGTGCAGCATTGGCTGTCAAATCTTTATTGCAAGAGGATTTCATGGGGCCTAGCCAGCCAGGCTTCCTTCTGGTTGCCAGTTTTTACACTGGCTCCTCCTGGCCTGCGAACATTAAGCAGATGTCCATCAACTGACACCCACGCCAGGTAAAGCGTCATTGAATACTTTTTGCATCTGAAGCTACGGTTAAAGGCACAGGAAGTAAGGTCAGATAAAGTGGCAACTTTACTTGGAGGAGATTGTTTATTTCTTAATACATTTCTAAACCATCTTTTGTCCAAGGAACTCAAGGTGGCATACACAATTCCCCCTCCCCTTGGCTTTTTCTCCTCACAACAACCCTGTGAGGTAGGTTAGGCTGGGAGATTGTGACTGGTTCGGGATCACCCAGTCAGTTTTGCAACTGAGTAGGGATTTGAACTGTGGTCTCACAGGTACTAGTCCATCATTCTAAACACCACCACACTGGCTTTTTTTGACTCGTGGCCATTAGTGGATGGGGTGAAAGGGTGCTACTGTTCACCTGACCTCCAGTAGCTTTTGTCGCTGTTTTGTCACCCTTTATCTGCCTCTTTAATTCCCTTTTCCATTGTGGCTCCTAGTCCAGTATTCATGTTAATTATCACTTTATGATTCTAGTTGGTCTCCTTCTGTTATTTTAATAACATTTGCTGCCTGGGAGGAGGAGAAATAATGAGCTGTTGGGGGTGGGAAGAGAGAGAGAGAGCACTGAGTGGAACCCTGCACATCATGCCCTTGAGCACTCCTGCTACTTAGAAATACTCCACTCAAACCTGGCTGAGCAGAGCATCCAAGGAGCAGAGCGGCTCCAGGGCTTTTTTCCACCTGGGCTGTCTGGGAAATGGGGGAGGCAGCGTGATGGTTTCATGACAGGAATGCTGAAACCTCCCCTCCTCTCCATTCCAGTCAGGTTTGGCTTCCCAGGTGTTAGTTCTATTGTTGCTTTGCCTGAACAGCAACACAATGAAACCTGAAGAAACGCGCAGAAAAACCCAATTAAAGCCCTGTCCTTGGGAGTGTGTTTCATTCCCCTCTGACAGGAACAAAAGGGGAATAATTCTCGACACCTCCCAGAACGAGGGAGTTTAGGGAAAATGAAATATCAATCAAGGCAAAATAATAAGGCCTTTAACTAGAATCTCTTTCAGTGCTACTTGTTGCTCCTATTTCTAATTAGTAAAAAGTCTTACCTCAGGAGTGGGGAATCTTAGGCCCTCCAGTGTTGCTGAACTACAACTCTCATCACCCTAGCCATTGGCAATGCTTGCTGGGGCTGATGGGAGTTGTAGTTCAGTCACATCTGGAGAGCCACAGGTTCCCCACACCTGCCTTACACTTTCTTTCCAAGCAGCACCTTACAGTTTTATTTTGCCTCTCTTGTCCAGCTTCCCTCTCTCTGCTTCTTCTGGGCCATTCACTTCTCACTTCCAAGTTGAGACAGAATCCTCATGAGCAGAATGCCGCAGCCTCAGTTACCCATATCTACCCTTCTCAATTTGGCCAGTGCTCAAATTACAGAGGGGGGCAGAGGGGGCTGGGGCCCATTCTCTGTTGTGAAGCCTCATTCACAACCATTTTAAAAGGCTAACGGGGAGGGGGGAGGCATGATCTGGCTAAAACTGGAAGGAATCGAGGGGTACAGGGTGTGAATGGTTTTAAGAGCTCCCCTACTCCCCCCCCCCCATAATTTGAGTCCTACTTGAGATTGCCTTAGGGGCTACTGTTGTACTGTTCTTTGGAGGTTCTCTAAGGCATACAGTAACCTCTTGTCAATGAGCAGCTGGGAGAATGCTTGAATAACAGCCTTTAAGAGACCCAGCAGTTTATGAAAATGCTAATCAAAATATTTGGGGTGGGAGACCTAGCGACATGGTAGTGGGAATCATATAGGCCATTCCCACAAAACTGAAGGTGTTAGTTTATGGGAAAGACCCTGGTTTCATAATGCTGAGTCATTTAAAAATTCAGTCTCATGGGAGCTGCTCATGGAGAAGTGGCTCCCACACAGCTTCTAAAGGGCATTTCTGCTGCACAAGCTGGCAGAGGCGGAGCTAGCTGCTCTGGCACCCGGAGCGGCGCACATGCTGTGCACACAGGGGCGGGCCAAGCCGCCCACGGGGGAGGCTCTGCGTGTGTCCCACGGGGGCGGTGCTGCCCGCGGTGAGTCTCCTATGGGGGCTGGGCGGCGATGTCAACTCCCCTCAGGGATGACATCCAGGGCGGACCGCATCCCCCGCACTCCCTTCCTCCGCCAGTGCAAGCTGGTGCCATACTCAGCAATCTTGGGTTCTCATTTACTAAAGGTCTTGTTTCTGATATGGAGACCCTTGATCCTTGTACACATACAATAATTATAGCACATTACGGAACCACTGAAAGGTAGGCTACAGGGAAGGACGAGCAGCTCAGCTGATTCCCTTGACAAGTTTCCAGACTGACAGAATGCAACTAGCCTTGAAATCATAGTAATACTTGATATATTACATGACATTACAGGCAGCTGTGCAGTGGGATTTTCTGTCATTGATTACCTAGTTCCAAAGCACAAGAGGGTTTCTTACAGTTACTGTCTGGACCAGTCCATACACACAGCAGAATCAGGCTGTAGGTGGATGGGTTGTATGTTTGAATGCTCAAATACCCCATCCAGTGAACACAGGAAAACAGCATGTCAGGGAGAAGGTTAGGCAAAAATCTTATCCCTGATGTGCTATTTTTCTACATGCAGTTATTTTATAAGAGAATATAGCTGCCCATCCGCTGGTCCTGAAGAGAGAACACACATACAGTGGTGCCTCGCAAGACGAAAAGAATTCATTCCGCGAGTCTTTTCGTCTTGCGAAGCACGGTCCGTCGCAACTGCGCCTCTTCAAGCGGCTTTAAAAAAAAGCGCAAGATGTTTTCGTCTTGCGCAGCAAGCCCATAGGGAAATTCGTCTAGCGAAGCAATGCAAAAACGGAAAACCCTTTCGTCTAGCGAGTTTTTTGTCTTGCGAGGCATTCGTCTTGCGGGGCACCACTGTACCTTGCTCTAAATTACAATCTCTATCATTTACACCCACCCAACCACACCCAAGCTTTACATCTTGGTTCTGTTTCTTGTTTAAACGGGTCTATGATGTGCTTAGCTGCTATCTTCTATTGACTCGCATTGAAAACATTGAAAACATTAATGGCCGCCACTGTCTTGGCAGCAGGCACATCATTTCTGCTCCTGCATTGCCTCGCTGTTCTTTTCCTATTATCTGACTGGCTGCTAACCTGTCTCTCTTTTCCTTAGTTGCACAGCCCTGTTTGCACACCTTTGCTCTTAGGGCAAAATGCATCATTGTCTCTCTGGGAGCAATTTTAACTAAAAATACTTATTGCTGAGATCTTGGCTTTCCTGAAGCCAGCACCTTCTGCAGCGACATTAGCAACCGAATTAAAAGGAAACTGATGTGTAGAGCCATCATTTCTGTCTAGTTCATACCCCCACATGGAAAGCTGATTCACACAACCATTTCTGGGGATTCTTGTCAGTTTGCAGGTGGGAGGAGGTTGCTTGTTTTGTCAGTCCAGATATTAATAGCGTGATGGTGCAGCAAGTACTATACTGTATTATCACCACAGTCACAGATCTGTAGTTAATGTGTACCACCACGAGCACTCTTAGGTCCAAGTCACTCATGCACATACATTGCTTGATTACACACTTGTTTACTTACATGGTGGTGCACTCATATGACTTCATTATCAGAGCCGTCTTTCCCATAGGACTTAGTAGTGTGTTGCACCAAGGCGCTGGCCCCTCAGGGGTGCCCCAGCGAGTGGGGGAGCTGTGCGGCTTTGCTGGAGGCCTCCCCTTTCACTGCATGCCAGCCAGCTATGCCCCGCCAACCATAAGGCTGGCGGGCATGCAACTTCCCTCCCAAGCTTCTGCGGGGATCGCTCTCCTCCCACGGAGACTTGGGAGGGGCGCAACTTCACTCCCAAGCCTCTGTGAGGATCACTCTCCCGCAGCGGAATGGGGGAGAGTCCCCCCCCCCAGGATGACTGGTGGTGCGCAGCTACGGCCACCACAACACTATCCGTGGTAATTTGGGGGCGCTGGGTGGATATTTGCACCCCAGCACCGCATCTGCTAAATATGTTCATTATGCCCATCTTCAGTCCAGAATAACCAAAAACAACAACACTTCCCTATATATAGGCCTCCAAGAAATGGGTTTGGTTCTAATAAACATCTCGGTTCTGTTCAACTGCCTAGTTGTGGAATTACTGCAGAAAGACATCCATTTTTCTTACAAGCCCAACAGAGGACTGGAATGAGTCTGTAAAATACATAAAAAGAAAGCCAGATTAGATTTATATACTGGTACTCTACTGGAGTATAGTAGATCTGAATATATTCCTCTCAAGGAATACAAATTAACAAAAAGCTGGGGGAAATTTAGAACCAATGAGGAATTTATAAGCAGATGGCATGCAGCACTCAACAAGTGTTCCTTGGACTCAATCATTATTTATTATTGATACCTCTCATAGACTTGGACATGACAGTTGAGAGAAAAATACTGTACTGTCAATTGGCAGGAAAATACAAGGGATGCTGGACTTCAACAGGATCATAAATTATCAGACCTGGAAATTAAAGGAATTAAAAGAATTAAAGGAGTTTAGAAGGGAAGCAAATAGCAGAAAAAAATAAAACCCCAATGAGAGAGAATATGTATATATATTAAAAACAGTATACACTTGACATAGAGAAATCTGCCAGTAAAAAATATTTCATTTGCTCTCTCAGGCACTCAACATTTGGATTGGACCGACTGGGATACGTCATAGATAAAAGCAACTTGAGCTGTGTACACACTCATATTTACTCTGCATCTGGTGTGTTTCCACTGCTGGTTTGTGAACATGCCGTTAGCCTGTAGTTTCTTGAAAAATACTGTGTTTTGAGGCACACACACACACACACACACCCGCATAAAAAACCCAGCTTCAATCTGATTTGAAAACATAAGCCAAACGAAGTGACTTGGAAACACTTGGAATGTAAGAGGAGCCTGAAGGATTTGAAATGCAGAAGAAAATACAACAACAGCAACCTTGCTGCACGTTAAGCTGGCAATATGTACACAGTCAAAGACTGTCATAATAGTTCCCCTTTTATCTTTTAAATATATGGTTCAGCAGCCTCTCCCTACCTGCTAGTGTGCAAAAAGCATGTAAAGTCAATGGAAATCAATGTGAGAGAGCCAGTGTGGTGTAGTGGTTAAGAGCGGTAGTCTCGTAATCTAGGGAACTGGGTTCGCATCCCCGCTCCTCCACATGCAGCTGCTGGGTGACCTTGGGCCAGTCACACTTCTCTGAAGTCTCTCAGCCCCACTCACCTCACAGAGTGTTTGTTGTGGGGGAGGAAGGGAAAGGAGAATATTAGCTGCTTGGAGACTCCTTAAAGGGAGTGATAAAGCGGGATATCAAATCCAAACTCTTCTTCTTCTCTTCAATGAGATTTTAAGCTACAACCTATTCAGCAGACAACATATACACATGGAGTGGGGTGTTTTAAATAATAATTGTTGTTTGTCCCACTCTGAAACACAAACCAATATCAATGCTTAGTGTTTTTTTCCAGTTTAGAAGAATCCTTATATTGAAATACCCTCTTAGAAACACTTTGATCCTACAAAGATGCTTTTTTGATCAAAGCCAGCTTTTATTCCACTAGGCCCTGCAACTCTAGCCATCCATTATTTCTGGGAATTAATTTTGAAAGATCTTCAGAAATGGGAACAAAATCCTTCTTAGGTATGAAACAATATAAGCAATTCTGAATGAGATTTCTTACAGAATCTAGCTAATTATACCAGTATAATTATTATGGGGGCTGACAAAGGCAGAGTTGTAGTAATTATGAACAGAAAAGAATTATGTGGCAGAGGTGGAATGACAATTGTGCAATCACACAGCCTGTACCCTTTGTGTAACACCCAATAAAATACAGAAATGATAATAACAATTTATTTCCAAGCCTTCAAAACATATAAACAATACAGTACTCAATAAATACAATATTCAACAACAAAAAATGCCCTGTGATTTTCACAGAAGTATCCAGTCTTGTGTCTTTTTCTTCTTATTATTCATTTAGCCATTAAAGTATAGCCCTGTAGCAATCAGAAATTTGAGTAGCTCTCAAATGAAGAAAAATGAGGCATAAAATACTATCAGTTTTGAATAAGAACTTGCCCCAAATACCACTGTCATACAGGTTGCTTGCTTAGATTAATAAGAATGCTTTCCTCTTGCTAAGGACATCCATTGTTCTAAAATTCTGGGCTTCTCTTTAAGTCCTTTCCACCTCAAATAAATTACATTTCATGATTTTGGTGACTTCATCCAAAACTGCAGAGTTTTTTATAAAATGCATGAAAATGATCTGCTAGTTATTTTTATTGCTTATATGCAGGAGCTCCCCACAACTGGATGCACTTACCCAAATCATAGAAGAGTGTTAGCAAAACCAACCAACCATCCCTGTTAGTCCAGCTGAAGTAACTGACCACAAATGTTTTCATTTTTCAGAACAACTTAATATGGCTGGTAAAGGAAGTGATCATGGGGAATTCATGCTCCCCCGCCCCCCCCCAACCACATTTATGTGGTAGACTTCAGGGACAAATTTGCAAATCTATTTCTATAAATCGACAAGATTTTTATAAAACGGCATAGGAATATAAAAGAACTGGCATTTTTATTTTTTATTTTTACCCTGGGTCAAATCTAGACATGCTAATATGACGTTTGAAATTACATATCATGCCAAGGGAATTCATTTTCTAGATGTTTTAATAGAGAGACTGTAGATAGACAAATGACATCTGTGTATGGGAAACCCATGCATAAGAATATATTCCTGTGCTATGGCAGTCCTCTCGTCCTCAGGAAATAATTTTCTACAAAAACAATTTACAGTATACGTCTCAGGAAGAACTGTTCCAAATGTATCAGATATGAATTCTGAGGGGAAGATAATAATGACTAACAACTTGCTCAGCAGGGGCTAGAAGCTGGCAAATATAGAGAGGACAGCACAAAGGAAAGCAATAAGCCTCTGTGGGGAGGGGATCACGGAGAGCGAAAGAAGGGGGTGGAATTTAATAGGTTTGTGTGTAGCCTGGGTTAATTTAGTTTTGGGGAGCATATAAATAGATACTGTCACATTTTAGGAAGCCTTCTCTTCTGTGGTAAGAGGCCCGTGAGAACCTAAAAGGTAAAGGTACCCCTGCCCGTACGGGCCAGTCTTGCCAGACTCTAGGGTTGTGCGCTTATCTCACTCTATAGGCCGGGGGCCAGCGCTGTCCGCAGACACTTCCGGGTCACATGGCCAGCGTGACGAAGCTGCATCTGGCGAGCCAGCGCAGCACACGGAATGCCGTTTACCTTCCGGCTGGTAAGCGGTCCCTATTTATCTACTTGCACCCGGAGGTGCTTTCGAACTGCTAGGTTGGCAGGTGCTGGGACCGAATGATGGGAGCGCACCCCGCCGTGGGGATTCGAACCGCCGACCATGCGATCGGCAAGTCCTAGGCGCTGAGGTTTTACCCACAGCGCCGCCCGCACTGAGAACCTACAGGAGAACTAATTATGAAGGCTAGTTTAGCATATTCTGATACTTTTCTCTAAATAATAGATTGCACCGACTGACTGGAACAATTCCACCCACCCACTTGGGTGCTCTCTGAGTGGTGCTTTTGTCTATTGCCAATTACCTCACGAGTGAAATCTTTCACCAATCCCACAGGTAGTAAAATATACCGCTTTAAGCATTGCCTCCCTCCCGTTGTAGCGAACCTGTTGTCATTTATGCCATTAGGTGCCCACATAGCTAACTATACATGGGAGGAAAGAAGCAGGCCTCTCAGGATAAGGATCTGAGGCAGTGGCGTAGCGTGGGGGGTGCCAGGGGTGCCGGCCGCACCGGGCGCAACATTTTGGGGGGCGCGTTTGGCCGGCCCCCCTCGAGGAAGCGGGAACCTCTCCAAGGCGCAGCGCGCCGTGGGTGGAGGAAAAGAGCCGCGCAGCAGCAGCAGCAGCAGCAGCAAAGCCGGGAGGAGGAGGAGGTGGAGCGAGCACTCATGCTTGCTTTACAGCCAGGAGGAGGGGGTGGAGCTGAGGAGGAGGGAAGGAGAGCCATGCCAGCAAAGCGGGCAGCAGCCGCTTACACGCGAGGAGGGACAGACGGGAGCCATAGGGACCCGGAAAAAGCGCCGCGTAGCCAGCAACAGCTGCTGCAGCCTCAGCTTGCAAAGGTCCGTGCGCTCTCTAAACGGAGCAATGAGGCTGCAGAGGGACGGCAGGGAACAGGAGGGCTCTGAGCCACGAGCGCAGTGAAAACCAGTAAAAAAGTTTTTTAAAAGGCTGCTGGGGACAGGAGGGCACGGGATGAGGGAGAGGGGGAAATTACAATTCTCCCAGCGTCTCAGCTGATCCGCTGAGCAGGACTTGGGTTGCAGGGGATTTGCCATTAGCTGTGTAAAGCAGCAAAGAGGGAGAGAAGGAGCAAAGCGGGAGTGGAAAGGAGCTGCTTACACTGCTGTAAGTGGCTGCTGTCCGGTTGGCTCCTTTAAAGCAACAGTGCTCTTTCCCTCCCCCCTCCCCGCTCAGCTCTCCGAAAAGCTCCTTCTCCACCCACCCCATGCGAGCTCCTTTTCCCCTTAGACCCCCCTCCTGCATTATTAGCCACATCCTTCTCCACCCACCCCACGCGTGTTCCTTGTCCCCTTAGCAGTGGCGTAGCGTGGGGGGTGCAGGGGGGGCGGCTGTACTGGGCGCAACATCTGGGGGTTAGGGTTAGGGGGCGCAAATCCACGGGTTAGGGGGCGCAAATTGCTTGCCTTGCCCCGGGTGCTGACAACCCACGCTACGCCACTGATCTGAGGAGAAGAGCACAGCACAGCACCCTGATGAGCAAGAAGAGCTTCGTCATCACTTAAAAGGTTTTTCTTTTTCTTTTATGCAAAGGCACTGGATTGAACTTGGGCACAGCGGAAATGTTAAATAAAGAGAGTTAGCCATAGCTATTCAGAAGAGAAGGCTGGGCTTCAAATGCTTCGTGCAGTTGTTCTATTTTTCCTGCTTGTGGGTTACTTTTTCCCTCATTTTTAGCACTAGAAACCCCACAAAAACCTCGGTTCTTTCTTTCCGTGTGAAAGGATAGGCAACCACTAGGCCACACGCACAGTTCGGCCTAGTTCTGTCTTGCTTTTGAGGAGAAAGCGGGAGCCTTGCCTGCTTACCAAAGCATTCACAGTAAATATAAACACATTTGTGGCATTTCTGTCCATTAGTGTTAAGTCCTTCAACTATAACATACTGGGGGGGGGGGGGTTGGTTGGTTGGAGGTTGAAGAAAGGCACTCCAGAGAGCCTCAGGGTTGTTTTCCAGTCATTCTCCTGAATAATCAGTGTCCGCCTGCCTTGCACATTTCCTTAATAAACCCACCCGTTTCTTTATTCCACTCTGCTTTCTCCATTCAACTACTGTATGAATTGCGCTCCCAGCCAATACAAGAACTGCGGAGATCTTTGTAAGAGGCGCTGGCAACTGAGTGCCTAACTATCTCAGACAATCCCCTTTCTTCACACAGATTCAGCTGCCCAATGGTTGCCTTCAGCTTAAAGGCTGCTATTCTGTACACACCTGCTTCCCAACCCTATGTGCATTTCCTTAGAAGTATGTTTCATTTTGATACGGGGACAAATAGAAGAAGATGCCTTCACCCTGGTATGGTTCCCCTTTTGTAACATACACAGCCCAACATGACAACGACAAGAATCCGCCAACATCATACGAATCAATCTAGCTAACCTGATCCAAAAACACACACACAAAACCAAATTTCACTACAGCCAATCGAAGACAACCAACCACACCCTAGGCCACCCCCAACCTCTCTCACCACCAAAGAAATAAAACAAGCGAATAGTAAGAAAACCCACACAAGTGACGCTGACACAAAATCCCACACATACACTAAGTAGAAGAATAGAAGCATTGCCACCCGACTCCACCCCACCCACCATTTCCCCCTCCACCTCTTTCCCCCTTTTCTTTGTAACCTAACACTGTATGTAACACTAATGTATCACAACAAATGAAATTGATCTGTAGAAAAAGCAAACTGAAAAAAGAGACAATGCACATATTTTTTGTAAACTAAGAAATCTTCAATAAAAAAATTAAAGGAGTATGTTTCACTGAGTTAAACAGGTCTTACTCTCCAGGAAGTGTGCATTGCTTTGCAGCTTTGTTTTTGGAAGGCCTGTTATTTCAGAGGGACTTACTCCTGGGTAAACTTGCACATGATACAGCTGTAATTTATACTACCTGAGGAACCGGTTCAATTTTCCTCTCAGTCTGCAGCTGCTGTTAAATTTATTTAGTCAGTTCCAAATACTGGATTTCATAGATCCATAATTTCCCTTCCCAGTAGCTTAGACTTTGTCTGAAATGGATGCAAATGTTGACATTATAGAGAATTCAATAGCAGTCCAATAAAGGGAGAAAGGCTAGGGAGAAAACATGGCGCTAGTTCAAAGGCCAAGGTTTTCTAAGGCAGTGTAGTAAAACAAAAGAACTTCAGCTGATCGCTTGGATAACATAGCTAAGTAGAACAACTGGAGTGGGCTCTTTCAAACCTAAGGACTGAAACCACCATTACACTATCTTTGTTCAGGCATTTGGTGAACCTATGAATGGTGGTGATTGACCAGGAAGGAGATATCGGGGTTGTTATGGATAGGTGGTTGAAAATGTTTACCCAGTGCGCAGCAGCAGTGAAAAGGGAAAAATCCATATTAGGGATCATTAGGAAAAGGATTAAATATAAAACTGCTAATGTCATAATGTCACTATATAAATCTATGGTGTAGAGCTGGAAAAGGTTTAAATATAAAACTACTAATATCATAATGTCACTATATAAATCTATGGTGTAGAGCTGGAAAAGGTTCAGAAGAGGGAAAAGAAAATGATAATGAGGTTGGAGGGATTCCCCTACGAAGAAAGGTTTCAACACTTGGGGCTTTTGCTTTTAGGAAAAAGGTGAGTGAGGAACAGCAGGATGGAGGTGTATAAGACTATGCATAATGAAGAGAAAAATGGGTACGAGAGAGGCTTTTCTCCTTTTCTCATAATAGAATCTGCGGCCATCAAAAAAAGTTAATTTTTGGAAGATTTAGGATAGACAAGAGCATAGCACATAGTTAAACTATGGAATTTGCTATCATAAGATGTAGTGATGCTATTGCTTTTTGTCTTGCTTGGTTTCACAATTTGCTTCTTCACTTTGATTTGGGCTGGGATGTTTCCATTTTTGCTATGGAAACATATGTTTGGTTTGCCACTAGAAGCAGCAAATGCTGCACCAGATGGACCTTTGGCCTCATCTAGCAGGGATCTTCTTGTGTTCCAAAAGTGAAGAATTATGAGTTGGGTCACACCTGTTGACTCTGCCTCTGCTTTCCCTGTGTTTTAGGATCCTGTGTTCATACAGCTTTTCCCATACATCTGGGGGTGGGTGGGCTTCTGTAAGCGTGACTTGGTGCTCTCAAAAGTGAAAGTCACTGGACAGAACATTCAGGATACTGTGCACTTTTGCGTGCAAGACGCCAGTGGCCAATGAAGACACTGATTTGCACCTTGAAGAATAATGCTCTTGATTATGTTGCACTGCAGGGTCCCCATCTAAATATGTTTTAAGTAGAGGGACACACATCAGATAGTGTATTGGGAAGATTTCTGGAGAGCATACTCAAAGCTGGTGTCCCTGTGCTGAAAAAGGTCAACTTTCTGCGTCAAGGCAACTCAAATTCTGCATCAATAAAAACTAATGTCTGTGATTACCGTAGTAATGTAAGGATTTCAAAAGGGGTAGGGGATCTTGGGATCATTTCCTGGCACCTTCAGTTAAAAGGGTCAGACAGCAGGTGATGTGCAAGACCTCCACCTGAGACCCTATAGAGCTAGGGGCAGAATAGACAATTTTGTTGTTTAGTCGTTTAGTCGTGTCCGACTCTTCGTGACCCCATGGACCAGAGCACGCCAGGCAGTCCTGTCTTCCACTCCCTCCCGCAGTTTGGTCAGACTCATGTTTGTAGCTTCGAGAACAATGAAGCCTGGCATAAGGCAACTTCCTATGTTTTAATTTAGACATCGTCGTCATCATCATCAATAACAACAGTTCTGCTTCAGCTGGTTACGGGGAAGTGGCCCTTGGCCACTGTTGATGTTATTCATCAGCCCTTGCCTGCTTTCTGAGATTTTACTAGGCATTACCACTTTCTAGTTTATCCTTTCAGACAAGAGGACTACAATAAACTAGTTTTTTCCTTCTTCAGTGAAAGCTGGGGCTCTTGGGAAGTTGATTTTATGCTTGATACCACATCTTGTGCTTTTCCTGCACCTGCACATAATCACAGCATACCCAGAGTCAAGTACACTCACCATGTTCTGCTGAAAATTCCACACATTTTATTATGTAAACAGAGGGGCATTGGCCAAGTTCCTAGAGGTAAGAAATTTACAGTACCGAGAACCAAACAAATAGGAAAAGCAAGATAGCTATTCTGTCTATACAATGGCACATTTTAACGGTGACACGGATGGGTGGGTGTGGCAGTGTGATGCAGTGTGCAGTTGTGTTTGGTATGCTAGTTGTTATGAGCTCCTCGCATGTAATAAGGCAAGTAGATTTCAGCCTCATCCGCTTCTGAACCTGGTTGTGGCCAGGATAAAGCAAAAGATATGTAACATCTTGTCATGTCTGTCCTGAGCCTTTGAGGCCCCCAAAAGCAGGTAAAGCAGTTAATATATGCGGGAAGAGAATAGATTTTTCAGGCAAGCCCCACCCACCAAACCCTCTGTAATTATTTAATCTCACCCTATGGAAACCTTTTTTATTTTTTTAATTGAACTGTCAATATGTGTTGATGAGGTATCTGTTCTCTTGAGTACCCAGCACTGAGAGATATAAGAGAAAAGCTTGCACAGTTGATTGGCTGAAGCTGAGAAGCAACAAGTGACTGCAGTTATGCAATGCAAGGTTAACAGCCCTGTTGTCATGCAGATCAAAATTAAGAAAGGAAGAAAAGGGGAGCACAGCACATTGTTGCATACATCATGTTAGGAACTAGGAGAAATAAGCAGGAAAAAATGGTGTTTCTCATGCATGAATGCCATTATGGTGTGCTTGGTATTTCAGAGACCTGGTGGGATCTAACGCATTACTGGAATACCTATTATTATTAGTATTAGTATTAGTATTTATATACCGACCTATACCTGGAGATCTCAGGGCAGTTCACAGAATAAAATCAAAATATAAAACCACAAAATACATAATCAAAATAAAAGCAACAACCCAATAACCCCCCCAAACCCCCCACATTTTAAAAGGGCATAGGGTGTCAATCAAATCAACTAAAGGCCTGGTTAAAAAGGAACGTTTTTGTCTGGCACCTAAAGGTGTATAATGAAGGCACCAGGAGCACAGAGCTGTCCATAGAAGGAGTGGCTATCAGCTTGTTGGATCTCTTAAATGTCCAAGGCCAGGGAAATTCATGTAGCAGTAACTATAGGATGGGTTCAATGGGCATAAAGATTCTAGAAAGATTTGTGTTCCCGCAGTGCTGGAACAATTGAAGGCTCCATGGAATAGCTTCTCATGCCATTCGTAGTGATTGCCCTTAGCCTTTAAGTGTAGATGAACTGAGAACTACCCATTCCACTGAGCTAAGGAAAATGATTAGGCATGGCCTTAACCACAGGACTGCCCCTTCCCCCACACTCTAGACTTGATCAGGGACACTGGTGGCGCTGTGGTCTAAACAACTTGGGCTTGCCAATCAGAAGGTCGGCAGCTTGAATCCCCGCAACAGAGTGAGCTCCTGTTACTCTGTCCCAGCTCCTGTCAACCTAGCAGTTTGAAAGCACGCCAGTGCAAGTAGATAAATAGGTACCGCTGTGGCAGGAAGGTAAATGGCGTTTCCGTGTGCTCTGGTTTCCGTCACGGTGTTCCGTTTTACCAGAAGCAGTTTAGTCATGCTAGCCACATGACCCGGAAAGCTGCCTGAGGACCACCGCTGGCTCCCCCAGCCTGAAACCCCATAGTAGCCTTTGACTGGACTTAACCATCCAGGGGTCCTTTACCTTTGCCTTAGTCTTGATCATAGGATCACAGTGCTTTAACTAAGTGGCCAAGCAGCTTGAGAGCCACGTGTTAAAAGTACGTATATTCTATGGAAGGCAGAGTGATTTATTCCATTAGCAAGTCTTCAGGGACCTGTTCAAATGTACTTCACTGACTGGGCATCTGTTTTCCTACCTGCAATATGTGGCTTAAGATGTGCTGCTTTAAAAAATATCACAGGGCATGTCCAGAATAGAGAATAGGAGATTAAGAGACCGTGCAACAGTAGTTTACCTCAGCAGCTTCTGCAAATAAAAAGAGAATTATTTACCAGAGCCACTTTTCATCACTTCTTTGTTTCACTGTGTTGAATTGCTTTACACTCTGTGTCTCACATACCCTCACAACAATTAAGGAGAGGAATGCAGTGCAAACCCAACCGTCACTTTAACAATGCCCAGTCTCCCTAGTTTCTCCATTACCTCCTGGTGGACAAGTCACATCCTTCCCACCTAGTTCTCAATACAGGTGCTGAGGAAAGGCAGCTGCCTCACACATGGCAGTCACTACCTTTTTGTATTTGCCTCTTTACTAGAAGTCATCCGATAGCCCCTGGCTATTTTCCTTACTCCATGCGCACTGGCTGGGAGAGGCTGCACTGAGAGACAGGGGGCCATGATTGGCTGCTGCTTTGGACCCAAGTTGCCGAAGCTATGAGGCAAGCCAATGAGAGACACTCCTGGGGTGTGATGTTCTGCACCCCCACCACTGAAGGCTTCAGGTGCAAAATATGTATAAAATAAACCATATTTCTTAAAGGCACTCATCTCTGCTGTGCCTCATTTGTGTTTCTTTGAACACAAACCTGATTAAGTGCCAAGACCCCTGAAATCTCTTGCTACCTCCTGGCAGAGATTGGGGTGGCCTGTAACGCTACATTTTCCTCCTCTGTGGTATCTACTTCCTACAACTCTGTTCATATCTTTTTGGCTTCATCAGATCAGATTGCTAGTAGCGCTCTGTATGTCTATAAATATTCCCACCACTCGTTTGCAACTTGAAAGAGGATAAGCAAACATTCGAAGGCATATTTGAAACTTAAATGCACATGGGATGCATGCTATTATTCTCCATTCCTGGTGTCCTTTTTCTAGAGTCAGATCCCACAAGCCATTATTCATGTCAGAAAAAGGCTTACAGGATCAAACCTTTGCATTGTAAGGCAGGTTATTTTTGGATCAAGAGCTTACCTTAGGAGATTTAAGTTCACAGACTCTGTTGCCGGGGACATTAAAAGCTTGGAAGAGTCACCGTATGGGTTTACTGACTTTACACTGGCCAACCTTGATCTTCTCTTTGTGCTTCATCCAAAGGTCATTAAAGTCAATGGGGTTTTTCCATTGATTTCAAATAGAATTCAGTCTAATCCCAAACCTCCCCCACCCCTAACCAGAGCTTTAGTGCTTTGGCAGGGGTGGGGTGGGGGGCGGCTTGCCACTAAAGGCGTGTACAAAGCACTGTCCCTTTGTACCCCAACAATGCCAAGGTAAAGGCAATGATTTGTCAGTCGCCACGCTTGCTTTCCCTTTTTCCCAGAAGGGGCTGTCATTTGAATCTCTTGGTCCTGAAAGGTTTGCTTATTCAAAGGCATGAGCGATTTGCTGTTGTTTTCCGATTCCTGTGATTTACAGAACATGGATGATTGTGGGCGTGTGGGAGGGGAGAGGCTTCAGTATGCTACTCGTCTCATCAGACATTTGCAGCCTGCATGTGTTTTGCTCCCCCACCCCCTGCTTCCCAGATCGAAAGACAGCCAGCTTTGGCAGAACAAATGCACGATTAAGCGCCCATGTTGGCAAATTAAGAGAAGCAGTTTGTGCAGACGGGGGAGGTAAATTATGAACAGCAATGATGGGATGGGAGGCAAACATGAAGACAATGCCCCTAGAAGAGTGAAATGGACAGCACTGAGTAGGAAGAGGGAAAGTGTAAGGATTATTACATAGCCCAAGGCCTAGCCAGATTCTCCAATCAGCCACTGGATTGATCTTTTGACTCTTCCCTTCCAACCATCACTGCCCTAGGCCTGAGGGTGGCTGACCTACAGGCCATGGGATGCATAAAGCTCCCACAAAATGTTTTGGTGGCCTCCTCCAAATATGTAATGTCCACTTCAGCAGCACTGGTTTCATGTGGCCCCCAGAGTGTTGACCGTGGGCCCAAGTGTCCCCTGGCACTGAAGGGATTAGCACTACACCTTTTTTTCCTGCTCTTGGTAGTACTAGTACCCAACTTTTAGGACCTTGTATTTTTTTAGCACACTCTCCATGCACAGGGAGTGACTGGGAGAGGAGCACAGTTTTGTTCTCTGGAAGAAAAAGGCCACTTTCTCATCATCCATTTAAAGTCATGACTTGCCCCAAAGAGTTCTGAGACCTGTAGTTTGTAATTGGTGCTGAGAGTTGTTAGGAAGCCCCTCTTCCCCTCTCAGCATGGACATAGCCAATATTTTTGTTGAGGAGGGGGCGTGTTTGTTTATTGATTGGGGCAGGGCAGCTTCATGGCCTCCCAGAGTGACAGTGTCCAGTGACGAGGGATTGATTGCTAAATCACTCGTTAGATTTCTAAGGGAAGCACCCTTAACAAACTACAGCTTCCAGAATTCTCGAGGGGACCCCATGACTGCTTAAAGTGGTATCATAGTACTTTAAATGTATGGTGTGAATGTGGCCTTTGTGATTAGGTCAGGTGATGGTTCAGGAGCTTGCTGGAAGGCAGGACTGTCCTGTCCAGCAATTTAATTCACTAATGTAAGATGTGTTGTGCAATATGCCTGCGTGTTGTTTGCCACCTAGCAAGTGAGCAATGGAGGGGTTGCCTCTGGCTGCTTAAGGCTTAGTTAAAAACTAGAATTGTGATAATCCACTGCCCACAACTTTTGCGCTCTCTCTCTCTCTCTCTCTCTCTGTGTGTGTGTGTGTGTGTGTGTGTGTGTGTGTGACTTATCAGATTGGATCCACATGCTCATACTAGACTATTGTTTGCTAGAATGCTTCTGTGAACAGACATTGACTTGGAGGGTGTAAAGGGCTATACAGGAGCAAACAGTAGAGGCTTGTTAGGCTAGTGCATTTCGAGAGCAGAGGACTTGCTGGGATGAGGCAGGCCAAGCTCTGAGCTTCTTGTGTGTGAGAAAGGAAGAGGGGGGTCAGCTAGCAGAGCAAGTGGCAATGATGGCCCAAGCTACCTAGCAGGAGAGCATGTTCACAGAAGAGGGTATGGAAGTTCTGCAAAAGGCCAGCATATGCACTGCTACTTCTCCTGCCTACTCCTCCCCATGAGGTGAGGAAGAGTGGAGCCTCCATTGAGTCCCTAGTGCTCCCCCTTGTGAAATCTAGTGGGGCTAAAGGCAGCTCTCACATCTTGCTAGCTTCCCAAATTAATTCATATTAATTTTTTCTGCTCCTCCACCTCTCTCTCCCACCCCCTGCAAAATAATTGCATCTTTAAATCATTGGTTGTTTTCACATTTGCAAAAGGCAGTGACTCCTGCATTGTCTGAGGTAGGAAAATCGCTGAAAGGGGCTAAAGGTGAGCCAACTTTGAAAGAGCAAGGTAGATGCCATTAGCCACCTTTTCTTTCAAGATATTTCTAAGCACTTAGTCTAACACAAAGCAGAGAGAGCCGCTGTGTTTCACAAAGGAACTAATTTGTTTTCTAGCTTATTGAAAACCAGGAAAACACGGGAGTCCATCAATGCTTCAACCAGCAAGTGATCTAGTATGTCTGGAAGTGTCTGCTGCCAGAGCTGTTCCAGTTCCACAGGCCAGTAAAAACCCTCAATGACATTATTTCAATTGCTTATTTGCTTCAGTTTTGTTTTTCTTTTGCCTGGTGCATAGTGGCTAAGGACTTTAATATTGTAATAAGACTGAGTTTAGATTAAATGGGATTTTGGGGTGCTCTCCAGTCCCTGTGATTTTATATTTTAGGATTGGATTCTGCAGGGAGGGAGAGGACGTTTAAGAGGTCAAACTGCATTGGCAGGCTGAGCTGGACAGATAACCTTTTTGCTAAGAAACTGGACCTTTGCATAACTAAAGAGATGGCCAAGAAGAGGCACAGAAATAGCTAGAGGGCTTTCTGAAAGGAGGCATGTTGTTCTGCTCACTCTTCTACCATGTCTGGAGGCGATGTCACAGAGACTGCCTGAAAGGGCAGGATCTGTTGCTCATGTATAAGCCGCTCCCCCCCGCCCCGCCCCCATCATATGCTCAGCCTGTCCATAGGTGTAAATCAACTTTAGATCACAAAATGCTATCATTCTCCATTGATCTTCAATCCAAAAGAGCCAGCATGTGCTGGGACCCATGAAACATCATGGTGTTCAGAGATTGAGAAATGCATAACAATATCTAATGTGCAGTCCTACTCATTAAAACCAGTGGGAGATTTGCAATGAATAAAGTGGACAGTGTGTGGCACCCTTTGATATTTATCTGTTTGGTCATCAGAAGCCCAGTGGAGGTTATTTTCTTTCTTAACTTCATTAAAAACTTATTAAAAAGTGTAATCACAACAGAGTATATAAAAATTATTTGCAATGTAGAAAACCTCTTACATACTCATTGATCTCTACCCTTTCGTCATAAAGTCAATGGAAAGGGGAGCATTCAGTTCCAAAAAGCCCTCTAAACACTGACTGTTGTCTCTTTATCAGAATCCATGTTTTAGGCAGCCATTCTTTCAATGAAGGATGAGAAGGTTCACACCAAATTTTTGCAATCAACATTTTTGCTGCGGTTAATAGACTCCTGAATACCTTTATGTTTAATTGTTTCCCTCAAGTGCCTTCTGAAAAGAATGGCCTCGTAATGCCTTGAGGCGATTCCAAAATCCCACGTTTGCGGCACAGGTCTGTTTGCAGGGGAGAAGCGGCTGGCAGGCAGGTGTTGCTCTACACACATTGCCTCAGTCCACCAGTCTCCCCCTTGCAAACTCTCTTCCTTGTCTTCTTCCCCCCCAGCTGAGACTGGAAACTGGAAATAAGCCTGGCTAAGAGGAAAAAATTGCTTAGGGAGCAGGATTGTGGGGATGGGAGATTTAAACACCACTCTCCTGCTAGCCACTTTCCGCTTGTACATTCCCTTCTTAGCCCCACATTCACATTAGGGGCTGCAAAGACAGGGCTGGGACTCCATGCATGCTATGTAACTTCAAAGTCCCAGATTTCTGCCATGGAAGTGAAGAGGCATTTGTTCTGAATCCAGGGCTAGCCCAATACATTTTGCTCTCTGAGGCAAACCAGATACCAGCAAAAACAAAAACAAAACACCCGGGAATCCTGCAAATTGTAGTATGTTCAGGGTTGCTGGGAATTGTAACTTCTGAGGGAATAAACCACAGTACCGAAGATTCTTTGAGGGAAAGAAGGTGCTTTGAATGTGCTTTAAAAGTATAGTGTGCAATATCCCAAGTCTCAAAAATTCACCTCATCTCTACTGCTTGTCATTTTGGACCAGGTAACTACTGTTGGTGCTTCAACCATTCTATTTCTCACATTCTCTTCCTGTTCTCTGATTTCCCTGTCCTTTCTTCTAACCTTGCATGGCCCAAGCCCTGCCATGCAGTGACCCAAGTGGTGTCACACACTAGATCCTCCTGGTTAGATCCTGTAAATCTTCTATACCTCAGTTTTCCCCTTGTGGACATTATCATCACCATGCTTTATATTTATAATCAACAATATGGCAATATGGGGGAGGGAAGGTGGGAGAGTAAATGATACTGTGGTAGACTTTATGGATGGTGTAGGTTGCGGACAGTCAAAAGGCCTTGTGCTTATTTGTATAGGAAGGTCTCTGCATTAGAGCTGTCAATTTGTGTTTGCACAGAATGCAGCAGATTGAGGAACTGGTCTCAACTGGGGCTACCAGGTGCTGCTGTTACCATAATAATTACTGTCTGATTAACTCTCTGATCAGAACAGCTTGTACCAGATCTATGCAGAGAACCCACATAGGGCTTTATAATGTAATGGATGAATCTTTGTTAATTTAAATTAGCCTGAAGAAGATGCCCTGTACAGATGACATAGCTGCATCAATGTTTACTTATGAGTGTGTGATTGTGCCCTGCCCTCCCATGCATTCATGTGACCTTCTCAAAGAATGTATATGCACACAGGCGGTACTGATGGAGGAACCATGTGTGCTATCTATCTATAGTCTGATCTTTCTAAATCATGTGGGAGATATGGACAGTTAAGGCGGCTCCCTGCTGCAAAACTTACATGTGTTTAAGATGTGTGGACTGGGCACTGAGGATTTGACAGAACAACTGGGGACAGGAAGTGTGATTTCCCCTCTCCCACTCATGTGATTGTAACCGGGCGAGTCAGAACACTCAAACAGGGCTAATGCTGCTGCAGAAGTGGGCCAGCATGCAACGGTCACAGCAGTGTAGCACTTTCAAGGGCTAAAAGCCCATGAGCAGGTTCATAGTGCAGTTCTGACCCCAAGTGAAGTTGCTCCAGATGTCTAGAATATAGGCTTTGAATACAATATGTAATGAGACAAGTGGGGGAAATTACTCGCCTCCTGTTCCACTGAATAGCCATCTGGGTGCAGGGCAGAACAATCAAATGACACAATAATTAAATGTCACGACTGAGAGCCTAAACTGTGATCTGGGAAATCCCTGGTTCAAATCTCATCTCGCCCATGAAATAATCAGCAATAGAGGGATAAAGATAGTGGCTTACCTTACAAGGGTGTTTCCATGATGGAACGTGGTGTATTTAGAGGACATCTAGGTCAAATTGTGTATAAATGTTATTACAACTGCTGCATCATATATGCACAGAGTAGCAGGCACTAGACATCCTGTGGGTCAATATTTGGTTAAACAAATTGGCCTCAAGTAATAGGCTGAAATATTAAAATGTCCATGGGCTTCCAGTGGTGGTTGTTGGTGAGTGATTGAACTCCCAAGATGTGGTGTATAAGAAATGAGCCATAGAGCAGTGTTTCCCAACCGGTGTTCCGCGGCACACTACTGTGCCGTGAGACATCGGCTGGTGTGCCGTGGGAGGGAGGCGGGCGAGAGGCGGCGGCGGCGAGGATCCGGCGGGGGTGGGGGGAGCGGGGGCCGTCGCGCGCAACCGAACTCACTTGGCGCGCTGCCGGCTTGTCCTCCTTCAACCCGGGTCGGGCCAGGCCTGCTCACGTCCCCGGATCCCCTAGCAGCAGCCGCACGCTCTCCAAAAGCGCAACGCTGCGCGCAACCGCTCGGCCAGCTGGTGCTCTGCGACTCCGCCCTTTCCCCTCCCAGCGCCGGAGGGTTCGCGCGACCGCAGCTGTTCCCTTTCGCAGCGCGCGGGAAACAATTCCAGGCCGATTGCCTTGTGCCGAAAAGCACCGCCTCTCCTTCCAGCTCAGGCCCGGGCCGTCGGCTCCCCGAATGACGTCACGGGGGCGGGGCTTTAATGGTGGTGTGCCGCGAGATTTTTTTCCGGTAAACAGGTGTGCCGTTGCCCAAAAACGTTTGGGAAACACTGCCATAGAGGCAGAAATAAACTGTGGCAGCTCCAATTCAGAAGAGAAACTATGTAGGGATGGGAAATTCAATAATTTGAAGAGGTGGGTGTAGGGAAAAGCACAGAGGGTCATTAAACACCAAACCAAGAGTCAATTCAGAGTACCTTCTTATTGTGGAAAGGCTCAGAAGCATACAAAAAGGAATGAATATCCATCACAGAGATGATGCCAAAGGCTGTGTTTGCACATCATGTTAAACCATAATTAATGTTTCACTGGAGTTTAATGCAAATTAGTCATGTGCTAATACACGATGCTCAGAAGTCCCCGCTTCACTCCTGGACATGCTGTTCTGGGAACAATGGACCACAAGGCTTGGCTTGTTGTTATGTCTAAACCTAGACTCATGGTTTGTTTCCCCCCACAAACAAACAATGAGGAGTAAGTCAGAATAAATCTCAGTTTATGACTTGTGGTTTGTTTGAAGAGAAACAAACTGCAAGCTTGGTTTTGGACTACATGACAAGCTAAGGCTTGCGTTTTGTTGCAACAAAGCATGGACTTTTGAGAAGCGTGCACCTGCCTAACATAGTCAGATGAAGATATAAGGGGCTCTTTGTGCTAAGTCATATTCAGCTAGGAACATGTCTCCACAATGCCAAAGTTTATATATGCATTATCATGTGGGGCAATGTCCTTCTTCCTTCCAGAGTGTTGACTATGAAATATGTTGCAGCAACACTAACAAGAAAGTTTTTTTAAAAAAATGGTTACCCATTTGTAATGTCCCTTTTAATGATGGAAGAGATGGCCAGCAATGGCTGCTGTTCTTTTCACCATGTGATGGAGGGGCAGCAAATGCAACAGAGGATGCACACTTTCCAAATCCCGCAATAACGTCACATGGGACAGGCAGACACTTACACATTTTTCTGGAGCCCTCCTCTATAGCACACTTAGCATCATGTGCGATCTAGCCTAAGTAACTGAATAAATCAGCCCTCCAGGACATGGATTCTTGAAACTTCATCACATCTCATCTCCCCAGTTAGAGAAGAAAATTATTCAAGCCTCAAGGCAAAACAAAGGCAGGCTGCTCAGTTGGAGATGCTTAGTGACTTGTTTATGCTACAGCTTACTATGGCTCAGATCCACTCTGTTAAGGTCCTAGGGTTTGAACTGCCTGTGCATCTGACCATTCATTCCTTTGCAAAATAAGAAGCGGTGGCAATATTTACATAGCAGTGGGCTGCTGTATGCCAGAAAAGAAGGTGTCCCCAGAGTTTGTCACCCATTCCGTTAGCACTCTGTTGTTTTTTGCTATGACAGAATAACACAGCCTTCCGCCTGAAATCTATTAATGCTGTGTCTTTGTTCTTGTTTTGCCTGTCAGCCTTATAGGAATTCCTTTTAAAACTTGGTATGGCACTCTAAAAATTCATGGAGAAATGCCCAGTTAGACAAATACTGCTGAATTGGGCAACTGCTTGAGAAACAACCAACCAGACGCAAAATCCAGTCCTCTAGTTTCTGTTTGTTGGCCACACTGCACATCAGGTGTACTGTAGGGCAGCCTCCTGTCCTGCAGGGACCCACACACTGGAAACCTTGTGTGAAAACTATACACCAACAAGGGAGCCTTCAAAGACCTGTAGGCCACTAGCCATCACACTACGGCAAGGAGCACACAGGAGCCATGGCAGAGATTTTTCCTTCCTCCTCCCCATAGTCACTCCAAGGTGGCAACAGGGTCACAGCCAGGGCTGGCCCACCCATGAGACAAGGTGAGGTGGTAGCTTCGGGTGGCAGAATCCACAAGGGCAGCAAATCTAGCCTCCAAGGAGCCTCTACTACTGCCGCAGTGGCCAGTGGCAAAGATTCATGCTCTGGCACCGGGGGTGGGTGGGTGGAGAGCAGGTGGTGGCAGGGCTGGCACGCGTCCTGGGGGCGGGGCGCCCAACATGGGCAGGGGGGGCAGTTGCGATGACACCTCACCAGAATCGTGCTGCCAAGGGCGGTGTGCTCCCCCCACACTCCTCTTCCTCTGCCACAGCAACAGCTGTGGCACTCTCCTTGGAGGCCAGAACTGTCACTTCTTTGGCAGGTCCTGCCTTGCAGCCTTTTCGCCAATAGGAGCGCTTCTGGTCTCCTCCCACCCTTGTCCCTAACATAAATCTTTATTCCCCACCCCCCTTGTTCCTGATGTAGATCTTCACTCACACCTTCTTCCTTGGCAGGGGGCAGCAGCACCATTTACCGGTAGTTCACCTCCAGTGCTAAAATGTCTTGAGCTGGCCCTAGGAATAATGAGCCTGCAAGTAGAATATACTGCAATCTGTGCTTGCACACTCATAAAGGCTTTCAGTCAGTAGTGATACAGCTGCTACCACTATGGAAGAGGGATCCCTCACTCTGAGGTGGCAGCAACCATATCTTCACTCGTCTCATGCTAGCAGCAGTGAGTGTTCTTTCTGCGGAGAAAATAGCCAGCCACTTGCGGGCTGGGATGAGGAGGGGTGGGGAGAGCAGGGCACATCTGGCTGGCTTCCTGCTGAAACTGGATGTGCATCTTAGAAGGCAGAGTAGGGGTGGGGAACATCATGCACAGGAGCCAAATTCAATCCTCTAGCCCTCTCTATCTGGCCCACAAAACCCACCCCATTTCCCCTGATCACACCTCTGACTAGTTCTGCTTCATATCCCATATATTTTTTTGCTGGGCTGGAATGTGGATTTAAAAGGCGGATAATGCCTCTTGCTTGTCCAGCTAGAGATTAGAGAGGGGTGTGTAAGTGTTTGTACAAATTACATAGGTAAAATCTGCATTTGTTGTTCCACCTGCTTTTGCCTCTGCCCATGCCCACCTCTAGACCCTTGGAAGGTGTCCAGTTGCACTGACCGTGGATGATTATTCCAGCCGCTGTGAGGAATGCCAACCTCATGGCCAATCCATTACCCACTGCCTGGCATCAGTGGACAATTTTAAGTGAATATATAATCACAGAAGTCTTTTTCCCACTGGAAACTCACCAGTCTGATTTTGGGCCAGAGTTAAGCACTGAATGGGGATGAGGATCGAGATCTATTTACTGGATTTTATCTATTTTGGGGAGTGGGGATTTACACATAATTTACCAGCCTTGAGTCTTCAGGGTAAGCCCAGCAAAAAATCTGGGCAGATGAACAAATGGCACCCCCCCTCAATACAGATAAAATGCTTTTGCACTAATGCTTCTGGTTATAAGGAGTGAGATTTAAAAGGAAGTCCAGCCCAGGAACTTCTTATTCATATGTCTGAGCTCATGAAGCCAAAGCCTTTTTAAAAGAGGCAGACCAGGCACAGAGATGGCATAATGGAATCATTGAGATTGACGTAAATCTGAAGGCCTGTCTGGAATGTACACAAGAGAGGGGTTTTGTGTTTTGTTTTGTTTTAAAAAAAGCAAGTGTGTTTTTTTGGGGGGTGGGGGAGGAATCTATCTTTAGTAAGTCATGGGACTGTGGAGAAAGGCATAGGAGAAAGGGGGAGGAGAAAAAAGAGAGTTCGCTGTAATATATTTGCACTAAGAACTAAATAAGAAATTAGCCGAACCAATTAGCCTGAGCAGAAAATAGCTGTCCACAGAAAAAGCATAGTCAATAATGCAAATGTTCAAGAGAAAGGCTTTTCTCATAGCCAATGGGCTTTATGTTTTTTTAAAAGGCTGGGCCAAAGCCAGCTAATAGCCTTCTTAAAGTAATCACTGATCTTGCTGATAAATGGAATGAAGCACAGAAAGCCTATGTGGATTTCACTTAGGCTATTGTTCCAGTGTCACATTAGAGAGACAACAAAGAGTTGCATGAATATCAAGGGGATAAGAGGCTGCTGCGTTCACTTTTAGCAAAAGGCAGATGAACAGGCTGCCATCAGTGATGTTGGGTGGCATCATGGTGAGGAACCCACAAACCCCTTGCCTTACCCAGCCAAACACAACTTGTGAGCCACCAAATCATAGCCCTGTGGACTGTAAGCTGCTCTGGCTTAGCTTTCCTCCACATGTACAGCAAAGGCATGGAGGAAAGCACAATATTGTTCCCACTAGCTGCACCCTTGATGCCAATATGCCCGCTGGTGATGGCCTCCAGGGGTTGCATGTTTGGAGTTAGTTTGGAGGGGGCCTATGCAAATACAGATTTATGTGCACAGGGTTTTGCCACGTGAGTGGGGACCCTGGACTTGTGTGGAGGAGCCCTACACTCATACCCTTGAGCTGAACATGTGGCTGCTGGGGAAGGTGGCCAGCAGTAACACCAGTGGCATGGGTGGGGCTGGCAGGCACAGTCTTGCTCCTTCCTTCATCCACCCATCCATCCATTCTGCCTGTGTGTACCCATCTCAGTACTGGTGAGGTCCAGCTGCATGCCAGTTACCTAGGGCAGGCCTGAGCAACATGAAGAAGAAGAAGAAGAGTTTGGATTTGATATCCTGCTTTATCACTATCCTAAGGAGTCTCAAAGCGGCTAACAATCTCATTTTCCCTTCCTCCCCCACAACAAACACTCTGTGAGGTGAGTGAGGCTGAGAGACTTCAGAGAAGTGGGACTAGCCCAAGGTCACCCAGCAGCTGCATGTGGAGGAGCAGGGATGCAAACCTGGTTCACCAGATTAAGAGTCCACTGCTCTTAAGCACTACACTACACTGGAAACCTCCCAAGCGAAGTGCAGCTCACTTTCCATGCATGACCACTAGTGGCTGCTTATCCTTCTTCTGTTTTTGCTACCTGCCTGGTATTACAAAAATGAGGCCATGGCAGGGGTTGTCAAGCACCTGGCAGATCTACAGTTGATGTGGCTAGTCAGCTGCATTTGGTTTGGTGAATCAAGAGTAGGGTGGCCACTTCCGTGTCACCAAAAAAGCGAGCACAAAAGGACACCAATTTGCATAGCATTTACACATCCTGATTTATATGCATAGATATAACTGATAGGATTTAAATAGAAACGCAGTGTATCTCAGAATGGTGGTGAAGACTGTGACTAGGCACTGGTGTGTTTGCTCAGTCTGCTGGGTACTCACTGCTTATGGCCAACGTGAAGGCTTTGGCTTTTCTTTCTTGTGGATCCTTATCTTCAAACCACACTTGGACCTGACAGCCATTCCAACAGAGGACTCTCCTCTGACAGCCCTTCAAATAGAGAGCTGTTCTTTGTAAAATGGCAGAACGTAGAGCTGACAGCCCAGGAGAAACAGGCGCTCAAGTTGAACGACCATGTGTGCCTGAGCTCACGACTCTGAGCTGGTTTGCGAGGAATCTAAACAGGCAAAGCCGATGTGCACTGACGTATCAGCTGTAGGCTGATTCAGACTCTGAGCTGTAGGGCCCTTTCCCATCCAGCAAGGTGTAATCTCTCCCCAAGCGGAAAACGACAGCAGAAAACTTCTAGGGCAGATGGGCATTTCTAGACTGATGAGGCAGATTTGTTGTTTTCTGCTTTGGGAGAGCTGTGCCAGAAGAATGGGCTGGGTTTTTCCATGGGGCACAGATGTGTATTCTCTGCAATGTAATCAGGTGTGGGGGTGCAGGTATGGCATAGCTTTGGGGATGGCCGAGTACCCACTGAGCAGTGATAACTGGTAATGAGAGGATTAACGGTTATTAAATGGTAATGACTCTGCAGTTGAGCAATAATGGGAAAACGAGACACTTCAGAGAGCTTTAATAATCCGTTATTACTCAAAGGCGGCAGATGACTGGGCTGAGCTGACCAGCAACGTGTCTCCCAGGCAATGGATGTGTAAGGAGGTGGTTGCGAGGCACCTCATTAAGGGAGTGCTTTGCACCAAGCCTGAGGTTCACCTCCCACCAGTGAACTTCATTGCTGCCACACTTGTTTCTCTGCCAAAGGTCCATTCAGAAAACCTCTAAAGAGTCATAAAACCAAGATTTGCAGCATATCCGCCTATGGAGGAGCACTCCAAAACAGCAGCCTTGTAAATTAAGAGCTTTCTGTTAACTCTGTCACTGGCAATTTCCTCCCAGTAGCTCCCACTTGAGAGACTTCCTTGTTAATCCCCAGCAAGGGCTGCTTTCCCACCCATTCTAGGAAAAATGGTTCAATTTCAGTCCAGAGAATATGATCCTTTGCGCAATGTTGGGTGTCAAAGCAGGGCATCCCATTAGGAACATGAGGTTGAAATCTATGCAGACGTTTTGGTCCATGTAACCATCTGGGAACAACTAGCCTTGTCAGGTCTTGGATGTGACCATTACACAGTAAAAGTCAGTGAGTTTTGCTATGTTACAACCTTAAAAAAAAGTAACATAAAGCCGATGTTGTTCTATGCAAAGCCTTTCTCTTGAACATTTGCATTATTGACTACTCTTCTTCTACTGAGATTAATGGTTTGACTAATTTCTTATTTAGTCAATAATGTAAATATTCATAAGATCACATTTACTCCCTACCCCTCTTCTTTTGTTGTATACGTTTCTCTATTCCACGATTTACTAGAGAAAGGGAAAAGTTTCTTTTAACATGTAAAATGCTCTGCTAATGTAATAAGCATAATTTAAGGGTACTGCCTTAAATATGGAACTGGTGCCCTCCAGATGTTAAGAACATAAGGAAAGCTTGCTGGATCAGGCCAATGGCCCATCTAGTCCAGCATCCTGTCCTCACAGTCGATGACCAGATGCCAGTGGGAAGCCTGCAAGCTGGACATGAGAGCAACAGCAATCTGCCCACCTGCAGTTCCCAGCAACTATTGCTGAACTACAGCTCCCATCAGCCTCTGCTAGCATGGCTTGCACTTGCCATTTCAGGCAATACAAGGCACCTCCTATAGCAGGGTTGAGAAAACTACCTCCCTCTCAGATATCATTGAAGCTAAACCCTCATTGGCCCAATGATCAGGGTTAATGGGAGTTGTAGTCTGACAACATCTGGAAGGTCACAGCTTCTGCATCTCTGCTCAAGGGTAGTTTCAGTAGCCCTTTTCTTCCCAAGGGCTATGCGCCTAGCCTGCTTGCATTGACCCAATGAGAAACCAATGTGCTGGAGACCCACCCACCCCAGGTGTGATAACATGGAGTGGTAGGGCAGGATCACTACAGGAATAACATTTTTATTTTAAAAAACAATGCAAGTTTAAAAGTTATTAGAGACTTGGAGGGAATTGTGTTATCTTGCCAGAAGAGGGAGGAAGAAGCTAGAGCTCCCCCCACAACCCAAAAAACCCTTATTGAAAAGGAAGAATGAGAGGTGCAGCCTGTTTTTTTCTCAGCAATTTTGAAAATTGATTTTATAATACAATAATTGCATATAGATAAAAACTGTAGAGAGTAATACAGTATTACAGAGAGTAATTAGTGAAAGAATAAAGCATAAGAGAAAACCAATAGTGCAATATGGAATCATGAAAATAATTGTCACATAACTAAGTGCAGCAATACATTAAATAAATAATTTTGATGCATCTGGGTGTACAACTAAGGAGGCATTACAAGGCTACAATCAGTGAAACCACAGGGACCCATCAGCAGAAGGAAGAGGATAATCATGGACTGTCCTATTTGTGAAACCAAGTGGCATAAAACTTTCCAGCTTTACATTGCCCCCTGGCTGCCCTGAATTTAGAATAAATCATTTCCAGTAGCATGAACTGTCCCACCAATTGCCCTAAGAGAATGCTTACCAAAATTTCCCAGTCATGGCATGGGCTGCGACTAACAAGTGAGAAAGTAATTCCGTAGTAGTGATGGCTAGGAATTCGGTTGCAAAAAGGTTTGATTGGGCCAACCAAGGGATGGGGTGAACTCGATGGTTTGGTTAGTAATGAAATATATTTTCTGAAAGATTCAAGAATCCTTTTACTTGTAGTAACCATACAGTCCCATCACATGTGTTTGTATATAACCAACTGCCTGACATCCCGGGACATTCAGGAGAGGAGACCAAGGCCACGAAAGAGAGGCATCTTGGGGTTAAATACCAATGGTGGATTAATTTCAAAAACATATCCCTAGTGTGTGCCAATGGAGATTCCATACATCTATTAACACTGCTTTCAGTGATGCAAGCTGAGCTGCAAATTGTTCTTTAAGATTTTCATCTGTAATATCTATCATTCTAGAAGGGATGAGTGCCATCTTGTCTCCTTCCTCACTCTCCTTTCCCGCTTTTTCTCTGTGTCTATCTCTTGGCTTAGAAAACAAAGTAAGGTTGCCCATTTTTGTCTTAAAAGCAGGTACTGTAACCTGTTCAATATTTCTAGGGGAGAGAATGCTCATTGAGCAGAGGTCTCAGGCCATTAGATGGAGCCAATGCTTCAGGGAGCCATCTTGTCTCAAGCCAGGCTATGTCTTCCAATACATCCTGTTTTCTAGGACCCAACAACTGACTGCACCATCTCGCTGGCTATGCCTTGGGAACAGAGCTTTACTATTGAAGAAGTATCTGAGCTCTAATGTGTGGAGAGGAAAGTGAAAGTGAAGAGGTCGAGCCCTGTTTCCAATTCTTATGCCATTTTGTATACTATTCATAGTCATTTTCTTCTTTGGTGATCGCTTGTAGCCAAGTAAGATTGTCTTCCATGAACATGGTCTTAACAGTGTGTATACTATTCTATATGCTATTTATGAATTGAATCTTTGCAGTGCACTTAGAATCCCTTCTGAATTTCATTTTGAATTGAATATCGACCTGCCTGAACCCTCCCGTTGAAAACACTTCCTGGGTCCTTGAATGGTAAATCATATATTCTCAGCAACAAACCTTTTGCATTTTGAAAGTAGGGAAATGAAATATCCCTGCAAAGAAAGAAGGAAGCAACCTGGGTTTTATTTTGCACAACAAATAAAGTAGCAGAGAATTTTATGCATTACAACTGATTATCTGGAAAGGTCAAGAGAGCTTGTGATTTCTAAAGTACCTGTACATGATTGATAATGTTCTGCTCCAAAGCTAGGACATCACCTTGTCCTCTTCAAAAGATTAGTCTGGAAGTCTGTGTGAAAGATTTTCAATCAGCAAAGCAACGGTCAAGATTTCCACCCACCCTCCAATACCGATTTCATCTTTATTTATTTTTTTTATAAAAATTTTTTATTGCGTTTCTTTCCATAGGTTAACAACTTTGTTTACATAGCAACATGCAAGAAACATTTTTTATATATGAAGAAAAATAGAGAAAAAGAAGAAAAAGTTAAGAAACTTTCAAAAGTTAAGAAACTTTTGGACCTCCTCGCATCCTCTCGGCATTGCATTCATTATTCTAGCCAGTTCAGCAATTTGTTATCTTGTTTCCCATCTTATTATACCTTTAAATTTATTATGTTACCAATTTCAAAAATTTGTAATTTAGTTTTAACACTCTTAATAAACATAATATTTTGTTTCTAATTTGTCTCGTTTTTTTCCATCAATACTTACTTTATCATTTACTTAAGTAAATTGCAGAAGCATAACGTTTCTTAATCGTGCGCAATCTTAACATTCAAACAACTTATAATATTTTTGCAAATAGTCCTTAAATTTTTTCCAGTCCTCCTCCATTGTTTCTTCGCTCAGATCTCGAATTCTGCCAGTCATTTCTGCCAACTCCATGTAGTCCATCAGCTGCGTCTGCCAGTCCTCCAGTGTGGGTAAATCTGGTGTCTTCCAGAACTTTGCGATAAGAATCCTAGCTGCTGTGGTTGCAATACCGATTTCATCTTTACAGCAAATATTTCTTCTAGTACAGGGTTTGATAATGATGCAAATACTGGAGAGAAGCAGGAAACCCAAGAGGAAAGAATGAACCTGCATTGATTTGGACTGTGAGCTGAAGTCCACAGAAGGGAATGAAAAAGCTCCCATTGACTTCAGTGAGCTTTGATTCAGTTTCCTAGAGAGAATGAAGCAGCAGGAGGCTTTCACAAAGGTTGTACGCAATCAATGAAAGCATGAGGTTCAGCACATCAGGAGACGAACTAAACACAAATAAGGCAAGAAGCAAGTGGAAACTGCACCTCTCCAGGCACCTGTTTCCCATTCTCCCTACCTCTCTGCTATTGCTTATTTGATCTTATGCATGCATTAGATTACATATCCTTTCCCCAAGAAACTATTCCCACAGGAACTTTATGTGGAATTCCCTCACTGTTTACCAGAGATTTACAGGAAAAGCATTAGGTAAGAGACCTGTGGCCCCGTTTCTTCTACCTTGCCAACTAGAGCATATTTTCTCTGAAAACTCATCTGCTATATGCCTGCCTCCGCTGTGCTTTGTTTGATACTGTCATTTTATTCTGATATTGTGCATTGTATCCAATCAAGTTATACTCTGAGTCATGCTCATTGCCATCACTGGGGCTACTCTGAGCAGGATTAGCATTAGAATAATAGAATTGTAGGAAGGGACCCTGAGGGTCATCTAGTCTTTTCCTTGCAGTGCAGGAATCTCTGCTAAAGCATCCAGGATGGATGGCCATCCAACCTGTGCTTTAAAACCTCCAATGAATGAGTGTCCACCACCTTTCCAAGGGAGTAGACACAACCCTGTCATTTTTAGTTACTGTTAGTCACTTAACAGTGTTAAATGTGTGGGATGCATTTTCTATAAGTATATAAGTATAATGCATAAATACTTCTCTGGAACACCCTCCATTCTAGACCATCTACAGAATATTATATCAAATAATGTGTTCAAAAACTGTCTCCAGAAGTGCACCACTTTTCATGCTCTAAAGCAGAGCTAGAAGCCCACGGTGCACAGTTCTATGCAACATCCTTACCAAGCACTGGGCAACAGGCACCTCTGCTGTATCAGTCAGTCAGTCAGTCAGTCAGTCAGTCAATCAATCACACATTGCTCCTCCACTGCCTACCATCTCCATCTGGGAAAATCTTATCATCTCAGCTCCAAGAGTGGGACTGGGGAATTTTCCTTCCTCTGGGGATGGGATTAGTGAAATGAGGCCCATCTCCAGCATTTGGGGGCGTCCAGTTCCTCCTTGTCACTGTCAATAACAGGATTCTAAATCTGTCTCTCAGATTTGGGGGGTGGGAGGATTTGCGTCAGTGGGTGACTTTTATAGCTGAAGGAGAAGGAAGGGGGAGACTCCTGGAATGCGAAACAGCTGCTGCTTGAGTCACAGATAGAGAAGGTTTCCTTTCTGGCAGGCCAGGGGGATTTGCAGTCAATGTTACCTGGGGCATGAAGAGGAGAGAGGTGGGGGGAGAACTCCATCCAGGTCTTTGCCTTGCTTGTACAGTCCCATTAGCTCTCCTTAGGAGGGAGGGATGCTTTGCCAACCTCACAGCTGGTGAGAAAGAGCTACTTTCCTTCTCTGTACCACTTTCCCCATCTCCATCTCTCTTCATGCATCCCCTGCTCCACCAACTCACCCCTTTATTTATATTCATATAAATCTTATCCCCTACCTTCCATCTTGCTATCTTCTGTCATAAGGGCATAAGTTGTCTTTTCCCTGTAAACAGTTAGCATCTTGTGTCCCAGTGTCACTGCAGGAGGGCGACTGCCATTTTTGTGGCATCTCCGCGTCCACCCACATGGAGTTGCAGAAGAATCCATAAGACCCATGAAATGGAGCTCGATCTGCCAAAGGATTTGCAGGCAGAGGAGGATGGAGTATAATAGAAAGACATGAGGAATATTGACAGCAGTATATCTGAGCTCTCAGAGACACTCCCCCATCTGCACTTTACATTTAAAGCAGCATCGTGCCACTTTAAACAGTCAGAACCTGCTCCAAAGAATCCTTAGATAAGGGTTCTGAGAGTTGTTAGGTGACCCCCTCACAGAGTTACAGTTCCCAGAGTTCCCTGTGAAGTGGGATTGATTGTTAAACCACTCTGGAAATTGTAGCTCTGTGAAGGAAGCAAGAGGTCTCCTAACATCTCCCACCACCCTTAACAGACTACAGTTTCCAGGATTCTTTGAGGGCAGCCATCCTCTCATGAGATGCTACCCATCCCTGTACACTCCATCGTGGCTGCCAGAAACTGCCTCTTTGGGGTTTGGCTGAGGTGCCCTTTGTCCCACCTGTCTGAGGGCTTTACCTTGGACAAGCTTTTAAAAATTATTTTGCACCCACAATTTCTGTTAACCTCAATTATTCATTCATCCCTCTTGCAATAACCTTGAATGCATTTTAGACGGCACTCCTTCAGCTACTTTCTCTCTCAGCCGGTTTTATGCAGAGCTACAATAGGGATGTGGGTAGCGGGAGGGACACGGGTGGTGCTGTGGTCTAAACCACTGAGCCTAGGGCTTGCCGATTGGAAGGCTGGCGGTTCAAATCCCTGCGATGGGATGAGTTCCCATTGCTCGGTCCTTGCTCCTGCCAATCTAGCAGTTCAAAAGCATGTCAAAGTGCAAGTAGATAAATAGGTACCGCTCCAGCGGGAAGGTAAACGGCATTTCTGTGTGCTGCTTTGGTTCGCCAGAAGCGGCTTAGTCATGCTGGCCACATGACCTGGAAGCTGTACGCTGGCTCCCTTGGCCAGTAAAGCGAGATGAGCGCTGCAACCCCAGAGTCGTCCGCAACTGGACCTAACAGTCAGGGGTCCCTTTACCTTTACCTTTACAATAGCAAAGTTATTCATCATAAGAAACATTCTTGAAATCATTCAAGTTGCTCTTCTATAAAAATGCTTCTTTTTTCAAATTATTTTTTCTTCCAAATGTTCAACCCAGACAATGCCCCTGATGAATAATAATAATAATAACAACTACTACTACTTTTATTTGTATCCCGCCCTCACCGGCCAAAACCGGGCTCAGGGCGGCTAACATAAAATATATAACATTGGTATAAAACAATAATTAAATTACCTCCTAAAAACAAGTCAGGATCAAATTAAAATCTAATTAGATGGCTTTCTGCAGGATTAGATGAAGTTTGCCTTCAACCCAAATATGTTGGTGCTTTCATTATTTTATAAGGACTGTGCCATTTAAATAAAGGTTGGTTTTTAAATACCATTTTAAGGACTTCCATTTCCTCTTTTGACTTTTGGTACTGGGTCATTTGCTTCCAGTCCAAATATTACCACCACTGCAGTCTTAACAGGGCCTGGTACAAGATTATTCACCACCATCATAAGCAGAAATGCAGTAACAATGCAAATCCATTTTTGTGTAATTAACCAAAGCCTTCATTTCTATTTTTTCTATTTTTTAACCGAAGCCTTCATTTCTATTTTTTTCCCCAGTTCCCGTATCAAGATAACAAAAGTGCTTAAAATGCAAGCAGTGGCAAACCTTCCATTCTTGAAAATTCTTTCAACGGGTCACAAGGCCATTCAATTCCACCTGAATAACAGAATCTTTATTTGTATCGACAGTGCCTCCCAATTTAGTGTCATCAGCAGATCTCATATCCCTAAGCAACTAATGTGTATTCAATAATATAGGCCCTTATGAGAAATTCCACTTGCTTCATCTCTCTAGAAACTGTGGGTTTGCCTTTCAGCACAAACCTTTGCATCTTCCATTTAACCAGTTCCTTACTCCTTTTTTGCTTTATGGCTTGCATAATAGCCAACATTCCCCATTTCAATAATAATTTCCCACATGGCACTGCATCTAATACTTCACTAAGATCTAAATTGATTAGATCAACTGCATTTCCCTTGGACCAAAGGGTGTGGGGGAGACATCAACCACCTTCTCCAAGAAGGATAGCAGAGTAATCCGGCTTGCCTTGCCTTTGATCAGCATATGCTACATTATATCCAATTTGCCCTTTTCTGTAATAAATTTAATTATTCTTTCCTTTAATATTCATGCTAGACCTGGCATATCATAGTTTAATTTTAAACACTCAGTTATAGAAGTCATTAGGGTTCTTTCGTTTTCTTTTTCTTAAAATATCAGCAGCAAATTTCTGGTTGCCTGGTACCGTCAGAGGGTCATTGGATTTTTAAAAGATTTATTGCAGCTGGACCCGCTCCTTCGTGTGGACCTCTGGTGTTCACATGTCAAGGGTACCTGAACCTCAAAATACAAGACTGCAGTGCCTACTTACTATGGGAGTAAATTCCAATAACTCTAGTTAGCTTTCCAAGCAAGCATGTGCAAGGACACAAGGGAGCCCTGCTCAGTCAGATCAAAGGCCTATAGCCAAGCATTCTGTACCCATAGCAGCTAAGCAAATACATATGGGAAGTCCACAAGCAGGCTATGAGCTCAATAACCCTCTCCTGTTTGTGTTCCCCAGCAACTGCTATTCAGAGACCCACTGCCTCTGACACTGTAGGTAGAGCATAGACATCATGTTTAGTAGCTACTGATAGCCTCATCCTGCATGATTTCTAATATTCTGTATATTTTTATTATTATTTTCCTTTAAACAACATTTCCAACATTACACAAACAAACAAACAAAACCCTTTTTGCTCTGCCAAGCTTACAACTTCCTTCCTTCCCTTCAACAGGTATCCCATATCAAATCCAATCACACAATTTAAATCTTTACTATATGTCCTCATTGTAGGATTTTTTTTCAATCCTGCTAGTGTCTTTAATTTTTTGCAATTATCATTCAAATATACAATGAATTTGCTCCAGTTTCTTTGAAATTACTGATTTTCCTTTTTTATAAGATATTTATTAAGATTTTTTTAAGATATTACAATACAAAATGAAAAAGAAAAAAAAGTACAAAATAAAAATGATTAAAAACCACTCCATTTTTCTATTACTTATTTTCCTTAGCTTGTTTCTCGGACCTCCTCATACCTCCCTTTTTTGTATTCCAGTTCAATTTGTTGGCTCAGCAAATCCTTACCCTCTTTGTTTATTCATTAATTTTACAATATTTCTGTAGATAGTCTTTAAATTTCTTCCAATCTTCTTCCACCGACTCTTCTCCCTGGTCTCGGATTCTGCCAGTCATTTCTACCAGTTCCATATAGTCCATCAGCTTCATCTGCCATTCTTCCGAAATTTCTGATTTTCCTGGTCTCAGATCCTGCAAGTCAGTTTGGCCAACTCTGCAAAGTCCATCATCTTCGTCTGCCACTCAGCAATAGTAGGTACTTCTTGCAATTTCCACATGATTTCTCTCTTGAGGTGCATTAACCTCACCTTATGTACGTTTTCCTTCCAGTATGACCCTTGTCAATTTTTTTTTAAAATGAAAAACTGAGTCCAAAGAATGCATTAATTATTTGTTCCTTGCCTTGGCTGTATCGTGCATCTTCAGTAAGGAGCTGCCTCATGTATTCTGTTTAATGTTTTCCTTTTATTGATGTGACTTCAAAACCTTTCACCTTCTGTAATAGTTTAGGCATCAGTCCAGGTGCTTTTATCTTTCAGCAATTTTTACTTTATTCCTATATTCCTTGACCTGTGCAGTATAACATTCCTTAATTGCCAACTCATTTTTCTATACCTTATCAGTGCTCTGCCTTTAAAAAAATCTACGAAATAAATCAAACCAATCCTTCTTGAAGCTTCCCCCCCCCATTTAGAACAGATATAATTATAACTTATCTAGAAGATTTTCTGCCTTAACCTGGTGCAATGCTTGTCCACTGTAATCAATGTTAGCCCTGCTCAGAGTAGACCCATTGGAATTAATGGGCCTAAGTGAGTTGTGTCCATTAAGCTCTACCCTGAACTAATGCTGAATGCAATCCAATGTATGCAATGCAAAAGTTATAAAGAAACCTATTTTTGTCAGCATTTAAATGCATACAGCCAACATACTTAACAAGCTCCTTATTTTCACAGAAAAATGCCCTATAAGAACTGACACGACATGTAGATGCCCCACCATATCCCATCTCTAATAGTATCTGAACAGAACCATTGTGGTTATTCTTGTTCAAAGTTATTTATTCATGTGTTTATTTAACTATTTATAGCCTGCCTTTTTCTCTGTAATAGGACCCTCAGGGCATCTAACTATCAGTATTTAAAGCATAACAGCCAAGTAAAACAGCATAAAAACCCAATAAAATGCTGAATACAAACATCATAGATCAGAAGCAGTATTATGCCACAATAAAAACATAAGCTACAATCATTTCCTATTACTCCACTGTGTGCTCCAATCAAATGCCACTCTAAACACCGCTTTTTTTAAAAAAAAACTTGCCTCCTTTACTCTGAAAGAGAGGAAAACAGGCCACATCTGAGGCTATATTATCACAATCATCACCACCACCATCAATTATGATACTTCCTTTTTTAAAACGCCCATGATTTCATGGGATTCCAGGGAGGCTTACAAAAATAATCAAATAAGATACAACATAAAATATGGCATATTGTGGAATAATTATTCATATAAAACTACAGCCATAGATAAGTCCAGAGCAGTGCAAACAAAATGCTAACCAATGGGCTCCAGAAAGCAATCATCTCCCCCAAACATGGGAACAAAATTGATAACAGAAAGTTTCAGCAAGGGGGATAGCTGCACAGGAAAGAATGTTCACAACCAGGGAGCCACATCTGAAAAAGCCCTGTCCCATGTCACCACATAGTGAGCTACACCTAGTGTCAAAATTATGGGACAGGTCTTCCCTACAGGTCTCAAGGCAAGGGTCATCAGATATTGGGAGAGGCACTCTTTTAAATTACGGCAAATTCTCTTCATACTCATGCCATAATAATGGAAACAGATCCCACAAAAAAATGGCCAAGTAGTGTTCTAGACACCTCCACCTTCACTATACCTGTTTCAACAATGTCACGTTTGGAGTGAATATGAGCAATGTTGACCCTAAAGTGCTTTGCAAATTTGCACTGCAGGCTTCTTAATGGTTGGCTGTTCTCACTTCCAGATTGGACCTGACTAGTCTGTTCTTAACCCTAAAGAGGTCTGCTGGTCAGTTTCTTGAAATGATGGTAAGAGAAATTCATACAAAAATGCTGATAAACTTTCATGAGGACTTTTTTGACAAAATTGTAAACCGATGTGGAAATGTGGAGATCTGAACTTAGGACTGGAAAACTGAGAAACTGAAATTGACAGAGTTGTCGTTTCCTAGTTTGACCCACCCTGAGATCTTTGGGTAAAAGAGATGGGATATAAAAACTACAAACAAACAAATTTAGGCTTGCATATATGGTTTAAATCATTGTTTAGGCAACTAATGAATTTTTTTTTAAAAGTTACTGTTGATCATTAGATGCACTTCTATTGCTGTTAAGTGAGCCAACCTTTTTTTGTTTGACCAATAAAATAAAATAACCTGAAAGTGCTTTTGAGGGCTTTCCATTCCCATAAAACTATTCTACTAGTTTAAGCCCTTTTCAATAATTTCCGGCACCCCTTTCCAACTTCTGTTCTCTTTCCTACACAGATTGTCTCCTCCACACAGAAGGTCCAGATGGATGGAGGCTGCTCATGTGATGTGTGACCAGGACTCCTTTTTTTAAACTTCTTTCTGCTCAGTTCTACTGTGCAGGGATGAACCAGACAATAGAGTTTTTTGACCCAGAATCTATGTAGGTAGGAACCCTTGCTAGATTGTAAGTGGGGAACTGGTTCTTCTCTGGATGTTGTTGAACTCCAGATCCCATCAGCCCCAGCTATCATAGCCAGTTGTAAGTGATGATGGAAGTTGTAGTCCAGCTGCATCTGGAGGAACACAGGCTCCTCACCCCTCTTCTAGACAAACCTTTGTGCCAAAAGGAAATGGCAGTATCCTGCCTGAAAACACATGGGCCTTTGACTCAACCTCTGTGCTTTTTCTTTCCTTTGCTCCCATGGAACTTAATTTGAAATAGTTTTCTAATTTGCTATGAACTTTATGCACATTGTACAGAATTGCATCTTACCTCTCAGAGAGCTACAATTCCCAGTAACCATAACAAATTACAGTTCTCAGGAAACTAATAATAATAATAATAATAATAATAATAATAATAATAATAATTTAAAAACTGGGCCAGATTGGGAGTGGGGATGAGCATTCAGATTCTCAATGAAATGCACATTCCTATTCTACTCCAAAGAGTCAGTGTTGTACAACTGGATTAGGATGAGGCTTGGCTGCCTCTGTGAAGGGAATGCCTTTTCTCTTCTGCAGACGCTGCATCCTTGCAAACAGTTTTGCATTCTTTCAGAAAGAGAGCATGTGTGCCCATTTTATAGATGAAGGTTATTGTGACTGATCCAACATCACCCAGTGAGCTTCCTGATTGTGGGTAAATTTGAGCCTGGGACACCCCGTTCTTAGTCTGACACGCTGACCACTATATCACGTTGCCTCTATGTAGATCTATAGCTAGGTACGAGTTCTCACTCACTCAAGATCCACCCATCCCAGGGTGCTGATGAGCAGCTTGGAGTGTGGATGGTCTGGAACCAAGTCCCAGCAACCTACAGAGGTCTGGTGGCTCTTATATCTTTCAACTGAGGCAAACAGCTGCTTGTTTCAACACAGTGGACCCAGCCTGAGGAGTTTTCATGTCCTCCTGACAACACATGGAGTGAATAACTGCTGATATCTCCCACTCCACTGCAGTGTGGAAAGTGCAGCCTTTCAAAAGCCACAGAAAAAGCAAAGGTGTGCATGCCTTCAGACCCTCGCTGATGCCATTGTTGCTTTCCATGAGCCAGAACGACAGATGCACAGGACAGATGGGAGAGAAAGGGTGAAGAGCTGGTCGAGTGCAGCAGTGGGAGAGAGCAAGCCACCAATTAGTTGAGGTGGATGTGGAGGGGACCTCTGGTCTGGGGGCTCAATAAGCTGGTGTGCTGTTTTGTTTGCTCCAAGCTGGAGCTTTGAAAACCTGCAAGATCTGTCCAGACAGAGGAAGGGTCATAGTGTAGTTGGAGAGCATCTGTTTTGAATGCAGAAGGGCTTATGTTCAGCACCCAGCATCTCCAGGTAGGGCTGTTGGCGTAGACAATTCTGAGCTAGATGGACCAAGGTTCTGACTCAGTATAAGGCAGCTTCTAGGACGATATTGGGCCAAAGGGGGAAACATTAATGCATTTGCACACCCAGGCAATGATATTCCACCTTCAACACTCATCTCTCTTTATTTTTAAATGTCACAGCATTTGCAAAACCAGGCTTTCCCCCTCATTTTCTGTCCTTGCCCCACCATCTACCACCCCTTTCTCCTTCAGCCAAGTACAAAGTGGCCAGGTGTCTAAATGCATGCATACAGGCAGATTTAGAGTACCTGATCTTTCTAATTTAAAGCACACCCTCCTTATGTGCCTGTTTTCTTCCTAGTGAAGTGCAAAGGCTCCATATGATACCTGCTGGAAGGGAAAGAAAATAACCTGAGGCTAGGAGCACAAGTTGGGAGGGGCATCCTTTCATTCTTTTGCCAGTTCTTGATTCCAGCTGGATCGTCTAGTCCATGGGCAGGCAAACTAAGGCCTGGGGGCCGGATCTGGCCCAATCGCTTTCTAAATCCAGCCCGCGGACATCAGCATGGGAATCAGCCTGTTTTTACATGAGTAGAATGTGTCCTTTTATTTAAAATGCATCTCTGGGTTATTTGTGGGGCATAGGAATTCATTTATTCTCTCCCCCCCCCAAAAAAAGAGTCCGGCCCCCCACAAGGTCTGAGGGACAGTGGACTGGCCCCCTGCTGAAAATGTTTCCTGACCCCTGCTCTAGTCTTTGCTACAATACAGAAATAAGACAGGCCCACTAAAAATTAACGAGGTGGATAAGTGTACGACAGCTGCTGAGATAGGGTAGGATGGGTTTAAAGAGTCCAAATGAGCCTCGCTCGGGGTGGGGGTAGGGAATAAGCAGAAGGCTCCACTAAAGGCAGCTTACATTTTCTTGGTGCTGAGAAATGTTCTATGTTCATTTAAAGCAAGTCTCTGTATATCTTTCAACACAAGGATTTCAGCGTATGTTCCTGGGCTGTATGTGCTCAATGGAGGGATGAGAAATCAAAATTCTGCCTCAAGGAGATCTCAGTTCTGCAATCAGAAGGTCCATAACTCAAGAACAGAGCATCTGCTTTGCATACAGAAGGTCCCAGGCTCAATCCCCAGCATCTCCAGATAGGCTGGGAGAGCTTCCCTGTCTGAAACCCTGGAGAGCTGCTGCCAGTCAATGTAGACAGTACTAAAATAGATGGACCAATGATAGAAGGCAGCCTTTTCTCTTAGTAGAACTTATGCAAATTAAGGGGCATTGCGCAAGGAAAGGACATGGAGCCTGGGACTGCTTTCAGACAACCTGTTTATTGAGCATTCATTCTGATTGGCTAGCAGGGAAATTAGACAACTTCTGTTACTTACTCCTTCTGATGGGTTTGCAGGGAGGTTAGATGATGTTGCATCAAGCAATCCTTATCCCCTACTTTCTGATACATTTCCCCTTCACTCTCCTTATCACAAAAGGTATGATTTGGGAGTGGGTTTGTTGCACAACAGCTTCAAACTAGGCTTTATTTTGCCTGGGTCAAGGACCCAATTTGGCAAAAAAAAAAAAAAAACACCCCAAAAAACCACCACCTACACACACAAACAGACTTGGAGCCTCAATGGCACCCCTCTGGAGGCTTCACCCAGGGCAAAAAACCCAGCTAGTCCTCCTGTAGCAATGCTCTGAATAGGGGGGTGTTTTATTAAACTCTTGCACTAGTACAAGGATAAGCACTAGTGCAATGGAATCCCCACCCTCTTCTCCACCAAGCATAGCCTGTGCTGTCCCCAAATCTGTTCAAAATACCTCCCAAGGCAGTGCTTCTCAGAGGAGGCTTGCCCCCTGCAGGTTGAACCCTCACTACAGCTTCCTGGATTCTGGTAGAAAAAGGAAGAGCTGGGAAAGGATGGGAAATTCTGAGTCACACGTTTTCCTCCCCAGCATGCCAGACATACCTTGGGGCACGCTACCCAAGTGAACATTGCAGGGAACCTACATAGGCAAATTCCAGGAAAGTGCCTCCTGCCCACACCCAGCAAAGGTGACAAGTCCACCCACCGAACCCTTCATTGTGTCCAAAATTGACTACAATAAATGCCGCCTGCTCCCCATCTCCAAACTACTAGTGAGGAGGCCCTCCTTAGCCCATGACTCAAGCACCAGCTGTTTCACATTCCAGGAGTCTCCCCCTTTCCAGTCTCTCAGCTATAAAAGTCACCCACTGACGCAAATCCTCCCACCCCACAAAAGTCAGAGACAGATTTAGAATCTAGTTATTGACAGTGGCAGGGAGGGCTTGGACACCCCCAGGTACTAAAAGACGGGCTGATGTCTCATTCCAGTAATCCGTTTCCTTCAAGAGCTTTGACAGAGGAGGAGACGCCCTCCAAGAAAACGATTCCATCTTCTTAAAGATGCTAGTGGAGCACTGGGAGGAAGGTGGGGTGGGAGAGTGAGCCAACTAAAATGGTGGATCTAGGACCAAGTCATTTGTCAGTTTTTGATGTGGTAAAGTACCAGGAGATGGTTTAACTTGTACCACATCCGTATCACTTGGTGAATATTGCCATTTGATCGTGCCCTCATGTGTATTTAATGTGCCCCGCAGAACCAATAAACACTCATATTTATGAAATTCCATCTTTAAAATATTCCTGTCCTACTTTCCCATTACTAATGCTCAAAGTGTATTGCAAGTTTTAAAATGCAACAGCAAACTATAAACAACTATTCACAAATGCTTGGGGGGGGAAGCAGCAGAAGTACTGAAGCTCCATGCAGTGACAACGGGTCATCCTTTTTATTATCCTCATGGGAAAAGCCTGCACCATCTCATAGTGCTATGAGAGGGATCCTGCAGGGGGGAAATGGGGGTGCTTGAGAGAATTCTGTCAGGACTCAAACTAGGAGCCTTCATATCAGTGTGTGGCTGCCCCACACCCAGTGAGCCAGAAAGTTGAAGCAGTTTCCTAGGCAACTAGGTACCCTCAAGCCTTTGACTTGCCCCGCCTGTACAGGCTGGCCATTGGACCTGCTTGAACAGGAAGAACTATAAAAGAGGCTTTCATGAGAACAAGGTCTTCCTGAGCACTGGTGTGTTTCTGTCAGTCCTTTGGTGCAGGCTTCAGGATTGCGCCTTGATGCTAATTCCTGTTTTGTCCTCAGCTTTGATACCTGATTACCGGTAGTTCCTTGTCTTTGACCTCCTGGCTCATCTTCAATCACTGTCTGCAGCTCTTCCAGGACGGATGTTTAGCAGCTGAAAGATTTGTTTTTGTGTATAGAAGATACTAAGATCTGAAGGTCATTTAGTGTAGGGAGGTTTTTGGGCCTACTGTATTCCCCAGACATTAGACCCGAAGCCAGAATTTAGACCTTTGACACTTAGCCTGCAATTATTACCGAGGAGCATGGCCTCACTGTCATTTAATGTATACCCTTTGCACCTTGACTGTGAAATCTCCCAAGTGGTTTGGAAAAGTTTGCAAAGCGAGAGCTTTGCCCTGCAAGGCAAGAAAGCTGCTGGGTGTTTCTGACCTGTGCTTACATGAATCTATAAGAAGGCACTCTTGCCAATTATACATAGCAGTATAAGACCTCTAGAAAATGCAAATGACTTCCTCTGTACCTGATCTCTCACAGAATCAATCCATCCAAGGCACATCCTTAATCGGCTTACTTTGGGCCCTGCCTGAGGCACTGGTATACCTACTCACACTCCAGCAATGTAACTAGCTGCAATGTAACTAGCATGCACTAGCTACCCGGGGTAGTGCATGCCCTGCGCATAGGGGGCTGGGCAAGGTAACCGTGGGGTGGGGCAGGGCACGCCAGAATCCCAGTGCCTGAGCCACATTCCCCTCTGGCGCTCTGCAGGCCTGCGTTGCTTTTTTGAGCAATGAGGAGCCTTCAGGGAGTCCACCTGCTGCCTCCCCTTCAGCTGTAGGGCAACTGAGGGAGAGACAGTGGGCCTTTTGGGCAGTGTGGAGCCTGCAGGCGCCCGAGCCATCGCGTCACTCCCAGAAGACACGTGGCTCAGGTGTGCTGTAGGCCCTGTGTTATGTGCCACCCAGTGCCCCCCCCCCCGGCGCTACGCCTTTGTGACACTCACTAGCATCCATCAGAGTTAGGAACTTACACTCCAACTATGCACATGGAGGAGTCTTTGCACAGCATACCCTTTTGTACTCAGCATCTATGGCAGGGAGATTTGGATCCTGCTGGTACTCTAGGTACCTTGTTTCTGGGGGGAACCCCTCCACTGTGGTCACCAAACTCATAAGCTATGTCCACTTCTGAATCCTGGTCTGCACAAGGCTAGTCTCAGGTCAGACTAGGTTCTATTCCTAGCTTTGTCTCCCTTCTTACTTCCTCTGTCTCAATGTTCCTGACCAACTCATAAGGCTTGGAACTCTACAATTCCATGATTCTATGATTCTGTTATATTGTTTCAAGCAAATATCCCTCCCACTTTCCAATGAATTTCTGCATCACTTTCCATATCACAAGAAGTATGATATTCTGGTGAAGTGGGTTTCATTGCATAACCTGATTCTGGCAGAGTGTTATTGAATCCCACCCAAAAATAGTGAAACTCTGGAAATGCCCTGTGTTAATACTTGCCAGTATCCTAATACATCTAAGACTTCATTTGTTTTCTGTGCAACTGTAACAAATTGGTAGCTCACAATAACTTTAAAATTGACTGTGAAGTGCACACTGGATAAAATACTTGAGGACTGACTGTAAAATCAATCATGAAGTTTGGAAGTATTCCTCTAATTTTATTTTGGCCCTACCAGTGAAATTTCAACAAATGCACTTGGAAGAAGAAATAAAGGAGTTCTATATAGCTCCATATGCTCTTCTTGCCATTGTCAGCTTTTTTACACCATTGACTTTCATGATGCTGACCTATGTGAGCTCTTGACAAATGCCAGTGATGACTGGAATGGACATCTGCAGTATCAGATCTAGAAGCTCTTACTTGTACATTCAGGTCAGAGGATTTGAGCTGTTGGTCAGAAAGTGGAAGAGGTTTTAATCTTTTCCATCTGAATGACCATTCACTCAAGGTGAATCTAGAGTCTCCATTCCAATTAAAGCATTTTATTTTTAGAAATATGTTTTCCCCACAAACTTATCCATTTGTTTTATTAATAAATATGGTAAATACTGAAGATAAACACTCTGAGTGTATGAGGGAGAAATCACAGCGAAGGAAGCAACAGAAAGATCTGGACCTTCTTGCTAGGGCAGGGATAGCCAACATGGCGCCCTCCTGAGTTAGTGCAGTTATTTCCATTTTACAATAGTCTAGAATAGACTGTGTGTTTCCCCAGGCACACGATCTGCATAACACTAAGGATTTGTTAAAGCTGAAGTGTTGTTTTTTTCTTGTAGACATGACTTTGGTCATGAAGGCTGCAGCACAATAACGTTATCAAATGCACTTGACCTAAGGGCATTGCCCCTCGGGAGGACAGTGACTCAAATGAGACGGACACTTTTACAATGCACATGAAGTCTCTAAGTGAGGATGGGAGCCTATCTTACCTAAGTTAGAATTCTGATCTGTATGTTTTTGTTCATACTAATAAAAGTAGATAATGAGAACTTAAAATACGGTACATTGAACATAGTATTTGGCAGCAGCGAAACTAGGCTTCCCCCCTACCTGGGTCAAAACCCAGTTTGGCACACACACACCCCGACACATTTGTGTACACACACACACACACACACACACACACACAGGCTGCAAGCCTCCATGGTGCCCCTCTGGAGGCTTCACCAGGGGCAGAAAAACATGGCTAGCCTCCCTGTAGCTTTGTATTTGTTTTAAAGACAGACACAAAGTCACTCAGTGAGTGTTCTGTCTGTATGGGGCTTAAACAAGAGTTTCCTCAACTCAAGGCCAACACACTACTCATTATGCCACATGGCTCTCTGTTTGTAGACTTAACTACATATCACAGCGTCCAGAGATTTAAGGGTCCCTCTTGCAGAATCACCTACCACCATGGGCCCTTTTTTAGGCAGGCAGTGATGCAATCAGGCAATTCAGACTGGATTTAAGGGTCTTCCTTTCCCTCCTCCCTCTTTATATGGTAATGTACATTGCTTCCCTTACTTAAAATGTGATGAACTGGCCCTGCTGTGCTTGGGGGGCCCTCCTGCTCATTTTTCTGACTGGGGCTCCGGCTTTCTGTCCCACAACTCCTACCCCACAGGCACCACCCATAGGCAGAAGCTACCTATTAAGGCTGCTGCTGCAGCAGCAGCTACTCTCCCGAGAGCTACTTTTTCTCTGTTCCAGCTCAAAACTGCCCGCTAATCCTGTGAATCACGCGGCCCCGCCCCCTTTAATCAGCTTCTCCCCCACCCCGCCCACCTCGCTTTTCCTCGCCAATGTTTGTTGTCAGCCAAGCCTGTGTTTTGGCCATGACAGCCCTGCGACTCGAGGCATGTGGGGCTGCAGGAGGCCGGGGGCGGGTGGGGGCGGGGCTTTCAGCCTCCTCTCTGACAGGGCAGATTATATGCTTCCTGCTCACTTTAGGGTAGAAAAGGAGCTGGTGACAAAGGTAATTAGCGCCCCGTTCCCTCCGCCTGCCAAGTTGCTCTCAAGTGCCGGGAAGCACCATTGCCCAAGGAGCAGATTCCCCCACGCACTGCAAAAGCGACAACAAGCTGCGGGGCTCAGACAGCCCTCCACTGCCCCTTTCCCTACACGGCTTCCGTGGGGCTGGAGGGAAGGGTTTGTTTGTTTGTTTTTAAGTGAAGGGGAGATCGTAGGCGGAAGTGTCGCGGATCCCATGCCTCACATTTGCAAAAACGAGTCCCTCTCTCGAGCTTCCCTATCAGTCCGCAGCCTGCTTCCTCTCGGCTATTATTTTTCCCAGACGAGATGCAAAGAGACCCGTTTCTCTTCCTCTGTGTAGGGCTCTGGGGCAGAAGTCCAATGAGCAGGGGGGCCCTGGGGCGCAGCCAGCCAGAATCACCACATTTCAAAGGAAGTCCAGTACTGTAATGCACACGACCGTCTAAAGCCGGCGTGGAAAACCACTAAATCCAGAGTTTCACGTTTACCGTCAAGCGCACTATTCCTAGTGAATCTTAAGCCCTTTTCGAGCGCTCTGTAAACGAGTTAACTAAACCAGTGGGAGAAGACTGCGGGGGCGAGCCCGTAAGCTCCGCCCCCCGTCGTCACTCCTCTTGCCCTCCACGGGCTGCTGTTTGAAGCTGGGCGTTTCCCTGCGTCCTTTTTGGAACGTTGATTTCTCCAGGGTTCCAAAACGCGTGCTGAAACATGAAACCCCAAAATATATATGGGGGTGGGGTGCGGTGGGGTGGGGAACCCAAGCAACCAGTGAAGAAATGCCAAAGCAGCTCTCTAAGCTGAGTGAATGGGCAGCAGATGAGGTTCAATGTAAGCGTAAAGCGATGCGTTCTGGAAAGCCTTCACATATGCAGTGGCAGGTCCTGAACTGGCAGTGATTTTCCAAGGAAAGATCTTGCGGTCATGGTTGCTCGCTCAATGAAAGCATTTACATCAAAGCTGAATGCACACCATTAAAGCACATTTAATGCTACAGTTCCCGACGCTCTTAACAAACATCAACTCCCAAGATTCTTGGGAGGGGGGAAAAGTGCTTAAAATGTGTTTTAAGTGCGTGATGTGGGCACAGTCTCAGTGTGCACACGGCGGGGGGGGGAGAGGCAAATTTAATGAGAAGGCTGTTAAAGAGAACTGGAAAAGGTGTAGGAAGGTATACACAACAATAATACAGGTTTAGAAGAAGAAGATATGAATAGCATATAAGACTACTTAATAAAATGTGTTGTGTGAAGAAAAGCATGTATAGAGAGAATCATCTCCTTCACAGGACTCATAATTTGATTAAGTTATGTCATAAGAATTCAGGGTTACCTGTGGAAATTGTCCAGCAATAGATTCAAGAAATATTATTTATTTATTTATTTTTATTTATTTTTATTATATTTATATACCGCCCTATACCCTGAGGTCTCAGGGCCATAAGGTACTTCTGGAACAATTAAACCTATGGAATTCACACTCCTACAAGGTGTGGTGACAGCCATTAGGTTAGATGCCTTTAAAATGTAATTAGACAGACTCCTGTAGGATTGGTAGGTCTATCAAGGACTTTTAGGCTCGATTGGGGGAGTTTAACTAAATATTGTACAAGCTGCTCAAAAGTGGAACAGATCAGCTCAAAAGGTGGTCAACTTTCTGCACAGGTTTTTTGTTCTTGTTTTTGTTTTTTGGGCAGAGGCTGGATACTGTAGCAGCAGTTTACTGCATGGGGGTTTGACTAGATGACATTTGAAGTACTTCCTGGCTCTATGGGTCTATGTTCAGAGGCAAAATAGCTCTGAGAATCAATTGCTAGGGTTGCTAAATTATGACTGTAGACTTCATGCACTGTGTGTGGGCTAAGCAAAAGTTTCTGGGTGTCTACTGTTTGAAGCAGGTTACTAGAGTAGATCCATTTTCACCTATCTGGTGTCCTCCTGCTGTTTTGGGTTACAACTTCCATCAGCTCCACCCAGCACAGCTGAGCTGATGGGAATTGTAGTCCAAAACATCTGGAAAGCACCATATTGGCAAAGCCTAGGCTGGATGGAGCCTGATCAGCATTGCTCTTCTTTTGTTTTAGTTCACACTGAGCCTCATTCCAAGTTTAGGAAATATGATTTTAGAAAGGTATGCCCTCACACAGGCTGAAAAATACAGCACTGGCCTACAAGCAAGGAATAAACTATTGGAAAGAAACCAGTTACTTTGGCTATTTTGGTTGCCTGTTCTATCTCCAGACATTGTCAGTTTACCCGTTTTTTAAAAAATGGGCAATACATCCCATAAGATCTGACCTTGTCTTTGCAAACAGCTACAGCTGGACTCTTTCTCAACAAGTTTGTATCTTCAATTTGCAGCAAAAAGGTGGAGATGGTTCCTTTCTCATGGCCTGGCCTATCTCTGCTCGGTTAAATTGTGAATGGCTGACGTTGCTGTCCCATAATCCTGCTGCTTAGGAATGGCTGCTCTGCCTCCTGCTGAAACTGGCCACATCTATCATCCTAGAAGGGGAAACAGCACCTGGAAATATTGTGGCATAAACAGGAGGGAAAGCTGGAAGAGAGAAAATGGAGGTGGTTTGATGGACTGGTAGGAGTGGGGCAACAGGCCTGATGTGTCTATGACTCTCCTTTTTGGTCGCCAAAGAGACATTCTGCTGCTGATGTCTTAAGGCAATCTTTTTGTGGACAGTTGGAGCCCCTGAAGTCCTGAACGCATGTTAATGATAGTGTGTGCTGATCTTTATATGTGAACACAGCTGGGTGTATTTTGCTTCCCTTTGTCTAAGCAAACAAGGAAACTGTTATGAGAAATACAGTGCTTCTAACAGCGTGTTGCAAACACTCCTACTTTCATAAGAGGCATATGGCAGATAGTCTTTCTTCTGACTAAACTGTGGAGCCACAGCCTCTTTTCTCTCTCTTTCTTTCTTTCTTTCTGACTAAACTGTGGAGCCACAGCCTCTTTTCTCTTTCTTTCTTTCTTTCTTTCTTTCTTTCTTTCTTTCTTTCTTGGTGTGGCTTTTGGCATAGCTGCTGCTTTAAGGGCTCTTCAAATCACAGGCCAAAGAAGATGACATATGAGAGCTGTAGCTGTGCCTTTCTGAACACAAATTGCTAACTTGGTGGTCTTGGGGCAGTTTCAGACCCTAGATTGGGGGTCAGGTTTTTTATTATTATTTTAAAAAATGGTTCCAATTCAGACTGGGCTTCTTGCACTGACAACTTGTATAGGAAGAAAGCTCCCATTAAAATGAATGGGAAGCTCTCCCTCCCCCCCCCCCCCCGTGCAAATTGCTAGTGCTGGGTGGGGCAACAATCCAAATTGGGATCACCAGCAAGGCAAAGTCCCCTACCCCCATGCTAGGGTCCCACTCTGTAGTGCCCCTTCCAGTGCTCATAATTTGCTCATACTGGAGGTTTCTGCGATTGAAGGGCTCAAGGTGCCACTTTTAAAAAAGTAATTGCGTTTTTTAAATGCCCAGTTGGCTCTCCTATGTCACAACTGTCTTCATCCTGCCCCTTTGCATTGATTAGAAGTCCTTCACTACACACACACACACACACACACACACACACGTGTCCTTTTCTGCTCTCCCCTTTGTAGGATATTAAAAATCATTTGCACCATCCAGAGGGAAATATTGCTAATGTGAACATATTAATTTATTTAAATTCATGCCAACTGAAAATGAAATGATTGCTTTATTTTGCAGCCCAGCCTCAATATGCTCACCTGCTAGGAAAACATATTTAATCCGATATTGCCATAATAAGAGCTGGTGCCAAATGTTTCCATCCCTGGGAATGGAGGAGAGAGTGCAGTGGCAGTAGCACCCCCAGACTCTTCTGTTTTCCCTCCATGGGCCAGCTCAGAATGGATTTCCCATAGACATTTCCAGCAAGAATTTAAGGTCTTGGATATTCCATTTAAATCAGTCGGAAGACATTTTAAACCAGGAAGGTTGCAAGTTCAATACACGCTTGTTTGGTTGGTTGTTTTTAGGCCAGTTTGAGTCTGATATGCTACTGTAAGGAGGAATGAAAAAGAACCCATTAGAGATGGCCATTTCTTCTGACCGCGAGTGGTAAGTTTTTGTTTCTTTCTAATTTAACTTGCATTTCCTCCGTTATCTCAGAAAGGCACCTCTGTTGAGGTTTCAGCCATCTGCACATTTATTTACATTTAATTGATTAATTAAATCAATTAATTGGCTAAATTAATTAAAGCAGTCTTTTAACTGTCTGACAGGCCTTATACACATAAGTCTAATATTCATTTTATCCTTAGTCATCTGTCTGCGCTTCTACTTTCCCAAATCTCTTACAAATATGCCTGGCCTTTCCAGGCATATTGCTCACACAGGGACAACATCCGCTGGGTAAGTGCAAAGTGCTATGTTGGAATAAAAGCTCCGACATCTCCCATTTCTCATGCTTCAAGCTCTGCCCTGTCTAGAGGTTATTCATTCAAAGAAAATTATTTTTCAGGAAACCTACTTTTCATAATCTCCCCAGCAACATTGCCCCACCCCCACCAAAATTGGTGTTGGGAACTCAGCTCTCTCTAACAGAGCTGTGACAACATCATGATGAAAACACAACTTTGTAGGGAGCTAAAGAAAGGAGAGGGGAAGACACCCAAAGTGCAGCCTTGTCTCCCAAGAAGGACCATGCCTTCTTCTCTCTGCTAGTGGCAATGTATTAGTGAGACAGTCCAGAGGCTGGTACAGCAGAGAGAGACTTGCCATACATTGAACATCTTATTCACTATGGAAAGGATGTGCAAAATGGCAGTGCATTTGGGTGATTGTTTGAAGGAGGGCTTAGGAAGGAGGACTTCAGGGTGGCTTTTGTGGGATGGGTGCTTCTCAAGCATGCAAATGTTTCATGCCAGGGGTTGGACCATGGCATGGTGGGTGGGAAGCAGTCCTGCAAACCGAGCAACAGAGCTGGAGAAGATGGGTATGCTTGACTCTGCCCAAACATGATATTTCGTGACCTTTGATCTGTTGAGTTCCTGAGCATACAGCATGGTGCGTGACATGCTGAAGCCGGGAGATGTACATGGCTCAAACTGGCTCAGTTTTCAACACAGTAATACGCAAACCTGGGTCCAGCCTTTTCAATATAATCAAGTCAGGCCAAGAGAGGCTTGTGCTCAAAATCAGTGGAGGAATAGTGAACACAAAATAAAGGCAATGGCGTCCAGTGGCTGTCTTGAGTCCTGCCTCTTTTGCATTAGACTCCATGGTAAACAAAGGAAATGGCGAGCCACAGCAGGTAGGAAAATGCAACTTGGAATCATAATTTCTTCCCTGTCAAACTTTCCTTTTCTACTCTAGGGCACTGTTGTAAATGAAACCCCTGGGGAAACAGGTTAAATAAATTGGTGGGTTTAATAATGCCCCCAAACTCTCCTACTTAGTGGGAAGCAGCAGCAGCAGCCGCTTGCAGTATACTGATGTGTCTGACCAAGCACTAGGAGCAATCTAAACGCTCCCCCTGCTGGACATTTTGGGGAACTTCTCAAGGAGTCATGGACTTTTGAATCAATCCTTTCAAGTGATCCTGGCTGTTCACAGAACAGTAATTTTTTGGATATTTACACTGCGACTGAAAATCTGAAATAGAGTACCTGTGGATGTGTTTTGCAGTGAATGAGCAGATCCAGCACCATTATCAGATTCAATTGTAATAGAAGGGAAATGTAATATAGTGCCAAAAAATTGTTCTTTAGAAGGACTGTGTGACCTCGACAATTCCAGGTGCAAAATGTTTGGTACTGGGCACGGAATTTATCATATTGAGAATGTGTCAACTTCAGCTGTTATAATAAAGCCCACATGGCTGGAAAACAACATAGCAACAATGACAGCCACGCCCATAGTGAGTGTGTCCACTTCCTAAGCAGTTCATGACATTGGGTGCAAACAACGTCCTCATGGTATCGCTCAGAGAAGAAGCCAGTCAGCCTATGGCAATGACGTGGGTGCCATAATGATGTCACAGAACTCAGCCCAGGCCCTTTCCCACACACAATAAACAAGCACCCTGCCAAGGAGGACCCAGAGTGCCTCATTGGTTCAAGGCTTCTGTGTCTTATTTGTTAGGAGGGCAACAACAGATAAGTTGACAGTAGGAAGGAGAAGCTGGTGTGGTCTGAAGAGGTTGTGCCTGCTGATGGGACTTTTACCCTCACCTAATTATCAGGTGGGCTTTGGGTGTCTGCATATGTTTGGCTATATGGATTGCTGGATCTCTCCTTACATACACAATAGGGGTAGGGTTTTTTTTGGGGGGGGTGCATATCAGTGCAAATGTACTCAGAGAAAAAACAAGAAGGGTTAGTAGATATGGTGTGGGCCAGGGCAAGGTAGAGATCCTGAAAATTGAGATGTATGGAGAGTAGCATCTCTGGGTCACCTTGCGGCCATTGCTGGATTCTGCATTCAGGACATCTGCCCTGGAGAAACCCTTTGAATTTCTCCTGGAAATGGAGCATTACCGTAATGACACGGGCCGTCCACTCTCTTCCACTGCTGAGTCACCTGGCAAAGCAGGGAGGGCTACACAATGCACGTCGTGCAAACTGCAGCAAGATGTGACATGGCGCTGTATCTCCCTGCAGTAGCTCCTGCGGGCAGTTTTCATGAGCAGCTTAGACCCAGGACGCTCTCTGGGCCTGCAGGAGAAATTCAAAGGGTGCCACTCTGCAAGCAGGCTGCTGGAGAGACGGATGCCACAGAGATTAGAAGGGGGATCTATCTTAAAAAAAACCCCACATTTCAATGGACTCTGTTGGCAATGGGCAGTTTCCAATGCCTTTGTTTTGTTGGCGCAACGTAATTACACCCACCGGTTCCTCTCTTGCACCTTCCCCAAATCTGCTCCTGAGGGTTGGGGGAATCATTGTGCTCGTGGAAAAAGAGACATACTGCTACTTTGGATGAACACTCTAGGATTTGGACCATCAGTGATCGTCTGAGCCAGCAAACCTCTGGGATGACCTAGTAAAACAGATGACACTTCCTGGAATGATAAGCTAGAAGGGCAGCAGGTGTAAGAAAGCATAATAGAAAGTCTACACTAATACCTCCGTAGATTGTCACAGTGTTTTCTGCGTGCTCAGGCGGAGACCCCCAACCCCAAGAGCCACCTGGAAGAAATGAATGACTCATGACAACGTGTTATGGGATTAAATTGGCCACAACTTTATTTAAACTTTCAGATTTAGGAAGACCTTGGCTTAGGCATTGGGTGTGTATCCCTCCCAGTCCCCAGCTGGGGATCTGGAGCACATCAGGGTAATCAGGTCTGTCTGAGAAGTGGGCTGGCTCTGGAAGACATTTGTTTACGCAGAGCGTCTGCCCCCATTTCACCGCAACACTGGGGAGTGCACTGACAACCTTTCAGCGTATGACCAGTGACTCCCCTCCGACTCAGCCTCTTTAACGGGGAACCCTGGGATCGCTGTCCGGGGGGGCATCACTTCTTCAAACCCCCCCCCCCATTTAGAGAAGATAGACTAAAGGATTCCACCCAAGGCCTAAAACCGCCAAAGTTGTGACATCTGCTACAAGGAAGGCGAAACTTGCCAATGCAGGGAATTTCCTTCCCGGTCCCTTAACAGCAACCATCTTAAGACCGTAGCAGCTCCTGAATACCTGTAAAAAAAGTTAACGTGTAATAAAAGAGCATTAAACAAAGGAAGGGTAGGGAGGGTGAAGCTCTGGAGCCGACTGTGCGCTCTCAGGTAGGCTCTGCCCCTTTTAACTACACAAAGAACTCCACCTCCCAGTTCTGGCAGCGGGGGGGGGGGAGCAGGCGGGGGGCTCTCAGGGATGGGGTGCTGAGCACAGCCATGCAAAGGGCACCCTCCGGTTGATGGGAGAGCGGTCAATCCCACCCCCTAAAGTAGAGTGGGGGGCACCTCAGGCTTGGGGGCCAGATGTGTCCATCCAAGTTTTTGTAGCTCCATATAACTCTCCTCCCCCCTGCTCAGCTGTGCTTTACACCCTTGTTGCGTTTGCTTGGCTAGAATGTGTCCTTGAACTCTAATAATGCCTCTTGGTTGCCTCTTGGGTGGAAGCTAGAGAGGGGTGTGGGTGAGTGTGTACAGAAGCTAGCCTACTCGACAAAGGTAATATTCATATTATTGCTCCAATGAATGTGCATATTCATTGCTCCAACTGTCCACCTCTAGCATGCGGCCCCCAGAAGGTTGCCCAGAAGGGCTTGTGGCTCTTGGGATTAAAATAGCCTCCCACTCTGGTCCCAATGAGTGGATGCCTTCAGAAAATGGTGTTTCGAAGCCCTGCTGCCCTCAGTAGCCCCTCAGTAAGATAGCCTTCCCTTCCTTTCACTGTCCCTGGTTCTTGGTGGACGCCAGCCTGAACCAGATCTGTCAATTTTGCATAATTAATTTGAGAATTAGGTTGCCAAGGCTGGGAGGGGGGGAATGGGCCATTTGCAACCCTGAGGATCAAGGCCAGTTTGACTGTTTCACCCCTCAGATGCATCCTTAGCGTGACAAGCAGCCCTGGCCCCCACAGGCTCCAGCTGTGCCCAAGGCATGATTTCAGCCTCCTTGCTCATTCCGCACAGAGCCCTTCCTTGCTCCCTGCTCTCCTGGTGACCTGAGGAAGATGAGGCCTGGAGCAGCCCCTTCTTTTATGCTGATTCATCTCCATATTCATGCTTTTGCCCCCAAGTCTGCATTTTTTAATCCATCTGATTAATGAGAGCAGATATTCAGCGTTTGATTTGATTACCCTCTTTTGAGTCCCATAGCATCAGACATCAAGAGACACCCCTGGCACGGCCCATTTCCATAATGGGTGCTTCTGTCTGCCTGCACTTCCCACTCTGCCCTTGGCTTCAGGAAAGGGGTCTGATGTGAGGGATCAGTTGTCCTGGATGTCCCCTGTGAAAGCAAAAGGGGAAGGTATGCTGTAAATCTGGTCTCCTTATTGTTGTACAGTGTGTGAGATAATCCCATATGACATGAGACACATGGAGCATGAAAGAATGAGGACAACTTCCTTCAATGCCCAAATTGCCCAATTACATTGTGACGGATCAGCGGGGGAAAGGGAGGAGACTTTCCCTACTGGCAGACCTCTTCTATTTTTGCAAATGTTTCCTAAAAAAAGAATCACAATGCACTGTCACCACTGCCTAAACCTACCTGGGGGGGGTGGAAATTCCCAGCTGCATGGGGTATTTCTAAGCCCTACTGAAGCCCCTTCCCTCCAGCCCAGCTCTAGGAAAATATTTAAAAGATGCTTTTGATTTATTTCACCAAAGCCCATGGCATAAACATAAAACCCTACAGGAACTTTAAACACATCCTTAGAACATAAAGGGGCAAGTTCTGTGTGCACTCTTAGAACACGGGAAAGATATTAGTGAGAAATTTTGTTTTAAACCCAGGAAGGCAAATATCCCAAGTATTAAAGAAGAAGAACTTTGTTTGGTAAAAGGGAGAAAAGGAGGAAAAATAGAAAAGGCAACTATCAGACATACATACTTGCAAATGAAAATTTTAAAGTCTTTCTAACTTAACTAGAAGCTTGCTACCTGCTTGAACAGAGTCCTGGATTTCAGAGCATGTGCAGAGATTACTGCAGATTTCTTAGCGAAGGCATATTTGGTTACTTGGCGGGATGGTTCCAAAATACAAAGATTACAGGTGAATTCTAACATTTTTGTGAATCTGAGACAAGTAAAAGCTAGCTTCTTTGTGGAGATGGACTGTTGCTTGCTCTATCTGTGATGTTGATGGTCTTTGTGGCCAAAACAGAAATGTATTTAGAGTCTAGATCTACATTTCTTCAGATAATGATGCTTCAGATGTTGAGAGGAAGAGTGGAATCAAAGAAGCATCCCAAAGAAAGAATGTTGCAGTGATGGGGACTTCAATTACCCTGACATAGACTGGTGACATATGTGCATCGCTTATGACAAAGAGGTAAATTTCCTAGATGTCCTCCAAGACTGTGCTCTAGAACAGCCGGTCATCAAATGGAACCACCTCCCTGGATTTAACTTCAAGTGGCATCCAGGACCTCGTGCGAGATGCAAGGGTTGTTGAATCAACTGGGTGCAATGACCACGGTGCTATTAAATTAAAAATACATGTAAACAGCCGCTTGCCAAGAAAATCCAACATGGTCACATTGGATTTCAGAAGAGGAAACTTCCCCCCAAACAAGAAGATTGGTAAAAAGGAAGTTCAAAGGTGAAGTCAAAGAGCAGGGTGTGTGTGTGTGTGTGTGTGTGTGTGTGTGTGTGTGTGTGTGTGTGTATTTTAAATAAATAAAAATAAAAAGTGTGTTCCATCAGGTCTGTTACAAGCTGATTAGCATTTTGCCACAGAAACTTCAGTTTTAGTTGGCAAATATCATTTTTAGAGGCATAGAGCTACCTGTCTTGAGTGGGTGAACCCAGTGGATGCAAGGGGGACAGATCCCTTTTCTTGTTGGCTCTGTGCTGCATGTTGCCACTGTGTGAAGAGTCTGCCTCCATTTTTGAGAATATAACTACCAAACCAGCTGGTAGAGATAATATCTGAGAGAGAGAGAGAGAGAGAGAGAGAGACCGTCACGCCAGTGCTGGCTCTTGCAACCCCAATTGCCCTGCCATGTGTAATCTGATAGGTGGTGCAGAGAGACCAACAGATCTGCGAGCTGCAATTGACTTATGGCTGCAGGCATCTCTATAAACAGCTTCCATCTCTGCCCCAAAATAACCCCACGTGAATTGCGTCACAAGGCTAAGGTTTCTGGCTGCTTGCAGGGAGACATTAAGTCAATGCATGGAGTCTGATTTTCAGTCGCAGTTGGGCGGCAAGGGGGGGGGAGGCTGGAACTGTGCGTACAAAAACCACTTCTGCTGGTAGCAGCAATTTTGTTCCCGTTGGCACAAGCTGATTAAAAAACTCCAAAATCTGAAAGTTGAACAATTAGTGCCGCCAGGGCTGAGCTCAGTTACATTTCAGAACTTTGCTTCGACGTGCCAGGAAAATCAAGCACTCTGTCGTGCAAGGACATGCAGGTGGCTGTGGCTCTGTAGCCTGCCGGGTGACCTTCATTCAGGGGCAGGGCCTGCTCCATTATGGCTTGTCTCTTTCCTGCTCAGTGATACCCAGTTGCCCCTTTGAGAGAATCTAGGGGAAGATCAAACTGCAAGAGTCAGAGCATGACCAGGTGCCCAGCTGCATCACTCACCCATTTGCACAATTTTACTCCCATTCCTTGGTGATGGAGAGCAGATGAAGGCAGTGAGATACTACAAGTTCCATCCACGTTGTCAAGCGAGTTCCACAGTGGAGCCAGGTTGGTCAAGTGGATGAGCCTGGCAGGTCAGGAGGCAGGACTTGGGAGAGCCTGGTAGGTCAGTAGGCAGAGCCCACAGAAAATGCTCAGTTCCTCTGGTGTACTGCATGTGCTTACATGTCCCTTTGCCGCCAACTAACACAATCCACACATATTGCACCTCGCTCCCTGATCAAGACTATCCAAATATTGCCTGTGCCTAGGATTAGGGGAGAAGTTTGGCTCAGTTTGCATTTGAAGGTGAACTTATTCAATACATGCATTCTGAAACAATATGCAACTGTCCTTCAAAATTTGCATTTCTCTGAATTTTGCAGTGCACCTTTCCAACCAAGCAATGTGTCCATTTACTAGCGTAAAATGGGCCTTAGAAATGCATATGTTGGTAACAATAATATACCCAAAAATTAATTACATTCAGGAAAATTGCTGGCGAAAATGTGCATGTTAGGCAAAGTTGCATACAAATATAAGTATATTAAAAGAAATTCACCCAAAATGCTGGTGAATTTGCATGAGGACTTTAAAAATCATCATCATCAAACTGATGTGGAAATGTGGAGAACCAAATTTAAGACTGGGAAAATGAGAAATTGAGAGAAACTGAAAAGAACAGATTCGCCCATCCTTACATGTGTCACTGTCAGAAAGCAAGAAATTGACTATGAACAGAGCAGGAACATCCTGAAAAGAAGACTACGGTTTGTGTCACACATGCTATGTCTTATATGCCCAAGGAATAAAGGGTATGTCCTGCTTTTGTTGTGCTATAGCTCAAGGTTGCCCCTCCAGACAGCAACAGTGCATCAAAGCTGGGGAAGTAGCGCAGAAGAACTAATAAAGCAGAATGATGTGTAGATGCTCTAACGTAAATCTACCGCTAATGAAGTTTTATTGCACCAGTGGCATGTTGCAGTCTGCAGGAGCCCCTTCTGTTCCCACCCGTTTGTCATGATGTGTCATCCTCCGATTGGCTGTTGTTCTGTGAGTTTTTGTTTACAAGCCAGCCAGACTGATATAGAGCTGCATAGGAAAGAGGCAGCTGGGAGGAAACAGGTGGCAGAAGCAGCAGCGAACACTTCCATTGATTATAGCATCTTTGGCTATAAAGCATCCTGAAGATGTGTCAGCAGCAGAAAGTTCCTTGAGCAACTAACAGGGGAATCCTAACCAAGAAAGAGCAGAGTGGTGCATCTGCCACCACCTCCCAAGCCCTGTCTTCTCTCACCAGCCAGGGCAAAATAAGGGGAGGCAGCCCACTCTTTGCTACACCAGTTCCAGGCTGGCATATCTAAGGGGCTCGAGGAATGAATACCCCACTCCATCCCATGTGGGGACTTCCTGCTTCCTACTGCTGGCGGAAGAACTTCTAACAGTAGCTGCCAACTTGCCTGGGTGCAAGTGGGGCCTCTTCCATAGTAGAGCCCACTCCCTCCAGTAATGGTCCTTTCAATTCGTGGGGGCTGGCAGAGAAGCAACATTGTGCCATCCTCCACCAACACAGCAGTAGGATTGCGCTCTAAAGGGTGAAAGCAAGTAGCACCTGAGCATGTGCAAAAATGGAAGTGTTCCGAGGGGAGTGTCCTGAGACTCTGGCCCCATTTGTCTCCCTGGGCCTGAGATTCTCATTTGCTCTGCTAGACTTAATGTAGCATTTCCTGCCAGAACCAAGTTTTGAGAACAAACGGAGGCTGCTCTACTGATCACTCTCGCTTAAAAGAGTGTCAAGTACACTGCAGAACAAGTTTAATTTATATCCTATAGTATCTAAATGTGTCAGATAAGCCAGATGAAGATGTCTGAATGTGTCAGTTGAGGGAATTAGCAGGCACAAGGCACTATTACCCTGTGAGGCAGGAAATAGTGGGCAATATTACCCAATTCCTGCCTGAGTTGGCACATCCAGTCATCTTTATCTGGCTTAATGAACTGCTGTGCAGGCAGCGTCTCAAGGAAGAGCGCTGAAGACATCTCCCTGTCCTGCTTTGCTCCGTGCGTAACAACAGATATAGCACACACAAGGAAAAATCAATACCAAATCTTAAAAGCAGCAGCAGCAAGTTTCTTTTTATAGAACACTGTCCCATTTGCAGTCTTCTTTTGTCCTGACCTAAAGCATCTTGTCTCCAGTTAAATTTCAAAGAGGACTGTTTGGACTAATACTTTTTAAAAGCAGAGGAGAAATGCAGAAATGGTAAAAGCAGCTGGTGGTCTGTGGTGTGTGTGCGCGCGCGCATGCACGCAAACACACACACACTGGTGAGCACTGGGATATTTCAGGGCGACATCAATCCCCACTCAATAAAATCTCTGCAAAATGAGGGCTACCCCACCTACCAGGAGACGATGCCAGATAAATCATACCTAGAGTGAAGGAGAGACTCTCCTTCCATTGTTTGTCTCTTTTAGGCTGCAACTGTATACCCACTTAGCAGGAAGCGAGCTCCGTTGAATTCAACAAAATGTACTTTTTGTAGATCTGTGTAGGACTGCGCTTTTAGGCATTTCATTTGCCCTGCTCTACCCTTTCCCAACTCCTAAGGAAAATTAGGCTGCATATGCACCATGCATTTAAAGCGCACACACCCAAATAATCCTGAGAACTTCACTTTGTTATGGGTGCTGGGAATTGTAGCTATGTGAATGGGTAAACTACGGTTCCTAGGATTTTTTATTTTTATTTTTTGGGGGAGGGGTTTGCTCTAAATAGATGGTGTGTATACACAGCCTAAGTATGTAGGAAGAGAGATAAGGAGATATAAACAAGAAAGGGAGAAAGGCAGCCAGAAGCTTCTCTTTCAGGATGTGTGACTTGTGCCTCCTCCAGCATGGCCTTGCAGGCAGAATAGTCAAGAAGCTGTGCTGCTCACCCACGGTGGGGCTGCCCTCATGGGTGAATTTCTCTAGCCTGGATCTTAGTCACTGAATGTCACCACCCTCCAGAAGTCTGAAGGTTGATTTACTGAGATAAGGAGGATTATACCTCTACAGCGATTGCTTTGAGAGATCTGGACCTGTTGTCATTTCACAATGGATGATTAAGAACACCTTTAAACACTGTGGACATTGTTACTGCATGGCAGCAGATGAAAACAGAGCCAGTTTTGAATTCCATTTGTATTATGAACATGGGAAGAAGGCGGGGAGATGGCAGTTTAAGCACAAATTATATAAAGGGCTTCTACTGGGCTGTAAACCCCAGCAGAAGTCACAAGGGGGCAGCAACAGCAGAGAAAGGGATTAAGATTGGTGGCAGGCAGTTGACTGTAAGAGAAATCTCCCACCTAGAGATATATTACAGGGAAAGCCTAACTGTCTGTTCAGAAGCAAGTCAGTGGGGATTGCTCCCAGGTAAATGGGGTTAGGATTGTACCGTTAGTAAGACTCCTTGGCAAAAGGAGGCAAGGGAAAGCATTGAAAGCCTACTGAATCTTCCTCTTGGGGTTACTATGAAGCATCGCAGGGAGGGAGAAACAAAAGTTCAAGTCAAAAGCTTCATAAGATGACAGCAGTCACAGTAGCTTGGGTAAGATAATTTATTATTATTATTATTAACATTATTATTATGCTGCTCTACAAGACTGACCAATCTGGAAGCTTCTGACAAAATGTGAATATGTTCACACTTTCATTTCTTTGAATCAAAAGGTAGAGACAGCATAAAATATTTTTGAATGTGGCTTTGACTCTCCTTTAAAGTGGAAATGCGAATTTCTCATTTTCAATAAAATGTAACACACACATACACCCTCCCCGCTTCACCTTCAGCTCTCAATGAAAATTGAGGTTTACTAGAAATGTTTAAATATAAGAACACTTTTTAAAGCAGCAACAACAACATCAAGCCTGCCATTCTTTCCCCACTGATTGTCCACCATAAATGCACAATTTCTGTTCTTTGTCAGACAGGCAGAGGTTCCAATCTCTATTAGGTAATTTGAGGGAAATGTCCTCGTGAACAGTAGATGAAAAGTAAAATAAAGCACTAGTGTAAACAAGCCAGCATTTTTAGGCCACAAAAAGACAATAGCTGATCTAGCGTTGGTGTTAATTGTATCATCTGTTACCCAAATACCTATTTATTCATTATTTAGAGCATTTCTTTTTCCTGAAAAGACTCCCAGAGAGGGACTTTAATAATAAGACAGTCCCTGCCTTCAGGTTCCCCACCTTTGCTTTACAACTTCAACAATATCGAGGGCATGTACAGGTTTGCCCAAAATGGACTGGAGAACTAACCTCTGAGGCTTCGCAGGCTTAATTAGACCCGTGGACTGTAGGTTCCCCATCACTGCTGTAAATCCTACAAAGAAAGCGTCTCATCAGCCACATAGCTACAGGGAACCTAATTATTAGAGCTGGGGGATTATGTATTTTCAGACAAAAAAAACCTTTGTGGCCTTCCTGTTCCGTACCCTTCCCTTGAAATCATTTTGTGCCACCAGCCAATGTCTCTGCCACCTGCTGATGTCTGGTAAGAAGAAAAATGTGATTTCTTCTGCCAGAAATAAGCTGACATGGGGCTCCTGAGCTTTCTAGCTGGGAAGATGAAGAAGCCTGATGGGGAAAGTAACCACAGAGTTGGTGTGTGTGTGTGTGTGCGTGTGTGTGCATGTGTGCGCGCACAAAAGACATGATCAAATTACTGGCAGATATGATCTGAAGTAAAACTGGCAGTTGGAGTGTTTCGGAGAGTGAGTCAGTCAGTGTCACTGGTAATGTGGCCCCAGTGGCCAGGCAAGAGCTATTTCAATGTGCTTTTGCTTCAGCTCCAGTTTCCACTGAATAATGCAGTAGGCACACATCCGTTTGAGCTAGCTGGGTTGTCCTAAGGAAGCCTGGAGGGTTCGTGCCCCTCCCACTCCCTCCTCATGACAGCTTTAGACGTGACTGGAAGGAGGATGACTGGCAAGCAGGCTCCTCCTTAAGTGAAGGTCAGTGCAGGCTAAAGAATGCTCCCGGGAAGGATCAGAGAGCAAGCCGCGTGCTTGTGCTGCCCTTCAAATGGATGTCAACGTGTTGTCAGGACATATCGCAAATGCAGCCTTGCCTCTTAGCACAGAAACCTGGCGAAGGTGGCATTTTCAGCAGTGACACCCAGAATGCCTTATAGGCTGCAATACTTCAGCATGCTTACTTGAGAGTAAGCTCCATTGAACTCAATAGGATTTACCTGTAATGCACAGAATTGGGCTGCATGCATTGTGTATTGGCGCCATCACTTGTGGGTGTTATTAATGTGATGTTAAAGGGGAAAGGAGCATTTCAAAGCAAAAGGTAGAAAGCGGAGGAGGGAATATAAAAGGCAAAATAAAAATACAGGTGATTTCTTATAGAGGGTGACACTTTGTTTGGCAGGAGGGGAGACATTTCAAAAAGCTCTCCAATTTGTTGTGTGTGTGTGTGCATCCATTTTGTTTTTGAATGTATTTTCCTGTCTCAGTATGAGGAACAATTCAAATTGGACCAAGAGTGCAAAGAAGCTTGGGAAGCAGGAGGTCGCTGGGTTGTAACTACTGTGTCAATGCATAGAAAAAGGACCCCCACCATAGGTCCAGTCGATGGCTGAGTACACCACAAAATTCTACCATAGTCTCTGTATTATGCTGTTACATAGTATGATACACACAGCCTTGTAAATAAGGCCACAAAACTTACTATCCTGCTGGGGACTGGCAGAGGAATGATAGCATGTTCCTCCCCTCCTGCAGTAATCCACTGTATTTCTATACCTGAAGGAGCGTCTCCACCCGCATCATTCAGCCCAGACACTGAGGAGGTCCAGCTCCGAGGGCCTTCTGGCGGTTCCCTCACTGCGAGAAGTGAAGTTACAGGGAAGTAGGCAGAGGGCCTTTTCAGTAGTGGCGACCACCCTGTGGAATGCCCTCCCATCAGATGTCAAGGAAATAAACAACTATCTGACTTTTAGAAGACATCTGAAGGCAGCCCTGTTTTGGGAAGTTTTTAATGTCTGATGTTTTATTGTATTTTTAATATTTTTTTGGAAGCCGCCCAGAGTGGCTGGGGAAACCCAGCCAGATGGGCGGTGTCTAAATAATAAATATATTATTATTATTATTATTATTATTATTATTATTATTATTATTATTATACTGGGTACAAAGTAGGGTGTCTTCCCTCCCCTAGCAACCCACTTGGTTCTGTGCTGGGCCCAGAGGAGAAACAGAATGATCTCTCCTACTTCTACCAGCCGCTTCACTTTCTTGCATGCAATTTCTTGTCACCTATGGTTACCAGGCTAGTGCTTAAATACAAGGCTGGCGTAATATCTGTGAAACAGGAATAAAAGCCACAACCAATGTCAGACATATGCAAAAGGGGGAAAGGGGTATCAGCACCTGCTCCTGTGAAATTTAAGAGCTGGTCTTCTAGTTGCTTAGACTATCAAGCTAGCCTGTTCTGAAAACCTTTTTGGGAGTCAGTATCATCTGGTTTGCTGTAGCTTTCTAAAGGAAGGCGGTTTCCTCTGTTGATTAGGCTGTTCTTCCTCCAGTTTCCTCCCTTCGTCAGAGCTAGGTGGTGATGTACAAGCAGAATATCTCCACCTGACACCATCAGTTCAAGACCCATTACAGTGGTACCTCGGGTTACATACACTTCAGGTTACAGACTCCACTAACCCAGAAATAGTACCTCAGGTTAAGAACTTTGCTTCAGGATGAGAACAGAAATCGTGCTCCGGCGGCGCGGTGGCAGCGGTAGGCCCCATTGGCTAAAGTGGTACTTCAGGTTAAGAACAGTTTCAGGTTAAGAACGGACCTCCGGAACGAATTAAGTATTTAACCCGAGGTACCAACGTATAGGTTCAAGAACCGAAAATGCAGAAAATTTTCAAGAACGGAACATTTTATATGTTACTGTGCCTTTATTATAACTTTCCAACCAGCTAATATTTAAGAAATCAAATGACTGTTCTAGTCAATATAGCATTTTCATTTGCTATGAAGTATGCAAAAAAAACTATTGTGTTGCTAGCGAAAATGGCCATGACTCCATTCAATTGACAAGCAACATTGCAGTCTTGTGACTGCCTCACATTCCGCTGTGAAAATGACCAGCCAGCACTGAGAGGAATTCTGGGAGCTTTATGTTAAACAAGGCCTCATTTATTAGGTATGCATAATCAGTCCTATTTCCATATTTGTTTCCTTTAAGATGATGCTGTGCTAGTAGTCAGATGAGCTGATCTTCATATGCGTGACAAATTGATAACAACACAGCATTTGTACAGGATTTTTTTGGGGGGGTGTTATTTGCAGCACTTTACATATAATATATGGGGGTAATTCTTGCATCAGCTGTGTAAGTGTTGCAAATTGTGGTCTGTGTTGCAAATTGAGAGAGTTTAAGAGACAGAAGGTGGGAGAGAGAGAGAGAGTAAGAGAGTAAAGCTAACCCAAGACCACCTAATTTGGCACATGTGAAATTGACTTGAAACATACATGCACTTCCTTTTTCCTAACACTATACACAACAGAGAGTTTAGGACTGCCCCTGTTCACATAGATAAGGGTTTCAATATTAAACCTTCAGTATCTTCTAGGAATAAATAGTAAAATACCGTATTTTTCGCCCTATAGGACGCACCGGCCCATAGGACGCACCTAGTTTTCAGGGGGGGGGGAATCAAGGAAAAAAATATGATCCCCCCCCCCGCAGCTCTGGGAGCAGCGGGCAGGCTGCACGCAGCCTGTGTGCTACTCCAAGACCTTCTCCCTGCTTTTGCGGGAGGTGGCGGAATTCCCCCACCTCCTGCAAAAGCCCACAGGAGCCCCACGTGACTCCTGCTGGCTTTTCGACCAGGAGGGAGAAGGGACTGAAACGGCCAGTCAGTCCCTTCTCCCTCCTTGGGGAAAAGCCCCCAAGAGCCGCTTGCTCTTTAAAGGGTGCACGGCTCCTGCCGGCTTTTCTAGGAGGTGGGGGAATCCCCCCCTCGTAGAAAAGCCAGCAGAAGCCGCGGAGCCCCTTTAAAGAGCGCACGGCTTTTGCCTGCTTTTGCGGGAGGTGGGGGAATTCCCCCATCTCCCGCAAAAGCCCAAAGGAGGGTTGGAGAGTAGCGGGAAGGCGTCGCGCACCTTCCTGCTACCCCCCATCCTCTGGGGCTGGCGATGGGGGAAGCACTGCTTTCCCCACCGCCAGCCTCGAAGCCGGGTTGGAGAGTAGCGGCAAGGCGTCGTGCGCCTTCCCGCTGCCCCCCATCCTCTGGGGCTGGCGATGGGGGAAGCGCTGCTTTCCCCCACCACCAGCCTCAAAGAGCAGACTCTCCTGGCTTCAGCGGAAGCAACGCGAAGCCTCCGGAGCGCAGGCTTCGGAGGCTTTGTGTTGCTATCGCTGAAGCCAAGGAGTCTGCATTCGCCCCATAAGACGCACACACATTTCCCCTTCATTTTTGGAGGGGGAAAAGTGCGTCTTTTAGGGCGAAAAATACGGTAATATTTCATTTCATTTGTTATTTATTTGTATAATAATGTATTATTGTACAAATAAATAACAAATGTATTTTTTTTTGTGTGTGTGTGTTTACTATTTCACAGGATCTAAATCAGGAGCCAGGTATAATATGCAAATACAACGTGATGACAGGACCTCCCTCCTGTTAGCAATTGTGCTGCAGCGTTCTGCAATAACTGCAGTTTCTGGACCAAGCATCAGGGCAGCAATCCAGTCTTGAAATCACGGGTGCCAAGACTACTGTGATCAAGCTATCCTAGTCCAGGAAGAGTCAATGCTCTTGTACCATCCAAAGTTAGTAATAGGTAGCCCTAACCCAGGGGTTGTCAACCTGGTCCCTACCGCCCACTAGTGGGCGTTTCAGGATTCTAGGTGGGTGGTAGGGGGTTCTACGGCACAAACTGAATCGCTCCCACCACCGAGCACTGGTGGGCAGTAAGGAAATTTTACCATCAAGAAAGATTCATTAGTGGGCGGTAGGTATAAAATGGTTGACTACTCCTAATCTAGCCATTAAGGCCACCTGGGCCTCCAGTTACAATGCTAGATCCCAAAGCACCCGCAGATGGCATATCTGCTTCTGCAACCCCATCCAAGGCAGGCAATGTCTTAAGTTATCAGTCACAGGACTCTCCCCCCCCCCCCAGCACTTTCATCTTCCTTGGGTTCAGGCTTATTTTCTCTCATCCATCCCACTGCACAGTGTCTCCTGATTCAGATGTTGTGGAGAAGCAGAGCTGAGTATCATCAGCATACAGTAAGGACCCTGCCCCAGATTTCCATGTTGTTGTTGTTTGGATAACATTTTATTAATTTCCCCCAAATAACAAAAAACAAATAAATTCACTTTTAACAATTTCTTTTTAAAAAAAAAAAAATATTTATTGGATTTTCACAAATTATAAAAACACACACGATACACAATACAAACATACACACACAAAAAACAAACATGTATAATTTCGAATCCTTTTTTTCTTAAAACTTACTTCACCAACTTCCCCATACCTCCCCTTTCTGCATTCCAATTCCCAAATTCATTTCAGCAAATCCTCCCCCTTAATTTTGTCTAATTTTTCCTTTTCTTTTCTTTTACTTAGTCTTTTACAGCTGTAATCCCTTACTTTCGATTACCACAACATTTTAGCACTCATTAATTTTACAATATTTCTTAAGATAAATTTTAAATTTCTTCCAATCTTCTTCCGCCGTCTCTTTCCCCTGGTCTCGGATTCTGCCAGTCATCTCAGCCAGTCCCATATAGTCTATCACCTTCATCTGCCATTCTTCCAGACACTTTTAACAATTTCAGCCATAAATCTTAATTGACTTCCCTCCACTCCCCCTCCTGGTTCCATAGGCGCCGACTCCATGGGGCTTGAGGGGGCTCGAGCCCCCTCAAAAAATTTTTTGGGGGGGCTCAGCCCCCCCAATAATCTCGGGCGGGCGCCCTTCCAGCAGAGCGCCGCCGCCGTCCCCCGCCTCCTCCCCACTGCTCCTTCGCCAGCCAGCCAGCCGCGCGCCCTAATCGGAGAGCCCCGGCCGGAAATCCCGCGAGAACAGGGGAATCCCGACTGGCCACACCTCCCAGCCAGCCAATCGGCTGGCTGGGGGGCGTGGCTTGCCCTATTTAGGGCCGGAGCCACTTTATTTGCATATTCATGAGCTTATTTATTATTCATGAGCTTTCCCGGGCCCCCCCAATATTTTTTCTAAGTCCGCGTCCCTGCCTGGTTCCATTATTTTACTCTTATTCATGCACGTCCTTAACATCTTATATTCTTAACAATCTAATTTTTAAACCTTATTCATCTTATTACAAGTGACTTTTAAAAGTTCAGCTAATGTAAAAGCCTATACACAAAGCTCACAAGATTATGCTTTAAACATTCCCCTTATATAAAAGAAAAAAGAAAGGAAAAAAACCAATGTCTTTTTGAGTTTCAAATTGTCTAATGTGTCCTGCATATTCACTGAATTATTCTACCAATCTTCTTTATCTTCTTTGGCGGTGGCTTCTACCTTCTATAGGGAAGGGCCATGCCCCAGATTTCCCAATGACCTCTTCCAAAAGTTTCATATAGAGATGCCAAAGCATTGGGGAGGCTGAATAGTAGTACTCTCCCAATGCTGTTCTTTGGGCCTAGTCATGTAAGTAGGATTAGAACCACTGTAGCACAGGGCCCCTAATTCCCATTCCTTGAAGCTGATCCAGGAGGATACAAAGCATGTGGCAAAAGCCACATAGAGATTGAGGCTCATACACTTTTGGTAAAGATAATTCATCAGGGCAACCAGGGTCAGGTCTGTCCCATGGCCAGACCTGAACCCAGACTGAAATTAGATAATATGTGATAGCCATGAATGCCTGCAGCTGCCCCTTCACGACCCTCTTAACCACCTTACTTAGGATGGAGTATTTGTGACTGGTCAGCAGTTAGTCCAAACAAAAGGGTCTAAGGCTGGTTTCTTTAGGAGTGGCCATATCACCACCATTTTCAAAATCACACTCAAGAAAGTGTTCATCACACTCTGGGACCAACCAGGAAAACCTAGATTTACTAAGCCAAGAGGGTCAGGGGTACAGAGGGCTTGTGGTCAGACATATAGCTGCAAGCATTGTGTCCACATCATCAGGCTGCGTGAACTGAAAATAAAAATAAAAATCCCATAACACATCACAGACCAGCACTGGATATTTTGACTGGAACTGCAATGTTATCACATTGATGTTGAGAGACTTTTATCTTCAAAATGTGCAGCCAGTTGATCACTGTGGGTCCTCAAATGCTCCAGAAGTCCCTCTCCCACAATGAATGTCAGCAGCCTCTGGACCTTAATAAATAGCTCAGCCTGCTGGTTGCTAGAGAATGCAATGCAAGCTATGAAATGTGCCCTTTTTGCGACCCACACTGCTACATGGTAGGTTATGGTATGGGTATGTGCACTAGCCAGAATAAGACTTGCACCAATTGGGCTTTAGCCTTCATCCAGCTTCCATCATAACCCATGGCTCCCTGGGCTCCACAGTGTCAGAGACAACACTCAGAGACAAGACACTCACATCAGCAGGAGCAGTCAGCCCCCAAATGAGGTGTTTGGGGGCAGGGTGCAACTGCATTGGATCTGTTGGATCCAAAGCCCCACAGATCTTCCAAGGGCCCCAGTCCTTGCTCACTCAGCTGGCATAGTGAAAAAGACCCCTCCTTTCCATCGTGGCTGGCATGAGTTGGCAGTATTTGGAATGTGCTCGTAGATCTACCACATCACCATCACCACACATGGGCACACTGAGGATTGCTCTGTAGATCACACAAAGCTTTATAAACTGTGAAAACAATATCAGCAAAGAATGTACGTGGTGAATGCCCCACATCATGTAAATAGGTCAAGTTATCAAGAAGGTCATTTGTTTTTATAAAGTTACAAAATGCACCACTACAGCTGACAATATTGCTAGCAATAGAAAAACCAAAATAAAGCCAATTATAAAACAAGTGTTTGAGACAATGAGTTTTTAAAAAGTATGTAACTAGGCAACCATGCAGCTTCAAAAAGGGGAATTTTCACAGACCTTGTCTGGCAGCCCTCTAAATAATAAATAATCATATTAACATCTGGAAGATTGTGTCAAGTTCCATATGGCTAGCAGTTCCTCTTCTGGACTTCCTGCAAAATACTTGTGATGTACTGAGCAGTTGTATGAACCTTCCTCAATATTTAAATCATGCATTCCAGCTGTAGTTCCTCATGGAGGCTGGAGACTCATCTTGCACAAACAGCCCAGAAAAAGGACCCCTTAGTGGAAGCAGGGCTTATAGTGACCAGGAAAACAACATAAAAGAATCTGCAACACAGAGGAAAGAGGACCTTTGCGCTCCATTCCCAAGTAAGTACTCAAAGGTAAGCCCAAGGGATGCTGAGAAGAAGTATGCTTATTGTAGCTTTTGCCTGAATCTTACTTATGGGCATTTCGTAGTCAAGCAGGGAGGGGAGACACTTGGCTTTGCTCATGTTTTGTTCTGTGTCTGTGTGTGCCCTGTCAAATAGTTTATCTGCTGTTATGTACTGAGTTGAATAGGATCCAAACTGCAGCAGTCTGATTGGTCCTAGAACAATGCAGCAGTATGATTGGTTGGCAGGAACCACCCAATCCTGCTCCAGATAGAAGTGAATCCACAACCTGATTGGCTTACAGTAGAATTCCGGAATTAGCCAATCATGTGCAGCCCATTGTGTAAATAATGTATATAAAGCAGATACTGTGAGGGGACTTTTATTCATTCCTCCTCACCACTATGAGCTGAATAAAGAGCATGAAATCACTTTGCGACTCTGAGTATATTTCATCTGCCTTGAAAGTTAATACCTTATCTAAAAACATCCATATGCATACGTTACATCAGAGTCATAGAGAACCTGTGGCCATTCATGACCATTGATCATGATAGCTAGGGCTGATGGAGACTGCCTCCAGTGTAAAATAATTGGAGAAGAAGCTGCAGTATCAGGTTAAAACTGCCTTGGACACCTAAGTTTTGGATGAAAGGGGCTAGTTATATTATTGTTGTTGCATTTTTGCTGCCGGGGAGAATTGCTTTTGGGGATTTTTGTTTACAGGTGCCAGAATAACGTAGCTGGCTTTGGGTGCTATGCACCTTGACTTGGGGTGGAGTGTGGGTGGAGTGGGTGCCATTTGCTTCTCTGCCTCAGGCAGTAAAATGTCCTGGGCCTGGACATGTCATCCAATTGCTGCCTAGTCTTAACTTATAAGGGTGAACCCAAAGCAACTTTTAAGGCTGATCAAATATGTTGTGAATGCCTAATCCCAGTCAGCAATCCTAATACCACTCCTTTACATTAACTTAAATTTCTCAGCAGTTTTACTCATTAGGCAGCCCCTTTCCTATGTGAACAAGCCTGAATGGATAAAAATCAGCACACAAAAATGGGAGATTTGGCTCTCCCAGTTGCCTTTTTCTAAAAAGGCGAAAACCTTCCTGTTAAGGTTTATTTTCTGCGCTCAAGTGAGAAACGGCTAAAGCCTTTGTATAACTGATCTGTTATGCAGAGATTGCTCTGCAAGCCTTTAAAATATTTATTTTCTTCTTTTGAAAGTCAATTTACTGCTGGCGGAAGGTGCTGGCTTCACTTCCCCAGAGACTGGAGCCTGCTCTTGATCAGTATTCACAGAACTGAGGTGAGTACCAGCAGTGCTTGTTCCTCCATCACTTCCTAACAATGCGCCTCCCCTGAAAGGAGTGCCTCTTGTTTATTTGTATTTACTTATCTAAGACCATTTCTTATACTGCTCAATATATAAAATATGTTTAAGCAGTGTAGGCAAATATTACATAACTATACCATAAACCCATCCATGCAAACTACTGAGAACAGCAATAAAAATACTAGAAATACAATAAAGCATTAGAACATACGGAAGACAGGATTCAGGGAAAGCCTGGGGGCAGGGAGGGAAGCTGTCTTTGAAGATGCAGGTAATCAGTGGTAATGATGGCAGAGGCGGCATCATAAAAGCAGCCTAATGCTATGCAGCAGTGGTTCCCAATTAGCTAATTACTGAGGACCCCCTATTTTTCATAAGCCAAGACACAAAATGTGGGGTAGCCCCTAATAAGCAAAATATTTTAGGTATCCTAAAAAACAACAGACCATAAAATCTGTGATATTACCATGAAAAAATGACAAAAAAACGGTAGTTGGTGGGAGGCAAGTGTAGGGGCCATGTAGGGTGTGTTTATTGCAGACCGCAGTAAGAATCAATGATCCAGAGGTGTTCTCCAAATTCTGGACCCCGAATACAAAATTCAAGACACTTTAATAACATTCTCTTTACATGGTTAGCTCGTGATCCCTTTCAGAAACATGACTGGATAACAGAACATGTGGACAGCTTGTGGACTCCTTACTGGTATACAAAAAAGCACGCTCCTGTCTTCTAGCTGTACCATGGCAACAGATAGCTCTGAACAAAGTTTATAAATTCACTATTCTTCTGTCCCGTGAAAAACATTGCATTTTTGGTAGTCTGTTACATGAAGCAGTCAGTTTGGAGCTTCTGGTCTCTTCAAGGCCACTTCACCTTTCTTGTATGTGAAGCTGATAAGCGATGCCCTGTTTGTTAGCAAAAAGACAGGTTGAGGTGCATAAAAAATCTCTGCTTAGCTAGGTATATACGTACTTTTATGCAGGACAATGGCACAGATACATTGTGCCATTGTGGTTGTGACTGGGAACATATTTGTGCAGGCTTAGCACTTAGCAGGCTGAGGTCAGTTGTGTATCAGAAACATGTTCTGTGACAAGGTGAGAGCATGTCAGTATAGGGGTACTCTGTACTTCACCTTCCAGCTAGCCTGAAGGAACTTGGCAGATCTCCTGCGTTCCTAATCGGCACAACCTCTCCTTGGTGTCCTGCTACCTGCTGACAGCGGACTGTAAGCTATTGTTCAGTAGAAACTGATTCAAAGCAAAAATATTAGAGCTGTGAAAGCAATGTATGAGAGCAATGTATGCTCAGAAATGCCTGCCTGCCATATTGACCTCGGTGGGTCTTAGAGGTCATGACATTCACCTGGGTCCCAGGTAATGACACTCAGGTATCACTTCTACTTATTTCCGAGATAAGCTATGGCTGCTATCAGCCTTTGCCAGCTCTGAAGAGACCATCCACTGGGCACTCCGTCAACTGTTTCTCCCATACAAATAAGCTGCTGTTAAAGGATGAAGCCAACATTGCTCTAGTTTTTACATCATACACCTGATCTTTGAAGGCTTGTTTACAGAAATGCCTAGTTAAGGCTCCTCCAGCAAAGACCCATGAAAGAGACCCACAAGAATGAGACATTTGGTATTTGGTAAACAAGAATGACCTTTCTGATTCATTTAGAGCCAGCACAGGGCTTCCGTAAAGCCCAACAGGGGAAGCAGAGCTCAGTTTCTAGTGTTGTGGCTTCAGAGGAAGAGAATAGCCACAGTAGCCTGCCTGGCAAACTGCCATAGTCTTTGGAAAAGCATGTTCCTCTGTGCCTCTTACTGTGTATGTCTCTGAAAATAGTTTCAAATAAGAGGCCTTGTTCTGTAGCTGAACTGCACAGCTCCTTGTAACAGCCTCTTGTGTTCCAAAGGCATCCGGGATTCCTTGGCAACCGAGTGGCCCCTTGCCAGGCACCCATTGTTAGTCACTCGGTGGGTTTGAATGAGCTGCATTGTGGGGGGAAATTCACATTCATTATGTTGAATGTGGATCTGTGCTTCCATTACTGCTGCAGGGAAGAACCAAACGCTGGCTGAATATAGTCAACAACAACAAAATAAATGTAGGCCTCTGTCAGATGTTATGCATAAAATGTATTTAAACAGCCTAAGTGCCAGACTTTGGCTGTTAATAGTAGCCAAGCAAGCAAGAACGTGAAGGTGTTGCAGCGATTTCTAGGGATGTAAGGAGCTGGTGACTTCTGTCCCATTCTGTGTTTATCATAAACAGTGCTATTCTACTGACATTCAGCTTCTACTGAAACCTACATTATTCATTTCACTATCCACTATGCCTGAAACTAACATAATTAATTGTGTGATTAATTTTGATGGAAGGGAAATGTCCAAAACAATGCAGAAAATAAAATAATTATGTGTGTAACGTTTGCAGTCTAACCCCCCGCCCCATATTTCACTTCTGTGATTTCCATTCCTGACCTCAAACATGCACATTGTGACAATTTCCACTCCCATTTCCAATGAAGTTTCTGACATTCCCAACTTTTTCCTGGGTCTTATTCTCCATGGATATTTTCTTTTCAAAGTTTTATTACTTTGGATATTACCTTCCAATCCTTTGGAAGGGAGGCTGATTATATATACCCTGGCCTTTGGCACCTGATGTGATTTCATTTTTTGTAATTCTAAGTTTTTAAACTATTTTTAATATTGTATTTAAGTTGTTGTAACTCTCCCAGGATCCTTAGGTTGAATGGGGATTTATTATTATTATTATTATTATTATTATTATTATTATTATTATTAACCTTACAGAGGCCAACAACTGAAGGAAGCTGGAATAAGTTAACAGAGACTAGTATAATAATTAATCCTTCACTGAGTATATCAGTCCAGTTTCAGGTTCAAATGTACCCCAAGAAAACCATACAAATAAAACACCTGTGAGAAAATATTAAGCATGACATCATTTGCATGTAATTAAAAAAATCCTTAACATATCTGCAAAGTAGGGTCAATAATACCCATAATGTAAAATACATAAGGCTACTACAAGGATGATGTGTGGGGTCTAGTAGACCCCACTGTTTTTAAAACATACAGCAACATACTGTGCCATTAACATACGTATAATTATTACACTTGAATAACAGTAATCATGAGTTGTGAATTACCCATAACAGTAGCAACAAATTTCACAGAACCACAGAATATTGTACTCCAGCAGCTTGGGCACAATTCACCACATTTCACAGCTGCGTGAGTTGGACAGGCAAAACATGAGGCCCATTGTTGATGCAATTTTCTTTCACTGTGTCACCCACAGAGATGGCACTTGCCCCCTTTTTTGGTGCCAGCAGTGGCAGACCCTACCATTTCCAAGGCTGCCTTTCTCAGCACCCCAGGAAAGCTGGCTATGTCCCTAAACTCAAGCCAGGTTTGGTCAGCTCTAGAAACAAATCATCTAGGAAGTTATATTGGGGTGTTCACAACACTGTGGGCTGTTCAGTTTCTAAATAAAAAGGGCATTTATATAGGCAATCCCTATTATATTTGTAAAAGCCAGAATTTTCTTTTAATATATTGTTATGAATGTGGGGGGTGGAGGTGGGCAGGGAACCAGCAAGGGTTAGAAAGGAATCCAGCCTTTTAATTCCAAGAAATAGCCAACATAGCTTCCTGGTGAGGTGATGGGAGATTAAGGTGTTTGGTGCAAGATGGCAAATGGGTGCGGCCCCCTCCCTCAACAGAATAAGCCAGAATTGAGATCAGAATTTGGGCAGGAACGTGACCTAGAACAGTGTTTCCCAACCTTTTTTGGGCAAAGGCACACTTGTTTGATGAAAAAAATCTCGAGGCACACCACCATTACAGCCCCGTGACGTCAGCGCGCAGCGTCACGCCGGGAGGGACGCACGAAAGTGTAAGTTTCAATTTTTTCCCCTCCCCCTTGCCGGGGAACCTCCAAGCTTTGGGGGTGGGGGGGGAGGAGGCAGCAAAGCGAGGCAGGAAGGAGAGCGCGGCTTGGCTGGGTGAGCTTTGGCAGGGGCAGGGAATGAGAGCCGCGAGGCGGGCGCTACAGACGGAGGCGCTGCCCGCCGAGCTCGCAGGCAGCCAGGCAGGCAGACGGCGAGAGCCCCGCGCTGGGCGGCCTCTCCTCGCCGCCGCCGCCGCCCCGCCTCTCGCCGCCCAACTCGCCCGCCTCCCTCCAGGCAACATCTCGCGGCACACCAGGCAACATCTCGCGGCACACTAGTGTGCCGCGGAACAGTGGTTGGGAAACACTGACCTAGAAGTAAGGCAACAAGCAGGAGAGAGTCAGAGCAATGTTTGATTTCTGTTTGAATCCAAGTCTGCAGCTACAGGAGAGCTTTAGGGTGTTAATGCTGTGAACACCTCCATTGTAGGATCAGGATGTATACATGTGTAAATAATCCATATATCACAATGGCACCACAGTCTCCGCTGTGCCTCATTTCCAAAAGGAAACACAAACCCTGAGTAAGTGCCTGGAACCCCTGGAATCTCGCACCGCTCGGAGACTGGGGTTGCATGCAACAATATTTTTACTGAAATACCAGCTGGAAAGTCACACACCATCAAGACTGAAGATACTCAGAGCATGGAGTTGTAGAAGGCTAACACAGAAGTTTTACCATTTTGTTCCTTGCTGTTGGGTATGTTTGTCCCCGCCTTGGGATTGGGTCTCTAAACTGGGAACCTGTTACTAAATTTGGAATCTGTCCCTAAATGGCTATTGGAAGGATCCTTCTTGTCATAATACCAAGTGGAGGGTTAATTCTTGGGCACCTTTCACAACTTCAGGAAAACAGGCCAGAAGCTCATTGGTAGTAAACAAACAAAAGAAAAGCGCTGCTGGATCAGATGAAAGTCCACCTAGCTTAGCATTCTGTTCCCACAATGACCAGCCAGATGCGTGTGGGAAGCCTGCAAGCAGGATACATGTGTACTAGCACTCTCCCACTTGTGTTCCCCAACAACTGATATTCAGAGGCATAACTTTGATATTGGAGGTAATATATTTCCATCATGACTAGTAGCCAGGGATATCCTTACATTCCATGAACTGGTCTAATCCCCTGTTAAAGCTATCCAAATCACATTCTGTGAGTGGCAAATTCCATAGCTCATCTGTGCACTGTGTGCACTTCAACTGTCGGCTCTGAATATCCCAGTATTCAGCTTAATTGGAAAACTCTGGGTTTGAGTACCATGAGAGCAGCGTGGAGATTCTTTCTGTACACTTGTCTCCATACCAAGCATGTTCCCCAGTTGGCAAGAATTTCCACAACACAGAGGAGGCCATATTTCACCCTGCTGGTAAACCAAGAGTATGAACTGCACACCTACTTCAACCAGTGGAAACAAGAACTGTATACACAGCCAATAGAGAAATACCTCGCTGTGATGATTCCCTTATCAATGAAATTATGGACCCTTCGATGGAATAAGTGAACACATCCCTTTGACTCTATCCTTCTTGCATGGCTGGGTGCTTCCATTCAGGCCCAGATTCAGAAGCGAGGTACGCCACGGAGAGGAGAACATCCCAAATGGGAATACACAGTTGCTGTCTTCTCCCAGCTGTTGGTGTCCTTCACACAGGCATGCCAGTGACATAGAGCTCTTGTCATTTGCCTCAGCTTCAGCAACAGAGCCTAAGAAGCTAGCTGCTGACTCAGTGCTTCTTATGGGCATCTCTCCTTAACAAGTTCTTGACCTGTGCTTCAGAGGAATTGGAGAAAGTAATTCAAAGGGTAGCACACCAAGTCTCCTTTCTAAGGAGACACACAGAAACCACTTCGGAGCCTGCTTCACCACCTCCTGCTTCCATCTACCATCAAACCTCCTGGGAGAAGGATCGTGATGACCTTTTTATAGTTTGATATTGTTTATTATATTTTGGGGTGTTTTTTTAAATATAGTTCCATTGGCTTGGAAGAATCTGTATCCTGAAAGGCAGGGTACCGTATAAAGAATTGTAATAAATAAAAAAGAAATGAACACATCCTTGATCAAAGCAAGCATGCCTAGTGTTTTTTCTTTATGATGGGGGACAGGGGGATATTTCTGTAAAGATGCCTTAACTAGTGATAACTCTTGGAAAGAAGCTGGTTCTGTGAACATCCTTTTATTTTTCTGGATATTTTGTGGTTTTCTGTGACTCTAGATATTGTCAGGATCTAGGGAAGGGCTCTGGGTGGCCATATTTAGTTCCAGACCTGAAGGGTGAAAGCTCTGCCCCGGGATCTCTGAGCTCAGGAAGCATGGTGGCTGGAGCCTGAGAAACAGCCGGCAGAAGGTCTTATGTTTTTCTTGTGATTACACTGGAGGCAGGCTTCACCATATACTGGTTTTATTGAAAGTAAAATGTATCAACCTTTATGAACGTATTGCTGAACCTCTTGTATAATGTTCCTGGTGAACATTTTCACACGACCGCAGAAACACATTGTGGCCTTTTGCTGAGTTTTTGGGTGGTTGCTTTGAAATTGTTCACCTACTCAGGAAGCATCGTTCTCACCATGTTTTGATTTCATTTGGCATCTGCAGGGAGTCAAATTTGGTTACGTAGTGTTGTGACATTATCCTATTCACTCTTAGATTCAGGGGCATTGTGTGGGCATTGCCAGGGGGGCTGTAGCTCCAGGTGCATAATTTTTGAGTGGGTGTGAACCAGGAGCCCCCCCCCACTACAGGTGCCCCCAGCACGGCTCAACCCAGTGCCCCTCTCCGCCCACCAAGGACCCCATCAGCTGGGTGGGCTTCCCCCTGTGTGGGCAGGCAGGTGGCTCAATATGGCCCTGCTTTGATCCAGTGGCTGTGGGGTTGATCCTGTGGCATCGGTGGCGACAGCTGGGCCACCCCGGGCACCGGAAACTCATATGTATATACCACCCTCTCACAAAATATCAGGGTGGTGCAAAGCAATATAAAAACAATTTGAAAATCAGTTTCAAGCAGGACAGAATACCATTCCACAGCATGGGTCCAGCGACACTAAACGGCTGACTTCTGGTGAAGGCCAGTCCAGGCTCTGTGACATGAGGGACAGCTAACAGCATTCCTCCAGATCTCAGCGATCTGGCTGGGATATGAGGGCTCAGGGAGTACGTTTCGTGGAAATAAGTTATGTGAACATGTTTTAAATGAGCAATTACAGTCAAATTGTGAGAGCAAAAAAGGTGCAAAGACCGTAAGTGATGGGGGAAGGGCATAAGACCTGCTATTAACCAGTATTGGTCATTGCTAAATTATTCAAAGTGTAATGAAAAGAAGAGTGGTGGTTTTTTAAAAAAGTAATTTATAAACATACAAAACTAGAAAATTACATGGCAATTTAAAAACAGCATACAAAATTACAGAAAATGTGAAAAGCTTGTGGTAATTACAGCAATTATATACAGAGGGAAAAGAACTGCACTTAAAACAGGATTAAGCCAGGGAAAATGATGTAGAGTTATTGATACCCAAGTCTTTCTTATGTGCAGAACCACTGGAGCCCTACACTTCACTTACAGGGAAGCTGTTAATTGAGCCTAACAGTAACAGTTTCCATGCAAAGTCTCCACAGGAAAAGAGCCTTTTCAGTGGTGGCATCATGGCAATGGAATGTTGTCCCCGGAGAGGCTTACCTGGTGCCTAAGTTGATGCTATTTTGGTGACAGGGGAAGAAGACCTTTTTATTATCACAAGACTTTTCTTCTGATTCAGCTTTAGTTTGATTTCTCCCCTTTGCCACATGCTTTTATGCTGCTACATTTTCTTGCTGTCGTATTGTGTTGTATGTACTTTTAAATTTGCTTTAAAAACTACAATGGGATAACATTGTTGTAAGCTGTCCTGAGAATCTGGTCAGCCTATAAACATTTAGACTAAAATAATTAAAAGAAAGAAAAGAAAAGGTGTATATATTATATAGCAATTGCATAGAACCTTTGACCCTCCACATATTGTTGAACTGCAATTTCCTATTACCCCGACCAAGCTTGCCATGGCTGATGGGAGTTGTAGTTCAGCAATATCTCGAGGGTCAGAGGCAAGCTTCCCCATACCTATAATACAGAATTGTGGCTAGATTTCTAATTCACTGCAGTTTAACAGTACCACAACCACAGTAGGCTTACGGCATATATTTTGGGAAGTGTGTTTTCTTTTCCAGCTTTACATACCAGTACCGGGTTTTTGTTTTCTTGCTTTCAACAAAGCTGACAAATTATTGGCTCCGTTCTCACCTCAACCTGCCTCCCAGCTCCCCCCCTCCCCCAATGGCTGCCTGTCTTTATTATGATTTGGATTGTGGCGACGGCTACATGGACATGTTGACTGGATTCTTAATCACAGGCACTTCATCCAAGTCAGAGAGGCTCATGAGCCAGCCAGGCCTTGGCACAGTCGTGAGAAAGGCAGAAACCCAAAGGATCAGATGGCATTAAATGTCGTGGTGCTGTGCTCTCTAGGAGACAATATGTCCTAGAGCCCAACCACACACAGAGAGGCACGCCATTCCAGAACCGTCATTTAATGCAGCTACTCCGCAGGAGTACCCCAGAGACGTGACATTAACTCGGTCGCTCTCGATTTCAGAGGCACAGCATTAGCTAGGCTCCCTCCATCCAGCGCTCCTAGCAAATTGCTAAGAGGAAGAAACTGGCCGAGGTGGTTAATAAAGCAGAAGAGATGGAGGTAGAGGCAATCGTGGGGAAAACAGGGACAGCGAGAGATGGGGGTGGGGTCGCATAGGAGAGATGTTGTGAGGTGATGGACAGAGAAGAGGCAGTGTGCTGGTGACACCTGTGCATTTGTTGGAAACACATGCCTAAGGGTGTGTGTGTGTGTGTGTGTGTGTGTGTGTGTGTGTGTGTGTGTGTGTGTTTGCACAGGCAGCTTAATTTCCCCCTCTTCCTTCACAACAGGATCTGGAGAGTTTTAAGGCCTGAAAGAGTCAGCAAGTTGTTTGTTCCAACCATCTGTCTCATTTCCCTTAGCAACAATTTGTCCTTCTCTTCTCCTTGGTGAAGTATCTGAAGCAAAGTCTGGCTGTTAACCCCCTCCCCCTCCCAGTCATTTTTGTGTCTTTCTCACCTCTGTTGGCTCTCTTGTAGGTCATTCCCTATATATCCCATACATAGATCTGTGACGTCTCCTCTCCATCTGTCCTTTGGGTATGATGTACATGCTAACATTCTGGGGGCGTGATGCTGAGAGAGGAAGCAAGTACATTAACATTCTGAGGGAGGCAGCTTTGAGATGTGCATGAGATGTACTTGGAGGTATACAAACTTGGTATAATCTTGCTGTGCATTGGCCTCGTTCACCCATCAGATTCAGCCGCTCTTTAAAACGAACTATGGTTTAATTCACACAAGCAGCGTGATGGTCTACTCTACTCTACTCAAAAGATCTCACAATGCACCTCCCCTGTTCCTGGTGCGCTGTGGATGAAACGAGCCAGAGTGTGGTTTCTTGTGTCAGCTGAATTAGGGTTCGTGGTTTGTTTCCCTCCCAACAAACCACAAGTGGTAACCAAAGTTTGTTCCCGATTTGCTGCTCATGGCTAGTTTGAGGAAAATAAAACCACGCGTTCAGGATGGGATGGCTGAACAAACCACAACAAGACTCTGGCTTGTTTAGTTCTTATTTATTTATTTATTTATTTATTTAGGAGTATTTATATCCTGCCTACTAACTGACGTTTACAGGGTGGCTTACAATATATTTTAAACACAATAAAATAGACAATGATGCAGTAGTCACTACAGAAGGGCAAAGGGGTGCATAAAAACATCCCCCCCCCCCTGTTCTTTGATGGTCCAACCATGATGGCCATTCTGCAGCTGCCTCTCATGGCCTAGAATGGATTGTTGAAGCAGCTAGATATTAGTCTCACACAGGCCAAAGCTTCCCCATTGCGTGGCTGCTACTGTTGTCTCTCCCAGCCTCAGGCGGCAGGTGCAGGTGGTCCTGGGAGAGCAAAGATGTCCCAAGCCTCCGTCTCATTCCTCAGATGTTCCAACTGCCCAGTGACTCCACCACCCTGCCTACAACCATGAAACACAACCTAGGTCATTCATTCAGCTCCCTGTATGCTAATACTATTGAGCTCGACTCATTCTACAGCCTCAGTTAAAAATAACATTTTAATGAAGGGCTTGTCTACACTCCGGCCTTTTTTATCCAGGATTTTTCTCAAGGCACAACTATGCACAGTGTAGCCCCTGCTCCTCATGTTTGTTGAAGAAGGCTCCAGCTTATATCCACAGAGCAAGAAAAGATGTTCAGACATTACATCACATAAATACCTTGGGGGTCATTGCTGATGTCACATTTGTTTGTTTGTTTGTTTGTTTAATTTGTATACTGCCCTTCATCTTTAGATCTCGGGATGGTTCACAACATAAAAATACAATATAAAAGCACAAAATAACATTATAATAACAAGAACAAAACCCCCCATAAACCAATAACCCCCTGTTCAGCTGTAGCCAACTGCTGCAGCCTGCTTCTGCAGCAGCCATTCTGCCATTTCAGTGTCAAACCATGCATTTATGGCACAGTGCAATTCTTGCAAGTGATTTTTCTTCTTTTTTAATAGTTCAACTTCGGAAGGTGAAAGACATCGAAGCCCTGCCCTGTGCATCCTGAGTGACATCCCAGTAAGGTCTCCCACAAGATAGGCATGTGTTAGGTGCAAGACCATAGGGGATATGGCAGACAAATATTATGTAAGTCAGGCTTCGTCAAACTCCGCCCTCCAGATGTTTTGAGGCTACAGTTCCCATCATCCCTGTCCACTGGTCCTGCTAGCTAGGGATCATGGGAGTTGTATGCCAAAAACATCTGGAGGGCTGAGTTTGAGGAAGCCTGAATTGTAAGTAGTGAAATGTAGAACCAAGAATAATTAGGATGACCTTGAAACACCCAAGAGTTCACTTCTAACAATAGTGTGTATGCAATTTGGAGCAATAAGAGAAGCCAGTGTCTAACATCCTCATTAAACTATGTTAATTATCTGAGGGAAATGTCTTAGCAGAAAAATTACAGATTTCTGTGATATTGGACAATACCAAAGGGAGAATGTTTTTTAAAAATATATATATACTTAAGCCTCTGTGGCTAGCACTCTATGTTTAGCATGACTCAGAGTTTGAAGAATAGCTAAAGGATCAATTTGTCTATAGAGTTATTAGCAACTGGTGTGCTCTGAATTACCAAGTGCGGCCAGTAGAGAAAACTGGTTAGAAGCAAAAAGCCGGGGAACTATGCATAATGTAGGTAGCATTGCAACTGGACTTGCAAAGATTTTACTGCCCTGCTCCACTCCAGGCATCCAACAGGGGAAATCTAAAAATGCTGTTTGAATGATTAATACCTTCTTACTACCTTCAGCATCATAGAATCAGCCAGTAGTTCAAGAGCATGAATTTATGTCTGCAGTGCAATCAGACATTTTCCTCTTGAGAGTAACACAATTTAAGAACTGCAACAGACCATTCTCAAAATAAGTATGTTAAGTAGGATAATAGGAATGTTAAGACCAATGCTCTGGAAATATTATCAACACCACATATTTAATGTATTAGTTCAGTAGCAGAAGATTACATCTAAATCTATATAGAAAAATAAAAAGTCTCATACAGATGGTAAAATATTATTTGATTGCAGGGAACGAAGCTGAGTTGAATCCCAAATCTGTTGCATTTTAACCACACAAGCAGATTACTGGACTGTATAAAATAAAATTGTGACAGTTACTCGTTTTCCTGTAAACAAAACAGAAGTAAACTATCATTATGAGATTAATATGGATGTTTAAAATCAGGTATTGTGAGAAACATGCCATTATAATTCATGTGCCTATGGAAGGAAACATAGAATTAATGTACCAAAACAGAGAGTGTGGTACATTCACACTGATCAGCTTTAGCATCAGAACAAGCTTTTTAATTCAGACCAATGTCTTGAGAATTTTGAAATACAGAAAATACTACCTTTGGCCATTTCTGCCTCACTGTATTTCAATTTGAATTTGCATGCCTCTATACACATCGGAATGGCTTGGTGTGTTTTGAAATCTCCTATTTTGTATACACACCATTGGGCGGAGACAGGGTCAGCTTCATCAGGCGCTTTAAACATTTCCACCTTTTCCCATGCAAGATCAGTAGCCTGAAGCCCCAGGAGAGATGTGCTCTGGCTGAAGCAAGGCTGAGAAAGAGGGAGGACATCCATCATGGCACTTCCCTTGTCTGCTCATGATGCTTATGAGAAATGAACTATATGAAGTTTGATAGGCACAGGGAGGAATACAGGTGAGTAGAGTGCCAGAAGTGAATGATTCCAAAGTGCAGGTAGGAAGTGGAATTACACACACCTTGCTGATGTCATAGACTTAGGACCGCCCCAACACATGTATTCTTTGTACAAATCTGGGATTCATTCACCACACATTGAACAATGTTTCCCAGTTAGAAACTGAATCAAAATGCAGGGTTCTTTTTAGCAGAAACTCCAAGATGTCTGTGGATCCTGACTAGCATTGTGTGCACATGGGCTAAAACAAAAACAAAAGCAGTTTGGAACGCCCTGGAGCTAGATTAACCACGAATGTGCACACAGCACAATAACAGTAAACTATTCCTCTGGAAATGGTTTCTGCTGCATACAAAATCGGTTGCAACAAGATTTAACATCTGGCAAATGGCAGGAAGAACATTACACGATTTACTTACCTTGGCTAAGGTCAAAGGTCACCACACTGCATCGATACCAAGCTATAAAGTATGACTGGAGTTTTAAGTAAATGTTACATAGCAACAGAAGTACTCATTGGAGTAGGAGTACTTGCATGTAGTTTTATAATAGGAGCGGTGTTTCCCACAGCTCGCAAGCCTCCCAGCTGTCAGTCACATGACATCAGGTGATGAGTGCCAGGACTTCAAAGCAGCACACATGGCTTGCAAAGAGCCCTGTGTTGTGCTTTAAAGTGCTGCTGGACACCTCAAGTGGTGACTTCAAGTTTGTCTTCTGCAAGAACTGGCTACATGATCAAGTTGCCCATGGAGAACTTGGTTGCACAGCCTATCTAGTGGGCTTGGAGTCACCACCCGTCAGCTGATGGGATGGGACGTCCTGCCTGCTTTTGACATCAGGTGCACTGCCAGTGGGTGTAGTTTGTGTGAAACAGTCTTGTGGGCCAAATGGAGTCCCTTGCTGGGCTGAATTTGGCCTGCGGGTCAGGTTTCCGACCACTCTTTTATACTGATATATTTATACCTTACATATTTTCAAAAGCAGTTAGTTATAGAAACATATTTCACAGCTGTAGAATTGCCAGGGAATAAAATATTTTATTTCCAGAAAACAGCTGTAAGGGCAGGAAATAAAAGCTATAATCCTTGATGTAAGGTGATAAAAGCACAGTTCTATAGCATTTATTCAGGACACAAATTGTGGAACAGCATCAATATTTGATCCTGAAGTTTTGTACAATATTAAAGTACAAAAAGAAATTAAATTGCAACTGGCAATATGACTTATTGAAGAAGAAGAAGAAGAAATGACACAGTCCTATAGTAAGAAGCCACAGCAGGGTGGGAATAATTCAGAATTGCCAGCAACAAGTGGCAAATTATTTAATATTGCTTGAAGCAAGTGACACAAGTGTAAAGTTTGATAGGACTGATAAGCAGTGACAGGTTTGGCCTCTGGCATATACAGGCTGGGATAGTGCTTTATTTCTATAGCTGCTGTGAATCCTGTTGCTGTTGGTGGGCTGAGTAATGGAAGAGGTACTTGCTTACAATGACCACTGTAATGGAGCAAGTTCTAAACTATAACCCAACACCTGGGGGAGGGCAGAGGTGGTTTTAGAGCAGTGTGACCAGTCCAGAGCATTGGACGCTGAGCAGAGTGCCTGGTAAGCACTTGCCCAGGTACAGGAAGGAGGTGTGAGGGCTCTGTCGGGGGCCTAGAGCAGTGGCTAAGGAAGGCTCTCTGGCACCTGGTGCGGGGTGTCGAGGGGCGGGGCAAACCACCCACAGGGGTGGGACAAACTGCCTGGGGCACATGCGCAGCACTGATACAGACGGTGCATGTCCGGCGCCGATACAGACTGTGCTCGAGGTGCCCATAACAACAGCGCACCCTAAGCTGCCCTACAGTGAGTGTAGCCCTCGACCGACTGCCATTTTGTCATCCCCCTCAGGGTGACACCCAGGGCGGACCACCCCTTCCTACGCCCCTGGCCTAGAGTCCTCCTGCCTCCTTCCCAAAATCTAGTTAGTAGTTGCTCAGCTTTGGGAAGGAGACAGGAGGACTCTAGGACCCTGACAGAGCCCTAACGCCTCCTTCCCAAAGCCCAGCATGGCGGGAAGGCTGGGGGGGGGGGAGGCTGCCAAAACTGGAGCATCACCCAAGACTGCAATTATAGATAATTTTAGACTCGAGACTTAAGAGATGGTCCTCTTGACATTGTTATCATTATGTTTATTACTTTACCCACTTCAAAATGTGGTAAGCCAGTCCTACTGCATTTGGCAGTAATCTTGCTCCTTCTGCTAGTGATGTTCTGGTCTTCTGCCCCCAGAGTTGAGCCCTGATGGTGCCACTGCCAAGACCTACTCCAGCAGTTTCCTAGAGTTGGTCTGAATGCTGCCCCGTTTAAAAGAGTTGCTTTATCTGCTCTGTATTTTAGATCAAGAAAACACCAGTAAAAGCACCGGGGGGCGGATATCAAATCCACACTAATGGTTTATAATACCATCTCATAGGGAATTACAGAATAGTCACCAAGTATGGGGTTGGAGGCTGGTAGACAGTAGACATCGTTTACAACTTAATTTCTTTTAAATATAATTTTCGTATTTGTTTTGCAGAAGCAAGAAAACAGGCCCAATCTGATGTTTTCCTGGTTTACCAGAAGATGGCGCTGATGAATAAGTGTTCCTTGAAACCTTATTTGGTACCAGCGTGGGTGGTAGAACAAACAGGTAAAAAGCTGTCATTGGTTCAATTTCCACTAGTGAGAGAGGCAGCAAGCATTCAGCATTTGTTATGTTTTTAGCATGCAAGTCACAGGGCTGTGCAAGATTTTGTGCAAACCTAGTTGACAAACTAGTAGCAACATGCGACAAGACAGCAGCCTCTACACTGCAAACCAGGCCGTTCGCCAATCTTGGCTGCTGCTTAACAGAAGCAGGCAGAAATATAATCTTTGGCTCCTACTGACTCAGGCAAGCAAAGTCCTCCAAGCAAGGCACATTTTGTAGTAGGGAACAGCAACAAGCTAATTTCTCTTGTTACTGATGCCAGCAAGGAAATCTGCCCGGGGTGGTTTCATGGAGAAAGGAGGTTGAGCCTTATCAGAGGGCTTGTCTATTGCTGTCAAAAATTATGTTCACTGCGGGCCTTCAACAAGAAGCCAAGGAATGTGGAGGATTCCGCCTGTGAATCACTAGCAAGCTCTGGCAGTGGAGGATATATTGTGCCTGTGCTCAGCCCTTTCTGAGGGCCCTGTTCGTTCACCTCACTAAACTTGACTATGTCCAAAAATATTATGGTGCTAAATGCAGAAGAATGAGTTAGCTTATCACATGAGTTATCTTTTTTTTTTACTATTATATTGTTAAACAGTACTTTTTGTTTCTATATGTTGAAAAACAAACTTTATTTAAAGGAACCAAACGAACGAAAATTCAACAGTTTCTGTAAAATATTCATAGATATACATAAAATATATACCATTTCTTTTGTGCAAAACTGTCAATTAACTTGTTGTCATTGTGTTAGTTATTCATTCATTCATTCATTCCCTGCCCTTCATCCTAAGGTCCCGGAGTGGAGTTGCATCTTGCAAAATTCAATGCAGAACTTTTGATCGCTGAAATTGCTGAACAAATTAAACGTTCTTGAGATATAGTAGAATGTAAGTACTCTCTCTCTCCCCCCCTTTTAAAATTATTGAATGACCTTTAACTGGTTGTATTCACAACTGATAAAAGAGAATTACGTCACAATGTGATATCACTGATGTAAGGAACTTCTCTAAAATGTATGCTGGTTTGGTTGGAGTACATTAGGAGGCACTAATACTTCTGAATACCAGTTGCTGGAAACCACAGGAGGGGAGAGTTCCCACAGGCATTTGGTTGGTCACTGTGAGAAGCGGATGCTGGACCAGACAGGCTATTGGCCTGATCTGGCTTGCTCTTCTTGTGTTCTTTTTGCATTATCAACATTTGGAGGGCATCCCATTGGCTACCTCTGCCTTAAGATTGATGCTGGTGGTAGCCTGGAGGTAGAGTTCTAATACCAAGGCCACCCATGGCTTCACATTCTACGCTAGCTTTGAAAATGTGGTTGTTGTCTCATGTAAATAGAATTTATTCCTCACGGGGGGGGGGGGGGGAGTTCCAAAAACAGACAATGTGAACAGTCTTCTTTGAGCAGTCCTAGCAAGTTCAAGATGCAAAGATGTACACTTATTCTGAATAAAATTTCATTTAAATCAATAGAACATTAAGTAAATGTGATTAGGGGTGGGTTGCAATGCTGCAAAGAGGCCTAACAGACACAAATAAGCCACCAACACGCCTGGAATCTCCTAAACAGAATTCCCTTTGGTGACTCAGTGCATGATTTTGTATTCTTTGCTGTGGTGCTTTTATTTAGCAAAACCTGCAGCAGAGGCATATGTAAGCAGTCAAGTGCTGCTTAACAAATGGGCCCTTTCCTTAAGGAACCAGACAAGAAAAAGTCGTAAGTTGCACTGAACATAAAATGCCTGTGTAGTAAAAGGTACTAGTCGCAATAGCATCCAGCAGTTACTGCTGTGTTTATTCCCTGTTTATTCTTTATGTACACTATAACGTAAGCAAAACAGTCTACCCCAAGGAACATGCCATCTAAATCTTAACAAAAGGGAGACAATGGAAGGACAAGAAGGGAGGGAAGATAGAATCATGGAAACTATGAATGCAGTTAGCTTAGTATTTCTAGGAAGTGAAGGTTAAGAGGTTGGGCTAAAGTCTTCCTGGAAAATGTATTTTGAAGAGAGATTTGACAGGAAAGAGGTGGCATAAGGAGCTGGCAATGGTGAATGGGTGGAGTTGTTTCAGATTGCAAACCTATGCACCCTTATCTAGATTTGATACTTGCTTCTGAATAGGAGCTAAGATGCATCTGGTTCCAGGCAACTCATTCATCCCGGATCTTAATTAAAGTGGGCAATCCTATGATCACACATAAGTGGCCTGCCAAGGTGGTGGAACTGAGATATACACTTGGGAGAGGAGGGTGGGGCATAGGCCATGTCTTATTTCTTTCTCCAAATTCAAACTGGAAAACCTCCTTTTAGCTTTTCCTTCCTGTCCCACTTCCAAACTCTGATGGACACTACAACAGGAAGACAGTGAAAAGGTGGTAAACTTTCCTTCAGTGGAAGTTTTAAGACACAGGTTGGATGGCCATCCATTAGAGATTCTTTAGCTGTGCACGGGGGATTCTTGTATTGCATGGGGTTGGACTAAATGACCCTTGGGACCCTTCCAATGCTACAATTCTATGATTCCGAAGAGTGGAGAAGTATTCTAGAGCAATAAGCACCACTTAGCTTCTTCTGTTAAGTCTCTGGTTACAGACCAGGTTAGTCAGGCAAAACCACAGCGAAAGACCCATTCACATGAATCAAGGCAGCTAATGATCTGTTCTAGGAAAATGATCCCACTGTCTTATTTCTGTCTAAAAGATGTATATTGTTGCTGTTCAAATGCTTTCCCTTTTATTCAATTAAAGTCCTTGCTTTTTAGTCTGCTGCATCCAGATGGTAGTTTCTTCCAGAGTTAATTTAGCACTTAAACATTTATCTGGAAGTGGAGATAGCAAAGTATCTCAAGAAAGAGGGAGGAGGGTTGCTAAGTGAACAACTTGTTTCCAGAGTGCTACTGGTGTATTTTATTGTTTATTGTTCATTTTAGTTATTAAATTTGTATACTGCCAATTGGACTCCCTACTTGATTGAATAAACATTTCTTGTATTGTGTCACACCTCTTGACTGTTAAAAGTGAACCATTAAATGAATATTTCTTGAAGCCCAAGCCTGTACTGTTAAGCTACTGTTCTGCATTTTCATCACAAACTTCTTGTGGACAATTGCCTGGACGTCACTATTTTGTTGATGTGTAACTTATCCTTTTATTAAAGACTTCTGAAGAACTGTTGAAGGCCAGCCTTCCCAAATCTTTCGTTGCTGATTTCTGCAGCTCTGGGCCCTCCCTTCCTTGGCCTTGTCATCTGTCCATCCCAAGGGACTCACATTTCCTACAGAAACTGACAGAGGATGAGCATGTAAAACTGCATTCTGGATTTCTGCCCCTGGTTACTGGCACAGAGCTGCAGGATAGCACTTACTTTGAAATTATGTTTTCCTGGTAGAGGATCATCTGTAACTTGTTGTCATAGATGGGGTGCAACCACAATCCTCCCTGCCTCCACAGCAAGAGAAAGAAAGAAAAGTAATAAGCAATTTCTTTCACAATTACAAAAACCAAAGGCAAGTAATTGTACTCAATAATTATAACTTGGAGTATTATTTGAGATGATTGGACGAGTGGGAGTGACTACCTGCCTGCCACAAGAGGGGATTGTGAAGTGCCTAAGGTGGGAGGTTGTAGTTTTGTGGAACCCTGGGGCATGCTCACAGAAGCTGAGGGTTCCATGGAACTCTGGGTAAAAAAACCAACCCTGTGCTACAGAAATAAAGTAACTATTTGTGAATCTTTCATGAGGCTGCCAAGTATTTGTAAATCTTTCAGGAGGCTAACTATATTGAGTCAGGAGCCAAAGAGAATCACGGAACATAGAGCACATTACAGCAATTCAGACTGGATTGTAACCAATGCATGTGTCACTGAGGGAAGACCTCCACTGAATGACTGCTGTTCTCAAAGGTCCACTGAATTTGGGAAGCAACTTGCAGGGCAATATTATATTATTATATAGATGTGATCAGAACTGCAGGGCCACTGAAGTGGAACAAGCATATGGAAGCTCACTGGGAACTGTATTTTAGATCCTGGCCCCTGGGCGTGCTTCCTTGTTCTCAGTCAAGCCTGAAAATTCCTCAAGACACAAGGAACAATAAATGCACTGGATTATTTCACATTGTCAAATGACAAATGTAAGTGCATTCCTTATGCCCTTGCTGCTCCTTCTTATGCAAACTGACTCCACGAAACAAAAAACTAATTGCACCAGTCTGCCACCACTCAACTCTCTCCCCCTCCCCCTTTCCTACTGTATTGTTTAATTAATGCCAGGGCTCTGGAGTGAAAACTGTTTTTCATATCAGAGCTAACCTCAGATTTAGGAGGATAAACAGGTTTCTAAGCATGTGCAGAGAGCTCTTCCTTCGACACTGAGAAACCACTGCTCCCCCCCCCCCCCATTATTAAAGAGCAAGGGACATGGCAAGGATTCTAGACAGGCTCGAGCATAGCAAAGAAAAACCTCGTTTTAGGAATTTAGCAGCGAAGGAAGGCTTCTCTTTCCCCTCTCAGCACCCGCCTCTCTTTGCCCCGAGGTGCGTGCAATCGGCCGCCCCCTCCGCCCCCGCGAGGCCTCCTCTTTTCGCCAGCTCGCTTCGCCAGGCCCACGCTTCCCGACAGCAGAGGGCGCAGGAAGGCCCCGCTGTCGCCATAGTTACCGCTGGGTGCGTAGCGGGACTTACGGAGCTGACGCAGTGGGCGGCCCGTCGGGCGGAGGCGGCCCTGGCACGAGCGGAGGCGGCATTAGAGAATTGGGGCGGCGGGGTGCGGGGTGGCTGCCGAGCCCCGGGATGGAGGCGGCGGCGGCTGCGGCTTCGGCCCGGTGGCGGCGGCGGCGGAGACGGCGGCAAAGGGGTGAGCGGCTGCGGGAGAGCGGGGTGGGGTGAAGGGAGGGCGGGTTCCCCCTCTGTCGCTGCGGGCGAGGAGTGAAGGCGCGCCCCTGGCATGAGCGGGGCGGGAGGCAGGCGGGGCGGGGGGCGGAGGACACCTCCTCGCTCCTTCGCGGCGAAGGGAGGCCGTTGCGTCTCCCGCGCGGGAGCGAGTCGAGAGGCGCCCCTGCCCTGGCATATGGCAACGCGGCGGCAAGGCAGCGGGTGCCTTCGCCTGCCCGCCCCCGCAGCGCCGCCGCTGCCAGAGGTGGAGGGCCCCGTTGCCATGGTGAACGGGGAAGCATCCCGAACCCCGGCACCGCCGCTCCGCCGGCATGGCAGCAGGACGGGTAAGAAAGCAGCGCGCCCTGGAGCTCTCCTGCTGCCCAAAAAGGTGCCCTCTCCGCCCGCTTCCCCTGATCGGGGAGGGGACCGTGCGGGGCACAGCCTGCGGCTTGGAGCGGAGGGAAAGAAGCAGGACGTGGGGGCGGAGGAGGAGGCGGAAGCGCATCCTCGGGTGGCTCTGGCAATGGCTTTTCATGTGGCCTTGGGCTGCGTCTCCCTTCCTCCCCCCGGGTCCGCCCAGCGCCCTCTGCCAGGACTAGGTCGGGTGGGCTGGTTGCGAGATTCATTTGGGCGTCGGGAAATCGAGAAGCCGGGGTTGGGGCTCCCGGGTAGCAGGCGCAGATGGATGTGCGCGCGCGTGCTTGCGTGGAAAGGAAGGAATTTTGTGGCCTTCGGCACAGCAGTTTTGTAACGATCCGTTTTTGCTGAATGTAATCTGGACACTCAACACCACGGTGGTTTATGTTGGGCTCATGCTGGCCCTTGGCGGAGCTGGCGGTCTGAAGCTACTTCCTTAATATATTCTGGTGTTCCTGTCTTGGATTGCAGAAGAAAATGTCATTCGCCTTTGCATGTGCATTATGGGGGCTGGATTTGTATTAATAGGCATTTACTTCGCAGGAAAAGGGGGACTCGTTCTATATCTTGAGGGAGTGGGGGAAGGAACTGGTCCTTTATATCTGAGTGGGTTATCTCCACAAGAACATACCTGCTGGGCCTGAATATCAGGCAATATTATCACTTGGTGCAATCTGTTGAAAGTTGCATGTGCTCAGATTACATTGAAATGTAATGAGACCTAGCAGTATGCAGTGTGATCCTATGCATGTTTGCTCAGAAGTCCTTTTTAATTCAATGGATACTTCTGTGTGTTTAGGATTGTAGCTTTAATTCCATTGACTTGCACAGAATTTAAGCATTCCTCATTTTGATAGGACATTGTGTTTATGTTTGGCTTATTAGGTTTGGCTTAGTTCAGTTCAGTTTATAAAATTGTGAATTGCATCCTTTAACCAGTGGAAGCCCCAAATAAACTTAACGAACAATAAATAAAATGCAAAAAATACAATATATATGAAAGTATTCCTTAAAACAATAGAATGCAAACACACCGCAGAATTCTTCCAAAATATCATCTAAAGAATAAGTATCCCCATACAAAACTAGAATTGACACCAAATGACCACCAAAAGCCAGGTCACTATCCAAATGCCCGGAAAAATAAATATGTATTTGCCTGACAGCATGACAGTGTCACCACCAGAGGAATATTTTCCATAACTGGGGGCTGCCCAGAAAAAGCCTGTTTTCTTGTTACCATGCTTTGGACATCTCTTGGAGGGAGTACACAGAGAAGAGACTCAGATTGATATATTTATTTCACAGGTTTACAGGAAGCTGCCTTATCCTGAGTCAGTCGACTGGTCCATCTAGCTCAGTACTGTCGACACTGACAAGCAGCAGCTGTCTAGGGTTTCTGACGGGAACATTCCCAGTCCTGCCTGGAGATACCAGGGATTGAACCGGGGATCTTCTGCATGCAAAACATGTATTCTACCATTGAGGTACAGTCCTTTGTATATATTTGTATCCTCCCTTTCCTTCAAGAAGCTCAAGGTGGCATACATGCTTCTCCCACACCCGCTTTATCCTCACAACAACCTTGTGAGGTAGGCTAGGCTGAGAAGCTGTAAGTGGCCCAAGCTGAGTAGGGATTTGAACCTTAGTCTCCCAGATTCTAGTTCAGCACCCTTATTCTAGGATCCTGGTAGAGTCATATGGAGGGAAATGGCTATAATTGTCTAGAAGTCACACACTGAGATCAGAACAAGACAAATTTTGGAACATACTGCCTCAAAAGCCTTACAGACACAGGCAAAAATTGTTAAAATGGAATTGGGGGATAAGCCTATAGCCAGGTTGCAACTATGGTGTGTGTTTCTACACGCTTGTGATCTGGACTGGACAAGTACCCACTTGAGGGGCATTTTATATTAATATTACACACGCTTATTAAAAGACGCAGCCAACGATCTGATTGTGGATGTGTGAAGGATGCCTGTGGGAAGGGTGGTCAAATGGTGAATGTGTTTTAAGACTTTGGAATACAGTGTTAATGGGTGGGTCGCTAATTCAGTGCACTGGATTATGCCATTTCTTTGGATGATGTTTTGAGGTATTCCTAGAGAAGACAGTGCTGCTCACAGTGAAAATAGATAATAGATAGAGCTGCTTTCTATGAGTGTAAATGGGTAATGTTTGATATACTAGTGATTTCTTTGATCAAGTGCTCCCCTTCCCCCTTGTTTGATGACCTGGCACAATTGCTTAATTCTGCGCTGTTTCTACGAAAGTCTTGCTAAACAGAGCAGGTCATGAAATTCAATGTTTTAATAAATAATTGAGAGTATTCTGAGCACTGTGTGTGCTATGATATCAAGGCTCACAAACCTTCTGATTAAGGAATGTGCATTTTGTTTCATTCATCTGTTACAAAGACATCCTCGTGATAATAATGAGCTTAGTGGAACAGATGATTTTTGCCCTTTTTAAGCAGAGAGGTCATACCGTTAAGGATTGTATTGCCTATTATGCTATATTCATGCAAACTAAGATTAACAGTACTTATGATACTTCTGTTAGGCCTTGCAAATTTTGTCCCTGCTCCATCTGTAAAATAGCACAGGTAAGCTCCTTACTGCCAATAGAATCTTATTATGTTGATCAGAACTTCTGCTGAAGGTGAGCTCGGAAGACAGAGTCCTACCAGGTTCCCCACCCCCCTTCCACTCGTTGCAAAGTGAAATTGTATTCAGCACTGGTGGTGAAGCTACAGCCACTAAGTCCACAATAGGGCTTTGGTAATAGTTTTATTATATCGGCTCCAAGCCATCCCATACTCTGAAATTCAGTGTTCTCCATGAGATGAAGTGCATTTTCAGCTGTTGGATGGGCCTTATTTAGAGTGCTTTACTTCTGTATTGTACTGTGATGTAAGTAGAAAAGTTGCTTGCAAGCTACTGTTGGTCTTATTGATCAGAGCCCCACCCTTCCTTCTTTCATGCTGCCCATTAGCAATACCACGTCATATCTTTGACCATGTTGTTTCTTCAAAGAAAAAGACAATTTATAAATTTCAAAAGAAAATGGTGCCATGCATTGCTAAAAAATTGTGCCATTATCAAGGTTTAAACTGTTCTGGGTTTCATCCCTGCAATAATCTATTTTCAGTATTAGGGGTGAGCCCTCTAATATGTGAAGAAATAAATAAAAGTGCTTCTGAACATGTACTTTTACATTAGTATTAAGTTACTGCAGTGGACACCCACCCTTAGAAGTGAGGAGAAATGGATTCCAGGGCAAATGCCTTTACTCCCATGCAGACCTTACTACCCCTGCACCAACTCAGTTAATAAGATGTTTGTGGGGGTGTTGCAGTGTTAATACTGCAGCAGAGACTGGTCTGCTGTATGAATCGTGCTCAATGTGGGAAAAGGCACTACTGTAAACGGAGGCAACAGCAAACTTCAAAACTATTTGACACTTCAATGCTCATAGTTCTGACGTCACCAGCATGGCACTCGTGGGGACAGTGGAACCACTGTGCCCTCCCCATGGCAGCTGTGGATTCTCTTTAAGTGCTGTCCTCACTGCCCCTTCATCATGAAGTGACTTCCCCTGCCATGAAACATACATGGAGTTGAAGGAGGAGGTTGAGAGCATTAAAAGCTTGGAACAACATCTTAGCAGAAGAAAAGAAGAAACATACCTGGCTGAGAGGATAGGAGGGCAAGGGGAGCAATCTGGGAGACTAGAGGGAAGAAAATGTAGCACCTGGGGAGGAGAAAGTGGGGTGACTCAGGAATTGGAGGAGAGAGAAAGGGAATACTCCACTTGGAGTAAAAGCCATGGGATAGGAAGAGTTGCTCTATTTGTCATGCCTGTGGATGCCCACAGCAATTACACCAAAATATATAAATGAAGTTGCAGAAGTGGTGGTCAGACTGTGCCTTATTTTCAGGGCTTAGCTTGAAAAATGATGGAGTATGCAGCAATGATTTGGCCAAGCTTGTAATGGAAAACAGAGAAGTGTGTATTATCAGGCAGTTACATCTCTACAACACTTCTACATTTCTGAAAAAGTGATTGCTTGTACAAATATATAGTTGTTTGCTTCATCACACAGACCTCACATACTGATTTCTGATACTATACTCCAGTGTAATAGAGAAGTTACTGCATTTTATATTGGGTAGCAGGAGGAAACTTCTGTGTGGTCAGATTGTGCAGAAAATGCTCTGAAGTGGTGGCAGCTGGGAAATAATAGAATTACAGGATAGCATAAACTCCTGTATTGGTAAGCATACACCTGGCATAATTTGGTTTTTTCATTGGTTACTTTGGTTGCTGCTAGGCAGTATCTGTATGGTGAGCTGTGTTGGTAATAATGTATAAGTATAGCTGAAAACATTCCAGTGGTTTGAAGTATTCAAACTGTAATTTATTCTGTATGGGAACAAGGAGTTTTGCTCACAGAACCACTGTTTAGAATGTGTTTGTGCAATCTGTTAGATAGCACATGTGAAATCTTAGTAAAAATGACACCACTACCATATCAGACTCATTTTATGAACTACTCATGCAGCATTTTTTCAAAAAAAGAACACAAGCAAGGCTACCACCTTCCCTTGTGGTAATGGTACACTGATTTATGAATCTCTTACCTTTCACCTTAATTCTTAGGTCTTTGACAGCGACACATTGTCATCAATGTTGAAACATATCTGCCCTTCCCTAGGTAGGTAGGTATGTAGGTAGGTAGGTAAGTAGGTAGGTAGGTAGGTAGATTATAGATAGATATACATCATCCTAGGTAGCAAAGCTTTCCTCCTCTACAGCATGGTGACTGTCATATATTGTGAATGTATTGAATATGAGTTGGGGGTAGTCTACTGTAATGGCTGAAATATAGTTGAACCATGTGTTGTTAGCTGGTAGTGTGATTAAGCTCTAATAGTCTTTAGGCCAAAGGAGCAAGCTACTGCCCACACATACCAGAAAGTCTAGTATTTTGAAGCAAGCCTTAAGTAGGCTATTCTCTGTCTATTAAATGCAACCAATCACTTCACAAAGCTTACTTATTATTTTGTAATCCTAATAAAGATATTGCCCAGCTGTGGATTTTGAAGTTTATAAAACTTGACTCAGGAAAACATACATGGAAGAAGTCTTACTGGAAAGTGTAAATAATCACATGCTTGTAGCAGGAACTACTGACTTAAAGTTGAAGAGTCATGTAAGTAATCTGATAATAACTGTTGAAACGGATGTTTAACTTCTCTATTGGTGGAGCTTAGTGGAGAGTAAGAAAGCTGGTTCCTCAAATGATTACAAATGATGGTTTTCATTTTAAAGAACTGAAAACAATTGTGTAATTAGGGAGAATAATCAGCAATGTAGATATAATATCTGGGTACATAACTTTCTGCTATTGAATCAGAAATAATGATGCTAAATGAGTACAGATAATTACGTCCCCCACCCACTTTTTGTAAAAGAAATATTCCAGAAAAGACAGGTTCAGTTATTGAAATGAATTCAATGTAGCACTATGACAATCTTTCAGTCAGTGCAAGATTCTCAGCTTGCCAGACGGCATAATCCCCCCTCTCTTCTCCCTGAATGCTGTTCTGGGGTTCCTCATGACACCTCCCCCCAGCCAATTTCAGGGGGGAAAGCCCTGTTGCACTAGTGGATATCCTTGGGTGGGCTTCTGCTGTGTGCTAGTTGAATCCTGCCCATTATAGTCACTGTACCAAGTTTTGTAAGAAGACGCTTCATTTAGTATGTGTGTATAGAGTATCATGTTATTTGAGACTTTTGAAATGTATGTATGTAGATTTGAGTGTTGAGTTACAGTTACAGTTGCACTTGTTCATGTGTTGAGTAATACAGGAAACAATGTCATGATAGAGGGGCATTTCTTTGTCACTCAGTAATGTTGTAAATGTCTCTTAATACTGAAAGCTGAAAATACAATTTTTAAAAACTTTATCTCTCCTCCCTCTTTCACACATATAATCTACTTTCAACAGAATGCTATGGGCAAGAGATATGCCAGTGCTTATCTGTGAAATGTCTTAGGGTTCCTTGTGAAAATGAGCAACAGATTGTCATGCAACCCAAGTAACATTAATAATAATAATTATTTTTTATTTGTATCCCGCCCTCCCCGGCCGAGGCCGGGCTCAGAGTGGCTAACATCATAAAAACAACACAATAGGCATAAAAACAGACATCAGTTAATTAAAATGCAACTTAAAATTAATTCAAACAAGTTAAAATCTGGGCAGGTGGCAATTATCAGGTTGGAATTGAGAGTGGTTAATACTTGCAAGGACCAACTGTTTCCACTGATCATACATTACAGTCTGAATGAGGATATCTTCGCAGTGTTGGTCTCCCAGAATGGGAAGCTGACAACCTAAGTTTAACCATGTCAGTTTGGAGGTGAGTCTTAATTTCAGTGAGACATGCTTCCTTATAAGTATACTTAGGATTGCAGTCACTGAATATATCATCTCCGATGCGTTCTAGTCAGCATCATGGTCAATGGGAGTTGTACTCCAAAACGTCTGGAGGGCACCAGGTAGGGGAGGATGAAATAGATTGAGAAGCTGGGCCAACTTTTATTGATTATACTATGGGTGTGGGTGTGTGTAAGAATAAACGTCTGTCTCTCAATGATAGAGCACACATTTTGTATGCAAGAGACCCCAGGTGCCATTGCACAGACTAGTCACTGTTCTACCACGTCTTTCACAATTAAACTCAGATCTTTAGAGCAGGGGAAACACTGTGAAGGTAAACAGCTATGCTATCATATTTAGTTAGTTCCCATAGGCACATCTATCTTTGTGATTCTGTGTGTATACAATGGAGATGTAGCGTAACATGTGCATTTGGTATGGAACATGTAAGTTGATAAGTGCTGCTGTAACTTCTATCAGTACTTCACATCTGTGTGGTATTCCCTGTACCTCAGTCCATACACACGTACTTCAGTGCATGTATAATGCTAATATATAATATTGCCATGCCAAGGCGTATGCATACATGCAATATATTGTACTAGTTTATGATGATCCAATATTTCTCAAGCAGATGGGTCAGTCCATGTGAATAGGCTATTGTTCCCAGTAGGCTTTGTGCCAGTATGTAACATCTTTTGGGGGCAAGTGAGCCATGGAAACAAATGCTATGGAGTTTATAGTCTTCCTTCCTTCCTCCCTCCCTCCCTCAGGGTGTGGTTTCTTTGATGTGAATCAGTGCCATGTGCCATGAACATCAATGGGAACTGCTTGAAAAACGTGAAAAAGCTATTTTGTCTTATGATTGAATGGCTTCTTACACATCATGCCAAAAGGAAGCTTTGCAAAATAAGAAACACACTAAATTTGAATACGTGAGTTGTTTCTTTTCAAGAAGCCACGCTGAGATGGCAGATGCTGTCTAACTAGTTTTGCTGGAAGGCAAGCATTTAATAGGTTTAACATATACTGTAAGGCAGAGGTTTTCAACTTTTTTGAGTCCATGGCTCCCTTGACCAACTACCTTCTTTCTGCAGCACCCCTATGGGACTCAGGAGCCCAGTTATGTCACCCCTTGCCTGCAGAGCTGGCAGCCTCTCACCCTTTTTCAAACACCCTCCCTTGTGGAGTGTTCCTTCAGCCCCCTCTCCACTCTCCTTGGGAGTCCTCTAGGCAGCCACTGCTGCTGCCCCTGGTCTCTGAGTTGCCCTACCCCACCCCAAAGATAGGTGCACCCTCACACTGCTCCACAGGGGCCTTGGAAGAGGATTCCCCCAGCCTTAGTGGCCCAGTGAAGAGTGACCAAAGGTGAACATGGGGCCAGCACCTTACCTTGGGAGGTAGCAGTGGCAACAGCGAGCACTGCCGGGCCTGCATGGTGGAAAGGCTCACCTTCAGCACCGGGCACTCTGTTCCCAGGCAGGTCTTGCACACAGAAAACCCAAGAGAAGCCAGTGCAACGCCTGTCTGCCTGTCCGGCCTCCCACTTGTCTGACCATTCTCAACAGTAAGGGCTGGTGGGCTGGCTGGCTGGGCTCCCTCACCCACTTGCTTGCTTACTCCGAGGCCTTCTCAGCTTCTGTCGGCCAGTACCCCCTGGTCAGCCCCAGAGGCACCATTTGCCTGGGGAGCATGTAGCCAGGGCCGCTGCAACAAACACTTGTGCAAGCCTTTGGGAGGCAGAGACGCGAGAGGGCATCAGTGGAGGGAAGAAACGAGGGACAGAGGCCAGTGTTGCTCACGGCACCCCGACCATCATTCAAGGCACCTCAGGGTCCCATGGCTGGCAGACTGATTGAAAACCACTGCTGTAAGGCAACTGAAAGCTAATATGTGCAAAAATATATGTGACTCCCACTCTTTCTTAGCTTTTGTAGCCATTGGTTTAGGTGTAAGATTCAAGTCTTTGTTTGAACACATAAGACTGACACTTCTTTACAAACCTCTGAAGTATAGTCAGAACTTGGAAGAAAAAACTAGTTTCATTTGAGCAAGGAAAGAGAGATGAGATGTTGCAATCCAGTATGAGATAGAAAGTACCTGTTGTGGGTATAAACTTTTATCATAATAAAAACAGTGGACTTGATCAGAACCAAGCTTAATATCTTTTGACTGTGATCCTTTGGTGGATAAATCCACACTGTGTGTTTTTGACCCTGCCTTCTGTTATTTCCATTCCCTCTATTTGAGCACAAACCAAACATGTACAAATAGAGATTTACCTGCTCTCACACCCTTAAAAAAACAACAACCAGCTATGGAAAATAGCAAAACTGTTTAATTATGATTTATTTCCACTGTGCTCCTTTTATTTATGTTGCTATTTTATTGTTTTTTTCTAACATCCAATATTGTGCACAAATAAGAAGGCTTGCAAGTACATACAGGTAGGTGGAAGCAAGTAAAAGTAAAAAAGGAATCACAAATCTCAACCCTCTAAAGTTGGAGATTTCAAACCCCCCCGCAACTGATCAGTACAAATAAATTTATTTTTTTTAAAGTGGCTGCTTTCGTGCCAGGCAGAGCCTATCCAAAAATAGACACAAGCACTGTCATAAAAGAAATGAAGGTAAGGGTGAATGAGGGGTCATGGATCTGGAAGTAGCTGAGAAGATTTATCCATCCAGCCCCACAGAAAACACTAATGGGATGGATGGAGTGGTTAGGTTTCGAATTTTTAACCATTTAAATTGTCCATAGAGAGGGAAATGAGCAAGATTGTTGTTGGTTGAAGGGGATGTCATATGGATGGCCTTAATTTAATGAGATGACAGCGTCTAACCCACACTAAAGGGCTTCTAATTTTTGACCTGGCAATATATCACAAATCAGGGTGGGTGCACGTGTGGTATGCAAACATCACAATGTGGGAAAAACCATGAAGCCAGCCAATGCTTCTTTTGATTTCTGCAGTCCCTGTTAACTCTGCCAGCTCAGCTCTGCCCTGCCTCCTGTAGGGGGCAGTGAATCAAAAGAGCAGGCGGTGGCAAAAATCACAGTGTGGGCAAAACTGTGAAGCAAGCCAATGCCTCTACATAGCTCCATTCATATTTCAGACATTGTGATATATCAGTATGTCAGTATGTTTAGCTGGTGATACATCACAGTGTTGAAAACCAGATATTGCCCAGCTCTAGTCCAGAGTGCATGTCCAACTACACTCTTGCCTGTGTATAATAAAGCCCAAGAGGACATGATCACGTCCTCCCAAGGTTCTCTGAACTTTCACTTGGTTGATCAGTTCCTTCCTGTTAGTGAGGACCAGGTCCAAGAGAGATGACCCTCCTGTTGCTTCTTCCACCTTCTGGGAAATGAAATTGTCAGCAGGGGAATTTGGGAACTTATCTAAACGACTGAGCCTAGGGCTTGCCGATCGGAAGGTCGGCGGTTCGAATCCCGCGACGTGGTGAGCTCCCGTTGCTCGGTCCCTGCTCCTGCCCACCTAGCAGTTCGAAAGCATGTCAAAGTGCAAGTAAATAAATAGGTACCGCTCCGGCGGGAAGGTAAACAGCATTTCCGTGTGCTGCTCTGGCTTCGCCAGAAGTGGCTTAGTCATGCTGGCCACATGACCCGGAAAAACTGTCTGCGGAAAAACGTCTGCTCCCTTGGCCAGTAAAGCGAGATGAGCGTCGCAACCCCAGACTGGGGTTCACGACTGGACTTAACTGTCAGGGGTCCTTTACCTTTACATTCTTGGAAGAGTTTGAGTTCCAACAGATATTGGGGTAGCTGAAATCTTCCATGACTACTATATCTCTCGTTTTTGAATATTTCGTAATCCGCTCTAGGAAGGCATCATCCAAGTCTTCAGTCTGGCTTGGAGGTCTATAGAAGACACCAGTAAGGTGCTGTCAGGGAACTGCCATCGGAGGGACAGGTGGTGGAAGGGCTCACGGAGGTTGGGAGAGACCCAGCAGCTGAAGCAGGAACCAGCAGGGGGAGAGGTGGGACTCTGAGGGAAAGCGAGCAAGAGGGAGGGCTCAGGGATACTTCCAGCGAGAACAGTGGGGAGGGTTCTGGACCTCCCATAGGGAGACCCACTCCTCGCCGGAAACTGTCACGCCGTGAGTCCAGAAGACGTGTTTCCGTTAAGGAGCTTTTATGTTGGAAGCGATTCCGAAAGCAGCCACTGTCGGAATCTGCTAGTGACTAGAGGAGCCATGTCTGAGGGGCTCCGTCACAGACAGAGGTTTGTGGACTTGAACAAACTCTGAGGGACTACGATTTTACGCACAAGCAGCTCATCATCCCATCACAGGTGCCTCCTTAGCATTGCACTATATGCCCTGTTCATTTCTGTGGGCGAGATTTGAGTTCATGCTTAACTTTCTTACATTTAAACCAAGAGGATATAAATAGTGTTTGACTTTGGGTGGGTTGGACTGACTGGGTTTTGTAACCAACATTTTAAAAAACTTTATCACTCCCCTGAGTTTGCCAGCATTAGAGTTGTCAACATTTGTTGTTGTTTTTTGAGGAGGGGGAAGGAGCCTTGCATTTACCAACTAAAGGATGTCTGAGGGGAATTACACCTAAAGCTTTTCTTTGTCATCATTGTAGCAAAAGCTTCAGCTGCTTAATTTCTGCCTGTCATGCCCTAGTTGAAGGTGTTAGGAGTACTGCCAGAAAAAAGGTGGTCCTAGCCAGAATGTAGTATTCAAATACTGCAAGAAGAGAGGAAAGGATTTATCTGGGCAAAGAGCGGATAATGTCTGTATAATACCTAGCACGATTTCAGCTATTTAGAGAAGTTAGGCTTATGAAACCCTTCTTTCTTCCTTTAACCTGTTAGAGATAGTAATGGGAAAGATTTAGGAGCATAATTGCTTTAGTACCTAGAAAACTGAAGACCTCATTATTAATTTGAAATCTATTTCCAGTCACTTGAATAGATTCTGCTTATTACTGTAGTTTTGTTTTCTAGTCCAGATCTATTGATACAGAGGTCTGCCCTAATAAAAATCAAAATTGTATGGGTATGTTTTCAGTTTTGATCCATAGCTGCAACAGACAATCCATTAACTTTTTCATGTATGTTTTTGGTCTACAACTCCTGTCATCTCTGATCATGCTAGCTGGCAAACTTGGGAGAAGAAGTCCAGCAACATCGAGGGGGGGGGGTCCCCCCATACATGTCATAGTTGGATTAAGCTGCATTTCTGATACAGTGGTACCTCAGGTTACATACGCTTCAGGTAACATACACTTCAGGTTACAGACTACACTAACCCAGAAATAGTGCTTCAGGTTAAGAACTTTGCTTCAGGATGAGAACAGAAATCGTGCTCCGGCGGCGTGGTGGCAGCAGGAGGCCCCATTAGCTAAAGTGGTGCTTCAGGTTAAGAACAGTTTCAGGTTATGTAGGGACCTCTGGAACGAATTAAGTAGTTAACCTGAGGTACCACTGTATGTAGATGTATGCAATGGTGATAAAATCACCGGTGGATGTAATAGCTAAACCTTTTGCAATTTTACAAAGGCTTTGGTGAAAGATTCCTACTTCTTTGGGCTAACTAGTCCCTTTTCTGCTCTGTTCCCTTTCATTATCTCCTGAAAATCTTCCACTGTAGCTAAACAGCAGAGCTAGGTTTTGTGATGCAAGACAACATAACAGAGTAAAGCTTCAAATCTATTTTGTTTTATTCTTCAGAGTGGTATGCTTGTGTTATATTTTCTGCATTTTGCATATATCTTAGAAAGTGTAGAATGAGTTCTGCAGTGGAGCACTGTCAGTTTAATCCAGGAAGTTTCTCCTTCTAGTCTCAGAGTGAGCAGTTCCAATAGGAGGGAAAGAAGTAGAATTTCAAATCAAGTGCTCTCCGAAATATCTTTAGCTTCCTGATCCTAGTGCTTGTTCCAGGATACAGAATTTCAAACAGAGCTTGATTAATCAGCTCTCTGCTGGGGAAATTTGTCATCTAAACCAGTTGTTCCCTGCTGTTCGTTTAGTAGCCTTTGTTATGCATTGTTTTCTGCTTACTACTTTGTAGTCACCAATATGAAAATCTAGTAATTAGCCAATAAGATAATAGCCCCTATAAAAATCAAAACATAGGTGGAACCAAATGGGAACAATTAACTAGCTGTTGGAAGCTATTCAGCTTTGGAATGATAAAAGTAAACTTCCCGTTCAGCCTCTCCCTGCTCATAAAATTATTTTAAAGCCATCTATTTGCCATGCATCATATATTCCAAAATTCCATATATTTGAAAATCATCTCATTGTCATCAACTCTTTATTGTGGTTACATACATTTCCCCCCAAACAAGTCCTTGTAACATACACAAAAGGAGATTTAAATCATTTTACTCAGGTAATCAGATATCAAATATGTCTGCCCACAACATTTTTAATTATTTATAAAACATATTTGTAGACTGTCCTCCATGTAAAATATCTAGGGTAAAGGTAAAGGGACCCCTGACCATTAGGTCCAGTTGTGACAGACTCTGGGGTTGCGGCGCTCATCTCGCTTTATTGGCCGAGGGAGCCAGCGTACAGCTTCCGGGTCATGTGGCCAGCATGATCAGAGCAGCACACGGAAACGGCGTATACCTTCCCGCTGGAGCGGTACTTATTTATCTACTTGCACTTTGACGTGCTTTCGAACTGCTAGGTGGGCAGGAGCAGGGTCCGAGCAACGGGAGCTCACCCCATCGCTGGGATTCGAACTGCCGACCTTCTGATCGGCAAGTCCTAGGCTCTGTGGTTTAACCCACAGCGCCACCCGTGTCCTAATGAAAATATCTAGGGAGTGTACAACAAATACACAAGTACATAAAAATACCATAAAGAAATACAATATGATACTAAAAATGACTGGTTCATCTTGAAAAAGTTTAAACAACTGAATAGGCCTGCCAGCATACAAAGATCTTCAAGAGACATTTGAAAATTAGCAGCAAACATAGTGACCATTGAACTTTTTTGTTCCAAAACCAGTGGCAGATCATGAAATAAATAAAGTGTAGCCTCTCTTCAATATCTCTTTTTACCTACTCACCTCTTATCTCTGCTTGTTTTGTCTAGTTGAAAATGGAAGTTCTAATAGCTGCCACTGTCCTACCAGAAATTTATTTTTGAGTAGGTAGATAGATGTTCTTGGTTAATTCCAAACAGAAGTATATACAACTGATGGGAAATCTCTTCATGCAAACTTTTTCAGCTCTGTGTTGAGAGGAACATACTGGTACTTTCCCGAAAAGTATTATATTCCAGTTTGTGGTACAAAGCAGCTAAGCCTCATTGGCAGGCAAGAGATTCAGTTAAATCCAAAGTAAAACATTGAATGTTTTTCTAAAATATATCCCCACCTTCAAATATTCATTCAGGGGAAGCAAAATAGAGTATAAAACGAAATATGCAAGGTTACTAAAGGCAAGGGATTACAAATGCAGTGATCCAAACCTGTGTCTTTTTGTGTGTGACTACGTTTAATTTTGATTTTCATGCAGTTGTATTTTTTCCTTATTTTAATGAACTTTTATGTTATTGAATAAACAAACAAAAGTGTGTGTGTGTGTGTGTGTGTGTGTGTGAGTGTGTGTGTGTGTGTGTGTGAGAGAGAGAGAGAGAGAGAGAGAGAGAGTGAGTTACTAAAGGAAAATAGTTTTCAAGCTGCCATGTTTAGGTAAGAGTCTTGGTTACCTGAGTTCCTTAGGGATCCTTCTTTTGCTTATTCCTCCAGGGAGCTAAGGGCAATTAATAGGAGTTCTCTCATTTCCTCCTTTCAGCAACCCTCTAATATAGAGCAGATTGAGAGACAGTGCCTTCTCCAAGGCTGCCTAGAGAGTTTTGTGATTTAGCCCAGCTTTTCCTTGTCCAAATCCAGCCCCCTGCCCATTACCCCAAACTTAAGTGACTGAGAGTGCAGTCCCAACTCCCCCTTTTGTTGGCAGAGGGAAGATTAGGATGGTGTGTAGAGGTCTCTTCCGGCAGGTGCTGGGGGAAATAAGTACTCTGGGATGTTGATGGTAGGACCTGAAAGATCCAAAGTTTTGTGAATTCCCAAAGGGGGCCAGACCTTGAGCTGATCTGCAACAAATTAGCAACTCCCCCTTCTGCTCTGGCAGCAGGATTTTGGATGTACGGTAGTCGTGGATTTGCCGCTCCACTTTCTGGATTGACACCCAGTGTCAGGTCCTGCAACTGTATTCACCACAACTGATGAGAGTGATGAGCTCCAGCCCTCCTCTCAAGTTTGAAGCTGGGATGAGCAGGTGGAGGGTCACCCCTCCAAGTTTGCTGTGGAGGCACACAGGGCACCGAGGAAGCACAGCGCCACAGCACATTTCGTCCCAGCTCCAAACTGAAGGCAGCTGGCTGCATGTTTGGCTCTTTACTTCCAGGGTGCTTGGTGTGCCTCAGAAGCACAGCGTAGTTCTAAGAACAATCCTTCCTCCCTCCAAATTTGGAAGCTAGGAAGAAGATCAAGGGTCTGTTCTTCACCTCACACAGTGTTTCAGGGATTGAGTATAAGGTCAGGGGTGCAGTCCTTTAGGGAAAGGAGAGGTTTGGTGATTGCACAGCTTTGGCTGACTATCAAGACCAGCAAAAATTGTGGACCACCCTGTTCAGTACAGTATAACAATTTATTTGTAGCTAGGTGCTGTTCCTCCTTCAGAGAATGTAAGAAAAGCCTCCCGGATCAGGCCAATGACCCATCTTGTCCTCCACCTTGTTCCCACAGTGGCCAACCAGATGGAAAACCCATACTTTTCAGGAGAAAAATTCTATGAGTTATGTGACTTTGAACCATTCAAAAGCCATCTGGTTTCAATCTGAACTGAAACTTAATTTAGCATGGCTAAATCAAATGTAGATTTGATCCTAGCTGGGAACTAGAATTTGTGAAGCAGACAGGTAGAATCCACAGAGGTCCACAGTGTCCTGGGTTCCAGGAAGCACCAAATTGACTAGAACAATGATCAAAGGGCTAGTTTTTGGATGGCTTCCCATGCACATTCAAGAGCAATGGTTTGCTAATGGTGAAAGGATAACTCTTGACTTCTGCCTGTCTTATATTACACAACATATCAGTCAAGATAAATACCAATATTAGTAACACAGAACAGCATATATTGTATTTCTACCACACTACAGCTTGCAAATGCTTTGTGAGAATACCTTCAAGAACAGATAAGCTGATTTTGTTATAACATCATACTAAGAACAATTTTTTACTTTATTAACTACCACTCATTTGGACAGTTGATAAATGAGTGCATTTCCATTCTATAAATAAGGGTAAAGGTAAAGGTACCCCTGCCCGAAGGCCAGTTGTGACCGACTCTAGGGTTGCGTGCTCATCTCGCTCAAGAGGCCGGGAGCCAGCGCTGTCCGAAGACACTTCCGGGTCACGTGACCAGCGTGACGAAGCTGCATCTGGCAAGCCAGCGCTGCACACAGAAACGCCATTTACCTTCCCGCTATAAAGCGGTCCCTATTTATCTACTTGCACTTAGGAGTGCTTTCGAACTGATAGGTTGACAGGAGCTGGGACCGACTGACGGGAGCTCACCCGCCGCGGGGATTCGAACCGCCGACCTTACGATCGGCAAGTCCTAGGCACTGAGGTTTTACCCACAGCGCCACCCGCATCCCTTACATTCTATAAATACCTACTTGCAATTATAAGCATCAGTTAATTTAAGCACTTTGGATGTAGTTGATATTTATTGCATTCTTGCTTATATAAATGTTTATGTTACTTAGTTTTTGTATAGGGCGTCTGTTAATGACACTCTCTTTCTACATTTCATATGTATGTTTGTGATGGTTTGTTTTTAGTCAGTCAAGTGTCATTTTTTTAAGGGTTAGAGAGACAAAAATGGGAGTCAAAGGAAAGCTCCTACTCAGGAAATTGGTATTTATGTTTGAGAGGAGGGAATGTCTCCTCCTAAAATTCTCTTTTAGTATTAAGTTGATATTTCATTTCATTGTGATGTTTCTTAGGTTTTTTAAAAATGTTTTGTTGCCCTTGTTTCCAAAAATGACAATAAAAATAGATTTAATATTTTTTCTGATCTTAGAGCAATAAGCTTTTACAGTGGTGCCTCGCAAGACGAAAAGAATCTGTTCTGTGATTCTCTTCGTCTAGCGGTTTTTTTCGTCTTGCGAAGCAAGCCCATTGACGGATTAACACTATTAGCGGCTTTTAGCGGCTTATCGGATCAGCTGATAAGCGGCTTAGCGGCTTAGAAAAAGGGGGGGAAAGGGGGGGAACCCGCAGGAACTCGCAAGACATTTTCGTCTTGCGAAGCAAGCCCATAGGAGATTCGTTTTGCGAAGCACCTCCAAAACGGAAAACCCTTTCGTCTAGCGAGTTTTCCATCTTGCGAGGCATTCGTCTTGCGGGGCACCACTGTAGCTTGATTAAAGCAAGCTGTAAAAATTGTCACAATAAGGTTAGCAGAAATCCAGTGAAAAGTGTTTGCTGTGTTTTGGAGGATGGGCCAGTGGGAATCACCATTAGCTCATCTAGTTATAGATGTATAAAAAGTGGTGATACCTTTCAGTCTGAAGGCATGAATTTATCTTACTCCCACTTACTGTGTTCCTATTTCCATGTACTGCATTGTTTATTTCTGAGAAGGGCTTTGCTGTCCTACTTTAACAAGGTGATTGCATGAAGTATGAGGGACTATGTTGCTTTCCAAATAAATATGGCAGTATTTTGCTATGTTCAAATTAAATTTCTACAAATCCTAACTAATGCCTAAAGGCGATTTTTCTGCATGAATATATATTGCAGTTTTGCTTTGCATATGTTTTGAACAATATCCTTAGGAAGTGGCAGACTTTTATCCTAAAGCAACTGCTTGTTTACCATGAAAGTTCACTGCTTTGTATTAGCAGACAGAAGCTATGCGTTTGTTTTGAGGAATGTACACAGGAGACCAAATCTCAGCTGCTAATCCTTCCTGCTTACTGTTCCATGCTCTTAAAACTACTGTTTACTGTAGATTTGTGTCTCGCTCCCTTTCTAAAGTTTGCTTTTAAGAGGAACAATAGCTGTTGTTCAAGTAGTGGAATTTTGCTTTGTGACACTTCATCTTATGTGAAAAGGTACCTTGTTTTTGGACTTTTGAGTCCTATTTTTCAAAGCATAGATGTATTTCTTGCAATTATAAACTGGCTGCTCGCATTCATTTGAAACTGAAGCCCAATTATAAACAGTAAAACACTGTGTCACACACATGACCCAACTCAGGCTTATGAATATTCTTTTCAGGGACATTATTAGCTCAAGGAATACTTCTCTTTACCCTAATCTAGAGGATTTTTATAGGTGCGCAGGGTCAGAGGAGAGTCTGCATAAATACGGAACCAGACTAGCAGACATCTACAGAGGTTGCCATTTGAAACATGGATAAGGAATCCTGTCCGGCGTGCAGTATTCTTATGGATGTCTATGACCTAGTTAATCATGTAATGTTGCCTTCTCTTTTGTATGAGAAGGAGGGGCAAAAGAACTAGGCAGGCATTCTTGGCTGGAGAAGGTAGGTTAAGGGAGGAGGAGAAAAAAAGTGGGCTGCTGCAAGAAGTGTTCATTCTGCACAAGGATGTCTGATTGGTAGTATACATCTATATATTGTCTTATGAAGTGTATATAGCGTAGGGGCGAACCATTACTGCAAAGCCTACCAAATTATTTTCTGGAGAGCACTGCATGTCCTTAAGCCTGTTTACTGTGGATACTGGAAGTATTTAAATGGAAATAAACATGGATATATATGTTGACTGAGACAAGCAAGTGTGAGCTTTCTGGTGACCGTATTTAGCATTATATTATCAAGGTGTGCATATCTATTTTTGCATGTTAGCAGAGTGGAGGACATCTGGTTTTTGAACTTCCAGAAGGTCAATATTTAGCAGGAGGAATTAAAGTACATACTGGAACTTTAGATTTGTGCAGTCCCCTGTCAGCCTAGTGCAGCAAATTCAGTAAAAAATAAACAAAAAGCTGATGTACTTTAGTTTATTTAAGTGACAGGGAAAGTATTGATAAGTGTGGGGTGCATGAATGATTAATTGGAAGATGTGTAAATACCCCACAATCAAATCAGGATGAATGCAGGACAAATGTTTATTGTGTAACTGCCCTCTGAATAAATCAAAATGAATGCTCAGTGAAGAGTGAACATAGTCTAACCACCACATAAGCTTTGTGCAAGTGGATCAGGATGAAGGCTAAACAAACAAGTATTCTGGTAGAACACTTTCAGTCAGTTTAGGGCATTTTCCGTCTATACTTTTTGTATTGCTTTGCGCACTGATATGTAAATGGACAGATCAGTATTGTTATGCATACTTTCATTAGGGTGACAAGATGCAACAGGGAACAATATTTCTATCCAGTTAATATTTCTCATGAAGAAATTATAGCTGGTACATAGTTAGGCAGTATTAACATGATAGGTTGCACTTGTTGATATTACCTCTTCTATGCAACTATTGAAGAAATAGGAGCTCTGGTCTCCTTTCTATTTGTTCATACTAATTTTCATAAATGTGCTTATAGATGCACACCTTCTCTTATACTGTTCCTGTAGCTCCTTGTTTGAATTACAGAATGTGTGTGCAGTTGCTATCTATAGGTAAGGACTCTTAAGCACTGACCTTTGAAATTGGACAAAAGTGTTTTGCTGCCTTTATAACTGTAAGTCATGGGTTTCGTCTGGCCTTTCTGCTTTGAAACATGCTTCACTCGTATGGTGATGAATTAGCCTGACCCAAGATGCTACTTAATGCACTAGTCCATAGAGTCAAAGTGATTAGCGAATAACCAGAGGAAAACAATTCATCTTATTGTCTTTTGGAAAAGACATACAGTATTGCTCATAGGCACATATTAACAAGTGATTTATTTCTTTGATTACCGTATATGATATGATTCCAGTTCTGCCAGTTTATGTAGGAGAATAATAAGCAGCCCTGGGAAAAGATGTGTAGATAATAGTCTTATGGCTTATATGAAACTAGTAGCTTCATACTGAATTAGCTCTGTTTTTCCAGAGCATCCAATAATAAATAAAACATTCCCAAATGTCAGGAGGTCAGACCAATGGGTCATGATGGGTGCTGAGGGTGATTGGTAGTATAGGAGGTTAAGCAGTTTTCAATCCTGGATCGTGAGATGGGAATAATAGGTAGGTGGCATCCACAGATAAAAATCAGTTCAGTTCAGAATCTCTGTTATAAAGGGTGCTTCAGGTAGTGGCAAAAATAAATTTCACAGCCTTCTGTAAATCTGAAGCTTTGTGATAACTTCCTTTTTAATGTTAAATGTCTACCCATTTGGTATGTTGCCTGCTGGAAAAATGCCAGTGTTATTATTATGAAAAGCAGCCAGTGAGTTTATTAAGGCTGAGCAGTTCTGATCTCTGGCTTCTCATTTCCAAGTACAACACTCTATTTGGTTATTACTATTTGCTTTAGTTTGCAAAGTGCTTATTTGTTCTTGCACTAAGGGGGGAACGGAGACTGAAAGAGAACAACAGAGAGACATTTCCTCAAAGCCACCCAATCAGCATAGGACATTGAATCCAGTGTTCTAGGTCTATATACTTATCAAATGACAGCATCTTTCATAGCTGGATGTTTAAGTATTATTTTCTCCTTTACAGGGTTCTGTTGTTGTGTCTATGTCCTCTTCACCCATAGCTTAAAAACAAGGAAAAATCAACTGTAGATGTACAAACCCTTTAGTAGTTTACTAATAAGATGTGTTCAATATTACCTTGAATTACTCCTTAGCCACTACTTAATCTTTAAATATTAAAAGGAAAGAGTAGAAACAATGATCCACAGCCAGACTGCACCAACCATGCTTATGCTGCCACAACACAAAGGCCACATGTACAACAGTTTGAGAAACACTGAAATAGAGGCTGGGCTAAATTCTCGAACAGAAAACTCACCACTTGTTGAAATCCACATTGTCTTATTTTGTTATGTCTTTACAATAGATAGCCCTCAATATGGACTAGAACCTGGTTGTGTTAGGCACTGAACAATCACTTAAGGGGATTCCCAGTCCTGGCAGAGTGACCCAGCAGGTTCCAAATGAAGTAGTCTCTCGGTCATGACAGCATCTTTCTGAAGTCAGCATAGTTGTACACCAAGCTACATCTGCAGTGTTGTCTCTTTCAGACCTTTTATTATTGGTATACTTGTACCATTATGCTCATACAGAGAGAGAGAGAGAGAGAGAGAGAGAGAGAGAGAGAGAGAGAGAGAAACTTGCATTTTAAAACAAAGAGCTATTCTGAAGCAATTTAATGCTTGAGTTGAACAAAAAACAGGAAACTGTTACTCTCTTGCTCTGCTTCAGCGCTTAAAAACAGAGATTTTGAATCATCATGGAATGGGGCAGTGATCACTGCCTGGGCAGTAAAGCAGTTTGGAATGCAAGGGGAAGGGCAGATGCATAGTAAGTTTACATGATGTGTGTGTTCTGTGGTCATGAGACCTTGGGAGGCCTTTGGAAATCCAAATTAGCGCAGGGGGAGAAACTCTTACTTTCTGGATTGTGCAAATTAGGTGTTGTTTAACTCAAAAAAAACATAGGTTTGAATTGCAAAGCATCAATATGTTCTTTAGCTGGTAGACAACCACTGCTTTTCTTGCTGATGGTATCTACCCTGTTGAGTTTGAACATCACAAGGATTAAGCATTCTTTAGGAAGGAGTTTCTGATTTTATTCAGTTTAGCTCACTTCACTGATTTCATATTTAATAAGTTTTTCCTTTACCCTTTTGCATTTATTCTGTATCCAGATCTTAATATCTTAGGCAAAGCCAAGGATAAGGTCTAGTTCTTACAGAGGTTGTAAACCTGTGGCTGTCAAAAGGGGGCGGAGAATCTTTTTGGCCCAGCGGACTAGATCTTAATTCCCCCATCACCCCTTTGACATGTGGGTGGGGCCACCTACCTGTCAATTATCTGGTGTCATAATGATGTCAGGTCACTGATACATGAGCAGTCCCTTCCAACCACCTGTCAAAGTTGACCTGAAAGTTGGGGGAAGGAGTCTGCTTCAGTGGCAAAGTAGCAGCCAGGAGTATTAAAACTCACCTCTGGAGATTTCTGTAACCTAGTTAAATGGTAAACTTTGATGTAAAGTAAAATTTTGAAACCAATGGGAGGGATCCTTTTTTTAAAAAAAAAGCAAAATGGATGGGGATCCCTCCCTTTTTCTGAAAGGTTTATGAATGGTTGGTTCCTCTGCCACAGACTCTCCTACTTATATTGACACTACTCTGACTCCTGTCATCTCAGATCACTCCCCGCCCCGCAAAGTGATCTGGGTAAAAGTCTGATCTAGTAGAATTAATATGAGCCTTGAAATATATACAGATGCCTTCTTCAGCTCTATGTACTTTACAAGGAGAAAAAACTAACCACCCATACTACGTCATGACCAAGGGTGGCAGTGAGTGGCTGTGGAGAAGCTCAGAGGCTTCATAGACAACAATAGGAAGGCCTCAAGAGTGCCATTGTGCACACTGGCGACCCCTGCTGTTATCCCCATGGGACTTCAGAGGTGGGCATTTAACCTAGGAAAATGGCAGAAATGGACAGGATGGCTGCTTTACTTTAAAGACCAAAGAAGACACTTAGGTGATCCAATTGCCAATCTCCCGATGTCATGTCTGGTTTGGCCCTCACTTAAGGCCATTTAGATGTTTTTCCTGCACTGTGGGGAGGGTGTTAAAAGGGAAAATCACATGTAGCTTCTTTAATCACAAATGCATTTAAAAAATAAAATAAATGGTGGTGTGATCATTTCTGGAGATATAACGAATGAGATCTGTTGCACCATTGATATGTAACATGTCAATTTTATTATTTCTGTACTTATTACATTTATATACTTCCTTTCTGCCAAGGCACCCAAGGTTAGTTACAATTTTAAGTTACTGAAACAAATAGATTGTATAAAATATAGAGCAACAGAGTCCTCTCAGGTTGTTGATGGCCCTGTCAGGAGCTGATGGTATGTGTGCTCCCTGGACTGGGCACCACAGCTTCTGCCTTCCCTCGGGGCATGCAGTTCTTATGTCACTCCAGGGGTGGTGTGATACAGGCTGCCTTAACAGCTCTCTCAGGCTGTTGATGAAAGCATATGTGTTTTTCTTGGCATAGGTCCTGGCTTCTGCCTTCCCTCAGGTCACAGAGGTCTTAAGTATTCTCAGGGAAGGCGCCGTACTGGAAAATTCTGGATCCTTTTTAAATGGTAAATTTTGATAAAAAGTCAAATTCTGAAACCAGAGGGAGGGAATTTTTTAAACAAACAAAATGAATGGTGAGAAAGCCATGCACATGGTGATTCCTCTGCCTCAAACTTGGTCAAACTACAACATTAGTAGCTCCCCCCAAGCAGTGAACATTCACTGACAGCATTCTAAAGGATTGGGACCCCTTTTACTTGAGACAGGAGCCTTTTCAATGTTTTATATTTGCTGTTAGCCACCCTGTGCCCGGTTTTTAAACCGGGAAGGGCGGGGTATAAATAAATTATTATTATTATTATTATTATTATTATTATTATTATTATTATTATTATCCTCTTGAAAATAATGCCTGGTATATTAAAGCCTCCAATTCACCACTTAAAACACCCTGTCTATATTATTTACCTTCAAGAATGGCTAAATGTAGCACTGACCACTAAAGTTGCTAACCTACAGTGGTTTATTTTTTATTAACCCACCTGCCCACACCTACCTTGCTAATCACTTGTGGTTTAAAAGGGGGGAGAATGATAACTATTTGTCTGAAAGCAATTCTTACCGCAGACAAACAGACAAACCTGATTAAAAGCAAAAAAATGACAGTGAACAAATTCCCCCCCTCACAGCCCATTAGGTTTGTTCCCTTGATAGAGGCTCTGTGCCTTTGCCAGATACATTGAAGACAGAAATCTAGCAAATTCTTTTTTTTCCATTGCTGCATCCTCAGGGTGGGGGTGGGGGAAACAGCTGAAATTCTCCTTGACGTGATGTTGTCAAAGATACCAAAGCCCTGCCCAAAGAAAAGACCTAAGAGGGTTCCTGTACCTCTCATATAAAGGAAAAGTTTACTGCAGCACTGTAGAGGGAGAAGGCCTATCATTTAAAGAGTTGGGTGCCCTCAGGCTCTGATCTGAGGAATAGATGGGATGCAGTAAAAAAAAAGCCATTTTCAAATGTGGTGGCTTGAGTGTATGTGAGGGAGAGAGACAGAAGCAGTTACGCAGGAGCTCCCTCTTTCTAGCAGTTCTTGGCTGAGACACCATTGCACTACTGCATGGAATGCCCTAAGACTCCAAAGTTCGTATGTTATCATGTAAGGCAGGGGTAACTAACATGACTGGGGCTGATGTGAACTGTAGTCCTACAACATGTTGCCTACCCCTGATGTATATACTGTATACTTGTATACTGTATACTGGCACAGTTTTTGTTTTTCCCATAGATGACTATATTTCCCCCTTTTCATCCCTCCATCCTGCTTTTAGCAGCATCTCTTGCTGTGTTGTCAGGATGTCTTGAGACTTGCTTAGCTTGCCTTGAGCAAGGGGCAAATCCAAACAAAAGGCAAGGTACCAAATGAATAGTGCCCCAGTTACTGCTCTTAAGGCACAACCTTGTATTGAGAGTACTGAACCTCTGCAGGGGTATAATGAGGTGGTGTATAAAGGTGTGGTATGGCTCACCGAGGTATAAGGCTGAATCCACCCTGAATCCACTACAGCTCTATCAAAGAGTCTTATTTGAGCTATTTTATATACAGTGGTAGGGGACGCGGGTGGCGCTGTGGGTAAAAGCCTCAGCGCCTAGGGCTTGCTGATCGAAAGATCGGCGGTTCGAATCCCCGCGGCGGGGTGCGCTCCCATTGCTCGGTCCCAGCGCCTGCCAACCTAGCAGTTCGAAAGCACCCCTGGGTGCAAGTAGATAAATATGGACCGCTTACTGGCTGGAAGGTAAACGGCGTTTCCGTGTGCTGCGCTGGCTCGCCAGATGCAGCTTTGTCACTCTGGCCATGTGACCCGGAAGTGTCTCCGGACAGCGCTGGCCCCCGGCCTCTTAAGTGAGATGGGCGCACAACCCTAGAGTCTGTCAAGACTGGCCCATACGGGCATGGGTACCTTTACCTTTACCTTTATATACAGTGGTACCTCGGGTTAAGAACTATATTCGTTCTGGAGGTCTGTTCTTAACCTGAAACTGTTAACCTGAAACCTGAGGTACCACTTTAGCTAATGGGGCCTCCCGCTGCCACCGCGCTGCCGGAGCATGATTTCTGTTTTCATCCTGAAGCAAAGTTCTTAACTCAAGGTACTATTTCTGGGTTAGCGGAGTCTCTTTTTACAACAGAGCTTTTAGCATGGCCGAAATGTAAACTTCTGCATTAGTGAGAGGGCTGGTGGTATTTTGTCTGCATGGTTCAATTTCTGACTCTTAAGACATCTTTCTAGAATGAATTGCAGAGTTTTCTTGAATTGCGTTTTTCTATTCTACCCCATACTGAAGATTAGAGGAGCCACAAGCGGAAAGAAAGCTTCCTTGATAAAGGAATTCATATCCTTGAAAACAACTATATCTTATTTATTCTACCAGTGATGAATTATGAGCTCTGATTTCTGTACAGTAGTAGAGTTGTAGTGGAAATTTACCCATCAGAAACCAGAATATGTGGCTGCAATTTTGATAAGCTCTATGTGTGTGATAGAGTTTTTGTTTAAAAAATATTTTACATCTCCCACTCACTTGTCTGCCTGGGCTACAGCGCTGACTCAGGCATACTCTAGTCAACTTCTCCAGAATCAGAAGAGCTTTTATGAAATTGCAAAAAAGGAGAATTAGACAACAGGTAAGTGTACTAGTTGGAGGAGAACTCAGGTAGCTAACACTGAATAAACAGATCAGTATTTTAATTTAGGCCATTAATATGTTAAGTATACCAAGTAATGAAGAAACAGGATGAAAAAAGTATAAAATATAGTTACCTTAAATAATTTAGTGGTGTGTACATGTCTTTTGTGCATGATGCATATGTTCTGTCCCTTCAGTCCTTTCTCTTGGCCTTTTCTCTCCTCCTTCCTTTGCTGTTTACTCTGTCCTGGGAGAAGAACGCCCTGGATCCAAAGCACTGTCATTCATTAGATATATTACTGTTGATTAAGGCAGTGTTTCCCAACCTTTTTTGGGCAAAGGCACACTTGTTTCATGAAAAAAATCTCGAGGCACACCACCATTACAGCCCCGTGACGTCAGCGCGCAGCGTCACGCCGGGAGGGACATGAATTGCTAGCAAATTACATAATCACCTCCTTGAGGGCTGGCTCATCTTCTCCGAAGGCAGAACCCCATTAATTAACAGGACAGACTCACACCATAGCCAAGACGAGGGGGGAAAACCTCAGTCATGCACAGTCATGCACATGTGGGGGCTAAATGAGGACGAAGACCGGGCAGAGAGCAGGGTTCAAATCACCCCACCTGGCCAGGACAATCCCTGGGTGCTCCCTTGGGCCACTTACCTGACCCACCTCGCAGGGCTGTTGTGAGGATAACACGGGGAGAACCACGCGCGCCCCTGGGAGCTCCTTGGAGGAGAAAGCGGGCGATGAATGCAATGCACGTAATATATGAGAGGCGACCAGGTTTTGCAGGTGAGGGGCCCCCGCCAGCCTCCGCTTCCAACACCCGGCGCAACGACGCCGAAGTTTCCCCCCGGGCTCGGCTCGGGGAGCAGGGCTGCTCCCCCCCGGCTCCCCTTCGCCCTCCCGGCTCTCTCTGCCGCCCACTGGGGACCCCCCTCACCTGCCAAGTCCGGAGCGCCGGTGGAAGTTGCATGCATGCAGGGCGCCGCGTTGCCATTGCATTGCACTGCACTCCATGCAACGCCTGCACGCATGCATTGCCTTGCACGCCCGCCAAGGGGTCTCCCCGCGGTCCGATGCGTACCCTCCGGCGCGGATGCAGCATTGCAAAAATAAAAAACCCCTGACGCAGCCCTACTTGGGGGGCAGCCTCCGCCTCCGCCTCTCCGCCTCCGCGGGGATCCCCGGGTCCCATCCTGCCGCCCGATCTCCGCGGGGGCGCAGGCAGGCTGTGCGGGGTCTGCGCGGAAGAGCCCCTGCCCGCCCGGCCGCCGCCGCTGCGCTCATTCCATGGCCGGGAGAAGAGCGCTTCAAACAAAACGCCCAGCCCGCCAGGAAACGAAGTTTGCGCACCCCGCGCGGGCGCGGAGCCCAAGGGCGAGGGGACTACGGATCCCGGCAGCCCCCGCGCCGGGGACGGAGGGGGAGAGGCCGGGTGCAGGGATGGAGGGACGGGTGGGCGAGCGAGCGAGTGAGTGAGTGGCAGCCGCCAAGCCTTGGCCGAGAGCCAGCAAGGGCCTCCCCGGAGGAGGAGGAGGGAGGCGCAGAGCGGGAGGGAGGGAGGGAACCCCAGGGGTCATCTAGTGACGGCGCCCCAATCGAAAATTTGACTTTTTTTTTAAAAAAAAAAATCTTTCGAATTTTTTAATTTTTCCCGCGGCACACCAGGCAACATCTCGCGGCACACTAGTGTGCCGCGGAACAGTGGTTGGGAAACACTGGATTAAGGGCTGCTTGCACCACATACAAACCGACTCCTGCACAGAGGGCATTTCCATGCTACAACCAAAATCTCTCTGCAAATGTAGCATTTGACAATTCTACTCCCTGGTTTCTTGCTTGAGGTACACTTGCTAGGAAGCTGCAACTGACTGTACATGTACATCTAGTACATGTTTGTTCAGTGGAAAACCCATGTGTAGTTGTTGTCTATACGTAGCTTCATGTGAGAGTTAACATTAAATCTGTCTTCTATCTAGGAATTTGGTAATGTGTGAAGTTGCTATAAGAAGGAATTAAGCTGAGATCTAGTGCTATGCACCAGTGGATAGTGGTCCCTCTGAGGTCAGTTGGCAACACTGATGACTCATGGAATGCCCTCTAGTCTAGTTCCTTGGCCTCATTAGTGCGTAGTGCGGGAACTAGTCTAGTTCCTTTCTTTATCAGAGGAAATAATTGAGGAATAACTTTTGTTTTTAGCATAATTCAAAAATTAGAGGAAATATTGCACATATTTGTAGCTGACTAAAGGACTTTTGTCCATGCAACGTTCAACTGATTATTGTCACTCTGATATACTGCTACCTATGAAATGGACAGGATATTTATTCTTTTGTTAAGGATGCCCTGATTAGTTTTAAGGCCTATTCAATTCTTCTGTATGATGAGAGCTAGTTAGGATTGTGATCTGGATGTATGGAGAATAGGACTACAACAGAATGTGAGTAGAAGTGTATTGGGTTACTTGCATTTTTAAGAAAATGGAGGACACATGGTCAGGTTGTATTGCCCATCCTGTCCTATTTTATGCTGTTTAGGGTAGCTGCACTTGCCGGGACTGTAGAAGTTGAAAAAGATAACTTAACAGTCCTTGATTGTGGTTCCCATTGGATTTGAGCCGCAACTGTGGTGCTTAAGTTTGGCCATGTTTATAAAACATTATTTAGACATTATCTTACATGGGCTGATAGTAGAGCCTTTGCCAACAGAGGACCTTGTGGTTATGGAACCATTATGCTGAAGGTTTGATTTTTTTTAAAAGCAGCTTGCCAGAAATAAAATAATCAGATAAGGTAATTAACAGCATGTAATCAAGAGATGTGGGACGCGGGTGGCGCTGTGGGTAAAACCTCAGCGCCTAGGACTTGCCGATCGCATGGTCGGCGGTTCGAATCCCCGTGGCGGGGTGCGCTCCCGTCATTCGGTCCCAGCGCCTGCCAACCTAGCAGTTCGAAAGCACCCCTGGGTGCAAGTAGATAAATAGGGACCGCTTACCAGCGGGAAGGTAAACGGCGTTCCGTGTGCTGCGCTGGCTCGCCAGATGCAGCTTGTCACGCTGGCCACGTGACCCGGAAGTGTCTCCGGACAGCGCTGGCTCCCGGCCTATAGAGTGAGATGAGCGCACAACCCTAGAGTCTGGCAAGACTGGCCCGTACGGGCAGGGGTACCTTTACCTAATCAAGAGATGATGTGAAATAAAATGAGAAATGGGGCTGCAAGTGACCTGAATATTGTTTCCACTGAAGCAAAACCTCATATACTCAATATTTCCACAATTTAGTATAGATTATACAGATGATGGAGAATCATTGGTAGAATGTATAAAGGATTAATATACCATGGTAGCAATATGTGAACAACTTGAACTTATTGCAAGACTTAAGTTACAAATGTGCATTGTTAAAGTCACTATGTCCCAAGAACAACTGCTGGCACCATTACCTGTATCATTTTGTGCTGAACCCCTTGTACCATGTAATATGTGCTCTTATCTTTTATGATCAACTTGGTTAAAATTACTGCTTTGAAGGATCCTTGAAACCCATGATGGCTTTGGATTTGGTGGACTTGAGGAGAAAGCCTAACTTCTGGCTGGGAGCAATGAGGCTGAATGGGGTGGTGTAGCAACCACCACATCCATAGCCCTGCAGTTGTGCTGTCCAGGGCAGAAGGTTGAGGGTGGCAGTGCTACTGCCAATTTCTGCTGCATCCGTTTCAAGCTGGCACATAGAGAGTGCAGGATCAGTCCCATTAACAGGAGTTGAACCAGGTTAGGATCCAGTGGATCCTTTGCCAGCCCAGCTCTGCCCCTAAAGAACCCTGTCGATGAGGCTGCTACTGGCAAGGGTATCACTGGCAGAACCTTCCACTCACCTGTACATTTGGCAGGTGCAGTGAAGTGCTGGCAGAGTTTATGTTTTATAGTTGTTGATTCCTGTTCATACATTAAAAAAACGCACACACAGAGATTTTGTAGGTCAGCTCTTGTGCAAAACCTCTCTATTAAAAATAAATCAAAAGACTGATTGATGATCTGCACGCTATCATTCATTTACATATCCCTTCTCTCCCACTTCATGTTTAACTGCAAATTCCTGTTTGTCCTGATCCGGCAAGGCTCTTCTTATGGTCTTATTTATGGATGGATGGATGTTAATTCATTTGCACACAACATTCAATTGTTCTTTGATTAGCATTGTGTTTCACCATTTAAAAAAGAACAGCAGGGGCAAGCGCCCCCACCCCCACCCCACTGAGCTAGCTTAAAATTGGCTAATGCACTATGACAGAAGATACCTGTTCACTGAATGTTTGCCATTGTGACCAGTTGCTGCAGAGTACTGAACTCCTGGCATTGTGAAGAATTGCTGCACAATAACATCCAAAATGCTGCCAAGTATAAATTATGCAAAAAGGCAAATTGATTCTGCAATGTAGTAGTGGGGAGAAGGAGTAATCCCAGATGTCTTGTGTCATGTACATTCCACGGATGTCGATTTCTGTTAGTTTTGTGACCAAAGAATCCATAGAATCTTATTCAGAGTTGTTGGTTTGTTCTCACAATCAAGGGAAAAGTTAAGGCCTTTGTTGTACCTACTTAATTTTTTATGTTACTCTTCCTTTTTAGACTGATTCTTGTGTGCAACCTGTTCACACATCCTGCCATCCAGCAGGTGATTTACTTACGGTTAATAGCAATGTTTCCCTAGAATCTCAGTTATCTTGACACAGTCAGAGGGAGAAAAATAGTGTCTGGCTTGCATATGTGAAGCAACTGCCATCTTTAGGATTTTTGTGAAGTTAGTCCATTGGACACACTGTTTTCAGAGGCATTTCACAGCCCACCTAGAATCATAGAATCATAGAATAGAATCATAGAGTTGGAAGAGACCACAAGGGCCATCGAGTCCAACCCCCTGCCAAGCAGGAAACACCATCAGAGCACTCCTGACATATGGTTGTCAAGCCTCTGCTTAAAGACCTCCAAAGTAGGAGACTCCACCACACTCCTTGGCAGCAAATTCCACTGTCGAACAGCTCTTACTGTCAGGAAGTTCTTCCTAATGTTTAGGTGGAATCTTCTTTCTTGTAGTTTGGATCCATTGCTCCGTGTCCGCTTCTCTGGAGCAGCAGAAAACAACCTTTCTCCCTCCTCTATGTGACATCCTTTTATATATTTGAACATGGCTATCATATCACCCCTTAACCTCCTCTTCTCCAGGCTAAACATGCCCAGCTCCCTTAGCCGTTCCTCATAAGGCATCGTTTCCAGGCCTTTGACCATTTTGGTTGCCCTCCTCTGGACACGTTCCAGTTTGTCAGTGTCCTTCTTGAATTGTGGTGCCCAGAACTGGACACAGTACTCCAGGTGTGGTCTGACCAGAGCAGAATACAGTGGCACTATTACTTCCCTTGATCTAGATGCTATACTCCTATTGATGCAGCCCAGAATTGCATTGGCTTTTTTAGCTGCCGCGTCACACTGTTGGCTCATGTCAAGTTTGTGGTCAACCAAGACTCCTAGATCCTTTTCACATGTACTGCTCTCAAGCCAGGTGTCACCCATCTTGTATTTGTGCCTCTCATTTTTTTTGCCCAAGTGCAATACTTTACATTTCTCCCTGTTAAAATTCATTTTGTTTGTTTTTGCCCAGTTCTCTAATCTGTCAAGGTCGTTTTGAAGTGTGATCCTGTCCTCTGGGGTGTTAGCCACCCCTCCCAGTTTGGTGTCATCTGCAAATTTGATCAGGATGCCCTTGAGTCCATCATCCAAGTCGTTGATAAAGATGTTAAATAAGACCGGGCCCAAGACAGAACCCTGTGGCACCCCACTAGTCACTCTTCTCCAGGATGAAGAGGAACCATTGATGAGCACCCTTTGGGTTCGGTCAGTCAGCCAGTTACAAATCCACTGAGTGGTAGCAGAGTCAAGACCGCATTTTACCAGCTTCTTTACAAGAATATCATGGGGCACCTTGTCAAATGCCTTACTGAAATCAAGGTAGGCTATATCCACTGAGTTCCCTTCATCTACCAGGCTTGTAATTCTGTCAAAAAATGAGATCAGGTTAGTCTGACATGACTTATTTTTCAGAAATCCATGCTGACTATTGGTGATCACAGCATTCCTTTCTAGGTGCTCACAGACTGTTTGCTTAATGATCTGCTCCAGAATCTTCCCTGCTATTGATGTCAGACTGACTGGGCGGTAATTATTTGGGTCCTCTCTTTTCCCCTTTTTGAAAATAGGGACAACATTTGCCCTCCTCCAGTCTGCCGGGACTTCGCCTGTTCTCCAGGATTTCTCGAAGATGACTGCCAGTGGTTCTGAGATCACATCTGCCAGTTCTTTTAATACTCTTGGATGCAGTTCATCTGGCCCTGGAGACTTGAATACATCTAAACTAGCCAAATATTCTTGTACTGTCTCCTTAGTTATTCTGGGCTGTGTTTCCTTTGCTGAATCATTTGCTCCAAATTCTTCAGGTCGGGCATTGTTTTCTTTATCGGAGAAGACTGAGGCAAAGAAGGCATTGAGGAGTTCAGCCCTTTCTGTGTCCCCTGTTTGCATTTCACCATCTTCTCCTCTGAGTGACCCCACTGTTTCTTTGTTCTTCCTTTTGCTACGAACATACCCATAAAAGCCTTTTTTGTTGCTTTTAACCTCTCTAGCAAGCCTGAGTTCATTCTGTGCTTTAGCTTTTCTGACTTTGTGTCTACACGTGCTGGCTATTTGTTTGAATTCCTCTTTGGTGGTTTCCCCCCTTTTCCATTTTTTGTACACATCCTTTTTTAATCTTAATTCAGTTAAAAGTTCTTTAGATAGCCACCCTGGCTTCTTTAGGCACCTTCCATGTTTCCGTCTCATTGGTATTGCCTGACGTTGTGCTTTTACTATCTCCCTCTTAACAAACTCCCAGCCATCATGAACTCCCTTTCCTTTTAGTATTGCTGTCCATGGGATCTCACCCAGCACTTCCCTAAGTTTTATGAAGTCGGCTTTCTTAAAGTCAAGAAATTGAGTCCTAGTATGCTTGGCTGCTCCTTTCCGCTGTATAGTAAACTTCAGAAGAGCATGATCACTTGCGCCTAATGATCCTTCCACTTCTACCCCACTAACCAGGTCATCAACATTGGTTAGGACCAGATCTAAAATGGCTGTTCCTCTTGTTGCTTCTCCCACTTTCTGGACAATGAAGTTGTCTGCAAGGCCAGTGAGGAATCTGTTTGACCTTATGCTCTTGGCTGAGTTTGACGTCCAACAAATATCCGGGTAATTGAAGTCCCCCATTACTACTATCTCCCTTCCTTTTGCATGCTTGGCCATCTGTTCCAGGAAGGCATCATCTATGTCCTCCGTTTGGCTTGGGGATCTATAGTAAACTCCCACAATGAGGTCTCTGTTATTCTTCTCTCCCTTAATTTTGACCCAAATGCTCTCACATTGGCTTTGAGGTTCTAAATCTTGGATCTCTTCACAGGTATACACATCCCTGACATATAACACCACTCCTCCTCCTTTCTTGTCTGGTCTGTTTCTCTGAAATAGATTGTATCCCCCCATTATTACATTCCAATCGTGGGACTTATCCCACCAGGTTTCAGTGATGCCTATTATGTCATATTTAGTTTGCTGTACCAAGAGCTCAAGCTCATCTTGTTTATTTCCCATGCTTTGTGCATTAGTGTACAGACATTGAAGTCCATTAATCATTCCCCCGTGTCTCTTATTTAAGGATTTTTTCCTCCCACCACTAGGTCCGCGTGCTGTTTGCTCCATTTGGTCTATGACATTTGGATGATCATCTTCATTAATTGATAGACTCCTACCTTCAGGAGCACTGTCTCCCTCCCCCACATTAGTCAGTTTAAAGCCCTCCTGATGAGGTTTCTGAGATTTTTGGCAAAAACATTCCTCCCAACCGTTGTGAGGTGCAGCCCATCACTTGCCAGAAGTCCATCTTCAAGAAACTGCAGTCCGTGATCTAAGAATCCAAACCGTTCCTGTTTACACCATTTGCGAAGCCAGCTGTTCACTTCCACTATTTTCCCCTCTCTCCCTGGGCCACGTCGTTCAACTGGGAGGACAGACGAGATGACAATTTGTGCATTTAGTTGCTTCAATTTCCTGCCGAGAGCCTCGTAGTCTCTTTTGATCTTCTGGAGGCTATTGCTTGCAGTGTCATTGGTTCCCACATGAACCAAGAGGAAGGGGTATTTGTCAGTGGGTTTTATGATTCCTTGCAGTCGTTCAGTTACATCTTGGATCTTAGCCCCGGGGAGACAGCACACTTCCCGAGACATCTTGTCAGGCCCACAGATCACTGCTTCTGTTCCCCTCAGTAGGGAATCCCCTATCACCACTACACGCCTCCTCTTATGTTTGGTCGGGGTTCTTCCGTGAGCTGTCCGTTCCAAGGTCGCCTGCACATTCCCTGAGGACTGACTTTGCTGCTCGTCTTCATATACCTGATCGACTGTAATGAGGGAGAGATCCTCAAATGGAGTCTGCTCTTCGTCTTCCATGCTAGGGGAGAGGACCTCAAAGCGATTGTGTATTTCTAAACAATCAGAGTGAACCCTGGGCCTCCTACTTCTTTGAGTCACGTTTCTCCATATATCTGGCTCCTGTGTTGATGAACTAGCCTCCTTCTCAGGGGAGTCCCCTGTCTCCTCCTTGGTGGGGACGGTGTGCTCTGTTGCTTCCAAGAAGAGCTCCAGCTCTCTAATTCTTTGGAGCGTAGCTACACGTTCCTCCAGTTGCTGGACTTTGTCTTTTAAAAGGGCAATCAACATGCAATTGCTGCAGGTGAAGCTGCCTGCAACCTTTGGCAAGATGGCAAACATTGCGCAGGAATCGCAGGCGACTGCAGCTGTTCCCTCCCCTTCCATCTTGAGATCGTGTTGTTGGGGGTGGCTACAGAGGTCCTCCATCATAAAAAGCTTGAAGACAGGACAAATAACTTCGCCCACAAAAAAAAAACCTAGGTCTCCCCCAACAAACGTTTGAGACTAGCTTCCCTAAATCTAAAAGATGGATATAACTGCGCGTGCCCTACAAACTCTGATAAGCTCCTCCCACAGCTAATCCCCTGCCTCAACAGAAACCCTGCCCCCTCTGACCTTTACACAGGGAAAAGAGCTAATCAGCCACAAGAAACACACACACACAAGAAAACCCTTTTTGCTCCTTCTTCAACTGCTGCCCTACAAACTCTGAGAAGCTCCTCCCACAGCTAATCCCCTGCCTCAACAGAAACCCTGCCCCCTCTGACCTTTACACAGGGAAAACAGCTAATCAGCCACAAGAAACACACACACACAAGAAAACCCTTTTTGCTCCTTCTTCAACTGCTGCCCTACAAACTCTGATAAGCTCCTCCCACAGCTAATCCCCTGCCTCAACAGAAACCCTGCCCCCTCTGACCTTTACACAGGGAAAACAGCTAATCAGCCACAAGAAACACACACACACACAAGAAAACCCTTTTTGCTCCTTCTTCAACTGCTGCCCTACCTGGTTAGCTTTGCTTCGTATTGAGATTATTTTTGTGCATAAGGTGTCAGCAAAATGTTACACTTAGCGTTTACAAGCAGCCATATACCATATGCAAGTTAGGATTGAGATTTCTTTTTTAAATGCTTTTTTATTAAATATTTTCTGAGGTTACAAAAGTACATACTGAAGCATTCCCTGGAGAAAGTCAGTGAAAGCTGACTGCCATTCTCCACTTCTTTATCTATGCCTATCTATATTTCCTTAGGAGTTAGAAGGGAGAGGAGTAGGGACAATTAGCTGCTAAAGAAGAGTTATGATAAGCATAGATAAACAATGGAAAGCGAGAGATGGTGGCGGCTGCATGATCTGTCTAGCTTTCTCTGGGGGAGACTTCTAACTTCTCAGCCGCCAGAACTTGGTTTACATGAAGCTAATTCTCACGTAACGAATGTAATAGGTAACTATTTTCTTATTCAGAAGTTGAAATACACCCACAATTAATATGTTCTGTCATCCCTGAATATGGTTTCTTTCCACGTGGATGTGCTGTTGTGTTTTCTTCTCTTTTGTCCTTCCAGAGCAGATATACACTGTTCTAGGTACCTTTTTGTGAATTTCTTCCTTCTCCAAGTGCCTAGAATGTTTTTAAGGCTGTTGTCAGCAGATATCCATGGACTCTCAGTGAATTATTGATAGCTCCATTCCACTAGCTTTCCTATTTTCTCTCTCAGCAAGGCTTCTACTTTGGCCAGTTAGCACGACTGTCTCCTGAATCAAAGTAGGGTTCTGCATGCTAATGCAGCCTTTTTGGCACAACACAGCTGTGACCAAGAGAAGGAGCACTGTAAGAAGAAGGAAGAAAGACATCTGTGAGAAATTTTGAAGCTTTCAAATTGTTGGGAAGCAATTTTTGCTTTGAAAGCCAATTTGTATAACATGCTTCACTGTGTTCTGTATTTGGGATTCATCCCCATTGCTCTTAAAAACATTTCATACAGTAATATTGGTTGCTTTCCCAAAAGTAGTCTATTTATGAAATTAAATATAATACATGCCCTGGAAATTCATAGTTCACTACAACAACCTTTGCAATCTCTAAAACGTAACGTGTAGTTGTGAAAGTTGGCATCATTGAAACCCCTGACCAATTGGTTGTCACCAAAAGCAGGTGCTTTATACATTTTACCTGAATCTCTTATAATAGGTGTGTTGCTTAATCTTCCTTTTCTGATCTGGCAGTTATTTTCTTTACTCTGCCTGCTCTTGGATGAGACAGCTAGCCATTCTTCCCTTCCCCCTCCCTTTGCTTCATTAATTCCAGTGTCACAAAATCTTGATAGAGTTCCTTACAAAATGATGTTTATCTTGTGGATTTTGAGAGAGGCTCTGTTTTTCTCTTCTTGTTGAGGTTGCTTTAGGATTCTTCATTTATATTGGAGAACAAGGGCAAGTTGGCCATAAGCTAGAATGATCCCAAAAGCTTCTGCAGGTGCACACAAAGACTTGACTTTTTCCTCACCCAGTAGCAACCCATGCTACCCCCAAACCTGAGGTTGGGGAACCATCAGAACAGATTTAGGGGGTGCATGGAGGTGGAAGAGAGGGAGAGGAGGAAAATCCTTGCACTGATACAACCATAGTTTTAGGGCTCCACTGATACGTCTGATGCTTAAGCTTGGTGACTCAATCTCTAGAGTACTTAGCCACAGGAGTACCACATTTTTAAAAGCAGCTAGGAGACAGAGGGTGCCTGTATCAAAATGGTCCCAGGCTATGCCTTGAACTACAAAATAGCATCAGCATCATGGATTGGATTGCTACCCCTCATTATTTCTCCTGGACTCTGCAACCATCTTCTGAGGCCCTTCTTTGTGTGCTTCCTCCACAAGAGGTCCAGAGGGCAGCAAATGAGAATGGACATTTTCTGTGGTGGCTCCCTGCTTTGGGAGTGCTCTCCCCATAGAGGCTCATCTGGTGCCTTCATTGCATATATTTAGGTGCCAGGCAAAAACATCCCACTTCTCCCAGGCCTTTGTCCAATTAAACAATCTATGGCCTTTAAAACTTTATGGGGGGTATTGTTGTTACTATGTTATGCATTTTTGTGGTTTTTATATTGTAAACTGCCCTGTAATCCTTGGATGAAGGGCAGTATTGAAATTTAATTAAAAATATAATAAATAAAATAAAGTCATGTTACTCAGAATACTTTACCTCTGTAGAGCAGGAAGTAAGAGAGCTTCTCTTTGGTCACTGACTACAAACAGTTATTGGCTTTCATATTCAACCAAAATTCATGGGCCCTCAGTTGATAAAGGAAGCTAAGCAGAGACAGTGTGCAGCAAAGATATGGGGCAGTTGTCGATTCATGACTGGTGTAAGAGATAAAGAGGTTTGGGGAAAAATATTCCACTGGCTGCTGCAGAGTATTACAGTGCCCTGAACTATATAACGAGAGAGGATCTGGGAATTGAAAGATATTTTTAAAAATTGGGTTATCTAATTAAATAATTAGACTAGAAACAGCTTCTAATTTTCTGCAGCAATCTTCCTTGTGTAGAGAACATAAGGGGTGATTTGAAAAGCACATTCTGTGTGATAGGAAGACAAGTCACAGTTACATTGAGGACCCTGTTACATGGGCTTATGCAGAAGGTAAGTGCATGCAGATTATGTGCTTGCTGTACATTTGTGCACAATGTACTGTGTGTGGGTGTTGAGTAGGAGGCGTATATGCTGGGTGTTTGGGAGTGTAGTCATTAGAGAGTCTGTGTGCAAAGAGAGAAGCCATTTAGCTCTGGGCTGCTGCATGTGTGATTTAAATGTGACACAGACTTGCAGACATTAAGCTTATTTTGCATGCATAGAAAAAGAATCCGCATCTTGGCATTTTCTCCTTGCTTCTGTGTTTTCATCTTGTCCATGATATTACTGATCTACTTTTTTCTATCTTGCAAAGTAAACTATGAGCATGACAGAGTGGAATAAAGCAGGTAACAGTAAGATTGTGAAGATAGTTTATTTAATCTAAAAAAATTATCCTGTATCTTAAATAAACCAAATTGTCTGCAAAAATTAGAAAATGCAATAAAATCAGCATAAACAGTAAGAATATGATTACTGTGTCTAATACTAGTTAATTTAGCTTTAAATTTAGTCTAAATCAACATTAAAAATAGTGAAAAGATCTATGGAAAAGAGCATTCCTACCTACCCGTCCCCATCCCCGTAAAAGCAGGCAGTCACATACTAACTTCGATAGAGAGACAGTTATATAACCTAGAGGACACTACCATGTGTCTTTAGAGATTCTGGCTCCAAGCTGTTTAGGGCTTTATAAGTTATAAATCAACACTTTAAATTGGGCCTGGAACTGAACAGGCAGCCTGTATAGTTCAAACAAACAAAAAACCTCATGTATCTCTGCTGCCTGTTTCTGTGAAGAGCTTGGGCCTAGGAAATTTAAAGTGGCCTCTAGGTATACCTTCTTCCCTCTTGAGAGAGCATTTTTAATGCTGAAATGAGAATACTGCTTGCATTGTCTCACTTGTTGGGTCTGTACCTAGTCTCCAAGATAGAGTGCAAAGTAAAAAAATGGGATTGCAGCATCCAGTAAATATTTTTCTGGCTGCTTTGTGAGACAAAACCTTATTCTCCAGGGCCTGTAACTTAAGCCAAAGTATTTCCTTTGTTCTTAGTTTTGCTTCATGTCCTTGGGCCAAACAATGACCTGAAATCACATTGATGGTTTAAAAGTTTTAAGTGTGGAAAAACCTGTTTGCTAATCTGAGGAATGAAGCCACCCCATACTGCTAACTGCACTAGATATGTATCATTAATATATATATTTCTGCATATTTTGGTTAGGCAATACTAGATTTCACTTTTTCCCCTTATCTTTGATGATGATGATGTTGAAAGGAAGACATGCATTGTAGAGCAAGTAAAACAATGACAGGTTGAAACAACAATTCTATACTGCAATCCTTTGAGAATATCAAATGACTTCTTGTTTCCCTTGAAAATAGACCCAATGTAAATTCTTTTGTTTGCATCAGAGGCAAGCGATACTGCATGAAAGCATTCAGAGTTTTGTGAAAACCTCCCATGTCTATGTGCAGATGTTCATAGACGTGCATTCCCATAGGGGTGCACAGCACATGTCCTTTCCTTGATACAGTGTTGGATACTTTGGCATTTAAACACTGTTTCCTTAATACTCTATGGAGAATATTCTGTGGTGATTCTATGCAGCCTACATTAGCGGCGGGCTGAAAGAAAATTGACTTTAAAAAGTAATGTTCCCTAGAATTTAGGATGGACTAAAAGGACACCTCACAAAATATTGAAAAAATAAATTCAGATTCCTGTATATGATAGTGGCTGCACGAACTGTAGCTTAGCTAAAAGACTAGACCCAGAAATGAATGGATTGATGTTGTCAATGAAGGTATGTTGTAGAAACAGTTGTAACTGGAAAGTGGCATGTGCTGGCAATAGCATGGATGTCCTTCAGAACGTGTCATGTAATAATAGATTACCATTGAGATATTTTCAAGTTCTTTGATGTTAAGAAATGTTGCCTTGTGGCAGTATGCACCTAGAAGTAGAAGCTTGTTTCACTAAGCTAGAATCCGGCATGAAAAGAATGTAACTGATTGCATAATAATTTCCCCAGTTCAGTGATTTACAGCTGCAATTCTGACCCCACTTATCTAGGAGTAAGCCTTATTGAATTCAGTAGGACTTACTTCTGAGTAGACATAGCTAGAATTGGATCATAAGGCTGCTATCCAGTGCACAATGAAATTCAGAGTAAATCCTTTTAAATTTTGTGTTGCTTATTTATGAACAAACAGGCATATAATTGTGCTGCATGCATAGGAAACAACTCTACATAGTATCTCATACCTATAAAGCATATTGTCTAATATTTTCCCCCATGAACCTATTTGTAAGGATTTTAGCATTGATATCACACAAAATTGCATTTATCTGGAAGCTTACCTTAGTTTATGTTTAAGAGAACAGCAATTGAATATTTAAGTTCAGATATGAAGTTACTGTGATGTGTTGGAGCTTACTGTAATTGTAAGGAATTTTGGAGGTGTAAATTCATTTAGAGTAAGGAATGTACTCAGATAAATTCAAGTTGGAAGTAACATAATGTTGTCACCTATAAATGGAAAACTTTGCAGCTTAGGAGTTACCCTCATATGCAATTTTGTCTACCACAACAGAAATCTGCAGAAATGGTCTACAAAGGATGTAGTCAATTACATTCAGCCTTTAAATCAGGGTGAAGAAACTGTGGCCCTCCAGATGTTGTTGTTTCAGCTCTTTTCACCACCAAACATGGCCAATGGTCAGGAATGAAGGGAGTTGTGTTCCTTTGTTGCAGGTCTACTACAGAGGTGGTGAACTGGATGTGGCTGGTGGGCCATATTTTTTACTATCCTTAGCCCTCACAGGCCACCTGTCAATCCCTTGACTTCACTATTACATCAGGTGATGGGGCACTTTGAAGTCCTACCATACAGGACTGGTTGTAGATGCTCCAAAGATTTTGCAAGCCCCTTTAAGGATTGGCAGGCTGCAGCTGGTGCAGGAAAAAAAAAAGAACAGAGAAACTAACATGGAGAAGAAGTCAGATTATATCATTTCATGTTCCTCAGGCAAGAGGAGTTTCTTCTCTAATGGAGTCATACGTTTTCTTTAGAAGGATATTATCTGCAGCTGAGATATATTTCAGTCTCTTGGTTTATATATTATATAAACACATTATTGACATACATTAAAGTTATATTAATTGAGAATTGTTTCCAGATGGAATAGTTTTATGTAGGATGCTTATTCCAGTAAGACTATGATTCAGGTTGCCATTTTAAAAACATACAACAGTACAGAGTGAGTTTGATTATCATTAGACTTTTAGTAATACCGAATTCTGGACTCAGTCCTACTTCTACTGAAGATAAAGTCATTCTTTTTAGAATTAATTGCCACATTCCTTGAATCATCATCTCTCTTGGATTTGAACTCAGTTTAAGCATTACTACTCTCCATGTGCTTATTTTTCCTTTCTCAGGTGGCTTTGGGAGTTAACAAGCATGTTCTGACTAGTTCTCTGAGAGTTGTTGGCAGCGGTTTGCTGCTAATGTTTGAGCAGGGTGGGTAGGTGTTGCTTTTACCCAGACCACCTCTTGCTGCATTCTTTGTATGTTCTTTAAGAAGGGGGTGGGGAACCAGAGCTCCTGATAGTTTGTTTCCCTTCTTTTTTGAAAAAAGGTTTCCTCACAAGCACAGCTGAGAATTTAGGCAACACCATTGGCAAACAGATCTATTAAGTGCACTTGCTGGGCATGTTTATCTATTTTATTTCTGAAAAATATGCTGAGGGTATTGATAGTATAGCACTCTGTTCAGCTTGTGTAATTTGCAGAGGAGGTTAGTCAAGGCATTATTGGTGGGTGTGCAAGTCTGGGGACGTCTTCTTACAGAAGATGGATTTTAAATTGCTTGTTGCTTAGTGCCATCTGGTGTATTTTCAGTTTAATTTGAACTTGTCAGGAATTAGACAGAAGGATCAGTCATAGACAAGGAAGGCACTCTCGGTTTTTTCAGGAATTAGATAGAACTTCTAAAATACCTTGCCTCGGCCATCACCAATGAGTACAAAATTGTAAGAGGATAATGAAATACTAAAATCACCAGAGCTATACTTCAGTGAGTGACATTTTTCCGTCTCCATTTATGCTTATTCTCAGTTCTGAAGAGGAAGTAAGAAACATAAAGAGGCCTGTGGCTTGAATTTGAGTTTTCAAATTTTCCTTATACAATCCATACAAGTAGGAATCTAAAAGGAATTGAGAGGGGAAGGAAGGGGGCCAAATAACGATTCTCATTCCTTTTACCCACAATAGGTAAATTGTTGGACAAGGGCTCAGATAAAACTTTTTCTGAGCCAAATAGCACCCCCATAGTTCATGTAAAAGGGCTGAAACCACCATCCTGACCTTGAAGTAAGTGTTGAGAGGAGGGCACTGAGCTGTGCCAAAGTAGCATACTGTCTGTGAACCCAACTCTCCTCTCTCAGTTGTGGAGGTGAAAGGAGGGTTCAGCCTCCCTTTGCCTCTGAAGTGACTGTGGGTGGAGGAGATATTTGAGTAGATCTGGAGAATGTGATGCTGCAACTCAAGACTCTTAGGATGTGTGTTAATAGCTTACCTAGTGTCATCTTACCTGGTGGCTCCTAGTGTTAATTAAGTGGGAAACAAGCTATGCTCACTTTCTGCTCCACCAGCACTATTAACCTTTCTCCCCAGGCCCATCACTGATGGAGTGGCAGGCATTTGTTCTCCTCTCCTGCTTTCTTTCTGTAAGTATTCTGCAAGTACCGTATACTGTTGGTAGAGGCTGCCTCCTACCCTGCCATTCTCCTGCCTCTTTATGTCTTCTGGGCATATGTCTTTGGACATACCACTTTAGAAATAGGTATTCCCAGTCCAGGATTTCCCCACAAAGGAAGCTCCAGCAGTAATATATGAGCCAGCCCATATTTTTTCCACTCATATTGTAAAGACACTGACATTTTGTTTTGTAGCTGTTTCAGGCTTCCATTTTCCATTCACATCAGGAAAACAATTACTCCTGATACTTAGCTTCATCCTTCCTCTATGGTCTAATGGCCATGGGCAACCAGAGCAAGAAATTGATTTGAGAAAGCACACCACCTAATTTCACAGTGACATTCCTTCAAAGATGATGCCCAAGATTCTGAAAGAGAAGCTCATTTTTTAGATCAGCTATAGGCTAGAAAGCTGAAGACATTTTCTAAGGATGACATCACATCCTCCAAGGAAGAACAATCTCCAGATTGTGAAGATGCACGTTCTGAGACAGAAAGAGCTCTATTCATAGGCTTTAAAATAGCAGCCTGAAGATTGATGATGTTTTATACATGTTATAATTGCTGGTTTCCGCTTGAATCGGGCATGCTAAGTGCATGCCATCTGGAATACTTGTAGTCAGGCTGATAAAGATTGGAGGTTCAGCCATAAACGTGTCTTATCTGGCAAGCTTGTAATGTGGAGGGCAGGGGGCACAGAATGTACATTCCTTTTGTAAAAAATGAGATCCAGGGGCTTGTTGTTAAATAAATAAACTGTAATCATACATTTCCAGTTTATCGAGACTATGTTAAAAAAAATCTCCAAAACTCCAACAGGTTGTAGAAGTGGACACACTTTTGAAATTATTGTTTTTCATAAGGTACATCCTGACAAAGAAAAGTACAAAAACGATAGTAGAGGACATGTCTTTCATGCAGAAGGTCCCAGTTTCAATCGCTGGTTTCTCCAAGTAGGGCTGGGAAAGACTATTCCCTGGAACCCTGGAAAGCTGCTGCCAATAAGTGTTGATGGTGCTCAGCTAAATGATGGTCTGCTTTGCTTATAATGCAGCTTCCTATGGTCCTCCTATCCAGTTTCACAATGGCTAGCAATTGAGTTTTCTTTGGGTGCAGCTTTCATATATAAATTCAACATATAAACAATAAGTAATAAATTCCAGGTTCAGACATTGCACTAAGCTAACCCCTTCACAGTTTGCTTGCAGCTTGCATGAAGGAAGGAGCGAAGCAGACTCTGGCTGCATTCATCAGCTAGTATACACCTTGTGTACCTTATGGCTTATGGCTTAGCGTTAGCATGTGAAACTGACGGGGGGGGGGCAGCTGGACATCTACCTATCCATTTGGACTCTTAGGTGACTTCTCTATCTCCAGTACTAACCTCATGTAGTTGCTTACTATTCACTTACAGAAATGATCACTGGGTTGAAATTATCCTCCCCCTTTATTTCAGCTACAGTTTTTCTCTGCCCTTCCTTATTACTCGCCCCTTCCTTCATCGGGCTTTGCATAATTAGCATTACAAAACTTCAGAAAACTATTCTAGTCAAACAAATAAAAACAGTGAAAGGACTGCATGGGTGAGGGGTGCTGAATCTTTCCCTTCCTACAACTTCCCAAAGCCACTATTCTCTTTTCCTATCTCACTTTCACAATTAGAGAAGAGTAACTGACTACAGAGTGTTGGGAAGCCAGAGTGTAGCTCTCTCCTGAAAGTATGTTAAAATTAAAGCAACCTTATGTACACCCCTCTTTATATGTGAATGAGGCAGATATGTGAATCATGGCTCCAACATGCCCAGTTTGGCTCAGCTTACAGTGGCTGGATGGCATAACAGTATTAAGGTGGAGTATAGGAAGTTATTTTTAAAACTCCAGGGCAGTTTTGCCAGCACTTTGCAATGAGCAGTTTGAATTATTTTGTGGGTGGTAGGGCTATTTTTCAATTTTCTGAAAAGGGGAGTCCTAATAAATGATTAAGTAAAGGGATATTCATGGACTGGTCTGATCGTATTTACGTGTTATACAACCCTCTTATTGCTGCATCAAAATAATACGGCTGGCCATTTCTAGTTAGCAGGTGGTCCAGCCACCACAGGGTTGACAGAGCTGTCGGTTTGTTATGCCTTAAATATGTCACATTCAGCTTAATGTCTGATCTGTGGGTGGAAATGGCAAATGCATCAGGAGAGCAAATCACTTAAAACCACAGATGTCTCTAGCATGCTGTCACTCTCTAGCTTTGTGTAATTGTTGGCACCACAGTGGAGCAGTGGTTTGGACACTTTGGTTTGGTTTTCTGTGGTCTGTTAGTGGAGTAGTATGCAAAGTACACAAGGGGTCATGCAGGTCTCACTTCTTCCCTTTGGCCCTTATCCAGCTACAAATGTGTGCATCAGCCTTGGCTGCATACATACAGTCTCTGGTCAGATAATTGCTGGTACCATTATTCTGCTGTTTTGGGCGGAGAAATATTATATCCAGCTGCTCCCCTGTGTCACGGCTAAAATGGGCACTGTTTCTTTAATGCGAATAAAGCTGGGTCAGCATGACTAAGCAGTCTGCACCAAGTTGTATATATAAGTGAGAAATGTTAGTTTGGGCTGTGGCTGGTGTTTGGGTTGGTTGGTGCTGGTGTGTATAGTTATTCAGTCGTGTTTTGCACAAGGACTTTTAAGAATAAAACTCTGCAAGGACTTTTCTCGTGGACTCTTTTGTGCCGACAAGGGTCCGAGGACCAGGCTGAGGAGACAAAGGGAGGTCAGAACCCTTTCCTTCTTTTTTTTGCTTTTTTACAAACACTGACACCCTGCTCAGCTCCCTCTCTTGAACAGTTCCTCAGGACTGCCGCACAGTTTGATGCACACAGTCATAGCAACTGAGCAGGGGAAGGAACCACAAGCACAGCAGATACTTGTGAGCACGGTTCCTCAACCACATAGGGATATGCATGCTGAAGCCTTCCTCCACCTACACCTCTAAGCTTACAAACATAATTCTATTTGTATACCACCTTTCTGCAGTTCAAAAAAATACATAACTACAACATAACAAAAATAGTTAGAAACAATAAATAAAACATTAAAAATACACAACCAAACTGAACAATTACCACATAAACCACAATATCTAAAATAAAGATACAAAAAACCAACATCAACAGGTCCCCCCAACAAAATCCCCTAGCCCAAGAGTCTGTTTATCAGTGTCAGTTTCTGTACCTGTAGTGAGTTAAAGCCCCACCCTCTGGGAAAAGGTAGGAAAAGGCCTGCAAGGCAGGGAGCAGGTCTTCCAGGACTCGCAGGCATTTAGCATTAGCATCTGATTCTATTTGTAACTCTCAATTTTTCTCCTATCACTGATTTGTCTCTGCTCCATTTCCTAGTTGGTTTGCATGAAAGAAGTGGCCACACTCTGATAATGTGTTGTGGTAAGCCTCATGCTCACATGTCACACACACCCCTTTCCTCCACCCGCAAGAGATTGACAGCTTCCAGTTATTATTTGGAAACAACCCGTTCCCTACTTCTGTTCTAAACCTCAAACAGAAGCTTTAATTCTCTTCCCTTTATGCACAAAGAAGGAAAGAAGACGAAGGAAAGCCTATGAGACAAAAACTTGCTATGCTGCATTCTGAATGAAACCTATATATTTGTAAAGATAGTGCTTGTTTATATTTGGGGAAAAGTTCACTGTATCAGTCATCCTGTCTATGTTCTATTGGTCCTTACTCATTATCAAAGTCCCTTTTTAAAATAAAAAGTTGAGTTTGCGTGCAGTCATCCATTGCACCCAAAAACTGTCCCAATGGAGGGGAACCCCTACTGGGCCTGGGTGTGTGCATACATTGTGTGCTGAAGCTGTAACAATTTTCAGAGACTTGAGCAAAACAGGAGTCTACTTCATCAAATGTTTGAAGTGATAAGTTGGCAGGTGATGTTGGGAAAGATTGAGGGCACAAGGAGAAGGGGGCAACAGAGGACGAGATGATTGGACAGTGTTCTCGAAGCTACCAGCATGAGTTTGACCAAACTGCGGTAGGCAGTGGAAGACAGGAGTGCCTGGCGTGCTCTGGTCCATGGGGTCACGAAGAGTCGGACACGACTAAACAACCAAACAACAACAACAACACATGGTTGTACAGGAAAAATTCTATAATGAGGTCATTGGGAAATGAAATGTAAAAAGTATAGGCTTTGACCATTTTTATTCCATTACACATGTTAACTTACCAATGGCAGGTTGTTTGCATTATCATCAGCACTGCTTTGTCAATGATCACTGTACTTATTTTACATACCTTTAAGCTTTAACGTAACTGTCATAGCCTTTTTTTGCATTTCATTTCCCTCTGACCTAACTGTTTACATTTTTTTCTATATACGTTCCTGACAGCTTAGGATAAAACCTCATGCATCTGATGAAGTTGACTCTGGTCCATGGAATCTTATGCCATAATAAATGTGTTAAAACCTAAGGTGTCACAAATCACTCTTGTTTATTTTGAAGATGGTGATTGAGTTGAAGGTTTAGCATATTTCTGGCTCTGACTGCTTCTTTCTTCAGAATCTCTAGGTTCTTGACTGAAGGAGGAGAGCCCACCAACTCAAAGGAGTTAGATTATATTGTACAAAGGTGTCATTTATATCCTTCTCCCTCCTCTTCCCTCAATGTATGCTCATCCACCCACACTATAAGCTGTATTTCACACATTCACACATCTTGCTGCCACAATATTCTTTCTCCTCTCATGGATACACAAATACCACCTGATTTTCCTTCCACATGCACCTATTAACAAACTCCCCCTCAGATAATGACCATGTTCTCTTTCACACATACATATACATGTGCACTCTACATCTCTCACTCAACTGCTGCTCATGGCAGACAAATTGCAAGGTGGACATGTTGTTTTATGAGTTTTATATTTTGGTAATTTTAAAACAGAACATATAGTTTGGGAATGGATGTTTGCTATTGTTTTTGTCATTGCTAATCAATAATGAAAATACAGGTGCACCATGATGCTTCTTTTCTCTATGCTCATCCCAGCGGTTATTCCTCCTCTGGTTACTGCGGTGGATACACGACCTGCCTGTCTGTGTCCAGACATTATGATTGTCTGCAAGTGATTTCCACAATGCAGAGTTAATGTTGCCAGCCTTCAGATCACATTTGTAGACACCTTTGTAATGCAGAGTTGGTCTGCCAACAGGTCTGGCGCCTGAAACCAGCTGCTCGTAGAGCACACCCTTCAGGATCCTGCCATCTTCCATTCCATGGGCATGCTACCCCATCACTGCTGCCTCTTCTGGCTGGCTGGGAGCAGGGCACGGAGGGTTCCATGCCCTGTCACCGCATGGCGCTGGAATGCCTGTGCTTCAGTGGTGGGGACGGGGCGAGTGTGGAGGACTTCCTCTGTGCTCCCCCAGCCCCTGCCACTGACGGGTGGGCACTCATATGCCGGGTGGGGGCAGGGCGGTCCACTTTGCCCTCTGGGCCTTGCTTCTGCCCAGCAGGCCAGGGCCAGCTCGTCATCAGGCAAGCAGGCACTTTTGTGTCAGGTGAGGGCACAGAGGGTGGAGAGCACCCTCCATGCTCTTTCCCCATCAAGTGTGTGAGTGCCTGCCCACCAGCTGACGGGTGGGGGCTCGAGTGCCTGGCGGGGCATGGAGTGTGCTCTTCACCCTCTTCACCCTGTCCAGTGCACGGGGCCCATCCATCTGCTGGCAGGCAAAGAAACCTTCTGTGCTCGCCCAGGGGGCTTGCACGCCAGGCACATACGGGGGGGGGAGGGAGGAGGCTCTTGCTTTGCACCCCACTCAGATTCTGTGCCTGGGGCCACAGCCCCAGTGTGGGTGTGGTGGTTAAGAGCGGTAGTCTCGTAATCTGGGGAACTGGGTTCGCGTCTCCGCTCCTCCACATGCAGCTGCTGGGTGACCTTGGGCTAGTCACACTTCTCTGAAGTCTCTCAGCCCCACTCACCTCACAGAGTGTTTGTTGTGGGGGAGGAAGGGAAAGGAGAATGTTAGCCGCTTTGAGACTCCTTTGGGTAGTGATAAAGCAGGATATCAAATCCAAACTCCTCCTCCTCCTCCTCCTCCTCTTCTTCTTCTTCTTCTTCTTCTTCTCCTCCTCCTCCTCCTCCTCCTCCTCCTCCTCCCACTACACCACTGAGTCAGACCACTGGTTCATCATTTCTGGTATTGGTTTCTCCAGGGTGTAAGGCAGACATCTTCATTCAACTTGAGCTCTTTTGATTTGAGATGCTGAGAACTCAACCTGAGACCATTCTAATGGAGAAAAGCACTCACAACATTGAGCTGCGTGAAATAGTGCACTAATTCTAGGACATATGAAAACTTGGGAATAGGAGTTGCAGCTGCACTGTGTTTGTTGGGATTGTGATGGGGCAAGGTGACAGCAAGGTCAGTGGACCTCTGAATTAATAGCAGTGCTATTCCACAGGTGAACACACACCTGCTAGATGCTGTCACCACAAACCCACAGCTCACCCATCTTGCTGCAGCCTCTCTTTGCTCCATCCTTGTCCTAGCAAGGGCACTTCTGCTCTTCCTTCCTTTCATGAGCTGCTGTTGGCTGCTTTGAACTCACAGCGTAGCACTGTATCTCGCTTCCTTAGGAATGAGTAGCTTTGGGCTGGTGTGCTAACCTAAGGGCTGCATATGGTGTCTCTTATATCTAATGGGATATGCATAAGCCAATTTCTGTATCTTCCTGTTGTGCTCAGCTTCTGTATGTATTGTGCTTCTGCAGCGAATGCCAGATCTAGTAGCATTGTGGATTTAACTAAATCTCCCTAGTTTTATCTGAAATCTTGTGACTTTATCTGAAATCTTGTGGCCTCGTTCTTGTTTTTTCTTTTTCAGCCTTTTGCTCCTACAGTTCTGTCTCTGATGTAATCTGTTGTAGGGAAAGAGGATTTCTGATATTTAGGAAGGATTTAGAGTGTTCCAAAGTCATTACAGTGCACTCAATTGCTCTGATTTGTCTAGTGAAAGAGGTGCTGCTTCTCTGCTGCTGCACTTGCTATCTGAGAGCATTGTCTGTCCCTTGGTGTTTCTCTCATGAGTGACAGCATTGTGTGCTCTCATTCTCAGTCCTTCCTCCCATAATTCATAAGTCTCCTGAGAGCAGGAAATGAGGTCACTTCCTTCTAGAGTGAGATCAAAATATAGAAAGTAGGGGGAGTCCTGATTCACACATGCTTTGCTTGAAGCAGCTTCAGTGGAATAAATGAAGGTTGTGTCTTGGAGGGAGGGACCTGCTGTGATGGAGGTAGTGTTGATGCTGCTCTTGCTGCTTCTGGTGATGCGGATGACTGGCTTTGTTGGCAGACAGTCACCAAGCTGTTTTTCCCCTCCTGCTTGGGATTTTCAGTGGTGCCAGGGCGAGTATGCTGATTCCTCCTTCACTCATGAAGACTCCGTCCATGGACACGGACTATCCCAAGAAAGCTTCTTGGGACAGAAGAATGTGCTTCTACTGGACTACATGCTATGTAAGCATATTTTATTCACACACACTCCTGTTTCTGTTTGAGCCTGGGAACCCAGCTTGTTTAACAGTGCACTTGAGACATTTTAAATGCATTTCTGTGCAAATAAATGCCTTCCCATGACTTCATAAATACACGCTCTAATCCAGGTGTAAAGTCGTTTTCAAACACTTGGTAATCCTTTACTGTTTTACGTAGTCAGGACATGTACTCATCATCACAGCAAATTAGTTAATTTATAAAATTTGACTGCACTATTATACATAATAGGGGAAGATAAAGTGTGGTAACATATTATTTCCCATCCTTTTAATGCATGCATGTGGAAGAATTGGGATTCTAATGTGTGTTAGTGATCATGAGTACAAGAGTTATATTGATTCCAGGCTACTTAATTAATCTAGAGTAACATGATATGATACCTTCTATGTGCTGCCTTATTTCTGCTTTCTTCCAGGACTCATAATTGCAGGTCCAGTGAATTTTGAGTGCATCTATCAATTCCTGATTTTTTAACTGCTCAAATAAAAAAACATGAATGATCTGCCTCTTAACTTTCAGGATAACATACTTTTTTCATTTAGCTCTTATGCTGCCTATGTACCATATGCTTTTTCATTCTCAGCTGCTACTGTTCTTACTCTTGACTTCCACACTACCTTCAATAGTTTGGAGAAAAACAGGTTCAGATGCCTGTCATATAAATAGTAGGCTTGCTAAGGTAAAATAGGTAGCCTATTCAAAGTTACTTGGTTTTAAACATGAATCATTCTTTGTTCATATTTTCTGTGAGATTTCAGTGCTGGAAAAGTTTCATGATTGCAAAATATAATACAGGAGGTAGAGTCCAGCTAATTGCTCTAGAGGGAGTAATATTTTACAAAGATATACAAGGAGTGTTGGAAGTGAACAATGATCCTCAGGAAAATGTGATGGAAGGGAAGGCTAGTAATGCTTGCCAATTTTTTTTGGTGGGAAGAGGTATTGCTGTGTAAAGAGAGAATGAAAGATATCACCAGGGATTTTTGCTAGAGCAACTTGGTACCAATTCTTCATAATGGTACCAGTTCTTCATAATGGCACCAATTCTTCATAATGTCAGCAACTTGATGGGTTAGGTGAATGAATCTCAAATTAAGAAATCAGCCCCTGCTACTCAGTGAATGCAGATCTGCCCTTTACAATTAAATTCATAAAAATGGGAGGACATACATATTTTCTCAGAGGGGACAGAAGAGGGACAAGACAAAAAAGATAGCTTCCTTCCTTTTCCCTTCTCTCTAGAATTCTTCTCTGTCATCTATACTTCCTTGCCCAATCCAATGAAGGAGAGCCACTCTCAGATACTTGGATGTGTATCTAATTGTACATCCTTATGGGGAATATATATTCCAACGGTGCAGTACAGATAGACTGCATCTACACTCAGGTGTACATTTGCATGTTCATCTCATTTATCCTCCTGTTTTAAGCTGAAAGAGAAGATTCTTCCTTTCATTTCAAAGGATACTGTTTGGTGGCAGGGGTAGCTGTGCTTGGATGTTCAGCTCAAGGTACAATATTTTCTCTGGGAGGGCCCTCAGATTTAAGAAACAAAGTGACACTTAATTAACCTGGAAGGTGTCAGGCACACTTTCCAACAACATTTTTGAGAATTCTCTGAAACCACTTCACCAAAGTTCCTATGGTTTGAATCTTGGAAGTTCTGCTTAGATCATTTGAATGTGAACCTTGTGTAAAACAACAACATTATATGATAATTGTAGATAGACGTAGAAAGTATATTGGTGCTTACCACAAGAGTGCTTTGAGAAGCAAATCCTGACTGTGATGCATATAGTAGAAATGAGATTATTTAGGTGTTGCCCATTTTGTTAATTGCTTAAGAGAACAATTAAAAAAGATCAAGTCTGAGGTGCATTGATAGCAGCAATGAGTGTGCTCTCTCTCTCTCTCTCTCTCTAGCAATACTCCTGGGACAGCGACAGAATCAAGATGCCGGAGGATACGGAAATAGAGTAGCTCAAAATTATAAAAAATGTTGGGCCTGATTGAGACTTATTATAGATCATGTTCAGGTCCTTCTTAAACTATATTATTAGTGCTTGGTGAAGTCATCAGGGTGGATTATAAATTGAGATGTAGCCAGGCAGGACTGAGGAGAACTAAGATGCTGTGGACATCAGGAAGATATCCCCCCCTCCTTGTACCTACTCTTGCCAAATTATTCTGCGAAGAACAGAGGAAGTACTACTGGTGTGAATCAGGAAGCTAAGCTATTTATTCCTGAATAGAAATGGAGCCACTTTCAGCTGTCAAATCCGTTGCAAACTTTTCAGCTGAGAAAGGCTCTCTGGTTTATGTGGAAGGCTTGAGTTCCTACTGCTAGATTTAGTAGGCAGACCCTTCAAGGTACCTCAACTATCCTTCAAAGCAGCAAAACCTCTCCTAGGCCTGATAGTCTCTTGGAACCTGTTCAGACATTGAAGAGGACATTGTGGACAAGTGATGTTCATTTTCAGAAAGAAACTCAATACCAGTACAACCAACCTGGATATTTAGAACAGGGTAGTGACTCCACCCATGAAGCAGTACAAAAATCACCAGTTTTTCAAGGACACATTCTGCGGGGAAAGGCCATATAGACAAGTGCTGTATGCTTTGACTTATGGAGTTGAGAATTACCGTATTTTTCGCTCCATAGGGCGCACCGGACCATAGGGCGCACCTAGTTTTTAGGGGGGGAAATTAAGGGGGAAAATTATTTTCCCCCCCCCAGCCGCGGGACTGAGGACGGGGGAAGCCCGAGCTTCCCCCGACCCCAGCCCCCAGAACAGGTCCAGGAGCGGTGGCAAGATTACGTGCAACTTTGCTGCTGCTCCCAGAGCTTGTGGGGCTTGTGGATAGCTACCAGTCCCCAGAGCCCGAAGGCTTGTGGATAGCTACCTGAAGCCCGGAGAGCGCAGCGCTGTGCTCCCCGGGCTGCAGGCTGCTATCCGCAATCCTTCGGAGCCTGGCGGGAACTCACGCCGTGCTCAGAAGGCTTGCGGATAGCTGCCTGAAGCCTGGAGAGTGAGAGGGGTTGGTGCACACCGACCCCTCTCGCTCTCCAGGCTTCAGCGAAAGCCTGCATTCGCTCCATAGGACGCACACACATTTCCCCTTCATTTTTGGAGGGGAAAAAGTGCGTCCTATAGAGTGAAAAATACAGTATATTGTAGGGATTAATTTGAAATTCATCACCAGAGTTTGTGAGTAGGAAAGACTCTATGCATAGGCCCCAACTGCAATGTTGCCATTAACAAGCTTCTGAGAAAAGGAAGCACTAGAGAAGCATCTGGCCATTAAATATCCAGAAATATTCAGGGGGACTTGCCAAAGGATGATCTGGGCTGGCTTCAGCACGTGCCTTCGGCATGTATGCCTGTGGCAGCTGTGCTTGGAAGCAAGCAAGGGCTGACTGAAAACCACAGCTGCCACTTGCTGCAAGGGCACTGAGAATAGGCTCTTTAGACATTGAATTTGAATGGAGCTGCTATGCAAGCTGGGTTTGGGCGACTCACAGAGCAATCTGTTGTATCAGTTCTAGTGTTTCACAAAGGGGTATAGGGAGATCTCTTCATAAGCTGTGGGGAGCGGGGGGTGAAGTATAAAAAAAATTCTGTTTGTGGTGTTCAGGCTAGAGGAAGTTTTTGAACAGTTGCTTGGGTGAGCAGAGTGCTGGGTGAAGAGAATTATTGTACAGCTGCTGTCCATAGAAAAATGAATCATTCCTTATGGCCAGATGAGTTAGCAGAATTACTGTTTCTGGGTGGATAAATTATGGACCTTACAGTCTGATATTCTGATATTCAGATTTAGACTAGGAACGCTCTTGAATTTTGTCTAGTATCCCAGTGTGACACTGGTATCTGAGATGACTGATGCCAGTGGTAAAATGAATTATATAACTCAGAAGCTCTTTGAATATCCAGCCCAAGGTGCTTGCAGCCAAAATATTACTTGTAGGATTCCCTCCAGCTGTGAATGCATTCCCATTTCTATTCTAGGAGAAGTCTGTTATTATGGCCACAAAAGTATGACATGAATCTGTGAAGATCTCCTCCCCTGCTATTCATTAGCGGGATCTTCTGCTGAATCTAAAGTCTTCTATAAACAGAAGGAGCTCTTCCACTTGTAGAAGGCTTAGTATCCAAGCCAATGGATTCAAAAGTCTCAGTGTCTAATTGCAGTCATAAAAATAGCTGATAGCAAGATTTTAGATTATGTGCATCATGCTTTGGTTCATAATGCTAAAACTGATACACTTTATAACTGATGTGGCTAACCTTCCTGTTGCAAATCCCATAACCTGACTAACACCTTGCAGACATATGGGTAGGAATTTCTGCTTTAATAACATCATGGGCATACTGTATATGCTGGTCTTGGAGAACCAATATCAAAAGCCTTCCTGTTGTCCTGTGGGTTTTTTGGTTGTGATTCAACATCCATTTCCATGCACAATCCTGTGAAGATATGACAGAGATGTCTGTGCACCTTGTTTATCACACCTTGAAAAGGTTAACATTTGACAAGTACCATACATATTTACTCTGAAGTGAGTCCTACCTCATTCAGTGGAGCTGACTTTCATGCAGGGATACATACATTTGTATGCTTAGACTTCACTGTCAAAACTGGAAAAACTTGAATGTTTGTCATGTATGACAAACTTCAGCTTCCTGATTGAGTGGACCTCTTTCTTCAGAAGAATCATTCTGTAGAAAAATTGCCACCCACCCATTCAGGAAGCTCCACTTCATTGGTTTTGACAGGCTGTGTTACAGGCTGGAATTTGGGTCACAAGCACCATGTTGTAGCAGCTGACTCTCCAGAGGACCTACTGGACCAAAATGAACAAATTAATAGGTGCCAATATGGATACGAATTCCAGAATTTTTTAAAAGTAGGTTAGCAGACTGGTCGAGCATTCTTGCCAGGGAAACAGTTTGGGAATGCCAACCTAGCATCCATACTTCTTTGCAAGTGCAAATGCAATTTAGAGTCTGAATACCTTATGATAGTTCATAGGACTGGCTTTAGATTATGTCCCCAAACCCAAAATTTCAGTGCTTTTATCCTACGTGTAATATGGAATAAAGTTGCTAAGCTACCTGTTAGAGCTTCCACAGGCATCTAGAAAAGATCAGTAACCAATACAGAGCTCTGTAATAAGATTCCCACTAATCTTGTGAATTGGAATCCAGTGAGCATGGGCTTTACTCCACTTTCAGCTAATGCTCACCTCCCTTCATCTATAGCTGTGTTTCTTTTGATCCTCCTAATGCCTCTTTTAAACATTCAGGTGTTGCATCATCTGTAGCTCTGAATAGCAGTATCAAGAAAGTTTAGGAATCTGCATGCCCTTAGGGATAAACTCCAGAAGAATACTCTTTTATCAGAATAACGACAACAAGCCCATGAGCATCTTTAAAAGTAACACATTTATTGTGGCATGACCGCCTCATCTTCATCATGTTCAAGGAAATGGCACAATATTATTTTTGCTGGGCATGATCAAACATTCAAACCATCAAAGCATGAATAAGGAAATCATCCTGACAATTACTGCAGAATCTACCTAACCTTCAGTTTTAAAAGAGCAAGTGTTTAGCTTTTAGTAGTTATATGAACATTTATAAGGGGGTTGGGAAGGGGAGACTCTCTGGCTTCTAAAGATTGCTAAATAGCCCCCGTTTTCTGGTCCTGGAGTGATGAAAGTAACAAGACTAGGTTGCAAGTGATTTTTACCTAACCCATTTCATTTACTGTACAACATGGTGAATGTTTAGCCCCCCTCTCCTTTACTAAAGGCAGCATGAATGCACATGTGACTATGTGGCTAGGCACCCCTCCTTTCATATAATAATGTAATTTTTAAAGGATTGAAGAATCCTGCACAAAATCCTCCTGTGGGTGGCATACATGTGGGTCACTCACCACGGCCTCTCCAGTGGGTACTGAAGACAGCCATACCAAATATACCTATGTCAGTAGCACTGGGTCATGCACCTAGAGGCTACTTTCAGCTTTTGGAGGGCCCAGTTTGAATCTAAAAAAAAAAAAAAATAAATCTGGACGGCCACATTAATCAGAGACCATGGCAGTTCACAAAAATGAATTTGGCTTGCCTTATGGCCATGGGTTGAGAAAGAGACTTGGGTAGCCAATATGGTGTAGGAGATAGAATGTCCAACTGGAAAGGGGAGCCCTGGGTTGAAATTAAACTTTAAAACTGGATCACTACCTAACCTATCACTCAGAGTGGCAGGGTACAAATGTGAGAATTGTGTGGGGAAATTGTCTGAGATATCATTACAACTATTCTGTTCTTGGAACAAGTGAGCAGCCATGTTTTTGTGATGGCTGGAAAAACCTTGCTTAATTGCTATTTGTTCTTCTGTTTCAGAAGGTGAGCATTGTGCCTGGTGATCCTCCCCTGACCCATTAGCCATGCCAGGGATTGTGGTATTCCGTCGTCGCTGGTCTGTAGGCAGTGATGACCTTGTTTTGCCAGCCATCTTTCTCTTTCTCCTTCATACCACTTGGTAAGTGAAAACATACACCTGAGCAGAAAGCTTCCATGACTCTACTAATGAGCAGAGTTTTTTGTTCTGTTTTGCTACTCTTTTTTCCAGTTATTGGTAGCATCCTGCTCCCTTATAAAAAGTGTCATTCAAAACACTGCCTTTTTAAAAAATCATTTCATAAAATGTATATGCAGCCTGTTTGTAGAAAAATCCTCAAAGCCGTTTTCAAAAAAGATAAAGCAATAAAATCATCACTAATCATTTATAACCATTGTTTAAAGCATAAAGTTGTAACCACAACAAAGCAATTTAAAACTCATACAAACTTTCTAAACGTCTGATGTTAAAGCTCAGAATGTTGTCAGGCACTGAAAAGAATACAGTAAAGGTATCAATTGGTGGGATTTCCCAAGTGTTGACTCATAACATCAGTCTTTTTTAGACTAATGCCATAATTCACATCATTAGAAAGGTAAGTTAATGCAGAATTTAATGCAACACACTGTTGAATTATCTTGATAAAACCATGGTAAAGTGTATTTCATACCTTCTCACCATTTCTGTTAATACGTAGTATGGAAAACTTTTGTCACAATTAAAGCCCTACAATGGCATCCCATGGAATTATTATTATTATTATTATTATTATTATTATTATTATTATTATTATTATTATTATTATTTTAGAGTTTATCTACTGCCCTATACCCAGAGTTCTCAGGGCAGTTCACAGAATAAAATCAAGATATAAAACCACAAAATACATAATAGAAATAAAAACAGCAACCCAATAGCCCCCCCCAAAAAACCCATTTTAAAAGCACATAGGATGTAAATCAGAGCAACCAAAGTCCTAGTTAAAAAGGAACGTTTTTGTCTGGTGCCTAAAGGTGTATAATGAAGGTGCTAGGCAAACTTCCCTGGGGAGAGCATTCCACAGACAGGGAGCCACCTCAGAGAAGTCCCGTTCTCATGTTGCTACCCTCTGGACCTCTCGAGGAGGAGGCACATGAAGAAGGGCCTCAGAAGATGATCTCAGGGTCCAAGTAGGTTCACATGGAAAGAGGCAGTCCTTGAGGTATTGCAGTCCTGGAATGAACCAAGGATGTTAGTTTGTCAGGTGTTATAATGTAAAACCAATATTGTATGATTGCTTCTTATCAGTTGTTCCTTGGTTGCTTCTGACTAACAAGTTTCTTTATGGATAACTCAGCAGTGGTGTACTGGGGAATCTACATGTTGCCACACATCTTCCCAGAGGGCAAGCAAAGTGATGAAAGTTGTGACAGCTTATTGTTTTACCCTTTGTCATGTGGGCACACTCATGTATCATGTATAATAAAATCATTAAGTAGGCAAGAATAGTAATACCATATTGACATTATAATCTCAATGTAGAGTTTACAGCACCGTGTGCCTGCCACATTTTCTTCTGCCCTCTAGTGACTACTGAAAGCATGTCCACGCCTTTACTATTCTCATTTTAAGACCTCCTGATGACAGTGGAGAAGTAGACAGATCTGTCAAAAGGAATTTTCTTTCTCTCAGTTATAGAGGGACACAGAATGTGTTCTGGGATGCCATCCAGAAATCTGCATGTGGGCGGAAAAAAATCCCCACTAGCTAAGCAGCAGCATTTTACTATCAAAGTAATCCCTAAACATATACCACAAATAAATGGATGACATTAGTGGAACATTTGAAATTGGCTAAGTGTGATATTTGCCTGTAATCACAGAAACCCAGACCCAGGTGTATACTGAATATAATACCACTGATAGCATTCCTTTAGTGGCTGACTCTGGAAACTCTTGCCAAATTTATTTCATTCAAAGTAACAAGATAATTACATTGTGAATAAAATGTTAAAAGGGCTCTGATGCCTTTAGAGAGGATAACTGTTTTATTATGGGATGAGCTTTGATAGGCAAAAGCTCGTTTTATTAGATGTATGCAGTTGTGAATATGTTCAAAGCTAACTACCGTATTTTTCGCTCTATAAGAAGCACCAGACCACAAGACGCACCTAGTTTTTGGAGGAGGAAAACAAGAAAAAAAATATTCTGAATCCCAGAAGCCAGAACAGCAAGAGGGAGATCGCTGCGCAGCAAAAGCAGCGATCCCTCTTGCTGTTCTGCCTTCTGGGATAGCTGTGCAGCCTGCATTCGCTCCATAAGACGCACACACATTTCCCCTTACTTTTTAGGAGGGAAAAAGTGAGTCTTATAGAGCAAAAAATATGGTACTTATTTGTTTAGCGCATAAAATAAACTAAGCACTTCATGGAAACATTAAAAAGAGACATTTTCACAGACCTGCAATCATAATATTGCTGTTGACATTCTTTGAATACTATTTTTTCATGTATATGGTACCTTGAGGTTTATCAAGGGAATATTGTATGTGCTTATGTGTGGCAGGTTCATAATCCTTTCTGTGGTGCTCTTTGGACTGGCATACAACCCCAATGAGACCTGCTCTCTCAACCTGGTGGACCACGGCAGAGGCTACCTGGGTATTCTGCTTAGCTGCATGATCGCAGAAGTCGCAATCATCTGGCTCAGCATGCGTGGCAGCATCTTGTACACAGAACCTCGGGATTCAATGCAATATGTCCTGTACGTCAGACTGGGTAAGTGACAGTGACCAAGGGACTTTATAAATTTTTGAACTTGATGCAACCATCTGTTATACACTCAAGGGATTTCCCCGTCAGCACACAGATAAGCAGACACAAAACACATTCTTTTTCAGCCATTTAAATACTCTGCTCATTTAGAATATACATACTGCAGAGGAGAATCTCTTTTCCAGAATTTCTGTCTTCATCCAAAGGCATTTTCATTGGTAGCACCAAGGATGTTTTTTAGTCTAGAAGCATCCTCTGAATGTTAAGCAGGGGAAAGCCATTTATAAAACTAGTTTTTGTTTCACTTCTACTACAGATGTGGGAAATGCAGAGATTGAATTTTTGCCAGATGTCCCCATGACGCTGCATAAATTTACCCTATGTAAACTTTTGATTAGTTTAATTTTTTGGATCCCTATCACCTCACTTTGTTAAATGGCATAAGACATCATTTCATTTGTCTGCTTTTTAGCATTTTACATTTGTAATAACTACATTTACCATGCCATCCTGCAGAAATGCAGACACTGCATGTAACGATTGCCTTTCTCCATGTGCCTTGATACTTCTTTGGTAGAAATCTAATTCATGCTTAGCATGCACACAACCAAACCTAAACCCACCTGCCGTGGTTGAGCACATAAGTTTATTTCTCCCCTTGCTTGTACACATGTCCTAAAACGTTTCCATTGATAACCCTCCTCTCTCACAAAATATTCTTTGTAGGTACTGGCTACTTAAAGGAATCTCTTCCACTGATGACGTGTGCATGGAATTTGCTTTGTCTTTTGAAGGACGTATAACCTTTCCCTACAGTCTCCCTCAAGACATCCTGATTCTCAAAGATGTTACCAGAAAAAAAGAAACAGGCATTGCTCACTCACAACATTTTTAACTGGCCTTCCATTCATATCATACAGTGGTGCCTCGCAAGACGAAATTAATTCATTCCGCAAGTTTTTTCTTCTTGCGAGTTTTTCGTCTTGCGATGCACGGTTTCCCATAGGAATGCATTGAAAATCAATTAATGCGTTCCTAGGGAAACCGCCTTCAGACCAGGTCCGGGGACAGTCTGTCCCCCGACCTCTTCTGAAGGCTGGGGGGGGGGGACAAGGGCTTTTCTTCCCACCGCCAGCCTTCAGAAGGCTGTTCTGAAGGCTGGCGGTAGGAAGAAAAGCCCTTCTCCCCACCTCCCGCCCCGCAAGCTCCGGGGACAGGAGGGCTTTGCTGCCGACCGTCAGCATTTTAAAAGCCCCCGCTGTCCCGGGGCGATTTTAAAATGCTGGTGGGTGGCAGCGAAAGGTTCGCTGCCGCCCGCCAGCATTTTAAGATCGCCCGGGACAGCAGAGAAGTCTCCGCTGCCCCGGGGGCTTTTAAAATGCTGGGGGTCGGCAGCGAAGGCTTCGCTGCCGCCCGCCAGCATTTTAAGATCGCCCGGGACAGCAGAGAAGTCTCCGCTGCCCCGGGAAGGCAGGCGGGGGGAGCAAAGACTTTTGCCCCCCGCCGGCCTTCAGAAGAGGTCCAGGACCTCTTCTGAAGGCGGGCGGGGGGGGAAGTCTTCCCCCCTCCCGCCTGCCTTCAAAAGCCCTCCGGGACAGCGGAGAAACGCGCTGTGTTTCTCCGCTCTCCCGGGAAGGCAGGCAGGGGGGAACAAAGACTTTCGCCCCCCGCCCGCCTTCAGAAGGTGTTCCCGCCCCGCCGCCCGGCTTCGGAGCACCGCCCCTTGCTTCAAAAGAGGTCCGGGGACAGCGGGAAGCGCTTCCCGCTGTCCCCGGACCTGGGGCTGCGGGGAGAAGATCGCTTCTTCCCCGCTGTCCCCAGACCTCTTTTGAAGCATGGCGCTGCGGGGAGATCGCTTCTCCCCGCCGCCCCTTGCTTCAAAAGAGGTCCGGGGACAGCGGGAAGCGCTTCCCGCTGTCCCCGGACCTGGGGCTGCGGGGAGAAGATCGCTTCTTCCCCGCTGTCCCCAGACCTCTTTTGAAGCAAGGGGCTGCGGGGAGATCGCTTCTCCACGCCGCCCCTTGCTTCAAAAGAGGTCCGGGGACAGCGGGAAGACCCGCTGTCCCCGGAGCTTGCGGGGCAAGCTTCATCTTGCGAAGCAAGCCCATAGGGAAATTCGTCTTGCGAGGCAACTCGAAAACGAAAAAACCTTTCGTTTTGCGAGTTTTTCGTCTTGCGAGGCGTTCGTCTTGCGGGGTACCACTGTATAGAAATAACTAGGCTTCCTCTGCTCTAGATGGGTGTTTTTATTTTTGTTGTCTGAGACACATATTTTTATTAGAATTGTATAAAAAAAATTGCACACAGGAAGGGCATCAACTCAATTCTAAACGCTGTGACATTGCTGCCTATTCTTGTTTAATTACTTCTTCACTGGATGTAATTTTTTGTAGGCATGGTTACTCCTTTTCTGAGCCTTGCTTAAATAAGTTTGTGAATCCAAATTAAAACTGAGCTGAAGTGGAGGGAGAGGGGAGGAAAGCAAATAAAATCCAAGACTCACTCTAGGAAAGTGTGCAAGAAGCTCTCTCTCTATAACAATGCTTTCAGCTTCTCATCTTAAAAGTGCTTCTATCCCATGCTACCTTGCAAGCAGCTTTTGCAGTTTCTGAAGAACTTTTCTTAGTTGGTGGGTGGCAGCACTATTAAGAAATTAAATTATTCCCTCCCTATTCAGAAAAAACCCCTGTGCATAGAAAGGTTTTCATATTTTTCTCCTTTCCATGCCTTGAATTCATCCATTCAGTGAACATTAGTGGGTAGCCTTGCAGGGGCTGGAACCTCTTTTTTGTTTTGTTTCTTAATTTTACTTAAAATATTTAATCAGTGAATATACAAAGTAGATGTTATCATTCTTTAGGGAAGCAAACTAGGAAAAGCCCTTTAAAAATCTGAAAAGTTCAGTTGGTACAGGGATAAAGTGCTCTCATCGCTGATGGTGTCGGAACTACTGGCCAGTAGCAGCAAAATATTGAGGATTGCAGGTAAATATGATAACCTCAAAAAAGAGAGGCACTAGTTTGAAGGAGAAAAAATGGGGCTTTTCTCCACAGCATGAGCTGCAGCTTCACATTTGTTACAAGAAAAGGGTTCTCACATTACTTTGGTAGAGATTATTCCTTGGAGCATTTAGGAGTGGCTTCTCAGTGTCGTAGTGATGAGGGTGGCGTAGTGATGCGGGATGTCGTAGAGATGCGGGTGGCACTGTGGGTTAAACCACAGAGCCTAGGACTTGCCGATCAGAAGGTCGGCGGTTCGAATCCCCGCGACGGGATGAGCTCCTGTTGCTCGGTCCCTGCTCCTGCCCACCTAGCAGTTCGAAAGCATGTCAAAGTGCAAGTAGATAAAAAGGTACCGCTCCGGCGGGAAGGTAAACGGCATTTCCGTGTGCTGCTCTGGTTCTCCAGAAGCGGCTTAGTCATGCTGGCCATATGACCCGGAAGCTGTACGCCGGCTCCCTCGGCCAATAAAGCGAGATGAGCGCCACAACCCCAGAGTCGGTCACGACTGGACCTAATGGTCAGGGGTCCCTTTACCTTTACCTCTCACTCTCGTGCCACCGGATCTAACTTAACAGTGGCAGATTTATAAATAAATAATAACTTTTGGGGAATTTTTTTAAAAAGTAAGACACCCCCCTCCCCTTCTTGAATTGAGGTGCGTTGCTGAGATGGACCCTAGCACATTTTCTTCTTGAACTACTTTTTAAATGGCTACATGAGTATCCAAAAATACATCTTTTTTTCTTTAATCACTTAAAAAAATTTTCCTGGACTGAAGAGAGGTAATGTGTTGCTCATCATGATCAATTTCTGTTACACATCTGCAACAGTTACACCAAAATATATACACATCTATAGCTGCTTTGCCACTCACACTTTAGCTGTTTAGCTTGAAGTGCTGTGAAAACTTAGAAAACAGGTTCTTACCTGAGAATGGAGTGTGACATTCAAAAAAGAACATTTCAGCATTTTATTCAATCTTTTATTGATAAAAGGAATTATATGGGGGGGGGGAATTGAAATTACATGCTACAGGTAGCACCTCCAGTCACTGAAAAGTTTTGTTAGACTGTGTAAAATGTCACCTTTTGATATCTGAGAACTGAGCAATGCAGTATGATAGCAATTATGTCTTATAAATTAGATATGTAGCTTAATGGGCTTTTTCTTTTACTTTCTTGCAATAGTAACATGTTGTTGTTATCTGCCATGCTCTGCTTTGAGTCAAAGTAGGGATGGGTGAGCTCGCTCCAGTTTGCCTCAGAGTTCTTTCCCCAAAATGAAAAACAAACACCTGGGATAATTTTCTGAGCCAGTCTGAGGTTGGGAAAATCATAGAACCATAGAATTGTATGAGCTCAAGCTTGAAGAAATTCATCAGCATCTCAGGGTCCAAGATTCTGCTGTCTAGTCAATTAGTATACAATCTATATTTCTGCATTTTGCCTCCCCCTCTTTCACCCCCCCAATTTATTTATTTTTTTGCCAGAATCAGATGAAACTCATGTGTACCTGAGATTGCTAAAGCCAATGAGGAATTGAACTATATCATAGGTGGATTTCAGGAGAGAAATGGGATTGGGAGTATTTACTTATTTACAACACTTATAATCCACCTTCACTAAGTGGTCCCAGGTTGGGGTACACATATAAAAATATTATGACATCAGATCTAAAATACATAGCATCATAAAACATTTAAGACAATTCTTTCAGCTGTTCTGTCATTTTAGTGGTTGGAGTGGAACAGAGGAAGATTTTATGTATGAAACTCTATTTCCTGTTGCTGTACTACCTATCTAGAAATATGTCCATATTCTTAGGAAAGTATTTGTTATGATGCTCAATGGGGATGAGGGAAAGATTTGTTTTTGCTGAGAGATTTTTGGGAGCTTTGCTTGAGCATTAGTATAAAATGCTCCTAAATGTAATTCTTTTTATGCGTTTTCCTTGAAAAATGGGGGTGGGTATGTTTAATTGAGCTTAGACAAAAATCTGGTTTTGCTGGAAGTGAAATAATAAATTGGAATGGATACATGAGAACTGCTAACAAGAAATACTGTGGTGGTCTCTGACATCTTTGAAACAAGGTATTCATTAGAATAATGCTGCTATTATGCACTATGTTCTTATTGTTTCAGCCATCCTGGTGATTGAGTTTATCTATGCTATTGTGGGCATTGTTTGGTTAACCCAGTACTACAGCTCCTGCAATGATGTTACTGCCAAGAGTGTCACTTTGGGTGTGTATTTGAAGGTTTCTGCATGAATTCACTTTCTGCCTATAAAAATGTACCCACCCTGAATGTTTTGCGGATAGACTTAACCATTGCACAAACTTCAATTAGTATGTATGGATGGAAGGACAGTAGCTGTTGTTTTGCTGCCTGACTAGGTATTGTATGGATTTTTGCAATTGCTCTGGAAACTAGTGCAAATCCTTACAAAAGAATCCAACAGTACATCTCTAACTACTGTTTTATCCATAATTCCTTTCACTCTATAATATCTGGTTTTGAGATCCCTGGTGTTACTGTGGATGCATGCCTTCACTTTGGTCAGTGAAATTCAGCTTGAGTGTGTTGCTTCAGAAAAAAACCCCATAAACTCAAAGCTAACTTGCCAAGAGAGTCATAGATGACACTTCGGAATTGAGCATTTGAATCTTCTTTGTTTTACCAGGAATGGTCGTCTGCAACTGGGTCGTCATTCTGAGTGTTTGCATCACTGTCCTGTGCGTCTTTGATCCAACAGGAAGAACTTTTGTCAAACTGCGAGCCACAAAGAGGAGGCAGCGTAACTTGAGGACGTACAACTTGAGGTAAGTCACAAAACAGCATTTCAACAAGATAGAGTCTGGATTATGTATCTAATGTATCTAACTCAGAAGCTATTTTCCTTGATTTGTTTCATGATTGAAAAAACTGTGTTGTGACCTGATTAACTGATTTATATGGACTTTTCCTTTTTTCACCTAAGTATCCCTCTTCCTCTGTTGCCACTCAAGGCAGTTTAAAAAGGAGCTCACAATGCAACATGTGGACAGGGCTTGCTGTTTGTCAGTTGTTGGTGGGGGGACACCCAGCTGAAGACAATTGCTTCCAACCACCACCACTGTACAGTGGTACCTTGGGTTACATATGCTTCAGGTTACATACGCTTCAGGTTACAGACTCTGCTAACCCAGAAATAGTACCTCGGGTGAAGAACTTTGCTTCAGGATAAGAACAGAAATCATGCAGCAGCAGCGCAGCGTCAGCAGAAGGCCCCATTAGCTAAAGTGGTACTTCAGGTTAAGAACAGTTTCAGGTTAAGAACAGACCTCCAGAACGAATTAAGTACTTAACCCGAGATACCACTGTATATACTAATAGTGATCCTAGTTCTCTGAGTGCTGGTCCTGATGTAGCTAAAATGACAACACACACACACAGGAGATACTGGGATGCATGGGGGCACCCTCAGGTTTGCTCATAGCATCATCATCATCATTTTTTTAAAAAAACACGCAGGGGGAAAACCCTAGGAGGCAACCTCCATTCACAGTCGCCCAGTGAGGACTGTGCATTATCTGTAGGCATGGGATACTGAATGTTGTGGGGGTCAGAGTGGGGATAGAATTAGGTGGCTAGGATCCACACAGCAACATTTTATTGCAGGGTTGACTTGTGTGTATGTATAGAAAACTCAGATTTCTGACTGCCCAGTCCTTAGGTAGCCAAAACAGCACCATCCACAACAAGAGCGTGGAATATGAGATTCACAGAATTACAAAAATTCTGTAGAGGGGGGAAAATCAGCAGGGGCAAAAAAAACCCCTGCAAAACTATGTAGTGCAGACTGAGCATGCTTGGTGGGTACTGGATACTGATTGATTGCTGGGTGAAACAAAAGAAAACTGGCAGGAGCAGGGATAGAATTGAATATCCTGAGCAGAAGCACTCTACACTGCTGAATTTTGTTACGGGTCCAACTTACACTCCTCTCAGTCAAGGCTTGCAGTTAAAAGTCAACTGTCTCATTTTTGGTTGTTGGTGAGAAGAGACTGGAGGACATTCCTTAAAAGGGATGACTCCTTCTACTGGACATGGCAGGCCGAGTCCCTAGAGCCTTTTTGGCTCCCTTCCAGGGGGAGGAGTTCTCCCGCCTACCAGACTAATCCTGCTTGCAGCCAGTGGTAGTCAAGGTTGTTTTGTGTTCTTCAGAACCTTTTCTACATTTTAAAGCCTTTCCTCTGTTATTGCAGGGTGGCCATAGATCCGGAATTTCCCAGACATATCTGGAATACTGTAGTTTGTAGCAGTGTCTGGGCTGAAATCAGCAAAAAAGTCCAGGAAAATTCATACGTATGGCAACCCATGTCGGCAGTGTCATTTTCACTGCTTTTCCTTAAAAATAGTTCAAAAACGTCAATTTTTTATGTGATTTTGCAAAAACAGCTCAACAACTTTTCTATCTGGATTTTCACTGTTTTAAATATGGCAACCCTAGTTATTGTGTCTGTCTTTTTGGTTTCTGTTCCTTTGTTCCTCTCCTGTTGGTGTGTGGAAGAAGGGGTGCTTTGTTTTTGTTGTCTTTTTTCTCCCTAGCTGCTTCCTGCACCTCGTTTTCCACTGGCTTGTGTGTGTTTTCTTGATTCTTCCGCCCAGTTCCTCTTTGTCTCTGGGTGTTTCGGGAGTGGGGGGTATAAGCCGCACCAGTTTAGGTGCTAGAATGCCTAGCTGGGGTGCACCCTATGTTCTCAGGCCATCAGTGGGACAAGAAAAGCATGGAGCAGCAGTTCTCACTGGTGGTTCATCTGCACCCAATTCCACATATCCTCATGTCATATGCAGTTGCAGGGAAGGAGTGTTTGCTGGACCCTTCCTGGGGAGGAGCTCACTGGGGAGGAGGAAGCTCCTGTAACTGCCACCTCCTCAGTGGGTGCTGAGAAGGCCTTCCCATCAGCTTCTCACAAGGCGGTTACTGTTCCTTTTCCATACATTTTTGACTCAGCTTAGAAAGCTGAGTGGGCCCATCCAAATAAGGCTAAACTGGTGTCTCTGGTTGCTAAGAAACATATTTTTGATGAGAAGATTATGCAACAGCTTCATTTTCTTGCTGTTGATCCACCCATGGCAGCTTTATATTCCTTGGCTGTGATTCCTTCTAAAAAGGAAGTGGGACCCAAAGATTCCTGTGACAGATGGGTAGAGGGGGCTCTGTGTAGGAAATTTGAAGCTGGCTTTGTGACCTTTAGGGCTTCAGTTACAGTGTTTGCATTTGCCAGGCAGTTTTTATGTGGGTGGATGAGTTTGGGCCACAGGAGGATGGGCCCCAGCCCATCAAGGATGTTCTGAAAAAGATGTCTCATGCTTCCGCTTTAGCTGCAGATGTTCCCATAAGATCCATAGCTTCCTCTACTGTTTTATGCTGTTTCATGCTGTGTAGGGCTTCATCAGTGTGAGGTAGATTCACATTCTCAGGTGAAGCTGGTCAGCGTTCTATTCTGAACTGTTTGGTGAGCTGCTTCAAGAACCTCTCACTCCCTTCTGCAAAGAAGGAGGAACACAAAGGACAGCAATTCCAAATTTATGTCTCCCCCCCCCCCGCCATAATCCATTTGTAAACTCTTCCTTTCTGCATGTTGAAGGCACCGTTTGGAGGAAGGGCAGGCTAGCAGCTGGACCCGACGGCTCAAAGTTTTCCTCTGCTGCACACGAACAAAAGATTCCCAGTCAGTAAGTAGCACCTATCTTTTCATCACAAAGCAAATATCTGCTTTCTCAGACCATTACACTGAGAGATATCAATGGTAAATCTGCTTCATGTAATATTTCATAGAACTCTTATCTGGAGTTTAGTCAGCCAGTCCCCATGTGATTTGATGTGTACATAAATCTCCCGATTGCATGCTTAAGAGACCTGGAAACAGTTCTGAATGTTCAGTTGTATTATCTCTGAATATGCTGTGAACATGGTGGAAGGAGCCATGGCATTTTGGACTCCTGTTGGGATCTTCCACACATGGGTGCTGCACCTCTGGCACAAGTCACTCATGCCCTATATAAGGAAATAATTACAAAGAATTGGTGCAGACATAACCATGGGTGAGGAACTCAGAGTGAGACATTTGCAGTAGAGTAGAGGAAGAATCAACCCTTTCCCATCTGCATGGCTTCATATTTATTGCAATCAGATTGTAACTAAGCTATTTATGCAATTGCAAGAAAGAATAACTCTGTCCAGAACTTATTAAACCACTAAAACTGGCAAAGGACATAGAATGATGGACTCATTTTAAATGGACAGCACTTTCTTTTTAACGACCTGAAAAAGTGATGCGCTGTCAGATTATCAAGTATTACTTAGATTATTCTTCGTTATGAAGAGTTGAGAAGATTTTTTTCAAAGGGCATATGAAGATTGTATGTAACACAATGGTAGATGCAAATCAGATTAGTTATTAACATAATAACCCCATGTCAAGGAAGCCATGTCCTTATTTATTTACAACATTTGTAGGTTGCCATGACATAAAGATCTCTGGATTACTTAAAATAAATAAAATGACATCTCATCTAGTGGTCTGTTTCACTTGTGCAAAAAATGTTTTTAAAAGGGCAGTCACCCAGTGTGTAAGAAGCAGATGCTGCCGGTGATCAGGACTTTTGTAGCATTGCTATGCCACTTGTCAGGTGCTGCAGAGCAATGGTGGTCAGTCACTGAAGGGTAAAACTTTTTATTATATTTAGAGGTGTATATTTTTCTTACTAGACAAAGCAAATGAGCTCAAGTAATTGTATGTAAGCCACTCTGGGAGACTTTTTGGCTATAAACAAATAAACAAACAATTTAAATATAAAGATGGATCTAAACTGAAAAGCATGGTTCCAAGGCATAATGTTTAATATGTACTATTAAATTATGCAGGTCTTTTGTACATATCTAAAGTGTTTGCTGCAGAAACATGGTATAATATTTACCTAGAGCAAACATAATTGTTATGTTAAAGTGGAGTTGTCAAAACTACTATAGATTCTTTTGTATCTGATTTCCAGATTCTGGGGACAAATGGCAAGGGATGTCTGTCTTTATTATGCATGACCTGTAAGCTTCCTAAGGACTTCAGGCTGTGTGCTGTTGGAGACAGTAAAGTGGTCTAGGTGGACCTTTTGGTGAGAGCGATGCAGAACATAGAGTAGTGAACTTAGTTCTGGGAGGTCAGACTTGAAATCCATTATTCACCATAAAGTTTAATGAGTGCCCTTGAAGAAGCCACTGATCCCATTTGCATGTACCCCCAAACCATAGCTTAGCATGAACATACAAATATGTGGGTTCCCAGAGTGAAGAATATCTCTCATTCCCCACTCTTGCTTACTATCTGGGACTAAACCTTGTTTGGTCTTTGTATTATGCTCCTTTAGGTATACTGGGCCTTGGCCTGGTATACCTGAAGGAGCGTCTCCATCCCCATCATTCAGCCCGGACACTGAAGTCCTCCTCCGAGGGTCTTCTGGCAGTTAGTTCCCTTGCTGCAAGAAGTGAAGTGACAGGGAACCAGGCAGAGGGCCTTCTCAGTAGTGGCGCCCGCCCTGTGGAATGCCCTCCCATCAGATGTCAAAGAAATAAAGAACTGCACAACTTTTAGAAGATATCTGAAGACAGCCTTGTATTGGAAAGTTTTTAATGTTTGCTGTTTTATTATGTTTTCATATGTACTGTTAGCCGCCCAGAGTGGCAGGGGAATAAATAATAAAGTTGTTGTTGTTATTGTTATACCTGTTCTTAATATTTCCTGTGAACTGGGCTTCTATCTCTCAGCCTAGCCTACTTCATAGGGTTGTTATGATGATAAAATAAGGTAACCCTTTGTATGCCACCTTGAGTTCCTCAGAGGAAAAGTGTAATAAATCCTGCATAATTCTTTTCTTAGAATAATAAATTAGAATGAGATGGGGAAGCCAGTTCTAACCTAGGTAACAAAGTGGATGTTTTGGAAGAGCATCTGAGAATTACGTTTTCAGTCCCAGTGATTGATACTAGCTCTTTGTCTTTTGCTTGTTACAAGTTCATTTATCATCTTCCCCTTTTGGGATTTTTCAGGATGCCTACTCTGAAATTGCATATCTCTTTGCTGAGTTTTTCCGAGATCTTGACATAGTCCCATCTGATATCATAGCAGGCCTGGTACTTCTGCGCCAACGACAGAGGGCGAAACGCAGTGCAGTACTGGATGAAGTGAGTATGCAGACTGCTTTATGTGCTCTTTCACTGCTGAAATACAGATGTTACTGATATGTTTATCTGGCTTTTAATCACCTATTGTCATGTGTTTCAGAAGTAGGGAATCACTAAATCTTTGCCTAGCTATCCCTAAGATATAACAGTCCGTCACCTCCCAGTGACCAATAATGAAAATTTTTTAATATGCATTTTTCAATGTTTCGTTGATAAACTTCACAAACAGCTTGGTACTGGAATGTGGGAAAACTTCAAGTGTAGGGATCAAAAACTTCAAGTTGTTACAAAACTAGCAGCCCCAGGATATAGTCTGAAGGCAACTAAGGCACCACCATGCTTCAGCTAAGCAGGTCTGGTCTGTGTCTAAATGGATTACCCCCTTGAATTCCATGATGGAAAAAAGGAGGGACAAAGCTGAAATAATAATAAACCATTTTAAAATAGTGGTTAGTTTTTCGTGTTTCTAGGCTTTAGAGTGGAGGTGTTAGGAAGACAAACAGAACTATGGTGAAACTTTGGCAGAATAGAGTGAGAATCTTGTTTCTCCTTAACAGTGATCCAAGCCAAATGGAGCTTCCCTCTCCTTGAGTGCAAATGGAGTGTTTCAGGGTCATGATCTCAGTCTCTTATTATGTGATTTATAGGCAAACAACGATATTCTAGCTTTCTTGTCGGGGATGCCAGTAACCAGGAACACTAAATATCTGGACCTGAAAAACTCAGTAAGTCATCAGACTCTAATGCTACTTTGACACAATTGTAGAGTGCACACTAGCTTATCAGGCCCAATAAATCAGTTATCTTGTATTTCCTTTAATGCAAACTTTTATTCTAATCAGAATAGTAAAAAATGAAGAGGCACAGTGCTTTTTTTCTGGGGGGACGCAGGGGTATGCATACCCCTAAACATTTTGTGAATCTTTGTACTTTTGTCCAGTTACTGTATTTATTTTTCCCAATTTGAACTATAAAATGGTGGTTTTCTTCAGTCAAAATGAGAGTACCCCTAAACATTTTTTTTAAGAAAAAAAGCACTGGAGAGGCCTATTAGTATGTTGCAGCAAAAAGAACAGAGCCTTGTTTAAAGCTGGAAGTGGCAGCATGAATTGCTCGGCATTTAATTTTCCCAACCCAATTTTATGTAATGAAAGCAGTATGATGCTCTGGATGTTACCTGCAGGCCAAACTATTCATAACTTCTCAAGCCACATGTGCCTTCTTCCCTTTATCAGTGTAGGGATAAAGTCCTTATCCTGTTAAATAATGTATCTTAAAAAAGAAGCATGAAAAAGGAAGTACAAATGCACTTTCACTTTGTGAAACCTCTTAGGCAGTCAAGAAGCCCAAACCCTTTTTGCATGCTGCGGGAATAAGAGCCTCAGATGCAGACTTCTGTTCCTCTTTACAGCTGAACTTGGTGCAACCTTGGGTTAGCTTAAATGTTGTTTGTAGTTTAAATGAACCAGCATTCCCCTGATTTGGATGTAATGTGGGACTTCATGTAGTTTAAAAGCAGACGTGAGTGTTTCCAGTCTCCTTTCAGCTGTCCCCAAGATTGGGGGCAGGAGAGCGCAAGCCCATGCCAGTGTGGCCAATGGTTAATGGTGATGAGAGTTGTGATCTAGTAACTTCTGGAAAACACCACGTTGGCTACCCCTGCTCTAAACTATGAGCTAGTGTTGCGTCTGAAAATGGCCTTTGGCTGTAGGTGGTTACTTTCAACTAGAGAAGCCTAGAAGGAGGGAGGGCAGGGTTTGAAGGTCCAACAAATTTTTAAAAAAGTATTTTGTGGGGTAGGGAACTGATACTGAAACAGTGAGAGGGAGACATCTCCAATGATGCCATCAGGACACTAAATATCTCTTGTTTCCTCCAGCAAGAGATGCTGCGATACAAAGAGGTTTGTTACTATATGCTCTTTGCTTTGGCTGCCTATGGCTGGCCCATGTATTTGATGAGGAAACCTACCTGTGGACTTTGTCGCCTGGCCAGATCTTGCTCGTAAGTGTTCACCCAGGCTGTCTCTGTATACATTTCCTCCTCACTTTCTACTCATGTATTTATTGTTCCTTGTCTTCTTTAGTAAACCCTTAATTTCCCTTTCCTCATTCTCTCTTCCATTTTTGTAGTCTCATTTTTGGCCTACACAAGCCTTTGCTTTTTAAAAATGGCTTGCACGTATCTCACTTCTAGGAGGTTACAAAGTAACTTTATCCTGTCCACATTTACTTGCTATGATGCTTTAGTTGAGATTCCTGCATTGCAGGGGGTTAGACCAGATGGCCCTTGGGATCCCTTCCAACTCTACAATTCTGTGATCCTATGAAATGTCATTTCTGTCCATGTAGCATCTCATTGTTCCTTAATAGGCCTTGGAGTATTCATATGCATGTTTACTTAGGAGGATGTCCACTGATTTCAGTGGAATTTACATCTTCGTAAGCATGCACAGGTTGTAGTCCTAAGTGCCTAAATCAGGGTTTGGAAGGTTTATTATATTTGAGTGCACATATTCATAATGTCAACTCTGCAGATAGTTAAGGTTTATGTCAGATATACTGAACTTGCATTATTAAATAGTTCATAGTGTTCTGGTGCCTCTATAAAGTCTGATTTCTTTTTTCTTTTCTCCTTTCTGACCTGTTGTCTTTCTCTTTAATTTTTACCCATTTCTTCCTTTATCCTATAAATTCACAGAGCTATCTTTTAGGTTGCTGGTATATTATTTTTTCCAGAATGAAAACAGAACTGGCATTTTGTGTAGGTAAAAATGTCTTCAGTAAGCTAGGCTCTTCTATTGCTTCTCTTTCATCCTTCATCTCTTTTTCCATTCCTTTCCAAATGTTATTTACCTGTACTTTTTATTTAAAGATGCTGTTGTCTCTGCCCCTCTCGGCCACGTTATGCACCTGGTGTCACAATTGAGGAAGATAATTGCTGCGGCTGCAATGCTATCGCCATCCGTCGCCACTTTCTTGATGAAAACATGAGCTCTGTGGACATTGTGTACACTTCCTGTCATGATGCGGTAAGGACCATCTAAGAGCTTCCTTGCTCTGAAGGACATTTCTGGGGCATTTCAGAGCCACATTTTAAGCCAACAGGTCTAGCAGCTAATTTATAGCCTGAAGTTACTATCAGTGATATACAGATAAGGCCTTATGTATGCTCAAGTAGATTGAGCTCAAGGGTGCTGCTGTCCTTTGAAGGCTTATCTGCTAGCTGTTTTCCTTGTTTGTTGGGAAGGTGAAAATCACTTCATTTCAGTAAGGCAAGACTGATGTGATACTGCATTTCCTTTAGGTCTATGAAACTCCCTTCTACGTTGCTGTCGATCATGAGAAGAAGAAAGTGGTCATCAGTATCCGAGGAACTTTGTCCCCAAAGGTAATGTTGAGTCCTGCTCTGTTCACTCTCACAATAGATGCCATTTCATGCTGGGCTCCTAGGAATCCTCTGCTCCCACATTTCACATTGCACTGTTCTTGTAGAAATGTATCATTAGCATTTTATGATTCATTCTAATATACAATTGGTTCTCCAGGATGCTCTGACTGACCTGACTGGAGATGCTGAGCGTCTCCCTGTGGAAGGTCATCATGGAACCTGGCTTGGACACAAGGTATTCATCACTTTCTTATTTTACCTAGAAGAAGAAGAAGAGTTTGGATTTGATATCCCGCTTTATCACCACCCTAGGGAGTCTCAAAGCGGCTAACATTCTCCTTTCCCTTCCTCCCCCACAACAAACACTCTGTGAGGTGAGTGGGGCTGAGAGACTTCAGAGAAGTGTGACTGGCCCAAGGTCACCCAGCAGCTGCATGTGGAGGAGCAGGGAATCGAACCCAGTTCACCAGATTACGAGACTACCGCTCTTAACCACTACACCACACTGGCTCTCTTTGTCCCCAAAGGTAGACCTAGTTGGTCTATAATTTCAGCCCTCTCTTTTCTCAGTTCCTCTTGAAAGCAAATGATTTTAAATGATTTGTGGTCCTTTCATGAAGGACATGGCATAATTGTAAAGTGCCGCAACTGAAAAAGTAACCATGCAAGTGTGTCGAAGTTGCTAGTCAAATAAAAAAAAAATCAAGAACCAACGCCTGGTAATAACTTCACAAGGTTGCTGGAGTCCAGAAAACAGTTGACTCTTGCAGAACTGAATTCAAAAAAGCCAATGTTCATAAAAGCTACTGCACTGAGAAATAGGTTTACAATGAGGCACAATGGCTCTGTGCTTGATGAGGCAGCATTACCATTTGCGGTCTTGCAGCCACACCCAACGCAAGACACCAGGCTTGTGCAGCACTGTAAGCGCCTGGAAAATTATCAGTATAGGTCAACTATAAAGAGAAACCATAACAAAATGGTCTGTATGTGGTGCATGGCCCCTGTGATAAGCATTGGAGATGCAGGAGAGAAAAATCAGATTATTTTTCCATATATTAGATATGTTAAAAAAAGGAAATTCTGGAAGAGTATAATCAATTAAGGATATAGTGGGGGGGGGTATTACTAAAACTGTTGTGTTGGGCTATAGAAAGCACAGTGCCAATGTAAGGGACATGGAATGAATATTAACCCTTCTGGTTATGGCTAGAATTGAAAAACCAGTAGACGGAAAACAGCTGAGGTATTAGAGAAGGACTGAAGAATGTGGAACATGCCCTTTTTATCTCTGACACATGTAGTGAGAGCAGGAGAAAGAAGACTTTTTTAGAAAAATAGAATAGGTTTGTGCAACAGCCCTCCTACCCCTGGTGATTGCTGAGCCAGGATGTTCATGAAAACCATCAGCCATGGGTAACATGATCCTCAGCCACTGAGAGCTCACTTCACCAATAGCTGGTTGATGTTGGAGATGGTGAGTGACCTCATAGTTCTAGGGCCCTTTAAATGGTCCAAGGAGAGAGGGGGAAAGAGGAGTCAGGGAGGGTCTGAAGGAAAAAGAAATGAAAAACTAAGAGCACATTGATCATTAGAGTATGATCAGATATGTTACTGAAGTGCTGATGCAGGCCACTCAGCTGTGCTAAAACTCACCTTTTCACTTGTCCTTTCTTCCTCCTTTTAGGGGATGGTGCTGTCTGCTGAGTATATCAAAAAGAAACTAGAGCAGGAGATGGTGCTCTCTCAGGCCTTTGGGCGTGATTTGGTGAGGCTTTGCTTCTGTGCATTGTGGTCAGGAGATAGGTTCATATTTCCACCCACGTCCCTCTGTTAACTATAGAACATTATGTCTGAATTACTAGAAACAGTGTCAACATCTGAACACTTCTAACATTTGTAGCTGTTCAGTGCCCTTGGCCACCAGATGAATAATTTACTGTTCTGTTGAACAGTTACTGGAAACAGTGTTGGGGGGAAATAAGTCACTGAAGTTAGGAAATGGAAAGGAAGGCAGAAAAATCACCTTATTCCAAGATTCTAAAAACAGGTAAAATTCAATTGAAAATCAGTTTCCACATTAATGACTTGCTTGAGTCTTGCAATAAATTATAAAGTAATTTTGCACACATGTGTGCACACATAAAGAACAACTTAACCTATCTGTTCTAGAAAGCAAATTACAATGTGTGCTCTATCATTACATCTATAATTCTTTTGACAGCAGAGTATGTGTATGTTGCCTATACTAAATGTTCTTCAGGAAGTGCTCAAAGAAGAATTAGCCTACTATAAGGATGTGTAAGGAATTCAGTCATTGTGAATATATATGAAATGATCCCATTCACACATCTTGAACTAATGTGCAAATTGGAATTTAGCTTTCCACAGGATTTTAACACTTCTCTAATGCTGAGATACAGTCCTTAGCCGTTCAAGCATATGTAAAATACACATTTTGATGTTGTCCTTAAATACGTATTTAAATATATAATGTGTTTTGAGAGGGCCTTCTAAAATTGCAGAACAGAATGAAAAGTAAAATATGTAAAAATGACACAACTCAGAAATAGATGACACAACCTTCGAGTGCTCTGCAATCTTTTTGCCTTTCTTTCACATCAGTCTGTTTTCAGAATTAATCCTGCTGTTCTTTAGACTGTGGCTCCAGACTTTTGTAATTACTTAGGAGCTCAAGATTTGCTTTTTATATTTATCCTATAATTGAGTGCATTTATAGTGCCTTACATACATTCTCTTACTGTAATACTCAAAGGTTTTTTCCTCATATTGGAGATTTGGGGCAGGGATCTGTGAGTGACTTGCCTTAAGGCCACCTAAGTGAGTTTATGGCTGGGATGAGATTTACATTAGACTCTCTTATATTTTAGCTAAAGGGGGAAGGATTTGATAAGAATTGCCAAATTATGCAAATACCTAATTGTTTTTGTTTTGTAGGGCAGAGGAACAAAACACTATGGCCTAATTGTTGTGGGCCATTCCTTAGGGGCAGGCACAGCTGCCATTCTGTCCTTCCTGCTGCGTCCTCAGTACCCAACTCTAAAGTGCTATGCCTACTCTCCCCCAGGTGGACTGTTAAGGTAAGTATTTGTATTTATTAAATAAAAGGAAGGGGGAGCCATAGCATCTGAGATTTTAGCAAGCCTATTCTGTGCATTTTCAGGCTTGCATCTTCAGGTTTAATGATTTTTTTAAAAAAAAATGAAAGCTAAGAACAGGATGCCTATGATGACAGACTCTGTGGCCACAGTTGTTCAATACATCAGTAGTGATGTAAATCATATCAGTGTATTTGGATGGGGAATCACAGGTCAATTAACCCTGAAAGAAATTGATTTCTATAGTTTCTTTTCTTTGTGACACATCTGGGGCGCGGGTTCCTTATTTGGAATTAAGACCACATTCTACTACTAAGCCTCATGTGGGCTAGCTTAGTTATATATTGGTGGTGGGCATTCTGGTATTGCTCTCATTCTCATTATATGAAAATGTTTCCATCCAGATGCCAATGTAGTGTTTCTTCACTTTCTGCGTTTCTCAAATGCACTCTGGATTTGCCCATATGAAGTACAACATATGAAGAATACTCTGATGATCCAGTTCACGTTTGGGCTACCACACTGGAGTATATTTCAGAGTTGTATCTCTAGAATAGTACTGGGGGTGGGGGGGCTGTTGGTTTAGCGAACAGGCAGTGTGCCAGCCTTATAAATTTGGAAACCAGACATTTCTGATTCAGAGAATTAATTGCATATTAAGTGTCTCTTTCTGACAATGAAATCCCACCAGTTCCTTCTTGTTTCCCTTCTAGTGAGGATGCAATGGAGTACTCCAAAGAGTTTGTTACTGCAGTTGTGCTAGGCAAAGACCTAGTCCCCAGGCAAGTCAAGAAGTCTGAAATTTCTTGTTTCAGTATTTCTTAGTTTTATACCAAAGCTCCGTGCTTCCTTTCTGAAAGATCCCAATTCACATTTGTCTCATTTTCCTGTTTACCAATCTTCAACCCCCGTCTTGCTTGTCCCTCTTTTCCTAGCTACCTGTATTGCTGTGTCTTTTACCTGGACTCATTCATTGATGTATTGCATACCTGTGTATTGGCATATCCCTCCCCTATCTCTCAGTTTGCCTGTATTACTGAAAAAGGTGAATATTCTGATTCCACAATTATGTTCATTGTGGCATCTGGCATCTATTTGCCATCTCCTTAGTTATTTGTGCTGTCATTTACACATTTGTGCTCTCTCCCAGGTCACCTCTTCTGAGCCATCTTACACCTGTGAATTGTCTCCTGGCTATATCTTCCGTGTCATCTTCCATCTTTGCACTGTATCTTGAGCTATACGTGTTGTCACCTCACTCCTGCCTAGCATCTCTGTAGTATGTGAACTGTGTCATCTTACACTTGTGTACTGTGTATCGTTTTATGTGCATTATCATCTCTTGCTTACCTGTGTGCTTTTTCATTTCTCACCACCTCACAATTGTGTATAAGGTTCTTGGCTCTTTTTTATGTTAAAAGCTCATATCCTTTTGCATTTTCTTTGTCCTAGCACACATCTGTGGCCCATGGGTGGCATGCAGCCCTTCCATGAGGTTAGCATGGATGCCCCAACTATTATTCCACTAAATGCCTCCCATCACCAAATTTATTGAGATGGCAGTGGAGAGGAAGGTGCAAAGGGAGGAATCATCCAAGTGTACCTTTGTCCTCATGTAGATCATGCTCCTCCACGCATCTGAGGCAGAGAAGACTGCAGTCTCTCCGTGCTGGAGTGGGAAGCTGCCTGCTTTTCTTTGCCTGAGATGGAAAAAAAGTTCAGTACCCATTATGTAGAAGCATCTCCCGCCTGTTTATCTATGATTATCTGGATAGTGGTACTTCACACTTCTATTCCGTCTTCCTAGTTTGCTTGTTTTACCTGTCATATGGCATCTAAAATCTCTGAATCATTATCTTGGTTAAATGGATTTTGATAGCCTGCTTCCCTTTTGAGTATTGACTTCTCACACCCCTGTGTCATCTTTTTTGTTATCTATAGTTTTAGTTAAGTAGTTTGCCTACTGTATTATTCACTTACTCGTTGGATTATCTGTAATGTATCTGCTCGTATCTTTCTAACGGGTTAGGAATTGTCTTCAGTATATTTGTATAAAATAGCCTTATACTGAGCCGTGGGTAAGTCTACTCTGATCCCATCTCTCTTTACTTTCCTGTATGTGCTCCTCATAATAGTTATACCTGCATCAGTGCATCTGATATTCTTTATCCCTCAGGATTGGGCTCTCGCAACTGGAGGGATTTCGCCGGCAGCTTCTTGATGTTCTGCAGAGAAGTAACAAACCAAAGGTAAGAAGAGTTGGACTCTCTTGTGTTTTTAGGCTTTTGATGCTAAAATGGAGGTGGCTATATATTTCCATTGTTATGTTTTAATCTGTTAGCCAGATTAGGCAGGATATGAAAATTAGGCAGGTTAATATGTAAAATAATAAAGAAAGATTTCAAGTCTATCTGAAATTAAATTATTTGTGTCACGTGCATTCTTAAAATACAGTGGTACCTCTAGTTGCAAATGGGATCCATTCCAGAGGCCTGTTTGCAACATTAGCAGAACGCAACCTGCGTTTGCGGGTCGCGATTTGCCGCTTCTGCACATATACGTGATGTTATTTTGCGTGTCTGCACATGCGCGAGTGGCGAAACCCGGAAGTAACCCTTCCCTCAACCTGAAGCAAACGTAACATGAGGTATGAGTGTAGCTGAAAAGGTTACTGCTTCACTTTTATTTGTTTAGGACTTCATGTTTCATCGGCTGCTGTCCCAGGTCTATGATAAATTCATGATAACAGCAGTGGCATAAGCAACCTAATCCTAGTTATTTTAAGATTAGACCTTGTCTGCCTTACTGCAGATTCACAGTCTAAATGTAAATTTCATGTGTATCTGTCATATAGCATCTGCCTGGGCTACAGCCAGAGATTAATGTAGCCTCTTACCTTCTTGTTAAAAACTGTCTCAAATGAGAGAGGGGCTTCCTGTTACTACTTGAATTCCATTTGTAGTGAAATGTAATTAGTTAGAAATCTGATAATTTAGCCTCTGGCCAGTTGGGGCATATTGGCTTAGTTTGACATGTGCTTGCCTTGATCCCCTTGTGACTATTCCCTCGGGGTTAAAAGGTGATGGTATTCTTAGTTGAATCTATTTTCAAGGTAGTTCCCATTATCGTTTTTCTCATTTGCCCATTCCACAATTGTTCAATTGCATTAATATGCCATTAAGAAGACAAGGCATTTTGAAGGCTGTTACACTTGCATAGCAGTGATAACACATTTTTAAAAGTTTACTCTGGAAAAGTAACACACAAGCAAACTCTGTAACTGCTTCTTGTGTGTTGTGTGATACTGTGATAGCTCAGTATGCAGGACAAGAGAAGGTAATAATTAAATACACTATCAGGGAAAGGAGCCAAAATTAAAAGGAAACGGTGCTATTCTGATGAGGTAAAGAGAGATGCAGTTCTATATATTAACATTAGTATTCTTTTTGATCAAATGCGGTTCTGTTTGTGTGTGATGTCAGGCCTGGAAAGTCACCAGACTAGGCTATCATATTTTCCCTATATTTAGATTCTGTAGATTTTGCATGTCTTAATCACTGTTCTAAGAGGGAGTTTGCCTGAGACACTTCCTGCTAAATGTTAATAACTTCCTATTGGACAACTACCCTCCTTTCTTTCTTACAATAATAGAACCCCAAACTTCCGTCTAATTTGAACTATAACTAAAAAGTACAGTCATACCTTGGTTTTCAAACAGCCCAGTTCTTGAATGTTTTGGCTCCTGAACGATTGAAACCCAAAAATGAGTGTTCCGGGTTTCGAACATTCTTTTGGAAGCCAAACATCTGATGGGGCTGCAGGAGCCGTGCTTTGGTTTTCGAATGTTTTGGAAGTCGAATGGACTTCTGGAACGGATTCCATTCAACTTCCAAGGTACAACTGTAATTGGTTGGCTCACAAATGATCAGATTTATGACATCACTAGTTGCCCCTAAAAATTGGAAGTTTTCTCCTTCAAATGAGATTGCTACTTGTCCTTGCTCAAAGTAGAAACCTGGGTGACAGATGCTTCTTAGAGATGAACTCTAGCTTCCTCTCTGAATGCATGAACTCATAATCAGATATGCTCAGTGATTTATAGATATAGATAGATAGATAGATAGATAGATAGATAGATAGATAGATAGATAGATAGATAGATGGCTGTTTTTCCATGTTTTTATTATTGTTAATATAAAAACCAAGGAATCTAGTCCATAGTGTGATTGCTGCCTTCTTTTCTGCATTATGAGTATGAGTGTCAAATGGGAACACAATGCATTTTTTTAAAAAACAACAACAATCAGCCCAAATGTGAACTTTTCTCAACTTTTCCCCTTTGTACCATGATATAATGTCAGCACTTCAGCCTTGCACTTAATTGCATTACTTCAGAGTCCTCCTTTCCTTTCTCTTTTCTTGGACAGTGGAGAATCATTGTGGGTGCCACAAAATGCATTCCCAAGTCTGAGCTCCCTGAAGAGCAAGAAGTGAATTCAGTAACCAGTCACCGCCTCTGGACCCATCCTAGTGACTTAACCATCGCCCTGTCAGCAAGCACACCACTCTATCCTCCTGGGCGCATCATTCATGTTGTTCACAATCATCCTGCTGAACAGTGCTGGTGGGTAGAGCTGGGAATAATATTCAGCAAACTGTTTGATGGGCTTTCTTGGTGGCCAGGGTGGGGTGGTGGTGGTGGTGATCTTATTTTCTGAGAGTTTCTAAATTGTAATTTTGGTGGCAACTTTACTGATAGTGCAACACATATGGATATTATTAAATTTCCCCCATGGGAACTCCAGTTTGGTTTTACGTGCTCTGCATTTATCCCATAGTACCAGCCGTGGTGGGTGGAAATTGCTGGGGTCTTCAGCTGTCACCCCCCCCCCAACCAAAGCCACCCAGGAACAAAGGATGGTTTACATCTGGGTGGGAGACTAATTGACCCAAACTGAGAAGACACTCACTAAACAAAAGGTTAGGACAGGTAGTTCACTGCAGTCAGTGAGTATTTCATCAAGGATAAACTATTAATATTAAAAAACCGCTAGGTATGCATTTACATGCAGCTAGTTTTGTTTGCCTGGTCTGCTGAATGTAACATTCCAAGCTATAGAATAAAAAAATGGGAAATGCAGCTGAGCATTAGAATGACAAAATTATGTAATAACCAGGTACTCTTGATGACATTTTAACCTTGGGAATATAGCCATGATACCAAGGTATCTGCAGAAGTCTGTGGCTTTATTCTCTTGGCAGTTTAGTTCCTGCCTGAAATGGTATTTAGTAGAGGAGCACTGTAGTGGGGATTGAGATGGATGACAGGAGATAACTGCTTGAGTCTTGTTTGCTTCTGTTCATTTCATAATGTCAGTTAATTGTGCAGGACAAGATGTGATATGAATGCTTCTGCCTTAGAATATGGGCCTGAAAGAACTGCCTTTGTGTTCTGTTATTCATTTGGGTCCTTAGAGTGATGTCCCCTACACCCAGCCCTACTGTATGTCCCAGTGTTTTTTCTCTGGGGTCATCATTCCTTCCCCTTCTAATTTGCTTGCTTTCCTATGACTGTGCCTTTCTTGACTTTCCCCCCAGCTGCTGTGATCAGGAGGAACCCACATACTTTGCCATTTGGGGAGACAACAAAGCATTTAATGAAGTGATAATTTCCCCAGCAATGCTACACGAACACCTGCCTTATGTGGTCATGGAGGGTCTTAACAAGGTAATAATGGGCATTATTTGGGGAGGTACCAGAGGGGATAGAAGACGAACCAAAAAGTTTGTGCTGAACATCTGAACAAACTGATTCACGGATGAAGAAAAGGACGGACATTATGATGAAGGGATTGTGTATCCCGCAAAATGTAGTCCAGCAAAATGTGAGGCATACATACAAAAATTTTGTTGAAAATCAAAAGCACTGATATAACATGATGCCGCGATCCATTTTAGGCATGCTGTGGGACATTTGACTTTTATGTTAAAAGTCAAGGTGAGGTTAGGTTGGAAATGATAACTGAAGAAAACTATTCTCTACCAATTTATTTTGCACAGGTACTGGAGAATTATAACAAAGGCAAAACAGCCTTGCTTTCTGCAGCCAAAGTGATGGTGAGTCCTACAGAAGTGGACCTCAACCCGGAGTTAATCTTCCAGAATCAGCCTCTGCCTAGGCCTTCTGTGCAGATTGGAATTGGAGACATAGTAGTGGACAGAAGGAACAGCAGCACTAAGTAAGGATGTGGCTCTGATTTTTCTAGAAAGATCTACTAAAGACCCCTGCTGGACGTATTCCTTCCTGCTATGTGATAACTGCTGTGGTGTGTTGGTGGATATCGTGATGTCATAAATGAGGAGTTGTATCTGCGGTGTTCTCTTCTGTGGCTTGTTCCAAGAGATCATAGCGTAGCCTTGTATTAGTCTCATATTTTTGTCTTCTCCTTTTGCAGGAGTAAGGCTCACTCTGAAATCAGTTTGGAAGGGTTTTATGAGACCAAGCTTCTATCTCCAGTACAGAAGGATCCTGTGGAGCTGCTGCTTCTAGATACCAAGGAACGCCTGTCTGTTGAACTGCAGGACCGGCGTGCTCCTCTTGCTACAATGGAGAGCCTGTCGGATAATGAATCCATCTACAGCTTTGATTCAAGGCGTTCCTCTGGTTTTCGTAGCATCCGCGGCTCACCCAGCCTCCATGCAGTCATGGAGAAAGATGAGACTCATTGTTTTTATATCGACCCAGCAATCCCTGAGGAAAACCCCTCCCTCAGCTCACGGACAGAGCTGCTTGCTGCTGACAGCCTCTCCAAACACTCCCAGGAGACTCAGCCTCCTGAGGCCCTGCACAACAGTGGAGACACCACTCCTCAGCGGCGTGGCAGTGACGGCGGTGCTGGCAGCGATGCAGACCACGTTTCCTTCACTGCTCAGGAGGAACTGACCCTCCAGAACGGGAGGCTCAGTGATGACCCCAGTCCGCAAGTGTTGGAGTTTGCCGAGTTTATAGACAGCCTCTTTAATCTGGACAGCAAAAGCAGCTCCTTCCAGGACATCTACTGCATGATGGTATCGGACAGCACTAGTGATTTTGCTGAGATGCCCAAGTCTGTCAGTGATCAGGAGATCCTGCTAAGAGCACAGTATGAGCCCAACTTAGTCCCAAAGCCCCCCAGGTTATTTGCGGGCTCAACAGATCCCTCCTCAGGCATATCAGTTTCCCCTTCTTTCCCTCTGAGTTCTTCTGGAGAGCTTATGGACCTCACTCCTACAGGCATGAGTAGCCAGGAATGTCTGGCCACTGACAAAATCCGGACTTCCACTCCCACTGGCAATATGACCAGCCCTGCCAAACAAGAGGACTGCATGATCTCAGCCCTCTAGTGTAGGAGAGAAGGGCCCAAATAGCCAATCCCATGCTTTGAGTCATGGGATAAAATGTGGAGGACCTGGTCACTGGGCAGGTGAGAGTTGTGGAAGATGCATGGGGAACAGTGGCATTCTTTCCTAGGTGCTTTGTTAATGGCGCCACAGTGGAGGTCAGCACGAAGGATGCCACAATGTGGTTTGTGTTCTTTAATTAGGGAGAAAATCACTGCCTAACGCAGCCTGCTGCTTTTTGAGGACCTTCACTGAAGTTAGATGACTGGTTTCCCTACCTCAGCATATTTCTTTTAAGAAGGAGGCAGGATCTCTGCCTTTCCTGCTGAAATTAGGAAGTTACTGTCCACAGGCTAGAGGACCAGAGCTACATAAGCTGAGGGGTCAGATAATGTCCTTGGAATTGTGTCTGAATCAAGGAGATTGTGACTTTGGGCCCTATTGCACTAGCGTATCATGTTTGACTCAAGCACCTGTCCATCATTGTCATCATTGTGATTTTTTTTTAAAAAAAATAATCAGACACACTCTCCTGTTTTATAGCCATTAAGGCTGTGTTCCAGAGGAATGCAGTCCCTCCACTCCCGATCCTGACGGTGCAGTGAAAATTGGGCCGGGGCTCGGGTGTTTTGCTCCCCTGATTAGCTCTGTGTTCAGTGATAACCAGACTTCTTCTGAGAAGAAAGTACATGTACTGGAGGGTGGGGCAGGGGGGATGAGAGGTATTTTGGGTCTCACAGCATTGCACAGCTCCCCAGATCACTATGAACTAGTGACAATCTTGCTTTATCTAACAGAATTTTCATCTCTATTTGCATGAATCAATTGGTTTAAACTAGCTTTTGGCTTGCCAGTGCCCTATATTATTCCCCAAAACATAATGGTGCCCAGAGCCAGTCTGTCCCCATTCCTGATCTTGCATTCACTGGCAGCATCACGTAAGGTCAATGGTGGTCTGTCCCTGAGTTCAGGGAAGATGGACTTACCGGTATATTGTGCATTGAAGTCTCATGTATGTTTACAAAGCTACTAAGCATTTTGGGGAGGTAGTTACTAAGTGTATGAGAAACACCTGCCTGAGTGGGACAAATGTTCTCTCTGCATTCCCATCTCTTCCTCAGCTTGGGTCCTTAAGAAGCATTGTTATTACAAATCCTTCTTAGAAAGTAATGATGGGTGATAGGATTAACCCTGTTCATATGCATTCCTTCAGCCACTCTACAATCAGGGGCTTATCAGCATCACCCAACTACACATCAGAACAACTCACAACATTGCATCTCAGCCACTAGTCCTGCAACAGTGCTCATGTCTGAGATCTTCTCACAACAACATGGCGGCACTGTGTAAAATTGCAAGTATTTTCTAGTGATGAAACTTTGGAGTGAAATAATTTTTATGTAGGAAGTTAAGCATATTGTGACCTACAAGTCATATCATATCGGAATGTAGCATTAATGTGAAAGAACAACTCTTACCATAGGCCTCTTCAGCATGCAGCCTCGTATGCCATACACAGCATATGACCCATGCATGGCAACCCAGAAGGTACTTGGCACATTCCCTGAGGTTGCGGCCTCAGGTCCCCAAGCAGGCTGCCAGAACAAAGGGCACCCTGAAGGTTCTGGCAAGCTCTAGCCACTTGTGCCTCTTTGTGGTTTAAAGGCTGCTTGTTTGGAAGAACTGGAAACGAGTGGGAGAATTTCCAGTTTTCTTGGTGACTAATAGCACAATCCTGTATGTGTCTACTTGGAAGTAAGTCCCACTGAGCTCAGTGGTTCTTGTTGCCAGCTAAGTGAGTACAGGGTTGCAGCCTTAGTTTTGTTTCCTATGGAGGTTCTAGGGACTCGTTGCCTTTCATGTTTTAACACTCCTATGTATGCTAGCTTGGAAACCAGTCCCCATTGAACTCCAAAAGACTTTTCCTTCTGAATAAACTTGCATAGGATAGGACTGCAAATACATGGGTGTCAGATAGTACACCCGCATAACATTAAATGATTCTGCAATATGCAGGGCAATTGTGAATTGGGGCCTAATGCTAGTGGTCAACATGACAGAAGAGTAAACCCCCCCTTTCTACCCTGAAACAATTTTTCATTGGAAGTGCAGAAGGTTTTAATTGATAAAATTCCAATTTTCAAACAATTAATCTTAATGATTTAGGCTTGAGCCAATCTGTCTTAATAATTTAGCTCTTCAGTGTTCCCATTTTTTCAATAGCAGCTTTTTTGGTTCATGTTAGTTGACTAAGGCTACTGTAAACCAGAACTAGACTGATAAAATATGTTTCTTTAAGGAAGACACAGCAGGAATATATAGTTCTGGGACAAAGCATATAATAAACTGCATGGTTTATGAGGATCTTTTGGGATGCAGCGGTGTTGCAGAGCTTAAGCTGCAGGTACTTACAGCAGGTTAAGCTCACCAAACTGGACAGGCTGCTTGAGCAGCTGATGCCACTCCAATCAGTCTGCCAATCTTGAGGAGCACTGCCTTGTGAATCAAGCTATGATTCAGTGCAAATACTTAGCACCTAGAGAGCGCTTTAAACTTCAAAGCACTTTACAAATAGAAAAGAAGGAAGCTTCCCAGCTCTTGTGGGTCATGGGAATGTAGGGGGGAGGGAAGGGTGTCTGTGCGTGCAGCATATCTACTGTATGAATCTGAAAATCTGCGAAGGTGGAGAGCAGGCAGTTTCCTGCCTTACGACAAGGATGGCTAACCATTGGCCCTCCAGATTGTGTTGGACTACATCATCCCTGGCTGTTGGTCATGCTGGTTGGGGCTGATGAAGGGCCACAGGTCCCCCACCCCTGCCTGAGATGATTATTTTAGGCTTGGAGAGCCAGGTTGAGAGGCTGTTGATACAGCTTTGCTTGGAGAAGGTTTCAATATGTTCATTTGGTGGTGATCAGATTGTGAATGATGCAACAAGCTATTGCACTACAATGTTGTGCCTGACCGGAGCACCAGTTCATTGTCATTTTCATGGGTTTTGTTACTTTTTAAAGCTGTTTGATTGTATCCCAAGAGTGTTTGTTATCCTCTTCCTTGTCACTGGTAGCAGGAATCAGACTGTCTTAACTGTGTTTGTCCCAGATTGTCTGTGCTTTTTGTGACTGTTGGGCTTCTGCCTGGAAGAAGGAAAATACACAGATTCAGGTGTATCAAATGCTTGCACTCAGCAGGAGAGGCAAGTATAAAAATGGGAGTTGAGTTTATTTACTGCATTACATTACAGCATCTTATTTGTCTTTTTTTTCTTGAAAAAATGGGTCTTCTAGCACTTAATTTGTTTTACACTAAAAAGGCCAATGACTACACCAACACTCCACAAGTACACCTTTATTTATTTATTTTTAGCATACCCATATCCCTTGTAGTTATAGGAAAGAACTAGAAAATGCCATACTACTGACACACATACTGATTTTCTATTGAGTTTCACCCCTGAAACATGTTGGTACCTATTTCATGCACACTGCATCCTGCTTGTGCGCTGATAAATTGGTTTTCCAACTCTTCTACCTGGCTTTAAAAGCTCCTTCATGGCTTTGCCTCTGGGCTTCATCCCCAAGCTGCTGTGTCCTCTCCCTGCTTATTCAGCACCTTGGGTGTTTAGACTGTCCTTTGAAAACTATCTAGAACTTCAATATGCAATCGGTTCAGTGCTAGGAATGTATCTGAAGCAATAGCCATTAACTGAGCAGTTCCTAGTTGTAGCAAAATCACTGCAACCCTTTTACTCACCCAGCGTCAGTGGGCTAGTAGATTTTGGGTGGAATTGCACACTCCGCTGAAGCTTTAGAGCAGATGCAGTGAATTAATTCACACTCCCAGGCAGGTTTTCGTTCACTTTAAAAACTAAAATAGGTGATCAAAGGCCCCATATAGATGCTGATGTAGCTTTGCCAAAGATGCCCTAACAAAAGATATCTTCCAGCTGGGAGAAATACTTCTCTTACTAGCAGGGCGACTAATGATGAGCACTTTCATTCTTTTCCAACAGAGGGTACTTTCAAACTTTCCCAAATACACATACAATGCCATGTCAGTCCTTTTAAGTGCTTTTGGGCTGAGACATGCGTTGAATTTGGGGAGTGGGAACTTAAAACCAGAACCTCTGGTAATAGCTTTTATAAGTTCTCTCCTTTTCAACTCTGTTTGGCACTTCCTATTTAATTCTGCTCGGTACCTTTTCCTTACTTGATTATCCTGTTGATAAATATGTTACATCTCCTATGTCTCCAACATTTCATCCTGGTTAGCACAGGCTGCATCTCATTGCTGCAAAAGGTTGTCTAACCTTCTCCACATTTCAAAGCTAAGGACTTCGTCCAGTGGAATGCTAACATTGCAGGGATGCTGTGTTTCCCCAATACTCAAGACTCTTCAGCATTTTGTGCTTGGGAAATGTGATTCTTCTCCCAGCTAGATATTTATAGTTATTTTGATTGCCACATGAAATGTGGTTGCATGAGTTTCATATATATGTATGGCCGGGATGTCCTACTGGTAGATCACGGTCGATCTCTGGCTCCCTTTCCTTAGTGTTGCTAAAACTGACTCCTGCCCTGCCCCTCGCCCTGCCCTCCATTGTTGTATGATCTCTGGAAGGGAAGACAGAGCTTTCTCTGTGCTGCTGTTTTGATCCATCACAATCTTTTTGTGAGTGACTTTACCCCTTCTTCTTTTTTTAGTGAGGGGCTTTTCTCCCTAAAAAAGCTGAACCTCCCCAAAAGCTGGTAGATCACTGCCAGTTTTTAATTCTGAAAATGGATTGCAGTCTCTTGAGAGTTGGCCACCCCTGATGTATGGAATAGTACCTATGAAAAACACACTGTTTCCTCTTAGCATAATTTTAAGTACTTATGGGGTTACACGCGCGCGCACACACACACACACACACACACACAGTCTGCAGCTCACTACTGGAGCAATCATCTGGCTGTTTTTAGTTCAAAAACAAGCTAGCACTAAATCATTCAAACAGTCCTGCTTGCCTAAAAGGAGTGGTGGCAACAACTTGGATGTCCCTTCACCCACTATGTGAGGGTAGGATGTATGTGCCATTGAAGCAGAATTGGAGCTAGCACACATATAGTGCTATAGATGAAATCCTACATATCTGATCATCTGAAGCTGCCTTATACTTAGACTATTGTTCCATCCAGCCCACTATGGTTTACTCTGGCAGAGGCAGATTTATGGGAGTGTGACCAGCTTATTTATATCTTCGGTCTTCCATGTTGTTGTTTTGCAGAATGAAGTGGTAGGGATCTTTTCATGGAGACAAAAATGCACCCTTCACTCAGTGGGGAATCACATGTTTTGCATACAGAAGGTTCCAGATTCAATTCCAGCCTTCTCTAATTCAAGGTAGCAGGGCTGAAAAACTTGTGGAACTGTTGCCTCTTAGTGTAAGACAGTGATGGGTGAGTAGTCTGACTCAGTATAAGGCAGCTGTTAATCTGATTTTCATTCAGGATTGCAGTGCATGATTTCGTTTAGTTTTTCAAATCTGAGAAGCTGTTCATAAAGAATTGTGGTATATACAAAGTAAAGCTACCACATGTTCAAGTAGAAGATTCTCCTATTATGGCACTGTTATCCAATGAGAGTTAAAGAAAGATCTGTGAGAACTAGATTCAAGGCCCATATTAGTCAGCTTGTGCTCTGTGTCTCACTCACATCTGTAAAATGGAAAACAGTGACTGTGTCACATGATGATTATAATGAATTAGAATGGTCTAGAAGTACAGGCAGCTCCCCACTTACGTGGCGGTTACATCCCAGGATACCACACATATATGTGAAATCATGTATAGTGGGGAACACCATCCTAAAAGCCTGTAAATGCCCTTTAAACCTTTGGAAACCACTGAAAACCCTTTAAAAAACCAGCAGCACTTTCCAGACTGGCATGAATGGTAGCAATGGCTCTCAGTCTTCACTGCTGGAGGACGATGTGGAAAGAATGGCAAGGGTGTGTATGTAAACACCAGTGCCCCCATGTGCTTGGCTGTGGCTCATATTCACTTGCTGCTGATGGCACTGCTCTTTTGCGCCATTTTTGCACTTTTCCCCACTCTTTTCAGGCCATTTTTGCACTTTCTGTGCCTTTTTGCAGTTTAAATCAAGTTATTTAATTATTTCCCAGCACTGCACATATATACGGTCACACATGAGTTGAACGTGCGTAAGTGGGGAGATGCCTGTATAAATAGTTTTCAAGTAGCTGTTTCTGGGGGCTAGTACTATTTCACTGATGCTAGGGTTGCCATATTTCAAGAGGTAAAAATCTGGACACAAAAAGTTGTTGCGCTTTTTTAGGGCAATGGCCCCTCTGCCAGCACCAGAACCAAGCCTGAACCAGAGCACAGGCTGCCCTAGCTGCCTGAACCAGAGCCACCAGTGCACACACACTTTCCTTTTTTTAACCAAATCCAGGACATTTGCTTTAAAATGTAAAATTCCCCCCCGGATGGGCATGTAGGGCCCCCAAAACAGGACATATCCAGGAATTCCTAGACATATGGCAACCCTAGGTATACATAATGGCATTTCCATCTTTGGTCTCTCACCATATTTCATGTCTGATACATTTCTTTTTAGCCATAGTTCGTTGTGCAGAGGGTTGGGGCATTGAGCTTCCCATTATATAAATTGCAGCTATGTAGTATCATACTCACTCAACAGGATAACATCATTTCATTGGGAGATCAAGAAGCAAACTATGAACAAAATACTGAATGTCACGAAACCCAAGTTACTTTAGACAGTACACAACTGTTCTTGAGCTCACTGCTGCCTTGCTGTTTGTGTTGTTTTCTCTTGTTTCCCACACTTCCGTTGTGCCTTTGTTTGTTAGTTTGAGATGCAAGGAAAGGACACAGTGTCAAGTGCTTTCATTCTTTTCTCTCCTTGTACTGTCATGTTGCTTCTCTTGTTATGTGAAGGAGATACGTCCTCATCTTCCATGATGTTAGGCTTTGCCAAATTTCCCAAGTGTCCTCTCCTCCTTCAGGTTGTCTTAACAAGTGCCAATAGCAATGCCTCATTTGTCTAAAGCAGGCTTTCCCCAGTACCAGTGGCATATATAGAAGTCATCCTATTGGATGAGATTGTTGACTATCTTAATTGGTAATCTGTGCGAGTGAGGGAGCAAGCCAGAAAGCAGCATGTAGAAGAAGTGAGACCATGCAATACATGTATACGCATTATTGCAAAGCATATCTAGAACTTCCATAGTCCAGCCCTGATGTTTGGTAGCAGTTTTCCTTGAAAACAGGAAAGCTGACTGTGTTTGATAAGGGTTTGTAATGAAATAAACTTCACCTGAATAGTACTGCAGTGAGTTTTGGAGCAATTGCCTCATTGAGAGAAGACATTTGTACAGTGGTACCTCGCAAGACGAATGCCTCGCAAGACAAAAAACTCGCTAGACGAAAGGTTTTTTCGTCCGCGATTTGCCTCGCAAGACGAATTTCCCTATGGGCTTGCTTCGCAAGACGAAAACGTCTTGCGACTTTGTTAAGCCGTTTAAACCGTGCTTCGCAAGACGGAAAATTCGCTAGACGGCAAAAATTGCGGAACGAATTAATTTCGTCTTGCGGGGCACCACTGTACCAGGGTATTAGAAATTTCCCCTTCTTTGATCCCCGTGTTTCAGTTATCCATGAAGAATGACTGGGCCCTTTGTTGTCTAACTCTTTTTGTTTTTAGCATAAGGGAGTTCATTTTTCATGCCTCTGGAGAAACTAGACAATTAGACAATGTCTGACATAATTTTGGGGCAAAAATGCATTTATTGGGGCTTTGTGTATCTCTTATTTATCACAACATATCTGAGGCCCAGATGTTCAAGATCCTGAGTTTCTGCTGCATGGGATGCTACTGAAGGGATTCTTCCCAGTCCCAGGCACCATGTTAGCATTCAGACTGACTTACTGGTACTTAACTGCATGGTCTGTCATGTATTTGCCTGGTTTGGATGTGTCGTGAGTCCAATGCTATCACACAGGAGATGCAATTGATAAAGCACTACCACACACATTACCATTAACGTTCATATCAGCATGTCAGAGGTGCCTGCTGGCGGACACTACCTTGCAGATTATCTAAGAACATGATGTAGTAGCCTGCCCTTACTTGTCACTCCCAAACTGCTCAAATTCTAGGGGGAAAGGTCATTTTAAAATCTTGTATCCCAGTTCTGATGGTCACCTTTATTGAATGGTATTTATCAACCACTTATAGATGGTCAGATGGTGCCTTCAGAATGCTGGGCATGATGAGAGGGATGTTGTTGTCTTTTAGAATCCTTTCAATTAGCTTGAATTTACATTGGTACATCTGTAATCTTAACTACCTGCTTGCCCTCTGGAGTAATATGTAGGGGGCAACAGCCCAGGTAGTGTTATCTTTACCCTAATATGCTCACTTTCCTTGTTATTCGAGTGGAACACACTTAAATGTGGAATCAGTGTTGTGGAGCACTCAATTTTGTCTTAAGAAATCTTGGGCTCTTGCCTATATGAGGGGCATTACCAACTTTAATTTTATTTTGTTATTCTGCAAGGTTTGTGTACAGAAAACTACTTTCCTTCCTTTTCTTTCTACAGCAGTCTCTCTGTATGAAAGCCTCACTGCTTGTATCCTTTTCCCTTTTTTTATCCCTCTTGCTGGAGCACATTGGAGCCAGGCATTTACCAGTGGATTCCAGCTTCTTGATTTATTTAAATCGGAATCTTCCCTTTTGTGGGAGAAAAGTGAGAAGTCTCCACCTAATGCCTTTGATCCTGATGTCCTCCAGTTCCCATTCATGGATTCTAAAAGCCTTTGTATGCAATCACTGGAGAGGCAGCAAAGAGTCTGTGCATTGCCGTTTCTTGCAAAACCACTCATTTACCCCTTCCAGGAATGCTAACTGTTGGATCCCTGCTCTGATCTGCCCCAGCATGGAGGCTGTAGGGGACTCTGAGCACCCTACAGGTGCCATTCTCATGTGACTTTTTTACCTATGTATGAAAGATATTAACTAAGATTGCTGTAAAGAAAGATACAAATTATTATAGCATATTATATAAATATATATGTATATAACAGTTCTGTACCTTATTTACCTCAGTGTATGACATGGTGGTTGAAGCACGGTTGGAATGTTTAACAGATCCCACTCCCTATATACCTTCAGAGCAGATGCACAATTGGGCCTCTGCACTGTAGCAGAAGTTAAATCATTCCAAAAAGAGATGGTTAAAGACAAAAAAGAAACTGCGTATGATGCATCAAGCTGACTATCCATCTAGTCTAGCGCTATGTAACAGCAGCCAACCAGGTACAGTGGTGCCCCGCAAGACGAATGCCTCGCAAGACGGAAAACTCGCTAGACGAAAGAGTTTTCTGTTTTGGAGGTGCTTCGCAAAACGAATTTCCTATGGGCTTGCTTCGCAAGACGACAATGTCTTGCGAGTTCCTGCTGGGTTTTTTTCCTCCCCCCCTTTTTTCTAAGCCGCTAAGCCGCTTATCAGCTGATCCGATCAGCAGATAAGCTGCTAAAAGCCGCTAATAGCGCTAATCCGCTAATCTGTCAATGGGCTTGCTTCGCAAGACGAAAAAACCGCTAGACGAAGAGAATCACAGAACGGATTCTTTTCGTCTTGCAAGGCACCACTGTACCTCTCAGTTAGGAGCAGAGACAAAGGTAGCAGCCAGGTATGTTGTCATTAGGGCCCAGAAAAATGAACCAATTACTGGGTGTCAGAAGCCAGGAGGGTGACAGAACATGGAAAAAATGGTTGCCTTTGGATTGGCACAAACAGTATGTAATGTAGATGCAAACATTCACTGCCTGCCCCACAGATGAAACACCACCACAGAACTAACAGGCACACACACAACTGACAGTATCCGAGAAGAGGGCAAAGAATGTGTAAATAAGAAACAGTATTAAATTGCCTTTGCAGACTTCATTAAGTTAAATAAACTCAAAGCACATGGACCAGCCACTAATGGATAAAATGCCTAAAGCTATTTTAATGAGGAATAATGATGAGCCTAACCTGGAAATGGTAAAGTAAATGGACTACAACACAGAAATGAAGAGAGGCTGATGTGGAAAAACATGAAAACAAATTAATTTACATGCTGTAAGAAATTATTGTTTAAAAAAGAATCCTGTTCTGAAAGGTAGTCAACAAACCCCTGGTGCAGTAGGCCAGTGACTATCACAATTAAAATGGCAGCACAATTTATTACAAATTTAATCTCTCATGATTAAAATAATAAACATGGGCATAGCTTAAAACTGTCAGACATCCAGGGCTGCAACTGGGTACTGAGAACAGGTATGTGTCTGGTAGCATATAAAAATGCCTTTTGTGAGCCAGGAAAATGTTAGGGTAAGTGTGTGCATATATTGTCCAATTTGAAGAAACATATTGAGTGAGTTGCTATAGTATAGCTTGACAGGAGCACACAAGTTGCTTCTTGCATCATGTTGCTGGGCATGCATACATGCCAGGGATTTGGAACAGGAGCCCAACACATAACAAACCCAAACGTAAAGTGAACTAAGGAAAACATACTTTGTAACCACTATTTTTATTTTATTCATTTCATAAAATTTATACACCACTTGATTGTTAAAAAAAACCTCTCAAATCAGTTCACAAAAAGAAAACAAGAAAATCAAGAAAAATTCACAACCGTACTTTGAAATATACAAAGTTAAAAATACTAAAACATACTAAGTTACCTCAACTTTCTAAACATCTGGGCATGCTTGTCTAAACAATAATGTCTTCAGCAGACACTGGAAAAAGTTCAGTGAAGGGCGCCTGCTTAATCTCAATAGGCAGGGAGTTCCAAAGTGCAAGAAAGTGAAAATGGCTTTGTAAAATTAGCCAGTGTAGCTGCCTTAACATCCCGTCAGGATAAAGCATTAGCAATACTAGCTACTCACAATTTTGAGTAGTAGAATAGAAGCATATGTGGTTACTGATGTAGACAGGGAGTGATCACGGCGCTTAACCCTCTGGTAAGTAATTTCTGCATCTGCACAAGTACAAAGAAGGTATCTATATAGAATACTATTAATTTTTAAAGTATATTTCTAATATTTATAATCTGCCTTTCTCCCAAGGGTACCTTGGATAATCCACAAAACCAAAAGCACACTAAAGATAACAGGCACAGGTTTAATAAACACAATGCACCTATTAACAGATCAGCAGCAAAGGAAAGAAGCACTCAGACTAAGTACCAACATTCCACAATATGCAAATGGATTTTTCACAAGGTCTGTTATGGAGGATTGATGCAAAATGCTGAGAGGGATGGATCCATGGAACCATAAGTAAATTAGGTTTTTCTGTTTTAGTAACTCATTCCAGCAAGAGGGGATTAGCATGTTTTGATAAGTCAATGGATGATGCTAACTTGGCAAGTTGTCATTCTAGCTTTGCACATTAAAACTGCACTTTACACCAATTCTGATTTATTATGGTTCCCATTTTACATACTTGAATTGAGACTGGGATATATTGAGAATGGATTCCAGTGAGTCTGTAGCTAAGCAGAATTTGAACAGTGTCTAAATCACACACACTGGCCAATGGATTTACCTGGAAATCAAGCCCAGACAGAATATCCTGTAAAAATGATATCATTAAAATATGGCTGTCATCATTGGACATATGCTTATTTTCACAAGGCTACTGGATTTTCCAGTGTTCTCCTTTGGCTGCTGTAGTCCTGTGATTCATCAAGCCATTGAGATGAAAGTATCAACAGAGCTATCTTGGTATCTTCTGTCTTAAATGCCTCCACACAGTGCATTGCTCATGGCCAATACACTTCCATATCCACGCACATACCTGTTGTACCCTGATTCTTTGCCACCTTCAAAATTAGCTCTTCCAGAATTAACCAGTGCATGCAGCGCTCCATTTTAAATGCACACAAATCTTGTGCTGCTTCTACTGCTTAGAATCCTAGAATTGTAGAGTGGGAAGGGACCCTGCAGGTCATCTAGTCCAACTCCCTGCAATGCAGGAATCTCAACTAAAGCATCCATCACAGATAGCTTCACATCCCTCACTGCACTATAGCACACAGGCATGGCATACAGTGAAAGAGAAATCTTGATCCACTGTACTAATGTTGATGATCAAGCGTGGACATCAATACTGCCAAAAGAATTTGCCAGTAAGGTAAGGGAGACTTCTCAACGACAGGACGTGTCCAACAATACAATTTTATATGAGTCTGCTCAAAGTAAGTATTTTTGAATTCCATAGGGCTTACAACTGTGTGCACAGGATTGAGCCATCAAATTCTCTTGACTAGTGTTTCTCAAACTGGGCTGGGACCCATTAGCGGGTCTCTGTGCCACAATCTGTCCAGTGCTTCCTCACTTATCTGCCCTTCCCCCTAGCCATACCACAGCCTTTTGGCTGGATCAGTGCTATCACCAGCAGTTTCTTGTAAAGATGCCCAGGAGATGGGGAAGGAGTGAAGGAAGGTCTCCCTTCTCTGAGATGAAAGGGCCAGGGAAGATGGTGAAGGAAATTAGAAACGGAGAAGGAAGTGGTTGCTGTTATCATCCGATAAGCCACCGAGGAATAGAAAGGGATTGGATAAGAGAGGGGAACTTCTAGGAGGAAAAAATGTAAAAGGCCCAGGGAGAAAAGATGAAAGAAACTGGAAGTTGTGGGGGGTGAGGATATGGTACTGAGTGTGAAAGAAGAATGGGAGAATAAATCACAGGAGATGGGTAAAAATATGTTGAGAGACCCATGGAGGTAGGAAGAGAAAAATACAGAAGAAAAAGCTTTCTCTACATACAGCCTGTGAATTGGGAAGGCTGTCACAATGCCTCTGGAGCAAATGTCTGAATATAGTTGAGCTACAGAATGTTGCCACAAGAAAAGTGTTTTGGTGTTTTAGAAAAGCAATTCCCGAACATTGATTAGATATCAATAGAAAGTGACATTAGTAATTGCCAGCTGATTATGCCAAACTCTGCCTCCATCTGCCATCATTTTGTGACTGCCTGTCCCCCATTTTGTGGCTGGTGGGCCTCAGTAATTTTCAGTTGTCTCAAGTGAACTCCAGAGCTAGAAACTTTGGGAACCCCAGCACTAGATCAAAGTATAAACCTGTGGGCAGAATGGCACACAGCTACTCCCAATAGCAGGGGTGGGTGGGTGGTCAAATTAGTGACAGAAGAAAGCAAGAAGGTGGTGTGCAGCAACACAAAACTAAAATGGGGAAACAAATTCGTCTGAGGGTGCATTGATTCAGACAAGAATATGAGGCTGCCTTGTTGGTCTGACATCCACTTTTATACTCACACACTCCTATATAATCTTGGTAAGACTGTGTCTATCTGCTACAAGGATCTTGATGCAGTTCAGTTTGCCTTTTGATATCTCAAATTGTTCCTATACTGCTCCTTGCAAAGTTATAGCACTAATGCAAACCACGGCACAATATCCTGGTGTTCTAGCCTGCCATGTCCAAATGGCAAATTGTGTGGCTCCTCAGTAGGAGATCTGTTCACAATTGTTGGTTGACACAAGAGACTGGCACTTTCTTGTGGGTAACCTCTCCAGTCTACCATTTGAAACTGTAAGCTTAAGGAGACAATGTTCCTCATGGCAAACATAAGGAGAAAAGTTCTTTAATAAGCTACTGACTCTCCTGTAATAAAACATCTATTAAAAATACACCACGTAATTTCATAAGCATCTCTTGAGTGGTTTACATGAAAGCAATAGAACAAAGTTCAATATTCAAATAAATTTACTTCAAAATAAATACAAGCAAAACACAACTATATCTTATAAATAAAAATGAGTGGTGTACAAAACAAACACTTAAAAACTAAGAGGTGGTCCACTAAGGATTGTAGACCCAGGTTGTTTAGGACTTTAAATGTCACTGAAACCTTGAACTTGGCTTGCTAACTAATAAGCAACCAGTGCAGATTTTGGGACACTTGTGTAAAATGATGTCATTGTTGTTAAAATTTGTATACCGCTCTGGGCTCAAAGATCCCATGGTGGTTCGCCACAGAAAAATACAAAATGAGAATACAAAATACATCAAAAACGAAAACCATGTAGTCTTAACTCTGTGGATCACTGAATTTGGGAATAGCTGATCCAAGCCACAGGTCACCTGGATCTCTAGTCATAGAATTGTAGAGCAAACTACCCCAGCAGATTCATATTAAGTAGCACTTAAGACAAAAGCATGCCCTGTGGCACCTGAGATCAACCACAGCTCCTAATCCATAGACGACTATCATGGTTAATGCTAACAAAAGTCAAGGAGAGATCCAGGAGAATCAACACTTGCACTCTTCCAGTCCTTCAAAAACGCCATCAGTCAGAGCATCTGCAACTGAAGCACCACAACCACCACCTCATCACACAACAAAGCATTCATCACACCCTGAATTCACCCAGTCAACCGTTCATACCTAGCATAAACCAGCCAAGATGGGCATGGGTCAATAGAGCATGTGCTAGGCAGGCAACAATAACAAACAAACAAAACCCGCACAGGATAGTAGTGCATTGCACAACAGACATGGTATCAGTGGTGGAACTCCAGTCCACACAGCGATGGACTATCTTGTCTTCAAAATGTCTTGCAAAATCACCAGAGGACTCTAAGGCTGGCCTAAACACAGTAGGCAAAGCAACCCTGATACCACTATGAAAAGCTCACTGAACCACCATGGAAGGCACGATTATGTGCTTGGTCACCTTCACAAGACCTGCACCATTTCTACCCGTTGTCTCTGGGCCTGTTTCCTTGCCTGGAGCTCCCCAATAAGCCTGGGGCTTGACAGAGCCCCACAGTACCAGCATGGGAGTTGCATAGGCTTGGGCACTTGGGAGGCTGCTGAAACTAGGTGTGTTTCCAGGAGGACTTTGAACACCCTTTTTAACTGCAGTTCCTCTGATGCTGCTTAGGAAGGTGTAAAAAGCAGCTTCCGATGCAAAACAAGGGAACTGCTTTTCAGACGGGAAGTCAAAAGCTCCCCCCACCCACAGCAACTTCTAAACATACTGATCAACAACAAAGTGGAAAGGGAGACCTTTCTCATCTGATTTTCCAAGCCATTCAGTCCTCTAGCAGAATACCAGTAATAATAATAATAATAATAATAATAATAATAATAATAATAATAATAATACCCCACCCATCTAGCTGGGCCTCCCCAGCCACTCTGGGTGTCTCCCAACAGAATATTAAAATCACGATAAATCCCTTCCAAGTCCTGAAGCAGTGGAGGGAAACCTCTGAGGAGGAATTAAGGGGGCTCTCGGCTTCAACAGTGGTCCATTTCGATCAGGATTTCCCTCCCACTAAGCTGCACACTCTACTGTCTGGTCTTTAGGACAAGGGAGGAAAGCATTGGAGCAGCTATGCACTTGAGCCACTCCAAACCACTCTGGCTCAGCAAGCAAATGAATGAGGGCAAGCAGGAATCCTTCAGGGCCCAGGATTTCTCCCAAAGGCTCCAAAGGATATGCTTCCTCAAAATTCTTGCTTGACTTGATTTTAAAAAATGCTATTCCCACTACTCTGACCAATACTAAGACTTTCACAGTGGCTAAAAAGCCACCATGTATCAAAAACACAAAATATAACAAATATATTAAGAACGATACAAAATCAGCAAAACAACTGGAATTGTGTAACGTAAAGCCTCTCCTCCTCCAAGAGGGGAGATGATGTGGGCGGGACGTGATTACTGTGTCATGCAGGGGGCATTATGCCCCCTGCCCCACTCACCTGGCTGGCGCACCGCGCCCACAGGTAAGCGCCCAACCGGGCGGCTTGGAGGGGGCGTGGTTTGCAGTTGAAGATACTGCTGTGCCAGCCATTCTGCCTCATTTTCTGCCTTCTCGTCTTGAGTTCTAGTCGCGAATTGTGTAACGTAACATTACATTTTACATACTCCCCTAGTTTGGAGTAGGGGGTCAGTTTATAGCCCTCTTCACATGCTTCATACTACTCTTGCAAAAAGGTGACATGGATGCAAAGGTTTTAGCATTTATCTCACAGTTGCACAACCCGTCCTGGCCTGTCACTTGTTGCCAGAGAACCTCTGAAGTGGGGAATCTTCACTTACAGATGGTACCTAACACCACAGAAACTAGCATTGATACGCCTCACCAAAATGCCGGAGAGGGTGCACCTCCACAGGCACATACCTCCACATGTGGTATGTGGTATTAGAAATCACCTTAGAACTGGCCCTACTGAATATCTTCCAAGATAACAATGCCCACTTACATTATAAAGAGCTCATAACCCACTTATTCTCAGCAGCCAGAAGCGTCATAGTCAGATACTGGCGAGAACTGTCAGGAGTAAACATGGACCAATGGTATCAAATAGTATGAAAAACAGCCTTACTAGAAAAACTAACCAATAAACTGAAACTGACATGGGGACAAATAGAAGATGATGCCTTCACCCCGGTATGGCTCCCCTTAATAGTAGTAGTAGTAGTAGTAGTAGTAATAATAATAATAATAATAATAATAATAATAATAATAATAATTTATTACTTATACCCCACCCATCTGGCTGGGTCTTCCCAGCCACTCTGAGTGGCTTCCAACAGGAGATTAAAAATACATTTAAAAAGTGCTGCCTTTATCACATACACAGCCCAAAAGACAATCACAAGAATCTGCCGACAGCATACAAATCAATCTGGCTAACCTGATCCAAAAATCCACCCCCTCACACACATAAACAAATCTCACTACCGCCAATCAAAGACACCCAACCACACCCTAGGCCAACCCCAACCTCTCTCACCACCAAGGAAATATAACAAGTGAATAGTAAGAGAACCCATATAAGTGACACTGACACAAAACCCCACACATACACTTAAGTAGAAGAAGCAATATCACCCCACCCCACCCCCTCCACCTCTTTTCTTCCCAACCTAATACTGCATGCAACACTAATGTCTTACAGCAAATGAAACTGAACTGTAGAAAACACAACTGGAAAAAGAGACAATGTACATATTTTTGTAAACTAAGAAATCTTTTATAAAAATAAAATAAATAAAAAGTGGGGAGCCTTTTCTACCTGTGCAGATTCCCTGTGTCATTTAGAACTCTGCAGACCCTTTGCAGCCACACACTCTCTGCACAAGCAATATTTATTTACTTGTTGGATTTATAAGCCCAACCTTCACTGAATGATCCTAAGCTGGCACGCGATAGCAACACAGCAAATGCAGTGGCTGCGTGTAAAAAAAAACCAACTACAATAATAGTAATAGTAATAAAGGTAAAGGTACCCCTGCCCGAACGGGCCAGTCTTGACAGACTCTGGGGTTTGTGCGCCCATCTCACTCTATAGGCCGTGGGCCAGCGCTGTCCGGAGACACTTCCGGGTCACGTGGCCAGCGTGACAAAGCTGCATCTGGCGAGCCAGCGCAGCACACGGAACGCCGTTTACCTTCCCGCTGGTAAGTGGTACCTATTTATCTACTTGCACCCAGGGGTGCTTTCGAACTGCTAGGTTGGCAGGCGCTGGGACCGAGCAGCGGGAGCGCGCCCCGCCGCGGGGATTCGAACCGCCGACCTTTCGATCGGCAAGCCCTAGGCGCTGAGGCTTTTACCCACAGCGCCACCCGTGTCCCTTATAATAGTAATAATACCCCATTAAAATCTAAATATTAAAACCAGTAGGAAAACAATGCTCATGTGGCAGGGCAGAGGGCTTGCAAAGAACAGAAAAACCCTAACAAAATATCTCAAATGTTTAGCAAGAATTCAAAGCTGTGTCTGATATCTGAATATAATGAGTAGAATGATAGAAAAGAATGACAAAACTCTCAGTGGTATATGCCATACTCGCATTCTATAGATTCATTTGCACATTGCTGTTTTATTATATGGGAAGCATATAAAGAACATCAGAAGAGAACTGCTGGACAGATGCTAAGGGTCTCTCTGGTCCAGCATCCTGTCTCCAATTGTGGGCAGCTAGATGCCTCTGAAAAGCCTGGAACAAGGCATTTAAAAAAACAGTTTCCCCTGGTTACTTGCTAGCAGCCACTAGTAATCAGAGGCGTACCACCTCTGAACATGGGGAGCGGCACTATGACTGGAAATGAGGCTAAGTGCTGCAACCCTCAAGGTTACTTTGCCCGTGGCAGTTTCACTATTTGGGGATAAATAATGCAGATGTTCAAAAACTTTAGTATGTGATACGGCCCTCTCCATGCCACGGACTGCAAATGTGACAAGTACTGATCATATTTCGTCTTGCAAGCAGGTGGCGCTCTTTCCTTCTTCTGCTGCTGCTGTTGTCTGCATAATCACATTGCATTGTGCTTCTGCCCATGCAATTTCCTAGAGCTCAGAGGCTAGGTATATTAATGGTACTATTAATAGTATGATCCTTCAGTTTGTCACTTCTGAATGTTGTCAGTGCAGCACTGAGAACAAAAGCAAGCAGTTTTTTAAAATGTATTTCACTTCTGACCAATGAGGTGCTGGTGATTAGCTAAGGAACAGTAAGCATTCAAATATTGGCCTTGGTGCCACTTGCAAAAGCAACATTCAGTTGCAATGAACCAGATGCATGAACATTGTTTACTGAAAGCTTTCTCTTGCCTTAGCTATTTTCTGGCCAAATTCCTGTACATCGCCATGGTGGTATTTTCTTAGCAATACACAACTAAATAGGCATACGTAGTGAATCTCAAGTAGAAACTGGACTTTTCAGCTGTGAGGCTAACTTTTCTTAAATGCCCAAGAACTCTTCTTCCAACGATGTCTGTGTGAGAGGCTGGGCCAACTGTGTGAGAGACCAAAATATAAGAACGGGGGGGGGGGGGGGGAGAGAGAGAGAGAGAGAGAGAGAGAGAGAGAGACTTGCAGTTATCTGGTTTCCTGGCTACAAACTAATTGCAAGTATTCTGCTGCTGAACACCAGCTTGTGAAATGATGCAAAAACATTTGTCATAAACAAAATACACCTAATTCTGAAAACTGCACCTTTTCACATGTGTTAGGCAGCTTTGCTGGTACAAAGAATAATAGATTCATGGAATTCTAGAGCTGGAATCACACTGGTCAAATTTGCATTTGATGTATGTAATGTCCAGTGCCTCACAATTATAGGAGCAGCTTTTTTCAGTTAACTGAAGAGTCAGTGGGAGATTTATCATGTAAAAACTACAGGATGTTCCCAGAATTTTGCAGTGACAATGCAGATGCTGATATCAGGTTGAGTTACTATCACAGCCTACAGAAAATAGGTGTTAAAATGGACATAGTGACAAGAGATCTATAGAGATGACACCTTGTCCTTTCTGAAGGATATGTGGGATAAAATTTAGGTAGATAATTACTATAAAGTTGCCTGTTGCTGTGGAAAGCAGACAAAAAATGTAGGTAGCCACAATGATCCATTAGGGAAAAACCCACAAGCACCAATATGGTAATATCTTTTTCAAAAGCCAATCAAAATGTCCCCAAGTTGTGAGCCAGCTCTTCAGCTCCCGAGACTCTTCCTTAGGCTTGACATTAAAACAAAACAGGGGCAGCAACAAAGGGGTGGGGAATGTGGGAATTATGGTATTACCTAAAGCCTGGAGTTTTCAACAGTATTTAAGATGGGCTGAGAGAGAAGTGGCACAGATATAACTGGAGGACCCTCACCACATGCAAGGCAGGTTGCAGAATGCAGGACAGCTGCTCCTTTATTTCTTAAAATATAAAATCTAGTTGTTCCTCAGTCCCTCATGCTAACACATAATTTCAAAGACAAAGTGGGCACCAAGGTGTGTGACGACAAACTGGGAAGGAGGCCTGGGCAGGCCTCAATTTATCCCCCCCCCCCCGGAGTGGGCCCAAGTGACGCCCGTTAGCCAGTTGGGCCCGCCCCCCTGGGGAATTGCTGCATATGCTTGCCTGCAATTGGCTGATCTGCAGGCAGGCTGCAATCCTCCTTAGTTTGGTGTCCCCAGGCTGCAATGCTGCCTGACTGTTAAAGGTAAGCTGACTTCCCACTGACTTTAATTAAGATCCTCAAATGATCACTATTTCTTTTGGCGGGAAAAGGAAAGACTCCCAAAGAATGGAAATAATTGGATGCGCTAGACCATTGTACCTAATTTCATATCATCGAAGTTCAGAGAAGAATAGTTGAACTTTAAATATGCATATTTAGGAGCCCTACTGGTAGAAAAGCATATTGTTGCATTTCTCTGTAAACCTTGGCACCAGTTCTATAAACAGAAGTGTTGCCTTTGGCACAAGGCAGATTTCACCAGCTACTCAGTAGCTACTACCGGGACTCGTATGATACGGGTGGGTCAATCAGCCTCAGGAGAATAGCAGGTGGTTCTCTCTCACCCATGCATCCATAAATGTTGGCACCATTCATCAGGAAGAGAGCAATCTTGGCTGCAAATTACATAAATGTTGTTGCAACGACAGCCAATAAACCCAATAAAATGTCAATGACCTAGGAGTGAACAACTTAGTGGTCTTAGGGCATTAAGGCTACCTGCTGCATCAAATGATGACAAACTGCATCTTCTCTCATATGTATTATCTGATAATAAGAAGAATGCTGCATTAACATTACCGTATTTTTCACCATATAGGACGCACTCTTTCCCCTCCAAAAATGAAGGGGAAATGTGTGTGAGTCCTAAGGGGCGAATGCAGGCTTTCGCTGAAGCCTGGAGAGTGAGGGGGGTCGGTGCGCACCGACCCCTCTCGCTCTCCAGGCTTCAGGAAGCTATCCGCTAGCCGTGGGAGACGCAGCACTCCCACGGCTAGCGGAGAGCTTGCCTGCACCCAGAAGCTTGGGGTGCTGAGCTCAGCACGCCCCAAGCTTCGGGCTTCGCGCAGCGCTCCACTCCGCTAGCCGTGGGAGAGCCGTGCGAAGCTCTCCCACGGCTTGCGGATTGCAGCCTGTTCTGGGGGCTTCCCCCGCCCCCGCACCTGGGGGGGAATATTTTTTTTTTCTTTATTCCCCCCCCAAAAAAACCTAGGTGCGTCCTATGGGCCGGTGCGTCCTATGGGGCGAAAAATACGGCACTTCATACAAAGAAGCCCCGAAGCAGCTTGTTGTGGCAATCATATCTGACATCTCAAGGCTCAGTAAAGGACCAGGGTGGGGGTGGGAGAGAGGCTCTGCTGTGTCCCAAACACCCACACTCCTCCTGCATCTGCTATGTGGTTATATTACTGTCACACATCAGACAAAACTGAAATTGGTGGAGCATAAGGGCGCCTGTCTCTGCTGGATTATGGCCAGTGTCTCTTTCGCAGCCAAAATGTTGTTATCATTGACCGTTTCTAATCAGAGCCATAACTCACGCTTTATATTGAGAGACTTATTCTTTACATCTGTTTACTGGTTTATTGTCCAAGCAGAGGAAAGCCCTGTATAAAACTTCAAGGAACTCCTCTGTCATGAGATGCAAGATCCAGATAACTGCAAAATATGTGTCACGTGGATACCCCTGGTGTGCAAGATTTTTCTTTTACAAGCTGCTGCCACGGGGAGCCCTGAGCAGAATCGAGATCATGGCACTGGGGCGGAGGGAGCTTTGCCCTTGGTTCCCCATGCTATTATAATCCTGGTCAGAGTTGGTCCCTACAGCTGCTGTTCTCCATCGGAGCACAGCAGCTCTGGGAGCTTTGGCTGAAGACTAACGTTGCACTCCAGGGTCAACCACATTGAAAATGTCACATGTTATTTGGCCCTTAGTGTTTTATGGGGAGGGGCCACCACTCCACCTTGCATGTAGAAGGTCCCAAGCTCACTCTCTGCCATATAACAGAGAAACAAAAAAAGCATTTCAGGTAGCAAGGCTGGGGGAGACTATCACCTGACATCCTGCAAAACCAGAGCAGTCAAAAGAACAGACAATTCTGGGTTACCAGACTAATAGTCTGATTTAGATTCAAATAAACACAAAAGAGTTCCATGATTTTTCCCTCTGTAGTTTGTTTTCGTTTTGGCTATTATTTCAGTAGCCAATAAAAGACATGGAGCCAGATTCAACTACAGTTGTACCTTGGTTCTCAAACGCCTTGGTACTCAAACAACTTGGAACCAAACACTGCAAACCCAGAAGTAAGTGTTCCGGTTTGCGAACTTTTTTCGGAATCCGAACATGCTCCGGTTTGAGTGCCGCACTTCCGTTTTGAATGTTACACTGAGGTCTGTCTGTTTTTGCTATTTATTTTGCATTTTTGCTCTCTCTTTTTTTGTGACTGTGTGGAAACCAGCTCATCTACTGATTGATTGATTGATTGATTGATTGATTGTGTGATTGTAGTACATTGTTTAATGCTTTCATTTTATGGATCAATGGTCTCATTAGATAGTAAAACTCATGTTAAATTGCTGCTTTAGGGGTTGTTTTTAAAAGTCTGGAACGGATTAATCCATTTTGCATTACTTTCTATGGGAAAGCGTGCCTTGGTTTTGGAAGTGACTTCCGGAACTGATTAAGTTTGAGAACCAAGGTACCACTGTACCTGGTTCTGTTAGCAGAAGCCAGCACAACATAGTTTTCCACCCCTCTGCCCATGCCTCTCCCCAATCCACTCTGGAAGGTTGGGAGAATCTCTAGAACAGCACATGGGGGAAGGCGAGTGAAGGGTCATTCCTTAGCACTATGTTGAATCTTCAGGAGGAGCGAGGAGGAAGTCCCAGTGCGCTGGTGGGAGTCCTTGTGCTGGCTTCCGTTTTCTTTTTGAGGGTGTTGGAGGAGAGGAAAGTTATTTTGCGCCAGCAGAAGATGGTTGCATGAGTGGAACGGCACTGTTGGATACAACCCTGTGACTCCACTTATCACATTATACAGCTTTGTACAATAAATATGCATAAGAAAGCTTCCGTTCTTATGAATGTATCTGAAGAACTATATCAGAGGTGACACAAAAAGAAGTTTCAGAACTAAAGGAAGACTTAAGAAGTCATGGGGGCAGGATGCAGTACAATCCTAAGACTAACATCCCATTAAGTTCAATGGGGCTTATGCACATACTTTCGACTTAACAGTGCATGCTTTAAAAATAACAATAAGAGGGGCTTATTCATAAATAACTATTCATAGCACTGCAGCCAAAAAACTTGCAACTTGTAAATTGAGCCCCCTTATGAAACACGATTTGAGAAAGGAGGAAAAATATCTGGGGTTGTTGAATAACTTCTAGCTGTGTCAGTGTGCCAGTAGAAATAATTAAAGCTAGAATGCTAAATATAGAGAAGAACAAGGCTTGCTGATCAGGGATGAGCATGGTTTCTGCAAAAGGAAGTCTTGCTCCAAGAATGTTTAGAATACTTTTAAAATATCAATAAACATGTGTACAGCCATGATGTTTGGGTGCAAAGACTCAATTTTGGGGGGCAAAGTTCCTTATTTAAATATTCTTTGGGAAACTACAGCCATAGGATGCAGATAGGCTTCTTTTTTCTTTTCTCCTTATGAGAGTCTCACATTTTTATGGCCCTGGGTTGCAGTGCGAGTGTCATTTCCCCTACATTCAAGGGAATTAAAGACTTCGTTTCACGGATTCATAAAGAGAACAGAAACCAGCTGTTACATCCCCCCATTTCTTGATTTGGGGAAACATTTGGATATGGTAGTACTGAATTCGGTTTTGTAAATGGAATAAACCAACAAAAATGTTTTGATTCCTCCCCGGCTGCCTGAAATGTGTCTCTATGAAGGGCATGGGGAGGGAAGAGGAAGGGAAAGGGTAAAGGATAACAATTGTCTTAGCAGAAAGAGTTGGGGTGGTGGGGCGGGGAGGGGGGGGTTGGAAAAGGCTGCTGAGCTTTTGCTTTCCAATCCTGAAAGAATAGTCCTATTACTCTCCCCAAACCTCAGCCCCCTCCCATTCTCTCACCCCCTCCCTGGAGAAGAATTGGTCACTGCACAGCTGTGCAAGAGAGAAAAATATATTTATATATATAAGAGAATCTGCCATTCTGAATTGGTTTGTGGGGCTGGACAAAACCTCATTGTGTGCTTTATCTGCCCAGAAGAGAATGGGCCCACAGTCTTTGCCTGGCAGGGCCTCTGCCTTTGGTTAACTGTGGTCAGATAACTGTAACTTCATTTAGATACTGTAATGTGTGTGTGTGTTTGAGGCATTATATTATTGATTGTGAGCACATCTGGAGAAAAACAGAAATATTAATCCTCTCCCGGCCTGTTCAGAAGAAAAAAGGGAGAAAGTTTAGAGGGTTTGCAAACCCAAGTTAAAATTAAAGTCTGTAGCAATTTCCCCCCTCTTCCTTCCTTTCTTTTTTTTTGAAATATATATCTGAATAGATTTGACTGACAAAGATGCACCATTAGGGAGATGTCTCTGAAAAAAACTTGGACCCAGTGCTAATTGCATTGATTCTAAACCTATTTACTCGGAAGCTACTTGCAGGGAGTTTACTGGGACTTACTTTCTACCATAGCAAGCACGCTTGCATAACATCTATGCAGAAGTGAGTCACCAGATCCAGCAAGGCTTATCTGAAACAGAAGGTAGAACGTTCAGCAATGAACACAATAAGACATTTTGAAATCATTTTTGTTTTCATTGTTTTGTCTTTTACCTGTATTTCCACACATGCTATTTGCATTTAGTAAATTAGAATTAGAATTTCCTCTATGGCAGTTGCATGAGACACACGATAATGTCCTTTCTTTGAGTCATTTCTCTCAACAATGTAAACCTGATTTCAGGTTAGACTTGGATATAGAAGTTTGGGTGCCCTATTGGCTAAGTAAACCCTTTGCCACCATTGAACTGAGTACAGTATGGACTTTTACAGTATTACTCTGTGTTAAATGCATGTCAGTGTAAGGTCGTTTTGCTTCCTATCTCAATATTTGCATTAGTAAAATAAAATTACTTCAGCAAGGCCCTTATACCATATTTTGGCTTGGATTCCAAGCCACCTTACCCTTGGAACACCCTCCTTTCAGATGTCAAAGAGATAAAGAACTATATAACTTTTAGAAGACATCTGAAGGCAGCCCTGTATTGGGAAGTTTATGATGTTTGATGTTTTGTTATGTTTAGATATATTCTGTAAGCTATCCAGACTGGCTGGGGAAACCCAGCCAGATGGGTGATATATAAATAATAAAATTACTTTTATTACAGTATCATCATCATCATCATCATCATCATCATCATCTCATCAACACAGCACCATAGAAGGTGATAATCCCATTCTCCATGTTGAGTTTTGCGGTGTGCACATGCATTTCATGAGAATTTCTCTCCTGCCTACTTGAAGTGGCTTACAATATACGGAAAATATAATAAAACAGACAAGAGCTACAAAGAATGGTTGGAAGTATTTACAAGTTTCTACCCAGGCCTTAGTTATTTTCATTGCTACTCTGCTTCTGAATCTCTGAGTCACAACAGATCTCAGAGGAAACAACTGTGGTTCATAAATGGCTGTCAGAGCAGCCAGTTCTTTGCCTCTCGCAGGCCAGGGCTTCTTCATGCAGGCTGTGGCTGCTTCTGTGTCTCTTGCAGCTTCTGGCTCTGGGAGCAGATTCAAGAAGCACTGGATGAGCAAAGATATGTCTTCAAAGATGTGTGCGCATATGACATGCACATGTGCATGTACATAGTGGAGTGTCAGTGTTCAGCCTTGGCCAGACCTTAAACATCAGAGAAGTGGAGCAGGACCCTCCAGCAGATCACCATGCTGCCAATGACCACAAAGAACCAATGTTTCCAAATATCCCTGCTTGAGAGCTAGAGGTCCATACAGCAGTTGCCTGGGTTACTGGTCAGCACTGTCTCTCTATGTCTCTGTTTCTCCCTGTCTCCAATTTCTCCAAGAGCAGAGGAGTCAGAAAGTCAGGCAGAAGCTTCAGAGCTGTCTCCAAAGTACCTAGTTAGTAGCACATAAGGCTACTTAGATGTCAGGGGAAGAACCCATAGAAGCACCTGCCTAGATGAGGGTCTGCCTGTTAGTCAAGGCGGGGTGAAGACTCCTAAATTCCTATTTTGAGCTGCTTTGTTGCTGAAGCAACAGCTCCTCCGAAAGCTGCAGCTTTATTGAACTGAGGAAACAGACAGGGAAGCTCTTAGCTTCAGCAGAGTTGGTAGAGTATTTTTTGCCTCCATTTTGCTTGTTTGTTAAGTCACTGGTTTATGTCATTAACTTACATCAACTTGAAAAATCCAAGAAATAGGGAAGGAAAAGAAGTCAGATCTGAAAGAGAGGAAATGTAAACTTTTACAATCTCTTAAAACATCTATAGATTCATATAGTCATCGAGTTCTGACTTGAAATTGTCCAACAATGGCAACAACAAAAAGCCTGCCTCATTCAAAATTAGTTTGTAGTTGTATCTGCAGGTCATTCCAAAGTATGGCTCATGGGCTGCAATAGTTGGCTCCACACCATGAAAAACTATTTTGCACCTGGTTGATGGACCTCGGGGTTTTGATGTCTGCCTATATACATACCGTACACCTTCTTGTGGCTTAGATGCCATGGCTGGTTTGAAGAAGAAGAAGTTCAGTAACAGACAGAAGTGAAGAGCGCCTGTCAGTCTTCTCTTCTCCAACCTAAACATACCCAACTCCTTCAACCATTCCTCATAAGGCTTGATTTCCAGATCTTCTTGGTCACCCTCCTCTGCACATGTTCCAGCCTGTCAATATGCTTCTTAAATTGTGGTGCCCAGAACTGGAGATACAATAGCCATCTTCAAATATCTAAAGGGCTGTCACACGGGAAATGGAGCAAGCTCTGGAGGGTAGGACCGGAACCAATGGATTCAAGTTACAAGAACAGAGATTCCTACTAAAATCAGGAAGAGCTTTCTGACAGTAAGAACTATTTAACAGCGCAACAAACTCTCTTGCAAGGTGGTGGACTCTCATTCACTGGAGATTTTTAAGCAAAGGTTGGATAGCCATCTGTCAGGGATGATTTAGTCTCTTCCAGGGTCTCTGTGATTCTATGTGAAGGTGAGTCAAAACAAGAATCCTGTAAGTTGACCCCCTCGTCCTGAAAAAGAGCTCTCCATTCTGCCCCCCCCCAAAAAAAATTCTGGTGGTGAGATGATCACATGAACAAGGGTGAAAACGTTCCCTTCCTTTAAAGTGACAGCCACCAGTGTAAAATATAGTTTATTGCCATAAGGGGACGGATTATATTGTGCTGATGTGGAAAAAAATCCCTTTCACCTTCAGTGGGCAATGAATCAGATGGGCGGGGAAAGAGGAATGTGGTGTGGGTTTTCTGGAGATACAAACTGTCCTTAAAATTCTGAAGGTCATCAGCCTTCAGACACTAGCCATGTATTAAGATTTGAAGGAGGAACTGAAGGGGGTTGTAGGAGGCAGATCTTTACTTGCATCTATGTAACAGAAAGTGCTCTGAGCTATTATTAGGTACCGCAATTGCTGTACCAAACTGACATCTCATGCTAGTGCAGCAATTCATAGCCAGACTGGACATTGGTTGAGTAACATGCCATTGTTTCTACTTATCGGAGCTGGAGGAAAGTAAAATATGCACGTGTACCTGCCTACAATGTTGCTCAAATTCATTTTAATCTTTAGCTAATTTTTTATTAGCACAGGATCTCACTGATTAGAATCTCTAAAATGTAACTTCTGAAGAAATAATCGGCTGTAACCCGTGGAAGTGAATACAGCCACATGTATGTTTACTTAGAGAAAATCTCACTTTGTTCCATGTAAGAGGGCACAGAAATGCACAACCAGACTTAAAAGGCTGCTATCCTAAACTCACTTAGTGGTGCTCTCTGGATGTTGGAGAGTGCCTCCCTCCAAAGTTCAGGGGTGATGGGAACTGTAGTCCAGGAACATCTGGAGAACACCAATTCGGCTCCCTCTGTACCAGGAAATCAGTCCCATTACCCTTCATAGGTCTAATTTTCAGGTAAATATAATGTGTGCATTTACCTGAGAGTAAATGTGCACTGCCTGCAAGACAACTACTCCAATATAATTCATTAAATTCCTAAAATAATATCAAGTTCTAAGGAAGCTTTTATTTGAAATCCTATGCCTGGAGGGTAAATTCTTTCTAGTATTTGGCAGTCACTTCCAATCACTGTATTACCTTTCTAAGGTCCCCACATACTATTTTACAAGTGTATGTGGAAACTAAAGGTAACTTATGAATGCTCCAAACCCAGGTTTGCTAAATCATACCCTCTGGGAGGGTGGGTTTTGTGGTGGCTCTCTTTACAAGCTGAGTAGCAAATACAGATATGCCAGTGTGAGTGACCCTAAACTGTAACTCTTCTTTATTGTCTGCCTTCTGCTCACCCTGTTTGATTGGGCTCTATTGTGTGTGTGTGTTGTGGCCATGTTGATTCTCCAAGGCAGCTTTCAATACCATGAACCATAAGGGTACAAATGTTGGATGTGTGGGCAGGATGCCCCGTAAGACCCTCCCCCCCATGCTGTTCATGGACAAAGGTCTCCCTCACTATGACAGCTGTGCAAGATTCAATTTATATCCTGCCTCTCTCCCAAGGCGGCTTACAACATTTTAAAAACATCATTACAAAATATGAAGTAATAAAAGCAAACTAGCTTCCTGAAGTACCGTATAAAGATAGTACAAAAAAGAGTGGCAGATAAAATTGATGAACTATGCTGAGATAGCAAAACTGACAGGAAGAATCAGAAACCAGGAAGGTCTTTAATAAAGAATGGGGAAGGTTTATAATTTATTTGAAAAACTATTGCAAACAATTACATACATTGGTAGGATTGACAGAAAACTTGTAGCAAAAATTTGAACTATGGAATGACAAAGGATTTATAAGAATAGAGTTATGAAAGAGATGCCAAGGGGAAAATCATTATATTAAGATCCACAATTGGGGGGGGGGAGTCAAAGGGGATTATATGTTTGTTTATGTGAAATAAAAAATGCAAAAAAAAAAACCTAGCTAAAAACAGTAGTTAGAATACAATAAAACACATTTAGAAAGAGCATTATGATACCAATTGGAGAGTGGAACCTCGAGTGCAGGGTGGCTAAATGTGGCCCACGGGTCCTATCTGGCCCTCGGAATGCTCTCCAGGCCACAGCCTGCCCTGGCCCTACTTCACACCCTCTTTGAATGTTTTTGCCTGGATGGAATGTGTCCTTCAATGATGTCTCTTGTTTGAATGGAGGATAGAAAAAGATGTGCAAGATTGTGTGGAAACTATCGCTTACTGTACAAAGTTAAAATTCACATTAGTTGCTCTATGCACTCTTGCTTCTAGCCCTCCCTGCCCACCACTGACACACATATGCCCCCCAAAATGAATGCAGTCCTTGCGCCGGCAAAGGTTTCCCTCCCCAGGATTAAATGATAATTACATGCATACATTTTTGACTCAGAGCTACACCATATATTCAAAGCACATCCTGACACACATTAAGAGCATATGACTCCCCCCCCCATCCTGGGAACTGTAGTTTGTTAAGGGTACTGGGTGCGAAGGAAACTACCGTTCCCATAACTCTTTGGGGGAAGTCATGTGCATTGAATGCACTTTAAATGTCTGAACTGAACGATCCCTCTCTCAGATACCCACGTGTGTTCATTACACAAAAATGTGGCAATCTAGATCTGCCGCTTTCGGGTCCGGGCCACTTTTGCCTATTCCTCTGAGCGGCGCCCCCGGCCTAATCGTACCCTGGGCGGGAGGGGGGGGTGGCGCCGCGGGGCAAGGCTTTAAGGCGCTCCCATTTTGGAACTGGAAAGGCGTAGTATAAATCCTTCGAGGAATAAAGAAGCCAATAAACAAACCTTCGGCGGGGGGGGGGGAGGAAACCCCATGCCCGCCGTAACCCTGCGGAGGCCCTCGCTGCTCGGCGCGCCCTCTAGCTTGGCCCCAGGCAACGCCAGCTCCGGCCGGCGGAGTTGCAGGAGCCCTGGAGGCGGCCGCGAGAGGAGCGGGAGGCGGAGGCGGCGGCGGCGGGGAGAAGGGGCGGAGGGCGTGAGGGGAGAGGCCGGGGCGTCCGCACAGAGCCAGAGCGCAGCAGCGGCAACAGCAGCAGCAGCAGCAGCAGCCCGCCGAAGTTGAGTGCCAAGCGGCGTGGAGAGGCCGGTGCGCGGCGGCCGCCGGGGAAGGCTACTGGGGGCGCGTCTCCCCGGGGGAAGCGCGCCGGCTCCCGAGCAGGAGGAAAGGGAGCAAGAGAGAGGGCAGACTCACCTCAGCGCCAGCGGGTCAAGCGGGGCCACAGCCCGGGCAGCGCGGCCGACAGCAGGGTCACTTGCGGGGCGCGCGCTCCGTTCCACTGCTCGGGGCGCCCTGGCCGGGGGGATGCCCCCCTGCGGGCTCGGAGACTAGCCCGGCCGCTTGGTGCATGGCACAGCTATGGAGGTGGTGGACGAGAAGGAGGCTCTGCGGCGCTTCTTCGAAGGTAGGTGAGCGCCAAGGCGGCGCACGCGGCGCGACGGGACGCCGAGCTCGACGCCCGCGCCGTTCCTCGTTCCCCCTCGAGCGGCGTTGTTTATTCGGAGGTCCGCCTCGAGAGCTTCCCCGACGGCGCCGCGTGCCCGCCGGTGGCCCCCCTCAGCGCGACGCGCGTCGGGCGGCAAAGTTTTGTGAGCGAAAGGGTGCGGGGACTTCTCTGAACTGCAGGAAGTTTTGACGAAGGGGCTGTTGTTTTTAAAAGGGTTTCAAAAGTTGTGACGCCGCAAACGTCCCTCCAAAGACCGAGGGCTTCCCGTCGTGGCTCTCCGAATGAGGGATCCGGGTACCGATTCTGCACCCAGGCCAAAGAGTTGTTGCCCTAAAGTTATTTTCTCTTTCTCAAAACACACGTATAAAGTTCACTTTTCTCTCTCACTCAGAAAGGTACTTTCCAGACTTAATCAAAACTGAGAGTAAGAATCTTGTGGTGGTCATTGACAGTAATAAAGAGATAGATGGATGGAGTAAGAAGAATCCATGAAGGAAACTATATCTCATGTTGCAAGTACCTTTTAGAGCTGATCTTGTAAATGCTCCTGTTTGCAGGTGTGTAGGTGTCCTGGGAGCCTTACAGAAATGGGTTGAGGACTAGGTGAATTGGACACATATTGAAGCTTTCACAAAAGGGGGGGGGGGAGATCGTTGCCAAATTGTGTGATAAATTCCAGAGAGGCACATGTGTCATAAGCAGTTGTGTGAATTGTCCTCAGTCGTTGCCTCTCAGACAAAGAGGTCTTCCAGACATAAGCCAATGAGATGCCCAACTTCTTCTAGTTCAAGGCCTTGTTCATTGCTCTGCCTTCATTACCTTTCCCCAAGGGCGTAGCCATGTTAGTTTCTTGTAGCAAAAGCAATCCAAGAGTCATATTGTACCTTATTATTCACCGTCCCACCATGTATTCGTAACATCCCGTATTGTGTCTTTGTCACGAATTTTAATTGTTAGCAGCTGTTTGGAGTACCAGTCTTAGCAGAAGAGCAGTTTATAAAAATAAATGTCAGCCACCAGTACAAAGCAGGGTACTGGTGCCTTTTCCTGTAGCACACAGCCAACCGCCACAGGTGAAATATCAGCATGAACCTATTCTCCACTGTGTACATGGGAGTACATGCATCAGACATATTTGTCTCCACTTTTTATTTGTCTACACTTGAAAGGTATATTCCTAATATATATATTTTAAAGATATGTGAGGGCCAAACTGCATGTTACATGAGAGGGGGTCATGTGTTTAGATCGTCTGAGTTTCCCCCCATTTTTATAATGCACCTGGGAATTTCTAAATTGATTGGATTTGTGATCTCTGATTAGAAAATGGGATGTTTGACCCTTTCCTTGTTATGGTTTCCCAAAATAAGTACCACCCAACCCCCCCTCCTTCCCTGAAGCTGCTATTAGTCCCCACAGGAGAAAAGTGTGTTATCGTTGTTGCTGCTCTGAAAAGCCAACAGCAGCCTGGAGAGTGGTGCCTTTCAGTAACCATTTAGTAAAATGTCTTGAAGTCTTGAACTTGAGCATTGGTTTTTTAGAAGGGAGCATAATGCCTGTTGCCTTTGGGAATCCTTTCCCAGTTTTTCTATCTCCTCTTTGTGTATCCCCAACATCACTTCCCTTATTTCTACATTTGTGTTCTGTGTTTCCTATTTTCAGCCCTGTATCCTTCTCTTTTCTATAGTTCCCCCATTCCTGTGATTTTTCTTGCTTTTTTCCCTCTATAACCTTTCCATACACCTTTTTATTTGTGGTTCCAGAGTAACTGGCGAAACTGCCTTATTTTTTACTAATGATGTTCCCTTTGCACATCCCCAGATGTGCTGAAATTCTGCACTTCAGATCTAACCACCTTTACCTATTGCACATAGGGATATTATCCTGCACAATTAATTATTAAGACATGCCCAGTACACTTCTGTTGTTGACAGGCTGAATGGCAGTATAATCTTCCACGGACTTAAGGGTCAGTTTAATACATTGATCAAGCCTGGGATTTGACATCACTTTGCACTCTTCCTTTCTTCTGAGAGTTAAGCACACTAATGATGTTGCCAACGTCCTCACATGCTGTGATGTGGCAGATTAACCTGAATGCAGGTTTATGTAGAAGTGGTAGAGTACAGTAACAAAGCTGTCTGTGGAAGCATGTAGAGCAGACCTTACGGGTCCACAAACCAAACCCTAAAAATGTGCTTAAGTCATAGCTGCCCTTCATCAGATGACCTGTGTGTAATTGTGAACTGACGTAGCCTAGTGGCTAGGAGTGCAATCTAATAAAGCCCCTAGTTCACTGGGTGGCCTTAGCCATGCCTTTTATTTTCTCATCCACAGCCTCCCGTCTTCACATAGGGATGATAATACTGGCTTGCTGTACAGGTCTCTTGTAAACATTGCTTAAGATAAAGTGTTGTGTGACTTTCTCTCGACCCTTGCAGTTTGGTGCAGTATATAAATACAATTATATAACAAAAGATTCAGCCTCGAATGAAAAAGAAATTTCACGTTTATGAACAATTTTTGCAACAATTCTTATTTTGAGTCCCCTCCTTAAGCTTGTGTGGTTTGGAAGGACTCGAGGCTGAAACAAAACCCCATCAGTGCAAGATGGCTTAATATCAGTAATTAAAAATGAACGTAGTCTGTATCCTCTTCCATCTTCTGTTTTCCACCATGAAGCCTCCTTTTGCCTGAAATGCTTTAACATGTGAGTAGTGAAGAGTTGTCGAATTGATCTTTATTAAATGACAGACTGACATGCAACAGACTAACAAGGCTAACCCTCTGGAATTTATTAAAAGGGACTGTTTTTATGTCCACTTAGCTAGATTGGCAGTATGTAGCTGTGTTTTTAGTTTGTCTAATGCTTAGGCACACTTCATAGTATCGGCTCTTCCTGACTCTTGTTTTTGTGCCTATTCAGCCTAGCAGTAATAGTGCCTAATTTTGAAAGGGGCTACAACAGGGGTCAGCAACCTTTTTCAGCCATGGGCCAGTCCACCACCCCTCATATCATGAGGTGGGCCGGACTATATATTTTTTTGGGGGGGAGGAATGAATGAATTCCTATGCCCCACAAATAACCCAGAGATGCATTTTAAATAAAAGGACACACTGTTTAAATATAAACACACTGATTAATAAACAAACAAACACTGATTGAATAAATAAAAACACACTGATTCCCGGACTGTCCGCGGGCCAGATTGAGAAGGTGATTGGGCCACATCCGGCCCACGGGCCTTAGGTTGCCTACCCCTGCCTCCACAAAGCTGTAGCTTTGTGCCAGGGTGACATTTGGCAGATATTGCTTGCTCAACAAAGAAAACGGGTGGGGTGTGTGGAAATCCTTAAAGTAGTATTTTGATGGAGAACTTTATCAGGTGAAGCTTTTTGCCTGAAATGCAAATGTTTCTAAACATTCAGACTCAAATTTTGGCAGCCTTGCCTCAGCTGAACTGTCTTACAGTGCAATCCTCTACCTACCTGCTCTGAAGTAAGTCTCATTGAGTTCCATAGGACTTACTCCCAGGTGACTGTGTATAGGATTGGAGACTTCATGTTTTGATTAGTTCCTTTTATCCACTTGCTTTCAGAGACTGTGACTGTCAGTTACATCTTCCTGATTCTACTTTCTAGGGAAATGAAATTTGACAAAAGCTACTATATTTCTCCCCCAGTCTAGCTGATGATTGAGCTTTTGACAAGTAGGACACTTTTTAGTCCCTGCAAGTTGTGTAATTTCCCTTTTTGAGTGTGTAAATTTCATAAAGGTTTGGAGGATGGTTTCTTTATTTCCTATGTATTGTATTTACATTTGATTTGAACAGAGTCTGTAGCTATACGATAGGTGAAGATGTGAAGGAAATGCTTACCAAAAAAGGAACATTATGTAGTCTAGGTAGGGAGCTCCTGATATGGATTGTTTGCCTTCTATACCTGCGTGTCTTGCTCTAATCTTCTCAGGTGGTTGATTTTCCAAAATCTTGATATCTTGAGTTAGTTCAGAATCCCTAAGAAATGGTATTGGGAGTTCTATAACATGCATTGTAGCTTGCGAGTTTGCTCACAAATGATGTTTGAATTGGGTTTTGCTTTTCCCTTATCTGTATTGTGAATATAAAGATTACATTGGCTAGAATGTACACTTGATTTAGAAATGGCTTCTCTTGCGTTTGACCTCACATGAACAACATCCACAAAAAGCTTTTTTGGTATGATTTCTGAATCCATTTTGAGTTGATCTGCAAGATAAAGTGTCGTTAATGATATATATTTGATGCCTAAAATGCAACTTTAAAATAACTCTAAAAGATGGGGAGCTTATATTGATTTGATTTAAGAATAGCACCGTGAGGTCAGACAAAAAAATGGTCAGTCTATGTCAGCCCAGCAGTTAATTCCCTGCCTCTCCTACTAATGTTAGCCAAGTCGAGATAGTTAAGATAGTTAAGAAAGATTTAACAGGTATAGCAAGCATTTTCATCATCAGCTCTTTGGGCTTACATCTTCCCCTTGCCCATCACAGAAAGATTGTAATCAGCCTTGGGGGTTTCACACACTCGCTTTCACTCTCTCATGCACTTCCTCAATGTGGGTAGAGGTAAACACTCAAACTGGAAGATTTTATGGCAGGGGAAGCTAATATGGTGTCCTTCAGATGTTGACAAATGCCGGGTCCCTTGGCCTGAAAGCGAGATAAGTCCTGCAACCCCATAGTTGTTGGACTTAACCATCCAGGGTGGGGTTGGACTCACAACTCCATCAGTGCCAGTCAGCGTGGTCCATGGTCAGGGACAATGGAATTTGTAGTCTGGAGGCCACCCCCCCCCTTTCCTACCAGGCTTCTTGGATACTCACTGGAGATCAGGCTTCTTGGATACTCACTGGAGATCTGACCATTTCAATGAATATTAAGTGGGTACATGTCTAATAGCACAATTCCCACCCTGTGCTTGAAATCTGGAATTGAGTTACTGGTACAAACCACTTTTTCAAAGTGCTGAGACTTGGGAGTGGGGGGGGGGATGGGACAGATCACTTAAACAAACATGGAGGTTGATCATCTTTACATTAGCAAGCAAGGCAAACAAAGGTAAGTTTATATGACTGTTTTCTCAATAATTTAAATAAGTTCAGCCCAGAGAGAGCTCTGTCTTCCTCCTCCTCCTCCATGAGACTGCATACTGACAATGCAGGAGAGCCCAACCCTCTCTGACCACCCCAGCTATTCAACTTCTGTGGAGTTCAGCTTTTAAACACCAGCAGCAAATGGAGGCCTTTGCGTTCTTGCAAGTAAGGCTCCGCTCTGAGATCGTGAATTGCTTGGAAGGTAGCATATATATATTTTAAAAATCCATTTATACAAAATTTATTTATTTATCTTTTAAAAATTAAAAATATATTTTGAAAACAGAGGTAGCCAATGAGGCGACCTCCAGATGTTGTGGTTTGCAAACCCTGTCCCCACTGGCCATAGGCCACTCCATGTGAGGCTGCTGGAGTCCAGCAACATCCTGAGGGCACCGTGTTGACTACCCCTGGCCTTAAGGACATAAGAGACCTGCTGGATCAGACCAATGGCACATCTAATCAGCAAACCCTGTCCAACAGCAGCCAATCAGAAGTGTCCAGGAAAAACCCACATGCATCCTGTGAAGGCTGTTGCCTTCCCAATTGTTTGTCCTCTAGGAATTGTTACTAAGTGATATACCACCTCAGAACATAGAGGCCCCATTTAACCACTGTGGCTGATAGCCATTGATTTGGAAGATCCCTTCACTTCCTTAACACATAAAACACAACATTAATACATTAATCAAAAATAAAGCAGCATAAAAATGAGACGAGGCAGCACTTAAAAACACAGCAAGTACAAGGTGTAGGAGGGTGTAGGAGGGGGAAAAAAGTAATTCCAGACTCAGAAAGGTATTAGTTTCAGCACAAGGTGAGCTTCCCTAGAGAGGTGTTTCAAAATTGTGATTCTCTAATTGAAAATACTGTCTTATATGCCCCTGCTTGTCTAAACTCTTCATGTTCCCTCACGCTTGGAGTAGTTTCTTACCGCATAAGCTTGCCTGGCTAGTAGGCAGTCCTTGGGGTAGTCTGTTTCCGAGTAGTTAAGGGAGTTAAAAATTAAGATCAGCACCAGGACTTGGGTTTGAAAATGGGCAGTGAGTCAGTGTGTTTGTTTTAAAACTGGAAAAATGTGTTCCATACTACTTGTATCAGTTAGCAATTAACTCTGTAGTTTTTGAACTGTCTCCAAGGGCAGTCCCATGTACAGTGCATTGTGGTAATCCAGCTGAGATGTTACCTGAATGTGAAGAACTTTGCTCAATCTATCTTTATCCAGGAGAGAGCATAGCTGGCATGCCAATTATAACTTCATGCCATCAAGGCTCCTTGGTTCTATAAGGGTAAGACCAAATCTATAACACTTTGACTATGAACCTGGTCCTTAAGGATGAGAGGAATAAAATCTTATCCAGTTTTGGTCAGCCATCACCTACTGGCACAGATAGAAAGAAGACTTACCAACAACATCTCTTTATTGGGCTTCAGTTTATTGGTCCTTTTTCTAGTCTGTTACTGATTCCAGACATCAGTTTAACACTGTTGTTTTATTCTCTATGAACATAACTACGTACCAAATTAATCTAAGCTTGTTGCTGTTGCTACATTCTGTGACAATTTCATAAATGAACTGTGCGTAGTGTGAAATACTGACAATTAGATATAAGATATGTGATTTTATGCTGCAAATGGTGTTTTAAGGCACATTCTGAAATCAGTAATGTCCACTCCCATGAGAGAATTTACTCTCCCTGCTGGATGGAGCACCTCCTGATGCCTTTCTGAGAATTGGGGTTGTTGTTTGTTTGTTTGTTTAGACAGGGGCAGTGTTCAAAATTCTTATTTATTGTAAGCGTCAAGGTTTTGGAGATTCTAGCATTACAACGGAGAGCTTCCTCTCTAATTATCAGGATGTGGTTTGAAGGCACCTGAGGCTGAAGCTAAGAAGGTCTAGGTCTGGTCAGTGTCTGGATGGATAACTGGTCTGGTGACCACATGTGCACTGTCTTGGGCTTCATGATAGAAAGAAGGTGGTATATAATATAAGAAAATAAGACTATTACGGACTCATGAATGGTCTGCTCTTTTGTGAGTAGGGTTATAGATTTGGGCATCACTACTTCTGGTTGCAGGGATGCGGGTGGTGCTGTGGTCTAAACCACAGAGCCTAGGGCTTGCCGATCGGAAGGTCAGCAGTTCAAATACCCGCGACAGGGTGAGCTGCCATTGCTCGGTCCCAGCTCCTGCCAACCTAGCAGTTTGAAAGCACGTCAAAGTGCAAGTAGGTAAGGTAAGGCGGGAAGGTAAACAACATTTCCATGTGCTGCTCTGGTTCGCCAGAAGCGGCTTAGTCATGCTGGCGACATGACCCGGAAAGTTGTCTGCGGACAAACGCTGGCTCCCTCGGGCTATAGAGCAAGATGAGCACGCAACCCCCGAGTCATCCTCAACTGGACCTAATGTTCAGGGGTACCTTTACCTTTACCTTTACTTCTGGTTGCAGAGCAGTACAACCCACATACTGTGTGGCGAGGAAATAGTTATTTCAAACTGGCTGTGTTTTAGTATTTTTGCTTGTGATGGTCTTTTTTAAATTCTTTTTATTGTTTTAGAGAACCACCTCAGAAATAATTAAAGGTATTTAATTGGCTCCCTAGAAATGGAATTTTCACCACATCTAACCCTGCAGTAAGCAGTTCAATTCATTCTATGCCATTTCAGAATTAAGCTTCTTTCCAATATCTATATGTATATTAGCACAGGTGGAATCTATGTATCTTTGAAGGCTGATGGTCCTGTGAGCAGGGAAGGATTGAGTGTAAGGAGGAATGATAGAGGGATATAGGTGTCTAGTAGCTCACTGAAGAAGGCTTTGGAAAGATCTCTGAATTACAGCTGGAAAAAGCTCTGATTCTTACCTGCTTGTGTGGGTTGCTTGGGTGACTTGCTATTGGGATAGATATTTTTTACCTTTAGACTGGGGCTGAGGGTGTGACCTCTAGTTCTGTGAATGTTCATCTCTTTAGATCAATAATCTCCAGTCTTTTCCAGCCCAGGACTCTCCTTTAAATCCATCCTGCAACATGAAGCCAACTGTTAAAGTCTGTTTCTCCTCCTGGTCTTCCTCAGGGGTATCCGATTCTAAGGAAGATGGTGTTCCTGTATCTTTAACTGGAATTCCTTCAAGAAGGAATTTTGGAAAATGGAGCCTGTGATGCAGGGGTATAAAAAAATGTACCTGCTGAAATATCCTCTCTTAAACAGCATTTAAAAGTGCAATTGTTGTCGTCATCCGCCTGTTCCAATAGACAATGGTGTGTGCCCCTGAAAGTGAAGTCAAACTGCTGTGTTAGCAGCACTGAAGTAACCTCCCCAAGGCACAAGCCTGGGCAGTGTGTATGGGGGTCCTGGACTGCCTAGGCGACAAGACCTGCCCCCCCCCAGCCTCACTGATGTGGTCCAAAGGAAAGCAGAGCAATATTTTTGGTTCCAGCTTGGCTGCAGGAGTTGCAGAAAGGAAGCCATCCAACCGCCTTAGGAACTCCACTCTGGATTTGTGTAGGAGTTACTCCTTAGCCTTTTCTTTTCCTGAAGATATCCTGCAAGGCAGCGTAGATTTAGGATCAGAGTTTTCCTTCTCCTAGATGGCCTACCTTCCCAGGTTGATGAGCCCCACCTGCCCCTCACTTCCCTCTACAGCACATGCAGAAACCGCCTTCTTGACCATTGGACCTTCTATTGGTTTCATCCTCTCAATCCGCTGCAGCCTGTCTTTGCATGTAGGGACCCTAAAGAAAATAGTGGTGGAGGGTCTGGTGCATGACACAACACCAATACCCCAGGTCAGGGATGAGTAACCTGTTATTGGATTCCAGCTCCCATCATGCTGGGCTGGTGCTGATGAGAGTTGAAGTCAAGCAATATTTGGAGGGCCACAAGCCCTGCATCCCTTCTCTAGATAGTGTTGATACACAACGTGGCCCAGCACAGAATCCTTCATTGTCTTGTTCACTCATTGCCAGAGAATAAGGGCTTGCTGTTCCAAGTACAAATAACAAGAGGCAAGAAAAAGATGAACGTGAGAGTAATTTCAGTGTTGGGGCAAAATGGAAGCGAACAAATTACCAGAGGAGTAGAGTTAAATGTATTGATGTCACACCGACATACATGGAATGGCTTCCCCACATTCTTCTGTTTTCTAGATAGCGGAGCGAGTATAGATCAAGATATTTCTGAGATCTAGTATCTGTTTTGTTCTGTATGGTGGAATTGCATTGAGAGGGAGACTGAAAACAGTGTTGGCCATAGCATCTTAACTCAGTATTCTGGTTTCGGAATAGCTAAACTTTGGGGAGTATTTACTGGCACATTGCCTAAGTTTAGATGAGGTCGGTGGGGGGAGTCATAAGAGAAGGAATGTGCGCAGAGGTTAAAAGTGGTGGGTTTGAGGCTTTTTCACAAGGAAGGTAAAGCACTTAATTTTGGTCTGTCCGTGCTGTTCAGGGAGTGTTTACATAGAGCGTTTGTATTTTATATCAAAGAGAAGGTGGAGAGTATTTGGGGGTGGCGGGGAGAGAGAGAGAGAGAGAGAGAAGCACTGCCTGACCCTTGGCTGGCATTCTCTGAAAACCCTACCTTCCTCTCTGCCTAACACTCACGTAAAGGAAACAGTTACAGCAGAGCTTAGCTATTCGGGATCCCTCTCGCTCTCTTGGCTAATTTATGAGATAAGAGGTTGTTAAAGAATGTGTATCAGGAAAGATGTGCAGAGCAGCTTAAAAAGAAGAACAAACGGTGTATGGGGGGATGGAGTTGGATGAGTAGCTTGGCAACTCTCTGAAAGCTTTAATAGGGTAGGGAGAGAGGGGCGCTGGAGATGAGGTAGAATAAGAAATTCCAAAGTTTGTAAAACTAAAGGGTTTCTGCAGCGCTGTTGCAGCCAGGAGTAAAATGTACTGGCTAAATACAAAGGAGTCATGTCTCTATTCAGCTGGTGGAAATGAAACCCAGTTCCTTCAGTCAGTGGCATGGGAAAAATAGTGCTTTATAGCAGTCAAGAATCTTGGCACTTCAAAGCCATTTGCCAAGTGTAAAAGTCGCTAAAGCACCTGAGTTCATGCACACCGTCATTCCTGCTCAGGTAGTTTCCTGTAACTTTGCTGTTGACATTGCTAGTTTCTTCTCTGTGGGGCCTGGAAGTGTCTGAGAAGGGCGTATGTTACAACAGGAGTATGTTATCGGTGTGTGAAGGAGTGTTTGTATTGGTGAATGTTTTAAGGCAGAGTGTGAGTTTATTCGCAGAGTCATTTGGGTACTTTAAGGATAGTTATATTGTGATCTTTTTACTGTAGGGATTTTGTCTGGCGATCTTAACTTCTACACTGCTCTGAGTCCTAAACTCAGAACTGCAGTCCTAAACCTGTTTGCATACATTGCAGTGAGGTCAATATATTTGGAAGTATGTGCTTTTAAAGCAGAGGTAGCTGGCTCCCAGGTTGGGGGCCTGACCTGGTTTCACAAACGAATTATTTTGCTCCCACAAGACCCAACCTGTTTTGGCAGTGGCAACAAAAAGAGAAAATAAGTTAAAGTAGACATGGAGCTGGGATGGGAAAAGCCCCGCACCATGATGGAATGCAAATAGCCCTGTCCCTGGTCATTGGCCTGATCATTTGAGCAGAGAGTGAGTGATAATCCCCCCTCCCCTAATCTGCTTGGATCAGCTGAGGAGGGGGGCTGTTTGGCTGTAGGGTAGCCACACCAACTTTTCTTGATGCTCCCTGTTGACATGCAGTCTCTGGCCCTTGACCTGCAGCCCTTGAACAAGCCATCCCTGTTTTAAAAGAGCCACTGGTCTTCTGCTGCATCACAGAAACCACAGGGACCAGCCCAACTTCCCACAGAGCAAGACAAATGCTTCCTGAATCTCATTCTTCCATCCAGATCAAATGTGGTGTTGGAACAGATACTACAGAAAGCTCCAGTGCTGGAAGCCTGTTTGCCCACATGGTGCACTGTTGTCATTGCCCGTGACCACAGCTGACTTGGAGTCATAAAGCCAGCGTGATCCTGACAACTCTGAAGTACCCTTTGTTAGCAGCAAAGGACTAAGTTATGCCCTCCTGAAACCAGGATGTTAAGAGATCACAGCACACATACCCCATGATCACCACTAATTGTGTTTTGAGGGTGGGCTGTTGTGAATCTACCCTTCTCTCCCTGGCAGCATCACTTTGATGAATCAAATGTACAGCCTTTCATATCCGCAAGCATGTGAAAACCTTGGCAGGACATGCTGCTCAAAGATGGCACAGAGCAGCCAATTCTTGTTTAGTATATGGCAGGTTTCTTTTTGGCCCGGTTCCTCCCCCAGTCTTTATCAAGACTAGTTAATTCTTCACTTACCCAGGAGGAATGTTTCCTTTAGGAACAGAGAGTTTAACAACTTCATTCTGTAGTGCACTGATGACGGCAAATCCCTCCTCCTTTTGACCCCTGGAATTTAGACATTGTTTTTTCTTGGGCTTGTGACTTGTTCGCCACACATGAGGTTTTCTTGGTGTGGTCCTGAGACTGCAAGCCAAGGCAGGATACTGACTGGGCTTCCTGGTGTCGTGCTCGTCCCTTGGTATGGAGAAGTGAGCATCTAAATGGATCCAAAACCCATCACTGACCACAGCAGAAGTGCCTTAGATATCTGGAAGGGAGGGGAGGCAGTGAGTGTTGCATGGGATTCTGCTTAACTTCATTGGCTTACCCCCAAGAAAGCATGCAATGCTGCAGAATCTCATTTGGTTTTTAGGCCTCTGCCTTTACCTGTGGCGAGGCTGAGGATGGCCTTCTGTTTCCAGGACTGGCTGGTGCTGTGTCAGGAAATTAAGAGGCTTTCTCCAAAGTACTTTGCTTAGTGGAGGAAGTCTGTGACAGAAGGGTCCCGGGGAAGCTGGTACAGTACAAACACATGACTGGCCCCTCTCGCTAATCCCCTCACAAACCCAAATCCCAGTGTGTGCCTAATCGGAGTGAGATGCTGCGGAGAGGTGGCAGCCTCCATGCCTGACAGCTGCCTCCTCACCACCCCCCTTCCCCGCCTCTCAGAAAAGGAATAGAAAACCCTGCAGGCAGCAGCGGTGGGATGCAGATCAGACAAGCAAAGCATCATAGCGTGATGTTACAGTGGGGGTATCAGAGACGCGGTTGAAGTGTGACACCTTGAGTGCTGCCACGCTCAGGATGCGTTGGATCAGAACAGGTAAATGCATGTAGCAATGTAGACCCATTTGTCCTTCCTTCCTTCCCTCCTTCCTTCCCCTTTTCTGTCTTCCTTCCCCTTTTCTGTCTCAGGACACCAGCTGAAGTGGATCACTGAGATGTAGTGAAAGTTGTGGCAGCTTTTGTGTGTGAATTGGGCAGGGTTGGTGAAGAAAAGCAATGGACATTCTTTCATGGAGGATCTACATGTCAACTCAGGATGAGTGTGATGAAGGATGGTGCAATCTCATCGGACTGTAGTAGTTTTGGAAGAGATGCCTAAAGGAGCCTCTGGCTTAGGGGAAAGTGAAATGCAGTCCTTTAGGATATACGGTACTTTATGGAACTTAGCAACCCAGAGGTTGGGAGACGGTGTGAGGGGAAAGGACCTTTTATCTAAGCAATGTGCGGTGATGGCTGGGACTGATGTGGCTTTAATAATTATAGAACATAAAGCCATTATTCTCTCTCTATATGTAAAGGGAACCCTTTCTGCATCAGATTGTCTGCCAAGTAACTCCCACATGTTGCCAAAGATTCTGGGGAGAGTTCCAGGTCACACACGGAATTCAGGTGGGATGCTGTCCAGGTCTGTTGAGCCTCAGTGTTGCATCTCATGTAGGGGTGCAGAACACACCCCTAGATTTTAAGCAAAGATTGATAAAAACTTGGAGGGAAGATGACTTGCAAGTACCAGCAGTTTGTTTCGTTATATGTATAATCCACCTTTCCATTCTGTGCCATTCTGTTTCTAAGCCAATTCAGAATGCTGGCTTTGACATTTTACAGCCTTTAGCTTGGAGATAATTTCTGGTGAAATTTAACCATGCCGTTCATGGCAGCTGCCCTTCTCTCCCTGCCCTCCTCTTCTAGTAATTCTTGGTGAAAATTTCTGGAATTGCATGGAGAACAACTCTCAGGGTTGTGGGTTTGAGCCCCACATTGGGCACTTGCATTTTTAAACGACCATGTTGTATTTTGTCTTTTAGTCTCAGTGCCTCATCTGTAAAATGGAAACAATTTTAGTTTGCTTCACAGAGCTCTTGTAAGCACAGATAAGCTGAGGAAGTAATGTCATCCACCATTCAGTCTTCAGATGAATTACTTGCTAGAATTCTAAAATAATTAAATAAAAGCTGTTAGTTTTGAAGCCTGAATCCAACCCATGATTTTTTTGGGGGTAGCAAGAGCTGTAATCATCTGCTTAAGGTGATAAGTTTGTTCATTAGTGGGGGTTTTTTAAGTAATCGTGCTCTGTTAAATGGACCATTTCAGCGCAGGTTTTTATTTCTGTAAGTGGTGCCAGGTGTGCATTCAGTTCATGTCCTCTTCATGTGGGCTCCCATTGCCTTTGGCCTGAGCTGGTGACTTGTTTGCCCATCCGTCAAGCCAAGTGGGAGTGTGTGCCTAAGATGGACTGGCTAAACAATCCATTTGGAGTGCCCTCTAAGTCTTGAAAACTCAAAAACCACAGAGATTTTGTTGAGATCACCGTAGAACTGTATGATAACAAATGACTTGATTCAACAGACCCTTGGTTGGATTACAAACCCTGTGAGGACTGAGGGATTTGGGGCTGTATTCTTAGTGTGTGTGTGTGTGTGTATGTGTATAAAGCCAACAAGTTTATATACTCCTGTAGATTCTTCCGAAGTACGTGCCTTACTTCTGATTTGTTCTCAGAAATGTTGCTCTGTGAAGTTATGTTGGGATTTTTCAAAGGTCGCTGTTTGCCCTTCTATAGACAGAGCAGTATCATTATCTACAGCAAGCAATGAGACTCTGTGAAGTAACCTGCTCTGGTAATACTCACATGAGTATGGAATATAAAGTAAGGATCTATGAGCTCTGCTTAAAAAAAATATACATAAGTCACCATGCATTGGAAATTTCTTTATACTGAGCCAGACCAGTGGTTTTATTTATTTAATTGGTAATTTACTAAATTTGTCAGTCGCTTTATCTTGCCCAGGGCACCCCAAAGCAACTTATAACCAGCTAAACAGACAATAAACCCCACATAGATACATTAAAACCCAGAGGAAAGAGAAATATTGTAAAAACATCCCACTCACTTTCTAAAAGGCCACAGATAGATAAAGGACAGAGGTCTGGTTACAGAGGAAGGTTTTTGCCTGGCACCTAAAGATATATAATGATGGCACCAGGTGAGCCTAACTGGGGGAGGGGATTCCACAAACGGGGAGCCACTAGAGAAAGGGCTCGTTCTTGTGTTGCCACCATCCGGACCTCTTAAGAGGGAGGCACATGAAGAAGGGCCTCAGATGATGATTGCAGGGTCCAAGTCAGTTCATACAGGGGAGAGGTGGGCCCTGGCGTATTGCGGTCCTGAGGCGTTTAAGGTTTTGTAGATCAAAACCAGCACGGAAACTAATTAGCAGTCAGTGCACTTGGGCCAGGATAGGCAATATATGCTCAAACTATCTTGCCCCTGTGAGCAACATGGCAGCTGAATTCTGCAGCAGCTGAAGTTTACGAAGAGTCTTCAGAAGCAGCTCCAGGTATAACACGCTGGTTCATCTAGCTCCGTGTTGTATTCACTAAGGCTAAGGAAAGCTGGATTTCAGCAGCTTATTTGAATAGTGCAAATTAAGCAGTTTTGCATACATGCTCATTTTGCGTAATATATTATGCTTCTGCAAGCCATACAATGAAACTTCCCCGCTTTACTGCTTGGAGTCCTACTGATCTTTGAGATTTCACCAGGGATTTCCTGCATGTTTTCAAGCTTATCTTTGCTGCCATGGTGGCAAGTAAACAGCTTTAGAAACAGAAATGTAACTCAAAAGTTGATATTTTGTTCATTACAAAATTATGCATATATGCAAAATTGTGGGTATACGAGCCTGGATATATATGGAGTATACATACTGGGTATGTTCTGAGCCTGTATTGTTCTTTAAAGATGAGCTCCTACTCTTGCACTTTTTCTCTGAACATAGAATCATAGAGTTGGAAGGTACCTTAAAGGTCATCTGGTCCAGCCCCTCAACTGATGCTGGGAAAAAGAGAACGATGTTCTCTTTTTGCACCAATAAGGGAAGTGAGTATTCAGGAGCTTTTAAACGGAATGTAGTGTTCTTGCCAACATGCTTTTAGATAGATCAACACATGGGTGAACATCACTGTACAGTGGTACCTCAGGTTACATACACTTCAGGTTACATACACTTCAGGTTACAGACTCTGCTAACCCAGAAATAGTACCTCGGGTTAAGAACTTTGCTTCAGGAGGAGAACAGAAATCGTGCAGCGGTGGCAGTGGGAGGCCCCATTAGCTAAAGTGGTATCTCAGGTTAAGAACAGTTTCAGGTCAAGAACGGACCTCCAGAACGAATTAAGTTCTTAACCTGAGGTACCACTGTATAGAAAAATAAAACAGCCACCTTCATGTGAGGAGGCAATGCAAGAGTCTATTTTTCTGAACATATATTGCACTGGAAAGCTGTAATGTGTCCCAGAAACACGCTCAACACTCCCTTGCTGTTGCACACTATAGGAGGCACTTGGTAATAATGGACAAGGTTGTTTCTTGTGTCGTTGCAGTCTTATCACTGCAGATGCCCTGATAAGCATCTCCATAACCCCAACTGAAGATGATATATCTAGGATAGCAATGCAGGGATTATAATGCTGAGATAATTCCCCCTAAGTTAAGACTCCATTGTGTATAACTGCCCAATGTGTATCTAGTTGTGTGCTGGATCTATGCCGCCACTAGTTATTGATTGCAACTCCAAACACACAAGCATTATCTTCTTGGTAGCCTTCCCTCCCTTTTTAATAATTATGAACGCCATTGGAAATTCTTCCTGGGTGTGCATCCCGTGAGGGCACCTGTGAGCCTGTGCAGTTGGTGGAGTATTCTGGGTAATTCACTGCTTCCCTACAAAGGTGATGTTGATTGGCTGAGTCTTTGCCCTTGGACTTTGTGCTCTTTCTGATAAGAGCCCCAGTGAGCTTAATGAAGCTGAGGAATTATTAACTTGGTGTGTTTGGTGCCAGAGAACAGGGCAGAAAAGGAGTGGCTCTTCTGAGACACAAACAGGACCCTAATGCCACACTAATAAATTATTGATTATAATTCCGCATAGCGTCATCCTCCTTGCCCCCTGATTCTGAATTAACTAATGAATGTTACTGATTATAATTTCCCATAGTATGATCCTCCTTGCTCCCTGACCAAATCTGCCTTCTGTTTTCTCAGATGGTTCTGAATTAACTTCCATTCCCCTATTCCTCTGCTAAAAGATAAAATGTTGGGGATGGTGTAGTGTGATAAGATCACCGAGCTAGATAAAGGGGTGAAGGTGACAAGAGAACAGCAGGTGCTAAGGAGGAAATCCTCTTTTCACTGAGTTTACCACCTTTTGCTTTATGCACAGAAATTCCAGTTTGCTTGAGGAGAGGTAGTCCTAGTCACCTTGATTAGGTTGACCTTACGCTTCCTGCTCCCCACTACATACAGCACGATTGTGTGACTAGGGCAGGCTACCATCTAAATCTACATGCCTTCCTCATTTCGCCCCTCTTCTGAGTTCAATGACACCTTTGCTCTGACCTTCCTGTTGTCACTAGTCCCTCCTTCTTCCTTGGATTGGGGCAGGTATGTTCCTTTTGCTGCACACCTGGGAACCCCCTCTGCATGGCAGCTTACCACTGCTCAGGCATATGCATCTTGGGTTTGGAAGACTTCTGTTAACTTTATGGCTGTCCCACTTACTTAGTCATAGGAAGCTGCCCAGTACTGGCTCAGGCCATTTGTCTGTGTAGCTCACATTAAACTGAGTCACTCTCCAGAGATTCTTTCTCAGCCTTACCTGGAGATGCCAGAAATTGAACCAGGGACCTTTTGAATGCACAGTGTTCCACTGAGGTATGGACCTGTGAATCAAATCCAGGACACACCACATCATTCCAAGAAAGCCAGCTGCCCATGCTTGGTTGGAGGGACTCTCCCCCTACCCCACCCCATCCCCGTTGACCTCCTCTGCTAGTTGGAATGTAGCAAGGCAGAACTGGGAAAGGACAACAAAGGCGATGTGTGTAAGGCAGACAAGATTAACCCGCACAGAGCAACTGCAGTACCTGAATTCAGAGTTGTTAATGTGGGATTTCGGTCTTCACGTGGTTTTGTATTGTGTGTTAGCTGGGACGCTTCTCGCCTTTGGACTCTACAAATGAAAAAAATAGTGGCAAGTATACCGATTCCCAGGTTTACGTGTGTAAATGCTTGTGAGTCAGCTTTGACTGAGCAACTCACTGGTAAACTGCTTAAAGATAAATGTGTGGGTCACCTGCACCCTCATGGTAATGGATTCTGCCAAATTACAAACAATTGTGTCTCATCCTGTGGAGCCCTGTCTTACTTGGAACAACTTCTGCAGCGCGTTCTGGAGAATGCAGAGGCCTGCATCTCTGATGGACAGGATACCGGCTCTTAAGAGGAGTTGTAACATGATGCCTCGCGTTAGCTGCTTATCTCATTGAACTTTGTCTGATACATTGCCATGACTTAAAATGGCAGGAGAGAAAACTTCAGCTGTGGAGTCTGTGAGTCTGTAACTATAAAACACAAGCACTAAGTGACGTTAGATTTCATTTCCTTGTTCTCCTGAGGTGGTTTAGCCACAGCAATCGGAATCTGCTAGGCCAAATATTCTTCAATACTAGTCAAAATAAAGCCTAATGATTGCATTTTTCATTGCTTTCCCCCTTGGGGAAAGGGTTTGATGATATCACATGAATGAACAGGGTGATGCCCATGAAGAGCACAGGGCAGGAAAGGCATACTGATGTTTTGCACAGTAGCTTCTAACATTAAAATACCCAGAACATGGTACAATTTAACCAACTGACTACTCAACTCATGCCCAGTAGGGTAGAGGGTGCTTTTGCTTTTTCCTTCCAGATGCAGGACAGACATGAATATCCATTCACACAAAATGCAGTTAACTTATGGAATTCAGTGCCACAAGATATGGCAGACCTATTTACTCTGTCTGCGTATTCATGAGGCACATGTGAACAGAAGGGGAGAGTTGCCTTTCAAATATCAAATCCCATAACAAAATTAATGCATAACTAATTCCATGATTATTTATTTTCATATAGCTTATTTGTCTGTGTTGATGAGACATTTATGAATAAGCTGAAATGTTCAACACTTAATAAAGCAGACTGCTAATATCAGGTAGCTATTATTTCAAATAAGGAAATATGGCCCGGATGTAAAACTCTTCCTTACTATCTGCAGGATACATATTTCCACCTTCTAAGAAATTAATTTCTTTCCTTGTTTCGTAAACACAAGATGTTTCTTCAAAGAATAAACTGTTCCTGAAGTGAAATATACAACTATAAGGGATTTATGAGGCATATTTAAGGGGTATTTTTCTTAATATAAGCTCCTTTCTTAAGAATAAAAAAGAACAGAAAAAACTGATTAGAGAAATCAATATGCATGAAAAATAATATGTAGGCAGAAAACAAAACTAAGGATAGAGCAGATGAAGTTCATTTTAGGATTCTTTGAGATGAAAAAGCAATTACTGTATGTATTTTAAGCAAAAGTAGTTCAAATTAATAAACCTGGATATATGAAACCTACTCGTTTTTTCACCAAACTCTTGATATGCAGCAGTATCCTTTAAAAGGTCTGACAATCATGTTTGCAAAAAAAAAACCATAAAGTATGGTGGAAAGTAGAACTATGAGAATTAATGGTGTAAATCTGACAGTCCCTTAGTGGAAACAAATTTCTATTTTTTTCCTTGGAAATATCCTGAATTTTCCTTGTACTAAAACTTGAAAATTGGAGCTAAAAATTTTGCTGTTCATGGTTGGCATTGCATTCAAAAAATGTGACATTGAAGGAGATTTTATAACTGGGCCTGTGCATATGCAGCCCTGTGAGATGACCCTCAATTGCCCCAATAACTATTTGGGAAGAGAGAGCAATGGGGACTTGTTGCCTCTCCCAACGAATGATCAGTTCTATCACTGATTTATCTGAAAGTGGCTGTTCACGTGCTGAACTTGGGAAAGGAGAAGCCATGTTCAAAGTACCCATTTGCACGTAGGGATCCCCATTCAACTGGGGCTGCTCTAGAGGAAGCACACTTACAAATGTGTTTTACGTGCACATAAAATCCAGGATGCCTTAAAATGAAGTCAAACGCGCCATGTCCTGGTTATAGTTCAACAATTTAAATGAATACCTTTCTACAATTTGTATTACTCTTTAAGCATATTGCTATCAAAGACAAAATTCTAACCCATTGTCGTTGCCTAACTCATTTTTTGGCAAGTATGTCCAAAGTCAAATCCACAGTGTGAAACTCCATCATACCTTAGGGTCGTTGGCCTGATTAGACCAAGGAGCCATGGAGCAAGCAGCTGTGTAGTGTGGGCAGTCAGGAAATGCAGACCTTTCCCAATGAGGAACCTAGGTTGAACACCCATGCCCCTGTTCTCTCCTTGCCTTCTTCTCATGAGCAGGGACTCTTCCTTCTCTGTACAGCTCCTGACACAAAATAGATGTGATGTAGTGTTACTGATAAATGATACAGTAGCAGTTGACCCCTTACCTGCGTCAGCCTTGCAAAAACGTTTTTCAGATCCACTCTCCTGCCCACTAATCAGTCCGCTTTCCATCTGTTCTGTCCCACCTTCCCTTTCTGTCCACCTTGGTGCTGTTTGCTTGCTAGAAAGGGTATTGCAGCACTGCCAGAACTCCTCCTCCAGGCAAGTGGCTAAGGCTTGCCCCCACCTCCCATGGATTTAGATAATGATTTAAAAGTAGTACTCAAAAGCAGTGGAAGCCAGAGTAAAGCCTATAGAATGTGACCCGTGGGAACTAGTGACAGTTCCAGTACCATGGACAGCAGAGTTGTCATTTAAGAGCTTCCCAAATTCATTTTGCAAAAACAGAACAGGAGAGCAAGAAAATGACACTCGAAACCACCTCTCATTTCCTTGTTGCTCTTGGTGCATAAATATTGACACATTCGCCCTCAGGCAGTTTAAATAATTGGATCTTCTTGCTGGAAGCCTACTGTCTGAATGGTCGTTCTGGTTTTTTTTGGGGGGGGGACTCTTATCATTTTGGATCATGTCTGAAGAGTTCATATCAGCCAGAATGCATAGAACATGGAACAAAAGCTATTTCCCAGGAGTGACATAGTGGTGTCTAATTATGATTTCCCTTGTTATGTGGACTAAATGGAAGAAGCGAAGCTCAGGGCAGCACACTAAGGTTGGTACTGGACAAAGATGTTTGTGTCACAGAAGGGTCCAAAACTGGGGCAGAGGTTTCTTGCTAGCGATTTTGCATACCCATCTATTATTTTTAAAATTCAAATGCTGGACCTAGAGAGAGACCAGTTGTCTACAACTCAGAAGAATATGCCTTATACTTGGAACATGCAGATTGTAAATGTACCCCCTCCCCTATTACCCGGAGACTTCATCATGGGTATATTGGCATAGGATTTGAGATGTACCTCAGGACGTGGAAGCCGGGGGGGGGGCAGAATGGAAATAACTAGGTTTCCCCCAATGTTTCTGTGCTTTTTCTTCTTTCAGAAAACTGAAAAAATTGGGGGTGACAGTCCCCCCATTTTTCCATTTCTGCTGTCCCAGGCCTTCACATTGCAATATGTACCTAAACATACTGGTCGCTATGCAAGCCACTGTGAATGCAGAATATGCATGGAGAGGATTCCATAGTCTCAACAGACCATGCAAGCAGTGTGTGTGTGTGTGTGTGTGTGTGTGTGTACCTCCCATTACGCCATCTAGCCTTCCCCTCTGCTTAGTTTGAGTTATTTATGCTTCAGGGCATGAGCTTCATGAGATAAGATGAAAAGTTGGATGGGGATAAGGAAAACTCACATAGACTTTCCACTAACCCTAATAGCACATTCCCTGCCCCCACATACTGCACATGGTGAAAATAGGGCTCCGTTTGAACCCACCAGTTCCATATATATTCAGGTGCTGTGTTAAAGGTGGTCAGGACTGTACCTGCTGTGAGTTGGTGGCACAGTACTCTGCCTCCATCTCTAGCTGTGTTCCTAATTAGAACTCCACTGTTTCCTGGCATGAAGATTAGTACACAATTAAAGAGGCACTAAATTTTGTCTGGTGCCCCGGCCCTAGTTGTAAGGACCATCCTGGAATGTCCCTCATTCACCGACATCTTGTTAATCTTCCATTACTAGACTGCCTCTTCCCCCTCCCCTCCCTCTCCATGCTTCAAAAATAGCTTCAAAAGCCTGCTAATTAATTAATTACTCTACAGTCATGCAAAAATCCCTGCTAGTATACATGGCCATTTCTTAGGAGAGAGAGTGGGGGGGGAGTGGGGGGGGGACACTTGTTATTTACCTTGCACAATCCTGCATCCATGCCGTTCTAGAATATATTTTGAACCCTTCCACTGATAAAAACAGCAAATTATTTTGGGGTTGGAGGTGGGGGGAAGCAGCCCTGACCACACAGTCCCAAAGGACTCTGGGAGGAGAGGTTGTTTGAGGCACAGGAAGAAGCACGTTTAGTTCTGAATTGTTAACAATGACTGCAAGGGGTGTGAGTGCAGCATTCCCTGGGCAGCTGCCAGTTTAGCTATCCTTTCAGTCTACATCCTACTAGGTAGTTTGCTTGCTTATGCTTTCAGGCCTCCCAAAGCTCCCTATAAACACCGATAAGTACATAATAAAAAATGAGCTTGAATACTGGGAACACAGAGGCACTGTGGGTGAATTGGTCAACTGCCTTCCCTGGGCAAGGTTTCCCTGCCCCTCAAGGGAGCAGTTTGGGGATGCTGCTGGATCCAGCTGTGTCATTGGAGGCCCAGGTCATCGCACTGGCTAGAAGCACCTTTTAGCACAGGAGTCAGCAACCTTTTTCAGCCATGGGCCAGTCCACTGTCCCTCAGACCATGTGGTGGGCTGGACTATATTTTGAAAAAAAATAATGAACAAATTCCTATGCCCCACAAATAACTCAGAGATGCATTTTAAATACAGTAGTGCCCCACAAGACGAATGCCTCGCAAGACGGAAAACCCGCTAGACGAAAGGGTTTTCCGTTTTTTAGCTGCTTCGCAAGACGATTTTCCCTATGGGCTTGCTTTGCAAGACGAAAACGTCTTGCAAGTGTTCCGATTTTTTTTTGCTCCCCCCCCTTTCTAAGCCGCTAAGCCGCTAATAGCCTTTTAGCCGCTAATCCGCTAAGCCTTTAATAGCCGCTAAACCGCTAATAGCGCTAATCCGCTAAGCCGCTAATAGGGTTGCTTCGCAAGACGAAAAAACCGCTAGATGAAGAGACTCGCGGAACGGATTAATTTCATCTTGCGAGGCACCACTGTAAAAGGACACATTCTACTCATGTAAAAACACGCTGATTCCCGGACCATCCACGGGCCAGATTGAGAAGGCGATTCGGCCACATCCGGCCTCCGGGCCTTAGGTTGCCTACCCCTGTTTTAGCAGCTGCAGCTGATGCAAACAAGTGAAGGCCATTCCTGGGTCTGGGAGAGCTTGACAGCAGTAGTTCAGGCATTTGTGACTTCAAGATTGGATTACTGCAATGCAGGGGGGGGGCTTCCATTGTGCTTAATCCAGAAGCTGCAGTTAGTGCAGAATGCTACAGGGTACTGTAGTTGCTGACAGGAGTGAGACCCTGGGTGGAATTCAGTGTAGCAATAAGTGGTGAGACCTCTAGGTATAGGGTGGCATATAACTTCAGAGAGGAAGAGGAAGAGGAAGAAGAAGAAGAAGAAGAAGAAGAAGAAGAAGAAGAAGAAGAAGTAGAAGTAGAAGTATGGTGTTATGGGGAATGTGGGCCACTTGTATATCTAGACCTGCCCCCCCCCCTGTGTGCCCCCTGTGCACCTCCTAAACCTGTTCTGGGAGATTCTGCCAACCCTCCAGAGAATATTGGGGGGTGTTCAGGGGGCATACAGGGAAAGAGAAGGGGAGGTCATAGAATCGTAGAATTGTAGAGGTGGAAGGGACCCTGAGGGTCATATATTCCAGCCCCCTGCAATGCAGGAATCTTAACAAAAGCACCCATGAAACATGGCCATTCAACCCCACTGCTTGAGGAGACCTCGTTCCATACATGCAGCATGCAGCAACTTCTTAGTTGAATCCCCCACCCCTCCCATCTGCATAGAACATCTCTGCTTAGAGAGGTGTACTGTTACTGGACCAAGTTCAGGCTACTACTATAAGTATACAAGCCCTTAAGAACACGGGGCTAGTTTACTTGCAGGGTTGCCTTACCCAGGGGTGTCCAAACTTTTTTCAAAGAGGGCCAGATTTGATGAAGTAGACATGCGTGAGGGCCACCCAAAGAGCCGACCAAAGTTGTTGACCTTTTTTTAGGATTGAAGTTATTGAGCTTTTTATTGGATTTTTTAAAAAATGTATACCTACTGGACTGCTTCGATCTGCAGAACAGCTGCTATTGCAGTTGCCACATAATACTTGTAATCAATCTTTCAGTCCATCTTTCACTTTGGAACTCCCCAGCTATTGAGATCAGGCAGGCAACTTCACTGTATTCTTTTCCGTACCTGCTTAAAACTTTTTTTTTTCTATTTAGGCAGACCTATCCAGACATGTGTTTTAACTCTTTTTAGCTACTCTAGGCTTTAATTAGTTTTGAATGTATTAAAATACCTGTTTTTATGCGTAGTCTTTAATGTTTTATTTCATATTTTTGTAAGCCACTTAGAGGCTTTCTTACAGTCAAGCAGCATATAAATTCTGCAAAATAAATAAATAGGAAGATCCCTGCTGGATCAGACCAAAGGCTAGTCCAGCACCCTGTTTCTCACAGCTGCTCATGGGAAGCCCACAAGCAGGCCATGAGGTACAGCAGCCTCCTGTAGTTGTCTCCTGGTAATCTACTGTTGCTACTGGTATTCAGAGACATGGTTCCTCTGATTCTAGAGGTAGCATATTGCCTAATACCTTTTAAAAGTCATCTTGGTTTTAATTTTTACGTGCTGGTCTAATCCTGACTTCCTGCAAACCATGGTTTGAAGATCCACAAAGCAAGTTTGCCAAACTGGTTAAGGGTGAATTTGGTTGCTGTTGGTGCAATTGTCTTGCTAAAATATTGTTAAAGCCGACAAGGAAGGGAGGAGTGAACGCCTGCACAAATACCCTATCTTAAGTGGTGTGTGGGTGTGTGATCTTATTGCAACTTCTTCTGGGTCATACCTAAAGTGCTGTAAATACAAGGTAACTTTCAGATGACCCCTTTAAGAAAATAAATTGGTGCATTACTGGTCAGTGTTAGGAATGATTCTTTAACACTTGATTAGTGCCTTGGAAGTAGGGCTCAGAATGTTGCAGCTGATACCAAATTGGGAATATCTACGAGCAGCAGTGAGGGTAAGGAAATAATTCCAAAATACTTCTTCATGCTGTGTAAAGCTTGGTTTAGGGAGTGAATGGGTCAAATGATCAGCTGGTATATTCAGGCCTACTTGCTTGTGTTATCATATTGGAGTGGGGTGGGGGTGGGGAGCCCCATACCTGCTAACTAGATAACCTAAGTTCAAGCACTCGGAATCAGTGACAAAAGAGCATCTTGAACAGATGGACAACGAGGAACGGAGAGTTGGTGGTAGGAATGTAATTAAATATGGGTTTAGACTATGTGGCAGTAAACACAGTGTAATAAAAATTGCCTGCTCTTTAACTGTCATATCATTTATACTCCTGCTCCATGTTGCAGCAAGTAGAACATTGTAATCTCATGTGACCATTGAAACATCTCGCATATCTATAAGTGGTTCAACTGGTTAGAGCATGGTGCTGATAACACCAAGATTGCAGGTTTGACCGCTGTATGGGATGGCTGCATATTCCTGCATTGCACAGGGTTGGACTAGATAATCCTCAGGGTCCCTTCCAACTCAACAATTCTAAGATTATTTGACTACAGAGGAGGACTGAATTGGAAGGGGTGGAGCTTTGGGGACTTCCATGCCGGACATTTAGAGCACTATTGTTCCACCTTAGCGGCCATGGCTTACCCAGGAGAATCCTGGAAACTAACTAGTTAAGGGTTCTGAGAGTTGCTAGGAAATTCCTATCCCCCTTACAAAGCTACAATTTCCAGAGTTCCCCTGGGATTGGTTGTTAAACCACGCTGGGAATTGCAGCTACTGGATTCTTTGGGAGAAGCCATAACATAAATTGCTGGATAAGGGTGAGATCCAACATAGTACAGGTGGGCATCATTCATGCAGCACGGCTTCTCCTTCTCCCCTGGCCGTGCCCATGGACCTACAAACTCTGCCCTAGAGGGTGGGGAGACTGTATGGAGCAGAAAGGGGACAGGGGAAATGCAGGCAGCTGGAGAGGAGTGATTTACATATTGCAAGTGGGTGTCATTGGATGTCACCCTAGTACAGGTACCATGAGTATCTAGAACTTCTTTATTGCCTTTTGAGTACCAGTTCATGGAAATATTGTGCTAGCAGGTTTCCCATGGACATCTGGTTGGCCACTATGAGAGCAGGATGCTGGACTAGATGGGCCATTGGCCTGATCCAGCAGGCTCTTCTTATGTTCTTATTTACCTTTCAGCAAGCATGGTGGAAAATTACAGCCTATGCAAGCCAGAGAAGTAGGACTGGAATCCATATCTCTTTAAAGCCATCCGGTCAATAGTGTCATTTCTGAAGCTAAATTGGATAAGATTCTAGACAATGTGCTACAGTCAGGGGTCATGTACTGCCCATGGAGAGAGCCGTTGAATGAATTAAAATCTGTTATCTAATGACTCATTCTTCTTGTGTAATTTCCCTTCTTCTCCCCCATTTGTTAACAGCTGCACTGGTTGCTTCATCAGTTTTTTCCTCCCCAAGCTATTTCAGAAACGTTTAGTGCTACGTGTTTCCTTTTGGTGGGTCTTAATTGACACTCAGATCTATTGTCAATAGATAAAGATGGTTTGGCAGCCCCAGAGAGCATTAGCAGGGTGCGTTCGTCTGATGGCTGTCTCACACACAAAAGTTTTAGAGGCTTTAAGTGAAATTGGTTTCAAGTGGAGGTGAAGAGCCAAAGTGGGTGAACAGAAGCCTTTTGGGGTCTATTGCTGTGCCTGGCTATAGTGTTTCTGACAGCTGGTGGGGATGTTTGAGTGCCCCAATCCCTACCAAATAAAATACTATGTACATGAGCAAAAGAAACATGTTAATTAGGAAGGGCCTTTCCCCAACATGCTAGCTTTTCTATCTTAATTGAGATTTTTGTAAAAAAATAAAATGCGAGGAGCATTCCATTCTCCACCTGTCGTTTGAAATGGTACAGCTCAGCACTCGCAGCTTCTGCTCGTCTGTTTTAACTCTTAGTCAGACTGGCAATCCACAGCCACCCCAATGATAAATTGAGAGTTGATTTAGTGAGCGACTGAATTGCAGCATAACTGAAAACATCTGGTTTTGGCAGAAAAAAAGTCTTTCTTGGCATGAACCTGTTTAGAGAGAGGAAGGCAAACCCAGCAGAACTTCTTGAAGAGTGATACAGTGATGTGTGCAGATGGATGTGAATTCTGATAACTGCATGTGGCTGCACCAAGTGATAAGAAAGACCCCAGTAGGTCCTTGCCAGGATCAGAGTTCCTTTGAGGAAACAAGGCCTGCAGGTTAAAAGGTTCTGGTGACGTAGGGGAGGAGAGGCTGCCGCACTAGATGAAAGTATAGTCAACAGAAAGCTAGGCAGCAAGGAAGATGGCTCCTGTGGAGCCTTAGTAGAGTGGAGCCAATGCCATGGTAAGGTAACTTGTCATCAAGGAACAGAGAGCAGCATAAGGCAGCAGGCCGGCTGGCTGGGATGGTAGCAAACATAATCAGGCTGAAGACAAAGCAAGACACAGTTGCTGGGGCAAAGGCTTCACCCTGACCTGGAAGCTCCTTTCCCCAAGTAGGTTGCCAGTCTTGGGGAGGGTGAGCAAAGCCCTCTGCTGGTGAAGACCTGCAGTGGCTCAGTCGGTTAGGAAACCAGCTGTGAGATGCAAGGTTGCTGGTTTAAGCTACCTGCACTTTTTATTTACATTTATTTTCCACTTTTACTCCAGAGAGCTCAAAGTAGTATACAGTGGTACCTCGGGTTAAATACTTAATTAGTTCCGGAGGTCCGTTCTCAACCTGAAACTGTTCTTAACCTGAAGCACCACTTTAGCTAATGGGGCCTCCTGCTGCCGCTGCGCCGCTGGAGCATGATTTCTGTTCTTATCCTGAAGCAAAGTTCTTAACCTGAAGCACTATTTCTGGGTTAGCGGAGTCTGTAACCTGAAGTGTATGTAACCTGAGGTACCACTGTATGTGCTAGCCTTCCCCGCCCCCTTTATCCTCACAACAACCCTGTGAGTTAAGTTGGCTAAGAGTGTGATTGGCCATGGCAACATGAACCTGGGTCTCCAGGCTTAGCCTGGCACTCTTAACTCCGACATTCTCTCCTGGGCTAAGTGGACTAAGCCTGAGTGTTCTTACATCCTCTGCCATTTCCATTTCTGTTCTCCTTGGTGCAAAAGGCAAAGCATGCATCCAATAGTGGTTTTGGAGTTTGTCATGTATGTGCATGGATTTGCTAATTGAACGTATTGCGCGGGATTCATCTAACAAAACACGTCAGAGGTAGACATGCATAAGGACTTCCACTTGTGCAATGGGTCACCCGCCATCTCCTCTCCCAGACCCCTCAAAGTTGACTCAGGGTGCGGAGAGAGGAATCATTTTGTCTGGCAAGCCGAAAAGCTTGTGCAGACATAATGTTTGTAATGGCACACCGTTGAATTCCATCTGTTGTAATTAACTGTTTCACAAAGGTGGGAATATGAAAATGTGTATTTCTCCCAAGACATTTCATATTAATAGATGAGAGAAGCTTTGAAAGCTGCTCGGTTATCTGTTCCGCAGACCTGTTTGAGATTAGGGATTTATTGCCTGTGAGTAAGTTTGACCCAGGGTGAGGCTGGGGCTGTCTCTGTATGTTTGGGACTTGCGTGCTGAGAGTCAGATGAAGGAATAATATTATGGATTTCCTAGCAGTTGTCCCAGGTGCATGATGTGAGCTGACAGGGTCTGATAGTGAGAGAGCCAGTCGTTTTCCAGGAATGATTGTGTTTTCCTTGCAACCTTTCTCCATCTCTTATCCTGAGACAGAATGTGGGATGTTGTGTTGTTAACAGTGAAGACTATGAAAATGGAATCGGATTATAAATGGCCCAATGTGTGTCTCCAGGCAGGCACCTTCACAATCACCAAATGCTGATGTTTGTATGTGCTGTGATTTCCTCCATCTTAGCGCATGAATTGACAAGTAGGCCATTGACTGCCGGGGCAGAGGGGGGGAGCACTGGGGAGCATACAAATGCTCTTCTGTGTTGTTGCTCACACCTTCCCCTCCTCCTCTGTCCCAATGTCCAGAAGACAATGGCTCAATCCAAGCCAATATTCACAGCTGGCATGGGCAGAGGAGAGGCCAGGGGAAGGGTGGAGAGGCTGGAAAGAGCCAGGGGCCAAGAGAGAGGCCAGAAAGAGGAAGAAGGAGGTGATGATGATGATATTAGGTCTTGATATGAACACCTAGAGAAGGTGTTCAGAAAATATTGGGTGGGGGGGGCGGGAGATAATCCCGAATGGGGAGGAGGGGAAAGGAGAAAGGTATCAGTATATAACCATTTATCCTCATACATATGCCTATAACATGTAGTGGATGGGATTTTGCATGGCTAAAATGGACAGCTTGAAACCTGCATGAATTTATATTCACCCCATGCTTCTTTTAATTGCCTATCTTGTTATCCCAAGATTGGGAAAGTGGAGAGATCAGGACAGAGGTGAAGAAGCAGAATCACTCTTATTTCAAAAATCGTGGTAGAATTAGTTGTCCCAGAGGTCAACAGATGCAAGAAGCTGATGTTTTACTTACAAACGGGGGCGGGGGGGGGGAAATCCTATGTAGAGAAAATTTGAAGAGCTATGGCTGCAGTCCTCAGAATTGTACCTGAATAACCTAATATGGAAGGCCTTCAAGCTATTTGAGTTCATCTACTCTCTCTTCCAACCCCTTATCACCTTTGGAGTCTGTCTGCTAAGCGATCACTTTCCTTTTTTGCTGTATTCTAGAAAGTCATGTCGCTGTGCAATATTTTCATTAGCTGAACGAATTCAGGCCTGTATAAGACTTTAGAAAGCAGCTAATGGGGTCATTGGCACATTAGGAAAAAGATACTGTAAAGGTCCGTTTTATGCATTACATGGGCTTGCCAGCTACTGGATGTCCACTTAATTAGGAGCTGCAGTCAATTACTGTCCTCCAATAAGCATGTTTGTTAAGACAAATGTACTTGCAAACCTGTATTTAGTTGCACTTTAAAATGTCTTAGGCATACATCTGAAAATGTAATGTGAAAAGGTGCCCTAATGGTGATAATACACGATGGGGTTTATAAGTGAACCATTTTGACCTGTGAAGTATTTTGAGCTCTTTGACCATCATAGGCATACATGGTATCATTAGGGAAGAACTCCTTTGGAGCTTTAACTTTAGCCCTCTGTTGAAAAATGACAAATGAGAATAAATTCTTTTCTTTTCTTTTAGGTTCTTGGGTTGTATTGGATATCAGGAGCTTTAACTTGTAATAAGTGCCTAACAAGCCATGTGGAATTCCCCTTGTCTCTTTGCCCTGAGTCCTGGTTGTTCCCATGATGTGTCTTGCATGAAGTTGGCCCAGAATTGCAAAGCAAAATGATTGCTTTCCTAAGATCAGAAGGTGGAATCTGTGACAGTGCTGTGGTGAACAGTGTGTATATGTGTGTGTGTCTTCAGTGGTGGGTTAGAGTTCAAACCTCTTTGCTTTAGCAATCCTCAGAGATCTGGAAAGTGATTTCTAGATTAGTTTTCAACTGTATCTTTATGTGGCTCTAACTTCCTTGGTATCTGTGAGACTAAGCTGACTTGTACCTTAAGACACCAGTGTCTGGAGGCTGGGGTTCTCAAGCACTGGCTTACTAAGCTTTCCTAAACCGCCTGGGAGAAGGAACCCTGTGCTAATTGTGGCCTTAATTGATCTGGCATGAAAGAGCAGAAGGGGAAAGAGGAGACCTCACGGTATGCTTTGAAGTATCAGGGGATCCAACGGAAGCAAAAAAATAAATAAAAGCAAAAGTGGTCATCCTGTCCATTGAAACCAAATGAACAAAGAGAGGAATTAGAAATAGTGTGTCGTTTTAACAAGGAACCAAATACCTATCAATAGTCATTAAATTGCATTGATCAAATGGTAGCTGAAAGGTACAAAAGTCAGATAGCTGAAGTGGCAGGGATGTATCCTTAAATTGCCCGAAACTCTGTAGGAAAGCATACTTCATACTTTAAGACAATTGCAGCAAAGTGATAACGTGACCTATCTAGAGCTGATGATTTTGGATGGTTTATTGAGAGCGTGGTAGGGAGTAAATTGGTGCTGGATCCAAGGGCTTTTCAAGGATCTTATCTGCTCTAGTTTTTATGGTGAGGGTTTTGTGTATATGTGTGCATGCAGGCTTATTATATCCTTGCTTAGTAAAATGGTCCTTATCCCATTTTCCGTTGTATCTCAATATTTTGTACATGCTCGGAAGAAGTAGCGGACTGCAGCCACTTTGCCCTGGGTGGTCTGTGAGGTATCAGCATTGTGGGGGTGGGAAGGGTGCATTTGTGACTACGGTGCCCTCTCAGGTCACAAGAGTTGCATCTCCTTCTGAGAGTGGCTGCTTAGTTTTACCGTCAGGTAATAAAGAGCTTAATTAATGAGGAATGCTGAGCTGCATATCTGGGTTGAGGTTTAGGCAGGCACAGTGAACCTTTTGCAAAGTCTGCACACACACCATACATTTAAAGCATATATGACTCCCCTCAAAGAATCCTGGGAACTGTAGTTTGCTAATGGTCCTGGGAATTGTAGCTCTGTGAGGGGTGAACTATATTTCCCAGGAATCTTTGGGGAGATCATGTGCTTTAAAATGTATGGTGTGTACAAAGCCAAAAGCTTCCTCTCTTGCTTTTTGCCCATTGCTGCGAGATAAGGAGGAGTCAGTTTCCAAAGCACAGATGGCCCCCATTGTGTTACTTCTGCAGGGAGGCGGAAGAGGTACATGGAGGGAGATACACACTGTTTTAACAGCCAACTCTGCATCTGAGTGAATGTCCCCACAATGAATATTCCTGCGATGACCCAGTATTGCAACTCTGGCTGTAGGTGACCAAGGGGAAGTGATTGGGCATAGCAGCGTGTTTCCCCCTCAGTCATTCCTGCAGCCTTCCCCCCTTAAGGCAGTGTTTGGTTAGGAATCTCTTGTGTGGATTCTTCAAACTCATGGCTGGAGAACAAGCCAATCAATAGGCAGGGAAGTATAAACATGGAGGAAGGCAGAAGCGGGGAGAGGAGCCTGGTGCGTTCCAGAGAATGTGCCGATGAGGCACACTGATTTTGCAGCCCATTGTGTATATTCATTGAAACCCTTTGGCAGTCACCTGCAAAGGACAGTTGTATATGAACGGACATCTGTCCTGGTTCTAGGTTTGGATAGATATAGTGCCCAGAAGTCCCTACGGTGGGTAAAATAAGGCATGCTAAGTAGCACATCCACCTGGGTGCAGTAAAGGTCACAGTCTGAGACAGTAGGAAATCATAGCTTTAGGATAATATGTGGTACACTGAAGAGTCTTCTCTGTGATAGCAGGGATAGTAAATGAGAGTGTTTGCTGTTAAAAGTCTGCTACCCATAGCGACCCAAGGCAGACAGTTTCTAAAGAGAGGTATTCTGTAGGGTTCCTATGCCTCACCACTGTCTCCCTGTGTGATCTCGACCAAGTGCCTTAACAGCCTCGTGCCTCGGTTTCCCTACCAGAGAACTGTATTTACAAGCAATATAACATTTAACCTACCACAAGGGGAGCTGTGGGAGCTGGTTGTGGCACCGTAAGGTAATTTCATACGGATGATATACACAGATTATTTTCTTTCCAATGTCCTTCTGACTTTTTCTAATGCAGAATCCTCCCTCCCCTCCAAAAAAATCATAAGGTAGAGAAGTGAAGTTACAGAGAACCAGGCAGAGGAACCCACCCTATGGAATGCCCTCCCATCAGATGTCAAGCAGATAAACAATCATTTGACTTTTAGAAGACATCTGAAGGCAGCTCAGAAGGGAAGGGAAGTTTTTAATGTTTGATATTTTATTGTGTTTTTATTTTTTGCTGGAAGCTGCCCAGAGTGGCTGGGGCAACCCAGTCAGATGGGCGGCATATAAATGATAAGAACTATTATTTTTATTCAGAGTTGGTGTTGGAAATTTCGTTTGGAGCTCATGCCCCCCCCCAGTCCCCCGAATCACATCACAGGTTTCAAAACAGTCAAAGTCTGTGTTGGTTTCCAAGGTGGAAATGGCAAAGAGGGGGGACAGAATAGATGCATTGGTACATTTTATTTCAGGGTGTAATGCTCATCTGCAAACATAAGTTTGGGTCATGTCACTTAAATACAATCCCAGGTGTTTTCCCTTATTTGTCATTCACTTTTAGCGTAGCTTCGTGTACCTGAAGTTATACATCCTAAACCCAGTGGGGTGGTGCTTCCTGGATTTTAATGTGATCAAGGAGAGAACAGAATTTTCCTGTCTCCCAATATTACCCTGCATTATGGAAGCTCGCATGCTGCGTAGCTGTAACTCTGCTCCATTTGGCTCTTCCCCATTCACCCTCTGCTTTCTCAGGCCTCTACTTCCCCACCTCCACCCACCCCACCTCACTGGTGTGCACCAGCCTATTAAAATGGCTGACCTTGTCATCTTCTCCAGGTTCTTGCATCTGGTTCTAATTAAGGTAAACCCCTCCCCCCTCTCTCTGGCAGTTCCTCTGCTCTCCCCCACTTTGTGGGCCAGGGAGGATTATAGGTGATTAGAAGATGAGCAACAGAGCAAGTATACAAGCAGGGTGGAGGAAGAGAGGGAGGGGATTTTATAAGTGGAAATACCATATATACCTATCAGCATATCTTGCAATGTACGTTCTGTTCTTAATCTCTGCACTTTGTAAATACAGTGACCTGAAGCACCTTCAACATCTGCAGAGAACTGCTAAAAAGCCGAAACAGATCTTGCTCCATATGAAGGATATCTCAAGTCAGGCTTCTTAGGGTCAAGTTTGCAAAGTAGGATCTGGAATGAAACTGTGATGGTAGAAAGGTGGTGGTGTTTTTGTTTCAGCTTGCTGATCACAAATTCATTTGCTCTGCAATTTATTGAATCCATCCCTGACCTGGTCACCTAGTACTGGTTTGATGCAGGGGCCACTCTGTGATGTGGGGGGGGGGGCAGGAACCCATAGGAATTTCTATCCTGAAGGCACTAATGCTGTACAATGTGCTGTCGTGTGTCCCTTTGGGTCAGAAGGATGGGCTACAAATTCAATAAAATAAAATGCAATAAACAAATTAACTGTTACGGTGTATTCATAGCAGCCCTCCATCATATTCCTACCTTACAAACAGAATGGAGACACTAAATCATTCAAAGCTGCCCAGTGTGCCCAAGGCAGAAGTCCAAATAAACACGATCCATTGTATCACCCCAAGTTCCTTTTTGTACTCTGGCCAAGTTTTGACATTTAGGACTGACAGAGAAAACCAGTCCAAACAGTGGAATTCCTGGCATTCTCACATGTTCAAAGGACTCAACTTTTTCTAGGGCTCTATTCCTTTTGTTAGGCTGGTACTTGAATTAATGCCCTTCTCTCTCTGCCCCCCTCCCCCACCTCATTCCCCCAGCTCCTTCCAAATAAACATTTGCACCATTTCCTGACACTTTCCTGCAGTTTGGTAGTAGAGGAAACTGAGGATACCTTAGGATGATAACTGGGAATTCTGGATTTCAGCATGTAAATGCCTGGTTCAGTCCCTTGGGCAGCTACCTATCTTTCAGTCTGCTCAGTGAGAGTGCAAATGAGAAGTTTGTGAGAGGTTTGGGCACAGGGGTTATTGGAGTAATTGGAAATGCTTCAGAAGGTTTAGGGTTAGTGAAAGGTAGCTCTGAAAAGATTTGTATGCACTTCAGCAGTGCTGGCCTGCCCAAGAGGCAGGCAGAAGCAGCCCCCTCAGTGATCTCAAGCAAGTTGGCTTACATGAAAACTCTATTAAAATCAATACAAAGACAACAAAAATGCAAAACCAAGTCTGCATGACTAGCAGTGCTAAAATAGGTTTGAGCCATCAGGTATAAAATCTGCCACCTGTTCATGCCAACCATCAGGGTTTCAAATGCCGGGTTGAACAGAAGTGTGGTTACTAGGAAATGTGCACTGTAACATGAAGCCTGGATAGCTCAGTTGGTTAGAGTATGGTGCTGATGATGCCAAGGTTGCAGGTTTGATCCCCATACGGGAGAGCTGCATTTTCCTGGAGTAGGTGATCCCCAAGGTCCCTTCCAACTGTGCAATTCTATGGTTGTAAGTGGCATAGTAGGCTTTCCCAGGGAAATAACTCCAAAGGTGCAGTGTCCCTGCTCAAAAAACCCTTGCTCCAGAGACCTGGAGATATTATTTCCCAGGAGAAACAGGATCCAAAGCAAGGCTGTATATATTGGAGCTGGCGTACAGCCTTGCTGTTTAAAGCTTGCTTACTCTTCTGACTGGCACCTTGATTCACCTGTGGAAGCAAATGGGCAGCCAATGTAGATGGAGGTGACATTTGCACTAGCTGCCTCTTCCAAACAATCTTTGTGAGCTTAGCAAAGCACTGGGTGGTGGTGATGAAAACCCTTGACCTCTAGGGAGGGGCAAGGTGTATTGGATGTTAAAGAAAGAGGGCACTGTTGTGACTTGGGATTTCAAGGTAATCAGCATGGACACCAAACTCTCAGTTCTTGCCCCGTTTCCAATATGATTCAGCTGGGATAGCGCAGTTGGTAGAGCATGAGACTCTTAATCTCAGGGTCATGGGTTCAAACCCCACAATTCCTACATTGCAGGGGATTGGGCTAGATGACCCTGGTGGACCCTTCCAACTCTACAGGTCAATTATTCTATTACAGTGGTGCATCGCAAGACGAAAAGAATCCGTTCTGTGATTCTCTTCGTCTAGCGGTTTTTTCGTCTTGCGAAGCAAGCCCATTGACGGATTAGCGGATTAGCGCTATTAGCGGCTTTTAGCGGCTTATCTGCTGATCGGATCAGCTGATAAGCGGCTTAGCGGCTTAGAAAAGGGGGGGAAAGGGAAAAAAACCAGCAGGAACTCGCAAGACATTGTCGTTTTGCGAAGCAAGCCCATAGGAAATTCGTTTTGCGAAGCACCTCCAAAACGGAAAACTCTTTCGTCTAGCGAGTTTTCCGTCTTGCAAGGCATTCGTCTTGCGGGGCACCACTGTATCTGTTTGAATCATCTGACTTTACGAGGAAAGTTTAACCGCCAAGCAACAAGTTCTGATGTTTAAACTTAAACGAGATCCTCCCCCAACATTTTTGGAGTCTTTCTTTATCTATTTTTTAAAAAATACAAACAGGGACAGAAATGAGAGTTCTGTCTCAGAAGAAAAGAACAAAGAGAACATGTTTGATATTCATTCATTCATTTGTTTGTTTCATTTACATACCACCTTTTCCTCAAGGTTGTATACATGGTTTTCCACCTCCTCAGTTAATCCCCACCACAATGCTGTGAGATAGGTTAGGCTGAGAGGCAGTGACTGCCCCACTGAGATTCATGACTGAGTGGGGATTTGAACCCTGGTCTCCCAGGTCGTATTCTGACACTCAGTGATTTTAATGGGAGATATTAAACAACATACTCACTCTATCCACTGATGTGAATGAGGTTTAAACATGCAATTGTGCATAATTTAGATACCCCATGCCTATTTTTTTAAATACCTAATGAAAGGATACTCAATTTTACCGGTAATCTAGTTGCTTCAAGAAAATGCATATGTAACTAGATTTTTTTTTCATATATGCAGCATTCCACATGATTCTGAACTATTTTCCAATTTTAATGTTCCTCTAGCTGTAATTAACATTCTCAAGTAGTTGGCAGCGAGTAGGTTTTACTCTCTCTTTCATCAGTCCCAAAAGATGTAGTGAAAGAGAGAACGTGACTTACTGTGCCTGAGACAACAAAAAGCCTCTTTCCGAAAGCTCATAATCCTCCGATAGTCCCACCAGATGTGCATTATATATGCACTTGGATATGTCTGTTGGGGTTCCACGGATGTGAGTTGACTGAAAGATGGTGCAAGAGCGGACTGTACATATTTGCTTGCTAATATGTAGGTGTGGATGTTCTGCCGCTTGGTTTGTTGCTATCTGATTCAATGTTTTGTAGAGAAATGTCGAAAAGGGGATTTCACTGAGGTTTGGAAACATTGGGGCTTGTTAAACACTGGCTACATTCAAATGTCACAATAAGCCAGAAACTCTGGCTTATGGTAGTTTATTGGGATCGAGCAGTGAGCTGCTGCCCAATCACTCCTGTTTGCTCCACTTTTGGCATGAGCAGGAGAAGCAAACCAGGAAATGGCAGTTAAGCTTAACTTTCTATTACAATCATACCTCAGGTTGAAGTTGCTTCAGGTTGAGCATTTTTGGGTTGTGCTCCACGGCGACCTGGAAGTAACAGAACACGTTACTTCTGGGTTTCGCCGCTCACGCATGCGCAGACGCTCAAAATGACGTCGCGCGCATGCACAGAAGCGGCGAATCGTGGCACGTGCACATGCAGACGCGGGTTGCGTTCGCTCCAGGATGTGAACGGGGCTCCGGAACAGATCCCGTTCGTATCCAGAGGTACCACTGTATAACCAAATCTGGAGTTTTGGTTTGGTCCTCCCAAACAAGCCACAATTGCTAGCCAACCCGAAGCTATGATTTGTTGTTGACTTGCTTGTGGACTCTGTGGGAGAAAACAAAACACCATTGTGGGTTTGACTGTAACAGGAAACCGGGGGAGATTCAAACAGGAGTCACAAGGCAGCGTGCACCCAATAAACCTCTGGCTCATTGTGACATTTCAAATCGGGCATGCAGAACTTCGAAATGATAAGGATGCGACAATTAAAAGAACTTTCTCTTTATTCTTTGATTGCTAAATGATTGTCTGCATCAGGGACAGCCAACATGGTGCCTTCCGGATGTTGTTGGATTCCAACTCCCATCTGCCCCAACTAGTGTGTCCAGTGGTCTGGGATGATAGGATTTGTGGTTCACCTTGCCTAGTCTGGTCTAAGCGGAAAGGTCTTTAGCACTTCTAGAAAATATGGAGCCTATATTGGCTTTCTGGAGAAATAAATTCTTCCCTTGATATCATTGCTAGTCTAGTTTGCCACATAGGTGACATATGGAGACTGATTTGAGATTGTAAAAGGAGGTAGGAAAAGAGCCAATACCTAGAGTAACTGAAGCCTAAGCCATTTGGCAATAGTCTTCAGGAGCATCTCAACAGAAGGTGGAATACCTCAGTCCAGTCTTGAGGTTGGGCTCTTTAAGTAAAAGAGAAAGGCCACAGCCCCCTCACTAAACAGAGTCAATAATATTGGTAAAATACTCATGTTCTCACTATGTAAGCCAGCTGCTGGTATATACTGTACTTAATTTGTACCTAATATTGGGATATAGCTTCCAGATGTACCTGTTAGATAGGTGAAGTTTAAGGCTGACCTGAATGTTCTCATGTGAACTTATTCCACTCAGAACAGATACAGTGGTGCCCCGCAAGACGAAATTAATTCGTTCCGCAATTTTTGTCGTCTAGCGAATTTTTCGTCTTGCGAATCACGAAATCCCATAGGAATGCATTGAAAATCAATTAATGCGTTCCTATGGTCAAAAAAAGTCGAAACAAAGCCAAATTTGGTACAACAACAGTTTATTAACTGCTCTTTAAAGTCACACATACTGTAAAGAGCAGTTCAAAAATTGAAGGGAAAATAAATTAACTTTATAAACAAAACATGTCTTTGTTTTTAGACAAAGGAAACAAAGCCGCGAGACGTTTTCGTCTTGCGAAGCAAGCCCATAGGGAAATTTCGTCTTGCGAGGCAAATCGAAAACGGAAAAACCTTTCGTCTAGCGAGTTTTTTGTCTTGCGAGGCATTCGTCTTGCGAGGAACCACTGTATTTGGATATGTGGTGCCATCTAAAGCCAAATCAGAGCAAGGGTTATTCTTCCTGCTCTTCCTCTAGTGAGCTGTGGGTGAAATAAAAAGAGAAAATGGAGCCCAGCAGCACCGAGAAGCATGACTGCTGCCACTGCCAGGACAGCTGGTAAATGGAGTGAATTTTGTATGGCCCCCCAGAAAATGATATGTGTTTGTGTGTTTCAGCTCCCTATGTAAAATACTATCTTTATTTAAATTCTGGGTTTATAACAGCCCTTATAACAGCTGTGTCTGAATGTAATACTGAGCCACAGTTTGGTGCCACAGTTTGGTGGGTCATCATTGGGCTCACAGGTTCTGCTTCCCCTCTTCCCCTTTGGTGCATCAGTGAGAGGAGACCGGAAACTTTCACTTTCACTTACTCATTTTATCTCAACCAGGAATTGTGGTTAGTGCTAATTATTGCTTAGGGTAGTCTTCCCTAACTTGGTGCCCTCCAGCTGGTTTTTGGCAGAATCTGATGGGAGTTGTAGTCTAAACCAGCTGGTGGATACAAGTTGGAGGAGAAATCTGTTTTAAGGAAACAAACGGGTATCAGAAACCACAGTTTGAAAGTGGCTTGTTTTCTAGGGGCCTAAACTTTGTAGTATAACTAATCACAGTTTGTCCAGGTTGGACATATTGAGTAACATCATCTAGCTGAAAGTGAAACAGTAGTTTCTTCCTTGTAACCAAAATGGAGGATGAAGGGGAAGGCAGGCTTGGCCCTGAAGATTGTGTACATAATACCAAATCATTATATTATGTGCAAAGCAAGGCCTAAGGTACACTCTACCAAAATTGTTTTGTTTTGCCTGTTAAGTGCTGAAGATTGACAACAAAGGAAAGTTATTAAGTTCTATAAATAACAATATATTCAAGCTGCATTTCTGAAGGTTGTTTATTGTTTCTGCTAATAACTATGTTATATTTGAAAGGCACATTGCAGCTTTGCAGTAGAAGGTATAATATTGTTGGAACTGTCACTGAGGAACAGCACTGAAATTGTGAAAAGAAATAAAATGATAGGTTTGTGTGGCACACTGGGGGGAAAAGCAGCTTACAATAATATGTTAAGAAATGTAACTTTTGAAGTGAAGGTTTACAGCATTTCCTAGGAGGGCTTTTCATTTGCCAGGCCACAAGGAAGCTTGTTGTTCTTCCCGTTTGTTGCCTCAGTCTGCTTCTTCCTCATAAAGTGACTCCTATTTTCACCCGGCACCAAAGTTCAAATGCCAGGCTTGTGGGCCTTTGGACTGGAGCTTAGGAAGAGACTAGTAAAGAGCAGGTTGAACCACGCACCATAGAGAACGAAGGGCTCTGACAGGGTTAGCACTTGGAAGTTTTTGCTTGGGGAAGATGAGCGCTGACTGAGTGCATTTTCTATTCCATGTCTGTCTTATTGGAACTGGGAAGAAAGAATCTCTCCCATTTGGGGAGTTTCGAGTGCGTTTGTGTTCCTCTGAAGCTTTCTGCTCCCTTCTAATCTCTCGTTAGAAAGGGAAGGGGGCAAAGGGGCATTGTTTAATGTTGTTAGGAGCTCGTGACTCCAAAGAGCAGCATTAGCTTATAATTAATCACCTAAGCTGGCTTTTGGTAACAAGTCTTTACTGAATAGAAGGTTCGAGCAACAAGATGCTCTTAAGAGCTCGCACTCAGCTGCAGACATTCCAGAGATACTTTTTGCTCCCAGAGAGATGGATGGACAGACATACGAAGGAGCTTGCGAAAAGGCAAACCACGAACAGGTTTGGGGAAGCGATTCCCATTGTTTGAGGTGGTTCAGGGGGAAGAACACAAGATGGGAGCCCGTTGTCTTGTGTTGCATTAAGTTTGTAAGAGATGAGTATTTTAAAAAAATTACTCTGGGATGGATACAGAGCATGCTGCTCCAACAGAACTGGCATGTCACCAAAGCTAGAGTAGCTGGCTCAAGTGCCTCTAGCCTAAAGCTGAGAAAAGTCCTGCGAGGATTTGCTTATTTTTAGCAAGAAAAGAACAACAGTCTCCTCATCAACTCACTCGCAACCACTTAACAGGAGTCGGCACTCTTTTTTAGGGTTGCTTATCAGTTCTGTTGTAACTCCCCTAAGCTATCCAGTTGACACACCTTCCCCGTCTGGTTGCTTATCTCACCTTTGCTTGCATCTCCATTAAGTGTTCATGAAAGTGACCTTCAAGGCAAGGTGGCCAGAAGGTAGGAGCTGACCTGCCACCAAAGCCAGAAAGGTAACACTGTGGAACAGTCATACCTGACACAAACGGCTTGAGGGAGCAGCAGCCAACATCAGGATCTCTCCCAATGCACACAGAACCCTTTGGAGGCAGCATGCAAAGCACCAGTGTCTTTCTTCTAAGGATATGCATTGTAATCATATCATTCCCCCTGCCCCTACAAATGATTTTTCTCACTGAGCCTTTCATAAGCTTTCTGTTCATATCAACACATTTTTTAAAAAAATGCGTGTGTGCTGAATTTAGTCAGTCGTTTTTGTTTCCAACTGTTGCATCACAAAGCAAGGCTCCATTATTGCTGTAAAAATTTATTTATTTGTTACATTTATAGCCCACCTTCCCTCCTCCCCCAAGGAGCTCAAGGTAAGGTGTGCATGGTTCTCTCCTTCCCCATTTTATCCTTGCAACAACCTTGTGAGGCAGGTTAGGCTGAGAGACTTGCTACTGGCCCAAAGTCACCCAGCGAGTTTCATGGCCGAGCATTCCAACACTCTAAATACTGCACTACATGGATGTAACAGTTACATAATTAGGGGATATTATGTCCCTTTGGGCAGGATTCACATAACAAACCCCTTCAGTGGAAGCCCTGCACAAGGGCTTCTTCTTGCACTATGGGGCTTTCCCTTTTCCTCCCCTCACAACCCCCCAAATTGGCCTAAGGGGTTCAGAGGAGCCCCTAGAAGGGGTGAGGGGAGGGTGGAAATTGTTCCATCTGGCAAGCTGATATGCTTTTTCAGATGAGACGTCATAATAACGTGATGTTGAATTCCACCCATTAAGTTTAGTTCTGCTCGCATTTTTCTACAGCTTTTCCTCCATTGAGGTTAATGTACAAACATCTTTATTAAACACTGAATTGACCCCTGGGTCAGATGTAACTGCTCGGCTAAAAAAAAGTTTCCTGGAAGAACACTGTTGATGACTGGCAGATAAGGGCTTTCACTTTACCTCCCCAAATTACAACATTTCAGACTCTTTCTGATTATTTAATGGTTTACTTAAAAAGACTTATTTTGTCCTTTTAGGTCCAACTCATTTTGGGACAGGGACTTGTCTATTTGCCCTATTTGCCACAGCATCATAGACACTGAAGACATGCATAAATAACAACAGTATGCTGTATGTTATGATACTTCAGATTTAGATGATTTGATGCCTACTATAATATTTATGCACTTTATAAACATGTAACTAAGAATATAAATAAAGGAAACTTTATTATTTAAAATATTCCAGTCCATAGAGCTGTTACTTGCTACAGTTTTTTTTCATACGTAATGAAAACGTTTAAGACACAAATACAATGCCATATTGTTCTAGTCCCCATATGAAATGATTTCATCATTTATTTTCCCCAGACTTAAGCATGGATGTTTTTGGTGAACATTATACCAACAAATACATAATCTCACAACCATCTTGTGAGTTAGCAGTTTCTTTAGTTCATTACCAGCTGGATTTTAGTTATCTTTTGGGGTCCAGCAGTTTTGCTGGTACAGTGGTACCTCGGTTTAAGAACAGCCCTGTTGCAAACTATTCGGTTTACGAACTCCACAAAACCGGAAGTAGTGTCCCGGTTTGCGAACTTTACATCAGTCTAAGAACAGAAACTGAATGGTGGAAAGGCACCGGCGGCGGGAGGCCTCATTAGGGAAAGTGTGCCTCAGTTTAAGAACAGTTTCAGTTTAAGAATGGACTTCCGGAATGGATTAAGTTCGTAAACCAAGGTACCACTGTATTTCATCAAAGGCTTAAAGTTCCCAATTTTGCATATGTGTAGTAAGTTTCCGTTTGCTATTAGTTGAGCATTTATGGCCTTCTCTCTAGAAGGGCTGGAGACTTGCTCCTTTTTCTAAATGAAAGCTCTGAGTCTGGGGACACTGATAGGCTTGCGCTGTAACTCCTAAGAATCAGGTGATCTTCACCCAAGAATTCCAACTGTACTGAATGGGATAAGTGGATACCGTATTCTTCCATGTATAAGACTAGGTTTTCTCCCTAAAAAATAATTTCAAAAATTAGGGGGCGTTTCCCCCCTTTTCTTAAATCTGTCCCCCCAAATAGGAGGCATCTTATACATGGGGGCGTCTTATAGACTGAAAAATACGGTACTTATAGACAGTGATGAACTGTTGCTGATACAGTAGGCATTGACAAGAGTGCTGTACAGTAGTAGACTATCCCATGTGATTTCTCTCTGGTGTGGCAAATCAAAGGTTGTATGCATTATTATGAAATTGTGTCTCTGACCTACCTTTTCTCAGTTTGTATGACCAAGGGAAAAAGTGCCTCTAATTTTTCTCCCCCCTTCAACCCACCCACCAGCCCTTTTGGCAAAATTCCTCACTGGATTTATTTCTGCTGATTTGCTTGTCTTGGTATGAAAGGGATTTTCGCAGGGTAAAATTCTGATAGGTTGAAGCCCCCTGTTTTCCTCCCCTCCTTTCCCCCTTTTTCTTTTTGGTTGGTTGGTTGGTTGACTAACCTTTACCCAGAATGCTGTTAAGGGGTGGAGAGTGAGAGACGCCTTTGACTGTGTGTGTGCACTTGTCTGGTGAGCGAGGGACTTCTCATTCTAATCTAATGTGATTGAGCCATTCAGGAAAAGGTTGTCTCTTCATTATCTGAGCTGTGGGCGAAGGACTCCCTCCCTTTTTCTTGATAATGCCTTTGGCACTTAGGAATTGTGCACAAAGCTTCAGACTCCTGGAGAAACAGATAAAGCGGGAGGTTTATTTTTATCAACAAACCCAATCCATTTTTCAGTGCAAGAGAAGAGAAAGAGGGAACTTCCTGGAAGAAAGGAAAAGAAAGTCCAGTCATTCTCTAAACAAGATAGGATACACCATACATTTAAAGCTCACCCCACTCAAAAGAATCCTGGAAGCTGTAAGGGGGCTGGGAATTGTAGCTCTATGAGGGTAAACTACAGTTCCCAGAATTCTTGTGGTGGGGTATGATGGGTATGCAGCTGAAAAGGGATATGGTAGTGGAGTAATGGGGAAGAGCTGATAGTCTGTTCCAAAGAGGCACAGCAAGAAAAGTGGTGGTGATGGGAAATACTGTGTTCTGTAGATGAAAAACTGGTAGGACCAAGGCTTTTGTAATAGCATTTTAACCCAGCTGTGGCATGGGAATGGTGTAGTGAGCTGCCCGAGTGCTGCCTCCCACAGGCAAACCAGGCACAGGTAACTGCACAGCAGGCATGCAAACATTTCTCCTCATAAAGCAAATAGCAGCTTGGGAGGAGGGCAAATTTTCATTAGGAAGATTGAGGGGACAGTTAACCCTCCTTTCCCAACACCATAGGCCCAATCTATTGACCCCTTGCTATTTTCAAAATTGCAAAAGAGATGGGAGATTTGATCAAGGATATCCATAGTCTCGTCTAGTTTGGTCTTCAGGGTCACAGGCAATAGGTGCAACTGGATTTTTTTCTCTCCCCTCAGTAAATGCAATGGTTCTTATTAAGACTATTAATCTCTAGGAAGAAACATTTTTTTACCAGGACTAAATGACAACTAAGTAATCCTAACAGTTTGTGACTCTTTCTAGAGACAAGCCAGTTGTTATGGTCTATGCCTATTCATTCATTTACTGCTCCCCCTCTCCTTACTGGGGTTGTTCTTTTGGTTATGTATGTTTACCCAAGTTGTTTATTGTACGTATTAGACACTTTTATTTTAAATTGCTCTTCATTGTTCTGTGCATGAGTTTTGGACTTGGGCTCCTTTCCTCTGCACAAACACAAGGACAAATTCAAAAACTTTTGCTTCCATTCATTTCTAGATATCCATGGTTTAACAGAATATCTGAGCCCTAAATTGTGATTAATCTTAATTATGTTTCACAGAAACAGGACAGCTTCATAAACAAAGTTAAGACTAACCATAGTTTGACCACTATGTTTAAGACTAAACTGAGGCTACAGCCACATTGGAGGTAGAAAGGGGAGGGAGAGAGACAGTAGATTGAGTCTCAGCCAGGTCTTTCGTAAAGTGTTACACCCAGAAAAGGTCACTCTGTCTAAATTATCATTACAGTACTGCTGTTTGTTCATTAAAGTAACTTTGACTAAAATGTCTTCTATGATATGGGTGATTCTGAAATACTATAAAAGTTCAAAAATAATACTTTTTTTGATTATCCCCTTCCTAAACAATTGTTCCTCTAATTTGACTCAAATCCCTTAGCCATTTCTGAGCCCTACTGAATAAAATGGTTCCTCCATCCATCTTTTGTGCCCTCTACTTCTGGTGTCCATTCTTCCGTTGTCCATCTCTTGGCCTCCAGCTGATGTTTCTGGAACAATACCCCATTCTTCAGATCTGAATCTGATGCCACTTCCTCCTTCAAATATCCATTTTAAAGCCAATTCAGTTCCTTGACTTAAGCCAGCGTTTTTGTTCTGGGGAATTTCCATCATCAGAGCTCTGTCTGGCCCTGAGGGAACAGTGGCACTTTGTCTGAATTTTGCTAATAGCTTTCCCTGTGCAACCTGTTTTTGTTTCAGGTCATGATATTAATGGAGCACTGGAACCATCAAACATTGACACCAGCATCCTGGAAGAATATATTGGCAAGGAAGACTCTCCAGATATGTAAGTTCGTTCTTTTGCACCTATGTTCCTAATAAACAGTGATGGTTGCACGATGCCGTGAGGGTGACCATGGTGGCTGCATGGTGTGATCATATTTCCTTTGCTATCTGTCTTCCACACAACTGTGCTCAGCTGTCTATCCCTACCACGTCCACAGTTCTTCCTAAATCTTTTTTTTTATTCTTCTTTTCTTGAGAGCCATTGGTTAAGTTTTGGATTCCAGACACCTGAGCTCTGTTGTGTGTTATCCAAAGGAATATCTTTGGGGTTGCTATTACCAGACTTTGCTATATAGGAAACAGTCAAAAGGAAAAGGAAATAGATAACTTTAGTACAAATAGAAGGTTGTAGGGGATTTAAGTCTGACTGTCACGCAAGAGAGAACCCGACAGGAGCTTACATTTTGGGCTAATAGGTGCTGCATTGGTTATATGTCTTCTGTGTGCTGCATTGGATGGCACTTAGTGGCACAGGGCCAGCAGCCAGAAGATCACATCTTGTTGACCAAGTATAAGTTTGGTGAGTATTTGAAAGGAGATTTTCAGAAGAATATCCAAGGTGTGTGCGTGATTCTTTCTTGATCTCATTGTGGAACAAATGCCAGAGAACAGTGCTGATGCCTGTTGCCACACACACATGCACCAACAGGATGTCATAAATGTGGTTGTAATCTCCACTTTCAAGTTAGCCATCACATTTCTATTTCTATTCCATATCATGGATCAAATGGCATTATATGTTTTCAGACATTCTGTGGTGGGGTTTTTTGTTCTTTCAGTGGAGAATTAATGATGTAATGAGCCAACATCATTCAGTGTATAGCTATTGAGTCACCCTGTATGGCTGCAGATTGAAAAGTGCAATATGCACATGTTACTCAGGTTATTTTAACTTCTCTCCTACAGTTCCGATTTGGACTCCATCTCTGAAATCCCAGCCTCTGCTGGCTACCCTCATGCCCAACCTTCCACCTCTGCCAGTGTCGGTGTATCTGTCTCCAATGCTGGCCATGCTTCTAATGCTGCGTCTAGTGGTCCCCTCCATCATGGCCTTCCAAGCACCCAAGTACCCATCCGGCACAGTCTCCACCATGGCCCCCCTGGCAGCCAAGTTCCAATCCGGCATGGCCCCCCATTGCCCAGTCCATGTGGACCCAGCTACAGTACTCACCTCAACTGCAATAACAACAATGGCATGGTGATGCCCAAGGGGTACCTCAGCAGCCACTGCCTGCCCAACATTGCCCCTCCAATCAAATCAGAGCTGAAGGCCTCCTACGCACCTGGGTAAGTGATGCTGAGTAAAGGAGGAGGAGGTGGTGATGGGGTGGTGGGAGGGTGCAGTTCTAGGGCCTGAGAGTGGTAAGTTGTATCTGAACGATTCTGCTAATTCTCTTATGACACTATGTCCACGGCAGTCTAAATTGAAAAACAATGGTGTGTTGTAAGAAGGAAACCTTCGTCCATAGGAACTGGGTTTCTGGAGGAGAGCTGGCAAAACCTCCTAGGCTCATGGAATGATCTACTAAAAGAGCCAGGACTTGAGTGACTTTGGGAGGTGGGGAATGAGCTGAAATGTTGGCACATGAATGGTAAAAATTAGAAGGCTAAAACCACATTTTAGATTTTGAAACACCAACAGATAATTTATATAGAGTTAAGTACAGTAGTATTCAGATTATTGTTGGTTATGGTTTTCACTGATGGAACTTAACTGGACACTTCATGGATATTTACAATGGTTACAAAGAAGGCCAGTTAGTTGTCTGTGCAGCCTGCAGGTGAAAATAGGAAGGCTTAGAAGTTGCAGGACGTGGATTTTAGGCATTTTAAGGGGAAATGAACAGACTGCAGTATTGAATGTACCCTTGCTATCTTTCCAGGGAAAAAGTATGTGCCTGTCAGGAAACTATTCCAAAGGGATGTCTGACCAAAACTCTATTTTATGGCACCAAAACAAGTGGTCCCGGGGAGTGCCCTAGATATCGTTTTTATTAGGCTTGAAGAGCATGGAGTCTAACCCAAATTTCTACTTCCTTACAATTGACACTGGGTATAGCCTTTCAGAGGAAAAATGATAAATATCAGTTAGGTGAATTTAGGGAGATGATGTGTTTCCCCTGTTCTGCCAAGGTGAATCATGACTGAATGGGAGAAGGACATTCATTGGATCAAGGAGAATGGAATGGTGGCAGGAGCTCATTGCTATGGGAGTTTGTGAAAGTGATGCTTTTGTGGAAGGGACTTACTGGGGCAAACAGGAAATAGATAATGGAGGAGGAGGAACTGAACTTTGGTTGACAGAAATCTGGATTTCTTGCTAAAGCTGTCTTACATGTACATACCCAGCTGTCTTACATGTGCATAGCCAGTTATGTCCTGGCTCACTGTGGCCTGTGAGCTTCTCAGACGTTCCGTTAATAACACCGTACTCATGAACCTTTTGACTCGCTGAGGAGGAAGGGCCAGTTACAGACTATTGACAGCCACTGCAGTTGTTATGAGGGAAGCAGAAGATCAGTTCGGCTGGTGGGGGTGGGAACTTTGCATGATTATTAAGGACTAGATGGACTGTAAATGGAAAGCAGGGGGCTAGGGGAAGGTAAGTCAGCCTGAACTTCACAGGCAGATTTAAAGTACATGTCCATTTTTTTTGGTGTATGTCCTATAGGTATGAATGTCAATCCTAGAGTTGGGAGAGAGGGTTTTATGGATTTGATATTTATGTACTTGTACAGCACTTTGGGGATGAATGAAAAATCGATTTAGAGGTCCTCATTTCACAGGCAGGTCTTGTTTTCTCACCAGTTGGAGTTACTCTTGCTGCTGTATTTGGGACCAAAGAATGTGCTGAGTGCATCAAATATCTAATGTTAAGATATGTCTGAATAACTAGCACTCTGTGCCTTCAGCCCAGAGGCTGGTTCTTCATAAGCTAGCAGAATGTGGAGGATCACAGAGGATGATCTGATGCTGTGATGCCATCAACGAAGCAAATTATTGGTCTCCATGCAGCCTTCCACTTCTGAATGGTTCTAATACACTTGCAAACACCGTCATTCTAATAAGGATGTGGGGTTTTTTGGTTTTGTTTTTTGTTTTTTGCTGTATACTACCTGTGGGGAGATGCAGGAATAGAAGCAGAGATTTTGTTATCCACTTGAGGCACAGGTTAATGTAGAATTAAATCTTTACTCTGGAATCCCAGTTAAGATCCCTAAAGCTTGTCTGAACATTAGCTAAAGGTATTACATGCTGAGAACCTTGGGGAAGCATCTAGTTTGTTTGTTCATTTGTTTCAAAGCCTTAGACCAACAGGATCAAATAATAATGTGCTGCTTTGTTTTTCAGCCTAGCAATTGAAAATGTATTTTCACAGTCTGCTAGGAATGGCACCTCTGATGTTCCTTTTCTTGAATTCTTTGTGCACACTTCTGCAGAAATGCTTTCCTTACTGGTCTCAGAGGAAGAATTCATGAACATTGTACCGTAACACTTTTTCAATTTCTAGAAATAGAAATTGGGGGAAAATGAAGGATTAACATATAAAACAAGTAAATATAAATATGCACATTTTCCGTGTAATATTTACATTTATATGTTTTTATATCTATCCTTTACCCTTTTTTTAAAAAAAAGATAAAAATAAAAGCTACCCTGTCCTTATAAATACTATCCAGCACTGCCAGCCTACAATAGAATCCCATCCAGAAGTTAGTACAGTGGTACCTCGGGTTACATACGCTTCAGGTTACATACGCTTCAGGTTACAGACTCCGCTAACCCAGAAATAGTGCTTCAGGTTAAGAACTTTGCTTCAGGATGAGAACAGAAATTGTGCTCTGGTGGTGCGGCGGCAGCGGGAGGCCCCATTAGCTAAAGTGATGCTTCAGGTTAAGAACAGTTTCAGGTTAAGAACGGACCTCCAGAACGAATTAAGTATTTAACCCGAGGTACCACTGTACTCCTTGATTCATCTCCCTCCTTTTACCACAGCAATTGGGGTCCCTTTGTTCTGAATGTTACTTGGAAAAAGTTTCCTTTTTTCTTTCCCATGCAAGATCCTTTTTCTTCTGCCAAGCTTTCTGATCAGTTCTCTGGATCAAAGATTGCAAAACAAGCAGTGCTCCTCTGTGGGATGCACCCTGCCAGGTGGGCTCACTCCGTGGATTGGCTCGGCCTGGCTGTGCTGTGAAGGATATATGCAAACACTTCTGTAAATATTTGGCTAGGAAACTGAAAAGGTACAGGGCAGGAAAATCTAATGGACAGACAAGAAGAGAAAGTTATTCAAAGGAAGTCTACTGGGGCCTTGAAAAGAGCAAATAAATTTGTCAAGTTTGCCCTCCAGAAGGTGCACATCTCACTTACAGCTGGATCACAACAAGAAGAATTTCAAATGAGGCTGTGCCATAGATAATCCACTGACCTAAAATTAAGGTCAAGGCTAGCTAACTGGCCAGAACACAAGTGTGAGGGTCAGGAGAAAGAGGTGAGAGTCACAGAAGATGTTGTTGTTGTTTAGTCGTTTAGTCGTGTCCGACTCTTCGTGACCCCATGGACCAGAGCACGCCAGGCACTCCTGTCTTGCACTGCCTCCTGCAGTTTGGTCAAACGTCACAGAAGATACCTGTGTCTTAATGCAGAGGTGGGGAACCCGAGGGCCACATTCCCCTGTGGACAGCATTCCTGGGGCCTCATACCAGTGGTGAGCAGGGCCAGGTGCAAAAGCTGTCACAGCAACGGATGTGAATCTTACCCTTGTATAGTAAGTTACATTCCAACCATGCAAAGGCAGAGGTTTACACATCATCCTTCATCCTCTTTCCAGGTAAACAAGAGACACTGTCACAGTTCAAGGGCACATTCCAGCCCAGCAAAGCAACCAAGGAGCACCTGGCCTGTGAAGGGTGTGTTGTGTGACCTGGGAAGACTCCTGAGGGCTCAGTTCAGAAGCCTGGACATTTAGCCCCCTGAGCCTGAGGTTCCATAGCTTTGCTGTAAGGAACAGAGGCATGAGGAGCTTCGTGACATAACGTGCTATTTTGAGAACCAAAGAAGGGGTGTGCTGTATGCTTCCTCTGACTTCCATAGCCCTGCTAGTCATGGCTACTAATTATTGAGGAGAGGCAACCATTCTGCTCATTGTGTGCAGTTGGTGCTTGGAGGAAGATAGGCAGGACTTTGGGAAAGTTACCAGCGTGTTTGTTGCCATCTTTTTTTGCTGAGAAGATCCTCTTCATCTCCAGTTTGTTGTTGGGGTTCTCATCAGAAATAGCACAGGCTGGTGTCATGGGGGATGGCTGGCGATGGAGCACAGAGCCATCTCTCTCCTCTTTGTTTCTAAACCCCTTGTGGAATACATTTGTGCCTAAGCCCACCTCTCATTTGGATACACAGCAGTTTGCCTGTGAAGTGTTCCACTTTCTGAACTATTTCTTTTTGCCAGGTTTTCCAATTATTTTTCTTTCCTTGATCATTCAATCCTGTACACTCTCTTCTCATTTTTAATCCAACAGCATGGCCATCTAATTCCCCATTTCTTCAGCAACCCTTGTCTCTCTTTGCTGGTGCATCTGCTTCCTATTCCTTTCCTGGACTTCAACTCCTGCTATCCCTGGCCATTGGTCATGCTGCCTGGGGTTGATGGAATTCCAACAACATCTGGCAAGCACCACGTTCTTCTCTCAGTCCACAGTCTGTAAAAAATGTGTAACTATAATTTTCCTAGCTCAAATGTTGAGGCTTGACCTCTCAGAATATTACACATATCCATACTCACCCACTTATTTTAACAGCCTTGCTGAAAGTCTGATATTTTTTACTTCTATTCCCCTTTCCTAGGTGTGTACACTTGGAGCCATAGTACTCCTCCATTTCTTTTCCATCTTCATCCAGCCTGTTGCTAATTCTTTTTTCTGAAACTGCCAAGAACAGTTCTTCTGTTTCTAGTGCTTTAAAAAAAAATGCTTATCCATGCCCTGGTTCTCTCTTCTCTTGACAATCAGAAGTTTCTCTTTGTTAAGATTTTGTTCCTCTCTAGTCAACCTCTCTTGTTTCCTGCTTGGCAGGGGGTTGGACTCGATGGCCCTTGTGGTCTCTTCCAACTCTATGATTCTATGATTCTAACTCAGAATAGCTTTTTAAAAGAATGATATACTTCTTTCCAGATAGATAGATAGATAGATAGATAGATATCTGTCATCACTTCACCCTTATTTTTTAAAGCCGACCACTATGTATCTAGCAGTATAGGGCTTGGAACTAGATTTCCTGTCTCATCCTCTTCTGTTATTTTTTGACACACTTGCTGCATCACGCCAGCAGCAATAGGCCATCTGAGGTCTCCATACATTTCCTGGCTGCTTTCTTTCACTTTTTCAAAAAGCAAGCAGGGAAATGTATAACTGAAAGCAACTCTTGGCTAACAGAGTAATGCATTCTCCATGGTCTATTTATCCCTTGCCCTCTTTACTCATGTTGCCAACAAAGCATGTGCTTTATGTGGACTGCAGTGATACTAACACTTCTTTAAGAGAAACAAACTAGCTTAATAGCTGAGGCTACCAACTGACAATTTAGACGTTGCTACTTGTGCGAGTTTAATAATCTGAGTAGTATTGGAAAGGTCTGTCATGAGCTAGTCTTCACAGAAGTAGTCCGATTAATAGCACAGGAGAGAATGTCAGTGTTGTCCTGAAGTGACTTTCCATTAACTCACTTGGTTTCATTAGACTTCAACATCCATTCCCTCCCTTCCCCATTTCAGTCTCATCTTGCTGGCTTTTGTGTTTACTTGACCTTGTCAGTCAGCACAATTGCAGTCTCCATCAGCTACTGGTAGGTGTGTTTGGAGACTGAATCCCAGTTTATGAACCAGTAGGGAAGTTTTCAAGGCTCTCTTCTTGTAGTTGCAGGTGCTTGGGATGAAATTTATTTGAAAGGGAAAGAAGTGTACTGTAGCTCTTAATTTTGAAGGGCATGGAGTTGGGGGCTGAAGAGTGGACGCTAGTTGTTGTTGACTCACTCTCATTTTGAATCCTCTGTTGGAAACATACCAAAGAAAAACCCAGTTTGAGCTAAGTACCTAAAGACCCCTGAGATTTGTTACTTGTTTGTTATTCAGCAAAGCACTGTGCATATTAATGGCACTCTGTAAGTCGTCTTCTTCTTTGGTGATCAGTCGTAGCCAAGTAAGATTGTCTTCCATAAACACGGTTTTAACAATGTGTCTGTAAGTGACTGTGGAGGCCAGTTCTGGATCCACACGTCCTTCCACAGTGGGGACATTGGTTTCCGGGTGGAAATTGATCACGGTGTGGATTTGCCAAGGGTGCCTTCCTCTTAGCATGTTTCTCCCTTGCGTCCTGAGTTTGAGTGTCTTCAAAGCCCATGACACCTTTGGTAAAGGCTGTTCTCCAATTGGAGCGCTCGCAGGCAAGTGTTTCCCAATTGTTGGTGTTTATACTACATGCTACACAGGAAGTTAACAAAATGGGACTCATCTAATGTAAAAGACTGAAAAGGAGAACTAATTTCAATATCTTGAGGATTATTGCACTTCTTAATCAATTTCCAATGGATTAAGTATAGTTTATTCATTGTTGTCCCATTTCTTGTAGAAAAGTCCCTGGGGAATGCCTGTTTTTGCTGAAATGTGTCAGACATTAATAAAAAGTGCCTTATTCTCTGACAGAAAGCTAACCAGCAACAAAAACTCTAAACTCAGAATTCTTTCTTGTCGTTAAATAGAATGTTTTGGTTTACTTTGCAGTGGCTGTGGCCAGACCCTTTTCTTTTGCCTGCTTCGGGCTAGCTTTGTCAATTTCAGTCCAGGGGCTCCACATGTAGCCTCAGGTATACTTGATGATGGGATAATCTGGCCCTTAGACTCATGGCTTTTTCTTCGGATGGGTCAGTTTTTGTAACAGAGCCAGATTCCCCAAAAGCCTCCTCTGTATCTGTTAATGATCTTTTTCTGGGGAACAGATAGATTTCTGTTTTGGCTTCTTTTAGCTGAGCAAAAGCTGCTGAGCGAAGAGAGGAGTCTTATTAGGAGATCAACAAAATGGCCATGAAGTTAGATGCCTATGAATAAAATCAAAGGGCTCACTGTGAGAATAGCATAGGCTGGGTGTGAAATAATACTAGTTTAAACAGTCGCAAACTCTTTAATAGGGAGGTGCTGTAGTGAGTAGTTAAGGGGGCTAGACATGGTGGGCTTCCTGGCATTTTGGGGAGTGGCCAGTGGTTGGGTCTTTCGCTGGAGGGAGAATTTGTGCAGGAAGACCTGTCTGTAGGAGGTCACACTGACTGACTTCAGTCTCAGGAGGATTTGTATTGGCGAACAATTCCAGAAAAATGCTTGTCAAGTCCATTGTTAATCTCTACCAGCTGAGGGTGCTGCAGGCAGTGGGGTTATCCATGGAATTGTTGCTTCTCCCCAAGGTTTGAAGGATATTTTGCATTCTTTCACCTTATCAATTTCTCAAGACGCTTGTTTGACCTTTCCCTCTATTTTTTCCTCCATTGCTCTTCAGCACTTTACCCGACTCTCCCCCGGACTCTGGATCAGAGGCATACTCCCCCCAGCAGGTGAATGGTAAGTGCTCAGATTCAAGCCCAAACACACCGGCGTCCCCCCCTTCTTTGGTTGGCAAAAGTGGTTGGCTCTGAAATCTTTATCGGACAGGGGAAAAACAGACTGCTGCAATACGTGAAGAGATTATCAGTTAGTAAATATTCCTAGACTTACGCCTATTGTTTTCCTGCTACCCTTTGGAAAGAGTGGGGGAGGAGGGGAGGAGCAGGAGCACAAAGAGGTGTGTGGGGAGAGGAAGATGTAAACCTACCTTTTGAAAGAGGAAAATGGGGAAACTGTTGACTTCTGCCTAGTGAAGAAGTGAAAATGGAGTGTTTGAGCCTTGTTTTGTGGATGGCGGTGCTGTCAGATGTTGACTTCTGGAGAATTGTGTAAAAACAAGCCTATTCCAGTAATGAAGACCAAAGCAAGGAAATTGCCATGAGCTTGCTATTAGACGGTAAGTACGCTCTGAGCCTCCTGCCACCTTTTTCCTAGTTCCGATTGGTACAGGGAGACTCTCCTCTGTTTCCTGTGTCAGGCAGAGAAATCTTAGATACACGATGGAGGCTGGGTCTGTGTTGTCCCCCACCCCCCACCCCCCACTTGTTAAGCAAACTCAGTCTTTCTCTGCCCTTCTCCAAGCTTTATAAAAGTTAAGAGAGGGAAGTGGGAGGGTAGAATCTTTCTCCACTACCTACATTTGCCATCCCATAATGAGATTCCTCTCAGGAGATTTAGATTCATACGCCGGAGAATTAGCAGCAGAGGGAGAAGAATTGGGTGGAGTATACGTTGGTGTGTTGACGGGAATTTTCTGATGTTTCCCCACTGGCCCCTTCTTTTAAAACCTCAGCCCTGTTCATAGTGGAAGCAGCTACTTCTCCTTTCTCCATGGAAGAGGTCAAGAGTTCTGTTTATCTCACTACAAAAATCCCTGGAATTCCTCCTGGCCCTTCTTTAAATATAGCGAAGAGGCCAGATTACTTGCCACAGAGTGAACTGCTTTCCCTCACCACCAAGGCAGCAGAAGAGGGAGTCTGAACGGTTTCATCCTGCTCTCATTATCCTGGAGAGGGGAATAGGTAGAACCTCAGGCGTTGTAGGGGGCAGGATCTGACTGAGTCCTGGTGCATATGCAGAGTGCCAGTATATATATATTCTTGCCTCTGTGGTCTCATGGTTTTCAAAAAATCCTCCATTGTTTCAAGGTGTATTTGGAAGCCAAGTCAGCCTTTTACAAGTGGAAGATAAGATATGGCTTTCAAGAACATATTTTTCCACAACTTGCTTGCATATTCATTCTGCCATAACAGTTGCCCCAGCCAGTTTTTAACCTGTGAATGTCAAACATTTGATACTGGCTTCTGTAGTCTCACCAAAGCAAAATGTAAAGCCTGACATTTTTCAAAAATGAAAATTATAATAGTTTGTAGTCTAGTTCATTGACCAATGGTGGCCGTCAACACAACTTGTAGTACTGAGTTCTATGAGATAATTTTGTCTTTGTGTGAAGTTCCATTCCATTTTACTATAACTTTTAGAGGTTCAAGAGCAGTTTTATCCTGCCTTTGGCTGAGATACAAAGGAGAGCTAATTTAAAAAGCTACCCCTATACCCTGACAAACCAGAGCCCTACATTCTTAACTTTAAATCAGGCTTCAAAGTTAAGTAAACTTCTGTTTTGTTGTACTAAGGAGGGATGTGAACTTGAGTCAAGGGCTTTCGTGAATGTCCTACAGCCTGTTCCTAGATATGTAAAATCTTTGCATGTACTGTAGGCTTCCATGCCACCCTTTCTGCATGAAATCAATAAAAGCCCAGCAAGGAGAGTTTGCTGTGGTCTTGTCTTTAACCCGCCCCCCCCCCCACCACATGTGATGTGATTTGTGTGTATTATTAAAAACAGTAATTTCCCCCAAAGTCACTGAAATGTCTTCTGCACAAGAAGGTTTTGAAATGAAACAGGTATTTCATAACTCATTTTGGAAACATGTTTATATTTCAAACATATAAAAGCTGGGAGACAGGCCATAAATAAGCCTCCATTCCATATGAGTCCTGTAATTCTGTCTTTGTTTGGTGGTGTACTTTTCACCAGCATTCTTTGTGTCTTTCCAGTGGTAGTTCACGATGAGGCCTTCACTAGACAAATCTGAATCTTGGGTGCCTACAGAGATACCTACCTACAGGAGGTAGTGGGGTGATTCGATCTCTGCTCTGTAGGCCCCCTTCACTTCTCCAGTGACACATGTAGCTATCTCTGAATCCAGCACCAATCCAGAAAGGGTTTCAGTAGTGGCTTTAAAAAATAATAATTCAGGGGGTGGCTTCTTTTATCCGATAATTTGCTGCCTTTAAAAAAAAAATTTAAAAAATTATTATTGTTTTTTAAAAAAAGTAATCATTGCTCTGGTGTGTGGGCAGTGACTTTGTGATTGACTCCTGAGCCAGCCAGCCAGCACTCTGTGCAGATGGACTCAACTATAAATGGGGAGAACTGGTTGCTCCTGGCCTCAGTTCTCTGAGGAAAGTTGCATTCCTTACCTAAAAGGGGTAGGTGGAGATCCATGGTGGGCTCACCCCTCAAAATAGGTCTATATTTGTACTCAAAGTTGGTGAGAGAACCTGGCTGACTGCTGGGCACACTGAACAGCAACACCAAGCTTTTCAGAACGTATATATTCTCAACTCATTTCTAACAACCTTTGGTGATGATATTTCTGTATGAATAAGTGATGAAATGAAACAGAAAAGCTGTTGGTAGATAATGGTGGAAAGGTTTTGTCCTTGTGTGGCTTTGAGCAACGGTTGTTGTTAAATTAAGCCAGATTTAGTCACGTAACTCAACAATTCTGACTCTACTGCCCCATTAATGCTTTTAACTGCATGGATATATAACCTCTTTATTTTTAACTCCATGGACTGGTGTAATCTGAGGTCAAGTTATTGCTCCTTTCAAGACCATAGAGCATATATTTCTTCAATGTGTTGATGCCCTTTGACATTCCCATGGAGCGAGGGTGCCATGCTATCTTGCTGTGGGGGAGAAAACTGCCTTCTGATAAGGGAAAGCCTGACTTCGCCCTGTGGAGAGACAAAACAGGAGAGAAACCTTCTAGTACTCCCAGCAAGGAGGGTCCCTGAATCAGGACTGATTTGGGAGCCATTCTGCTTTGAATGTGTGCCTGCTGAGGGTGGAAACTGACGTAACTCTAAGGGGGATGTTCTGCCAGGGCAAGGATTTTTGCTTGGGCAAGGGAACAGTCTCTCCCTTTCTCCCCTTTGTACGTCCCTAAATCTGTTCTAGGACCAGGTTTGGGAAGGCTGCAGGGTACGTAGAGCAGGGTGGGGAAATGTCCCCTTGCACAAGCAGAAATCCTTGCGCTGACAGGACGTGCTAGGAGAACAGCACCCTGAGACTTTTAAGAACTTTGCCAGCTAGTTATATAAGAATCTCTTTGTCCTACCTCCACATAATAACAGTGGTACTATGAGAAGCCTGAAGAACAGGCAAACTTCTGAGTATGTAAAGGAAAAAGCATTTGAAGGCTCACCTTTAACGTGGCGAATGTCCCAACAAGATTAGTGTTCCTGATGTGAGCCTGGAAATATATATCATGAAATACAGAGAACATACAGAGCATCCGCTTCCCTTCACCTCTCATTTATAATATACCAGACTAGTCACATAACAGCTTTTTGTGTGTGTTTGGCGCTCAGTATCATAAAATTTCTTGAATGAATTTACCTGCTTGCTGAAAAAGAGCCTTTACGCATGGAGATTCAGATTTTTATCATTTGGATTTTTAGGAGGGCAGGAAGTCATTCTCCTGTATTTGCTGGATTACTCATTTGTTTCTGTTTGCGGTGCTGCCCTTTGGTTATACATTTAGCAATTAATTCTTTTTTTAAAAAAAATATGATCTTAGTAATTTTAAATGAGTTGAAATTTCAAGATACGCATTTAAAGTGTCAAAGGTTTGCCCGTCGTTCCAGCTCACTGAAAGAGAGCTTATTACTCACTATACAATGAAATAGAAGTAATGCTGCCTACATGTTTTACCATGTATCTCCCAAGTAAAGTGGCTCGAGATGTACTATTGTGTCAGTGAGTGCTGAAAATGTAAGGAAATGGGCTGGAATATCTCCCTAAGGCCATCCATGTCTGCGGCCTTATACTGTATTCATTCAGAACACACAGCTGGAATGGCTGCCCAAGGCTAGAGGAATGTTCAATGAGACTGGGGTGTTTTTCTGTAGCATAATCTGGCTATACGTGTGCCACAAATTAATCTACTGACTTTCTGTCTTTTTAGATCCTCACCTCCTTCGAACCATGACTCCTGAGAATATGTGTCATATAACTCCCCCTTCCCGCCTGGAGCACCCACCCCCTCCTCCACCGCCACCGCCACCCCCTCCACCATCCCACCTCCAAGGGCCGCCTCCACCACCACCACCACCGCCTCACCCACACCAGCAGCCGCACAGCCATCACTATCCCAGCATGCAGCGGGACATGTACATGAAGGCTGAGTCTCTGATGCCCCAGTTCACTATTGGACAAGGCATGTCACCTGGAGATCTCCACCATGCCCAGCAGTCACAGATGCTTCACCAGCTACTGCAGCAGCATGGAGCAGAGTAAGTCCTCGGGGAAACGATGGATGAGATAGGGAGGGAGTAGAAGCATTACTTGAGCCCCTGAGACTTGTTATGATCCCAGTAGACATTTGTGGTTCGAGTGTTGGACATGGGAGACCAAGGTTCAAATGCACGCTCAGCCGTAGAGTTCACTGGGTGGCCTGGGTTAGTCACTCTCTCCTATCCTACCCTGGATCACAGGGTTGTTGTGAAAATAAAATCGGGATGGGGAGAACCAAGTACAAAATCTTGAGCTCCTTTTCAGCAACAGCGTGATATAAATGTAATAAATATAGCTAAAGTAATTGAGAAATGTGCAGAGTTTGCTATTGAATTACATGTATAGCAAGAGGCCCAATAATAGTCACAGGGACTAATATGGTAGGTCAGGGGCCTATGATGATATGCTGTTGAGGTGCAGTTTGAAAAGAGTGAGCAGCAAAATGAGAATTGAGCCAAGTTCTCTTGGCGTTCTGAAAAAATACAAAAGGCAAAGCTATACCACAAGCAGAGCTTTGCCCTTTCTTCCACTGACGATTCATTCAAATTGTTGTTCGTTAAGATTGCTGAGACTTCTGTTGGAAATCTCATGTGCCCCTTACAGGACTGTTTATCAGGGGACGATTGTGTGTGTGTGTGTGTGTGTGGCAACAATTTTTTAATTTGTTTTTAAACAAATACAAGAACCATTAAACACTTATCCAGCAGTACAACTAATGGTGTTTGTTTTATCCATTGACGCTAGACATAAAATTACACATTCAACATTTAAGCATATCATTAATATCATTACTGGGGGTAATGGAGAGCATAATCCCAGCACTAATGCATCTAGATCCACGGGGGTGTGATTTCAGATTTAATAGCTGGAGGCAAAGTCCCTGACAAGGTTTGAAAATATATTCAGGATTGCACTGCTTTTGTAAAAAGTGATTTTAAAGATTGTTTTTGTTTCGATAATGCATAACAACTATTGCAATGGTAGTAACACACACACACACACACCCTTTTAAATTAAAGAGATTAGTGCCTTCAGCATGCATACCAAGTACATAAGCTCTTTTAATTATTTATCACATTTGTCAATTGTGGCTGACCTAGAAAAAACACACAAATGCATGTAACACTCCTCGAATGGCTCACCTTACTTCAAGAGCAGGTTTGAGGAGGAGGAGTTTGGTAGAGAGAGGGACTGAGGGATTACTTAGCCCTTCCCACATACTGCTTCTACAATCTGAACGTGCATTTGTAACTAACTGGGGGATGAGGGAAACATGGTTGTGTGTGTGGGGCCAGTGGGGTGGGGTGGGGTGGGGAAGCTGTTTTTTCTGAAAACGGGGCATACATAAAACTGTTGGTGGGGCTTAAATCATTAAAATGCTTCTCCGTGCATAACAAATACCTGCACACTGAAAGCTAGCATATGGGAGAGACATGTTTGCCTTCAGTAGTCATTATCCAGTTCAGACCTAAGATCCACCTTTATCCAAAATGTGCATTATGAGATCCATTTATTGATTTTTACCGTAGATGTGTACAAACATTGCCAGGGGTTGGACTAGATGACTATAGCATTCTTTGATTCTGTGAATGGTAATGTGTTGTTGGTGAGACGCGCCTAGGTCAGTCTGCAACCCAGTTGTGAGTTCCACTCACCAGGAATAACTCACAGTATTCTAGTTTTCTATGTGCAGGGATTAAAACAACAACAACAACATTTGTATGGAGGAGGGTTCAGTCACATGTGTCCATAGCTTCATTCTCAAGTCTGGCACAACCTAGACACAGATACACCCCCTCAGTCACCTAAGAAGAAACCTGCCAATTGTTTCTTTCCCTCTTGGGTCAGGTGAGGACAGAGGGAGGGAATGTACAGGTTTAGAATATGCCTCTATTTCAGCACCAGACAACAATTTTTGAGCGACTCTTTGTATACCTACAGAATTATGTGAGAGCTTGGCTGATGCTCACCTCCTGTACCCTGTGGAATCCTCCCCCCCCCCATATATACAGTAGTACCTCGGGTTACATACGCTTCAGGTTACATACGCTAAAGGTTACAGACTCTGCTATCCCAGAAATAGTACCTCGGGTTAAGAACTTTGCTTCAGGATGAGAACAGAAATCATGCTCTGGTGGCGCGGCGGCAGCAGGAGGCCCCATTAGCTAAAGTGGTGCTTCAGGTTAAGAACAGTTTCAGGTTAAGAACGGACCTTCGGAACGAGTTAAGTACTTAACCCGAGGTACCACTGTACAGTCATACCTCTTGTTACATTCGGTTCGGGTTACGTCTTTTCAGGTTGCGTCCTGAGGCGACCCAGAAGTACCAGAAAGGGTTACTTCTGGGTTTCGTCATTCGCACATGTGCAGACGTGCAAAATGACGTCAAACGCATGCGCAGAAGCGGTGAATTGCGACCTGCGCGTGCGCAGACGCGGGTTGCGTTCCTTTCAGGTTGCAAACAGGGTTCCGGAACGGATCCCGTTGACAGCGGAGGTACCACTGTATTTACATTTTTATGGGTTATGTGAAGTTGGAATGTTCTCACTGTCTCTTTTCTGTGTTTGGCCCCCACAGACTTCCAGTGCACCCTGCCAAGAAGAGGAAACACTCAGAGTCACCCCCAAATACTCTCAATGCCCAGATGCTTAATGGGATGATAAAGCAGGAGCCAGGGACAGGGTCTGTGCCTCTCAACCCTGACAGAGCCCAAACACCTCCTTGGCATCAGCAGGGGGCGCTCTCACCAGGTACAGTCTCCAGTAGTATTGTCATATGTTATCCGTGTTCCAAAAGGGGAAGAGTTCTATAGAGTGGGTGCATGGGAGGAGAAACTGAGGAATGGGGGCCATGAGGAAGAAATGAGGAAGGTGTGAGCCATGTGTCTCTAGGGAGAATGTGCTGTTTCATACCAAACAGAATGTGTGGAGGCAGTTCCCCAAAGTTGAAAAGAGCAGAGAACGAAAAACATTTTCCTTTCCTTGGTTACAAAAACCAAGATGGGATGTTTTGCATGGTGGGAAAGCCATGGGGACGTCGGACAAGAATGAATATTTCCCTTGTAGCAGGAGGGCTTATTTGCATGAGGTGTAAATACACAGTTTTGTAAATACACAATTTTACTATTGCTGCAGGCTTGATTCAGGACAATGACAGCTTGAATGGTTCCTACTTGGATCCCAATTACCAGTCTATAAAATGGCAGCCACATCAACAGAACAAGTGGGCGACTCTGTATGATGCCAACTACAAGGAGCTGTGAGTAGAGATGATGCCTGTGTACACTCCTCTGCATGCCGGCTCAGAGAAATGGAGCTGATTTACCTTCATATTTGCTCAAGAGTAGCACAAGGAGCTGGAGGCTGGTGTATATAGCATGCAAGAAAAGCCTCGCAACTTTGAACCTCTTTAAATTGCCACTTTAAACCATTTTAACAATAGTAAAATTTCAATATTGTTTACTAAGCACTTACAGTTATTAGGTGCTCTACAAAGTACATTTAAAAGACATTTTCTGTAGCCATTGCTGTACAATTGGAACAGAAAAACACAGAAAGGGAAAGAAAGAAATGAGGAAGATGTGACTAATAAAACTGCAGCAATCAGAAACAAGACAATCAGTTGTGGAAGGCTATCTTGAATGGGTGTATTATCAACTGATAAAAAAACAGAAAAGGCACACTAGCCTTTTTGCTCCTCCATCAACACTGTTCGCTTGTTCATTGATTTCTGAAATCTCAATGACACTTCTCTCAAATTATTGCATCGTTGACATTTCCTCAGGTGTCATCCTGGTTTTTGTAGAAATTGCTGGGTTTTAGTCATTTTTATACTTTCGGAAGTGTGGCACGAAGTGATAGCATTTGCGCCTCTCCATTACCTGGACACCTTTTGACAATTGCCTTTTTAAAAATGCTGTCCTATTGTCTGTTTAGAGCAGGGGTTGTCAACCTGGTCCCTACCGCCCACTAGTGGGCATTTCAGGATTCTAGGTGGGCGGTAGGGGGTTCTACAGCACAAGCTGAATCACTCCTACCATTGAGCACTGGTGGGCAGTAAGGAAATTCTTACCACCAAGAAAGATGCATTAGTGGGTGGTAGGTATAGAAAGGTTGACTACCCCTGGTTTAGAGGGAAAGGGTAAGAGTGGTTTCCCCAGGAGCAGGCACTCAAGTTTTAGGGAGAGGGGAGTTAGGTTTCATCAGCAAAGGTGACCCCTCTTAAGAAGGCAGTCCATGTTGATGCTTGTGCAGCAAAATAAAATAATATATCTTTTGGCTTCTGGAAACACCCCGAGTGAGAAGACTGCAAAATTCAAAGAACTCTAACTGTAGAAGCCAAAACAAAGGGATGGAAACAAACAATAGGTGAGGAAATGTAGGCTTGGGAAACTGACTGATAATGGAGAGAGCATATACCTTTTCCAAACAGATAAATGATAAGGTGAAAAGGAGTACACAGAGAAAGTAGCAAACAGGTTGGAGTGCACTGGCAAAGCAAAGGCAATCAGAAGTTTAAGGAAGGAACTAATAACCATGATGCGTGCATCAAAGATGAATATGAAAGAAGCATACAAAGTGGTGTGATATCTTTTCATTGGTCTAATATCTGTTGGGGTTTAGTCTAGTCTAGACTACTTAAAGATAAAGGCAGCATCTCTTAGCTAAAGCCATGTTATGCTGAATGATGATGGTCAGCAAGTGTATGCATGGCATTTTGTAGGCTAACATAAGCCAATTACCCAGGGGAGAGTCCTATGTGGCACAAGCAGGTGCCCGCTCCTGCAGTGGGGCTCCTCCTTCCACCCCACCCCCTTTGCAGTCCATCACACAGCCCCAAAATCTACACCAGAGGGCTGGAGATAAAATAAACTGGAAGTGGGCAGACAAAATAAGAACATAAAAATGTGGCCCATCTAGTCTGGCGCCCTGTTCTCACAGTGGCCAACCAGATGCTCATGGGAAGCCAACAGGACACCATTGGATGCCACCCATAAGCTCTTACCTTGAGGAGCTTACAGTCTGAATCTAGGTGAGAATTGTAATGGTGGAAAGTCAATAAAGAGAGAGGAGGAGACACTGGTAACCAGGAGTGGCCAATGCATGCAAATATAGTTGCCTATCTTCATCAGAACAGCTTCACCAATGTACATTTTAGATTACACATCCCAAAAAGTGGGCTTGGAATGATTTCTGGGAATGGTAGCAGGGCCCAGCTCTGTGGCCACAACAATAACTTTTTCCACCTATGTATAGCTTGGTTTGACTGGGAGGAGAGGTGGGATTCACAGAGGAAATGTGCTAGAGAGAGGGACAGAGATTGGAGGGGCAGGAACGTGGATAGAGTGAATGGTAAGAAAAGAGCAGCTAGAAGTGGCATTGAAAAAGGGTTTGGCAGGGACACGGGGAATGTAATCAAGCAAAGATTGTTAGACGTGGGAAGCATGAGAGATAGAGGAAACAAAAGTGACAGGGATGGAGGGACTTTAAACAAGGTTGTTTTTAATGGTTTTAAGATGCCTTGGGCACTGATTTTGAGCCCAAAGACAGTGCAGGATAGCTCAGTTGGGAGAGCACGAGACTCTCAATTTCAGGATCATGGGCAAAAGATTCCTGCATTGCAGGGGGTTGGGCTAGATGACCTTTGTGCTCTCCTCCAATTCTGTGATTGTTATATGGATAAGAGAGCCTTGAACGGCATGAATCGGAGAGCTCAGAGGCAGGATAACTGGCAAACTCTTGGTGACCAGCTAAGATGTGCCTGGGAAGCTATGGCAGCCACATAAGGTGAGAGCAAGAAGCAAATGAACGCAGCTTCCAGGGTGAAGGAGAGACAAACGTTCAAGGGGTGGGGGAGAGAAACAGCTGCAGATCCTCCCTGCATTCCACAAAGGTGATAGAGAACTGGCAAGCAGTCAGACAGATTCCGGGAATTGCCTACTCTCAAGAAGGCCCCGCCCCTGGGTTTCTATGCAGCCTGTATCTCCTATTTGGCCCCATTTTGGGGAGAGAGGGAAGGGCCTTTCTTGTCTGTGGTACCAAATAAAATGAGATGATTATCTGGCTTCATGAGAGCAATGTGGAGAGAAAGGGCCAGTGATTTACATTCAAGCCAGCTGTGGCGTTAGAGGGAGGCTGCCCTTGCATGGCCTAGGATGCCCACGCACAGCATCATTGCTGAGGGCTGCCTTTTCAAGGTCTCGCAGAAGGTAATTTATCTGCGTTCCTTCCCTGTGCATATATAAGGGGAGTAGGGGAAATATATATATATATTTATTGCTCCAAAGGAACATACAAAGAGGCCAAAGGCATGTCTCGCCCAGTATCCTTTCCCCCATTGTGGTCTACCAGGATAAGCGGTTAAGCAGGCTCTGAGATGAAGAAGCAGAACATGCTTCCTCTTGGAGGTAGTATACATTAGCTGTCTTGGAGCAGCCACTGATAGCCTTCTCTTTCGTGGATTTTTCTATTGCCTTTCTACAGCCTTCTAAATTGGAGACCATCACCACAACATGTGGAAGCAAATTCTGTAATTTTAACTCTGCACCAAGTAAGGAATCACTTTGGATTGTGTCCTGAATCTCATACTCCATTTGAGTTCCGGTATAATTTTGGCAGTGTGTGGAAGACAAGGTTGCACTGAAGGCCCACAGCCTACAAGCTACCCATGTGTGTTATTGTAATGCCTTTATATAAATGCATGGTGTAGCTGTACAGCATTTGGAATACTATGCAAAGTTCTGGTTGCCTCATCTCCAAAAAAGCGAGAAGAAGGTGCAGAAAAGGGAAATCCAGTTCGTTAAAGGATGGAGCCACTGCACTTAGAAATAATTTTTGAGGGGACAGGATAGAGGTTTATAAATTACGTGTGGTGTGGAGAAAGTAGAGACAGAAGTTTCTCTCCCCCCCCCCGCCCCATCACTATATTATTCATTGTTCTCACTTTGGCATGACTTTATTTTGCTGAAGGAATTCTCTCTCATTGCCTCCAGTCTAGCTGCTTCCTTGACAAGGCTCTTTAACCATGGCGGCATTCTTAGAGGAGGATAACTAAAAACGACTTGGCTTTCAACATAGCCATTTCCCACTAACCTTCCATGGGCTGTAGGCAGCACATGTTCAGCAACATCCCCTGTTCTCAGTGAGGTGAAAGCAATAGTTTTTATAATAATTAACTTGGGTAATCTCTCCCTCAATGAAAACCATGTTGTACTTTTACAAACTAGAGGCGCCAATCCTCCCTGTTGCAGCAGAAATAAATGCAGAATAAAACATTTTTTAAATAAAAAATATACCTATACTAATCCTTGAATTTCGCTGAGAAAGTAAGCGTTTGTGGCCCAAGTTTATCTAAATGGAGAAAAATAGGTTGTGAAGCACTCAGACCACATGATTTGCACACTCTACGACTAGGTGGCTTTTCCTCACCAATTCCCCCCTCCTTTTACAATTCAGATTTAATAATTTTAATGAAAGATACCATTTTAAATAATTGCTTAGACTTTTGAAGGGGGCGTCACGCATTTCATGCCACAGTGATTGTAATATTCAGGCACACTCTCCTCATTTGCAAGGTGGCTAGGGTGTGCTTTGGAAGAACAGGACATTTTTTTGAGATCCTGGCTTTAAAACAAAGTGGAATATAATATGTGAGATGCCTCTCTTATCTGTGGAAACCGTAGTGCTATCTGTTGCCATGGGCGTAGACATCTGCCTCGTAAAGAGGCCTCTGTGCATACTGTTACCCTCCTGTGACAGGAGCATGGCTCATTGCGTTTCTGGGGGTGGCTAACTTTCTGCCCTTATCTCCAGTTCTGAGTTGCTACTGTCCTCCCGCCCTTGCCTTTTCATTTTTACCTCATAACTCACACTCATTTCTTCATTATCTGTCCTTGAATTTCTCTGCATTTTGACCCAATACATGTTTTAAACATTTGTACACGTTTTGTAAAAAGAAAGATATGGGCTTTCGTTTGAACAGATTGCGGTCCTTGATCCGTGTTGGATTTGCTGAGCCATTTGTAAAGGGCTGGGTAGCGAAAGTGGTTTGATTGAATGGCGGAAGCTGCCAGTTTTGTTCTCTTCTCAAGTTTCAGTGGTGAATGGCTAGAGGCCCAGTACAATTTCAGTGGCAAACAGAAACCATGTCTATTCTAGCTGAAGAGCCTGAGGAGGAATGATGTAGCTTAGAACTGAAGAGGAATGACCGTGTGTCCACTTTTTTTGGGGGGGGGGAGTGGAAGGGGAAGAATTTGGCTTTTGGATAGGGCAGAATGGCAAGCACTGTAGGAAGGAGGGAATGGCACAATGAATCACCAAAAATGTGATGGAAAGGGGAGAGAGGGGGAGAGAAATTCCTCTCATACTTTCTGGCTAAGGTAGCTTACTCTGTGACCACCATCTGGTTTTCGTTCAGGGCACATCTCTGGCAGCTCAGGGTCCCCCCTGTTGCTATGAGGAAGAATTAAATGGCTCTTTATGGGGCCTGCCAGGTTCGCTCAACCCAAGGGTGCTGACAGCAAACAGAGTTTATCCAGTTGCTGCTGGCATGTCTGTGGAGGATTGTCGGCATGTCCATGGCCAGCTTTGGACCTCTGGAGGCCAAAGCAACTTACTGAAATGTTCTTCTTGCCATGGCCACACACAGAATCCTGCACTGGATTTTGAAATTCCTGGCCATCTTGGGTTCTTCTTGTCTATCCCACTTGTTACTGTGGTTGTTTTGAGCTTTGACTCTTTCAACAGTTGCTAGCCCTTCCTGTTTTCAACAGTCCCTCCTTTTTCCTGTCACGATCAAGCCCCTTGGTTCAAGTCTTCCCCTCTACAGCTTTCTGAAGCCTAAGGAGTTAAAGATACCAGCAAATACCATTTATCTGTTAAATAAGACTTCCCAACCCCAACAGACTACAACTCCCACTAGCCCTGGGCACCATGGCAACGCTGGCTGGCCCTGGTGGGAGTTGTAGTCCAAAGCATCCAGAGATTAAGAAAGACTCTGTTGAATTCTAGTGCTAACTGAGCCCTCAAAAACTCATTGAAAGTGTACACCTTAGTGGCTAAAAATATAAAGTTTCAGTTTTTATAGTAGGAAGTGCAGACCTTCAGGACCTCTGTCACTAACCAGCTTGATAGGGAGCCTCTTCTTACACTTGGGCCTGTAAAGAAGTAAGCCCAAATGAAATTAATGGGAGTTTTTTCTTTCTCAAATGAGAAAAATCAAATTTTAAGGGTGCATTTCCTCCAACAAGTACTTAAAATATACCGTAACTCGGTCATGCCGGCCTGCTGAATTCAACAGCATTTATTTGATTTTATTTTATTTGCACCTATTTGGTTGCAGTTTATGTTCATGTATGTCTGTGGGTCCGTGAGGCAGAGAGGCCTTCCCCACAGAACAAACCAGGCGTATTGGGAGCTGTGTGTATGCGTGCCTGTTGGCGAAGGCCACATATTTTCAGTGTTTCCATGACAACTAGTCCATTAAGGAGACATAGATTAAACCTCCCCAGCTGCTACATATGTTGCTTCCCCCCTCTTATTTGACACTCTGAGCTGCTGCCGCTTTGTATCCTGAGTACATACACTTCAGGCATTGGGGAGGAGATGGGGGGCGGGCGGAAAAAGAGTTTGGAAGGTGTAAGGAGCAACTTCAGGTAGCTCTGTTTTAAGACGTATGGCAGTCCAGAATGAACCTAGCCTTGTGCTGAAGCCAGGAAGATGCATCTCACGGGGAAATGTCTTCAGTGGCAATTTGGGTGGGTGGGTGGAATCTAGTTGAGGTGGGAGATTTCCAAGTCTCGGGATGATCATAAATTGCTTTACCAGAGCTAGCAAGCAATGCCAACCTAATCAGCTGTTAGTTGGCAGATCTGTAGGAAAACCAAACAAATCAAAGCAGAGCTGCTTGCTTCATACTGTTTACCTTTCCCCCACCCCCGGAGCATTGCCATTTCCCTTAGTTGAAGAAGGAACAATGCTAACTGACAGTGGTAATTTTAGGATGAGAAGAGAACTTTTTGCCTGTTTGTAGCTGTCAAATATCCTTTGACGTTTTCTCTGAAACTATTAAGCTAGCAAATCTGGGACTCACATGTTGGGATTAGCTTATGTTGTCACATCCTCACTTCAAACCTAGTTACAAATTCCCCTACCCCAACATACAACCTCAAATCCAGGGTGGTGTGATGGACAGAGTGGTGGACGGACCAGAGAGATCCAGATTTACACACACACCCATTTAGCCATGCAACTCTATAGGTGCTGTTGGGCCAGCCCACTATCTCTCAACCTATCCTACTTCATTGTATTGTTGTAGGGCAGGGCCAGGGAATCTCATGGGGCCCTCCAGCATCTCTGTTTGGCCTTCTGGATTCTACCCAGGTTGTCTCTGAAAATTGTCCCCTATAAGCTGTTATTTGCATTGGGAGAGGAGCCCAAACAGTTTAGGGTGCTTTGATAAACAACCCTGTAACCTAAACTTTTTCAGGATAGGGCTGGGTAGGATGGCTCATGCTTCAAGAATGCTTGCTGGTGATGCCTTATGTCCAAGCTGACAAATTGTGTTATGGGGGGGAAGAGATACATGGTTACCTTCCAAATGTTTATCGTTTCCAGGCAAATGTTATTTTTGCAGATGGCAGAAGAAGTAGCTTGTGCAATTTGTGTCTGTTGGAGTGAGAGTATCTGCAAGAAAATAACTTGATTGACATTGAATGTTCACGTCTTCTCCCTTTGGTGACAGACCGATGCCCACATACCGGGTGGATGCAGATAAAGGCTTCAACTTCTCTGTGGGTGATGATGCTTTTGTGTGCCAGAAGAAGAATCACTTCCAGGTCACCGTCTATATTGGTATGATTGGAGATCCTAAGTATGTCAAGACCCCCGAAGGCTTGAAGCCGCTTGAATGCTTCTATCTGAAACTGCATGGAGTAAAGGTAATTGTGAAGATGGGAATATGCAATGGTTAAAGAGGTGGAGCACAACCTCTGTTGATACCAGCAATTATGTGACTTATCATATCTATGAAAAACTTAGTGTATTTACTGCGCAGGTGGCTGTGTATGTGACTTGTCAGGCCGTGTGTTTGTGCAGTCTTAGCTCCAAGCCATCTTACAGCCTGAGTGGTTGCAGTGGGAGCTGACGCTTTCAAAACTGGAGGTTTGATAACATCAGTCTTTTGTAATCCTTCAGTGGTTCAAGAGTTCCTCAAGGCAGATAACCCCACACTCAATTAATTTTGAGTGTGCAAAATGTATTTATCCCAGGACACCTTACAATGCAATTAAAACAAAAACATGAAAATAGAATATACAATCACTAAATTCAATAAGCAGAAAATCTAATCAAATAACTACTAAAACAGCAGAGTTAAAACTTCATATTCAGTGTTTAAAATGTAGCATCCTTCCAATATGCCACTGGATCTGAATTTAAGCAAAGGAGCACTCCCTCTGCATGCAAGTAGAATAATAGTGACTCCATTACTAAATTTGTGTGGTTATTTTCATATTGGGATGCAGCAAATGACCCTTTTTACTTGCTCCTCTCCTACCTCTCCCAAGCTTAACAGCTGGAGAAGAGGGAATGCAGAGCAGTACACATACTGAGTGCCAGTCACCAGGATGTCAAATAATCTATCTGCAGTGTTTCAAAATAAAGAGGTGGCTGCTTGTGGGAATGCATGAGCCTGGAAACACATCATATTGTGCTCTCTAAAACGAGCCTGGATCTTTTCTTTTCAGTTGGAGGCCTTGAACCAGTCCATCAACATAGAGCAGTCGCAGTCTGACCGCAGCAAACGACCCTTCAACCCTGTCATGTGAGTACTGCTTCCATTTGTGGGCCCACCTCCAAACCCTCACGTCTAACACATGCACACACCTTTGTGTGAGCAGTCCAGAGAAGATTAGGCACTAAAAAGGGTAGCTTGGACATGGCGGCTCATGCTCATTAATCTGACTTCTGCTGGTGCATCTTCTTCCTACAGGCGGTGTTGCTTCTTGCACTACCTCTCCTTTTTGAGTGTGCTGACACCTGAATGCAAAAGGGACTGCATATTAAGCTTCCCACCCAGGAGCAGCACAGCAGTGCCTCATTGAAATGGGTGGGGATTTAAGTGCTTAGCTCTGTTCTTGTGCCACTGATTTCCCTGGGAGTTTAGGTGCGCTTAGTGCTCTCTTGTATTAAACACTTCGCCTGAATGCAGATTTCCTCCCCACCATGCATCCCTTGCATCCTCAATTTTACGCACTTTGGTTGGTCCCATCCAGGTAAAAGAATATGCTTTCTCTTTGACACATGCAGAATGTCATTTATTCTTTTTTTATTTTCCTTTTTTCCAGGGTCAATTTGCCTCCGGAGCAGGTTACAAAGGTCACTGTGGGACGGTTGCACTTCAGTGAGACAACAGCCAATAACATGAGGAAGAAGGGCAAGCCCAATCCCGATCAGAGGTAGGGGCTGTGTGCTACCTGTCTCCTCCCCCACAAAAGAATCTGTAATTAAAGTTAACTAACTAACTAACTAACTAACTAACTAACTAACTAACTAATAAATGTGTGTGCTGCCCTGCAATGTGAACATTCTTACATTAATAAAATAGCAGAAATAAAAAGTAAAAAACCTCCGCAGAATAAAAAATGGTGGGTAAAACTTGCTGCAAAATATTATCACCATTGAAAGTCCTTTATTTATATAGTTATATGTATAATTTCATAAAAATATCAAAGCCATTTACAACACCTATAATACTAAGGTTGCCATATTTCAAAAAGTGAAAATCCAGAAACGGCTGTGTCCGGGAAGTTCTGGACATATGGCAACCCTATATAATACACACAAAAATTAAAACAGATCACCAGCTGATTATGTTTTTCTTAATTGTACGTATAAGTCTTTCTAGATCCTGAAAGGTTATCTTTGCACTGTGCCTGCGTGGTTCAGATGCTGCAGATGCTGAACAAAAGAAGTGTATCTGTATAGGTCATCATTTCTTTTAGCTGCTAGGCCTCAAATTATTTCAGAGGTTTTTTTACAGAAGAAAGGCAATGAATGTAATATTGTTGTTGGAATGCAATACATCAGATTAAGTTTGTAATTAATTTATAATATGTTTATTTTTTACTGATTTTTTTTTAAAAAATTGTCATCATGTTGAATTGTGATTAGGAGTGCATTAAAGCCTGCATTTATCTTCAACCCACTTTGTTTTATTTTCAGGTACTTCATGCTGGTTGTGGCCTTGCAAGCTCATGCCCAGAGCCAGCACTACACTCTGGCTGCTCACATCTCGGAGCGCATCATTGTTAGAGTAAGTCCCTCTTTCCTCCCTTTCCCTTGCAGGACATTGTTCTCCTAACTCTGAGCACCTACAGCTCTTGACTTGACTTGATGGGGAATTCTTGACACTGGTACCAAACTGTCCCTGATTCCACAGCACCCCTTGCTGCTGCCCCTTGTCCATCTGCAGACCCCACTATCCAACTCCTCCCTGGCTTTCTGCATCCTCATTTTCTCCTTTGCACAAATAAGGCCTTTGCAAACACCAAGTAAGAGAGATCACTTGCTTTATGGTTCCCGATAAGGAGATATGGGCAGGATTGGAAGGTTTATTGCTGAAAATGGTGCCCAGGGGCCATGGAATGTAAGACAGCTCTTGCACCCTCTGCAATAGAAAGAGAAAGCCAAGGTTGCAAGTAGGAATGGTGCAACAAGATACCAGCCCTGCAGTCATATCATTGATTGTGCTGTTCTGCTGCCTGGATGCCACCATTAAGCTTGCTCAGCAGCATGCAGTCCTGCTCCAAGGCACAGGGCAAGTCATATGGCTCAGATGTTAAACCAACTCACAATATTGCACTTGTGCGGACACATGCTTAAAGGTTCATGGGAAGGGGATTTGGGGAGCACATGAGGGTGACTTATAGGAAAGCCACATCTAATTACACCTAGGTGGGCACAAATGTGTAAGGAACTCTTCCCCATGTCTCCACCAGACATTGCTTTGGGCCCCAATGCGTCAGTTCTGAAACTGATGCTCTCAAATGGGTTCAGCTAGTTGGATGCCTGAGTAAGCATCTTAAATAGACTGGCTTCTTGGACTTTAGGAAGCATGATCTTGGGGGAAGGGCATTTGAAGAGGTCAAGGGTGGCTCCTGTGCTTCCAGAGAGCCTTTTGCAAACAAGGAGGACACTAGGCTGTGACTTTGTGGTTGGCTGTCTCCGCCCTGCTGCCTTTTTAAGTGCTGTGTCCATTTCCTCTAGCAAAGGGCCGGTTCGGGGTTAAAACACAAACAGAGGGCGGACGGGGACCCCGGAGTCTGCAGACAAGTAAGTAGCATGCTGAACTATGCAGTCTCCGGGGTGGAGATGGGGGGCTCTTTTGTAGAATGGGATGAGAGATGCTTCTGCCCTGAGCAGAGCTTGCCCCAGTCTTGTCAGTGAGGCTAAGGATCTGTCTGCACTAGCACAAGAAATGTGGTTTGGTTGCACATCAGACGCACAGCTGACTCACTTAATCCGCAGTGAAAATGGTGTGAGCGCCAGAGTGCTTGTGGAACATGTCAGAAGCTGTGTCACATCCATGGCTGCTTCTCTGTAAACCTGTAAACCTGACACTCTTATTATGACACCTTTTATATCATTCCTCTACATGTGATATAATAGTACTTACGCAGCACCACCCATTGCAGGATTTCATAAGCAAAAAAAAAAAAAAAAAGGGCACAGTCTCGAGAAGCTTTAGTCTAAACATTGGCAGGTGAGAAGGCAGTGTTGTAAGAGGTGGATTAGGAATGCATGTGAGCAAATGCAGCTAGCTTTTGTTTCAGCTGAGGATCTTAAACCAAGGGCTTCATGAAAAAGTGGGTTTTAAGGTGGGATATGAAGGATGAGAAAGTGCATCCTGCAGCTGCTTGCTTGCCTGGGCTAAGAGGACTGATTGGAACACTGATGCAGTGCAATAGATTCATGAAACTAGGACTATTTGGATCTGCCCAAAGAACAGAGCAGCAAATTTTCAGCAGGACAGATCACATTAAAACAGTTGTGAGGGTACTTAGAATAAGGCTCATAACACATGTAATCGCAGAAGAGGAATAACGGGAAACAAACTCCATTTAGTATTACTTTTTAGACATATACAGTGGTGCCCCGCAAGACGAATGCCTCGCAAGACGGAAAACTCGCTAGACGAAAGAGTTTTCTGTTTTGGAGGTGCTTCGCAAAACGAATTTCCTATGGGCTTGCTTCACAAGACGACAATGTCTTGCGAGTTCCTGCTGGTTTTTTCCCTCCCCCCCCCCTTCTAAGCCGCTAAGCCGCTTATCAGCTGATCCGATCAGCAGATAAGCTGCTAAAAGCCGCTAATAGCGCTAATCCGCTAATCCGTCAATGGGCTTGCTTCGCAAGACGAAAAAACCGCTAGACGAAGAGAATCACAGAACGGATTCTTTTCGTCTTGCGAGGCACCACTGTAACCAGAACTGTGTTAGTGTGTACGTTTTTTAGCTCTGAACTTTTGCAAATGGTAAATTTGCATAGAATTAAATATTTTGATAGTCATGGAGAAGTGCAAAGGCCTCTGAGGGACACTGAAGCCCTTGCCACTAGAAGCCCTACAGAAGCTTCTCCTTGGATTTGGAAATTCCACCAGACAGTGCCTGGTGAAGCCCATGAGAGGTAGGAGCTTGGGCGGGAGGAGAAAGAGACCTCCTGAGAGTCTTGAGATGCTGGAATCTGCTTCCATTGTGTGTTCTGTGCAAATGTACAAAAGCAAATGTTTTTGTTAAAAAACCTTGGCTTTTTGTACAGAATACACAATACCTGCCCAGTCCACGGAGGCTTGGCCAAACGGCAGCATGACTACAATGGGTTTTTGTGTACTTTCATGCAGAGGTAATGGTTAAATAGGAAAGTACTATGTCAGATAACACTCCCATTGAACACAAGGAGTGAAATTATACTTCTGTACCTAGCTGGTTAAAATTCCTCATTCCTGTGACTGTGCTTCTCCCACTTTCTAAACTTTCTGAACTCTGGATAGCATCACAGTGACTGTCTCTCCTCTTATGTCCATAATGCCAAGAATTTTGAGGGGAACATGTGAGGGAAAGGTGGTCAGAGTTTGAGAATAACTAAACCCCCAGGTTCAGCTTTGGAACAGACTTGCATTGTGAAAGTGCAGCTCTGAACTGCATGAAATAGTGATAAAGAAGGATGCATAGGAGTGTTTGCAGAGGGGTGTTTGTGTAAAGCACGAACAATGAGCAGAATGAATCAGATAGGAACATTGGTGCCTAGAAAGAGCTACATGAAATTAGCTGCTGAAGCCCAATTCGTATCAGATGCAAAACTGTGTTTCTGTGCAATTTTTATTGACCCAGTATGCATGCAATACCAAGCCAAATTGTGATTTAGCATGAACGTGTGTTCCCAGGGAGGATATTGCTGCTGCTGCTGCTGCTGCTGTTCTCCTTCTCCAGTCCTGCTGCTGCTGCACTGCTCTGTTTTCAGCCATGGTTTGGTCAAGCCCTTGTCAGGACCTGGGCTCCTAGTTTGTCTCCATAGACAATATGCTAAGCAGTCAGGAGCAAGGGCAGTGGAGGAGCAAAGCACTTATGATCTCCTCTCCAGGAATCCACACATTTGCAGTAAGCCGTGGTTTGGCTTGGCATCACATGGAAACCTGAGCCATTGAGCCCCTACATCAAATAGTGCTGTTTCTTGGACTTGACCCATGTGCAAAAGGTCCTTTTCCTGAGAAGCCACAATCTGCCCTTACTACATTTGGGAATAGGGGCCAGGGGCTTCCAGACTCGGCAAGCTTAAGCCCCAGGAACATATTGAGAAAATAAGCACCATCTGAGATGTTTGATCCTCCTGTTCTCTCCTGTCACTCTGGTGCTGGCTTTGCCAATTAGCTTATCGCACATTTATCATCACCATCACAACCCTCATGCAAGCCACCCTGTCACTTCCTTAACAATCCCTTGGGGATTTGTTTTGCAATGGTGATGCTTTGCCTCATAGCTAGAATTCCCACACACCCCTCCTGCTGAGAGAGAAAAGCTTGCAACTTTATCTTTATCCGTTGTGGGCTGGAAAAGGGCATTTATCTCAGCAGGTCTGTAAACACACACTGACTCAGAACCAAGGCTCCTTGTGCTTAGCTTGCAAAGTGAACCAGACAGCCTTCCGCAAGCTGTAAACAACTTACTGTTGTGCATTTTGTCTAACTACGCTGCAAAGTAAGTTTTCTTGGAGGCTGTGTCGCTGTCTCCAAACATGGACAAAAAGCAGTGTGTTCTTATCCATGCTGATGGTCATAAAACTTGAAAAAATGAAACTGGAATTCCCAAAATACTCTGCAAAGCAACTTGCATTTCATCTGACTGCAAAAATGTGCACTGAGTTGCCTATAAGGTGTAGTGTGCAAAATACTTGCAGAGGTGTTGGGCCACTAAACACTGTGGAGGGCCCTTATCAAAGACTTGCCACTCTGCATGATTTCAATTGCTCTGGTGGTTTGTTATTCTGTGCCTGGCTGACTCATTTGCTTATTTCTCTTGCCCAGCTTCAATATTGGTTGGTGGGCAACATTTTTGTTTTCAATGATTCAAATCAGTTAACTTGCGCAAAAGAATTTCCCCCTGCATTTAGGAAGAGGGGAGGCGACTGTTCTGCATTGGTCTTATTCTAAAAACAGCAGTTTTTTCTCCCCAATAACTTTGTTTCTCTCTGCAGTTCTGTGTTGTTGACATTAATGTCCTATGGGCATCTCTCCCCTCTTTTCTTTTCTTTTCTTAGGCCTCCAACCCAGGCCAATTTGAGAGTGACAGCGATGTACTCTGGCAACGTGCTCAGCTCCCCGACACCGTCTTTCACCACGGCAGAGTTGGCATCAACACAGACCGCCCAGATGAAGCCTTGGTCGTCCATGGGAACGTAAAAGTCATGGGCTCCCTTATGCACCCATCAGACATCCGAGTCAAAGACGACATCCAGGAAGTAAGAGCTTGGCCCAGCATGCCTTAGTCAGTAGGATCTCTGCTTAGGAAATGCAGACCAAGGTCATTATTGTGGGTCTTATGGTTTCAGGTGGATACCACAGAACAGCTGAAGAGAATCTCCCGTATGCGACTGGTGCACTATAACTACAAGCCAGAGTTTGCTGCCACCGTAGGCCTGGAGAACACATCAGAGACAGGTACAGTCCTTTCACTGACCCCGAGCTTCATCCTTGCACCTGTGCTGTTCAGGAGTTTTAATGCTAGCAAAAGTGTCAACATCCACCTTCACCCAAATCAGGATATCCATGATCTAACATATACCCACTGTTGGCCTGCACTTGGGACCTTAATAATAGCGTTTTCCTGTCCTTCTGTGAAACATCCCTTAGGCATACTAAATTGTATGTATACGGCATGTGTCATCTGATCATTGGTTCTGATGTTATACATATATGACACTCTACTTCGAGGTTACAGTTAGTGAAAGTCCCCAGTATTGCAGGGCTTGGGGGAAATGCTGTGGTCTTTCTCAGTCTTTGTCATTCATAGAATCATAGAATTGTAGAGTTGGGAGGATCCTGAGGCTCCCTCTTGTCAAACCCCCTGCAATGCTTGAACACATCTATGGTAAAAATCAAGAAATGGGTCTCACAAAGTACAAAGGCGGATCTCAGGTCTGAACTGGATAATGACCACTGAAGTAGCACATGTCTCTTCCGGATGCTAGCTTTCTGTGTGCAGGTATTCCTTTTGCATGGAGAAACAATTTAATTATTTAAGCCCCACCAACAGATTTACGTATGCCCTGATTATCAGTCTTCACTCAGGGAGGCTGCAGGGAGGTTTTCTGCAGCAGACAAATAAAGCAGCCTTCCCCAACCTAGCGCCCTCCAGATGTTTTGAGCTACAACTCCAACCATCTCCAGCCAGTGTGGCCATGATGGGTATGACTGATGGGAGCTGTGGTGAAAAACATCTGACGGCTGCCAGGTTAGCAGAGGCTGACATAAATCCTCCTGCCTGGGAACACATATTTGCTTTATAAATTGCGAAGCTATCCTTAGTTACTTGCTTATTTCTACCCTCCCACAGGCTACATTCGAGTTGTTTTCTCCTGCAGCATATTTTATATAAACAGTATATAGCTGGAGGTATGTGCGTCACAGAGTCCCCTACTAGCATTGGTCCAAACTCCCTCATACCTGATCCTAGCAGGTGCCTCTGGGATTCTAAGGTTGCATTTATATTTTGTGGCCCAGAGCTACTGTGATGCATGCTTCCCATTTCTGTTCAGGTGTCATTGCTCAGGAGGTGAGGGAGATTCTCCCAGAAGCAGTGAAAGATACTGGGGACATGGTCTTTACCAGTGGGAGGACTGTAGAGAACTTCCTAGTGGTGAATAAGGTGAGTGGAGCCCTTAGAAGAGGAGGCAAGCAACAAACAGAAAACAAGTTTGATAGGAATGACAGACTCTTCGGGCATCATTTCCCACTCTATATATTTTTAGCAAAACCCAAGCCAAAGCTGAAATTGGGGCGGGGGGAGAGAGAGAGAGAGAGAGAGAGAGAAATTGAGAGATATTTGTTCAGGGTTTGGAGGCCACTCTGGAAGAAAAATTTGAAGCTGGGGAGCAAGAACTGAAAATGCTTCTTTCCTTGCCCTCAAACGGACACACAGACCCAGACCCTCAGGCACACAGAGCACTCCCAGAAGGCAGCCCTCTGATGACCATTCTGGCGGGAGACACAGGGGGGTGATAAGTATCTAGGGGCAAAGTCATCTAAGGCAGAAATCCTATGTAGGTTTTCTTGGGAGGAAACCCCATTGATGGATTTTTTTTCTGAGGAAACAGGCATAAAATTGGTCTGTTAACTGTGTGATAAGTAGATTATAGGCATCAAAGAGCAATCTTTCTGAGGTGGAGGTGCTCTTGCCTTTGCATGGAAGGAGCCGGGTGGCGGCAGTGGGTGTGTGTGTGTTGAGGGTAGGGAATGATTGTAAATCACCAAAAACTAAGGGCATAATGTGAGGACCTGAGCACACCCAAAGAGAGTGTTTATTTTGTCCATGCTAGGAGCGCATTTTCATGGAAAATGTAGGGGCTGTGAAAGAGCTTTGCAAACTGACTGATAACCTGGAGACCCGGATTGATGAACTGGAGAGATGGAGTCATAAACTCGCCAAACTCAAGCGACTGGACAGTATGAAATCAACTGTTAGCTCTGGAGCATTCAGGTACTACAGAGACCTGTGTAAAAAAAAAAAAAGCAAAGATAGGGCAGTAAATTTAATATTCTAACTTCTTTTCAGTTAGAGTATTTTAAACAATACAGCTCTGAGTAAATGGGTTGTTACGCAGGCTGCAATGATATACACACTTTTAGGAATAAATAACGTTCCACACAGTTGAACATCTGAGTAAGTAAGCATAAGATTGCATTGGTAGAAAAGCAAAAATAACTTTGAAGTATGCTCAGATACGTACTCAGGCTAAAAAACTTGTTCCTCCACTGACGCCTCTTCTAACGGGAGGGCAAATATTGTGATCCCTTCTCCTGCCTCTTATGAGGTCATGGTCCCAGAAGAAGTATTCAGTTTGGGCCTCTGAACAGAGAGTGTCCCAGTGATTCAGAAGACTCTGTCTACCTACTCCTCTCCCACAGGAATAAGATCTTCAGATAGAGCAAGCATCTATACTCTCTAAAGATGACTTTCCTGTAAATCTGCATCTAAAAGTCCCAGTTTAAAAATCTGTTTCAGAGAATACTCTGTTTTCAAAGAGGAATAGTGAAAGTAGTAGAAACCTTCACTAGACACCCAGTAAGTTTAAAAACAAAACAAAACCCAAACTGTTGTGAATGACCCATTTGCTAATTAAACCCCTCTCTGGTAGCACCCTGACATTCTCCTTCATATAAGGACCCCTTCGCTGCACCTTATTCCCTCCCACCTGTGTTGAGTTTATGCCTGTGAACCAGCTAGATACCTATTCCTTGGCAAAAAACAAATATTGACTACTTCACAATCCTATATTGGGTTATCGCCCCATTCTCCAGAAAGCGGCACCAAATTCATTGTGGTCCGTGCGTATACGTGCTAAAATTATGAAAACAGAGTGTTTGTTAAGAAACAGATTGGTAGTGGGAGAGGGAGGAGGAGCAGAATGAAGTGAAATTAAATATGATAAGGAGTGCTGATCTGGGTGCATCCTAACTTTCCTTTCATTGTAGCCAAGCAGGGAGTCAGTTCAGCCGTGCAGGAAGTGTGCCACACAAAAAGAGGCCCCCCAAAATGTCCAGCAAGGTAAGAAGCCTTTGTAAGGGAGACACATGTTGTAATATGAGCTGTGATTGCTCATGTGCATGAGGCACATTTGTGTTGTTGAAGCTGGTTCTGTCACTTGAAAGAAGACGCAGCTGCTGATTCTGTAGGCTGGGTTTGGGGCTCTTGATTGTGCAGCACCTCACCATCATGGTGTGCAGATGGAATCGAATGTTTGCCTTTGAGTCCCACAAGCCAAGTTGTGTTCGCTGAGGCTGCTTGTTAAGGTGTTGGGTGAACGTTAGCACATACAAATTGAAAACGCTTGCACAGTGATATTTATGGTCTCTGTGGGCTGAGAACTATTTTTGTATACATGATGCATTCCTTGATCTGATTTCCTGGTGTCTGAGCTGACTCTTGCATTCCTGCTTCATCCAGCAACCTTCCCTTGTGAATAATTTGTGTTCTGTTTCCTCTTCAAAAAGTCTGCATTTTCATTGCATTTCATAATTCCTTCACCAACTCAGGGTTCTCCTTTATTTCCTTTATTTAGTAGCCTTCTGAAATGTGGTACCAAAGCCTCCTCAGACATCTTGGCTCTTTCTTGGGGAGGGTGGGTGAGGGTCAGTGAGGAAGGGGCACATTACAGCCTGCTATCCCCAAAAGAACGACACAGAAAGATCAGAACAGGAATACAGGGATAACTTTCTGATGAAATTTCTGGTGGTTCTCTTTCCCTCCCCTTTGTCTTGTGCAGTCCCCTTCTGTGGTCACGGACCAAGCGTGCATCAGCCAACGTTTCCTTCAAGGCACCATCATTGCCCTGGTGATCATCATGGCATTCAGGTTGGTGTCTGCACACCTGGGCTATTTCACACTCAGCAGATGAGTGGTGCACAGAACTGAGAATTTGAACCAGGAAGAGGGCCTTCTTGATAGTGGTGCCCGCCCTGTGGAATGCCCTCCCACCAGATGTCAAGGCAATGAACAACTATCTGACTTTTAGAAGACACCTGAAGGCAGCCTTGTTTAGGGAAGTTTTTAATGTTTGATGTTTTGTTGTGTTTTTAATATCCTATTGGAAGCTGCCCAGAGTGGCTGGGGAGGCCCAGCCAGATGAGTGGGGTATAAGTAATAAATTAATATTGTTGTTGTTGTTGTTGTTGTTGTTAGGGGGGGGTTCTGGCCTGTGAGTGAATGCTTATCTGGTTATGCTTATCTAGGGGTGGGCCAGTTTCATCCCAAATGAAGGTGAAGCGATGAGTGCTTTCTTCTTAGCACTGTGCTCTTGTCTCTTGATTGTTGCCATAGAATCACAGTGAAATGTACCTCAGTCATAAAATCCACCTATTTTAGGTTGCATGTGACAAATGTGTGGATATAATTTTCATGAACACGGCTGAGCCTGTCCAGTGTATTGCTGGTTGCTACAACTGCACTGATGGCAACTACAGTTATTGTCCTGAAATCAGAAGAAAATTAAGTGAATCACTTTGCAGTAAAGTTGAAGAACCTGGACTTTTAAAATTTATTTTCCCTCCCTCCTCCCACCTTTTCAGGGGGTGAGGTTTGCCACCACATTTTCCAAAATAATCGCAGCAATAAGGAGAACTAGAAACCTGTTTTTGGTTTTTTTTTAAGACTAGAAAGCGGCTTTGTTGGAAATTTGGAGTTCTGGTGTCTCCTCTTTTAGTTGGCAAATCCTGTATGTTAGATAGGCAGCCATGGGATGTCATGCAGAAACTGATCTGATGTGTTTCCTGGTATTGTTTTTTGTTTTGTTTTGTTTTTTACTATGGATTCCTGGCTACCAGAGTCCACTTGTAATAAATATGATTTCAAATCAAATTGCACTTCTGGGTGGTTGTTCTTAGGCAAGTGCCCTTTCTAACCATATTTTACTTTCAAACTGAGTTGGCGAGGTATGCCACTGAGTATATGTACTCTTTGATGTCCTGTGGAGTAAAGATTTCCCTGGACTTGAGTTAATCATACACACAAAGGCTGACCTGTTTGGAGGCAACTTCCTTTTCCTCCCTGAAATATTGAAAGTTTATGTTTCCAAAGGCTCCGTTTCTCTTCTCTTTCGCAGCGTGATATCCATGTCTACCCTCTATGTGCTGAGCTACCGCAATGAGGAAGACGTTGTGGATATAGAAGGGTATGTAGCTCCTTTTGCTGCCCCCATTCCTCCTTTGGTTACTTGCTTCCTCAGAAGGAAATGCATCTTCCTTTCGAAACCCTAAGTAGGAAAGCGCACAATCATGAAAGAAACCTTCAAACCAGAAGAGCGCTAGAAAATCAGATATGGAAAAGAGTGTAAGAAGGTGTTGAGAAGACCAGATATGTTATCTAGAGGGGGGAGGGTGTCTTAAAGAATCTCTAATACAGCTGGGGTTTGGGGCTGTCAGCTTGGTAAAGAAAAGGAGCACCTTATAATAAACACTGCCCAGGAGATGAGTGAAACGGAATACATCAAAGCTGTTTCTTGGAAATATAGTCCCTGAGGAAATTTTTTATTTATTGTGATTTATGGATGTGGCCCCAGAGGGAATTTCTTTATTTATTGTCCCTAAGGGAAATCTCTTTATTTAGGACTGGTTTCAGCTACCCCATTCTACTAACAGAAGCCAGGGCAAGGACCCCCCAGCAGTGCAATGAGACTTTTCCCCGCTTGCACTCCCCCATGCCCCTCAAGATCCACTTGGGAGGGTGGGGAGAACCCCCAATGAGTTTTCTGGCTGAGTGGACATTTGAACCCTGGTCTCCCAGGTCCTAGTCTGACACTCTATCCACTAAATGGCACTGGCTCTCCCATAACCACAACTTACTGGCATGAATTGAGGGATTCCCAGGAAGTCAGATTCTATGCCAGATCTGCATGGTGAATACACAGAAATACAGAAATATATAGAGATGCATGACTCCAAATATGTGTTGGCTAATTTACAGTAACTGAAGGTCAGAGTCTTGGGGTGGGATTCACCAGTGAGTCCCATCAGCACAAGCCTTATGTGAGGGTGTCTGCTTGCACAACAAGGTTGGCTGGACCCCCAAAACTGGCTCTGGGGGGATTGGGAGAACCCCCCAGAACAGTGCTAAAGGAGGAGAAGGGGATTGTTCTGTCCGACAAGCTGCAGTGATTGCGATGACTGGACATTCACCATAGCATGGCATTGAAATCGGCCCATAGGGAATAAGCATTCCAAGCTTCTTTGTCTGTGCATACTCAGAAGTTTTAGATGGTTCACACCACTGTAGGAATACTTATTCCTAAATAATTGATTGATCTTTCTCTTTCCCTTTTCTACTTGTTTTCCTTTCTTTCCATTTATTTCTCTCCCCACCTCTTTTCTCTGCCCACCCTTCCTCCTCATCCAAATCACCCCTCCTTGTGACTTTTGTTGTCTGTGCCTTTCATCCCTCCCCCCTTTGTTTTCCTGTTGCCTTGCAGTTCTTTTGCTGTGCCGACCACTTGCCTCCTGGCTCTCTTTCGGCACAGAGGTCCTGGCATCCCAGTTGCCCTGTGTCCACGGTATGGTCCTTCTTTTTCTGTATACTGTTGATGTAAATGCTGCATCCTTTCTGATGATGACTTGTGTTTCCATGCCACCCACTCTTCATCTTCTGTGTTTTTCTTTTTCTTTTTAAAGCTGCCTATATTTTAGTACTCCTCCTCCTAAACAGAGCAGGGAGACAGACAGACAGAGAGAGAGAATGTAAGAGCTCAGCTGGAGCAAGTGGAAGACCTATCTAGTCCAGCATTTGGTTCTCACAGGGGCTAACCAGATGCCTAACTAGTAGAAGTGCCACAGGCAGGACCTGAGTGCAACAGCACTCCCACACTTGTGGTACCCAGCAACTGTCTCTGACACTGAAGGTAGCACATAGCCACTGATATCCCCCACAAATGTGTCTAATCCCCCTTTAAAAGCATGCAAGTTGGTGGCTGTCACTACATCTTTTGGTAATGGATTTCAGAGTGTAGCTCTGGGCTGGGTGAAGAAGCCCTTTCTTCTACATCTACATCCTAACCATGTTTCATCAGAAGTAAGCCCACTTTTCAAATTTCATTGGAATTGAATGGCATTTCCCAACCCCACCCTCACCCTGGAAACAATTTTGTTGTTGCTGCTGTTGCCCAGAACTCTCACAGCATGAAGTCTACATAGCAGCCAGCACTGCAGCAGATAGCTAACCTGCTTCACCAGTGAGGGAAAAGAAAGGCCTGAGGCTTTCTTTCCTGTGCATCAGCATAGGGAATAAGTCCTCAGGTTGTGGATGGAAGAATTTCTGCGCTTGCAGAATGCAGTTTACAACTTCATATAGATACAGCTGTGGGGGGGGGGGTGACATCTATAGGCACATCAAGTGGAAATAGTGCTTCTTCAATTAATATGGACTTGAGAGAGATCAGGGCCCTGGTCAGAAGCCATTTGTCAGATTCTGAACTTCTCTTTCCGTCTCACCTTTGGCATTTGCCATCCCTGGAGTAGACTGTCGAGACGGGAGGGTTGTAATGGATACCTGGAAGCAATTTTAGGCTTTGCCTGATCTGTTCACCCATTGACACTTTGTCAGGGTGTCCTCCTTTTCCCATCCTGCTTTCTGTCTTGCTTTCCCCCTCCCTGTCCTCCTTTCTACAGTCTGTTTGCACCCTTCCGTTCCAAACCTTGATGTTCAGCTGCCTCATTAATCCATCTCTTTCTGTTAGCACACATACCATTTTTTCTATATATATGTAAAGACTTCAAGTGACATCTCCCCTCCCCCTTGCATTCTAGGTCCAGTCAGAACATTGATAAGAATCAGATTATGTTTTCTACTGCTGCCTCATCAAACACACCTGATGATGCTTCCCTTAAACAGCATGGTAGGTACCAGTTGTGGCTGTCTCTGTGAGAACGTCTCCCAGGCTAAGCCAGTCAGGTGTTCAGCTGGAAAGTCAGCTGTGGGGAACGTGGCTGGTCCTCTTGTGTGTTCACATGATGGGCAGGTTGATCTGCCATTTCACCCAAGAAGCAGCTGTCGCCCTACTGCAGTAAGCTGCATTTTCAAAGAAAATCAGCACTACACATCATGGGCAGCTTCTGCTCACTATTAATGGTGAGGGCCAATGTAATACATGCCCTCTGCTAATGGACAAACTCAGTCCATGTGCATGCAGAAGACCCATATTGAAATAAATAAGTCCCAAAGTGGTTGCATGAACTAGGCCTTACAATGCAGGAGGTTGTTGTGTCTTGCTCTGTCTCTTTGCCATTTTACTCTGACCTACATAGAACTGGTGCTGGTATTTTTTCATTATTATTATTCCTACAGCCACAACACATGTACCTGAATCGCTCTATGACTTGCCTGCCCATAGCATATTAGTCTGCTTCGACCCGCCTTGTTTCTCCATGTGCTGTTCTCCTTTTCTGAACACCATTCCAAACAACGTATCTTCTGATGCAGCTTCTGAGACTACCACCCCAGCCACCAACAACCGGACAGGTAAACCCTATTCTGTCTTGAACACACAGAGGGCTGTGAATTCAGCTTAGCAATAAGGCATTTCCGCTCGCCTGGCAGAATGCTGTCCCCTTTCCTCCCCCTGCGTGCTTCCACATGGAAAGTTTAACTAACTCCTATACCTTTATCTGATTTGCATTGGATTGTTTCCAGCAGTTTGCACTTCCTGAACATATAAGGTACAATGATAACTTAATGTTGGGAGGGTAGGTATAAGTTTGGTGTATGGAGAAAAAGTAGTGAGGATTCTTGCCCTCACATCCATTTCAATGTGCAAACCATAATTCTTTTCTCATTGCTCTACCTTCACAGATCAAAGCCTCATGTCACTGCTGCCAGTGACCAACATCAAAGCTAAATCGAGGGGAATCACTGGCAAGGTGACTTCCCATACAAAGTGGCCAAAGACCCCTGAGAGATCACGGGGCTTCAGCAGCCCCAATGCCAGCCCATCCTCCCCCTTCACCCACATCCAAGGAAAGTCCAAATACATCTCCAACCTCCCTCTAACACGCAACAGCTTCTCCCCTGGGCAGACACGGCAGCGGCGCAGCACCATCAGCCAATCGGACTCCGAGGAGCCCAGCACAGGAAGCACCAGCCAGGAGGGTAAGCATCCCCTCTTTTCCTTGTGACTGTTTGCTGTATATTTAGACCTTGACACAGGATCTGAGCACAGCAGCACACTTTGCACCTGCAGTTTCCAGCAACTGGGATACTGCCTCTGACCATGGAGGCAGAGCATAACTAGCGTGGCTAGTAGACATCAATAGCCCTGTCCTCCATGAATTTGTCTAATTCTCTTTTAAAGCCACGCAGGTTGGTGGCCATCTTTGCCTCCACTTCATGACCTTAGAAATCCCTTCCAGCATTGTTCCCTAGCCTGGTGCCTTCCATAGGTTCTTGGACTCCCAGTTCTCAGGAACCCCAGCAGCTGGTCAGGGATGGTGGGAGTTGTAGCCCAGCAACAACTGGAGGGCACCAGATGGACAAGACTGTATTATATAGCCTTAGGAGCTCTGATGGTTCTCCGAACACCCATGACTTGGCTTTGCCTGCCGTGTAGAATAACTTTCTTCCCTGTATGGATGATTTCCCCCTTGCAGGAAAAGCTCCTGTTCTCCAGGCCATATCACTTGTAGAGAGCAACGTGGTCATCACGCCTCAGGCCTGTGCTGCTGGAGATGAATGCAGGTGGGTGAAGTGCTGTCCTGCCATAACCTTTGTTAGGCCAAGTTCTCAGGAGACTGGGCTTCTCCTAGGGGGGAAATGCAAGCAGCTGATAAATGAACAAGTCAGGATTTCCCCATGCATTATCTTTATTGTCACACCAAGACCACTTGCGTAAACTGGTTTTGTGTTTAGTGATGGAATCATTATTGGATGTGGGTTCATGTAAAGGAACAGCGGGGAAGTTTGGACACAGGCAGAAGGCCACGTTGAGGTGGAATGCTGCTGACCGGAATCCTCAAGTTGCTGTGAGAGAGAGACTGTGGATTTACTGGGAAGATAGGATCTTGCTGGTAGTGCGCCTGCTTTTCATACAAATGGTCCCAGGTTCAAATCTCTGGTGTTTCTAATTAAAGGTGTCTCTGTTAGCAGGGCTAGGAAGAAACTCTGCCTAAAACCTTTAAAGCGGGCGTGGGGGAACTTTCTCAGCCGCAGGGCCACTTTCTCTTCTGAGCACACTTTTGCCAGAGGCAAAAGCAGGTGGAACAACTATTGTAAATGTTTCCTTTCTACAGTAAGCTGGTTTCTACACACACACACACACACCCTCACACCCCTCTGTCCTCCCTCCAGGCAACTAAAATTTTTTATCAGAGTTCAAGGACACAATCCAGGCAGGCGTGAACACTCACTGAGGGTACAGAGTTGCACTGGTGAGGGGCATGAACAGGGGAGAAAGGGATGTGGCACAGGGGTCAGATAGAATGGCTTGTGGCCTCCAGGTCAGAGGTGCTCCACCCCTGCTTTAGAGAGTCCCTGCCCTCTCAAGAGCAAGCAATACTGGACAATGCTGGATGGTACAATGGCCTTTCACAGCCTAAGGCTGTTCTACCAGCCGGGGTCCAGCATGATATAACTCCCCAGGGATTGCATTGGATTGTGAGCTGGAGGTGCAGCAGAGGAGTCGGCATGGCCTGGTTCCAATGGGGAGGGATACAGCTTCCACAACTAGAGGCTGCTGCTACATGTTATGCTGCCGTTTTCTGTCTCTGCATATAGGAGTGGGAACATCACATACCGCATCCCCATCAGCAAGTTTACTTCGGTGAACACAAATCTTACTCTGGAGATGAAGTGAGTAAGAATTCCTGGGAAGACAAGGGGCTCTGGGGAGGGGTCCAGCCTCAAGTGACATTGCAACGGTCAGCAGCCAGCTGAATATCAGGTGGGAGTTGTGAGCAAGAAGGACTCCATCATGGTCTCCGAACTGTAGGTGGAGAAAGCAGAAGAGCCCACAAGCAAGGAACTTCTGTCTGCTGTGTGTCTTTCTTCTCACGCCTTTCACGGCCCTGAAGACATAGGCAGGAGAAAGGAGAAGGGCTTTAGCTCAGTGGCAGAGGGATATGCTTTGCATACAGAAATTCCCAGGTTCAGTCCCTGGCATTCCCATGTGGGGCACACAGAGAGGGAGACCCCTGCCTGAAACCCTGGCAAACTGCTGCCAGTCAGTGTAGACAGTGCTGAGCTAGATAGGCCAGCTGTCTGATAGGGTATGGGGCAGCTTCCTGTGAGAGAACTCTGTTCTCCAGGTATCCTCCTCTCCCTCCCCACACTTGACTTAGCTTTGCAAGATGAGAGCAAATCCTCTTGAACGAAGGGGATCCTCTCTTATGCTGGCCTCTCCACTCCTTCCAGCCAGGACACAGCTCAAGAGGAGATCCAGGGGATTTGTCCCACTGCTGCTTGCTTGTGCACTCCTGACCCTCCTCCCCACCTCTTTCATGTAACCCAGGGGGGAAAGTACTGGGTCGACTTTCAGGAGTTTAATCTACCATCTCTATGCAAAGTAGCCTGCTGCCAAGTGCAGCTGCAGACTGTCATGATTTGGATTATCATGGAGGGAAGGTCTCCCATTCTCTCCTCCTGCCTGCAGCTCCCTGGAAAAAAACAACGATCCAGTTGAGGGGGGTGGGGCTCCTGCACATTATTCAGGAGCCCCTCCCCACTCTCCAGAGAGGCTTTTCAGGCATCACAGGTGGCCACAGAGAGGGGTGATTAAGGAGGCAATTGGAAATGTTCTTTCCATATATTTCTTTAAGTTAACTTAGACTGCAAGCCTCTGTAAACATATTGAAATAGAAGTAGTAAGAGAAGGAGCTACTTTGAGTAGGTTGGTGGGTGGATATGCAAAGTGGTGAAAGTAGCTCACAAAACTGGAATGCACAGATCAGAGAAGATGAAATTGTGGCATTCCTGTTACTGAGAAGTCCCCTCCAGACTGGTGAGTCCTTTTTTGTAAGTGCATTCTGCAAATGTCAGCAAGGCAATATTATTAGCCCTTTAGTGGCAGATTTATACTGAACCATCTGCACATTGTTCCGCCTTTTGGTTGTTTTGAGGTGCCTGCACTATAGGGTAACAACAGTGAGATTTTTAAAAAGAAAAGTAAAACTGGTACCTTCGTGGTATGAATTTTTAGGAGGAAATTACGGGGCATGTACCTATTGTAAATGAAGCAGTATGACCGCCACAAATTTTTTGCAGGCGCAAATGGTATTGAAGGTGCAATCATGTATAACCACTCCAATAGCACAATGAGCATGAATTATGATGAATGCTCAATTAAAAGGGGGGGGGTCTTTAAAGGTGTGACAATGTTGCGTATCAAAACTGCTTACCTTTTTGCCTCCACTAAACATCCTCCTCTGCCCTTTCCTCTCTCTCCCAGCGCCTCCTCTGCTGTGTCTGGCTATTTTTGTGGTTTCGCCTCCAGCAACCCATGTCAGCACAACACTGTGAACGCGGACAGCTTCTCTGATGCAGCAGGCACCCAGGTAGGACCACAAAGTATCATGGCTGGCAGGTGCTTGCCAGTTGCACCCCTAAGTTGCTGCTCGTAATAGAAAAGGAAACTGGTGTATTTAGTTTCTGCACACTGTTGGGTGAATGCCCTTTGGATCCTCTTTAAGGCTGCAATCCTCACTGAACTGTGAGTAAGGCTCACTGAACTTCTGTATGTATAGTATTGTGCTGTAAAGGAGAGAGGTAGAAAGAGGCACACCTGTCAAGGTTGTATGTGGAGGCTTTCCTGGGAGATAAAAATGTGTAAACATTCATAAGTAAACCATCTTCATAACTGGTCATCATTGGCTTGTTCAGCTTTTAGTGCTGGCTGGGCATACGGTCTACATTTTTAACCACATGTTTTTCAGAATAAGTGTTGTCTCTTCTTTCAGAGCAAATCTGGGGCAAGTGACATTTGACCTTAACTGCATGGTTCTGTCATGCCCTTGAGTGCAGGTCTTCACCTCCACCCAATTGCTGGCATGGGGAGCAAAGAACTGAAATAGCCCTCTCGCTGTGTAGAACCTAGTAGTAGTAGTGGTAGTAGTAGTAGTAGTAGTAGTAGTAGTAACAATAATATATTATTTATACCCCACCCATCTGGCTGGGTTTCCCAGATTACCACCATTCTTTGTGGGGAAAAGCCCACACAAGGGCCGAACTACACAGTTAAGGTCATATGTAGTTTGACCTTCACGGTTCAGTAAACTGCATTTTCCAGTTCAGTAAGATCTTAATTCTGTGTATCCCCATCCCATATTCTCTGCCCACCCAACCCGTGGCTACAAGAGAGGCACAGCCGCTGGCAGTGGTAAGTGCAGTACTGCATCTTGCTGCCTGTTTCTCTCACATCAATTTCCCACTACAAAGAGGGGGGCAGAGAGCAAGGTCCATTAGCTCTCCCTCTATCACAGGCCAGAGAAAGAGGTCCTTTTAACCCAGGTATGGTTTCTTCTACTTCTTCCGTAGGGAGTAACATACCATTGGCCTGTGGTGATGATGCCGTTCCAAGAGTTCACCTATCACTTCCGATTTGCTAAACCTGTGAGTATAAGTACCCGCAATATCCTCTCCCAACGTAACAGCCTTTAGATTCATCCTTTAGAGCGGGGGGGGGGGGGTATATCAAAAGATGACCGAGTCAGAAAATTTAGTCAAACTCCCCTTACCCAAATATCTGAGTGTTTGCACCCAGACACAGGGCCTTGGAGATGCCTCTCGTTGTTGTTGGCTAACCTTTGTTCTTCTGTGACAGTTTCCAGTTCCCTTGAACCTTCTTTTTCTTCCTCCCACTTTCATCACAGGGCCAAGCAAACTGCAGTACTGCTGTGGAGCAGATGGGCTCTCTCTTCACTGACTATTACTTCCAATTCTACTGGCTGTGTGAGTGAGTCTCGGGAGCACCACTGCCCTTGGACTGGAACTGAAATGGGCCCACAAGGCTCATTGGACTGGATGTTCCCTCCTATGAGCCCCCAAGTCCTATCCTGTTGCCTCTGTCATCAGCTGGTGTGGTTCTCCCCCACCCCACCCTGCGGTGGAATATCAACATTAGAGTGCCAAACAACTTTGGGGGAACGATGCCACTAGCAAGCAAAACATGGAAATACTGAGGCATCTTTTTCCCCCTTGACATGCCAGATGCTTGTCATTCAGTCCTCCAAAGGCCTTACTTGTTGTAGAGACATCGACATCCCTTCTTTTTCCTCATTTTTACACTGGATTTGAAAGTTCTACACTGGAGCCATGCCTGGGTTCAATGTCTTTGGGCACCTCAGAACTACAAAATACAGTTTAGCTGGGAAGAGATCTCAGCACCCAGAGAGCCAACGAAGCAGCTTTCTTGGACACTGGCGTTTCTCAACGATGACGCTGGGAGTCCTTCTCTAAAGCTGAAACACTGGAATTCTTTCTGTAAAAGGAATATTCTGCCTGGCTGTGTTTGCAAGTCATACACTGGAGTTTCTGACCTTCTGGCTGGCAGCTAGCCTCTTCTCTCTTTAACTTATGCTCTGCAGAAGTCCTGGTGACACTGGAACACACAAATGACCAATCGTTTCAAACAGCAGCAACCAATGGAAAAGCAATGGGATTTGCCTCTGGCTTCCCCCCTCCCTCCCTCTCTCGCCATAGAGTTACATTCCAGGGAGAGAAGACCTCAGTAACCTCACAAAAACAACTCTCAGGCAGGCTAGTTTTATTCCCAATGTGCCTTTTTTCAGGATTGGATAAATAAGCTTCTGAAGAAGCAAGCTCAAATCTACTTGAGGAAAGCAGTGTCTGAGCTTTGCCTCTGGACTGATATAATATGCATTGGCATCCTAGGGCTCCTCCCGAGGCCCATACATTGAGAGCAGCAAAAAATGCCTTTCAGCCCAGCAAGCACATGGCACGGCCCTTGCTCAGCAGGAGACCATCCCTGAAGTTGAAGAGGGAGGCCATCCGAAGAGATCTACCCTACACTAAACGTATATCCAGACTGAAAAGTGTTTTGATCCCCAAGGGGTCACTTGTCAGGCAACAAACAGAACATTTTTTTCACTCCAGACCTTAAGCCTCCTTGGCATTCTTAAGAATATTTTGGGTGTATTTTGGGTAACTTACTGTTACAAGGTGTTAACTTGCTAAACCACTGATCTTTCCCCCTCCCCCTCCACACAAGATCAGCTTGTTTGATTATTGATCCACTTGTCTCTCATAGGAAACCATAGTGGGCTGTCGCTGGGCACCAGCCTGCGTCCGCATTTTGAATCGGGGAAGCGCAAGGAGTTAAGACAAATGCACAAGCACAACCACCCAGCGTTTCAGGCCTTTAACTTCCATTCAGAGGAAGGAAGGACAGGCCAACTCAGTCAAGCTCTGTTTTTGTTTTTTGTAAAACGAGTTATTTAGATTTCTGTGCAAGAGTGTGAACAGCAACTTAGGGAAGATGAGAGGACAGGGATGGGAAAGATAAGAAGCAAAATGGTTAGCTGCTGGGACTGCTCATATATTCTGAATCAGGTTATCAATCTGCAAATCCACAGATATAAACATACTTGCCTTTGGTTTAATTCTAATGACCAAGCACTGATGGTTTTTAAATCACATTATTGTAAACTGAAAGGAACAACTGTGTTAAGGTAGGAATCCACTTTGTGATGGTGGCTGGGTTTATCTCTGTGTTGGTGAAATGTGTATTGGTGTCTGCATTCCTGGATGGATCTGCCATTTTATTAGTAGTAATGAAATTGCTCAGGTAGGCAGGCCCGCCCGCCCGCCCGCCCCCATCCCCAGTTATCACCAGTTTCACATTTGCTGCTCTCAGCTCACATTACAGATTTAATAGTCAACCCCTTTGCCCAGAGAACTCTGGTAACCATAGTTCTGCTTGGGGAGTTCTCACATAAAATTTTCAGCACCCCCAGTAAGCTATGATTCACAGGATTCTTTGAAGGGAGCTGGAACAGTAAAAGTGGCATAAAAGTAATAAAAATGTGTAGATAATGTCTGCAGTGTCTGTTGGCGGCCCAGTGACGGTTGCCACTTTTCCGTACAATGCTGCACATTCCATGAATGGGCATAAGGGGAAATGGCACCTGGCACTGAGGAACTACCATTCATTAGAAGCAGCCGAGAGGGGCACACAGGCATGGGCTGGGGAAGATATTGGAGACCTAGCAGAACAAGGGCACTGATAGCATCTGATAATGGCTGCGGGCTGTCTTCGCAAGGAACAAGGATATGAGAAATGTAGTTGCAATTGCTAGTGCTCACCACCAGGTGGCACCATTGCTGAACAGAGGGGAAACAAACAGGCACAATAAGAGACTTGGAGTTATGTCCCCCTTATTAACGTCTCATTTTGCCCCATCAGTCATGTAATCTGTTAGTGGCATTTAGTGCAGCCAAGGAGGGGTTTCCTCCCTAGTGAAAGAAGTGCAGAAATCTGTTTCGTAGCAATTCCATACTCTTACCTCTTCAGTAAATCCCATTGAATTTGTTGGGACTTGCTTCTGGGCAGAGGGGTGTAGGTTTGCACTGTTACTCAATGTTACTTGTGAAAATGTTCTTGCATTGAATGCCAGTAATGCAAAACTGGTTGAAATCTCCCTTGTGAAACAGCCTGTTACTGACAAGCAAGCACTCTTGCTTCTCCTTACAGCCCCTGCTTCTCTCTCCCCCTCCTATGTTCCTCCTAAACAGATCTGCAGTATATGGGAGCCCCATCTGAAGACCCTTAGAATTACCGTATTTTTTGCACCATAACACTCACTTTTTTCCTCCTAGAAAGTAAGGGGAAATGTCTGTGCGTGTTATGGAGGAAATGCCTACGGGTGGCATGCCTACGGATTTTCCTCCTCTAAAAACTACGTGCGTGTTATGGTCGGGTGCGTGTTATAGAGCGAAAAATACGGTACCACTGCTGTGGGTTCCCCCCACCCACCCTTTCCTCTGCCCCTGTCGCAACTCCAACACGTCTGGTAGAGCCAACACGGACTGGGTGGAAAGGGTGGGGGTGGAAAGGGCGATCTTAACCTAAACTTCATTGAATTGCTGTGGAGTCTTAGTCTGCCACACATCTACACACCACCCTCCCAGGATAGAGGCTATTGCCTTTTTCTTTTTAGGTAAGACACACACACAAAAACCTGAGCTATGGGGAGATCTCATTATTTTTCACAAACCTTTGGGGGATCATTGTAATGAGCCAGTGTCAGTGACCGGTATAAGATTTGTTAGAGGAAATGCTTGAGGAAGCTTTGCCCTGCCTACCTGCCACCTGATGGGATTCACTTTAACAAAAGCTACCCCTTGGCCTTCTCTCCCGTCAAGACACACTCCTTGCTGGCCTCGCTTCACAAGTGTTTCTGCCAGGTTGGACTGTGTCCTTGAGCTCTAATAATGCATCTATAATAATAATTTATTATTTATACCCCGCCCATCTGGCTGGGTTTCCCCAGCCACTCTGGGCGGCTCCCAACAGATTAAAAACAGAATAAAACATCAAACATTAAAAACTTCCCTAAACAGGGCTGCCTTCAGAGGTCTTCTAAAAGTCAGATAGTTGTTTATTTCCTTGAAATCTGGTGGGAGGGCATTCCACAGGGTGGGCACCACCACCAAGAAGGCCCTCTGCCTGGTTCCCTGTAATCTCGCAGTGAGGGAACCGCCAGAAAGCCCAAGGAGCTAGACCTCAGTATCTGGGCTGAACATTGTGGATGGAGACGCTCCTTCAGGTATCTTGCTTAGCTGGCTGGAAGATAGAGAGGTGTCTGAGTATATATGGAAATTAGCCTACTGTACAAAAGTGAGATCTGCATTGACAGTCATTGCTCTGCTCACTTTTGCATTTGGCCCTGCCTACCATTGGCACATGGCCCACAGAAGTTAATGCAGGCTGAAAAGCCATTCCCCACTCCTGCCTTAATCTCTCCCAAGATTAACTGACAAAGGCATGTGAGACAGGAGGCTTATATAGGACAACATGTGTTTACCATGTGAAAGTACTGTACCTGCAGGGTTATACAGATACTTCACAGAGACAATGGTGCTACCCAGCTAAATCCACCACAATCTTCTAGTGCTGTTCCTATTGGTCCATGCCTGCTGAGTTATTTGTCGGGGGTCTTTCTTACTTTGTCCACAAAGCATGTGCTTTGATCATCCATGGAGGTTCAGTACCAAAAGACTCTTCACCATGCAGGCATCCAGCAACGCCCCCAGCTAGAGCACAGTTGTTCTTGAGCACGATCAGTGTGTCAAAAAAATGTACTTGGCCGTGGACAATACAGTGGTGCCCCGCAAGACGATTGCCTCGCAAGACGAAAAACTCGCTAGACGAAAGGGTTTTGCTGTTTTTTGAGCTGCTTCGCAAGACGAATTTCCCTATGGGCTTGCTTCGCAAGACGAAAACGTCTTGGGTTTTTTGCAAGTTTGTTTCCTTTTTCTTAACACCGTTAATACAGTTGCGACTTGACTTCGAGGAGCAACTCATAGAACACGGTGTGGTAGCCTTTTTTGAGGTTTTTGGTGATTTTTGAAGCTTTTCCAAAACTTTTCCGACACCGTGCTTCGCAAGATGAAAAATTCGCTAGACGAAAAAACTCGTGGAACGAATTAATTTCGTCTTGCGAGGCACCACTGTATTCAGATAATTCTTCTCAACTTGGTATTAGAAAGTCAGGATCTTGCAGGGGCTGGCAACGCTCCAATTTTCTAGCAATAAGAGGCTGCTCTTCCTCTCCGTGTTCTGTGGCCCATGTGCCAATTGCCTGTTTTTTCCACGTAGGCTGAATTTTTGATTATTTTTTTTAACTCCAGCAGAATGGGAGCCAAAATGGAGCCTCTCCTCCCGTCACACTTCCCAGCAAAGGGAGAATCTGGTGCTCCACTGGAGGTGCTTGTGCCGGAGCTCCTCCCTGTATCGCCAACCCAAACGGTGTGGGGAGGAGCTGCAGAACAAACATGGCCTTTGGGGCTTCCTAGGACACTCCAGCAGTGGGAAGAAACCACCCTGCAAGAAGCAGCTCATAGAGGAGGAAGGATCTGTTGCTTAATGACTGAGAGGCATCTTAGGCCTGGTGGGTCACTGTTTTGGTGCTCTCCTCCTGAGCAGCAGCAGGAGGCTTAAGCAGACTCCTTTCTACAGACCAGCAATAAGAAGTCTTTAGACTAGTGGTTAAGAAACCGCTGGGTTAAAAACAATCTGGTGAGGACATTCACATTTTGACCAGACTATCCCCTTACCCACTCCTCAGTGCATTAAATGTATAAAACCATTCATCCATAGTTTGTTACCGATCAAGATCAGGGTGAGGGCAGCAGGGACACGGTGACATCAGAAGTAAATTAACCAATCACTTTCTTCTTCTCCTGGTCTTATCAGGTGGCATTGGAGAGAAGGGCTGTGTATGTGTCAAATTTATTTTCACTGGTACATTCACATCCATGCTGAGAATCCAATATGCATAATCCTTTGTAACAGTAGCACTTTTTACATTACAGTTTTAATGGTTTTGTTTAAAACTGCTACAACTACTTACTTTTATCGATATAGCACTTTTTTTTTTAAATCCCAAAGTGCTTCACAGTATTGGGGTGGGCAAGGGGACTACCAGCATTAAAGAGTAGGAGTTCTATAGCAAGGTGTTACCTGCCCATGTTTGAACTGGTATCATAGACATCACCTGGACTGGCCAGCTCAGCATCTTCATGCTACTCGCCTGTCTCGGGAAATGTTCTCCCTACCTGCACCAATTACATACTCTCCCCAAATAGAAGGATGATTAACAACTGGGTGTTTTCCTGCATCTGATGGAGAGAGCTCTTCCGGTGCTTCTGACCTAGGAGGAAATTCTTCTTCCTTAGAACCGGAACATGAAGCCATATCTCTCTAGCCATTTGGGGAGCCAAGAATAAAATCAAGGGTGGATATGGAGCCAACTTTTAAAGTCTGGCTGTTTCGAGGGGCTGGGAATGAGTTCTCCAAGGAAAATTCATAAGCCTTTTGTCTTTTTGTTGTTGTTTAAAGAAAAAGCTCAAAGCCTGTAAATAAAAATTTTGTGCCACCACTGTGAGCCTTAAGGAAGATAAAGCACTAATTTGTTTTGTTTTAAATGTTGCTATCACAGCTTTAATCACTGTATATTGCCCTCAATTTCAGAGTCATATCTGTAGTACGTACTATATTAATGAAGTTTTATTGTTATTTTGCTTTGGTGGAGGATATGTGTGGTTGCTTTTCCCCCTACCATCTGCTTTTCTGATCTGTATTTATATTTTGTTTTGGAGTGCTGGTGCCCAGAACTCCTCTACTTCTTGTTTTGCTTACCTAGACCTTTTATTCATAAGAAATGTACCTATAAAAATAAATATATAAGTATACTACTTTGTATCCAAGATTGGCTCATGGCTTCTTCCTCCATCTCACAGAACTGAATTATTACAAGTAATGTTATGGTAGGGGCTCTAAGCAAAGTTTTTTGTGGGTAAAAAGAGAATTTCTGAAGCAAGAAGTGCATTTGTACTACCAGAGTAAGCCCAGTTACATGCACACAAGTCAGCAGACATTTTAGAGAAGAAATATCTGTTTGAGAGTCATACATCACTATATAAAAAAATCTATGCCTTCAGTATTGGACTACCACTTCCTACAGAAACATTCAGTTAACACAGCTATTTTCAATTTGAACTCAATGCCATTTAGTTATAAGAGCAAAATGCAGTTTTCATTAAGGATTTAGTTAAAACATGGAATTGAGAGAAAGCAATTAACCAAAACTACACTCACTAATCCGTGGGCTACATGTCTTTTACTAGCCTTGTTTCTGATATACATTCTTAATTACTATAGCCTTGGGATTTTATTTTTATTTTTAAAGCCTGGTGCCAGCTCTTGTAGTTTAAAGGTAGCTCAGAGTCAGTGATGTCCTCAAGTCAGCTTGTTATTTTAGCCTTTGCAGTTTAATGCAATGCAGTAAAAGGAACTGACATCTCTAAAGATTATTCTTTAAACCACAATCTGAGAGGAAAAATCAATAAGTAGTAGGGAGAAGGAGATGATTTATCTATCTGTATTACACACACACACACACACACACATATATTCTCCACTTTGCACAATTGTATAGACATTACTCATGACACACACAGACACCTTTATTTAACGGGCTTTCCCCTTAAGCTGAAGAGCCCCAAATATTGTGGCCTGCCCTTTTCTGCATGTTGATCCAGAAGTGGAGTATCTCAGCTCTAGTGCCTACCACAGCTGTGATCCCATGTGCCTTTTTAAATCAGAAATACGTCCCACTGCATTCAGTGGGACTTACTCTGAAATGAGTTTATTTACCTACATGGGAATATGTCCCACTGAACTAAGTAGGATTTACAGTACTTCTGAGTCCATTGGTTCTCTCTCAGTAAAGAACAGAAAGAAGGGAAGAAAAATTAGTGTGGATGCTTTGTGTAGTAAAAGGTAAATGTAAAGAACCTCTGGACAGTTAAGTCCAGTCAAAGGTGTCTATGGGGTGCAGCACTTATCCCCAGGCCGAAGGAGCCGAAGTTTGTCCACAGACAGCTTTCCGGGTCATGTATGACTAAATCGCTTCTGGCGCAATGGAACACCATGGCAAGTGCCAGAGCGCATGGAAACACCGTTTACCCACCACAGTGGTACTTATTTATCTACTTGCACTGGTGTGCTTTTGAACTGTTAGGTCAGCAGAAGCTGGGACAGAGCAACAGGAGCTCAGCAAGCCCAAGAGGCTCAGTGGTTCAGACCACAGCACCACCTGCTCCCCTTTCTGTTTGGTATCCAGCATACTGTGTGTGTGTGCAAAAGAAAAAGTTCATTTGTGCTTAAAGGTGGGTTTGAAAGCCTGCTCACAGCAGTGGAAAGTCTGATATGTCAACATTTACAGTCTCATGAAATTCTGACTGTTGTCACAATTGCTTATTTCTTAAAAGTTGAGATAAAATATTCCTTCAGGCATATGATTACTATGTGTCCCCTATATCCATCCTATTCAAAGAGCAATTTCTGTTGCTTTGTACCTTCTCTCCTGTAGCAGGTGTAGGCCTATGGGTCTTCATATACAGCAGAAAAGTGCACCCAAAGAACAAAGAACAACACAAACTTCAGCTCATCACAGAGTCAGCTTTATTGGTCCAATGTTGCGACCCTGGGCTATAACCATATATCAAGATTATGCAGGCCCAAGCTGCAAAGAGCTGCATTACGTACAAAAATAAAAAAGAGCTTCAGTAAGGCTGCTGGAACCTGAAAGGAAAAACAAATGGATCAAACTATTTTCTGAAGTACCCAGGCTATTATAGTTTTCTATATTGCTGTCCGAAACGGAAACATACAAGCAGGGGAGCCAAACAAGTCCTTGACAATTAGAGGGGCTTCTATGCTCTACGTGCCTGGGAAGTTGTCCTCATAATTTGTGCCTTTCATTCTTGCTTTTTAAATTTAGATTGTTGTGACTAACGGTAAGGGGCAGACAAATGCAACTACCTGATACAAAACTGCTCACTATTGCACATGTTGCAGTTCGAAGAGCACTAAAAGAGAGAGGCTCAGCAACTGTATTTTACTGTGCAGATGCCGATAGGTTCACATCATTTTGTTACCTGCTACATCCTTTGTGAAGTAGTTGCAATATGCTACACAAGGCTTTGTCTATATTCACAAGCATGCCTGGTAAAAACTCAGCTTCAGAAAAGCCAGAACTCTACATGTTAAAATAGAATTATTAAATAAGCACCAGACAGCCTACTATATGGTGTGTGCACCCTATATCTATATCCTGCTCGGTGACCTGGGGAATACATTTTTCTATAATCTTTCCTCCCGCAGAGAACTTTCCATTTCTAAACTTTCGTTGTTTTGCAAAACAAATTAGTAACATGATTGTTGGACACAATACTAATCAAATTTGCAGTTTTAAACAGTTGCAAAGCAGCTGCTTCTGGGAAGTATGAATGCACACATAATAATAGAGATCCCTAACATGTTTTTGGATTACTGCAGTCCTTTAGCCAGCCAAAGACAGGCTGAGGGGCCTTAAGAAGCAGTGTGGGTCTTACTGCACTGCCGGCATGGCAGCATCTACCCACTGGATACTCCTGAGTAAAGCTCTGCCATAACAGATGTACAGCCAGTGATATTCTGGCAGTTATGGGAAAAATAAGTCATTGGAGGTGGTGGTAGTAGCGATAGATCTGCAGGATCCAAAGCTCCCTCACTCCCCTGACATGCCTGCAAAATTGGCTCCACACTATCTAGCTTTGGGGCTGGCATAGCTATTTTTCCAACAGGAGGGGGAACTCCGCACCACCACCTGCCCTGCCCATAGCAGCGGTTGTTCTACCAAAGAACCTGCCCCTGCCCAAAACATGTTTAGCCATGTTTAGTATCTCAACAATTTTCATTGCCTTCATTTCTCCTCCTTACAATATAAATGATTGTATGGAAGTATGGAAGTCTTAAAATAGTTGCACATTTTCCAACAAAGTGAATACCAAACTGAAACTCTGAATGTTATTTCAATATAACATTTAAACCAAATTAACAATTCAATCCTAATATTTTCTGGGAAATTCCCTCAAATTTGTTCCAAAAAAATCTCATTGTGGAATCAGGTATTAATTTCTTACCTGAGAAAGCTCCTGACTTAGTTAAACATAGATTCCAACCCATAGCAGTAAGAAGAGTACTCCAAAGCCCATAAAGAGTGAAGCAACCAGAGAGATGAGCAGTTCCTTGTAAATGTCCCGGGTGTACTTGGTCGAGGTCACTTCATATCTAAAATACTAGTTAAAGTAGTAAACCAGAGACTGAAGAGTGGAGAAAGCCCCAGCAATACACAATGAAAAACCAACACTTTTGCAAAAGGTCATGACATTTTTTTTAACAGGGTTGTCATCCTCTCAGCTGCCCCAGCATGCAAAAATTAAGCAAGAAAATATAACAGAAAAAAATTCTTGTTTAATTGCAGTGTGACAAACTGCATACAAGGAATAAAATTAATTAAATGAAATTTCAGGAAAAAGATAGCAACTATCCCACAGCATCAGGAACAGTATCAAAGAAAGATCTGATGCCATTAAACATCAGTCACCAAATTAGAAGACACTAAATGAGTTTCCCAGTCCAGACAGCAAAATAGGCTCTTTTTTGTGCAACATGGAAATGCCCTTAAGACAATCACCTGGTGCCAATTTTGCTTTCAGTCTGCTGCCAGACACAGGCATTTTTATTTGTCTGAACTTTTAAGAAGCAATAGTAACTTACTGCATAATATTTCTAAATCTTTTGCTTAATATTTATGCTGACTTTCTACTCCCCTTCATTTGCTTATATGAATCTTATTACCCTTATGGTACATCATCCTAATTGTTTTGCTAAACGAAGGCCTAAAAATAATTTAAAACAGTAATGCAGAACCAGCTGCACCCTAGATGCTGTTGGTCACCATAAGCCTCAACCAGCATGGCGAATGGTAATGGGTGGTGGGAGTTTTGTAGTCCAGCAACATATGCTGAGACAGCTTTCCCCACCCTTTTAAAAATAAGCAAAGGTACAAGCACCTCCCCCAAATCTCATTAAAGCTAACCCCACAACCCTGTGGGCAACTGAAACGTGTCTGGTGCAGGCCTCTGGACACTCAGCAGAGCCGCTCTAGGCTGGAAGAGGATACACAAAGAACCAGGCGGTGAAGAACATGCCGATGGCCAGCAGGACCACTGTGAGGTGTGGAAACACAGCCGGGTTCACCGGACTGGTGTATCTGCTCATTGTCTCCAGCTCCTGAAATTGAAAGAAAGAAGGAGAAAAGTGAAATAACATATTGTCACCAGTATTTATAGCACGCACACAGATAAAGAACCTGCGTTGGCCTCCATCTCCCACCAGCCTCTTCCAGCATGGCTAAAGAGCCGGGAATGATGGGAGATGCAGTCCATCGAAACACCTGGAGGGCAACCCCGATTTTAAGGAGATATCTCGGCGAGGGAACAGAGGAGGTGGTAACAGAAACACCATTTATTTCTCCCTCCCTCCCTCTCTGCTGCATTGAAACCGGGCCATTTGCGCCCGCCGACCGCCCCTCTTTGGCTCTCTCGGGATAACCGAGTAGACCCAGCACCGGGAAGGCGTGCAAAGGCTGGCAAAGGGGCGACAGGGGCGGCTCCGCTCCGGCCGGCCCGCTCCCTCACCATGGCTCTGTCCGGCGCTTCCCGTGGCTTCTCCTCACAGGTGGCGGAAGGACACGTCTCTTCTTCCGGCGCAGGCTCAGCCCTTTCCCCGCCGGAAGTCCGACTATCATCTTCTCCCCCCCTCCGGACGAAGAAGGAGGAGGGATAGAGGCCTCACTTATGCACGGCCTGCTGGGAATTGTGGTCCGTTCAGACCTCTGAAGCGGGCCACCAGGAAAAGCCGGTGAGCGCGTGGACTACGTTTCCCAGAAGCCAACAGGCGTCTCGCCCGCCCTGCCTTCTTTGATGCTCTGAGCGCGGGATTCAGAAGGCGCCAAAAGGGAGGCGCTGATTGGCTTAGCCGAGTCCTCAGCCGGGTCTTCGGTCGCGCGTGGCTGCGAGGGAGCAGGTGGCAGTGGAAGGTACCCCAAATACCAGCCCCTCGCCCGTTCTGCGTGGCTGGGAGGGGGGGAGGTGGCGGAGGAAAGGGCCGGCTGGGAGGGAGGGAGCCGTGTTCGCCCTCGCCCTGCCGCGGCCCCAAGCAGAAACCTGCCCCGCAGGGAGGGAGGCTTGCGTGGAAGGGCGAAGGCGGGAGGTTGATGCAGCAGCCCCATTACATTCAGTGCGGGACAGCTGGGCGGCCGGCGTAGGCCGGCTCTCAGGGTCCACTCGGAGGTCAGTCCCACAGAGTTCAGCGGGCCTGGCTCCCAGGTTAAATGCCTGCGAGACTGCAGTCTGAGACGGGCGAAACGAGTAAGAGTCATCTGGGTTGGCTGTCTCTTATTTTGCTTACTTCTGAACCACCAACTGGATTAAAAAAAGTGGTGGTGTTGTCATCCCTCTGTCTCGGGAGACAGTGGAAGAGTGTGCGCTGTCGGGGGTCAAGTCAAGCCCTTGGAGAGTTACAGCGCCTGCTTTGATCAATATGGGAGATACGTTACTGTATTTTAATGCAGTGGTACCTCAGGTTACATACGCTTCAGGTTACATACACTTCAGGTTAGAGACTTTGCTAACCCAGAAATAATACCTTGGATTAAGAACTTTGCTTCAGTATGAGAACAGAAATCGTGCTCCGGCGGTAGCAGGAGGCCCCATTAGCTAAAGTGGTGCTTCAAGTTAAGAACGGACCTCTGGAACGAATTAAGTACTTAACCCGAGGTACCACTGTATTGTGTTGAAAGCCGCCCAGAGTGGCTGGGGAAACCCAGCCAGGTGGGCGAGGTATAAATAAGAAATTATTATTATTATACATGTTTTGTTGCAGCTGGGGCATATGAAGGGGGCAGGGGTTGAACTGCCTGAATGCCCATTGGAAATAATAGGGACCATGAATGCCAGTTGAACCGTGATGTGACTCCATTCAGTTAAAGCAAGAGATGGATCCTGAGAGAGAATAAGATGTGTTGCAGCAATAGGCCACATTAACAGTGGGCAGGAAGAAATAATGGAGAATAGCAATGCCAGACTCTGAGCCTTTAATTCTAGTCCCAGATACAGTCAGTCATTCCAGTCCCAGGTTTCATTCCTCAGTTGATGTGATGTACCTCTGTGTCCCATTTGGTTTCCATGGGGTTCTATGGCAGAATAAGGGTGGCATATGAATGTAATTTACATTCCTTTGAGAGGAAGTGCAAGATATAAATTGGAAAAAAGAATAAATTCCTTACCTTATTTGTAATTTGCACATCTTTCTCTGGAGTCTGTACATAATTGATTAGTGAGCATAGTGTTTTTTTAACCTATTTATAGTGTATTGATAGTTTATTACAATTTTGTTGTATGTTGCCTTGAGGTTTCAGTGTAAAGCAATAAATAAGTTGTTGTTGTTCATCAAAATAATAACCACTACATGGTAATCTTAGATTGGTAGGGAAAATTATACCTTGATCCAACAGCTGAACCTTTTGCTTTTGTGTCATTTTAAATCATCAGTTCACGCCTTCTGTTTTGCTTTTTAGGTTTCTCCCGTGTTGTATCATCACAGAAGCAGACTGCAACTGAAGCTGAGTTACCAGGATGGGAATCCATGGTTTGGCCAAGCTGATTGCCGATATAGCTCCTGGTGCCATTCGAGAGAGTGACATAAAGAGTTACTTTGGCCGGAAGGTGGCCATTGATGCGTCTATGAGTATTTACCAGTTCCTGATTGCTGTAAGGCAGGGAGCTGACATGCTGCAGAATGAAGAAGGCGAGACCACAAGCCACCTGATGGGGATGTTCTACCGCACCATCCGCATGGTGGAAAATGGCATCAAGCCTGTCTATGTCTTTGATGGCAAGCCCCCACAGTTGAAATCGGGGGAACTAGCCAAACGCACTGAGCGCCGAGCTGAAGCGGAGAAGCAGTTGCAAGAGGCCAAAGAGGCAGGTGAGGAGGAAAATGTAGAAAAGTTCAGCAAGAGGTTAGTGAAGGTGACCAAGCAGCACAACGATGAGTGCAAGAAGCTGCTGACCTTGATGGGCATCCCTTACGTTGACGCACCTGGCGAGGCTGAAGCTAGCTGTGCTGCACTGGTGAAAGCGAGCAAGGTCTATGCAGCTGCTACTGAGGATATGGATTGCTTGACCTTTGGTAGCCCTGTGCTGATGCGGCATCTTACCGCCAGTGAGGCAAAGAAGCTGCCGATTCAGGAATTCCACCTGAGCCGCATCCTTCAGGATTTGAGCCTCACGCAGAAGGAGTTTGTGGACCTTTGCATACTGCTGGGCTGCGACTACTGCGAGAGCATCCGCGGCATTGGGCCGAAGCGGGCCGTGGAGCTGATCAAGCAGCACAAGAGTATAGAAAAGATTCTCCAGCAAATAGACGCCAAGAAGTATTCTGTGCCTGAGAACTGGCTGCACAAGGAGGCCCAGCTGCTCTTCCTGGAACCTGAAGTTGTCGACCCCGAAGCTGTGGATCTGAAGTGGAACGAACCAGATGAGGAAGAGCTGGTCAACTTCTTGTGCGGGGAGAAGCAGTTCAACGAAGAAAGAATACGCAACGGGGTCAAGAGGCTGAACAAGAGTCGCCAGGGCAGTACTCAGGGCCGATTAGATGACTTCTTTAAGGTTACCGGCTCCATCACCTCAGCCAAACGCAAAGAGCCAGAACCCAAGGGATCCGCCAGGAAGAAAGCAAGGGGCGGTGGTGCACTAACATCAAAGTTTAAAAGAGGGAAGTAAAATTATTTTCTAGAACTCTGTACCAGTTCCCTTCCACTGCAGATGCTTGGAGCGAAATATATTAAACTACAATTATAGAGCTTTGTGGTAATGTACTCTGTAGTGCTCAAAATGTGACAGTTATCATCAGGCCTTGAGCTCAGCTTAAACTGATGCATGGTGGGAAGGACAACACATCTGACACTGCTAATTGCTGGCCAGAGATCCAGCCAGTCTGAAGGCTTGCCCTGCTTTGGAAGGACCCAGAGGGTGCTGCTCTTGCTGCCTTGAGTCTGGTGAACTCCATACATAGTATAGGTCCATCTTTGCTGGGAGTACCATGTTGAGATGATTTTAGCTTTTGAATTGTATCTTCCAATAAATATTGATAACTAAATATTGATTACTACTTCTGTGTAAGCTTGTCAACATGAAATTGGTGAGACTGAAAGAGTGTTGCTAGAACTGTCTGCAGCACAACTCAAGAGTAGGTGGGCCAACAAGAGTTTGCTAAGGGAGCTGTTCTACAACCTGGTCTGTAGTTTAATACTTGTCATATAGGATCTGGCTGCTACTTGCCTCAAATGGCATCTGTCTGGTTTTGACCCTCTTCAGTTACATTCAACATTGCACTAAGGAAATTACTCCATGGGGCAAGCAGAAATGCTTGTGCTGACGGAACAAACTCCCTTCTCCCCTTACTGGGGGTTCTTCCAACTGTCTAGAGCAGATCTGGGGAGTTGGTGAGGGAACTGTTGCACTTGCCAGAATTGACTTCAGCGGCAGAAGCTGGATTTATTTTGATGTGCATTGTAGAAGACGTGTGTATGTGAGGGTTTTTTTACACCAGAAATTTCCCCTCCAATTTTATTTACCACATGCTCATAAATACATACAACCAAAAAATGAAACCGCTTCTTCTGTTTGGCCTTCAGATTAAGAAAACCAAATTGTAAAGTTCTGTTATCATTTTCCATATTTTAGGTTTATGTTGGTTTTAGTGCCAGGGTGAAAGCAATGTAGAAGCAATCCTGTCACTAGCACTTTTCTCTTTTAAGATTTGTAGTAACTATACAATAAAGCTCTCTTTTGAGTATTTAATCTTCCTTTATAACAGGCTGATATGAAAATAATATAATTGTGATACTTTTGAAAGTAGCCAAGGTTTTGAGACAGTAGAAGCTAGAATTTTTGGGGGGTTACGTTTGTTGGGAATACAAATAGGCATATACAGCTGTCTAAACAGGATTGTGCCTTTGGCATGCCTTAAGACAGGCACGGGCAAACTCTGGGCCTCAAGATGTTTGGGACTACAATTCCCATCATCCCTGACCACTGGTCCTGTTAGCTACGGGTGATGGGAATTGTAGTCCCAAACATCTGGAGGCCCGGAGTTTGCCTATGCCTGCCTTAAGACTTAGTACCTCCCATAAACTTTGGACCACAACTCCCATCAGCCCCAATTCAACAGGCAGAGATAATGGGAATGATAATCCAGAATATCTGTCTACTTCAGGTGTTACTATAGTACTTGGACCTTTTTGCTTTAACAGCTAGCTGATGGGTTTGATTAAAAATTAGTTCATGCCTTCATAGCTCACATATGCATGATTATCATGAAAAGAAGGAAATATGACCTATACCCATATGTAGTTTCTGCAAATCACCCTCATTGTAAGTGATAGAAACAACATGGGAAGCTGTTTTATACTGAGTTAGACCCCTGGTCCATCTAGCGCTGTACTGTTTACATGGAGTGGCAGCAGCTCCAGGTTTTCTAGATAGGACATGCCCAACTGTACCTGGCGATGCCAAGAAATGAACCTGGGATCTTTATATGTAAAAACAACCAACAATACATCGACATTCTCAAGGGGATAAGCCAAACTTTGTGGCCTGGTAGTTCATTATACAATATCAAGAAAGGGACACTGAGCCCACCTCTCCAGTGCACTAGAAACACATACATGGTCCATAATCCAGTTTAGGTAATTGGTGTGTAGTAGGCTTCCTATTGTGTAAACCAGGTATTGAAAAAATGCATAAACCTTACAGCAGAGGTGCAGAGCGTTTTTTGAACCAGGAGCTACCTACTCATTCAGGTAAATGGCACATGACTGGTGACAATGGGCTTAAGCATACAGAATTTTTACCTGGATTGGGTCTTCAGAGAATCAGCATATGACATCTCAAATCATTCAGAGAAAAGAAGCCCTTTAAAAGAGTGCACAGTCTTTTCCTTCAGATGCGTATACCCCCACCCTTTCTTCCTTTTACTGTATGGCAGCTCATTTGGGACCTCTAACAACTTTTACTTCCAGGTTCAAAGGGAGATGTACAAAATAGGGAAAGCATGGTATCAGACATAAATTTTATTATAAATAGGAAACAATGAAACACTGGGAGTTGGAAAAACGTTCAAGGCAATCTGCTGGTCCAAGGCATCTGTGGAGACATCGTGAATGAATCTGTTTTCTGTAAAGCCAGTACTTATTTATGCAAATAGGCATCCAACCAGAGCTCTCCAGAATCCTTCAGGGAACTGCAGTGAGAGAAAGGGTGGGGTGGGAGAAAACTAATTAAGTGTTGTGGAAAAGTAAGGGTAAGATGCCAGAGATACAATCAAGTTAAATAGAGAGGCAGGAATCTGGGTAAAGATCAAGAAAGCAGAAATCTATAGCTCAGCAGTAGTCAACCTTTTTTTGCCACTAAAGCTGTATGCAATTCCCCAACTGGCCATGAGCCAGCCACAAGCCAGCTGCAAGAATGGTGAAAGGGGGTGTGGCAGCTACTTATTTTAATTTCAAAATTGACAAATCGCCCTGTATTTAAAAAATACCTGAGGGATGTACAGGAATAGAAAACACCACAAGTAATAAAAAACAAAGTTGGAAACCATGAAAGCAACCAGAATTAAATGCTGCAGAAACGACTAATTCAGGAAGGCCTGGGAAAAGGCTGCTGAAACACTGAAAATGATGCTTCCAAGTCATTCTTTGTTGTGTTATTTCTGGAAATGCACTTTTCCCTTTAAAACAGTTGAGCAGTTTGTGCAGTGGCTGCTGGCCAGCCCCTGCCAATTGCTACCAGTTGTGTCTTCTGTGGGGGGGGGGGGAGGCAGCCCTCTGCCACTGAGGGTGCTGCAGAAACAGAAATGGGTGCCCCTGTGTTTTGTCAGAACTTGGGAGACACTGGAGCAAACTGGAGCATTCTGGAAGCATTACAGCATTCTCCATCTGACTCGACAGCAGTGGCTTGGCAAAATATCTGCAAAAGCAGTGCCAGTAAAATTTAATGGGAGCAGTGGGATGCTAAAAGCTGCTTGGCCGGTCTGATCATACCACTGGTTTATCCACCCCTGCAGGAAATGAGAGTAAGCTGCACATCTGTATCTTTATGCCACATTTCTCCTTTGATACATACCGTAAAATATCTGCAAAGGCTGTCAGCAGGGGCTTGCACTTGTATTCAATGCCATGCTTGGCACACAGAGACTTCACCAGAGGGACCACCTTCCAGTAGTTGTGCCGGGGCATCGTAGGGAAGAGACTGGCGGGGGAAACCAAAACAATTCTGCCTCAAGTTCTGCTAATCACATTTGGTGTAGAAATCATAGACAAGGCAGTCATCCAGAAAACCGAACAATAGAAAAATTGCTTCACATACTGGACGTTTGTTCTTCCTACAGAGAATCACACAGCATGAAAAGCATTCCTAGGATGTGTTGGCTTGGATCCAAAGAAGTTTCACACAACTGGCTCAGCATGTCTACTTGCACAAGGCAACGCGCTGATTTCTCTTGTGTTCCCTTTCCCAGTGTAGCCTCTCCCACCACGTCCTGATTCACACTATTCCAGAGAGTCCTGCATCCCTAGGGAGTTGCTTTTCAAGGGGAAGTAGGGTAAGAGCCAGAAAAGCCCCATTGTGTGAGCAGGGTTCCACTCACCTACATACAACCCAGAGAAAGCACTTCTGTGCAGTCCATACTTACTGGTGTTCAATCTGGAAATTCAAGTGCCCAGTAAACCAGTCGTTGAACCAGGAATGATCAACGTTACATGTCGCCTGGAGCTGAAATAACAAGTGGGTGGATGTTGAAGCACTTGACAGCTTTCTCTCTCTCTTGGTATGGCGGCTATGGGTTGCATTCAGCCAAGTCATTGTGCAAGTAGAAGAACTTGTACTCAATGCAAAAGAACTTTCTCTCCCCCCACCACATCCCTCCCAATGCGCCCCGAGTTCCCCCTCAAACCTCCAGAGCAGATTTGGCAGTGGGGTACAGAGGGAGAAAGGGGCAGGGAAATGCTGTTGTGTGAGCAGAAGTTTTGCTTGCGCAACGACCTTGTTGGATTCAACCCTAAGTTACTACTAAATCCCTCCCATAGTTAGCAAAGCAGACTAGATGTCAGCACCACAATCCTCACGTTACCAAAGAGCCTACAGTGGGTCCCATGTCTGCCATGTTGCCCATTCCCCACTTTTCACTGTTACAACCCTCAGACCCAACTAGAGACTGTTCTTCAGAAGGGAAGGGATGCTGTGGCGGTCGGCTTCATTAGCCCTTCTGGGTTACTGAGGAGAACTGCTGCTGCTACACTGTGATACTTTGGTGGGCAACTGTTATGGACAGTGGGAAATTTAGTGATGCTCCTCTCTGAAGCATGTTGGGATTCCAAGACTGATTGTGAGGAGCAAAGAAGATGGGTTTGTCTCGTTTCACTTGATTCTTTTTGGCAGCTTTCACTCCAGTCCTAGCAGGAGCAAGGAGATGCCCCGCTCTGGTCCCAAGAAGGCTCACCCTCTCATTTTGGGTGCTTGTCAAATGACGACAGAATACTGATAATAAGAACACAATGACACAAATGTGTTTGTGAGTGTTGCAACGCCAGCATTTGCTGAAGTGAGCAGTGGAAAGGTTGGATTACTTTTTAAAACAAACAGGACTACAGCTGGGTCCTAATTCTACAGGGGGGGGGAATGAAAAGTCATTTTTCTCTTTGTCTGTCAACCTAATACATTGTCCCCCTCCCCTTATTAAAAAAAGGCTTATTTGATTGTTACAGCACAATCAACAATGATTTTTATGTTATGTATCTGTGTTTTTCTATTGTAAGCTGCTCTGTGATTCTTGGGTGAAAGGTGGTATAGAAATTTAATAAATAAAATAAATAAAAAAACAAAATTCATCAGTTTGACCACTGCTTGAGTTCTTTCCTCTCCCAGCAAAAGAGCCCCAGAGGTCCGGGACACATGGGAACTTCCTATCACAGAGGAAAGAGGAAGGACCTCAGTCAACAACAGGTAAATAAAGTGGCAAGTTGCAACATGACCCCCTCTCCTTCTTGAACATCTTCTCTAGATGTTCCTCATACTCTCAAGGGCATGTTTCTGGTCCCTCTTGCTACCAGCTACTCTCCACGCTCTTTGTTTCCTTCTGCTTGCTTCTTAAATACTTGCAGGGTTCTTTCTGCCTCCCCTCTGCCCCTAAACCATACTCTAAGCCCAGAGATGGGGAACCTGTAACCCCTCCAGATGTTGCTGGACTACAACTAACATCATTCCTGACCGGTGGCCAAGAAGGCTAAGGCTGGTAGGAGTTGGAGGGCTGGCCCACACCATACATTTAAAGCACACCCAAGGCATATAGCATCATCCAAAGACTCATGAGAACTGCAATTTGCTAAGGTTGTCATTAAGGAGGAAGGATTATAGTTCCCAGGATACTTTGGAGGAAGTCATGGGTTTTAAATGTGCATTGGATGTGCTTTAAATGTATGATGTGAATCTGCCCAGAGTCTGGTGACATCTGGAAGGACCACGGATTCCCCATCCCCAGAATCAACTTGCTCATACTAACTCCTTGTTGCTCTCTCCTGCTTCTTTACCGCCCCAGTCTACTCACTGAAAGAACTGCATCTTTGCTGCATCTCCAGCTCCCATGATTCCCTAGTCTAGTTGAGTCCACTAAAGCAGCAGTGGGGAACCTGTGACCTGTTGTTGAACTACAACTCCCATGAGCCTTAGCCAGCATGGACAGTGCTAATGACAGTCTAGCAGCATCTGAACGGCTACAAGACGCCACCCCTGCGCTAATGCCTCCTTATCTGAACTCATGTTTGCTTTTCCTCCAGTTTCCTGATAAACATCCAGGGCAGCATCTTGGTCAACTTGAATTAGAACCCAGAATGATCTTTTGAGAGGATATAGAGCAGTCCCATGTATAGCCATACAGTTGCTAGAGTAAAAAAAAAAATTACCTGGATGGACACCCAGTCCAAGTTCTTGTCATAATCTATAGTCATGGGTATGTGATTCATTTGGGAGACCCAGACAAACCAGGAGCTTTCCAACATCCTGCATTGGGAAATAGAGTAGTAATACAGTAGAAAGCGAAATTCACTAATACAATCATATTGGGAAAATGCTTTAAAAAAAAAAGTCTTGTGTGAAATCTGGTGTCTTGCAAAAAAATCTGACTCCCTGAAAACATCGCACTCATTTTTCTGTGTTTTCAAACTGAACTGAAAAGGTGGCTTTCACATTATTTTATTTATAAAGCCACAAGCAGAAAAAACTAAAAGTGAATAGACTTTCCCATCTCTACTCAACTCATAATTGCAATGCAGCTCTGAACTCTCTTCCCATTCTATCATTTTTAGGAAAGACAATCTTCAGCAGATAATGTGAGCAACTCAGCAGAAAACATTGCAAGCAGAACTTCCTGACCCTGCCCTCCAAAATAACCCCCGTAAGGCAGAGGCAGACACAGAAAAGGGTTCACCACCAGAGGAATGGAATCCAATCAGCCCTGCTGGCGTCCTTGGCTATTTCAAATGTTGGGCTGAGCTTACTAAGCTCTCTCAGAGTCTCAGTGTTTAACTTTTTACTTGTAATATGCCAAGAGAAAGCCATTTCTTTTAGAAAATTACAGTAACTTACAGCCTACATTGAAAATTCATTTTAATCAAAGGACCAGATAGGAAACATAGTATTCAATAAAACAAGGCGTTTGCAGGCTTTTGCAATGGTGTTTCAAATATATGCGATTTCACTTAAACCCACGGTGCCTTGGAACATAAATTAGGAGTTGCCTGTATACAAAACAAAAGGGCTGCGGTGTGTGTGTCATATGTTTGTTTGTTTGGCTTGCCTTGTGGCCTCGGTGCACAAAGGGACAGCTTAAAAAATAAGGAGTATCCTGTGCACATTTGTATTTCAATAAAGGCCTATCTTTTCACTTGGAGCCTGCATCCTTATCCTGGGTGCCTGGGAAGGATACCTCCTGTCTAGGAACCTCTTTTTGAATTTCTCCAACACCGGTTCTGGGGATGCTTCTAATACCTGTCTTGCTATTTTGCAGACTTCTTGTAGGACTGAAGTCCACAAAGGGTTGAATTTTGGGGCTTTCCACCACAGAAATATAGATGGCCAACCAAGCCAGCTGAAGTTGGTCATGGTGAAGTCCAATTCAACTAAAAGGATAAGTCAGCCAACGCAAGCTCAAGTCCCATTGCTTTCACTAAGGCAGCTTTGAGTAAATTTAGTTGAATCGGGAGGAGTTTTGTGCTGTACAATACCTGACCAAGAAGAAGAATATAAGAAGACTCTTTATTTCTAGAAAACACCCATAGACGATGAAGAATCGGATGAAGAAGCTCAGCATGCAGGCAATATCCTAACAAAAGGAAGAAGCTGTCAGAATGGAGAAAGCTTAGTTCACATTGTTATTGTCCCCTACGATCCTTTACCCCAGAGGTGCAACAGAAAGTTTTGCTGATAGGCCTTGTGGTTGAAACAAGACTGTGATTGAAGTACTCAAGCTAACATAACATAATGTCATTTAACCAATGTTGAGCAGAAACTGCTTTTTTTTTGTTTAAAGAAACTTTATCAATTTTTAAAATAAAGATAAATATAGATGAAATACAAACATCATAAAAAATACTGATACAAAAAGAAAACAAAGGAGAATGAGAATAGATAGAATGGAGGGGAAGGAAAGGGAAGATAATACCCTACATTAATTCATGCAATGTATCCTTTTACAATCACAATCCAAGGCATTGGGATATCTCTTTATCCCAATCTTCTAAAATATATCCTCCCCACAAACTTAATTGAATTATTGGTGGTCTATTGTCTATACAGTATATATAGACAGGGTCTATTGTCAAAAGTACAGTGGTACCTGAGGTTAAGAACTTAATTTGTTCTGGAGGTCCGTTCTTAACCTGAAACTGTTCTTAACCTGAGGTACCACTTTAGCTAATGGGGCCTCCAACCGCCACACAATTTCTGTTCTCATCCTGAAGCAAAGTTCTTAACCCAAGGTACTATTTCTGGGTTAGCAGAGTCTGTAACCTGAAGCATCTATAACCCGAGGGACCACTGTATAGACCAAATAGCATAAAAATGATCTTATTTAGATTCTCCTCTACTTACTTTTCTTTGAAATGTGAGATGCACAGAGAGAGCTAGACCCCACAGTCTACCATACCAATAATCAACTGAAGGATGTGAGCAAGATTTCCATTGACTAACTATTGGCTTTCTTGACATTGTTAGTAACAGAAAGACCAGTGTCTTATAAGATACTCTGGGATTTGTATTCCTTTCTATTGAAAGCAAGGCCAAGACTGGATCTAGCATTAGTGAATGCTCTATAATTTGAGAGATAATGGTAATACTATTTTTTTATTTATATGCTGCTCATCTGACTGGGATGCCCCAGCCATTCTGAGTGGCTACCAACAAAATATTAAAACACAAAATGCCTCAGAACACCCAAGAAGCCAGCCAGCCAGGAATAGGAGTGAGGGCTCTTCTGTTGCTTCATCAGTAACTCAGATAATGCAATACTTACCACCCAGTAATTCTTCTTGAAAGCAATGTAGAAGGTGTGATATTGGAAGAAGGTAGGGAACAACAGTGGAGGCAACGCTGATGAAGACCGCAAAAGAAAGATGCCTTAGCCACATAATTAAAATACAGAATATGTAAAAAAAAACCAGATGTACTGGGAAGAAGATGGTGCAAGCCGATAATTTAGGTGGGGCTACTGAAGAATGCCTTATGTTTTACTACAGTTAAAAGCAACAGGGTACAGGATATTATGGACTGCGGGCTGGATCTGGACTAACTGTTCCCACAGAGGTCAAAGGGGCTTAAACTTAGTCAATACTAACTTGTTCCACTGATTTGAATGGAACTAAGCCACTGTTAATTTAGTCTGGATCCAACCATATGATCCCATTAACTGGGAAGACGAACGCATTCCCTTGCTCTGGCACAGGGATTCCCCTACAGTCTGTCCTGTGCTTCCAAGCTCCACTGTAGCATAATGGTGGCCTACAAGGTGTTAGGGTCCAGGTATGGCATGCAAATACACATTACAGGGGTGAAACACTGCTCTGGCAGGAACTTCTATCAACAGGGAATATGAGCATGCTGTGGAGTGACGGGTCAAGAAGAACAGAGGTGCACGGCACTGTCCACCTGCTGGGCTCAGGGTTTTTGCAGATGTAGCCGCTACACACTATCATGTGCCCATGACTACGATAGTACCATAATAATTCACCGTAAGCCAACGGACTTCACTAACTCCCATGGCATTGCAGGAAGTTAGTCATACTTCCATGTGAACCTACTTGGACCCTCCTTCGTTTGCCTCCTCCTTGAGAGGTCCGGAGCGGGCAACACAAGAACGGGCCTTCTCTGCAGTGGCTCCCTGTCTGTGGAATGCTCTCCCCAGGGAAGTTCACCTGGCACCTTCATTTTACACCTTTAGGCACCAGGCAAAAACATTACTTTTTAACCAGGCCTTTGGTTGACCTGATTGACATCCCGATACCCTTTTAAAATGTGGCTCTTTAGGGGGGGTGTTATCGGGTTATTGTTTTTATTTTTATTTTATATATTGTGATCTTTTCTATGAACCGCCCTGAGACTGCTGGGTATAGGGTGGTATATAAACTCAAACAAGAACAGCAACACTTACTGAAGGAGAAGTACTTGTGCTGGTGGTTGTAAGGCATGTACTTTGTCTTCTTTACCCCAAGCTGTGAAAGCAAATCAGGTCACATTTTGATAAAAATGGCCCTACGGAAGGGGGAGCCTGCAACTCCTCGTATGTTGCCGTCCTGTAATTTTCATTGCCATTGGCCATATTGACTGGGGCTGATGAGAGCTGGAGTCCAACAACATGTGAATGGCCACAAGTTCCCCATCCCAGCCATACAGGCACCTTGCCACTTCCCTGAACGCAACCATATCATTATTACATAGACTTCTTAAATTTAGTTCCCTGGATTCCCAACCCCACCCCAAAATATTAAGTGGCATGTATTATTTGTTGGTGTGGTTTTTTTTAAGGTGGAAATCTGGCGACCACACATACAGCATTCGTTGTTTTCTGAAGGGCATGAGAGCAACATGAAACTTGCCTCCACAGAGAGGGTCTTCCCCAAAGCAAACAAGGCAGGGTGCATGTCGATGTCCGGGTCCTTGCTGTGGCAATTGGGTTTTGCGTGATGCTGTGAGTGCAGAAGAGTCCACCAGTTGGCCGATGCTCCCTGTTGAAAGGAAGGTCAGAGAAGAAGTCAATTCTACAGCACAGCTAAAGGTAAAAAACCAAGGAGATCACTGCACTGCAGATTTTGTTGATATTTTCATCCCCCTCCCATTGCAAGAATCTCCTGATCTGATGTTTTGAGAAAGGAGGGGGCAGAAACTGCTCTTCTACTCTTCCGCTCCTGACTGACTGCCTGACTCTGTGTGGAGAGAGTCTTATCTATGTAGTGACTAGATGGCTGAGTGGGAGATGTAACACTCATGCAAGCCAGTAGTTCCTTAGTTTGTAGTAGCTATCAGAAATAAAAGGAGTTATGCTTCACAGCTAGCTTCCGCGTTATTTATACTCTGCATGAGTCTGGTGCTCACAATGCACAGCTGTGAGTCCAGTGCACTGGGACCTGTTTTCCAGGACTGGAAGGTCTCTGAAAGTGCTCCAGTCGCCTAGCCCAGTCGGGGCAGAACCAGTTATTGAGCCCAGTTGCTGCACATCGGCTGAAAGGCGTACTGACAGATTTATGCCACATTAAGAGTCAGTCCTTCTTCGTAGGAAGTCCTAGGAAATATGGTCCTGTCAAGGGGAGCAGGGAGACTAATAAGAGGATTCTAGGCCCCTTTGTTACAGCACACAGGGTTCGTTTAGACAGCAGTGAGGAACGTGTGGTCCTTCGGATGCTGTTGGAACTGCAATTCCCCTGAGCTCCAGCCAGCACAGCCAATGGTCAGGGAAGTGGCAGTGGTAGCCCAGTAACAGCTGAAGGCCAAAAGTTCCCCATCCCTGCTTTAGGGGAAGCCAAGACAGTTCCTCTGGTATAAAACTGATTTGTTTCTAGTATATATGCACCCTCCATGCAATGGGAGGATTGTTGGCAGGCTTTTGGGAACAAAAATCCACAAAGAACTAGAACGTTTCCCCCCCCCCACACACACACCTTTTAGTGTATTATGCACATTGTCCAAAAATATGGTAGCTTGATTTTCAGATAATCAATCCAGATCTCTTACCCTTCCCACCCCTCTCAAAAAAATAAAAGTTTCCAAAAACAAGCACTTACAAGAAGATGGCACATCACAAATTTGTGAAGCAGGTGGTTCCACTTGGGCTTCTGGAAGACGGAAAGGTGCCCCAAATCATGTTGGAACCATGAAGCCTGGATCTGGAAGGCAAAGGAGATTGCTTAGAACAATGGCCTGCCTATCATTTGAACGGCTTTTGGGGTCCCTTCTGCATCATTTAATTCAAAAGAAGCCATCATGTCATTGCATGTGGCAGCTCTAGAGTAATCTGTGTGCCATGCATACTACTTGGGTAAATGCAGGCATGAATTTCTGAATAATACCCATACAACTCATAAATCGCCGAGGATAAGCAAACGTCTCACTGCAAAGGGCTGGCATTGCACCCATTAATGCTGGGAGCGACAAAAATCCCAGTGTTAAAGATGACCTCCAGAATGAGCACTGGCTTCACCAGGGTAGTAGAAGATGACCAAGGAAGCTGGTTTCAGGTGCTTAGAACAGAAGGCCAGCCTTTGGCTTTATTCACGGAGCAAGACAACTTACGTGGGACATTGTGCAAAGTGCCACAGAGACAGTGAAGGGCAGTAAAGAGGTTCCAAAATACAAGAAGCTGAGCCAGGACGCAGCCTCCAAGAGCAGGATGTGAAGGAACACCGCCATGAAAAAGTAAGTGTTGGGCTTCAGGAGTCCCATCTTCTCTATAGTGGTGCGCAGCTCACGGAAGTCCATGATGAGTGATTCCTGTGCAGAAGAAATTTAAAAATGACAGCTGCCTCTGCTCTAGGAAATGTTGGAGTAGCCTGTGCCCTTAGGAGCAGCAAGGGGAGGGTGTGACCAGAGTTTTAATGTCTAATTCTGCTCAGGGCTTCTCCCCTTCTATCAGCCCGTTGCCACCATTTACAGGTTCAGACCAGCGCGTGGCATCCTCCTTTAAGCACTCCAGAATGCACGTAACATGAACGGAGGGAAAGCTTACTTCTTCTTGGATGCACATCTCACATCCAGGGGTTAGGAGAGACTTACATTTTTGCTGGGTCCCAAACTGGATTGATCTGGGGCCAACTCCCCAATCAGCAGCGGGTTCAAATACTTCTTCACCAATGACTTGTCAACATGGAACGCTTCAAAGGCATCCTACAAGTCCACAGGGGGAAAAGAAGGGAAGGCAAAACCAATACCAGGAAATATTGAGTGAGGCCACTGTGCGCCCTGCTCCCCGGTGCTGCTACCAGCCTCCCAATTTCTCTGGCAATGTTCCTCTTAAAGGAATGTGCGGGTTTATCAAAAGTAAAACAACAGATGAGGAGTTTGTAGGATAACTGGCAGATGGGTGGTGTGTATTGAGCTCATCCTCAACCGTCTGTTGAGGATGCCCTAGTTCTGGAAGTCCTGCACTTAGCAGGGAGTTGGACTACACGAGCCTACAAGACACAGACACACACACACACACACACAGACAATGTGATTCTATGAAAAGGAGACGCAATCATGAAACAGCGGAAAGTTGACAGAAGTAAAAATATTAGAACAAAGGAAGCTCTCTTACACTGATTCAGGTCTGATTCAGTTGGTTAGAACATGGTGCTGGTAACACCAAGGTTGCAGGTTCGATCCCCAATGGAAAAACTGTATATTCCTGCATTGCAGGGGGTTGGACTAGATGACCCTCAGGGTCCCTTCCAACTCTACAGTTCTATGAATTCTATGAGATCCTTAGTCCATTTGGCTCAGCAGAGCCAACTCATTCTAGCTTTGCTCCCATTCTTTTCCCTGCAGAGTTCTACAAGGACAACAGAAATGGAGGAGGAGGAGGAAGTTGACAAACCTGGACCAGCTGCAGGAAAGAAAGGCAGGCAGGAGGCAACTGGCTGGGGGCAGACTTAGACTGGTAGGCCAGTGCACTAGCTGCTCTAATGGGCCAGCACTTACAGATTGCTTCCCACTAAAAATCCTGATGCAATTTACACACATTAAACAATATAAAGTAACTGTACAAAACAAATGTGCAATTACTTTTAATAAATTGTACTAAATAAAATGGATTTAACAATACAATACAATATCACTGGCTGTTGCCCAAATGCCCAGGAAAACAAAAATGTATTTGCCTGGCGGCAAAGCAGTAAGAAGCTGGGTGCAGCGCAGGCCTCCCAAGGGAAAGCACTCCACCCTATGAGAACTAACCTCTGAATAGACAGGCATAGGATTGCGCAGTTGAGTTTCATGTGCAATAGCATGTATGAATAGCTCTAGGTTACCGTTTGCTTTTATTGAAGGCTCCGTCATTTCGAAATATCAGCAAACATCTTGTTGTGCAAAAGGAATTTGTCACAGTGCATTTCAAGTTCTGTTGTTACGCAGGTGTGAAAAACTGGGAGGGGCAAAGCAGGGATTTCTACTTCTCCACAATCACCCCCCCCCCAAAAAAGATGAAGATGCAGCTTCAAGGTGGGTGTTTCAGGTGAATAATCTCCCTTTGGGGCTAGCAATTCATTGCAAAACTTGTGAACGATAACAGCTATCAGGCAAGGTATGCATGAACCTATCATTTGAATGCAGTTAATGAGCATCTACAAATATGAGCAGGCGAAAGAGACGCTAAAAGAACTAGAGTTGAACTCATGGGAAGGAATAGGGCAGTCTGGAGATACCGCAAATGTATGGCTGGGCAGGGAACCTGTTCTTCAAATAAAGTGAAAAAAGTGAAGGGATGAATAGATAGGAAACATTGAGAAATATATTAAAAATTTGGACTGGCAGGAACAGTAGAAACGCTGACATCTATTAATTAGCTCAAAAGTAAATGGCTGAAATCATGAGACAGAGACATTTGGAATTACACCTGACTGTCCTATGCTGCCTATACTCTTGTTTCCATGTATATTCCATGTTTATTGAAACTGCTGAGATCAGGATGTTTACTGCTTTACTTTGAGTCGGGTGGGTTAAAGCACAGAATGAGCTCAGGCTTACAAAAGAGATTAAAATTCATTTTTAGAGCTTTATTTGGCTATGTTTGAAACACGAGGAAGAACAAGCAAGTAGCAGGTCTTCTGCACGGAGAAATGCTATTGAGTGACAGAGAGAAGGCAGAAATGCTCAACATCTACTTTGCCTCTGTCTTTACCCAAAAGTAAACAGTGCCCAACCTGGTAATAACAAAATAAATTATAAAAGGATGGAGCTGCAGCTCAAGATAGGAAAAGAGAACTCTGGGCTACTTTAAATGAATTCAAATCCCCAGGGCCTGAGGAGCTGCATGCAAGGGTACTAAAGGAGCTTGCGGATGCAATCCCAGAGCCTCTGTCTATAATCTTTCAGAATTATCAGAAGTCCCTGCTGACTGAAGGCAGGCAAATATTATTCCCCATCTTCAAAAGGCAGGGGAGCAGGGAGAGAAGACCCAGAGAAAACCACTGAGTTTGACAGCGATAGGAGGGAAGGTCCTTGAACATATAATTAAATGGTCGGTCTGTGAGCGCTTAGAAAAGGATGCTGTGATTACCAAGAAGCAACACAGGATTAGTTCTTCGAAATGGGATTAACACAATCCCATTTGTGTAATGGGAAATTAGTCATGGACATGAACGAGCATTTCCCCAGTCTGATCATGTGCCTACATGTGCTTTCAACTCAATCCTTAGTTTATGAAAGGGGCAGATTAGTAGAGGCATTATAAATCTCGCCTCCTCTGCAATTCATAGGCAAGTACCGTAAATTTCGCTCTATAACACGCAGATTTTTTGTCCTAAAAAGTAAGGTGAAATGTCTGTGCGTGTTATTGAGCGAATGTGTGGTCCCTGGAGCTGACTTGCCGGAGCGCAGGGACAAAATAGGCAAAAATAAGATCGGGCAGGCGGGCGGAGGGAAGAGGGAAGGCAGAAGCTTTCCTGCATTCTGCCTCAGGGTCTTACTGCCCACCTGCTTCTGTTGCTGCGTTTGCTCAAACTCAACAAAGAGCAGGGAATCCCCTGCCCTCCTGGCAAGCAGAGGGTTAAGGAAAGGATCCCGTCCTTCCTTCTAATTCTTCCCTAGTCACACACACTGCGTGTAGGCTCCAGCCCACCACTTCCTCCTCTCCGTGCTCTAGGGACTCGCAGGCAGCTGAAAAGCATGCAGGTGGGGGAGAGAGAGAGAGAGAGAGAGAGAGAGAGAGGGGGGGGGGAGGGCTGGCTTGGTTGGTGGTGGTGGGGGGAACGACTTTTGCTTTACAATGGTAGGTTTCTCATTTCTTTTCCAAAAGCAGAGAGCCCTGCCCCCAGGCCCCCTCCAAATTACAGCTTCTCCAAGCAATGTACTGCTGGAGGGAGACAGTATGCTTGTTTGGAAGAGAAACCCTACTTCCCTGCTCGTAAGTAACAGCAGGCTGGATTGCAGAGTGAGACATGGAAATCTCTGGATTTATATGCTGTATATCAAATATCTTAATCTATACTTTCTACACGCGGCTGGTAAATCAGAATCTCCTGAGCCAGGAGGATTACAGCATCTCTCCTCTCCCCTTCATTAAAAGCCTCATACTCTTCTTTGAAGAAGTATAACGTGAGAATGTTTTATATATATATATATATTTTAAAGTTCTTTTCCTCATTGTCTGCTATACACTGATAATTGCTGCCACAATAACAATTGATTGAAAATGGAATTTAGTCTCCCCCCCCATAGAGAGCTGTTCTTCAAACGTTTAGCCTTAATACAGTGGCTGATGTAATACCTTTCTGCTTCACTAAGCATTTTATATAGGGACATTAAAATTGATTTTCTACATCTTGGCAGATGAAAAAAAGTGTGTTACATGCCCTATTGCCCAAAAGTGTGCAAGCACAGAGCAAAGGTTGCAGTGACAGAGGTGGCCAAAAAAGAAATACTGTAAATAAAAAAGAAATCATACTTCGTATATCTTGTCTGGCTTGGGTGGGGGGGGGGACTTTTGCTTTCCTTCCCTCCCCATTTAAAACGTGGTGACAAAGCACGGATCCACAAGGATCCTCAGGATTTTTGCATTGGGTCACCCCAAATTCACCATCAGATCACATTACATGTCCATGGCTACAGTCTGTACCAAAAAAATCACGCACCCACTGTTGCCTGGGGCTGCAATGGTGCAAAAACGTGGTTACAAAGCATGGATCCACAGGATCTTTGCACTGGGTCACTCCAAATTCACCATCAGATAACATAGCATGTCCATGGCTACAGCCTGCACCAAAAAAAATCACGCACCCACTGTTGCCTAGGGTCGCAGTGGTGCAAAAACGTGGTTACAAAGCATGGATCCACATGGATCCTCAGGATTTTTGCATTGGGCTACTCCAAACTCACTGTCAGATCACATGTCTGTGGCCACAGCATGAACCACAAAAATCATACATCCACTGTTTCATTTAGAATATTTTTTTCTTGTTTTCCTCCTCTAAAAACTACGTGCGTGTTATGGTTGGGTGCGTGTTATAGAGCGAAAAATACGGTAAATTAGAAAAGGCTGCTGTGATGGTGATGATGATGACAATTGTGTGCAGAGGAGGGCAACCATGATGATCAAGGGTCTGGAAACCAAGCCTTATGAGGAATGGTTGAGGGAGTTGGGTATGTTTAGCCGGAAGAAGAGGAGTCTGAGAGGAGAAATGATAGCCCCCTTCAAATATTTAAAGGGCTGTTACATTGAAGATGAAGCAAGCTTGTTTTCTCTTGCTCTGGAGAGTAGGACCTGAAGCAATGGATTCAAGTTGAAAGGAGATTCCAACTAAACTTACTGATGGGAAGAGATGCTTGACTCCCTTGGAAGGTGGTGGACTCTCCTTCCTTGGAGGTTTCTAAGCAGAGGTGGGATGGCCAACTGCCATGGATGCTGTAGCTGAGATTCCTACATAGCAGGGGGTTGGGCTAGATGACCCTCGGGGGTCCCTTCCAAAACTACAATTTTATGAACGGGAAACTTATTATCATTAAAATATTTTCTGGATATGTTCTTTTTAAACTAATGAAAGATGGTGCTCCAACACCATCATTCTATTCTATTTTCCCTTGGTGGAGGGGGGGGGGATAAAATCTTAAGTCTCTTATCACCACCATTAACCAAGTTGCTAAAACACCAGTAACCAGAATTTTTTAAAAATTAGGATTATAGTATAGCGTTATAAAAGTATAACACTATTATCGTATTTTGTGCTATACTATAAACATTATGGTGATATAAATCTTGAGTGCTCTACACACACACACACACACACACAGAGAGAGAGAGAGAGAGAGAGAGAGAGAGAGAGAGAGAGAGAGACTTATGTAATAATTACAAGATTTTTTCTAAATCTAATGGGTGTCATAAAATGGCAGCCACCTCAAGTGTTATAGTGAATGTGTGCCAAGCTTCAAAAGACCCCCCACACAGCAGTTCTGTCACACTTCCTCCTTGTGTCGATGGGACATAGAAAGATGACAGGGTAGTGACAGAAACCATCAGTCTGGAAACAGTCATAGGGTTTGTTTCAACTGCAGCGCCTGCCTGAACTGCATTCCGCTGGAGTTTAAATGGAAATCCCTACATATTTTTCAGTTCGTAATGGTAATGGTGAGTTATGACACTGCAGCAATTAAATACATCAAGAGCACGTTGCCTCTAATTAAGGTAAATGATCAAAGGTTGTGGGGTGGGGGCCAAAAGGATTTGCAGACATAGTCAAAGGTGTGTGACAGTGGGCTCACTCCTAGCACTTATTCCATCAGCAGTCGAGGGAAATACTTGAGCAATGTACCCCTCTCTTTCTGCTTTGCGAATCAAAAACGGGAACCTGTGTGCAAGATGTTTCAAAAGCTTGTGTAAACACTATGATTTCTTATCTGACACAGAAGATGTATTTCTAATCAACAGAGATAATCAGAACATCAAGAAATAATAGGCATAGATAATTGCCACCCTCACCCCGCAATTCATGTACATATGATTTTCACTGGCTCCGTTTCATTCAAACCAGCGTTTTCAAGATCGGCAAAGGCAGGCTGGGGCAGGTAAGCAGAAAACAAGGGCACAGCCTCCCTCAGAAACCAGTTGCTCAGATTGTGGGAAGTCAGAGGGGCTGTTTTTACAGCACCTGGGAACATCACAGATCGGCCCCCTCGTGTCACCAGATATCCCAGGACTCGAGGATAGTGGGCTACAATGAGAATCTCCTGGCAGGAATTGCCTATAATTCTTCTGCTCCTGACCAGCAGCCCTGAAGGTACAGATTCAGAACCAGTCTGTTCATTAGCAGTCACCTCAGGTAGCAGACTAGGGACAGCTGAGAGGGGCAGGAGATCCAGCGCATGTCGCCTATGCGCCACCTGGGAAGAGCGGGCCTGCTCCTCTCTAGCCTCCTTCTTTCTCCACTGCCAGCTTCAGCTTCCTGAGGCTGCTGCTCCAGTCAGGAGTGCCAACTTGGCCCCGCAACCGTTGGTGCCAGGGGTGCCATGAAATGTGCATGGCCCTGGCACCGAAATTTGTGGGTGCCTGGCCCCTTTGTGAGAAATTTTGTGGGTGCTTAGGCACCCAGGGCCCCAGGCACCTGTGCCTCCGGTTTCATCAGGCTGCGGTGGCAGAGGAGGCGGTGGCAACATTTACTGTTTTGCCTCAAGCAACACCCTGGTTAATGTAGGGTGCAATTATTGCTAATTGAAAAGGGAATATTGCTGTGGATTCCTGATCCACAGCAATATTCAAAGCAACAAACAGAAGTGAAGTTCATAAAGGTCCTGGGGGAGAGGGTAGTTGATTGGGGCAAGTGTTTTTCCTCAAAGGAAAAGAAACTCCTTTTTCAGGAGGCAGGTGATCATTACAGCTAATGAAGACTATTTTGTAGTCTAAACGCATTAGGCAACTTGGAGGGCTTGAATAGTTATTACAGGAATGAGCCAGCATAAGATTCAGGCTTGCGTGCTTCACACACAAACACCACTTATTAAACTACCCTGGTAATTGCAGTTCTGTGAGGGGAATAGAGATTTCCTAAAACTCCCAGCACCCTCCCAGTCCCCAGGATTCTTTGGGGGCAACCATGACTTTTTTATAGTGGTGATACTGCTTTAACTATATACAGCAGATGGGGCCTGAGATTCATAGCCCACCCCATCCTGAAAGCTTGGAGTGGGTACCAAAATGCAAAAATAATAATATGGAATACAACCTCTTTTTGGACAAGACCACGTGCTCCCAAGCCAGCCCCAAGGTACAAGCAGTGGCGTAGCGTGGGGGGTGCAAGGGGGGCAGGCCGCACCGGGCGCAACATCTGGGGGGGGCGCGCTCGCTGCCTCCGGAGTCGCCGAAGAGCCTCGGGCGCAGGCTGTAGCAAAGCCGCATGTCTCGCGGAACCGACGAGCTGTGCGCGCGTCCGGGCTGAAGGCGCCCGGCAGGCAGCGGCTCTCAGCGCTCGCCGCGGAGGACGCGCCAGGCAGCCCCTCCTCACAGCCCCGCCTCCGCCGCTGCTGCTGCAGCTGCTGGGTCATGTTGCATTTTCCTCGCCTCTCTGCCCCCCTCCTCCTCCGGGCAAGCGGCGTCGTTTGGGCGGCAGCGCCAGCGGCAACTCGCAGGTTAGGGGTTGGGGGGGCGCAAATTACTTGCCTTGCCCCGGGTTAGGGGGCGCAAATTACTTGCGTTGCCCCGGGTGCTGACAACTCACGCTACGCCGCTGGGTACAAGTAGCTATTGCAACACTCAAAGAAGGTGCTCAAGCTTACTCTGGCATGCCTGAAGTGGGAAGGGATCCCATAATTGAGGAGCAACCCCCAATAATCTTCATGTCTTCACAGCCTGGGCCTGATGCACAGATGGAATAACTGAGAGGGCCTCCTTGGTAGGTCTCAGATTGTAACAGGCCACACAGAATCACAGAATTGGAGAGTTTGGAAAGGACTCTGAGAGTCATCTAGTCCAGCCCCCTGCAATGCAGGAATCTCAGCTAAAGCATCCCTGGCAGATGGCCATCCAACCTCTGCTTTAAAATCTCCAGAAAAGGAGAGTCCACCACCTTCCATGGAGTCCGTTTCACTGTTGAGCAGCTCTTTAACATCAAAATGTTCTTCCTGAAGTTTCTTTGATAGCAACCCTTTCCTCAAGTTTCCAGGCTGGGGGCATCAAACTCAAGATGGTGTTGGACTCCAGCTTCCCTCAGCCAGCACAGCCAGCGGAGAAGGATGGTGAGAGCTGGAGTCCAACTTCATCTGAAGGGGCACAGAGATGCTACAAGTTATATTTCTGGCATTTCTCACACCTCTCTTTAAATTCTTTATTGATGGTTTCACTGTTTCTTTTTCCTAAAATGCAACACACACCCTGCACCAAATCCCCTTCTTCCAGCCAAAATACATTTTGGAGACCAAAATACCGTAGTTTGTTCCAGAGGAGGCATATGGTTGGCTGGAGTCCCTAGGTTAGTGGAACTCAAATCCCATCGATTCCAATGGGAACCATGCCCATATTCCCCTTAAACCCAAACTCAGAAATGAAAAAAGCAGAAGGTAGCAGGGAATGAAAGGAAGAAAGCCCTTTGCGAGAGGCTTAATGCTGCTTATAAACCATACATTTGAAGCACTCCTCCACCCCCAAAGGATCCTGGAAACTGTAGTTTAGCCCTCACAGAGCTACAATTCCCAGTACCCTGAACAAAGTACTGTTTCCAGGATTCGGGGGGGGGGGCTTTAAAGGTATGGTGTGTATGCAGCCTTTGCTAGTCTCACACTTCCTTATAGAAAAATGAGTTCTTACAAGTCAGTGCTTGCCACAACAAAAGAAAAAACTTTGGAAGTGGCTTGGGAAATACCTCCACAGGTTTGGTGGAGGCCAGTGGGTGCCCTGACTAACCGACAGATTATTTTGGGGCGGGGACAGGGGTTGGAACTAAAGCAAATAAATAAAAAACAATTCTATACAAAGTTGTTGTTTGGGCTTTAAAAAAACCTTTCTAGTAAGACTGGTTCTCAAAACCTGGCTGATGTAGCTTGAGAAAACCTTGGCATTAGGAACCATTTGGATTCTTCCTTGAAATAATTTCTGGAATGTGGTAGTCACGGGGGTACGGGGAGGTGGAGAGAACAAACTGGATTGTGCTTGTGGCAGGATTAATTTGCAGAGCATTTTAAGTGCTGAGCAGCCACTCCTGCTGTGAAGCATGGTGACGTGGGAGCCTATTGTTAGAGAGGGCGAGGAAGGCAGCTGGTTCAGGGGGCGTTGTTGAAAGTTAGGAAATTGTCCATTATTTTGGTTTTGCAAAATTTGTTAACACTGCAGGGAGCTTTGGTGCGTGCTTTATGCAGGGAGATTACTTCAAGTTGAATTTCTAGATCCTGTTGGACACAACCCAACCACAAATTAAGAGTAAATTACAAGGCTGCTGAACTCTAGTTTTTTGACAAGGAAAAGAGAAAATACCCAATTTCATGTTAGCTTGCTCCAGGGTCATTAGGATCATGTCCTTTGAAACAACATGCATGACTCAGAACTGCAATTTGCAGCATCATTCCAGGACTCATTTTCAGCAGAGCAAAAGAGCTTCCTCTAGCCCTAAAATGCTATAGAATGTGTTGCACTTCAGATGTTCAGATGCTGCAGCTCCGCATTCCTAGCCAAGGTGGGTAAGGCTGATGGGAGTTAGGAGTCCACCACATCTGGAGGGTGAAAGCAGTGTGGCTTTATTAAAAGCAAACTGGCCAACGCCCAGGGCCCCACTCATTATGGGGCCACAAAAGTCCTCCTTTATAGGTAGTCTGCCATGTCTTTATCTCAGCAGCCTTGCAGGCAAGCAATCCTTTCCTCATAAAAATGCAATCTGAGGGCCATCTGCTCCCTGTTAAACCAACCTCATCCACATCAGTAGCGAATATCAGCAGACATCATTGCCCAAGCAGCATTATAGGAGAACAGAAAACCAAGTATGCCTAGATCTAAACGACAACTCCCAAACAGAATTCTCACATTACAGTATAGTGGATTGTTCAATTGCTCAACTAGTGGGCAGATTTAAGCAAACAGTGCAGTTTAAAGACAGATTCATATTTTATATTTAATCTTTGACTAAAATGGGAGATACTAAGATGATCTTTGCATCTTGAGGGAAACATTGGTTCAACAGAGCTGTTGACTTTGAGGTCAGGAGTATGTTTCGATTATACAATCAACCTCAGGAAAAATGTACAGCTTTGGCAGCCTATCAATTTATTCATAAATATAATATTCTAGGCATTTACAACAATTTATGCTTATGACCTCACATTATTCTCACAGTATTTGCAACTTTTGCATCAGGTGAGAAGTCATTTTAAAAGTTCAAAATGATATATATATATATATATATATATATATATATATATATATATATAACGTATAATCTGTGTTCTTCTATGTTACAAGGATACATAGTAGGATTTAACACTGATTTCTCCTCAGCATAAAACTGGGATAATTTTTAATTACAGTGCCTTGACTAAGGATTTTACTGCCAACGAGGAGAATTGACTCCTAAATGATTTATTACCATGCCATACTGTTATTTATCGACGAACGGACTATCACCCGTTCACCATATGTCCCTCAGACCTTAATCTGAGGCTCTCCGGATTTACAGCAGAACAGAGGAATGCGGGACCGACTGACATGCAATTTCACGGGACAGCTTTGTTATCTCGTCCCCATCACCTCCTTCACACTTTTCACACGACCCCCAACCCGCATCTCACCGTCACGTCCTCCCCAAAGTGGCTCATGAGGATCCGGGAGCCCCCAGGGTGTCTCTGGCAGAAGCTCCGGACGTCGTACACTTTCCTGCCGACCACCAGCCAATTCTCTCGCCCCGGGGCTCCTTGCTTGGTGTTGGCCTGGATTTCGTCCCAGGTGAAGAGCCGCGTGGCCGAACAGGGCGGCCGATGCGGGACCAATTCCACGCTGGACTTCTGCTGCGGAGCCATCCCGTTCTCCGACGCCACCTGCTCAGCAGCCTCCCGCCCGCGCCGCCAAGCGCAACTCAGCCATGCCGCTTCTCCCGCGGCGGTAAGGGTGGAACACTCGGCCCGGCCTCCTCCACGTGCGATTGGCTGGTTGCTCCGTCGGACATGCCCCCTGAACCCGTCTATTGGCTGGCAGCGAACAAGCCCGGAGGCGGTTTTGTGGCGGAGCGGAAGACTTTCGCGCTTGGCGCGGTTTGCAAGTCGTGGGGTGTGCGCGGGCGCGCCTTCCTTCTGGTTGCAGCCCTGGAGCGAGTCCCGCCGCGGGTTTTGAGGAGACGCCAGCGAACTCCGGCCGCTGAAGGTCCGGCCTTGGGTTCTCTTTGCCAGGCGAAGTCGGGCTCGAGTCCTGCCTGTCCCTGGCGATGAAAACGCAGCCTCAATCGAGGGGGCGACGAGATGCACATTCGGGTGCCGCCGGCTAATGGCCGCGAGCGGCTCTGGGCCAGAGCCTTGCCCAGAGGAGGTAGCCGCGGCCTCTGCCCCGGCCCAGGGTGGGGTGCCTGGGCGTAACCCCCCACAGATCAAATAAAACAATAGAAATACTTAATTGACCAGTCACGTTGGTTCTGCTCCCCCAATAACAAAAGTCCTGGACCCCCCCCCCCACAACCTCCCATCCCTAACAAAAATCACCCTGTCAAGCTAAAGTCTAGCTGTTCACTTTCCCGCTCTTGGGGTGATACCAGGGATGGTTGCTGCTCCCCAGCAAGTAAGCAAGAGGACCACCTCCTCTGCTCCCACTTCCTCACTGCCAGAGCAGGAAGCATGTGAGAGGATGCCACTGGGCCTTGCATGAAGGAGGAGAAGACGATGGTGAGTTGGGTGGCTGGGTGGGTGTTAGGCTGTATACTTGAGTCCCTTCTAATTCCTGGATCCAGCAAGGATTCCATAGCTGGAATCGCCAGGCCAGCTTCTTGGTAGTGGCCCCCTAAGTATGGGCCATATTAAGGTAACATAGGAAGTGGGTCTGAGCGGGGCAGGCCAATGCTGCAGGCCCATCCTGCCAATTGTCTGGTAGTTAGGGGCAAAGCTGAGTTGTGTGTGAGAGCTAGAAGCAGGCTGCAGGTCTGATAGAAATGAAGCATGGCTGTGGCTATGGGAGAAGCAAGACCTTATGCGGGTGTTAATGCTGTGAGCCTCTCCGTCGTTGGCTCAGGTTGTACATACGTGTAAAGAAACCATGTATCACACCTAGTCTCTGCTGTTCCTCATTCCGAGGAAACTGAACCTCAGAAAAGTGGCTGGAGCCCCTGGTGTTTTGCACTGCGCAGAGTCTGGGGTAGCGTGCAACACAATCAATGGCCACTTGTCATAATGGCTATATACTGCCTGGATTGTTGGGAGAGTGCTGCTAGGCTCGTGTTACTTGTGGGCTTCCCAAAGGCACATGATTAGCTAGGGTAGAAAGAACACTGATTGCCACACTAGCCAGAGATAAAGCAGATGGAACTGCATGCTCTCTTATGGGCCAGGTTTCACATAGGGCTTGTACAGCACTCTGTATGGAAGCCCCAGTAATCAGCTGAGCATCAGTGCTTACAAATGGCTTGTCACCCCCATTTTGGCACAGCTATGCCCTTACTTATCCCGCACCTGACATCAGGTGTGGGGCAGATGGGTTTCGTGTGGCTGAAATGGCCTTGCTGGCAGTGGCGTGCAGTGAAATTTTTCATCTGGGAACAGTTAGGGCCAGCCAGAGGAACCAGCTTGCGAGGGCAATTGGTGGGAGGCCAATGCACACATGATGTCACACACATGAGCACTGCACCTCCCTCCCTAAGCTGGGCAGAAGCTTCCCGGGCTTTGGGAAGGTGTCAGGGGAACATTGGGGGACTAGCCTAGTCCCCCTAGTCCACTGACCTCATGCCACTGCTTGCTGGACCCAGGGACGCGGACTTATAAAAAATATTGGGGGGGGCCCCCCGGGAAAGCTCATGAATAATAAATAAGCTCATGAATATGCAAATAAGGTGGCACCGCCTCCTCGTGAGCGAATAGGGGAGAGCGTGCTGCGCCTATTAATCAGCTCCGAAGGAAATTGGGTGGAGCTTTTGCTCGGGAGGGAGGGCAGGAGGCATGCAGCCCGACCCTGTGCATTTTGGGCTGGGGGAGGGGCGGCGATGGCGCTCTGCTGGAGGGGTGCCGGAGATTATTGGGGGGGCGGAGCCCCCCCAAACGAATTTTTGAGGGGGCTCAGGCCCCCTCAAGCCCCATGGAGTCGGCGCCTATGGCTGGACCAGTGGGGAGGTCTGACAGGCCTAATGAGGCTCACAGTCAGGAGATTCCCCACCACTGGCCTAAAGGAGGAGGGTAAGTGACAAGTTGAAAAGGTGGTGGTTGTTCCTTGCAGCTCCCACTTGCTTTCACGGGTGACAGTCCAGAAGATGCTTTGTGCCACTGCCTCTCTGATTTGGACAGAAGGTGAGAAGAATGGTTTTACAGACTAAACTTCTTAACAAACTATTTAGGTTTTTTTCTGGGGGTACACAAGGGTACACAGTACCAGCACTGTTTTTTCCTAGAAGAAAAGCAATGTTCCAGTCTAATAGCACCATTGCTGTAGCTGTCACAATCATCTTCATCCATACTATGAAATGTTAGTTCCTTGACATTTGCTACAAGCAAAGGTACCGCAGACTCCTGACTTTTCTGCAAAAACGTGTTTCACACATTGTTTTGTACTTGCATGAGTAACTTTCAAAGATTTTCAGGAGGTGAAGGAATGCCAGTCATTACTGGCTCATAGATGCTTCCACTATGTTTCAGCTTCTCTGACCATGCAAGGGATCCAAGTATTTCCAATCTTCAGTATATAAAAGATTTATTTTGCCATCAAATCTCATGATCAACAAATAATAGGAAAGCTCCCGGAGAAGTGCCAAATGCAGGGCTTTGTCCAGTTCCAGCACATCCAGTTCCAGCACATCCAGAGGTGGAGCTAGCTGCTCTGGCACCCGGAGCGGTGCACATGTTGTGCACCCGGGGGCAGGGCTAGCCATTCCACATAGCTAATCCACACTTAATGCTTATTTCTTCATGAAGTCAAATCCTGTAACCTGACTTATGGAATACAGTAAGACTGCAATTTACAGTACATGGTGGTTATGTTTCAGGGATCATACCTAAAGCCAAAGCCATGTATGGTCAAAACACATTGGATTCAGTGGCGGGTGGACGCCTGCTCCCTTTTTATTCATTTATTTATTTTTCCAAGCACATAAAGCTGAATGCGCACAAGTTAAATGTGCATAAGTTACTGCATTCAAAATTGGATGTATATTTCCAGAATTAGGAGTGTAAAGAGGAAACACCCATTAGTAGTATGTCTGCCACAAAATCCTGTTTTAATTGTGTAGGTGTTGGCAAGTTCAAAGCAAGCACTAATGCTACAGGGAAACAAAAGTGACACTGAAGGCACTTTTCAAGGTCAAATATCACTGGCAGGTGTGGGGAACCTCTGTCCCTCCAGATGTGGCTGAACTACAGCTCCCATCATCCCAGGTGTAGTTCAGCACCATTTGAAGGGACAAAGGTTCCCGACACCTGCTGCATGGCCTGGGTTAGGCTACTTTCAGGAAAACTGTCACAGCTCTGAAAGTAATGAATCAATTTGGACATACAGTGGTACCTTGGTTTTCGAACATAATCTGTTTTGGAAGACCGAGTTCTAAAACATACAAAAATTGCGAACTCAATACAGAAGTCTCAATATAGAAAACTCAGTACGGAAGCCGCATGGCATGTTCGACTTCCAAGGCATGTTCAAACGCTGGTTTACAGCGTTCAAAAACTGAAATGTTTGTCAATGGAGACGTTTGGAAACCGAGGTATCACTGTACTAAGGAATTTGTGCGCTACACTATTTTTGATGAGTGTAGAAAAAGCTTAGCCACCTCTGCTGTAAATACTATTAGCCAAACAGAAGTATGGGTTGTGCACAAGCAATCTTGTTAAATTATCCAATTTTGTTAAATTATCCAAGGGTACAAAGTTCAAAAAGTAAGGAAGCGTCTGATTACCATTTGCATGACGCAATTGCTAGGCAAACTGGGTTGGAGCACCTGATGGTATCACAGCCCCAGGCAGGAGTACAATTCAAATTATTTTTGAAATGGGTGTGTTGTATTTTCTTTCCCACTGACATGTCACTAGTTTCAGAAATGCAGCAGACACAGGATTTTAGCCCTGTCCAGAGCCCGGATGAGACATCAGACCCATCCTTCCAGGCAGTGCTATATTCTGAGTAACAACATCTATAAACGAAATGGGGAAACTTCAATGTAGCACCAAGAGAGCCAGTGTATGAGTCCCCGTCCGTCGGCGGTGGAGGCAGGGCGAGCAGAGGGTGAAGAGCACCCAACACGCCCCCCACCTGCCTGACATATGAGTGCCTGCCTCGCATCAGCAAGGCCTAAGGACTGCAGAAGATGAAGAGCACCCTCCACGCTCCATGCCCACCACCCCTAGCGCTGGTGGACAGCACTACGACCCTGCTTATAGGAGCCACAGGTGAGCACTGAGTGCAGAGTGGGGTCCAAAGGTGGAGAAACTACCCCAGAAGGTGCACAACATGCCCCCACCAGAGGTACTACCCCTTCCCTATCACTCCACACACCCCTTTAAATTTGTAAACATGAGTAAATTATATTGATTTATTTCAATGGGCCTGTTGTTGTTTAGTCGTTTAGTCGTGTCCGACTCTTCGTGACCCCATGGACCAGAGCACGCCAGGCACTTCTGTCTTTCACTGCCTCCAGCAGTTTGGTCAAACTCATGCTGGTAGCTTCGAGAACACTATCCAACCATCTCGTCCTCTGTCGTCCCCTTCTCCTTGTGCCCTCCATCTTTCCCAACATCAGGGTCTTTTCCAGGGAGTCTTCTCTTCTCATGAGGTGGCCAAAGCATTGGAGCCTCAGCTTCACAATCTGTCCTTCCAGTGAGCACTCAGGGCTGATTTCCTTAAGAATGGATAGGTTTGATCTTCTTGCAGTCCATGGGACTCTCAAGAGTCTCCTCCAGCACCAGAATTCAAAAGCACCAATTCTTCGGCGATCAGCCTTCTTTATGGTCCAGCTTTCACTTCCATACATCACTGCTGGGAAAACCATGGCTTTAACTGTACGGACCTTTGTTGGCAAGTTGATGTCTCTGCTTTTTAAGATGCTGTCTAGGTTTGCCATCGTCTTTCTCCCAAGGAGCAGGCGTCTTTTAATTCTGTGGCTGCTGTCACCATCTGCAGTGATCATGGAGCCCAAGAAAGTAAAATCTCTCACTGCCTCTATTTCTTCCCCTTCTATTTGCCAGGAGGTGATGGGACCAGTGGCCATGATCTTCGTTTTTTTTTGATGTTGAGCTTCAGACCATATTTTGCGCTCTCTTCTTTCACCCTCAATAAAAGGTTCTTTAATTCCTCCTCGCTTTCTGCCATCAAGGTTGTGTCATCTGCATATCTGAGGTTGTTGATATTTCTTCCGGCAATCTTAATTCCAGTTTGAGATTCATCCAGCCCAGCCTTTTGCATGATGAATTCTGCATATAAGTTAAATAAGCAGGGAGACAATATACAGCCTACTCTTGAGTAAAATCTAGTTGAATACCACCTTTGTCCATGAGACCAGAGCTACTGATGCTCTTATCAGGTTCTGTGATTTCTGAAGTATTCTGAACACACCAAATATCTCAGCTGCTCAGTGATGTAGGCAAAAGTCAGAAGTTATTCCCTCAAAAGACCAGGGAGATAACCTTTTGTTTTAAAAAGCTGAACTGCTCTCCAGCTGTGTTTCACCATTACCACCAGGGATCCGGGTAGGACTTTCTACAGTTCCAGGAAACTGACCAACAATGCTGTCTACTCATAGTTAGTTGAGATCATGGTGATATCCTTGTGCAATTAGGATCGTAGTAGCTAGGTTTTGGAGTCATTGGGCTCTTTTTTGTGTTTAGTATTTCTGTTGAACTTTGTTGCTCTTTTCCTTATACTCTTATTTACGTTTCATAATTGGATAGTGTCCCTGCCTTCTAATTTGTTGGTTTGAAGGTGCTTATTTTGTAGAACTGATGCATGGATGCAGAAATCTGCTGAGCAGTGCATGCACCTTTTTTAAAAAAGTGTTCACCCAGGAATTGCACAGCAGCACACATCTGGGAATTCCCAATTCAATGCAAGTTTGCACGAAGCACACTTTATGTCCAATGCTAAAATAACAGGCATTTCCCATTCCAAACAGGAAAATGGGAGAAATCAGTATCATAAAATATAGTGAAATCAACAGAAGAAAATGATGCAGGGAGATCTGGAGAAACAATTTTCAGTTTCCAAGTTTTCCACTATTGCAAATTATCATTGTTTTCTAGCATATTATGTTCAGACAAACTGTCCATATGCTTTAAAATATTGCTGCACTTTACACTTTTGTATTGGTTTCCAAAAATGCTGTTTGTTGCTTTTCTGATCAGTGCTATAAAGTCTTCAACAGCTTCCATGTCTTGCCTATGTGTGTCCTGAACCCAGTTGAGATATCTATTCCACAGTAATCAGATAAAGACTTCAGACATAAAATTGTGCAGACATACTCTATAATTGTATTGCTAATCTTCCAATAATGCATGCACTGATGTCCCTCAGACTAAGATAGGCAAAGTGTTTGCCTCTAATTCTTAAAAAGACATGTGCAAAACTCCCACAGCCTTAATATTCTACTTTTAAACTGCTCTGTGTTCTAGGCTATTTTGATTTAGCATACTGTGATGGGATGATGAGCTGCTTGTGTGTAAAATCGTAGTCCCTCAGAGTTTGTTCAAGTCCACAAACCTCTGTCTGTGACGGAGCCCCTCAGACATGGCTCCTCTAGTCACTGGCAGATTCCGACAGTGGCTGCTTTCGGAATCGCTTCCAACATAAAAGCTCCTTAACGGAAACACGTCTTCTGGACTCACGGCGTGACAGTTTCCGGCGAGGAGTGGGTCTCCCTATGGGAGGTCCAGAAACCTCCCCACTGTTCTCGCTGGAAGTGTCCCTGAGCCCTCCCTCTTGCTCGCTTTCCCTCAGAGTCCCACCTCTCCCCCTGCTGGTTCCTGCTTCAGCTGCTGGGTCTCTCCCAACCTCCGTGAGCCCTTCCACCACCTGTCCCTCCGATGGCAGTTCCCTGACATCCACCTCCCCTCCAGGGCCCCCATCACCCCCTCTCGTTCCCTCTCCTCTGGGCAGTGAGGAGGTAAAACCCCGAAAAGAATCCTCTTCATCTTCAGACGTCTCGAACATTTCCCTCATCGGTTGCCGTTCCGGGTCTCTGAATCCTCCTCCTCCTCGGAATCTGTGAACCCCTCCAACTCCTCTTCCTCGTCTGTGGTTGCAAAGTATTCCCTCCGGAACCTCGCTACAGGCTGAGGTTTACGTGGGAACCTCTGATGAAAAGTTTCTATTAAGACCTCGTCATTGACATCCTCTGCCATGACCCAGGTGTTTTCCGACTCCGGTTCCCCTTCCCACATTACCAAATACTCCACTTGATCTCCCTTCCACCTGGAATCAAGGATCTCCACCACATGGCTGCTGTGTTCCCTTTCCTCCATTGCTGGTCCCCGGGTGAACCTCCCTTCTCTGTCCCCTTTATATGGTGACAGTAACGACCTGTGGAAAACTGGGTGCAGCTTCATGTGGTTCGGTAACCGGAGTCTGAAAGCCACTGGGTTGACCTGTTGCGTGACTTCAAATGGGCCCAATCTTTTGGGTCTTAACTTCTTACAACCCCCTTTGAATGGTAACCCTTGGGTTGACAGCCACACATGGTCCCCCACCCTAATGGTTTCACCTTCCCTTCTGTTTTTGTCTGCCTACCTCTTATACTCCTCCTTGGCCCTGTCTAAGTTGAGTTGGAGCTGACGATGGATCGCTTCCATTTCTTCTACGAACTGTTCGGCAGCCGGGACGCTCCATCTCTCCCCTTCCCCCCCTGGGAAAGCCCTGGGATGGCACCCGTAATTAGCCAAAAAGGGGCTCATCCCTGTGGACACGTTCTCCGCATTGTTGTAGGCAAATTCCGCCAACGCCAGCTTCTCCACCCAATCATTCTCTCTGTCATTGACATAACACCTCAGATATTGCTGGAGGATGCCATTGGCGCTTTCCGCCTGCCCGTTGGTTTCAGGATGCCGGGCAGTCGAAAAATTGACCTCTACATGCAGTAAGCTCATGAGCTTCCTCCAGAACCTGGAAGTAAATTGTTTCCCTCGGTCTGAAACCACCCTCAAGGGGGCACCATGCAACCTAAAAACATTTTCTACAAACAATTTCGCTGTTTCTTCTGCCGTGACAGCATGGGAGCAGGCTATAAAGTGGCCCATTTTGGTTAACAGGTCTACCACAACCATGATGGCTGTTTTCCCCCTGGACTTCGGCAGATCAGTCATAAGATCTATTGACACTGCTTCCCATGGTCTTTCAGGTGTGGGTAGCGGTTCTAATAACCCCGCCGGCGCCCGCCTCTCCCCTTTGGCTCGCTGGCATTGGTCACAACCTCTCACATACTCCCGTACATCTTCCCTGACCTTGGGCCACCAAAATTCCCTGGTAACCAACCACATGGTTTTGTGTTGCCCAAAATGCCCCGCTGTGGGGCTATCATGCAGCTGCTTGAGTACCTTCCCCCTCAACTCTCCTTCAGGTATATACAGTGCTCCCTTGTAATACAATGTCCCGTTTCTCTCCTCAAAACCTCCGGGTTTGTCTCCCTCCCTCCTGAGACCCCTGAGTTTGTCCTGGGCGTATTCATCATTCTCCGTTCCCTCCACCAGTTCTCTTTGCCCCACCAATGCCGCCCCACACACCCAACGGTCCTCTGGAATGACATGTCTCTCTTCGGGTGCCCCCTCCCCTTCCAAATATTCGGGTTTGCGTGAGAGAGTGTCCGCCCTAATGTTCTCCGGACCTGGCACGTAACAAATCTCAAAGTTAAATTTGGAGAACTCCTGGGCCCATCTCACTTGCCGTTGGTTGAGCACCCGTGCCGTTCTCCAATACTCTAGGTTCTTGTGGTCAGTGCACACTTGCACCTTATGTTGTGCACCAATTAGCAGGTGCCTCCATCTCCGGAACGCTTCATGAATAGCGAGTAGTTCTCGGTCATACACCGTGTAGTTCCTCTCGGATTTGTTCAGCTTTTGCGAAAAAAAGGCACACGGTCTCCACTCTGACTCCTCCTTCCCTGGCTTCAGAAGCACCGCCCCGATCGCTCTGTCTGATGCGCCGGTTTCCACTCTCATCGGTTTTTGTAAATCCACATGCAGGAGCTGTTCTTCAGAGGCGAAGGCCCTTTTTAGTTCCTCAAATGCTCGCTCCGCCTCCTCAGTCCACACGAATTTCTTCTTACTGCTGAGACAGTCCGTAATGGGCGCCGTCAGGTGGGCAAAGTTTCGGATGAACTTACGATAGAAGTTCCCAAACCCTAGGAACCTCTGCACATCCTTCTTTGTTTTGGGTGTTTTCCATTCCAGCACCGCCTGGACCTTGCCGGGATCCATGGCCAATCCCTTGTCTGACAGGCGATACCCCAGGAATTCCACCTCCTTGGTATGAAACTGACACTTCTCCAGTTTCACCCACAGCTGGTTCGCTTGCAGCCTGCTCAACACTTCTCTGACGTCTCTCACATGCTGCTCCTCATTCTCAGAATACACCAACACGTCGTCTAAGAAGGCTACGCAATTCTTGTAAAGCAAAGGCCCCAGGACGTGGTTCATGAACGCTTGAAAACATGCTGAGCCTGCCTGTAGAACGAAGGGCATAACGAGATACTCAAATGCTCCCAATGGGGTGAACATGGTGGTTTTCCATTCGTCCCCCTTCCTTATTCGTATCAGGTTGTACGCCCCCCTTAGGTCCAGCTTTGTAAAAATCTTTCCCTTCCGCACCCTTGTCAAAATGTCGTCAATCCTGGGCATAGGGAAGGCCACTGGTTCTGACACTGCATTCAAGGCCCTGAAGTCACACACCAGCCTCGGCTTGTCCGTGTTTTTTTTATCCACAAAAAACACTGGGCTGCCTCCCACCGCTCTGGACTCTCGGATGAAACCCCTCTTCAGATTTTTGTCAATGAACTCCCTTAGTTCCAACATCTCCCTGTCTGACATGGCATACAACTTGCCTACTGGGAGCTGTGCCCCAGGGAGTAAATTGATTTGACAGTCAAAGGGTCTATGCGGGGGTAGTTGGTCAGCTTCCCTTTCGCTGAAGACGTCGCGGAGATCTGCGTATTGTCGTGGTACCTTCTCTTTCTCCGCTACTTCAGTCCCTGCTAGGGTGGCTTGGGCCCCTGCTGAACCCTTTCCCTCTTTGCAGTGTTCTAAGCAATGTGCTGACCCAAAGGAAACCACTCTCTGATGCCAGCCCACCAGCGGATCATGTAACGCTAGCCAGCTCACCCCCAAAATAATGGGAGCTCCTCCCAAGGTGGCCACATTAAACGCTATCAGTTCAGTGTGTCTTGCCACCTTCATTATCATTGGGACGGTCTGGAAGCTGACTTCTCCTCCCAACAGTTCCCTGCCATCGATCATGGTCACCTGCAGGGGGTTGCTTAAAGGGATCGTCTGTATCTGGTGTTCAGCTGCAAACTCTTTGCTCATGAAATTGCAGGAGCTGCCTGAGTCCAACAGCGCCTTTATCTTTAGAGGGTGTCCGTTTGGCAGCTCTAGCGACACTTCTGTCACTAGGGCAGGTTTAGGAGGTTCCGGCGTGGGCACTTTCACTGCTCTTTGGCCTGGCTGCTGTGCCCCGACGGTGGCAGCCAGGCGTTGGCTTTTACTTGCTCCGGTATGTCTTCCTCTCTTCCCTCAACAGCTCCCACCATCCCTTGCCATTCCTTCCTCTGGGGGCAGACTCTGGCAAAGTGACCTGGCTGTTGGCAGAGATAGCATTTCCGGGCGCCTTTTCCCTCCTTCTTTCCCCCCTCACTGGGCTTTGAAACTGCGCACGCGCACGCTGTTCCAATTTCCATCGGCTCTGCCGGTGGGAAAGTTGGCTCTGGAATGTCAGGAATGCGGAACTCCTTCCAACGTTCCCCCTTCCCTTCCCGCCTCTCCAAGGCTCTCGCCTCCTGGCGCGCTCCTATGGTCAGCGCAGATTTGGTCAGCTGGTCCATAGAATCCGCCCTGGGGCCCCGGGAAAGTTCGTCTTTCACAGCCGAAGCAAGCCCTTCTTCAAACAGCATTTGAATGGGTTCCGCCGATAAGTCCCACCCCAATCTGTGAACCAACATGGTGAACTCAGTCCAGTACTCACGGACAGATCGGCTCCCCTGTTTGCAAGCCATTAACTGTCTGCGCACCACTCCCTGCTCAATATCGCTGGAAAACATCAGATCCATGGCGCGAAAGAACTTCATCGTGTCCTTTAGGACGTCATTATTCGCTGCCATCAGGGGTCTAACCCAGTCTCTCGCCCCCTTTTCAAGATGCCCAATCACGAAAGCCACTCGCGATTCCTCGTCAGGGAAGTCATCAAACTGCAGATTGAGGGCATATTGCATCTCTGTCCGAAAGGCATGATAGTCCTTGGGCTCCCCCCCAAACTTCTGCACCAATCCTGGTACCTTTCTGGCGAGCTGGGTGGCTTTCCCCTTTTTGTCTGCATCCTGAGCCCTCCTCTCCTCAAGCCTCGCCGTCTGCAGCGCTAGCTGGACCTCCAACACCCGGTACCTTTCTTCCAGGCTTGGACTCGCTCCCGCTCCTGCTTCTCCGGTTCCGGCTGGGTTGCTCATGATGCCTTCTGTTGCACAAGCTGCTTTCAAAGACTGTCGGAATGCTGTGATGGGATGATGAGCTGCTTGTGTGTAAAATCGTAGTCCCTCAGAGTTTGTTCAAGTCCACAAACCTCTGTCTGTGACGGAGCCCCTCAGACATGGCTCCTCTAGTCACTGGCAGATTCCGACAGTGGCTGCTTTCGGAATCGCTTCCAACATAAAAGCTCCTTAACGGAAACACGTCTTCTGGACTCACGGCGTGACAGTTTCCGGCGAGGAGTGGGTCTCCCTATGGGAGGTCCAGAAACCTCCCCACTGTTCTCGCTGGAAGTGTCCCTGAGCCCTCCCTCCTGCTCGCTTTCCCTCAGAGACCCACCTCTCCCCCTGCTGGTTCCTGCTTCAGCTGCTGGGTCTCTCCCAACCTCCGTGAGCCCTTCCACCACCTGTCCCTCCGATGGCAGTTCCCTGACACATACATTGCTTGATCAAAGACAACATTCAGACTTCTTATGACAACATTATGACTTCTTAATCTGGACATCACTTTGTGCCCAAGAGACACCAACACGGCAAAAGCATCAGCTGTAGGAAGATACTTGACATTTTCCTGGCATCACATTAACAGACTTCACAGTCTGAAACATACAGGCTTTCCCAGAAATTCAAAACAACCTTTTCACAACTTGGGGAAACAGCCACGGCACCCTCAGAACTTATATAAATGCACTGAAGTTTTTATACAGCTTCAGTATGAGTCCCAAGAATGTGTCATATTCTGTGGCAAAAAAAGAAGAAGGGTGTAGTAGAATCACATCTTGCCTGCACACCTCAACATGATGACTAGAGATATTGCAATGTGGTGAAAGGCCACAACTTTGATGCATATTTAATTAAGGAGCTACAGCAAATTAAATAAACCAACATGAAGCTCTCCTGCTGTGGGCATATCTAACTTTCAGAGGCAAAGGAGATAGATGCTCTGTCTCTTGCGCAATACCCTGGCTTGAAGCCCAGCACCTGCATCCACAGGGCCAAACATTGGCTCAAATGTAGATTTGGGGGGCATTTGCTAAGTTTGGCAACTTGGTTTTTTTTAATGCACATCAAACAAAACAACACAACACACACTCTCAGAGTTTTAAATCTAAGCAAATAAAATATGTGATTAAGTGCAATCCCCTTCTTGTTAACGGATATAAATTTTGTCACATTAAAGTGTTTTAAAATCTTCATGAATATTAATAAAAATACATTGGTTCTGACAGCACAGGATTAGACCAGGATGATCAGCAGCTGATTATGTAAACAAACCACTACTATTGGATGGGTGTTCAAAAGTGCAAAACTGTTGCATGTTGTTTTGATCTCTTTACATCTAGTTGACAAAGGAATTTTTAGATGTATGAGAATCCCTCATTTGACAATGTCTGTATAAAGTTTTAGAATATATGAGCTATGGAGACACTTTTATAAAAAGAGTCAGGGCAATATATACTGAATAGTAAGCCAAATTGATAGTAAATAATGTCCTGACTGAGAATTGCAAAATAATGAAAGGAATGAGACAAGGCTGCCCCTTGTCACCCTTGTTATTTATATTAGTTTTCGAAGTATTGGCACAAAAAATAATATATAATCAAGAAATTAAAGGTATGAGTGGGACAGAGACAATATAAATTAAATGCATTCACAGATGATGTGGTGATATTTGTAGAAGAACCAATAGAGTCAATCCCGAAAGTATTACAAGAGATTTAAAAATTTGCAAATGTAGTAGGTCTTAAGATTAATAAAGACAAAACCAAACTCTTGGTAAAAATGTGAATGATGAGAGTAAAAATCAATTAAAAGATGTGTCAGGACTAAAGATTGAAAGGAAGGTCAAGTATCTAGGTGTATGGTTAACAGCAAATAATATAAATCTGTAAAAAGATATTTAAAAACCTGGGAAGATACTAATTTTGAAATTTGGAACAGAATGAAACTTTTACTGTTAGGTAGAGTGTCGACTATAAAAATGAATGTATTACCAAGAATGTTATTTTTGTTTCAATCAGTTCCAGTGATTGGCAAGACAGACTGTTTCAATGTATGGCAAAAAGATATCTCTAAATATATCTGGCAAGAGAAAAAAACAAGAATAAAATATAAAATACTGATAGATGTAAAAGAGAGAAGAGGTTTCTGCCTGCTAGATATGAGATTATATTATGAAGCATTTTGTCTTTGTTGGTTGATGACATTGGAGAATTCACATATCTTAGATTTAGAAGGTCATGATAATATTTTTGGTTGGCACACTTTTCTGTGCTATGAAAAGGTGAAAGTACACAAAGGATTTACAAATCATATAATCAGGAAAAAATTGTATAGAGTATGGGATAAATATAAAAACTTATTGGAGAGAAAAACAGCTCTTTGGCTCTCCATTGGAAGCCATAGCAGTAGAGAAGAAGAATATGATAGAAGGTGGGACAGCTTATAGAAATTTATTAAAACAAGAGGGAGGAGAGTTTAAATATAAAGAATTTAATTATTTATCAGGAAAGTTAACAACATGGATACAATATCATCTTTTGAGTTAAGTATTTAAGAAAGATAAGAAACAAGGGTTTGGGGAACAAATATCACAAATGGAGAGAGATCTGTTGGAATGTAATGTGGTGGTCTTGCAGTAAGGTTAAAGCTTACTGGGAAATGATATCTAATGAATTGAAAAAGATGTTTAAAATAACTTTTTTTTTAAAAAAGCAGAAGCTTTCTTTTTGGGAACTATAGGTGTAGAACTAGCTAAACAGTATAGGAATTTATTCATGGATGTGACTACAGAGACAAGAATGTTATTTGCCCAAAAATGGAAAGAAGAAGTCCCAACGAAAGAAGATTTGATACAAAAACTCATGGATTACGCAGAAATGGTGAAACTTACCAGAAAAATAAGAAATCAAGACAACATTTTTTTAAATAAAAGAATGGAAAGGGTTTATTGAATATGTACAAATAAATTGTAAACAGATAAGGACATTGGCAGGATTATTGTAATAACCTGCAGTTTCATAAGAGTAAATAATTAAAGTAGATGAAGAATAAATTGTTAATTTAGAATATGCAGGAAATGATAAATATAAATTTAAGGAACTGCAGAAAGAGGAGGAAGGAAGTTGAGTTTTGAAAAGTTAAAATGACTGTAGAACCATTGAAATGTATATAACTGAAAATCATTTTAAAAAAAAAAGAGTCCCTCATTATCTTCATACAGTAGCGAAAAGAGGTGACTGGTTGGCTGGAATATAGATGAACATTACTGGTGAAAGACTGTCAAAAAGGATGATCTCATTTAATCACTCCATATGGTAATGATCACGCCCCTGGTCCTATCTGTTATGCTTACCCAAGTAATTCTTGCTGAGCCGGGTTATGACATTAGAAAGGCCCTGGATGGTTGCTTCTCTTGCCATGAGTGACACCTGACTTTTGCAGCACATGCATTCCTGTGGAAGGAATTCTGAAAACTAGCACTCACTGGAGGTCAAGAGATTTGTGGAGAAGCGCATGGGGCTGGTTGGGCTAGCCCCCAGGGGGCAAGAGGCATGCCACCTGCTCTCCTTGGCAGTGGAGTTGAAGGAGGCTCCTGACCATCTTTGTTAGCTGTGAAGGGCTGGGTAGCGCCCAGAAAAGTGACATGGGAGGTGTCGTGGGATCTCCGACTGCTGAGGCAAGCAGGCAAGGGTGGGGTTTCCAAGTATATGGTGCAATCACGGAGAAACTTAGATTGCATCTGGTTGCACCCAGTGTATGTAGCCTAGCGGTATCTCCCTATGAACTCAGGCAGATGACCTTTGGAGCAGCTCATCATTACTATGATTATAATTATTTACAGAAGCAGGCATGACATGCAAAGCATATGATCTGCCATCGAGGGATGTGGGGAGGTTACTGGGTTGTAGGGACGGCATGTATATCAAAGAAGATATGCCTTCAGTCCTTCTATTTCCCTCTGGACAGAAAGTTCTCTTACACTGGGAAAGGCTGTTTTGTTCACCCAGGCAAGAACTACCCCTTGGTAACAGGGCAGCATGGAGAGCAGCAGCAGAGGTTGTTCTCTTCACCTTCTGCTTCTCTCTCTAAGTGCAAATGCCAGGGACTGAACCTGGACAGCTTTGCACATAAAATATGTGCTCTCTTAAGTGTTCGTCCTGACCAAACACCAACCAGGGGAAACATGCATAGCAGTTACAAGAACTTCCCTCAAGGAAATTCACCTCGATGCACAGAACAGGTGCTGAACCACTAGACTTAGAGCCTTCTTCCCATCATGGGTGTCTGCAAGGGAAGGTGAGGGACAGTTGCCTTTCCCCCAGATGAACCGTTATCCCCAGATTACTTTTTTTAAAAAAAGCAGGTATCTAGCCCATTATATATTCTGTCTATCTGTCTGTCTGTCTGGTCATGGGCTTTGAAAATGCTTGAACTCAGGATGAAAGGGAGAAACGTGCTAAGAGGAAGGCATGCTTGGCAAACCCTCACCATGATCAACTCAGGCCCAGAAACCTATGTCCCCACTGTGGAAGGATGTGTGTGAAGTGTAGGTGGGTTCCCATGAGGCAAGACACAGTGATAACAGCAAGAACATTTATTGAACTACAGTGGTGCCCCGCAAGACGAATGCCTCGCAAGACGAAAAACTCGCTAGACGAAAGGGTTTTCCGGTTTTGCGTTGCTTCGCTAGACGAATTTCCCTATGGGCTTGCTTCGCAAGACGAAAACGTCTTGCGCTTTTTTTAAAAAGCCGCTTGAAGAGGCGCAGTTGCGACGGACCGTGCTTCGCAAGACGAAAAACATCGCAAGACGAAAAGACTCGCGGAATGAATTCTTTTCGTCTTGCGAGGCACCACTGTAATAGAACTGGACAACAGGGGTAAAGCAACTGCTTATATACATTTCTGAAGGCCTGGGCCATTCCCACTCCCAACATGATTGGCTGTGTAAACTTCCAAGCTGCGAATCATGACTCAGAGTTTAAGGGCCAATGGCAAAGGCCCAAATCCTGAAATGTTCTGTGATTGGATATCATGTATCGAATCAGAACACAGGAGCTCAGAATCCTTAGCCCAGACTCAAGCTCAGGCAAACACAAACCACTGAATACATAACAGTGTGGATCCAGAATTGGCCTCCACGGTCACTTACAAACCTACTGTTAAAATCGTGTTTATAGAAGACAGTCTCACTCGGCTACCAGTGATTGCCTAAGAAGAAGAAGAAGAAGATATGGGAGAAACCACAATCCTTTGTTGAGGAGAGGAGGGGAAGGCCAAAATTGAGGTGGTTCTGGGTAAGGGGAGGTATGGTGTGGGAGGTGGGGCAGGCCAGTTAAGGGGCACACAGCACAGTTAGTGACTGTGCTATATACCAGTCCCTCCTCCAACCTGGGGAATTGTGGTTGTCCTATCAGCCGTTCCTCAGACCTGCAGTGGCTGCTTTTCAATGTCAAGTCAACTCTGGCAACTGGATGTCCCTCATCCGTGATGAAGAGGCCAAACTGATCTGTATCACTGAGACCTGGGTGGGTGAGCAGGGCAGAATTGGTTGTGTCCACCTGAGTACTCAGTGCAGCACCAGGGCTTCGGTTTGCCTGAGACGTTTTGGCACCTGTGGCAAGATGCGCTGCCAATGCTTCCCCGTTCCTAATTATCTTCTAAAAATTGGCACAAATAACTCATACAGTCACTGTTTCAAAGTAGACAGGATCTGTTCAACTGAACACAACCTTAAAAAGGGTTATCCTATCATAATACTCTATGAGCCACTGGGCAGCTCTTGACAATCCACAGAAACATGCCCAAGATTAAATGTGTAAGTTGTAAATATATATATATATATATATTTATCCCTTTGCTGAAGAAGTTCATTCCATTTTTGAGCAACATTCATCTGCCAGAAGTACCACAAGGCATTGTGGAGTAATAAAAATATGGCAAAAACAATAAGGAAAGAAAGCAGGAGAAATAAAGCATTTGTTATTCTAAATTAGGAGATGAAGAGTCCTAAACAACAAGCTGTTTGTATATAACAACATTGTAACATGTGCAAAAAAAGTGTTTTACCTAACTAAATATTTTCTTCCCACAGAAAATATTGATACTCTACAGTGGGCATCTTAACTACCTTCAAAGCAGACTACAGGTTATTATACCATTGCCTCCTAGCAATCACAAGCTGATACACCAAAGTGGTGTATGGAGTGTTAGGGGAGGGGTAATACCCCCAAGAGGGGACACATTGTGCTCCTTCTAGGGTAGTTTTCCCACCTTTGGTCTCCACCCTGCCCTCAGCAATCACCTGTGGTTCCTAGAAGCTGTCAGCGCGTAACAACGGCTACATCCTGGGCTGGCCAAACCAGGTGAGAGTAGCCAGTGGATCTCAAGCTCTCAGTGAGTTAGGAACTTCCGCTGCATGTGAAGACAGGCTCCAGGCAGATTGAGCAGATGAGATCAATAGTGGGTCCAATGGTCAAGAAGGCAGTTTTTGCAAGTGTTGTAGAGGGAAGTGAGAGGCAGATGGGGCTTGTCAACCTGGGAAGGTAGCGCATCTAGGAGAAAGAAATCTCTGATCCTAAACCTCTGCTGCATTGTGGCACATATTTGGGAGAATAAAAAGCTAAGGAGTAAACCCTACACAAATCCAGAGTGGAATCCCTAAGGTGGTTGGATGGCACCTTGTACACCTCCTTCCAGCAACTGCTGCAGCCAAGCTGGTGCCAGGCATATTGATCTGCTTTCCTTTGGACCACACCAGTAAGGCTGAGAGGGGGTCTTGTCATTGGGCAGCCCAGGACCTCCATACACGCTGCCCAGGCTTGCTTCCAGGGAGAGCTGACTTCACTCCTGGAGGTGCACTCCATTGTCTCTTGAGATAGACTGATACCAATAACAAGAACATCAAAAGATTTACAGTATCTCAGTTTCTTTACAGAAAAGCTCCACACCCTTACCACAACAAATGAATAAACAAATCTGAAAGTTTTTTAATGAGCACTTTGCTTGGTTTGCTTATTAAAGTAATTTTATAAAAAAAACAACAACATAGCACTCAGAGAGTAATATTGTGCAAATCCAATATCCAAACTGGGAGGAAAGCCTAATTTTAAACTACAGTGCTAATCCCACAAGATTAGCGATGGAGCTGTTAGCCAACTGAAATGAATTCAAACTTGGCAACAGTGGAGGGTAAAGGACTAAAGCCATCTTAATACTGGTACCCACCTAAGGGTTACACTGATGGGGGAGATGGGGAAGGGGATCTAGTGATAGCATTGTGAATGAATGATAAACTTTTCTTCCCCTAGGGAAAAAAGGATTACATGTATCTGACAAGAGCAGATAGGTTTATGTGTCTCCCTGTGTAGACAAGAGGAATCCAATGGAGCGGTTTGTTGGGGGCAGGGCAGGGAGGAGGGATATATCGTTTTTAAGATCCAGAGAATGTTACTCAATTTTAACTATGTTGACCAGGCAGGAGGTGGGGAATATTCACTCTTCGCCACTACCCCTACGAACATTAACATCACAATTCTACTAACAAAACTGGCTATAACATTTTTAAAGGGCAGAGAACTTGCTCCCCACCATTGTGCAAGGAGAGATGTGATTTAATATAGTTTGCTGCCTGAGGTAAACCAGAAAATGCTGCCTTGCAACCTGACGAGGTCATTGAACATCGTTATCTTGGTCATCTTTCTTTCCCACCACCAGTATAGGTTTTACCCTGCGGGGAGGATGTTGGGGTGTTTCCAAGCGATCAATCAGAGCAAATGCAACTTCATTGACTCTGCCTTTGTTTAGGCTGGACATAAGGGATGGGTATGGTTTTGGGGGTTTTATTGAAACGGTATGCCTGAACAGACACTTGAGGGGAAATAAAAATGTATATGTATACATGCAGGTCCCGCTTACTGAACACAATGCATTCCCAGGAAGTTGTTCATTAGGCGAGCATTCACATTAACAAGCTTAATGATTTCTGCTATTTCCTATGGGGCATTTCTAATTCATGAACTCTCTCCCTCCTTCTGCCATGATTTCTTCCTAAATTGGTTGCAGCCAACCAGCAAAAGAGAGACAAAGTACAAACTGATCTGCCCGATCTCTCCTGCTTTGAGCATAATTCTTTGTGTTCAGGTAAGTGAATTTGTGGATAAGGAGAGGGCGGATAGCGTGACCTGCATGTAGATGCATGTTGTTATTTTGGAAAGAAGCTCTGGGGACATTAAAGGAGACTGGAGTAGAAAGGGGGAAAAGAAAGAAAAAGAAATCTTATACTGAATAGTACTTCCAAGCATATCCATCTACTTTATCCGTTTGAGGATGCAGTTCCATTGATTCCAATCCACTTCTGTCAAACCAATCTTGCTGCTTTTAGAAGCCCCACCATAGAGTTCAATGGGGCTTCATCTGTCTCCTATGAATGCTAACCTATAAACAAATCCTATTCAGTTAAAAGGGATTTGCAGTCCAACCCCATGCAGGTTTACTCAGAAGTAAGCTCAAAGGAATTGCAGCCCGATCCTACCTAATGAGGCTCCACTCTGTTTTACAGCCTCCCTTCTACTGCTGCCTCCTCCTGCCCTTACTCTGTGGCATTTTCCTTCCCTTAGCTGTTAGCACTTTTCTGACAAAGTGTGCCTCCTATGTCACGTAGACAGAACAGAGGGAAGGAAGGAAGGTGAGCTAGAACTATCTACCAAATCTGCTGCCGAAGCTGGTTCTGAGCAGAATAAAAATTTGGATTTGGTTGGGGACAGGTTTTGATCATGCCAAAAGATATTCATGTAATAATTTTCAGTTTTACAAGCACAGTGTTCCAAGACTCATCGTGTTGCAAGTGCCTCCTTATACAACAACTTTGGTCTTACCACTTCAGAACGTAAAAGGACTTGTCAGGAGAAATGACCTTAGTATTTGATGTTTGCTTCGGGGAGATTTCAAGAGGCACAAACGTTTCTTCTACTCACACCCATGGTGAAAGGGAAAAGTGTCCTTGCAGGTTGGCATCTGTTCTGCTTACTGGGCAATTCTGATTGACAGATTTTCACATTTTGTTCCTCTGACAGTTTCTGTTCATTTTTCTTTTGCAATGGCAAATCTTCCGCCTCTTCCACTGTCACTCAGTGCGTCCTGTCCTTGGCAAGGATGGCTCTGCCAAGACAATCCTATGAAAATTGCATCATTCCAATGAGCATGAAGGACCCATCCCTGGTAAAGAATGGCTAGGCTGCATCTGGGGCAAGCATTCTCTTTTCATTCAGTGATGCTAGCTACGTGTTTAACACTGATGCAAGCTGTAAAACAAGGGCTGCCTGCTGTTGTGCCAACATCTGTGCAATATTTGCAGCTTATCAGATTAGTTCGTTGAAATGGGACTCACAGAAGTTACTCATTTGTGTGATGAGAAATTAGGAAATCAGTGAGGACTGATCATGTCTGCACATGTATTTTCAAGCCACTCCTTAGTTTATGAAAGGGACAGATTAGTAGAGGCTTTATTAATCTCACATTCTCTGCAATTCATATGCAAGTGAATAAGAAGAGGATGCTATGATAACTAAGGCTCAGTATGGGTTTCTCAAAAACAAGTCATGCCAGATGAATCTCATTTCCTTTTCCTGATTCAATTACAAGATTGGTGGATCAGGGGATGCTGTAGATGTAGTGTATCTTGATTTCAGCTTTGGAGTAAGTTGCCCATGATATTCTTGCAAAGAAGCTAGTAAAATGTGGGCTGGGTAGATTTGTAGCTGGTTGACTGACCAAACCCCAATACTGCTCACTAACGGTTCCTCATCATTCTAGAAAAAAAAAATGACAAGTAGAGTGCCACAGGGTTCTGCCTTGGGCCCATTGATGTTCAATGTCCTTATAAACAACTTGGATGAAGCAAGCGGGGATGCTCTTCAGATCTGCAGATGACACCAAACTGGGCTTCAAGATGACCTTAGATAGAAGAACTGGGCCCAAACTAACACAAAGGGATAAATGTCAGGTTCTGCACTTAGGTAGGAAGAACCAGCTGTACAAATATGAGATGGGGGAAACCTGGTTTGCCAGTAGTAACTGTGAAAAGGAACTTGGGATCTTAGTAGATGACAAGCTTAACATGAGTCAACAATGTGATGCAGCAGTAAAAAAAGCCAACTCTATTAGACCGCCTAGAGGGGCTGAGAGCTGGGGGCACTGTTATACGGTGGTTCCGCTCCTTCCTCCTGGGCTGTGTTCAGAAAGTGGTGGGGGGATGAGTGTTCAGACCCCTGGGCTCTCACTTGTGGGGTGTCTCAGGGTTCCGTCCTCTCCCCCATTCTTTTCAACATCTACATGCAGCCACTGGGAGAGATCATCAGGAGGTTTGGGCTGGGTGTTCATCAGTATGCAGATGATACCCAGCTCTACCTCTCTTTCAAATTGGAACCAGTGAAGGCGGTGAAGAGTCCTGTGTGAGTGTCTGGAGGCGGTTGGAGGATGGATGGCGGCTAACAGATTGAGGTTGAATCCTGACAAGACAGAAGTACTGTTTTTGGGGGACAGGAGGCGGGCAGGTGTGGAGGACTCCCTGGTCCTGAATGGGGTAACTGTGCCCCTGAAGGACCAGGTGCGCAGCCTGGGAGTCATTCTGGACTCACAGCTGTCCATGGAGGCACAGGTCAATTCTGTGTCCAAGGCAGCTGTTTATCAGCTCTATCTGGTATGCAGGCTGAGACCCTACCTGCCCGCGGACTGTCTCGCCAGAGTGGTGCACGCTCTGGTTATCTCTCGCTTGGACTACTGCAATGCGCTCTATGTGGGGCTACCTTTGAAGGTGACCCGGAAACTACAACTAATCCAGAATGCGGCAGCTAGACTGGTGACTGGGAGCGGCCGCCGAGACCATATAACACCGGTCTTGAAAGACCTACACTGGATTCCAGTATGTTTCCGAGCACAATACAAAGTGTTGGTGCTGGCCTCGGTCCAGTATACCTGGAGGAGCGTCTCCACCTCCATCGTTCTGCCCGGACACTGAGGTCCAACACCGAGGGCCTTCTGGCGGTTCCCTTGCTGTGAGAAGCCAAGTTACAGGGAACCAGGCAGAGGGCCTTCTCAGTAGTGGTGCCGCCCTGTGGAACGCCCTCCCACCAGATGTCAAAGAGAAAAATAACTACCAAACTTTTAGAAGACATCTAAAGGCAGTCCTGTTTAGGGAAGCTTAATGTTTAATAGGTTATTGTATTTTAGTGTTTTGTTGGAAGCTGGGGGGACCCAGCCAGATGGGCGGGGTATAAATAATAAATTGTTATTATATTATTATTATTCTAGGCTGCATTCATTGAAATATAGTGTCCAATCAAGTATACCTCTCTATTCTGCATTGGTCAGACCACTGGAATACTGTGCCCAATTCTGGGCACCACAATTAAAGAAGGATGTTGGCAAGCTGGAATGTGTGCAGAGGAGGGCAACCAAGATGATCAAGGGTCTGGAAACCAAGCCTTATGAGGAATGGTTGAGGGAGCTGGGTATGTTTAGCCAGAAGAAGAGGAGTCTGAGAGGAGAAATGATAGCCCCCTTAAAATATCTAAAGGGCTGTTGCATTGAAGATGAAGCAAGCTTGTTTTCTCTTGCTCTGGAGAGTAGGACCTGAAGCAATGGATTCAAGTTGAAATGAGATTCCAACTAAACTTACTGATGGGAAGAGATGCTTGACTCCCTTGGAAGGTGGTGGACTCTCCTTCCTTGGAGGTTTCTAAGCAGAGGTGGGATGGCCAACTGCCATGGATGCTGTAGCTGAGATTCCTACATAGCAGGGGGTTGGGCTAGATGATCTTAGGGGGTCCCTTCCAACACTACAATTTTATGAACGGGAAACTTGCTCAATTTTATTTTATATGGTTTTCTCCCTTACCCTCTTCTTCCTTTTTTTCCATTTTCCTGTTCACTTTTGGTATGTCATCATTTTTTGTATGCTGTTACTATTGAAAATGCAATGCAAATTTAGATGTGTGTGTATATATACACACTTATGTAATAATTACAATATTTTTTCTAAAACTAATGGGTGTCATTGTTATGTACTGAAGTTCTCACCCTGGGCCAGCAGGGGGATACTGTAGATAGTTATGCAAATGAAGGATCGAAAGTGACGTTTAGTGATTGGATAGTTTTGTATGCAAATGAAGGATCGAAAAGTGACGCTCAGTGATTGGATAGTTTTAGAACGTTGCAACAGTTACAATTGTTCTGTAGCTCTATATAAGCAGGCTGACTGAGCTCCTCAGCTTAGTTCTGTTCCAGCTTACAAAATAAAGAGCTGCTTTGGAGAAATCACTGTGTCGTCTATGTTTGCCCACAACTTAACAGTCATAAAATGGCAGCCACCTCAAGTGTTATAGTGAATGTGTGCCAAGTTTCAAAAGACCCCACCCACAGCAGTTCTGTCACACTTCCTCCTTGTGTGGATGGGACATAGAAAGATGACAGGGTAGTGACAGAAACCATCAATCTAGAAACAGTCATAGGGTTTGTTTCAACTGCAGCGCCTGCCTGAACTGCACTCCGCTGGAGTTTAAATGGAAATCCCTACACATTTTTCGGTTTGTAATGGTAATGGTGAGTTATGACACTGCAGCAATTAAATACATCAAGAGCATGTTGCCTCTAATTAAGGTAAATGATCAAAGGTTGTGGGGTGGGGGCCAAAAGAATTTGCAGACATAGTCAAAGGTGTGTGACAGTGGGCTCACTCCTAAGACTTATTCCATCAGCAGTCGAGGGAAATACTTGAGCAATGTACCCCTCTCTTTCTGCTTTGCAAATCAAAAATGGGAACTTGTGTGCAAGACGTTTCAAAGGTTGTGTAAACACTATGATTTATTATCTGACACAGAAGATGTATTGCTAATCAACAGAGATACAGTGGTGCCTCACAAGACGAAAAGAATCTGTTCTGTGATTCTCTTCGTCTAGCGGTTTTTTCGTCTTGCGAAGCAAGCCCATTGACGGATTAGCAGATTAGAGCTATTAGCGGCTTTTAGCGGCTTATCTGCTGATCGGATCAGCTGATAAGCAGTTTAGCGGCTTAGAAAAAGGGGGGGAGGGGAAAAAACCAGCAGGAACTCGCAAGACATTGTCGTCTTGCGAAGCAAGCCCATAGGAGATTCGTTTTGCGAAGCACCTCCAAAACGGAAAAGTCTCTTGTCTAGCGAGTTTTCCGTCTTGCGAGGCATTCGTCTTGCGGGGCACCACTGTAATCAGAATATTAATCAAGAAATGATATGCATAGACAAATGCCACCCTCACCCCACAATTCATGTACATATGATTTTCACTGGCTCCGTTTCATTCAAACCAGCGTTTTCAAGATCGGCAAAGGCAGGCTGGGGCAGGTAAGCAGAAAACAAGGGCACAGCCTCCCTCAGCAACCAGTTGCTCAGATTGTGGGAAGTCAGAGGGGCTGTTTTTACAGCACCTGGGAACATCACAGATCGGCCCCCTCGTGTCACCAGATATCCCAGGACTCGAGGATTGTGGGCTACAATGAGAATCTCCTGGCAGGAATTGCCTATAATTCTTCTGCTCCTGACCAGCAGCCCTGAAGGTACAGATTCAGAACCAGTCTGTTCATTAGCAGTCACCTCAGGTAGCAGACTAGGGACAGCTGAGAGGGGCAGGAGATCCAGCGCATGTCGCCTATGCGCCACCTGGGAAGAGCGGGCCTGCTCCTCTCTAGCCTCCTTCTTTCTCCACTGCCAGCTTCAGCTTCCTGAGGCTGCTGCTCCAGTCAGGAGTGCCAACTTGGCCCCGCAACCGTTGGTGCCAGGGGCCATGGGTGCCATGAAATGTGCATGGCCCTGGCACCGAAATTTGTGGGTGCCTGGCCCCTTTGTGAGAAATTTTGTGGGTGCTTAGGCACCCAGGGCCCCAGGCACCTGTGCCTCCAGTTTCATCAGGCTGATTCCTGATCGACAGCAATATTCAAAGCAACAAACAGAAGTGAAGTTCATAAAGGTCCTGGGGGAGAGGGTAGTTGATTGGGGCAAGTGTTTTTCCTCAAAGGAAAAGAAACTCCTTTTTCAGGAGGCAGGTGATCATTACATCTAATGAAGACTATTTTGTAGTCTAAACGCATTAGGCAACTTGGAGGGCTTGGATAGTTATTACAGGAATGAGCCAGCATAAGATTCAGGCTTGCGTGCTTCACACACAAACACCACTTATTAAACTACCCTGGTAATTGCAGTTCTGTGAGGAGAATAGAGATTTCCTAAAACTCCCAGCACCCTCCCAGTCCCCAGGATTCTTTGGGGGCAACCATGACTTTTTTATAGTGGTGATACTGCTTTAACTATATACAGCAGATGGGGCCTGAGATTCATAGCCCACCCCATCCTGAAAGCTTGGAGTGGGTACCAAAATGCAAAAATAATAATATGGAATACAACCTCTTTTTTGACAAGACCATGTGCTCCCAAGCCAGCCCCAAGGTACAAGTAGCTATTGCAACACTCAAAGAAGGTGCTCAAGCTTACTCTGGCATGCCTGAAGTGGGAAGGGATCCCATAATTGAGGAGCAACCCCCAATAATCTTCATGTCTTCACAGCCTGGGCCTGATGCACAGATGGAATCACTGAGAGGGCCTCCTTGGTAGGTCTCAGATTGTAACAGGCCACACAGAATCACAGAATTGGAGAGTTTGGAAAGGACTCTGAGAGTCATCTAGTCCAACCCCCTGCAATGCAGGAATCTCAGCTAAAGCATCCCTGGCAGATGGCCATCCAACCTCTGCTTTAAAATCTCCAGAAAAGGAGAGTCCACCACCTTCCATGGAGTCCGTTTCACTGTTGAGCAGCTCTTTAACATCAAAATGTTCTTCCTGAAGTTTCGTTGGTAGCAACCCTCTCCTCGAGTTTCCAGGCTGGGGGCATCAAACTCAAGATGGTGTTGGACTCCAGCTTCCCTCAGCCAGCACAGCCAGTGGAGAAGGGTGGTGGGAGCTGGAGTCCAACTTCATCTGAAGGGGCACAGAGATGCTACAAGTTATATTTCTGGCATTTCTCACACCTCTCTTTAAATTCTTTATTGATGGTTTCACTGTTTCTTTTTCCTAAAATGCAACACACACCCTGCACCAAATCCCCTTCTTCCAGCCAAAATACATTTTGGAGACCAAAATACCGTAGTTTGTTCCAGAGGAGGCATATGGTTGGCTGGAGTTCCTAAGTTAGTGGAACTCAAATCCCATCGATTTCAATGGGAACCATGCCCATATTCCCCTTAAACCCAAACTCAAAAATGAAAAAAGCAGAAGGTAGCAGGGAATGAAAGGGAGAAAGCCCTTTGCGAGAGGCTTAATGCTGCTTATAAACCATACATTTGAAGCACTCCCCCACCCCCAAAGGATCCTGGAAACTGTAGTTTAGCCCTCACAGAGCTACAATTCCCAGTACCCTGAACAAAGTACTGTTTCCAGGATTGGGGGGGGGGGGCTTTAAAGGTATGGTGTGTATGCAGCCTTTGATAGTCTCACACTTCCTTATAGAAAAATGAGTTCTTACAAGTCAGTGCTTGCCACAACAAAAGAAAAAACTTTGGAAGTGGCTTGGGAAATACCTCCACAGGTTTGGTGGAGGCCAGTGGGTGCCCTGACTAACCGACAGATTATTTTGGGGCGGGGACAGGGGTTGGAACTAAAGCAAATAAATAAAAAACAATTCTATACAAAGTTGTTGTTTGGGCTTTAAAAAAACCTTTCTAGTAAGACTGGTTCTCAAAACCTGGCTGATGTAGCTTGAGAAAACTTTGGCATTAGGAACCATTTGGATTCTTCCTTGAAATAATTTCTGGAATGTGGTAGTCACGGGGGTACGGGGAGGTGGAAAGAACAAACTGGATTGTGCTTGTGGCAGGATTAATTTGCAGAGCATTTTAAGTGCTGAGCAGCCACTCCTGCTGTGAAGCATGGTGACGTGGGAGCCTATTGTTAGAGAGGGTGAGGAAGGCAGCTGGTTTAGGGGGCGTTGTTGAAAGTTAGGAAATTGTCCATTATTTTGGTTTTGCAAAATTTGTTAACACTGCAGGGAGCTTTGGTGCGTGCTTTATGCAGGGAGATTACTTCAAGTTGAATTTCTAGATGCTGTTGGACACAACCCAACCACAAATTAAGAGTAAATTACAAGGCTGCTGAACTCTAGTTTTTTGACAAGGAAAAGAGAAAATACCCAGTTTCATGTTAGCTTGCTCCAGGGTCATTAGGACCATGTCCTTTGAAACAACATGCATGACTCAGAACTGCAATTTGCAGCATCATTCCAGGACTCATTTTCAGCAGAGCAAAAGAGCTTCCTGTAGCCCTAAAATGCTATAGAATGTGTTGCACTTCAGATGTTCAGATGCTGCAGCTCCGCATCCCTAGCCAAGGTGGGTAAGGCTGATGGGAGTTAGGAGTCCACCACATCTGGAGGGTGAAAGCAGTGTGGCTTTATTAAAAGCAAACTGGCCAACGCCCAGGGCCCCACTCAGTGGGAGACAGGGGAGACAGGGAGACAGTGGCAACATTTACTGTTTTGCCTCAAGCAACACCCTGGTTAATGTAGGGTGCAATTATTGCTAATTGAAAAGGGAGGGCATTCTTGATCCACAGCAATATTCAAAGCAACAAACAGAGGTGAAGTTCATAAAGGTCCGGGGGGGGTGTTGATTGGGGCAAGTATTCCCTCAAAGGAAGGATTTCAATCATTAAGATGAATGTACTCCCGAAACTAGTTTTTTTATTTACAAATGATTCCGATACTAGGAGACACAGACTGCCTCAAGATCTGGCAAAAAGAGATATCTAATTTCATATGGGAGGGGAAGAAGCCTAGAATTAAGCATTTAATTCTAATTGATATAAAGGAAAGAGGGGGATTCACACTACGCGATTTGAAATTATATTATGAGGTAGTCTGTTAGACTTGGCTGAAGGAGTGGTGCAACTTACAGGACACAGACCTCTTAGATTTGGAGGGATTCGATAACCGTTGGGGATGGCACGCCTATCTAATTTATGATAAGGCAAAAATTCACAGAGATTTTACAAACCATATTATTAGGAGATCATTATTCAAAATATGGGAGAAATACAAAAATCTCCTGAAGCCCAAAGTCCCGTGGTAGATTTCCCCATTAGAGGCTTCTGTGGTGAAGGAAAAAAATATGTCCGGAAATTGGCCAACATATAAAATGCTCCTAAAGGAAGAAGAGAATCAATTAAAGCTCAAGAGTTTTGAAGAACTTAGAGAGATGATTACACACTGGTTTCAGTATTATCAAATGTTTAAGAAATTTAAATTAGATAAAAATAGGGGCTTTTCCAGTGAAATCTCCAGATTGGAATCCGAGGTATTAAATTCAAAATGCAAAACCCTCTCCAAGGCATACCGACTCCTTGACTGGGAAGTCATGGAGGAGGAGGTCACTGCATCAATGATAAAGTGGTCACAAGATTTTGGACACGTTATAACAATGTCCCAACGGGAAAATCACTGGAAGAACAATTGGAAATTTACTACCTGTTATGCCATCAGGGAGAATTTCCTTAAAATGCAATACCAATCATAAATAACTCCTCAGAAAGTAGCCAAAATGTACAAAGGAGTAAAAAGTAATTGCTGGAGATGTGGAGTACAACCAAGATCCTTTTATCATGTATGGTGGCAATGCAATAAAATTAAAATGTTATGGGAGGATATCCATTTAGAACTCGAAAAGATGTTAAGAATCTCCTTTAACTTCAAACCAGAGGCATACTTATTAGGTATTATTGATGCGGACTTTCCTAATAAATTTAAGGATATTTTTCTCTATGCAACGGTGGCAACAAGGGTTCTTATAGCCACAATGTGGAAAAGTGAGCTCACTCAAGACAAGAGTGGGCTCAAAAAATGATTGACTATGCTGAATTAGAAAGCCTATCCGAAAAACTGAAGAACAAACCAAGAAAGAAGAAGAAGAAGAAGAAGAAGAAGAAGAAGAAGAAGAAGAGGAGGAGGAGGAGGAGGAGGAGGAGGAGGAGTTTGGATTTGATATCCTGCTTTATCACTACCCCAAGGAGTCTCAAAGCGGCTAACATTCTCCTTTCCCTTCCTCTCCCACAACAAACACCTTGTGAGGTGAGTGTGACTGGCCCAAGGTCACCCAGCAGCTGCATGTGGAGGAGCGGAGACGCGAACCCGGTTCCCCAGATTACGAGTCCACCGCTCTTAAGCACTGCAGCACACTGGAAAGAATTTATTTCAAAATTGGAAGCATTTAAAATATATTTGAAAATTAATAATACTGACCTAAAATCCGTTGTGGCATTTGAATAATACCGGCAATATCGTTCATTAGGTATATGATATAACATATTTTGAACTGATTTGAGATGATAGCAATAATATATATTGGCAGCAAAGAATGGTAATTAGATTTACAGAGTAGATTGGAAGTCAGATTTAAAAGGAAGAGACCATTACAGTTTACGGATTATGAAATTTATATTAATTCTTTATGTAATGCGCAACCGATGATATTCTTATTATGGTGTAATTTGTCTTTTTGTTGTTGTTGTTGTTGTTGTTGTTGTTATGTGTTGAGCAAATAATAAAAAAAGAAATAGAAAAAGAAAGATGGAGCAAGCTTGTTTTCTCCTGTTCCAGTGGGTAGGACCCGAACCAATGGATTCAAGTTAGAAGAAAAGAGGTTCTAACTAAACATCAGGAAGAACTTTCTGACAGCAGGAGTTGTTTGACAGTGGAACAGACTCCCTTGGAAGGTTGTGGACTCTCCTTCCTTGGAGGTTTCTAAGCAGAGGCTGGATGGCCAACTGTCATGGATGCTTTAGTTGAGATTCCTACATAGCAGGGGGTTAGACTACATGACCCTCGGGGGTCTCTTCCAACTCTACTACAGTTCTATGATTCTTTGAATTGCAACTTTCCCTTAAGGTGGAAATGGGGGGCAATATTGATATAAGATACAGTGTTGGTGCATTCAGGGCCAGTTGGGTGCTTCTATAAGAGTAACAAAAAGTCTAGAAAGAGCAGCTAGAGTCTATGGAAGCACACTTCGGTTAGATGAACAGACTGTGCTTGAACTTCATTGCCTGAGCTTGTGAGAGTTCTTCAGCAACCATTCTCTGTGGGGTGATGTGGCTTTGGGGAGTGAGGCCCCATCTTGGCATCCACCCCTCCCCCATAGGGTCTCATCTTTGGTAAGAAAGATATACTACTTTGTTATCAACTGCAGGGAACCTGTCATGGTCTGATATTTGTGGTACTGATCATTAGCACCAGGAGAGAGTTTTCTTTCCTTCCAAGATATGCAGATATGAAAACATCAAATCATCCTGACCCTGGGCAAGAAACTAATATTTTTATAATTATGCAAAAGAAGAACATATGGGCCTAGCCACATTAAATATTTCAACATCTAAGGAGATTATATATATATTAAACCAAACTGTTTTGCTGGATTTAGGAATCTAAACATGTTTCTAAATCCTTTGCAGTGGCAACAATCCCCTTCATCATATTTATTTTTGACATTTTGTTCATCAGTTAGGGTAGAGAACCCATCATTAATACAAAACTTGTATTTCCATTCTATGACCTTTTTAATGTATGCAGCTGTATTTTCAATTACATTTCAATTTTCTTTCTTTTTTTTAATGACAAAATGCCCGTCCCCCAGCTCTGTTAATTTCTTCACAGCCTTCAGAAGAAACTGCATGAGCAGCTCATTTTTTAGTACTGAATCTGCTGTAATAGCAGTATGAGGGCCAGGCCAATGAAACTGAAATGTCAGGTTGGGTAATACACCTCCTGGGGCAGCAGTCATGAGCACAGACACACTGTAAAGTCTATTGATCTTCAAAGCCAGGGCTGGCCCAAGGCATTTTGGCACCTGAGGTGAACCCCAAAATGATACCCCCTTCCCCACCAATTTAGTGAGTTAGAGGTGATGGTGTGGATTTCCCCCCGCTTTATCTGGAAAAAGTAAAAAACCAGACTTCAAAACACAACTCCAGTACACTCTATAGCCCCACTCCCACCTCAAAATGAAGCTCACCAAAATAAGGGGTAGGCAACCTAAGGCCCGTGGGCCGGATGCGGCCCAATCACCTTCTCAATCCAGCCCACAGACGGTCCGGGAATCAGCGTGTTTTTACATGAGTGGAATGAATGTGTCCTTTTATTTAAAATGCATCTCTGGGCTATTTGTGGGGCCTGCCTGGTGTTTTTACATGAGTGGAATGTGTGCTTTTATTTAAAACACCACGTGGTCTGAGGGATGGTGGACCGGCCCACAGCTGAAAAAGGTTGCTGACCTGAAAAAGTTAATGTGACCTGAGTAGGGCACTTTAATAAATTGCCCTCACCAAGCCTGCCCAAAGCACATACTGACTCTGTTCACTTCAACAGAACTGAGCACGCACGCACATAGCTCAAGGGCTGACACATAGGCTGCACCCAGAACCATAAAGAGTTTAGGTAATTATCTCTGTTTTGAGACCAGAGGCGAGACATGCATCCTATTCCTATACCTTCCCCAAATTAGGTTTTAACCTTATGCACTTCTACCTGGAAACAAATTTTGTTGCAATCAGCTGGGCTTACCTCCGGGTAAATGCACAGTGGGTTGGGTTTTTTAAATCAAACAACATATCCAAGACAGACTACCCACCCTCCTTCCAACTACATACCCTCAGATGAAAATAGGGGAAATTCTCACTCCCACAAATGAATGCATTGTAGTTCACACATTGCTTGGCTGAAGAAGTGCTTTGCAGAATTTGGAGAAGTGCAGATTTGGAGGGATCACTGTGTTGTGTTTTGCAAATTGTTGCAGAAAGTGTGAATTAGGTTGGTTCACCTTTATATGTGAATGGAATTAAACATGTCCCTTGTCTAATGCACTGATCTTCTTGGGCTTGCCAGTTGGAAGGTTGGCGGTTCAAATCCGCTCAACAGTGCTGAGTTCCTGTTGCTATGGCCCAGCTGTTTGAAAGCATACCACTGCAAGTAGACAATTAGGTACTGCTGAGGCGGGAAGGTAAACGGCGTTTTCTGTGCACTCTGGTTTCCGTCAGTGTTCCATTGCACCAGAAGTGGTTTAGTCATGCTGGCCACATGACCCGGAAAGCTGTCTGTGGACAAACGCCGGTTCCCTCGGCCTGAAGCGAAATGAGCGCCACAGCCCATAGTCACTTTTGAGTGGACTTACTCGTCCAGGGGTCCTTTACCTTTACCTTTTTCCTTTGCCGTAGACTATACTGAGCAAGCTAAACCAAAGAAGCTTCCTGTGTTTCTGACCCAAGTCTGTTTCAAGGCTGAGTATACATTTGGTCTCCCCAGGCCCTAGTCTGTCCTCGGAGCAGTAGCCTTGAACACACAGCCTGGAAAAAACACCAGCTGTGCTCTCGCATCCCCTGAGAAGCTTAGAGACAGCTAAAAAAAACCCTGCTAGAATGTTCTAGAAAGTTCTGGTAACTTCCACACCCATAACAACTTAGTCCCTGACAGTTGCATCAATCAATGTTATCCCACACTTTCCATTGCATTTCTGTCACTTTCCTTACCACTTTTCTGAAAAAACGAATTTGTTGTTCAAGAGCTCCAAATCAACTTTAATTGATCAACCTGAATTTTCCAGTAGGTGACTGAATCCCAACCTAAAATAGTGACAGTCTAGAAGTGCCCTTAGATGGTATCACAGAATGATGAATCAGGCATTTTCTGTAGTGCTCCCACCACAATAGCTTTCAGTATAAAACAAAGACAGGCCAGGAACTGATAAAACAATTGAATTATATTAAACAGGGACTCTGAAAGCTTGGGAGAACAAATTAATCTTCACCATACATCATCTGCATGATTGGGACACACCCCTGCTTGGGTTCCCACAAAGATGTCAGGACTTAGACTGTTTGATATGGAGATTGGTCCCAAGCCATTAAGGGCTTTATATATTACTGTTAGCACCTTGATCCCTCCAAATAGGTATCTGGCATTGGCACTATTTTCTGGCTAGATCTTGCTGATATCTCCTGAGATCTTGTGGGATTTTGTAGGATCTCATCAGAAATTGGTGCCAGTGCCACCTCTTCACCAGGACTGTGCCAATGACAGGGCTGGGTGCTGACAGGACAGCACTTCCCATTTCACCTCAAGACATGCTGGTCTTACTCCCTTCCCCTTCCATTTTTGACTAAAACAGACAACTGCATGCTACAATGCTAGAACACCAGATTTTGGTAGACTGACTCACACATGGACTTCAAAAAAACCATTGAAAATCCTGTTGCTCACAGCAAAAAGTATCTACATTGCTAGATACACTAAATGACTGTGTCCTAGAAGGGCTGGTCTTGAAATCAACCAGAAGGAATAGTGGAACCCAGGACCTGGTGTGAGATGTAAGAATTGTTCTCTCCAGCATGCTTTGGGGGTTACGCAAAACCACATTAACAGAAGCCGAACTAGACTATGTATTGCAGACCAAATCCAAAAGGATGGAGAAGAAGAAGAAACATGGCTTCTGCAAAGGAGGCCTTGTTTCATGAACGTTTTAGAGCTATTTGACAGTAGCAATGAGCATGTGGTTGCAACCCTTGGGTCAGCACCCCAGGGCAGGTTTCAGTGTCTAGGGGATAGCCTCCTTATATTAAGTTCTGGCTCAGCCCCCCTTTCAGGAAACCTGGGACTCTAATTTGGATCTCTAAGTAGAAGCCTTCCCTCAAAACTAACTCTCTCTCTCTCTCTCTCTCTCTCTCTCTCTCTCTCACACACACACACACACATCCATACAATATGTACAAGCAATTATATTTATTCAGCTAACAGCAGTTCAATGAGATTAGCAATACAGGGAACAGTATAAAAATATTTTTTGTTCATCATGTCCATCTTCTCCCAGGGCCCCACCATGCCAAAGGAAGTATGTGCCCTTAGGGTTTACTCACAGTTTGGTGATGCAGCCAATGAAAGGGCTTCTTCGGGACACAGAATTTGAGAGCGTTGCAATATCTTGTTCCAGCAGAGGGGCTGCAGCAGCAACTGGAGTGCGCTGCAATAAGGTACTCCAACCAGCTAGTAGTAACAGAGCGGCTTCTTCAGCTCTCCAGCTCCAAGCCAATAGGAATTGCTAAGCCAGGTCCAAGGTTCTAGGGTCACACTAAGCTTCCTCTGTATGTGTGATCTCTGCCAGTAGTGATTCAGCTAGTAAAGCTTAGCAATTCCCTATTTCAAGCATTCTGCATTTCTCCCCTTCACAAGGAGAACTGTAGTCCTAGTCTCTCCCTGACCTGACCAGATCTGTGACCCCTGCTCTCCAAAGGTCATGTACGTTTGGGATGAACCAGCATCCAGCAGCACTCTTAACTGAGGGAAGCTAGTTGAGGAGGCGGCCCAAGTGGCACAGACACCTTTCTGTTTGTTAACTTATTCCAAGAGTTCAGTAAAACATAGGAATGCAATTCTATCCAACATGCACATGTGTGTGGCACACTGTACTCGGACAACTAAGTTTCCTCTGCAGTTTCTGCTTCCACTGCTTAGTGGAGAATGTTCTTTACAGCTTTACATTGTGATCCAGGAGACATTGTGTACTTTGGAATTTCAAAAAGCTGTTGACACAGTTTCTCACCCAAAACTTCTGAGCAAACTTAGCAGTCATGGGATAAGAAGAGAGTTTCTTCTACGGATCAGTAACTGGTTAAAGAACAGAAACAGTGTAGAAATAAATGGGTAGCTCTCACATTGGTGGCACACAAGGAACTGTATTGGGACTTGCTCAAACATGATCTGTGGTTTAGACTGAGCAATGAGGTGGGCAAGTCAGACAATTGATCCTTGCTCATTTTCAAACATAAGACTAACTCTGCAGAGTGCTAAAAGATTGCTGCTGTTAGGATAGGGCAAGATTCTAGAAGGCATAATCTTCTAGAAGGAAGGCAATTTTCATAGCAGGGATAGTATGATATTGCTCTGTTAGGTTCACATTGCATATTTTACACAATAATTGGTGAGTCTTTGGTACGTCTTCATGCCCACAACTCAAACCAAGCACAGATTTACCCCCCAAACCTTTTAAACTTGTAGTGCTCCTGGATGAAATTAACACGGGCATTCAAGTTTTATACTTGAGCATGATGGAACTAAGATTCATTGTAGCTTTAGTGGTTTTAATCACTGAACTGAATTTCCATTGAGACTTCACCAGATTACCTGCTTTCAGGTGTGGTTGGTAGTACAGGCTTAGTCTATCTATTGTACAATTTGTATAGGTCTTGTACACCTACATCTTCTTTGCCTACCAATTTCTTAAAACTTATTATTATGCAAACATTTTAATTCACTAGCTTCCCTGCATTGTTTCCAGCAATATTTGCATATGTGGGATGACTCTGATCTGTTATCACATATTGTACAACTTGAGCAACTGGCTCTGTCAAATAAGATTTACTTATGTTCACAAAACAAACTAACATGCAAAATAGAATTTGAGCTCTTAATATAGGATGGCAAATATGATCGTATAGGTGTGTACGTAAATGAGTATATGACTTGGAGCATGGAAGGCAGATTGAGAGTACCGTATTCTTCTGTGTATAAGACTATGAGTGATTTTCGGCAACCCACCCTAAAAAAAGCTCAACAACTCCCCCGCCCCCCCAAAATAGGGGGTTTCTTATAGGTGCATCTTATAGACAGAAAAGTACGGTATATAAGTAAAAATTGTAGGAAAGGAAAACAACAGTGACCTTACTGCGGTGTAGACCTCGAAGCCAGAGTGAAGACTTGGGTGATGACTTCCCAAGGGCAGATTACCAAACATTCAAAAGGAAGACTTACAGTAGTCACGGGGGACTTCAAATACGTACCTCAATATCTGTTGAACTCAAGTTCCACCAAGAATGTAAGGTCCAACAAATTCTTCCACAGCCTTGCTGTTTGACAGTGGAACAGATTGTTTTTAAGGTTTTTAAGCAGAGGTTGGATGGCCATCTGTCATGGATGTTTGAGGTGAGATTCCTTGCATTACAGGGGATTGGACTAGATGACCCTCAAGGTCCCTTCCAATTGCAATTCCATAATTCTATGAAAAGATTATGTCCAATATTATGTCACAGTTGGTGGGGAAAGTATTATCTTGGTGTTGTTTGATTCTGCTCAGTGCTTGTGTTGCTAGACTTATATATGTAATGTTCTCCATGAATACTTTTCCTAGCCCAACGGGTTTCCCATAGCATTGGTGCACAGGATATCAGATAAAGCCCTTAGACATTCCCACAGATAAACTAAATCGTTCCGCTAGTGCAAGGACTTTTAGAGGGGCAATGGAATAACTCCACTTTCTCCTCTCCCTCCACACAACATAAATCTGCTTCAGAGGTTTGGGGGAAACTCTGGAACAGATTTAGAGGATACATGGGGAAATGATAAAGTAGAGAAGTTTCACTGCACAGCTAAAAGGCCCTGTGCTAGAGGAAGTTGGATACTGCCTATATTACAGCTTTAACTGTGCAAACCGTATCACACGCATCATTTACACCCATAAGATTATCATAAGATTAAGGCTGTGAGAAAACTGAGTGCCTTAATCTGAGCTGCCATTGCATCCTTGCCCAACTAAGTTATTGCTATCTATCCCAATATCAGAACAAGCAGATAAGATCATTTTTACCAGAGCCACGGCAGCCAAAGACGAAGAGTACACCTGCCCTTCCTCACCACTCATGGTCCCAAGGCTGCGCAGGCTTCCTTGAAGCTGCTGTTAACATCACATCAAATTGGGCTCTAATGAAAGCTACGAGCAGACTCAGTGGGAATATTCACACTGCCAGAGCACATACACAAGCAAAATCTGTGATGGAGAATGTTGTGAGGTAACTCATCTTTAGCCCAAAGCCTTAGGTTAATAGCCAACGTTTCGGTATTCAACAAATTGTAGTATCATCTGGGAATATGTCTGCAGTGCTAGCTTTTGTCTCTCACTCAGTCAAGGAGAAAGAGGAAAGCCCAGGGTCAGAGCAGTTTGAGGGCAAAGTCTTTGGCAGGTGCCAAGCCAAGGAGAGGAGAAAGGGATACATTCTCAAAATCTGAAGCTGTATTCTTCAATATACCATCCAAGATCCAAAAAGCATCCACAGAACTCACAGGCATTAAATTCTGTCACACAAAGCTTAGATATTTTAGAATAATTATAACAAGAAACCTTAACAGATTCTCTTCACACAACAAAAACCTTGCCGTTTCTATTGCAATCACTCCCAATTTTAATCCCACTCATCTGGGTACAAAAGTGGTAGAAAAAAATAATTCATTGTTATTTTTCCCCCCTGCAAAAGACCCAGAATAAATGCCAAACTTCTGTACCTCCCCACAGTGGGAGGAGACATCCCAAACCTGGGCATCCCAAACCTGGAGCTATATTTTATTGCTAATCAAGTAAGATGTGTCACCCCTTTCATTTCAGAGGATACCTCAAAACAATGGGTCCAATGGAAAACCGATTTAATTAAGGGAATTCCAAGCTCAGCATCTCTCTTCTTAAACCAAAAATTTAGAACCGGCCTAAAATTTCAAAACAGATTCACACAAACCATGCTTAATGAATGGAAAGAAAAGGCAGGAATCCTAACTTCAGCATTATCTTCATGGACCACCCCTCACCTTCCACCCACTATTTCATAGGAGTGTAAAAGGTTTATACTGGTCATATGACCTTTATAACAGAAATACACCACTATCAGACCAAGAAATACAGACTGAACCAGGAAACTTACAACCCCATTGGCTGCTATTCCATCAAATCCACACTTTTTTTTTAGCTAACCCAATCACCAGTAAGATAGCCACAAGATCACTTGCCTCATTTGAAAGACTTGTAATATCCACAGAAGGACAAGGCCCAGATATAACACCTGCAATTCTACTCAGTGCATTGGTGGGTTCACCTGACCCTATTAAACAGTAATGGGAATGCAGTTTTGGCTATGAACATGACCCAGGTTAACGGAATAGACTTTGGACAACAACAGCAAAACCCCTTAAGTCTATTTTGGCAAACTATAGAGAATTAACACTAAAACTCATATATAGGTGGTACCTAACCCCTAGGAAGCAGGGAATGATCCATCCTGGTGCCTCCCATGTTGCTGGAGGGGCTGCCCCAGACTTGGTACATATTTCCACATGTGGTGGGAATTCTGGAATTAGATGTTTCAAGAAGTTAATAAAATGACAAAACAACAATTGGAAGTCAAGCCAAAATTCACTTTATTAAATATATTTCAAGATACCAACCTGGCTTTGCATAATAAAAGCCAATTATTACAAGCTGCACAACACAACCAGATGCTGGAAAGACTTTTCTGACATGCTAGACAATTGTTACGTATCCGTTTGGGAAACAGCTCTTCTTGAGATATTAACAATAAACTACGGTTGACATGTAGACAGATCAAGAAAAATAGCTTTATTTTGTATTATTCTATATTGCAATTTTATGTTATGAACTGCCCTGAGATCAACAGATGAAGGGTGCTATACAAATTTAATAAATAATAATAATTACCTATTATCCCAGTGTAATTTAATTTAATAACATATGCCAATATTCCAGAAAATGAACAACCACCCTCATCAGCATTTGGCTCAATCTGGTTGATCAAAATTTAAATCTAAACATACCGTATTTTTCGCCCCATAAGACGCACCGGCCCATAAGACGCACCTAGTTTTTTGGGGGGGAAATAAAGGAAAAAATTTTTTATTTCCCCCCCAGGTGCGCTGCGCTAATACCGAAGCTTGGGGTGTGCGGAGCTCAGCGCGCCCCAAGCTTCTGGGTGCTGGCAAGGTCTCCGCTAGCCGTGGGAGAGCCGCGCGGCTCTCCCAGGGCTAGCGGACAGCTGCGCTAATCCCGAAGCTTGGGGCGTGCTGAGGTCAGCGTGCCCCAAGCTTCTGGGTGCCGGCAAGCTCTCCGCTAGCCCTGGGAGAGCTGGGTCTCCCACAGCTAGCGGATAGCTTCCTGAAGCCTAGAGAGCGAGAGGGGTCGGTGCGTACCGACCCCCCTCGCTCTCCAGGCTTCAGCGAAAGCCTGCATTCGCCCCATAAGACGCACACACATTTCCCCTTCATTTTTGGAGGGGAAAAAGTGCGTCTTATAGGGCGAAAAATACGGTAAATTATTACCGTATTTTTCTCTCCATAAGACGCACTTTTTTCCTCTTAAAAAGTAAGGGGAAATGTGAGTGCGTCTTATGGAGCGAATGGCAGCGCCCCTTCAGCAAAGCGGGAGGAGGAACGGAGCCCTTTCTGTTCCTCCTCCTGCCTCGCTGAAGGGGCCCTGTGCTGCTCTCCCTCTCTGCACAGTGCCTTTCCTGTGAAGCCGGAGGAGGAACAGAAGGGGCTCCTTCTCTTTCTCCTCCAGCTTCGCGGCGATGTGCCTGTGAAGGAGCGGCACTGCGCAGTGCAGAGAGAGAACTGCGAAACGCCCCTTCAGCGACGCGCCTGTCCTGGAAGCCGGAGGAGGAACAGAAGGGACTCCTTCTGTTCCTTCTCCAGCTTCGCTGAAGGGGTGCTGCGCAGTTCTCCCTCTCAGAGAGGGAGAACTGCGCAGCACCCCTTCAGCAATGCACCTGTCCTGGCTTCTGCCTTAGCCGTGCACAGCCTCTTCAGGCAGGGGGAGCCTTCATCCCGCTGCCCTGAAGAGGCTTGGCGCAGTTATCCCAGAAGCCAGAATAGCCACACGGTATCCCAGAAGCCAGATCCCTCTTGCTGTTCTGGCTTCTGGGATTCAGAATAATTTTTTCTTGTTTTCCTCCTCCCAAAACCAGGTGTGCCTTATGGTCTGATGCGTCTTTTGGAGCGAAAAATACGGTATATTCCCTCTGAAGCCCCCTTCCCACATTTATAAATATACCAATACTTTATATTGTTTCATTGGTAACCTAAGAAGAAAAATGATTATTACTCATACTTAATCTAAGCACAACCACAAGGGCTCCTGATTAGGCATTTAGCTACGTGATGTTGAATGTTATCTATTAACTCTGTTCTATCCTGTTTCCCCTTTGTATTTGTTAAAACCAATTCATGAACCAAGAACTTAAAACACAGACCACAAATAATGAACCATATGTTGTAGATATTACTGCAAATTTAGGATGCTATTTTTGTGATACACAAATGGCAGGAGACGACTTGGTCTATTTATTTATATCATTTATAATTCCCATGATCCATAAATAAATAAATAAATAAATAAATAAATAAATAAATAAATAAATAAATAAATGTTATTAAAAATCAAGCAAGCAAGCAAGCAAGCAAGCAAGCAAGCAAGCAAGCAAGCAAGCAAAAAGAAGCAGTATGCTTCAAAATACGAGTTGCTGGATTTGCAGGTGAGCAGAGTGCTGTTGCAGAGGCATCTGTTTGGCCACAATAAGAACAGGAGGCTGAACTACCTGGACCATTGATCGAACAGACTTTTCTTTTGCTTCATGTGCAAACGATTCCCAGTCTGAAAATGTAGGCCAGTGCTGACCTACAGCCTACTTTGCATTGAGAGGCACACATGCCCTCTTTATCCTATCTATCTAAAATTTGATACTGATTCATTGGAGAAACACAGAAGCTATGAGCTGGAGAGGAGCAGCTGGATCTCCCGCTGAAATGAGCGGAAAGACCACAGGAAGTGTACCTCTTTTTTAATTGCCTCAGAATTGGAGGTTCTCTCCCCTGTCTGAAATTTGAAAGGCCTAATAACTTGAAGGATGGAATGCCCAAAAATTTGGTGGCTGGATGGAAAAACAGCAGTTGTAGTCAGCAGAAGACTCTCTGGGTTTCCCAGGAAAGCCAGTGGGAAATGAAAATGAACGGTAGTTACAGAAATGAACAAGATCCACATTAGCAACTAAGCAAATAGGTCCAAATTTACAACATATAAGTAAACAAACTTTTTAAATAAGCGAAAATAATTCTTACACACTCCTATTTGCAGTACCTCCCAAAATGGTAGCTGTGGTGGGGAGAAAATCAGTTTTTTCCTGGAGACACAAATGTAATTGTAATTCACGCGTCATGCTTTAGAATTCATGTAAATTGCTTTTCAGGAAGAACTTGCGAAATTAAAATAGATAGATACTGAGATAATTAGATCTGTCTTTTTTGATGTTGTCTTCAGATCTATGTGCCACAAGTGAGAAAGTGGCATCATGCATATTCTTCAACTACCGAGAATTGTAAATTAAATGAAACCATACATGCTGATGGCTAACTTTGCTGCAGAATTACACTGGTGTCTATTCTCTTTATTGCAACATGCTGAAACATGTTAAAAGCATTGACAGCGATGCCTCTGCATTGACAGAAGCTGTGGTATCACAAAAATTCCAGCTACTGCAGAAATAAATCTCTTCAGAAATGGTGCCAGCCTCCTTCAAGGTGGTTGTAATCAAGACAGTTTCTGTAGAAATGAGCTCAGAAGATGCAGGTGACTCAAAGCTAGTTGGCCAACACCCAGTTCCTGAGAAATGTGCCTGAGGAAATGATTGCCAGTAAACTCTATACACTCTTGAATGAAATGATTTTCTAGCGCACGGTGAGCAACTGGATCCAGGTGGCATTGCCTGCAAATCCCGCTTTGGCCCAGCTGCACCATCACCTGCCCCACACCTGAGGCTATGTGTGATGGTCACGTGCAGGGCAGATGGACATGACTTGCAGGCCAAATGGGGAGGCCAGGTGGGCCATGGTTTCCCCGCTGCTTTTCTAATTCAGCCCTGGTTTCGGAGTCTGTGAGATGACCTCCGCCAAGCGAGGGAGAGGAAAGTGCAGCCCTGTTGATTCACTTGAAGCTCTCAATATCACAGATGATGGCATCCTTCAGGGTAGGCTGCCTGGTTGGAAACTGGGAAGTACCATGTTGGAGTGGTTCCCCTCCGACTCTGATGGTCGATTGCAGAAGGTGGTGCTATGGGGTTATTGATCTTCCCCTTAGCAAATAGGCTGTGGATTAACATGCTTTTCAGTTAGAAAATAAGTTTGTGTTTAGACCTTGGACACTACAGGTTTTATTCTGATATTTTAATTGGTGCTTGATTTTATGTTCATGCCATACTTTTATATTTTATGTCTGTGTTATTGTTGTTTTAAAAATCAAGTGTACACTATCCAGAGCACTTATGGTCAACAGGCAGTATAAAAATGTTGAAAATAAAGATAAAATAAATTATAAAACAACCAGCTGGTATGAGAAAAGTTGAGTATGTATGCTTTAAATGTATGGTGTATAAGCAGTGTTAGTCCCTTGCAATGTGCTTTCTCCTTTTCATTCCCTGCTTCCTTCTGCTTCCCCCCCCCCCTTCATTTTTCTGAGTTTTGGTTTAAGGGGAATATGGGTAAGTGAGTTGCAGACTGATGTTCCACTGGTTATAGTATGTTTCAGATAATGGGTTGGATGCAGGCTAACTTGTTTCTTGTTGAAATGAAGGAGACAGATCAGTAATGGCATGGTTCCCATTGTAATTGATGGGACTTGAGTTCCACTAACTTAGGGACTCCAGCCAACCTTATGCCTCCTCTGGAACATACTATGTTGGTCTCCAAAATGTATTTTGGCTGGAAGAAGGGGATTTGGTGCAGGGTGTGTGTTGCGTTTTAGGAAAAAGAAATGGTGAAACCATCAATGAAGAATTTAAAGAGAGGTGTGAGAAATGCCAAAAATATAACTTGTAGCATCTCTGTGCCCCTTCAGATGAAGTTGGACTCCAGCTCCCACCATCCTTCTCCGCTGGCTGTGCTGGCTGAGGGAAGGTGGAATTGGAAGGTGGTGGACTCTCCTTCCCTGGAGATTTTTAGGCAGAGGTTGGATGGCCATCTGTCATGGATGCTTTAGTTGGGATTCCTGCATTGCAGGGAGCTGGAATATATGACCCTCAGGGTCCTTTCCAACTCTACAGCTCTATGCCTCTTTGATTCTAAGTGTGAGTTTGTCAGTTTGGCTGGGTAGTTACACAGGTCCAAGGACCAAAAGCAAGACAGTCCTGTCCATCCCCTCTCTCTTTAAGAACTATATAAATGGGGGAATTCTGCTTTGTGTGGTTTTACCCACAGAGCACTGCAGTCTGAAAATTCTGAAGGGGCACCAAGCTCAGGCCTGGCACAAAAAAGTGTGGTCAAGGATGTACTTCCCATACTTATTTGAGTCACTGAACAAGGAAGGTGGATACAACCTTTTGAGGGTGTGGGTGTGGGTGTGTGTATACTGGAATGCAAGAGGAAAGAACTCCCTCTGGTGGAATGTTTAGACAGATGCATTTGACTAATGAGTCACTTGGTGCTGTACAATTCCATAAATTAATGGTAAACAGCCGGGCAGCATCCATAACTAAAATAACTACCTTTACTCTAAAGACATGAACTGCTCCTTTTATAAAAAAACACCCCAAAATAAACTACAATCTGATGGGCCTGCTCATTCCCCAAATAACTAAATCTACATTTCTATCCCTGTTATCTATGATTCAGTTCCTGGCATCTCCAGTTATAGTATGTGGAAGCTTACATATGCTGGACTGATAGAGGCTCGCAATGCCACCTGCTGGAGCAGAGATGGGAACCGTGTACTCTGCAGATATTGTTGGACTCCAGCTCCCATTAACCCCTGCCAGCATAGCCAATGGTCAGGGACGATGGGAGTTGTAGTCCAGCAACATCTGGAGAGTGGCAGATTTCCTACCCTTCATTTTCACTGACTGGTTCCCCATCACTATGATAGAGGTTAATTCAGACCACATGCGAATTTAACCTGATGCAGCCATGGAGAAATGCACAAATCCACATACAATGTGTTTCGAGTCAGCTCTTCTTGTCTATTTGAACCAATGAGAAGAACAGGGAGAAAAAAGACAGCCACACGTATTGACCCAAATAAATTTATGAAATATATTAAAAGATACAAATAAATACAAATATGTACACATGAAGTGGTGTACATCCTAAGAGGGCTGTGCTAAAGGACCAACAGAAGGTCAATGCTTCCAATTGTGGGTCAAGACAACAAATACTGAACTAATTAATACTTTCAATCACACTGCCAGATAATCACCAGGCAAGAGGCATTGCCCCAGGTAACACATTCCCAGTGGCAGTGGCCTTTGTGTAGTAATGGAGTAAGAGAGTGTGGTTTCAAAGAACTATGACCAGAGGCATTCATGCCAATACCGGATTACATTGAGATTGCAACCACACAATTCCTCTCCTTCAAAAGAGGAGCGCTAGTCATGTGATCAAGCATTGGTTTGGAGGCCCAGGCTCAAGCGTTCTTTGAAGCGCATAGTGGAGGGGAAGAGGCACTTCTTTGGTCTGCCACCATGCGAAGGCATCTTCCTTTGGGAAGATGTTGGGGCAGTGATAACATTACATAGATGAATACAAGTTGCTGAGAAAACGTTTCCTAACCTCAGCATGGAAAGGTCATCTTGCACAACAGGTGCTGTTTGGGAGGAGGGGTACATGAGGAGAGTTCAGATCACATGTGATTATCCTCCAGGAGCACCTCTTTCTCTGGTTATTATGAGGCTTTGAAGAAAACTATCTGCAACCAACGGATCTTAATACAACACATTTTGAAACAGGAACATGAACACACTCAGCTTTAAACTCAATTAATGTTATCTGGTCCCTTACCTCTATGCAAACATGAAATTGAATCCCTGAGCTTGCAACTGAAGCTAAGATTTAAAGTTACCTTCAACTAAGGTCTTATCCACACTTACCTCTTGCCCTGCTCTTTCCAGGCAGAGGTGCACACTTGTAAAAGCTCCATGTCTGAACATGTCTGTTTTCTTTTTCTGCCCCAGAGTTTTTTTTTGAAAATCCATTCTTTAACACTCAATCAGCACAAACAGTAATTCAGATTTCCAACGGATTGCATTTGCTCCGACTACGCTTTAAAGAGCAGGTTTTTGTGGGAAAAGCTCCAAAGGGAAAGGGCATTCGAACACAGAGCTTTAAAGTGTGGACTGTGCATGGAAAGACCAGAGGAAAAGTAAGTGTAGATAAGCCCTAACACCTGCATTGTAGTTACACCTGCATTGTAGTTCTCCACTGCAGCTCTGCCTTTTTGCTTTAAACACACCTCTTCTGAAAGCATCCCTCACCAACCATACGGAAGATGACAGTCAGGTTTCGAACTCATACATGCAACAAAAAGCAAGATGTACTCCTACATGAAGCACAGACCTTCCCTTTCCATGACCCTGTCACCCGAAAAGCCACAGTGCAACCAGAACAACATGTGCACACACACAAAAACCCCCAACTATGCATAGATGTAGGAAAGTTTCAGGAGTCCCCCAACCCCATGCCAAAAATAATTATTTAACGTTTGTCTAGCTCACCCACCAGACCCCAAATTCTTCATAGAACATTAGCTGCCCTCTAGTCTGTGATGCATCTTCATGGTCCTCCTTCTCAAGTCTCTGCTGCTTCTTATCCATACAGATATGCTTCACGCCAGGCATCTCCTGAATCCTTTAGAGAGCTGCAAAACAGGGAGGGAGGGCTTTGATTAAACAAGAAGAGAGGACAATGCGGCAAGTAAAAGGTGGGTCCCCCCCCACTACATCTCACTACTATATACTTCTTTGATCAATGCACATGCAGCAATTCCATATCCAGTGATGCTGATCAATCTGAAACAGTTCCCACTGCCCTAAATCAATGAACTTCTGATTTACCATGTTTATTTGACTAGCATATAGAAAATTAAACTTCAAAAGTATGCCACATTAGCTTTACCATGCTGTAAAACTAAGCGTTTGAAAGAGTTCAAAATGAAATATTCCCACAGAAAATATAATTTGAACATTGTATTTCAACAATTTCAAACTGGATTTCTTTTTCTGAACATGGGTAGATATTTAAAACATGACCACTTAATAGCATATATTTCTGTTATATGGGGCTGTGTTCAACTACCGTATTTTTCGCACCATAGGGCGCACCGGACCATAGGGCGCACCCAGTTTTTAGGGGGGGAATTCAAGAAAAAAAATCTTTCCCCCCCCCGCAGCCCCAAAGAGCAGCGTACAGGCTGCACACAACCTCTCCCTGCCGGAGGGGTTACGTGCAGCTATGGATCAAGCCAAGGCAGCGAGCGGGATGGATCCCGCTCGCTGTTTTGGCTTCCCCTTTAGCCCCGTGCAGCCTCTCCTTGGCGGAGGGGCTGCATGGGGCTTTCCTGGCTTTACTGGGAGGTGGGGGGATTCCCTCACCTCTCCCCAAAGCCCGCAGAAGCCGTGCAAACCCTTTAAAGAGATCACGGCTTCTCCTGGCTTTCCTGGGAGGCGGGGGATTCCCCCACCTCCCGCAAAACCGGCAGAAGCCGCGCGCCTTTTAAAAGGGCTGCACGGCTTCTCCTGGCTTTCCTGGGAGGCGGGGGGATTCCCCCACCTCCCGCAAAACCGGCAGAAGCCACGCGCCTTTTAAAAGGGCTGCACGGCTTCTCCTGGCTTTCCTGGGAGGCGGGGGGATTCCCCCGCCTCCCGCAAAACCGGCAGAAGCCACGCGCCTTTTAAAAGGGCTGCACGGCTTCTCCTGGCTTTCCTGGGAGGCGGGGGATTCCCCCGCCTCCCGCAAAACCAGGCTCCCCCCCCAGCCTTCTAACCAAGTCGGGGGACAGCGGCAAAGGCGCGCTGCGCCCCTGCCGCTGTCCCCCGAGTTTGCGGGGCTGGCGACGGGGAGGAGCAGGCTTCTCCCCCCGCCAGCCTTCTAGCCAAGTCGGGGGACAGCGGCAAAGGCGCGCTGCGCCCCTGCCGCTGTCCCCCGAGTTTGCGGGGCTGGCGACGGGGAGGAGCAGGCTTCTCCCCCCGCCAGCCTTCTAGCCAAGTCGGGGGACAGCGGCAAAGGCGCGCTGTGCCCCTGCCGCTGTCCCCCGAGTTTGCGGGGCTGGCGACGGGGAGGAGCAGGCTTCTCCCCCCGCCAGCCTTCTAGCCAAGTCGGGGGACAGCGGCAAAGGCGCGCTGTGCCCCTGCCGCTGTCCCCCGAGTTTGCGGGGCTGGCGACGGGGAGGAGCAGGCTTCTCCCCCCGCCAGCCTTCTAGCCAAGTCGGGGGACAGCGGCAAAGGCGCGCTGCGCCCCTGCCGCTGTCCCCCGAGTTTGCGGGGCTGGCGACGGGGAGGAGCAGGCTTCTCCCCCCCCAGCCTTCTAGCCAAGTCGGGGGACAGCGGGAATGGCGCGCTGCGCCTCTCCCGCTGTCTCCCGAGTTTGCGGGGCTGGCAAGGGGGAGGAGCAGGCTCCCCCCCCGCCAGCCTTCTAACCAAGTCGGGGGACAGCGGGAAGGGCGCACTGCGCCTCTCCCGCTGTCCCCCGAGCTTGTGGGGCTGGCGGTGGGGCTCTCCTGAAGCCTGGAGAGCGAGAGGGGTCGGTGCGCACCGACCCCTCTCGCTCTCCAGGTTTCAGCGAAAGCCTGCATTCGCACCATAGGACGCACACACATTTCCCCTTCATTTTTGGAGGGGAAAAAGTGCGTCCTATAGTGCGAAAAATACGGTAAATAATTGCACCAGCAGAGCGAGATTCCCCTTAGCTTTACTTTGAATAAAAAAGAAGGTACTGAAAACTGTTAACATACAAATTTTAGCATGCCTGATGTGCATAAATATATACGCTTCCTAGGAACAATCACCTGAAAAAAGGTGAATTTACAACTTTGGCTTTAGCTATGACTGGTATTTTATGCATTTCAGTTCCCCTGTATAGTTTGTATCATGTTCATTTTTCCCTAATACAGAAATCTGCCTAATATAAACATCTTTGCATGCAATTTTCCTTACTATAATGCATTTCCCCCCATTTTTAATCACCAACATATACATTTATTGCACACTTTACAGTATATGGGATTTTGTATTTGGCATAACAGCTACATTGCAAAATTTGGAAAAGTGCAAATTGGGTGGCTATGTTTCAGTTCTCGTACTCTTTCAGACAGTGTGAATCGGAAGCTTCACCTGTAAGTGCAAACCGAAACTGTTCCCCACCCCCCATCCCTAGTGAGGCTAAATGAGACCAACCGAAGGCAGCCCTGTTTAGAGAAGCTTTTAATGTTTGACAGACTATTGTATTTTAATATTTTGTTGGAAGCTGCCCAGAGTAGCTGGGGAAACACAGCCAGATGGGTGGGGTATAAATAATAAATTTTTTATTATTATTATTATTATTATTATTATTATTATTATTATTATTATTAAACTGGATGTATCTTGAGTTTTCCCTTTTTCCACTTCAGCTGTTCAATGTCATGCATAAAGCAAAACATAGGCAAACAGGAGTGCCTGGAGGAGCTTAATAAGGAAAGGGTTTGAAAAAGCCTCTTTTGATGTTCATGATTTGGGGAGTGCGGTGGGGTGGGGAGGAAGGGACTGTTCCTTAGATGTCAGGTCGTTAATTTTGGGTAGGATTCAACCACACACCAGCAAATTCAGGTTAAGAACATAAGAATAGCTTGCTACATCAGGCCAATGGCCCATCTTATCCAGCATCCTGTTCTCCATGGAGCAAACGGGAGATGGGAGACATTGCCATCTAGCGCCCAAAGGCAGGAATATCAACTTGTGAAAGCACCTGGTCTCATGAGTTTCCTGCCTTTGGACACTAGATGGCAGTGTTTTCTTAACACTTCTCAGTGATAAGAAAAGCCATTGGGAAATGCACTGGGAAATGTGGGGTAGCACCTGCTTTGATGCAACATCATCCAACATCCCTTCAAACAAATGGGAATAAATGCTTAAACAGGTCACCTAGAAGTGCCACTAGACAGAGGGTGGAGCCAGTGTTGCTCTCCCCTCGGCCCTTAACTACATTAATAGGACAAGCTCTATTAAATGTTAATGGCTGACCAGGGCTCCAGTACTTTTTGCCCTTTTCTTCCACTTCCTTATTGCTTTTCTTGCCACACTGCAGTTCATAAAGCACCCTTGCCATACTTACTGCAAAATGTCTGCAAAGGCCTGGAGCAGGGACTTGCTGTGGTAGTCAATGCCATGCTTGGCACACAGAGACTTCACCAGGGGGGCCACCTTCCAGTAGTTGTGGCGAGGCATCGTGGGGAAAAGACTGCAGAGGGAAGAAAGGGTGTTCTGTCAAATCAGCTCCTCTTTCTTATTTAGAATGCCCATCCCACTAGCAATGATTTCATAAAACCACACACTAGGGAGATGCACAAAGGATTTTGTGACTCCCACTGTCCTACTTACTGGTGCTCAATCTGGAAATTCAGGTGGCCAGTGAACCAGTCATTGAACGGGGACTGATCCACATTGCACGTTGCCTGGAGCTGCAGGGGGAAATATAAGAAAGGATGTGGAACAATGGAACTCTTTGTTTCACACAAAGAGACTGCAACTGAATGAGGCACAGTTATCTTTTATGTTCCTCTAAGTAGCAGCAACTGGATCCCACAGGAGTAGCATTCCAGCCAGTTTCTCAAGGGAAATGGTCAGAAAAGCAGGTATCCCACCTTTCCAAAAGATGCTATGCAGGCAACGACTGATTTATGTGTGTCTAATTGATGTGGGTGGCACTGTGGTCTAAACCACAGAGCCTAGGGCTTGCCGATCAGAAGGTTGGCAGTTCAAATCCCCGCGACAGGGTGAGCTCCCGTTGCTCGGTCCCAGCTCCTGCAGTTCGAAAGCACGTCAAAGTGCAAGTAGATAAATAGGTACCGCTCTGGCGGGAAGGTAAACAGCATTTCCGTGCACTGCTCTGGTTCGCCAGAAGCAGCTTAGTCATGATGGCCACATGAACCGGAAGCTGTCTGTGGACAAACGCTAGCTCCCTCGGCCTACAGAGCGAGATGAGCGCGCAACGCCAGAGTCATCCGCGACTGGACTTAACGGTCAGGGGTACCTTTACCTTTTTAATTGATGCACGGCTGTGCATTGTGGCCGGAACAAGAGCAGGGACAGAACAGGATGGGACAGGCAGAGCAGAGTGGAGCAGGCTTACGTACCCTCCACCACTGCATGGAACACATCCCCTAAACAAATTGGGGGCTGTCTGTACTGATTGTGTTTCCTTAGCATTCCTTTCCCACAGAAATAAAAATGGGCAAAATATCCTCCATCCCAATTTGCAATTTGCTCAGCTTTTGTAGTAGTTGTTGTTTTAAAAAAGAAGACCTCTCAGAAAAGCTTGAGATTTACATTTTAAAGTACTCCTAAGCTCTGAAAGACTGTCTGGAGGAGTTTGCCCAGCAACACCAGTCCCCTGCCAATAACCCCCCCCCACCTCACTTTTCTACATACACTAAGATATCTCTGGTGTTATTTGATTCCCAGCTTCCATCGGTCCTAGCCAGCATGATTAATGATCAGGGATGATGGGAACTGTCAGCTGGAGAAGACCATGCTGGCTACCTCTTTGTGGGACAGGGGAGGAAAACTTGCAGCAGGGAAAACTGGCAAGAGGCTGAGGATTTTTCAATGCCACCTGGATATCTTTCTTGTTTTGGCCTTAGACCCGACTTTCCCTGGCTCCTCTGGATTTGCAATCGGTTCTTTCTGTTTCTGTGCTCTTTTCATTTTACTTATATGCTACTCAACCAAGTTCCCCAAATTCTTTACATAAACAACACAGTACAAAATCTCACTAGAAACACTAAAACAAGATAAAAAATAAATCACAAAAACAAAAAGCCCAGCAAAAAAAAAAAAGGCCAAACAAAAATCAGTATAAAAACACAGCAGACAAATAAATTTAAGTCCGCAAGGGGGAACTTTGTGCAAATTCCAAAACTGTAATTTAAGAGGTTTGGGAGAACGAGAAGGTGTTCAGGTTGCAGCTAAAAAGACCACAGTTGTAGGCACAGGACAAGCCTCCCTGGGGGCTCCACCACTGAAGGCACCATATCCCTAGCAGGTGTCTGCTGTACTTCCTTCGGTGTGGGAACATGGAGAAGGTTGCTTTAAAAAAAAAAGCTGATTGCTTTCAAACTTTTGTTTAGGCTGCCTTGGACATTTCTATTTATAATGGAAAGGTAGGATGTAAATAGAAAAGGTAGGATGTTTTAACAAATGCATGAATGAATCCCTGTCTGACTCCGCATTAAAAACTTCTGTGCGGTCAGAAGCACAGCTGAAGCATGAGTGGGGGTGGTATTCAGCTTGACCTGCCAAACTGGAGCTATATTGTATTTCAGTACCCACCCACCCCTCCATATTTTTGTCTTCTGCACCATCACTAGTCTAAACGTGTCTGTGATGACTCTCTGAGCCCCTTCAGACACCCTTTCCACTGTGCATTCATGATTATTTTTGTTCATGATGTTATTGGGGTGGTCATATGTGATCTCATTTCTAACATCGTTTGCGTCGCTTCCAAATGTTTTGGGGTGGTCACATTGCTTCATTTCCAATCAGTGCATATACCATAGTTCCAGTAACTTTTTGTGCCACAAATGTTCTGCTTTATTTTGTCCCACTTTTGTTGGTCAGTTGCCCCTCTAGACAGAAATAATGTAGTAGCATTGGGGAAACACTGGAGAACAAGCCAAAGCCACTAATAATGCACTAGTATTGTGCCAATAACGTTTTGCGTAACACACACACAATAAAACACCAGAAACCAATTATTTGAATAGTAAGAAAAAAGTGTCTTACCTGGGTAGACACCCAGTCCATATTTCTATCATAATCAATGTTCATTGGGATATGATTCATTTGTGAAACCCAAGTAAACCAAGTGGACTCTAGATACCTGCCAAGTCAAATGCATTTATTATTATTATTATTATTATTATTATTATTATTATTATTGAATTTCTATAGCACCATCCATCCAAGGACCACAGAGTGGTTTACAATATAAAAACACAAAGATGCATAACATAGTAACAAACGAAACAATATCTCCCCCCCCCCCCCCAGTTTAAAAGGACATTGATTGTTCAGTCAGCCAAAGGCATGGGAGAAGAAGAATGTTTTTGCCTGGAGTCTAAAGAAATCTAATGAATGCACCAGACGAGGCTCCCCGGGAACAGCATTCCACAAGTGGCGAGCCACAACAGAAAAGGCTTTCTCGTGTTGCCACCCTCCAAACCTCTCATGGAGGGGGCACACAACAAAAGGACTCAATTGATGATTGCAGGGTCCGGGTGGGTTCATACAGAGCATTGTCACACACAAAAAACACATCTTGTTACTTAACTTGGTATGTTGATCTGGGATTTGTCTGGTAAAACCCATCACAGCCATATTCAAGCTGTTTGCTGAGGACCACTTTACATATTATAATAGAAACAGGTACATCACTGTAAGGTCCCTCCCCTACACCAACTGCATACATCATGGCATAAAAAGGTAAAGGTAAAGGTACCCCTGACCATTAGGTCCAGTCGCGGACGACTCTGGGGTTGTGCACTCATCTCACTCTATAGGCCGAGGGAGCCTGCGTTTGTCCGCAGACAGCTTCCGGGTCATGTGGCCAGCATGACTAAGCCGCTTCTGGCGAACCAGAACAGTGCACGGAAACACCGTTTACCTTCCCGTCGGAGCGGTACCTATTTATCTACTTGCACTTTGACATGCTTTTGAACTGCTAGGTGGGCAGGAGCTGGGACTGAGCAACAGGAGCTCACCCCGTTGCAGGGATTCAAACCGCCGACCTTCCAATCAGCAAGCCCTAGGCTCTGTGGTTTAGACCACAGCGCCACCCGCATCCCACTTCATGGCATACTTTGCACTAAATCTGTACCTCTATTGCTCTATTACTAGAATAGGCGAAGCAGTCCTAAGAAAATATCCATAGTAAGTGAGAGCAAGGCTGCCTCCACACCAGAAATCTTCATGTTCTGGAATTTTTTTTTCAATGCCCTAAACATATTTAGTATGTTTATTTCAACTCATATTTGGTAAGCAAAGCTAAAATTGCCCAATTTGAATTTGACAGGCTGTATAAATTTGACAGGCTGTATAAATAACTCTGGAGCCAAAAGCAACTGAACTAAAATACTTGATTAGGGAAAAGAGAGAGAGAAAGTGTTGCAACAATGAAGGACATAATAATCCTCATATAACCTGGGGGGGGGGGGGAGAGACAGGAAAAATAGGTAGAAAAGGAAATTACAGTAAATGCCTGAGGAGAAGGGAACTGAAATTGGGAATGTGTGCTTCGACAAAGGCAGGAAAGGAAATTGCTTGATGGGAGTTCTACTTCCCTAAACGTTGCCTTTTCTGCCTTTAACCACGTGGTGGCACCAAACCCTCCTTGATGTCTTGCTGCGGAATCTGGAGAAACATGATTTCCAGGTATACAAAATTATTGTGCCTCAAAACAATTGAACAAGGAGCTGATGGGAGGTGATGCTAGACGTAATTCTAAATGCTTTGGGTGTAAGATATAAGGGTAGTTAAACTGACTGGGAACAGTGACCACAAGTGGGAAAGGGGATTAGTTAGATGAAAAGGATGACAACGCTGTTCAAATCATTCCAAAATCCTTGGAGATTATTTAAAACCAAACTAAAGGAAGCTTCCAAGAAGTATACATAGATTTAGGAAAGACACCATCAAATTAGCTGAGGTTCCTGAATTGCAAAGGGTTGGACTAAGTGACTCTCTTCCAACTCTATGATTCTATGAAATTCAGGAGGCTGCCAGTGAAGGAGCAGAGTCAAGGAAGCAAGGGCAGGGCAGTTTGCAGGGCAGCAGCTGAAGAAGGAGCAAAAAGGGTTTTCTTGTGTGTGTGTGTGTTTCTTTGTGGCTGATTAGCTGTTTTCCCTGTGTAAAGGTCAGAGGGGGCAGGGTTTCTGTTGAGGCAGGGGATTAGCTGTGGGAGGAGCTTATCAGAGTTTGCAGGGCAGCAGCTGAAGAAGGAGCAAAAAGGGTTTTCTTGTGTGTGTGTGTTTCTTTGTGGCTGATTAGCTGTTTTCCCTGTGTAAAGGTCAGAGGGGGCAGGGTTTCTGTTGAGGCAGGGGATTAGCTGTGGGAGGAGCTTATCAGAGTTTGCAGGGCAGCGCGCAGTTATACCCATCTTTTAGATTTAGGGGAGCTAGTCTCAAACGTTTGTTGGGGGAGACCTAGGTTTTTTTTGTGGGGGAAGTTATTTGTCCTGTCTTCAAGCTTTTTATGATGGAGGACCTCTGTAGCCACCCCCAACGACACGATCTCAAGATGGAAGGGGAGGGAACAGCTGCAGTCGCCTGCGATTCCTGCGCAATGTTTGCCATCTTGCCGAAGGTTGCAGGCAGCTTTACGTGCAGCAATTGCATGTTGATTGCCCTTTTAAAAGACAAAGTCCAGCAACTGGAGGAACGTGTAGCTACGCTCCAAAGAATTAGAGAGCTGGAGCTCTTCTTGGAAGCAACAGAGCACACCATCCCCACCAAGGAGGAGACAGGGGACTCCCCTGAGAAGGAGGATAGTTCACCAACACAGGAGCCAGATATATGGAGAAACGTGACTCAAAGAAGTAGGAGGCCCAGGGTTCACTCTGATTGTTTAGAAATACACAATCGCTTTGAGGTCCTCTCCCCTAGCATGGAAGATGAAGAGCAGACTCCATTTGAGGATCTCTCCCTCATTACAGTCGATCAGGTATATGAAGATGAGCAGCAAAGTCAGTCCTCAGGGAATGTGCAGGCGACCTTGGAACGGACAGCTCACGGAAGAACCCCGACCAAACCCAAGAGGAGGCGTGTAGTGGTGATAGGGGATTCCCTACTGAGGGGAACAGAAGCAGTGATCTGTGGGCCTGACAAGATGTCTCGGGAAGTGTGCTGTCTCCCCGGGGCTAAGATCCAAGATGTAACTGAACGACTGCAAGGAATCATAAAACCCACTGACAAATACCCCTTCCTCTTGGTTCATGTGGGAACCAATGACACTGCAAGCAATAGCCTCCAGAAGATCAAAAGAGACTACGAGGCTCTCGGCAGGAAATTGAAGCAACTAAATGCACAAATTGTCATCTCATCTGTCCTCCCAGTTGAACGACGTGGCCCAGGGAGAGAGGGGAAAATAGTGGAAGTGAACAGCTGGCTTCGCAAATGGTGTAAACAGGAACGGTTTGGATTCTTAGATCACGGACTGCAGTTTCTTGAAGATGGCCTTCTGGCAAGTGATGGGCTGCACCTCACAACGGTTGGGAGAAATGTTTTTGCCAAAAATCTCAGAAACCTCATCAGGAGGGCTTTAAACTGACTAATGTGGGGGAGGGAGACAGTGCTCCTGAAGGTAGGAGTCTATCAATTAATGAAGATGATCATCCAAATGTCATAGACCAAATGGAGCAAACAGCACGCGGACCTAGTGGTGGGAGGAAAAAATCCTTAAATAAGAGACACGGGGGAATGATTAATGGACTTCAATGTCTGTACACTAATGCGCAAAGCATGGGAAATAAACAAGATGAGCTTGAGCTCTTGGTACAGCAAACTAAATATGACATAATAGGCATCACTGAAACCTGGTGGGATAAGTCCCACGATTGGAATGTAATAATGGGGGGATACAATCTATTTCAGAGAAACAGACCAGACAAGAAAGGAGGAGGAGTGGCGTTATATGTCAGGGATGTGTATACCTGTGAAGAGATCCAAGATTTAGAACCTCAAAGCCAAAGTGAGAGCATTTGGGTCAAAATTAAGGGAGAGAAGAATAACAGAGACCTCATTGTGGGAGTTTACTATAGATCCCCAAGCCAAACGGAGGACATAGATGATGCCTTCCTGGAACAGATGGCCAAGCATGCAAAAGGAAGGGAGATAGTAGTAATGGGGGACTTCAATTACCCGGATATTTGTTGGACGTCAAACTCAGCCAAGAGCATAAGGTCAAACAGATTCCTCACTGGCCTTGCAGACAACTTCATTGTCCAGAAAGTGGGAGAAGCAACAAGAGGAACAGCCGTTTTAGATCTGGTCCTAACCAATGTTGATGACTTGGTTAGTGGGGTAGATGTGGAAGGATCATTAGGCGCGAGTGATCATGCTCTTCTGAAGTTTACTATACAGCGGAAAGGAGCAGCCAAGCATACTAGGACTCAATTTCTTGACTTTAAGAAAGCCGACTTCATAAAACTTAGGGAAGTGCTGGGTGAGATCCCATGGACAGCAATACTAAAAGGAAAGGGAGTTCATGATGGCTGGGAGTTTGTTAAGAGGGAGATAGTAAAAGCACAACGTCAGGCAATACCATTGAGACGGAAACATGGAAGGTGCCTAAAGAAGCCAGGGTGGCTATCTAAAGAACTTTTAACTGAATTAAGATTAAAAAAGGATGTGTACAAAAAATGGAAAAGGGGGGAAACCACCAAAGAGGAATTCAAACAAATAGCCAGCACGTGTAGACACAAAGTCAGAAAAGCTAAAGCACAGAATGAACTCAGGCTTGCTAGAGAGGTTAAAAGCAACAAAAAAGGCTTTTATGGGTATGTTCGTAGCAAAAGGAAGAACAAAGAAACAGTGGGGTCACTCAGAGGAGAAGATGGTGAAATGCAAACAGGGGACACAGAAAGGGCTGAACTCCTCAATGCCTTCTTTGCCTCAGTCTTCTCCGATAAAGAAAACAATGCCCGACCTGAAGAATTTGGAGCAAATGATTCAGCAAAGGAAACACAGCCCAGAATAACTAAGGAGATAGTACAAGAATACTTGGCTAGTTGAGATGTATTCAAGTCTCCAGGGCCAGATGAACTGCATCCAAGAGTATTAAAAGAACTGGCAGATGTGATCTCAGAACCACTGGCAGTCATCTTTGAGAATTCCTGGAGAACAGGAATTCCCGGCAGACTGGAGGAGGGCAAATGTTGTCCCTATTTTCAAAAAGGGGAAAAGAGAGGACCCAAATAATTACCGCCCAGTCAGTCTGACATCAATACCAGGGAAGATTCTGGAGCAGATCATTAAGAAAACAGTCTGTGAGCACCTAGAAAGGAATGCTGTGATCACCAATAGTCAGCATGGATTTCTGAAAAATAAGTCATGTCAGACTAACCTGATCTCGTTTTTTGACAGAATTACAAGCCTGGTAGATGAAGGGAACTCAGTGGATATAGCCTACCTTGATTTCAGTAAGGCATTTGACAAGGTGCCCCATGATATTCTTGTAAAGAAGCTGGTAAAATGCGGTCTTGACTATGCTACCACTCAATGGATTTGTAACTGGCTGACTGACCGAACCCAAAGGGTGCTCATCAATGGTTCCTCTTCATCCTGGAGAAGAGTGACTAGTGGGGTGCCACAGGGTTCTGTCTTGGGCCCAGTCTTATTCAACATCTTTATCAACGACTTGGATGATGGACTCAAGGGCATCCTGATCAAATTTGCAGATGACACCAAACTGGGAGGGGTGGCTAACACCCCAGAGGACAGGATCACACTTCAAAACGACCTTGACAGATTAGAAAACTGGGCCAAAACAAACAAGATGAATTTTAACAGGGAGAAATGTAAAGTATTGCACTTGGGCAAAAAAAATGAGAGGCACAAATACAAGATGGGTGACACCTCGCTTGAGAGCAGTACATGTGAAAAGGATCTAGGAGTCTTGGTTGACCACAAACTTGACATGAGCCAACAGTGTGACGCGGCAGCTAAAAAAGCCAATGCAATTCTGGGCCTCATCAATAGGAGTATAGCATCTAGATCAAGGGAAATAATAGTGCCCCTGTATTCTGCTCTGGTCAGACCTCATCTGGAGTACTGTGTCCAGTTCTGGGCACCACAATTCAAGAAGGACACTGACAAACTGGAACGTGTCCAGAGGAGGGCAACCAAAATGGTCAAAGGCCTGGAAACGATGCCTTATGAGGAACGGCTAAGGGAGCTGGGCATGTTTAGCCTGGAGAAGAGGAGGTTAAGGGGTGATATGATAGCCATGTTCAAATATATAAAAGGATGTCACATAGAGGAGGGAGAAAGGTTGTTTTCTGCTGCTCCAGAGAAGCGGACACGGAGCAATGGAGCCAAACTACAAGAAAGAAGATTCCACCTAAACATTAGGAAGAACTTCCTGACAGTAAGAGCTGTTCGACAGTGGAATTTGCTGCCAAGGAGTGTGGTGGAGTCTCCTTCTTTGGAGGTCTTTAAGCAGAGACTTGACAACCATATGTCAGGAGTGCTCTGATGGTGTTTCCTACTTGGCAGGGGGTTGGACTCGATGGCCCTTGTGGTCTCTTCCAACTCTATGATTCTATGATTCTATGATTCTATGGCAGGCAAGGAAGCTTGCTTCAGAACAATGAAGCTCTGCCCAGATGAGGAGGACTCAGGAATGCAAACTGCAGGATAACCAGCATACAGTGACAAGGATGGAAGTGAAAAGAGAATTTGGGGAGCGTAATAAATAGAAAAAAGAGTGTGTCTGCTTAAAAAAACGCCCAGCAAAAATATTTGTTTAGATACCTCAGAATCAGGAAACTGGCCAAGGAGGTAGGTAGCTGGGCCATTAGACAACAAGGAAGTAAAAGGTCTGCTATGGGAGAATAGTAGTGAAGCTGAACGCATTATTTCCATATTTTTTCATCTGAAGAAAGCAGTGGTCAGATACTCAACTGAACTGGATTTTTAAGGGAGGGAGTATAAAGAATTAAGCCAAATAGGGGCAAGAAGAGACTAAGTCCTGGGATTTATTGACAAACTAAATAAATCCCTGTGTTTGGAAGGAATTAACCCAAGATCTTGAAGAATTCAAGCTGAAATTGCTGATCTTCTGACAATTGTGTCACTTAGATTTGTGGAGTTGGAAGGGACCACATGGGTCGTCTAAGTCAAACCCACTGCAATGCTGGACTTGTCTATAAATGGATCATAATTTTAGCTTGATCAAAAAGCAGTATAAAACACTGTTGTCTCTGTCTTATTGATACAATCTCTGTCCATATTGTTAAATATTGATAATTATTTAAAGGGCTTTGAGGGGTTTACTGAAAATTATTTTATTATGTGCACTGCTTAGAAATTTTACTGAATAGGCAAATAACACAGGACTGGAAAGTAGGCAGTGTAACAATGGCTTTTAAAAAACCAGATCCACAAAAGATATAGGAAATTATATCCTTGGCATTGCAGCTTACATGTAAAGTAATAGAGGAAATTCTATTTGCTAATGCTGACTAACTATGAACTGATGCTGACTAATCAGGAAAGAAATAGCACACCGGCTAATTTATCCTGCAAAAACTATTTTGAAACCAGTATGTGGGCAAAGCTGCTCTTTTAGCTGCCATGTTTTCCTTTCCCGTATAATGCAAATTACACTGCTGAGAAGATGAAAGTGACAAGAGGTCTGTGTGTGGCCAGTGAAAAACTCAAGTCTCTTGCCTGGCTTAACTTTTTGGTATTTCTCCTTTCATGCAATACAAGCCATGCCTGACACCACCAAACCACAACCCAAATGTCTAGCTAGCATTTCATTCATCTGTTTAATATTTTAAAAAATATCCATATAAACCGTAAAGAGCATCCATTAAAACAAGAAATACAGCCTAAAATCAATAATATCTATGAAGCAACTGATGGTTGCTGCTTCACATACAGTAAGAGGGAAGGATAAAGAATCAGGATCTGCTCTAGTTTTTGAAATTGACATTTTTAATTGTAAGTTTTTGAACTGCTTTAAAATGTATTTTAAATTGTTGTAGCCCACCCTGGGACTTTAGGATAAAGGGTGGGTTTCAAAAAACAAACAAGGAGATCCACGTGACAGTGTCGAATGTGGTAGTAAGACAACTTGCTGTCAATCCCCCATCTCCAATTTATTTACTTAGCCCTTGAGAACTAAGTAAAGTATTTCACAAATGAAGCAACGCAATCATTTGTGCTACTTAGCCTGCAGCTATGCCCAGTCCCGGATCCGCAAGTGCAAAAGACTCCCTGATTGTGAACTTCAAGCGACGGATTTCAGGACTGCTTAAACTGACTGGCAGCAGCTAAGATCCTTGGCTAAGTGTACAGGGCAGTGCACAGAAATTAATATCAGAAGAAGGCAAATGAGAGAACAAAGGGAGGCCTGACCTTTCCCCCTTCTGTCCCCAGGAGTTGAAAAGGAGGGATTTCTCTGTTCCATTTTTTCAGAAGGCAGGTTACCCTATCCACCCCAAACAAACACTAAAGCAACCTCCTTGTCCCTGCTTGCATTCTGGCAAGCCCACTGGGCCTATGTAAGGTCCCTCTCCCACTCCTCTGCTACATTCCCTCAACCGTTCATGATGCTTAGAACTAGCTTAGATGATTCCCAGCTTTTAGAGTAGCAACTCTACTGTGGCAGTGCCCACCACCAACTATGCTTAGGGCTCAGCCCCCCAAAACACAGCGGCCCCAGCCAACATGAGATGCACTGACGCTGGACTGAATGCACCTACCAACTTGTGCTGAAAAGAGGCGGCTTTTGCATGCACCCACACCAAACACAGATGTGCACTTCCAGAAACGGAAACACAGGCAGGCTAGGGCGCACTTGGTTTTGCCTTTCTCTCCTGCCCTCCTGTCTCTCCCCATCCCCCTAGCTCTTTACCTCCACCCCCATCCTGCCAACCATCCCCTCGCAAGTCCATTGCCAGCCATGGGTGGTGCTCCCACCTTCCCCAGCTCTGCCAAGTCCCCAGGCACCCAAGTCACAGAAGGCAATGAAGTGCCAATCTTTGACGGTCTTCCCTGTGCCGCGTTGCTCAGGGCCACGGTGATCAAGTGTATTTGCTGACACCTTAAGGAGCAGCTGTCTGTGGAGAAGAGGGGCCTTTTTTTTTTTTTTGGCCCACACCCCTTTCCATCACTGGCTATGCTTTCTAAACAAAATGTGAGGAACACTTCTCTTTCTGGTGTCTTAGTTTATAAATGCCTCTAAAATGTTAACTAAAGGCCATGTTGAGCTAGCATCTTGATGTGTGCAGGACATAACAATATTTATGGGGCAAAAGATTTGAGTTGCAGTCTGGGGGCTGATGCAATGCAAACTGAAGACCATTTTGCACAACCTGAAAGCGTTTAACCTAAAATGACTAGCAGGGCCTAACTGTTGGAAGTAACATATGTTCAGAGTATATCATAATTGGTTAGAAAAATATAGATATTTGAGATTAAACATCAACAAAAGAAAAGATGAGAGTTCAGCAGAGAGAAGGATTCTGAGGTTTTGTGTTACCTGGAGAGCCAGTAGTATGCCATGAAACAATTAAATCCCATAAGAGGTATGTACATGAGACAGACTCTGATGTTGTATGAAATGATCAAGGCTAGATCCTGTCAAAGGAAGGGGAAAAAGAAAGGTTATATTTTTTGCTACACAGTGGCACTGCACTGTGTAGTAGCACAGAAAATGTACTCCTCCTACTTGCGTGCTGATGGATAACAGAAAACCTATTTACTACTAGAGAGATAGGAGGAATCAATTTTAAACAGATTTATACACAGAATTTGGTGGTTCCGATTCAACAGAGCTTTGCCTGCATTGGACCGTGTCTTGCATTGACTGCCCATTTATGTCTGAATCACTTATGCATTGTTGTTGCTGCTTTTAAAAGTCTGATTAATTATACCAAAAAATAATAATACATGTATTAAATGTATAATACACACAAGAGTCAAGTCCCATGCAGTACTATATTTCTGCACCATAATTTAAGATGTAAGTATTTTTATACCGGTATGTGCATTCTTTTATTTGTCTGCTTAGCACTTAGTTACTTTAGGAAACCTGAGGTACGTAGGCATATATTATATTGTTATGGATCTGTGGGTGCTAGTCATCGTGAATTCTGGATTAAGTTAGTGTTAGAATTTAGTTATGGCTGGGATGTTAGAGCAAGGAAACAGCAAGACCCATGTGTATTTACAATGTGTGTTGACCGCTGCTGGAATTAGTATATGCGAAGAGTGAATTAACCTAGGCAAACTTCCTAAGGTGTGTACCGTATCTGCCACCGCTTTAAGGCTAGGCAATTGGCAAGTGTAAAACCTAATTTCATTTGAGGTAATGAGCCATTTAGCACATCAAAGGAGTGCAGCCTCTCCCTGTGTTAGTAGAGCCCAGAGCTTATTAGGAGGAAGGATCAGAAAGCAATGGAAGCTCAGAGAGGAAGCCAGTCATACGTGGGAGTCAGCAGGGATGTATGCTGGAGAGTGGGCAAGGCATGATGGCTGCTGTCTGTTTGAGAGCAAGGCTACGGCTAGGGAAGAAGCAGGGACCTTTTGGGGTGGCAGTGCTCTGAGCCCCTTCATCTAGGCTTCAGGTTGTATATATGTATAAACCAACCATATACCATAAAGGCACCACTGTGCCTTATTCTCAAAAATAAACACAAACCCTTGGTAAGTGCCTGGAACCCCTGAATTCTCATGCACCACTCAGCAGAGATTGGGATGGCATGTAACCAGTGCTTTCCCCCCTAAAAAAATGTTTAGGGGTACTCTCATTTTGACTCAAGAAAATCACTATTTTATAGTTCAAATTGGGAAAATAAATACAGTAAATGGACCAAAATACAAAGATTCACAAAATGTTTAGGGGTATGTGTACCCCTGCATCCCCCCGGAAAAAAGCACTGCATGTAACAATATGTATAATAATGCATATAATGTGCAATAACTGTTTGCATTTTTAGTGGAACGGATTAAAAAGAAATCTGCTTCTTGGTGGGAATTAGGAAAAAAAATCAACACAGATAAGATGCTCATCTAGATTTTTTTTTTTTTTTTGGAAATTCAATCACTACTTACCACCCATTCTTTGCGCTTGAATGAGAAGTAGAATACAGACCATTGGAAGAAGGGAACCAGCATAGCTGGGGCTACAACTATTGAAAAACGAAAGGAAGACTTTAAAAAACAACCTTTATAAAAATTTCAAACTACCATCCATCTTCCTGAGAAAGTCGAGCATTGCTTGTCTTTGCTCACAGAAGGATTCTTCTTTTTCACTTTTTTTCTGCCTTTCCCTTATCCAGCTAGTATTTGTCCTCACTTGAGAACTCCATTTTATCTGCTTCAAGGGGTTAGTCTGATGGCCAGCAAGATAAAATTTCCGCCATCTTTGTTCCAATTCTCCCCTGCAGTGTGGTTAAAGCAACTCAATGCATAGTCTAAAATGCCTCTTCTTTTATTCTCAATTTTTTGCTGATCGTACTGCTATATCTCACTTTCACCCTATGGCCCAACAGATATGCAGTGTGCTATTATCCTATATTCTCTGGTTTTCAAACTCTGCTGGCTAGGATTCTATAACCTGTGCCCTTTCTATGTATGGCAATGTCCTGAGAGAGGGGCACATTGAATGCTCTGTGGTGCGTGGAGAGCAGGGGAGAGAAGAATAAGCTCAAAAGCCATTCCCAACTAACAATGAGACAAGGAAATTACATCAACTCAAAGTTTATTGAAGGTTAGTGCTGTAAAGCCACAGATTCCAAAGGTCTTGCAGAGCAGCAACCACTCATTTTCCATAGACTCTACCTCACCTTTCTCAGAGCCTGGGTCACCCCCAGAGATGTCGGAGACAAACATCAAGGGCTCAGTCCAACAGGAATGAACATACACCCCAATAGCTCCCTTCCCTGAGCTACAGAGCTTGGGAAGTGAGAGATCTAGAGGTTATGGCATTCTCAGCCTAATCTCCATTACAGGGGGGTTGTGAGGATAAAATGGGGAGAAGGAGAAGGAGAATTCTGTAGGCCACCGTGAGTTCCCTGGAGGAAAGGTGCAATATAAATATAATACTACATAAAACCAAAATGGCACAAGATCCTCTCTGGGGCACCCCAGTAGCCAGGTTCCCTTATATAGTGTTGGGGGGGGGCAGGGGATTCCCCTTTTCAAAGCTCTCTGTAACTTCATGCAGGTTGGGGAAGAACCTCTCAAGTAACCAAGAGCTGAAACCTCCTTAGGCCTTTGGGCCCATCTTTCCCTTCTCAGGAATCTTTTCTCCCCTTTCTCTCTGATTGGTTCCTCCAGGGAATTTAAACTCATGAGCTCCAAGAGCCCTTCATTAGGATTTTGTGGTAGCAGCTGCTCCCTGCCCTGCTCCTGGCTGGACCTGATGAGTTGTGGCAGATCTGGCTCTTGGGGAGGTGGATCAGGGACTCCATCAAGCGCAAGTCCCGTGACAGAAGACTCTCTACCCAGCAGATATTCACACTATTTCACTTAGAAAAGTATCTCAGGAAGGAGAAGCTCTGTGACAAAGGAGTGGAAACTTGTGACATTTTTCAGGGACAAAGATACTCACGCCAGAAGTACTTGTGCTGATGGTTGTAAGGCATATACTTCTTTTTCTGCAACCCGAGCTGTGAAGAAAGAGGTATCAACGTCTCATTCAGGCTATAGACACCCACCTTATCACCTATCACCTATTCTTTCAGTCTCTGGGTGACAGCTGCTACATGAATAAAATATACTTAGCACCTTAACTCCCATATCCCCCTGGGCTTCATCATAAAATGGGGTGTGTGGAAATAAAAATCATAACCAAGGCTCGGTCATGACCTTATGAAATTACACATCCTTGCTACCATAAACGAGAGAGAGAGAGGGGCCAACTGGGATGATCTGCCCCCCAAAAGCAATTTTATTTATTACACTTTAAGCCTGTCTTTCTTCCCACCAGGACCCTCAGAGCATGAATGATCATACTCTGCTTGGGGCCCATTGTACCCTCCTGACCCCATTATATATTTCTGTGGTCTTTCCTGATGGACAACATATCATAAAAATGTAGGCAGCATTCGAATCAACAATCCAAACTAGGAGCTTGGAAGACACACAGAACATAGAAACAGGAAAGCAGGTACTTGGCTTATTAATAAATTCAGGTGTTGCCCCTTTATATCACAATCCTCTGCCTATCTACTAAAACTAAAACCTAAAATGCCTCATTGAAGTCAATGGGACTTACTCCTGTACACGTTTACCTGGAAATAAGTCTTATTGAACTCAAGAGTACTTACTTCTCAGTAATTGGGCAACTTGAAAGAATTTTTAACCAAGGGTAAAATTATAAGTTATGCTAAGAATGAAAAATTAAGACATAAGAAATAAGAAATATTTTCTTTATGGACATTCAGTTTGATTATATCTATACAAAATGTTAGTGGTATGTTGCTTCTATATGAATGTATAGTTACTCAGTTTTCATTTCTTTTTCTTTCCCTTCAGACAGTTTTGTTAGTGTAGGTAAAGGAAATAAGGTCAGAAAACATGTCAATATTTTATCTTCTATATATCATGCTTATATATTATTTGTCTTTATAATTGTGTGTGTGTGTAATCTTTATATTTTATAAAATTTAAAATATTTTTTAAACCTGACGTTTTCCTGCTGAAAATCATGGCTGTCTCGTGTAAGCTGCCCAATAGCTTTATTCTTGGCTGTCCACTCTTTCTGGCTGCTTTCCTAAGCAACCCTTCAGTAGCATACACCTTGCAAACATACCTCTGTAGCCAGCTTCTTCCCCAAAGCAAACACCAGGGGGTGCATGTTGAGATCAGGGTCTTTACGGAAACAGTTGGGTTTGGCATGGTGCTGGAAATGCAGGTTATTCCACCACTGGGCTGGCATTCCCTATAGGAGAGGAGAACACAGGGTTGAAAACAGAGCAGAAGTCAAACCCACTGGCTGTCAGAAAGGACAGCTTCCACTCAGAAGTGTAAATATACCTACTTTCACTGTGCCCATTAAGATCTTGTGAACCCAGTGGTTCAATGTGGATGTGCTGAAGACTGAAAGGTGTCCCAAGTCATGCTGCAACCAGGACATTTGATTCTGTAAGATAAAGAGGATCATTAAGAAAACATAACTCAGATCCATTGCACAACTAAACATAGATTCAGGTAGGTAGCCGTGTTGGTCTAACACAGTCAAAATAAATAAATAAATTAACCAACTAAGTTTTTTCTAGGTATAAGCTTTCATGTGCATATCTAAAGAAGTGTGCATGCACACGGAAGCTTATACCCAGAGCAAATTTAGTTGGTCTCTAAGATGCTACTGGACAATTTTTTAATTTATTTCAACAGCTGAACATAAAATGAAAACAATGCAATTACTCTTTTTTTAACAAAGTACCAGGAGATCATCCATGCCAAAGGCAATTATTTTTTACATAAGATTGCAGGCTTTAATTATCTCAAATGCAATCCCCAATTAGCTGGGAAACACTATGGCCTGATTTGGATGTAATGCTAAGATGTCGTTAAGGATTACTTCCCAAGCCATGGGCTTACTTGCTTCTCTCCCCTCTCCTCCTCTGGCATGGCCACAAAGATGAGACTGAATGATTTTACTTCTGTTTTCAATTAATGGCACTTCAGTGTAGTGTCTGTTATTAACTATGATTTTGAAACAAGCCAACTTCATAAACTATGGTTGGAGTCAGGCTTGTTTCAGGTAACCATAGTTCAGACTAACCACAGTTTATCCTGGCATGAACACAACACTAAACGAAGCTTAGTTAAAAGCTTATTTCCAACTTGCAGCTGTACCAGAAAAGCAGAGGATGGAGCTAACAGGCCTGAAGATTGTCTATATGATGCTGATGCTGATCTGAACTAGGACAAAGCATTTCTCGACTAATTGGGGATGCCCTTTTGAATGATTAAAGGTAATACGCAAATTGAATCAATTAATGTGATTAATATATTTGTTCTTCACATAGCAGTTTAAAAATACAAGGACCAAACCACACACACAAATATTATTCTCCCTATCAGCAACCAGTAAAGCAGTCACAACAGGCTCCAGCATTAATTCCCGACCTCTTTAACCCTAATATTACAGCCCATGCCCCATGATCCCTTTCTAAACTAGTGTAAGTATATTCAATCATGCTATTTAAATATATCCATTAATCACAATCCAATGCCACAGCTCCATAAAAGCTTTTAGGGGCTCACAGACTATTTTTCTTGAAAGATTCAAGTCCATAAATCACCTGTCTTTAAAAAGAAGGACACAAAGCAGTGGAAACATGCTTTGCTTGCTATGGCAAGTGGATTTGTTGAAGGCTGAATATTGCCAGATTAACATGGCACTTGCCTCTTCAAAAAAAGCATGGTGCAGGTGGTTTGTGTGTGACTTCTGACCTGCCCAACATCTCTCCCTGTACCAGGGCTGAGAAACCTGTGGCCTTCCAGATGCTTCTGGATAACAACTCCCATCATCCCTGGGGCTGATGGGAGCTGAATCAAACCACATCTGGAGGGTCACAGATTCCTCACCCCTGCCTTACACAATAGGCTCTAAGTCTTTCAGTTTGCGTCTTTCAGTTTGTTGAAAGAGTTTGACTCCCTAGGTCAAAGAAGCTGGCATAAGGGGATGTAATAGGTGCTAGAAGGGTCTAGAAGGCTTTTCCTTCTTTACTAAGATTATGCCCATGCAGAAACAACAACACCCCCATATTTACCAGGGTTGACCCATGAAACTGAAAACAGATTTTGTGTCTGATTCTTGGTGATGCTATTAAACTATAAGTGCATGGATAAACTACCCTGTCTGAATATGGATTTTCAAACAGCAAAGTTCTCTAGAGACTTTCCAAAGTTCCACAAGTACTTTATAATGTAGCACAAGGAAATAGCTTTGGTTTTTGTGGTAACAAACAAACAACCCCAAACCCAAGTGTGCTGTGAAGAGCTAGCTGCATTGGACTGTGTTCTGGTTTCATGAACCCCATGGTATTTTTGAAATAATAATGTGTAGGAAGAAAACAGTTTTGAAGATGGAATGGTGTCTCAGACATTCTACCTGAGCAGTGGTAAACAGTGCAACGCCCACAAAGAATGGCACTGAGGATGATCCAAAGTACCAGATGGTAAACCAGGCAGCAGCATCCAGCACTATGATTTGAAGGAACATCAGGAAGAAGAAAAGCGTGTTGGGCTTCAGAAGTCCCATCTTCTCAACAGTGGACCGCAGCTCCCGGAAATCTTCCACTAGCAATTTCTGTGGGGAAACAAAGAATGGCAACCAGTTGTTCCAGACACACACACAGAAGTAACATCGGAATGCATCAAATGAAAACAGGGAGAAAGAGCGCCAGCCACTTACAGGTGTTATTGGGCTCCAACTCCCATCATCCATTGGGCCACACTGGCTAGGGCTGGTGGGAGTTAAGAGTCCAAAAACGTTTGGAGGACCACAAGTCCCCCATACTTGCTCTCCACAGTACTAGCTGCATCACTAAATCCTCCGGTGATTCCTGTGGCACAGGGATAAGCTTCCAGCTGTGCACACTGAGTTGTGGCAGTGAAGAGAGACCACAAACTGTCATCTGTCCTGTGCAAAGGCTCGGTTATGCCACTGTTTATGGCATTAAAAGTCTTCTTGCCTTCTCAGCATGAATGATTATAAGCCTTCAAAGAAATATATGGCTGGGGAGCCCATGTAGTCTCCCTGTTACAACTGTAGTGTTTCCAGAAGTTCATTCCCATTCTTTAGATCACCATTTACCAACCAGTCTTTGACAATTACGCTATCTGTATGAACCGTGGTACTGCTCTCTGACGAGCCTTCTTCCGAGGATTCAAGCTGCAGAGATGGGCAAGCGTCATTCTGGCAGATCCACAGTGATTCCCGCATCCTCACCAGATCCAGGTTTTGGAGGAAAGCTGAGGGTGAGGGGCTGGAAGTATACCACCCCCCACAATCTCCCTTTCTCTCAGGAAAAGGAAGTGAGGAGGCAGATACAGCTACTGTTCGGCAGAGTGGCAGGGGTTCACTATCAACATGAGCTGAAGCCCACAGGCTCCCCAGCCTCTTTCCTGCAGAACAGAGAAGTTGAGAAGAGAGGGAGACTCCTGCAGCAGCTGCTAGGTGGAACTGAACCCCTTCACCCATTATCAGCCAAGGCTGGAATTCTCACCTCTGCCTTGCCTCCTGGAAAGGAAAGGAGGGTGCAGGGGTGGAAAATGCCTTTGCTGATTTATGGAAATGCTTGCTTGTCTGCATCCAGATTGTAAGGTGGCCACAACTTTGGGCTTGGCCATTGTAGCCCCAAATCAATGTTAGTTAGTTAGTTAGTTAGTTAGTTAGTTAGTTAGTTAGTTATACCCTAAGTGTAGCAAACAAACTTTGAAAAGTGTTGGATAACAGAAGGCAAAAAGCGACTGAGGGAAGTGCAGGCAGCTGGGCAATAAAAATTTCTGCAGGCAAGTAACTTCTGTGGACTTATTTGCAAGGCTAACCCATCCTCATGATTCTGTCAAGTTATTTTATATATCTGAGTTTCTTATACTAAAGCTTTGGGGCACTATAGCCAACTGGAATACTTCTAAACATACACAGCATTACTGCATGAAAATAAAGTGTCATGCAAGAAGGCACACAGTGAAATCCTTTGCAGGCCTCTCCACTACAAATTAACTTGGATGGTGTACTACTTTTATTGCCATTGTGTTCACCAAAGAATCCCAAGATCTGATGAGGCTCCTGGGAGTTCTCTTTTAAGTTAAAGATCCCTACTCCCTTTTCCTAAAATTCCCTGGGGAGAATCAATTATTCTTAAACCAGATGAAATCCTGCGTATGCTTCCTCAGAGATTAAATCAAAAGGAACATCGTGATACACTTCTGTAGGGCCAATAAGCCCAACAACATACAGCTTATGTATGTATGTAGGGACGCGGAGGCACTGTGGTCTAAACCACTGAGCCTGTGAGTTTGCTGATCAGAAGAGCAGCAATTTGAATCTGCGCAACAGGGTGAGCTCACATTGCTCTGTCCCAGCTTCTGCCAACCTAGCAGTTCATGGCGTTTCCATGTGCTCTGGCTTCCGTCATGGTGCCCCGTCGTGCCAGAAGTAGTTTAGTTATGCTGGCCACATGACCCGGAAAGCTGTCTTAACTGTCCAGGGGTCCTTTACCTTTTTTTTACAGCTTATGTAGTAAAGTGCAACAAGGAAGATTCTCTTGTGAATTTTAGTTCACAGACGAGTTTGTTCAATAAGAGATCTAAACATATTAATTTTCTTTCTTCTGTGGGTCAGCAGGGAATCTACGATATGTTGCTGGAGTGCAATTCCCATTATCCCTGACCATTGGCCATTCTTGCTGGGGATGATGGGATTTGTAGCCCTGCAATACAGTGGTACCTCAGGTTACAGACGCTTCAGGTTACACACTCAAGAAAGCAAGAAATAGTAACTCGGGTTAAGAACTTTGCTTCAGGATGAGAACAGAAATTGGCGCAGCAGCAGCAGGAGGCCCCATTAGCTAAAGTGGTGCTTCAGGTTAAGAACAGTTTCAGGTTAAGAATGGACCTCCAGAACGAATTAAGTTCTTAACCCGAGGTACCACTGTAATTGTAATTCACAAGTTATGCTTTGACCAAAGGTTCCCTGACACCTGCATTACATAATAAGGGATAGGAATGGACTGTAAGCCTAGTTAAAGGAGAAAACAGGAAATATTATTTATTTCGGGTGTTTGCCATACTGTCTGAAGGCTCATTCATACTTCCATTTGTCCCATTACTTCTTCCGTTTGGTCCATGACTTCTAGACACAGGTCAGAGAGGTTTTTCTTAAATTCCGCTGTTTACAGCTGAATCAGAACAAACGTCAATCCACAGAATACCCAACTGATGTTTGCTCCAATTCAACAGTAAAGCAGCAGGACAAAAGAAAAACCACTTGGACCCATACCCTAGGAGTCATGGACCAACCAGAAGTGTGGATGAGCTCTCAATCACAATGTAGTCTTAGCTTTCCTGTTTTGAAATGCAGATGAGATGCGTCCCCTCTGCTGACAACAGAACATAAACCACTCTTTAGTGGTGCAATATTATGTGCACCATATATATGCAATGTAGAATGAAATTCTGATTTCCCTGCTTTCTTCCAGTGTAAAGGTAAAAAAATGATGACATATAAATTGTTTCCCATGCCCAACTTACATTTTTGCTGGACTCAGAGCTAGGTTGATCTGGTGCCAATTCTCCTATCAGCAAGGGATTCAAGAACTTGCTTACATAATCCCTATGAAGGTGGAATGCTGTGAATGCATCCTGGGAGAGAAAGGGGAAAAAGCATAAAATTGGGATGGAATGAAAGGCAAGCATACATCTAGGCAGAAGTGAGAGATGAAAAGTAGCCTCAAAACAAAGAATTTGCTGCATGTACTACACAGCTTATTTGCACCCATTTTCATTTGAGGGTTGAAGGAGTGTTGGCTGTGCACCTCATCTACATTCATATCTGTTGTTTTCATGCTAGTGTGTAAGGTAACATGGCCTGTGTTACTTCCAGGTCCAGTATCTGTTTCTTTTCTCCACTACTTTTCATTCAACGTTTCTCAACAGCTGCGCATGGGGGGGAGGGGGCCTGTCTTGTGCATTCTTTTCAACATAAAATTCTATGTAGGAATTTTGTAGTGATGAAACAACTCTTAAATCCCTCCCCTTTATATCACAGACACGACGTATCTCCAGCCTAAGACAGGTCTCATATACTATACTAGACAAAAGTATTTAATCTTTTCTTGACTTCCCACTTTGCATCTATGGGTCTGAAGATGGGTCTTCTTTTCCATTCCATTGATCTCTCTGCTCTGTGTGTACATATACACTTCTTAAATGCTTAACAGTAAAGAGTCACATCTTTTCTACTACACATATATGGTCATTCATTCACAACCCATTTCTTTATTTATTAGCATCCTTCTCACCACTAGTGCGATGATGGAACATCTCCTGTATGCACATGTATATATGCTACGCCCATTTCTTATATGTGTGGCCGCATGCCTCCTTCCACAACAATCAGCACATAAGCAAGAAACCAGGCTTTTAAATATTTGCTTTATTATCTATGGTAAATTAAAATTATCTCCATGCAGGACTATGCAGAAATGGCGAAACTTGCCAGAAGAATAAGAAATCAAAATAACAAACTTTTTGTAAAAGGACAGAAATAGTTTATTGAATGTTTAAAAACAAATTGTAAACAGATAAAGACATTGGCAGGATTATTGAAATAACCTGCAGTTTCGAAAGAATATATAATTAAAATAAAAGAATAAAAGAATAAGTTAATTTAGAATATGCAGGAAATGATGAAAATAAATTTAAGGAACCACAGAAAGAGGAGGAAGGAAATCGAGGTTTTAAATGTTACAACTATTGTAAAACAACTAACTGAAATGTATATAAATGAAAACTAATACACACACACACACACACACACCTCCACACAACCCAAGAGTTGTTATAAAAGTTAGTTTTTCTCTTTGGGATCACATATAACTAACACACACACACACACAGACTGGTGGGCTAGAAATATTTGCATGATGAGTAAATGTGGTGGGCATATTTGCAAGGCTGGATTAACATATTTTATGTAGGACTCAGGGAAGCTGACAGTGAATCTGCATATATTTGGTGAGAAGAAAACTATTTATTTATAGGTAACTCAATGCCAACATGAACAGGTTTTCAACCTTTTTGAGTCCACGACTCCCTTGACTTGACCAACTACCTTCTTTCTGTAGCACCCCTGTGGGGCTCAGGAGCCCAGTTATGTCACCCCTTGCCTGCAGAGCTGGCAGCCTCTCACAATTTTTCAAACACCCTCCCTTGTGGAGTCTTCCCTCAGCCCCCTCTCCACTCTCCTTGGGAGTCCTCTGGGCAGCCACTGCTGCTGCGCCTGGTCTCTGAGCTGCCCCCTCCTGCCCCCAAAATAGGCGCCCCCTCACACTGCCCCACAGGGGCCCTGGAAGAGGATGCCCCCAGCCTTAGTGGCCCAGTGAAGACTGACCAAAGGTGAACATGGGGACAGCACCTTACCTTGGGGGGGGGGGGGCAGCAGTGGGCGCTGCTAGGCCTGCATGGTGGAAAGGCCCTGGGCTCCCAGGCAGGCCTAGCACAAGAAAGGCCTGTGCAGTGCCTGCTCGTTTCCGCTGGACCGAGATAAGCCTACACGATATGGAACTCATTATGCTAGGCTTGCGGCGCCTTAATAGTAACCGCTAATTAGCAAGCATGAAATAAAAGACAAAGACGCAGCAAAAGGATATTGACAGGGAGTTTTGAGACTACCATCCCCTCCTGAGGAGGGAAGCACCAGCTAGGAGAGCGCCAGGAAGAAACCGTCAGGGCAGGGGGGCCAACTATTGCCACGCTGAATCGTTCACACGACCTCTACGCGCATCCCGTGTCATTCACCAGGATAACTCCGTTCTAGAACCATCCCAAAAGTTGCCGGTCCCAGGGAAGAGCGACTGGTAATCCGCATCTCCGCCTTGCGCATTTGGTAATCCAGGGCTACGAGGGCTTCCCCGCCGCGACCTGCAACCCCCCCGATGAGGAAGAGCACAACCCGCACACCACTCTCACCGTGGCGTCTTGCCCGGCATAGTGGCTGATCACCCGGGAGCCTCCCGGGTGCCGCCGGTGGAAGCTGCTGATGTCGTAGACTTTCCTGTCGATCACCAGCCACCGCTCGGGCTTGATCCGCCCCGAGCGCTGCTGGATCTCCTCCCAGGTGAAGAAGCGGCGGGAACGGACCTCGCCGCCCCCGTTGGCCCTCTTCTCCTCAACTCCCGCTCCCGACCCCACTCCCGACGCGGTCTCCTGCAGCGGAGGAGCCATTCTCTCCCGGCCTTCTCTCTGCCCGCTGCGATCCCCGCGACAGCCACGGATCTCCTGGTGGGAATTCCGACGTCCGCGCAGCGCCGCTGTCAGCGAGAAACTCGCTCGAAGGTGAGGAGATAGATCATAAACGTGCTTTGCCCAGCGCCTTCCCGCAGGGACGCTCCCCTGATCTGATTGGCTTCCCGCGCTCTCCGGGGAGCCCATTGGCTACTGGGCGCCGGCTTCGGTGTCTCCGGAGGCGCCTTGAAGAGCCACACCCATCAAGAGAGCGCTGCCTCTTGGATGCCTTTTGGAAGAGCTATAATGGCACTTTTTTTGTTGCCCAGTGTTGTGACGTGGGGTTTGTGATTTCAGCTCTCTTGACATAATATGCTGGAGACAGTTCTCCAGTAACACTTATTTATTAAGGCAAACAAGACTGAAGACTGAGGAGGGGAAAGCTACATTTATAGGGACAGGGAACTAGCTAGAAAGGATACATTTTGGAGGGAACAATATCAGGCAATCACAGTCCTGCCTTTTGGAGGAAACCAATAAGACAGAGGATCCAAATACAGCAGCTTAAATGAACCAATAGTAGCTGTACCCTTTCAAACCAAAAGGCAGTTACTTTACCCTAATGCAATTACAGACAATAATAATACAGATATAAAATCCTTTGACTCAATACACAGCACCCAGTTACCGCCCCGAGAGTTGGCATGTGGTTGATGAAGCTATAATTTCAGACCCCTGACTTAATGATCTTATGCCCACCCTCCTTTTCGACAGCCACGTGGAGCACGCATATTTCATCTCCTTCCTCCGTCATGTTTTACAACTGCTGATTTACACCCCCGCTTTAATAAAAAGATACTTGGATGGACTCTGCAAGATTGGGAAAGAAAAAGCGATTGATATGCGTGGTGTGTGCGATATAACATTGTGCCGCCAAATGGCGACGTGGAGTCCCGTTTTTCTCTACCTGTTTTCCCTGTTTAAATTTGCAAAGCTTTAAACAGAGATGCTTCTTGCATCATGTGTCTAGATCCAGCCAGACTGTAAGCATATGCAGTTTTGCATTTTAAATTTCAGTCACGGGACCATCATGGTGTCAGGCGTAAAACAGGATTTGTTTCTGCTGCGCTGATGGTAAATAAGTGCTACTGTATTTTGTTGTAAAAAAAAAGATGACGTGTTTTTAGAAGCAGAAATAATGAAATGCATACTTGCTTTGCCAGCCACTCCCTTTAACTATAAACTTCTTCTTTTTAAAAAAGGTTGTTGCAGTGACTAACCATGCCCTGGCATGCCTATGCTGGACCAAACGCTCGTGTAGGGTTTGGCTGTTGCTGTCTCCATCATTTGCTGTTGTCAGGTAAGGGTCAGGGTCAGGGCTTGGCCCTGGACTTTGGTTCCAAGGCCAATCCTGACAGCACCACTGATTAATTCTATAATACCACCTCCCAAGCTATTTCATCTCTCTCACTTCCCTTTCTAGTTCATTTTCTGCTGCTAGAGCTTTGGAATTTGGGAAACAAAGGACTCAGACCCTTACATTATATATACATAGGTGAGTGTGTGATTTATAAGATTTTTTTTCTAGTGCATTATTTTGGGAGGTGTTTGTCTAGATCAGGGGTCAGCAAACTTTTTCAGCAGGGGGCCCGTCCACTGTCCCTCAGACCTTGTGGCACACATTCTACTCATGTAAAAACACACTGATGTTTAATGTTTAATAGGTTATTGTATTTTAGTGTTCTATTGGAAGCCGCCCAGAGTGGCTGGGGAAACCCAGCCAGATGGGCGGGGTAAATAATAAATTATTATTATCTTATTATTATGATTCCCGGAACATCCGCGGGCTGGATTTAGAAGGTGATTGGGCCGGATCTGGCCCCTGGGCCTTAGTTTGCCTACCCATGGTCTAGATGAGCAGCTCCTTCTTCAAGTATTGCTACAAAATGGTGTGAGGTGATGTGGGCTCTGGATGGCTGCTAAGGAAAGAGCCTTTTCAATGGTGGTGCTCAATTGCAGAATACACTCCACAGACAGCTCCCATGTCACCTGTGTTGTTGCCTTTTTGGTGCTAGTCAAAGACCTTTTTATTTTCACTGTCTTTTTGTTAATGGAAGGTATAAAATAAAATAAATATTTCGGTGTGCCAACATTATGGCAATAAAAACTGACACTAAAAGCTTGGTTGCAGTGGCGTAGCGTGGGGGGTGCGGGGGGGCCAGCCGCACCGGGCGCAACATTTGGGGGTTAGGGTTAGGGGGCGCAAATCCACGGGTTAGGGGCGCAAATCCACGGGTTAGGGGGCACAAATTACTTGCCTTGCCCCGGGTGCTGACAACCCACGCTACGCCACTGCTTGGTTGTGAAATGGACTATGCCCTCTGTTATTAAATAAGCCTAACCTTCTTTTGTAACAGAATCATATTTTTGCATTACAGTAGTACCTCGGGTTACATACACTTCAGGTTACATACGCTTCAGGTTAAAGACTCCGCTAACCCAGAAATAGTGCTTCAGGTTAAGAACTTTGCTTCAGGATGAGAACAGAAATCGGGCTCCGGCGGCACGGCAGCAGCAGGAGGCCCCATTAGCGAAAGTGGTACTTCAGGTTAAGAACAGTTTCAGGTTAAGTACGGACCTCCGGAACGAATTAAGAACTTAACCTGAGGTACCACTGTATCTCTTTCATTTGTTTAAGCTGACCTCAGCATTATTAATATTTTCTTGCATTTCACAACAATACTTCACTTATATGTGCTACAAATACACTGCGTGTTATCCAGTGATTTTCTGAAAGAAAAAAAGGTGCCAGTACTCATAATGAAGTTGTTACAGTAAGTGCCACACTTTTAACATGGGGGGGGGGGAGAGGAGGATAAAGTTGCCAGTACCCTTGAGTACCCCCAGAAAAAGCACTGGTGATATCCAATGTTAAGCCCAATTTGCACTATATATTTAAAGCAGTACCATGCCACTTTAAAGAATCATGGCTTCTCCCAAAGAGTCCTGGGAACTGTAGTTTGTTAAGGGTGCTGAAAGTAGTTAGGAGTCAATTCACAGAGTTCCATAGAAAGAGGCTTAGAGGAATTGATTTTTAAACCACTCTAAAAACTGTAGCTCTATGAGGGGAATAGAAGTTTCCTAACTACTATCAGCGCCCATAACAAACTTTGTGCTCCAAAGGGGAAGTCATGACTCTTTAAAGTGGTAAAATACTGCTTTAAATATATAGCGCAGATGTGGACCAAGTTACACTCAGTGTAGAGCTATTGAAACCAATGTACTTCCTTTGCCAATTTTTATGTGTAGCAGTGATAGAATAAGAGCTCATTGCTTGCCTCTCTCTACTTAGTCTCCGACACAGAGACCACCTGTCTACTATTGGGTCTCCAAGAAAAATGATGCAAACACTGCACACTTTTAAATTTCAGCCTCCAATTAGTGCCCAAGCATAATTTATTTAGCCCCAATACAAATTTGTAAGATGTTTCTCCCCTTCATCTGCACTCCAAGCAAGGCTTAGTTCTGGCCTCTGGTCCAGCATCTTTTATGTCGTGGTGTATATTGATGATGCCTCCTAACTTGTTACCAGCATCTGTTTCTGTTGTCTAAATTGCTAATAAAAATATTGGATAAATTCATTTCAGTATTGATGTTCCCTGTCCCTTTTCACCTAGATCATCTGCCATATTATCCTTATGTTATCATTAATTATTAAACATGTTGTGCCCCTAAATCTCTAGTCTGGATATAAATCTAAATTTCTAGAGCCTCTGGAGCAGGTTTGGATGTGCTGGGGTACAAGGAGGAGAAGGACATTGGATTTCACATGTAATATCGGTTTGGGTTCAAGGTTTAAAAGAAAATGTAATTAATCATCATTATCACCACCTTTCAAAAATATTTTGCTTTCTTACATTTGCACCCTATGAAAAACAAACAAACAAACTTCCCTGTACCTCCGGTCAGATAAAGCATTTACCTCTCTTATATAATACAGTGGTACCTCGGGTTAAGAACTTAATTCATTCTGGAGGTCTGTTCTTAACCTGAAACTGTTCTTAACCTGAAGCACCACTTTAGCTAATGGGGCCTCCTGCTGCAGCTGTGCCGCCGCTGCATGATTTCTGTTCTCATCCTGAAGCAAAGTTCTTAACCCGAGGTAATATTTCTGGGTTAGCGGAGTCTGTAACCTGAAGCGTATGTAGCCCAAGGTATCACTGTATGTGTTATCATTTTTCCATGACCTCAAATGCCACCCTATAGCTATTGTATAATAATTTCCTCTGTTAGCTGCAGCTGGTATAAGAAAAGAAACACCCTTTTGAAAATAAATACCTGAATTTTCAAAGACTTACTATTATGCAGGTAATAAAAAAACATTTAGTTAATGAGATAAGATTTAGTTAATGCAGATAAGATTTATCTCGTTGGCCAGTGCCAAAATATACGATGACATTTCACTGCAAATATACACACATTAGTTTTCATGTGTGTGCTGTTCTGAGTGAGAGCAGTTACAGATTTTTTAAATTGAAAAATCTAGCCTAAGTTCCTTGCGATGAAGTTTGACTGTCAACAGTGCAGCTTTGGGGACAAAAGTATGGGTGCTGCAAGAGTCAGCAGCAGGAAATCCTCCAAATAATGTCTACACTGTTCTCTTAGACCAGCAGCAACAGCAGCTTTTCGGACCTCTGCCTGGGTGGGCATGCTCTTGCAAGTGAGTTTAATGGGTTTAAACGACTTGTCCTAGAATGTATAACAAAAAGAAATGCCAAATGCTGGAAGTGGTCCACCAACTTAAGCCTGTTAAAATGTGTTCAAATTTTGAGGCGTTTAGCATAATTTGTAGAAGCAGGAGGAGGGAAGCACTGATTGTGGTGCTTGAAGAGCCTAGCTGTGTGGAGTGCAAAAGCGACATTCTGTACCTGCTTGTGTTTCTCTAAGAAATACATGTTGGATGATAGCCAATGCTAATCATAGTCAGAGTAGACCCACTGAAGTGAATGGGTATATTCAGAGTAAGAGTTAGTTGGATATCATCAGCTCTCTTTGAATTGAAAATTGCTCCAGTTGTAGCCCTTTGAAAGAGAGGGCCATGTAAATGCATTCATGAAAAGATGCTGCTTTCCCATTCACCACTTCCAATTTTATTTTTCCTTCTTTTCTATAAACCTGATGGATTGTAGCCAGTGCTGCAGTTACATTTGCACAGTGGACTTCTGTATGTGCAACAGAACTACCCCTCCCTCTCCAGCTGCGTCCTCTTGTGTGCCTTGAAAATCTTCCGCAGAGGGTTGGGAGAGGAGAAAGGGAAGTCCCATTGTGTGAGTGAAAATCCACTTGTATCCACCATATAGCCAGGTTCTGTGGATGGCTTACAGACTATTAACAACACAACATTTAAAGGATGGAAATCAGGGCTAGCCCAGGACACTTTGCCCCCTGAGGTGAACCACAATAATGTCACCTTGCCTTGACAGGGAAGCAAGGGCGAGTGAAGACCTAGATCTACATCAGGATCTGCTGTCCCTGTGGATTCTGCTGCCTGAGGAGGTTTCCTCACCATGCCTCATACGTAGGTCAGCCCTGATGAAAATGCATCCAATTAAATATAAACAAATCAAAACAGCTTCAAGCAGCACAAACATAGAAACTAGAAACACTTTGAAAGCAGCAAGGAGAATAGATGTAATTAAAAGAGCCCAGTAGAATTAAAAGAGCCCAGTAGAACAAAAAGTATTCACCTAAAAGATAACAGGGTGGGCACCAGGAAAGCGTCTCTGGAGAGGGCATTCTACCAGTGGGGTGGCACCACAAGGAAGGTCCTATCCCTGATCACTGCTTGCCTTGGGAGCTGCTGAAGAAGGGACTCTGGGGAAAGGTTTGTTTGGTTTTTACATTGCTTTGTGTAAAGCATCCTGAAGTTATGTAACAATTTTTAAAAATCAACAGAAACATACAGTGGTACCTTGGTTTACGAACTTAATCTGTTCCGGAAGTCCGTTCTTAAACCAAAACTGTTCTTAAACTGAGGTGCGCTTTCCCTAATGAGGCCTCCCGTCACCAGTGCCCTTCCACCGTTTGGTTTCTGTTCTTAGACCGAGGTAAAATTCTCAAACCGGGACACTATTTCTGGTTTTGTGGAGTTTGTAAACCGAATCATTCTTAAACCAGACTGTTCTTAAACCGAGGTACCACTGTATATAGAAACAGTGTTCAAGTCCTACACAGTTACAGTCTGGAGTACAAATCTTTGCATGTGAGAAGGCAATCCTTCAAGTAGCCTGGCTCAAAGCTATTTAGGACATTACAATTTTTTTTTTTTTAAACTCAGCACATTCAATTTGAATTATAAATAATCAGGGAGCCAGTGCAAATGGCAAAGTGCTGGTATGGTATGATTGTATTTATCAAACCCTGCCATCAGCATACCCCCCCCCCCCCGTTCAGGATCAGTTTCAAAGGCAGGTCCACATACAATGCAAATGGGAAATTATAGCTAATGTGATAAAAGGTGCTCTGAGCCACCTGAGCCTCAAGCAACAATACTAGATTTAGGTGTACCCCCAAGCTACAAGCCTACTCCTTTAAGAGAGAGAGAGAGCCCCCATTCAAAGCAGGCTGAACACCACCTAACTGGGTAGACAAGCTTCCAACCAGCAATACTTCTGTCTTACTTTATTGGCCCTCATCCAGTCTATTGCCAAGTCCTGGCACTGGTTCAGAATGCCTCACCTGATCATGATACTAAACTGGATATCATCTGCACACACCCAGAGGGCCTCTCCCAGTGATTTCAAGTAACTATGAAATAGATGGGGGAGGGACAAAGCACAACTCTCTGAAATCCCACACTGTAATCTCCATGGGGTAGAAGGATAATTCTCCAGCTGACTGGTTTGGCCACACTGGATACTGGGCTGCAGGGGGTGTCACAACAATGCTATAGAACAGAATTCAAGAGGCAGGGGCATACACTGAATTTTAGCATCACATAGAGTACTGTTGAAATTAGAGAGCCTAAAGTCTGCCACTGCCTCCAGATACACATTCTGGAATCAGTTAAAGGTAAAGGGGCCCCTGACCGTTAGGTCCAGTCGCAGGCGACTGGGGTTGCGGTGCTCATCTGAGGGAGCATCATCCGAGGGAGCCGGCATACAGCTTCCGGATCATGTGGCCAGCATGACTAAGCCGCTTCTGGTGAACCAGAGCAGTGCACAGAAACACCGTTTACCGTCCCACCGGAGCAGTACCTATTTATCTACTTGCACTTTGACGTGCTTTCGAACTGCTAGGTTGGCAGGAGCAGTGACGGGAGCTCACCCCGTCGTGGGGATTAGAACAACCAGCCTTTTGATCGGCAAGCCCTAGGCTAACTGGAATCAGTTAGGTAACAGCAGAAGCACTGCCACGCAATATTTCCAACCCCCAACTCAGACAGTGTCTCCAGGTGGATGCCACAGTGATAAATGCTACTAAGATGTCTAAGAACGAAAGGGACACATTACCTGCCGTCTCTGTTGGAAAAAACATGGCAACAAAAGTAGTTTCTGTTCCAAAACTGAATCTAAAGAAATAAATTTATCTAGAAAAGCAGTGTCATCTGACAGCTAAGAACTATCCTGTCTAACATGTTGCCCTGCAAGGCTGGTCCAGGATGTTTTGCTGTCCTGGGCCAAAATGAAAATGGTATGCCCCACCAGAGAGGCAGTGGCAGTAGGTGGATGGGCATGTGTGTCATGGTGGGTTGGTGGCAGCGGACAGATCCACCACCAGGGGGCAACCGCCTGAGGCGACTGCCTCACCCCGCATCATGGGCCAGGAAGGGGATGTTGCCCAGGAAGGGGATATTTTTAAATGGAATGGAGAACAAGTGGCTTGCTGTGGCTAACAGAATTTTTGTTGCTATATTTATTTATTTACTTATATCCCACCTTTTTCTCAGACCAGGACTCAAGACGACTTACATAAATTAAAACAACACAGATAACATACAGAAGGCTAGAAACATATAGAAGATAATAGTTTTAAAAAGTAATTAAATGAGAATAGAAGTTAAACAAAATAACAGTATATTAAAAAACAGATATAGTGGTACCTCGGTTTTCAAGCATCTTGGAAGCCAAATGTTTCAGTTTTCAAATGCCGAAAACCTGGAAGTAATTGCTTCCATTCTCGAATGATTTTTGGAAGTTGAATGGCTTCTGCGGAGTCCTCCCCCCCCCCAATTTTCTCAATGGAAATTGCAGGCGGCCCTTTGCACCTCGTTTTTTGAACGTTTCAGAAGTTGTACGGTCTTCCAGAACAGATTACGTTCGAAAACCGAGGTACCTCTGTATATTAAAATGCAGATAGGAAAAGAATACAGCACTATTTAAAAGTCCTATCCTTAAAACGAGTCCGCTGCGAAAAGCTTGCTGGAATTAAAAAGTCTTTCGCACATACAGTGTGTTACAATAATCTGAACAGGATGTAACTAAGGTGTGTGCTGCTGTGTCTAGATCAGATATTTCCAGGAATGGGCACCACTTGTGCCCTAGTTATAACTATGCAATGCATTCCTGGAAATTGCAGAAACCTGGGCATCCAGACTCAGAGCTGAATCAAGGAGCACATCCAAACTATGAACCTACTTCTTCATGGGTAGTGTTAGCCCATCCACCACAGGCTGAATTCCTATTTCCTAATTTGGCTTCTGACTAACTCATATGGATTAAATTTCAATTAGTTTGCTCTTATCCAGTCCATTATTGATTACAGACACCAGTTTGGAACCAAGACAGCTCCTTTGGATTTAGATGAAAAGGGTAAATAAAGCTGGACGTTATCAGCATACTGGTGACACTGAACCCCAAAACTCCCAATGACTTTCCCCAGTGGTTTCGTGTAAACATTAACTAGTACGTGGGACAAAACAACACCCCAAGGGACCCCACAGGCCAATGGCCAAGGTGTTGAACAGGAGTCACCTAGCACCACCTTCTGGGTTTGCTCCTCCAGAAGGAAACAGAGCCACTGTGAAACAGTTCCTCCAAGTCCTATCCCAGCAAGGTGGACCAGAAGGATACCATGGCCAATGGTAATCAAAGGCTGCTGAGAGGTCCAGCAGAGCCAACAGGAACACACTCACCCTGTCCAATTCCTGGCTAAGTCATCCACAAAGGTAACCAAAGCCATCTCTGTTCAATAATCGGGCCTGAAAATGAATGGAAATGGATCTAGATCAGTGGTTCCCAACTGGTGGTCCATGGACCCCAAGGGGTCCACATAACCCACCCAAGGGGTCTGTAGCACCATTCACATAACAAAAACTACCATAAAGATACCAAAATTTTCAAAGTAGAGGGTCCATGGCTTTTGAAAAATTGTGGGGTGTGCAGTACTTAGCTGATTGGAAACCAATGATCTCCTGGAGCTGAGATGCCACCTCATGCTCCTTTACCTTGCCCAGAAATGGAATATTGGAAGCTGGCACATAATTATACAATATGGCACAATTCAGGAAGAGCTTTTTCAATAAAGGTATTACAACTGCCTTCTTAAGGCTGGAACTCAGCACTCAGAAGCACTCAGGAGGCACTTGGCTAGTCTCCCACTGGTCTATTTAGTGAGCCAGGAAGGACAAGGATCTAGCACACATGTGGCAACTCAGACTATCATTCCTGAGCACAGCCCATGTTGGCCTGGGTTGATGGTGTTGGAGTAAGTAAAAAATATCCAGAGGAAGGGTTGAGGAAGTGAATTTCATTCATATAATTTAACAGGACATTCGTCAGTCTCAAGGATCTGAGAGAAAATGCAGTCAAATCATAACATCATCATGTAGCAATAAAACCAACACAAAACCAACACACAGAATACAGTAAGTCCGCAAATCTAAAGACTCGGTCAAATGAAAAAACGCTTCACCTGGTGCTGCAAAGATTTCAGAGTTGCACTGGGTGAACACCCTTGTTGAGGGCATTCCAAGGCTGGGGGCCCCCACCAAAAATACTCTACCTTTGCTCACCACCCACTTCACCTGTGAAAGTGGAGGGGTCATGGAAAATGGTGCATAGATTTGTGTATGGACAATGCAAGTGGGAACCATGTTTCCACTGTTTAACTACCAACTTGAAAAATGCTTCTCTGTTAATCTTTCTACTCATCTTTCTGGCCAACTTCAGTGCAACAATTTTGCAAGAAGGAGACACGCTGCTTGTGCCTATTGTAGTTTACTATGAAATATTCAAGGGCCTCAGGAGAAGAAATGGTATAAGAGATCAGAGATATAAGGTTAACATTCAGTCACGGTCTATCCTGGTGTTGAACTGTAGTATCTTCTTTCTCATCATGACGATCTCCCTCGGGAGGTTGTGGACTCTCCTTCCTTGGAGGATTTCAGGCAGAGGTTGGAAGGCCATCTATTATGGATGCTTTCGTTTAGGGGGCTGGACTAGATGACAAAATAAACAAGGAACTTTGTTCCTCGTATGTCAACAGATCTTTCTTCACTAAGAGAATTGCATATGACAAGGAACAAAGTTACTACGTGCATTCAGTGACTGGCCCATCTACAGTTTAAGAGCTGTTTCCTACTTGCTCCTTTAATATGCATGTAAATAAGAGTTCATATCAGTAGTGTTTGTTGTTAATAGCAGCAAGAACCTTAGACCTAATATTAGAGTTGACAATATGCATTAATTGAGTTTTAGAGTTAATAGTAACTGCAGTTGTGGAAAGTGAGAAGCCTTTTCTCTCTCTCTTGGCCAAGGCTCTCCTGTGCATCCTGTGAATTCTAGGGTTACAACACCAGAGTCCCATTTTGGAAGTGGAAGCTGGCTAAATCAGTAATGCATGGAGTGGAGCTTGCATACTCATCCCTTCCCACCCAGATGGTAATGTTGCTGGATTGTGAACACCTGAAGAGGAATGCTTTTCAAATCAGAATCAAAATGAGAACAACATGGTTCCTGTAAATGATGTGAAGGCACACCATTGCTATGCACTTCAGAGTATATTTCCCACACTGCCAGGCTCAGCCAGGCTCTGTGAGTGGTGAGTGTCCTATGTACTGCCAGCACACCTGTGGTAGTTTAGTCTCCAAGAACCCAGGAAGAGCAGGACACACAGAGAGGGGCAAAGTGGTGAATTCCCCCAGATACCAAAAGGCTGGGGGCCCCTAATATATTGATTCAATCATCCACTGCAGATCAAGAAACCATTTTGCTCTGTGCTCATTTACTCAATGGAACATATCCAAGGCATGTTGACTACTGAATAATTAATGAAGTGCTTTGATTTTTGGGAGGTCATTGTTAACATTAAAAAGCATCAGGACTGTGTCACAACCATGGCAAAAATGTAATGCTGATTGTCCAAATTTATACATGACGCTAGGAAATTATATTTCTGTGAACATGAATTACTCCAAGAACGCTCATTTGCATTCCAATATCATTTGCATTCAGACTGCAAACACATCATACATTTTAAGTGCTTTTAAAGCGTGCATAGGTGCACAAAGACACACACATACCAGTATCCTGAGAACTGTAGTTTACTTCTTATAGAGCTAAAATTCCCAGCATTGGGATTCCTGAAGAGTTTGTGTGCTTTGAACACAAGGTGTGTACACAGCCTCAGTTTAGTAAATTGAAACTGATAAATTCAATCAGGGACTGGAGCTGATGTTGGATGGAGCCAGAGCAAAAATAAATGTAGTCACACTTTCTCTCTCTCTTCTACTCTCCCCGCCTTTCTGCGCGCGCCCCTCTTGTGGCCTTCAGAACATGCTCCTGTCCCAAGGGGCAGCGTCCTGTCCTTGACCTCATGCTGCATCTTTGAAATGGAACATTAAATCAGAGGCACTAGGAGGCAACTTCACCACCAGTCCTGTCTCCAGCAATGGGCTGGAGAGGCACACAGTGTTTTTTGATTTTGCAAGATGGTTGGAGCTTGAAGGGAAAGGTGCTGTGGAGGGGAGCATGTGCTATTGGACACCTTTGGGCAGTGGCACCCAAAGCTCCTGATTTACCCAGTCTTTCCTGAGGGAAGGCCAAGTGGGCTGGGGTAGACACATACATTGGATGCCACAATTGGGATGAAATTAGGCTCTTGGCTTGATCAGAAGCTCAGGCTTAATAACCACCTTCTTATGCTCTCAGCAAAGAGTAAGCAGGCTAAGCCGATTTTCTTTGACAAATGTGATGATAGGTTAACCAAAATGAAAACAATGAAAAATTAGTCGAAATATATAAAAAAAAATTTAAAAAATTGTCCAGTAACACCTTAGAGACCAACTAAGCTTGTTCTTGGTATAAGCACACTTCTTCAGATACCTGTGCATGCACACAAAAGCTTATTTGAGAGCTCTTCACAATTCCTTTTTGTTTCACCTGCCACAAACTATTTACTATCACCAGTAAACTTGGCTGCCTCACTCTCACCTCTAACTCTAGAACATTTATGAGCAAGTTAAAAAGCACAAGTCCCAGTAATGATTCTTGCGGGACTCCACTTTCAATATCTCTCCTTTGAGAGAACAGCCCACTTGTTCCTACGCGCTGGTCTCTGTTACTTAACTATTCCTTGATCAACATGATTGCTTAACCCAGTTTCGTAAACACCTGAAATTTCATTTGGGAGTAATTTAGGGAAAGGGAATGTATAGAAATGATTGTGATAGGAAAGAACATGAGACCATGATGTACAGAACAAGAGTTTTGATTATGTGAAATTAAGGCTTGCTATCCTTATGTGAAATAAGTATATTAGTATCACATTAAAGTTTGAACATGGGTAGGGAACAATCAGTAAGGGACTCGGGTGGCGCTGTGGGTTAAACCACAGAGCCTAGGGCTTGCTGATCAGAAGGTCGACGGTTCGAATCCCCACGACGGGGTGAGCTCCCATTGCTCGGTCCCTGCTCCTGTCAACCTAGCAGTTCAAAAACACGTCAAAGTGCAAGTAGATAAATAGGTACCACTCCGGCGGGAAGGTAAATGGCGTTTCCATGCACTGCTCTGGTTCGCCAGAAGTGGCTTAGTCATGCTGGCCACATGACCCGGAAGCTGTACGCCGGCTCCCTTGGCCAAAAAAGCGAGATGAGTGCCGCAACCCCAGAGTCGGCCACGACTGGACCTAATGGTCAGGGGTCCCTTTACCTTTACCTAGGGAACGATCATATCAGTAGGTTTGCTTATTACAAATTAGCTCTGCATTCCCTTTCCAATATGATTAAGAAGAAATGATATGAAGAGAAAGGAAATATTTGTTGCAGGACAGGGAGGGTGGATTCTCATGTAGACTGGCAGAAAATGAAGTATTAGAAGGAGATTGTGGGAGGGAAGCAGGTAAAAATAAAATCAGATGCCTCTGTTTTTGCTCTGTCTGAGCTAGTCCCCCCCCCCCCCCGTGTATCATTTTAATGAATCCATTGCATTTTATAAAGGCTGCAAATCAATGGACAAGCAGGATATAAATCAACTAGTAAAAGATCTGAACACCTCTGGATTTACCTTCTTTAGATATATGAAGGAAATCAAACCTAATTAATGGCAACTCTTTATCAACTCACACTAAATGTCTCCAAAAAAATCTGTCAAGGAGATGTCTCCAAAATCTGTTGAGACAAGACAATGGCAACTATTTACTAGAAAAAGCTACCAGAAAATATCCTAATATACAGAGACAGGTGGGTTGGGTGGCTACTTATGCGTTATTAGCAGAACAAGGATAAAAGAGGGAGTTGATTTGCATAAAATGTGCAGCTGCTTACTTATGCATATGTAAATGTAGAAATAATAAATAGAACTATACAACACATCTCACCCACAGTAGGGAAGACTGTGGCCAGGTGACCTGTGTGCCTGCTTGGTCTCCTATCCAAGTTCTACAGAACAGTTTGCTCTTATTAGGTGGTTGTTGTTGTTTTAATAAAGTTATTTTAAGGTAGATATTCTTGTTCTTTGTGGTCTCCAGGTTAGGGTTGCCATACATCCAGATTTCCCCGAACATGCCCAGGATTCTAAAGGTGAAATCACCACCTGGGCAGATTTTTTAAAAATTGAAAAATGTCTGGGCTTTTCCTTTTGGATAGTCACTAGCCGAGCAGCGCCACTGTTACAAAAGGAAGCAGCGGCTGTGGCACTGTTGCTTCCGGCAACCATGTGAGGTGCATCTGTCCTCCTTCTCCTCCCCTCAGTGGCCTCCGGGCCCAGGCCAGAGCCCCCACAGGCCCCACCGCCACCATGGAGCCACTCGCTGGAGGAGGAGGCACCCTGGGAGGCAGGCAAGGCTGAGGCCTGAGGGAGCAAGCGAGTAGTCCGGGTGGAAAATGGCAGCCCCCAGGGAAGAAGCCTAACCCAACCCCCACTCACCGAGATCACTGCCACTGATGGCCTGACCGCCGTCGCTAATCACCCATTCACCCCACCGCCAATTGCTCACTTGCCTGCCAGCTCTCCCACCACCACCAATTGCCTGCTCGCCCCACAAATTTGCATTACCATTAAATGAGGGTGACTCCACTTCTTTCACAGTCACATGAGGGGCAAATGAGGCTGTCCAGTATTGCCCATAGCTGTCAACTTAGAGATTTGAAAATAAGGGACCAGCAGCCTCGAAAATAAGTGATCAGCCCCCAAATAAGGGATTTTGCTTAGCTTATACAGAAATCCAGAACTCATGGAGCCATGCTGCTTTGGCTGCGACTGACTGTGTTTTGCAGGGGGTTGGACTAGATCATCCTAAGGGTCTACAACTCCGACCAAAGAAGAGTGACAGACAAAACTGATGAACGACGTCGAGATGGCAAAGCTTACAGGCAGAATTAGAAAGCAGGAAGAGGACCTCTTTAATAAAGAATGGGGAAAGTTTATAATTTATTTGAAAAGCTATTGTAAAGAGTTACATACATTGGTAGGATTGACAGAAAACTTGTAGTAAAAATTTGAACTATGGATGGACAAATGATTTATAAAAATAAGTTATGAAAGGGATGCAGAGGGGGAAATCACTACATTAAGATGCTGCACTGGTTGGAGGGTATGCTAAGCAGCACGTTGGGGCTGCCATCGTCCTGGCGTGAGGAGTTCCATCGGCCCTTCCCTGCCCGAGAGGGAGGGAGGGAAGGAGAGAGACTCGCCCACGCCGCCTGCGAGCCCGGCATGAGGTGGTTGCGGCGCTGCGGCAGCCATTGAAGCGCCACCTTTCTGCGTCCCCATCCCCTCCTCTTCCTCCTCCCTCAGGCCGCCTCCTCAGCCACTGCCACCACCACCTCTGGCTTCCCCTGGCAGTGTGGCGGAAGTCTCGCAAGAGAGGAGCTGCCTGCCTGCTTGCCGCCACCCGTCTCCTCACGCCGCGCCCCTGAGGGGGAAAAGGGAGAGACGGAGACGCGGCAGGAAATGGTGCTGGGATAAGGGAGTTTCTCACCAAATAAGGGACGGTTGACAGCTATGCTATTGCCCCTCCTACTCGCAGTGGCAACAGAGGCCTCAGCTACGAATCTTAAGATCCTCTGCTGAAATTAAATGTATCCCAAATTCAGGAAACTGAACACAATTTAAATCTGTTTGCAGATGATCTGCCCTTTAATGCTCTGTGATCCTAAAAGAGCTCTCCTGCCTCTACAGCAGGCTCTTAGTATGCTTGCTAAGGTTGTCAGGTTAAAAATCAATTATACGTTGAAGTAAGGTTTAAGAAAAAAAATGACTGAAATTATACATGTTTGTTTATGTGTTTGTTTGTTTGTATTGTGTATTGTTTGTGTTTATATAAACTGAAAAACCAATAAAAAATTTTATTTAAAAAAAATCAATTATATGAGATCGGTCATGTTTGTTTTTGTTTTTATAATAATTTTTATTGGACTTTACATATATTTCCATACATAACATCATGGTATACGGAAGTAAATAAAACATTTGGCTCGTCAAGCCTGTGACTTCCCCCTCCCCGATTGTTGGCTTTCAAACCTATTCTCTGGATACTGCATTTTCCTATATTTCTTATTACTATTAAATCATAATCTTATGTAAATACTAAATTAACTATAATAAGTAATAATTAATAGTTTTGACCTTACAAAACTTCTTGTAACCCTACGAGCGGTGTTAATTGTTTACAATTGTCTTTCAAGTATAATAAAAATTTGTTCTAGTCTTTCAGTCTGATCCTGCTGGTTCCGGATTTTCCCTGTTAGATTTGCCAATTTGGCATAGTTCAATAATTTCATCTGCCCCTCTTCTTTCCTTGGTAAATCTTCTTGTTTCCATCTTTAGGCTAGTTACATTCTCACTGCAGTTGTTGAATATAGTAACAAAGTTTTGTCCTGTTTATGTATTTCTCTACCTACTATACCTAGCAGGAATACTTCTGGGTTTTTTTGTAAATGTATATTTCAACATTTTATAAAGTTCATTATATATCATTTCCCAGAAGACATTCACTTCCTTACAAACCCACCACATATGGTAAAAGGTACCTTCTTTTTCTTTACATTTCCAACATTTATTATTTGTTCTATACATTTTTTGCTAATTTCACTGGTGTTAAATACCATCTATACATCATTTTCATTATATTTTCTTTAAGCGAACTGCATGCAGTAAAATTTATTCCATCTTTCCACAATCTTACCCAATCTTCTAACTGTATATTATAACCAATATCTTTTGCCCAATGTATCATTACAAATTTTACTTCTTCATCTTTCATATGCCATTCCAAAAGTAACTTAAACATTTTTGACAGTATTTTAACCTTGTTGCTTAATAGATCTATTTCAAACCTGGATCTTATAAATTCAAATACATTTTTTCTTTTAGCTTCTTTAAATACTTCATTTATGTGATGATAATGTAACTAGTCATTTACCAACTCTTTTATTCCCTCATATGGTTTCAATTTCCACTGGTTGTCCACCTCTTATCACCGTCTCCATAGCTGGCCCATTTTGATTCCATATTTACCTTTTTAACAGTTGTTGCCTCTAACGGCGACAGCCACCATGGTGTTTTACATTCTAATAAACTCTTGTATCTAGACCACACCTCATAGATTGATTTTCGAATTATGTGGTTCAGAAAACCTTTATGAACTTTTGCCTTCTTGTACCATAAATAAGCATGCCACCCATATCCGTTGTCATATCCTTCCAGGTCTAGTAGATCTGTATTTTTTAACAATATCCAATTCCTTAACCAACATAGGCAAGAAGCTTCATAATACAATTTCAAATCTGGCAGGGAGAAACCTCCTCTTTCTTTAACATTTGTAAGTATTTTAAATTTTATTCTTGGTTTTTCCCCTTGCCAGATAAATTTTGTAATGTTTGTTATGTCCTAGTTTCTTCCTCCCCCTTTCCTGATTTATTTGTTGTTTTGTTGTTGACTCCTTTATTGTGAAAAGTCTATGTGTAACTTGTGCTTATACTCTCACAGCAAAATGACAACAAAGATTTCTTTTTAAAAAAACAAGAACGTGAACAGTCTATATAAAGTACGAAGAGATAGCAACCCTGTAGTGGAGACTTGCATAACTCTTTACTTTTGACAAGAAGAAATAGTTTTTGTTCTGGGCATAACTTTATACTTTGAGGCTTGCTGGTATAAAGAACCCCCAGCAGTGGCGTAGCGTGGGGGGTGCAGGGGGGGCCGGCCGCACCGGGCGCAACATCTGGGGGTTAGGGGGCGCAAACCCATGGGTTAGGGGGCGCAAATCCACGGGTTAGGGGGCACAAATTACTTGCCTTGCCCCGGGTGCTGACAACCCACGCTACGCCACTGACCCCCAGTCACTGAAAATGAGAATGAAGTCAATAATGTACAGTTCAGAGAAATTTTTCCAGTTTTCTAAGAGGTGAGGAACCTGTTGTTGGGGGCTGCTTACTGGAGCCAGTGATGAATGAGACTGCAGTATAGCCAACTCTAAAGTTAGGCAGAGTGAGGCAACTGCCTTAGGAGGCAGGTGCTCGGGAGGGGGAGCAATGGCAACACCCCCCCCTTCAGCTATTTCTTCTGAACCCCCAAGCCATTCCCCTCTGTCGTAGGACAAAACTGTGTGTGCCACCTAGACACATCTGTATCTAGTCTGCTGCCCTTAAGTGCGATGGAGGATGCTGCTCTGTTGCCTGTATTCCAGTTGGATTTGCTTGTGCATGGAAGGGCAGTTCCCAAGAACTCCCAGAACAGGAACAAACACATAAATAAAACAATATTTTAAAAATACAAAAATGAAACAAAGTTTTTGTTTTTTTAAATACCCATTGTCAGGGCTGCCTCAGGTCTCAGCTCACAAAAGACCAACGCCAGGTTCTTCTTATATACAAGGATATTTATTGCAGTTCATTATTGGTTCCACAACCGAGGCGCGCAGCCCCGCGTCTCTTAGCCTAGACGTTTTAAGTCCCCTCTGAATCGGTCCCGCCCCTACACCAGCTTAAGAGGCTTGTGCTAGTCCACCTCTTCCTGTCTTTCCTTTTCCGCAGGGTCTTTCTGCCCCCCTGGGTTCCTTCCCTCCTGCTCTCTCCTGAAGCAGATTCCTCAGATGCCTGTTCCCCCCTCCTTCGTGCTTTGGGGCCAGGCTCCTCTTCCGGGCTTTCTCCATTTCTGCGCGCCTCCACATTTGAACTTGGCGCGCGTTCGCTACCCCTGACCTTCCTCTTGACACTTACACTACTCCCTGTACTACTCTCCGCCTCTTCCGGCAGGACGTCCTGCCCCGATCTCCTTCCCCTGTCTCCTTCCTGCTCCGCTCCGTGTGTCACACTGGGAACTCCACTCTCTTCACTTCGTTCCTGCTGGGAAGCCGGCCCCGATCTCCCACTCCCACTCGGGGTTTCCCTGCTGCTTCCCTGCTCCTGGCAGGTCCCCCCTGTGACCCCCCTTGGCCTGACTAGGGGCGCCCCCTTCTGGGAATCCTCCGATTCACTTGAGAGACTCATGGAAGACCTCAAGTCATTGTCATCCTCTTCCTCACTGTCCTGTGATTCTTCCCCATCGCTCTCCGTCTCCCCCCCTCACCTGTGCCTCTGTCTCTGAACCCCTGACACCCATCCATAACAGGAATAGCAGGTTTAAGAAATGATGCAAGGAAGAAAATGAAATAATTAAACAACCTGAGAAAATGAGCACACACTGTCTCAGCATCTGAATGATATTAATACAGTATTTCAATGATGCTGCCTGAAGCTGGAAAGGATGTTGGCTGTTGTGAAAAAGTGCTGGACAGGGTGGATGCTGGACAGGGTATATCTCTTTCCACCTCAATATGCGTTCCTTTCTGTGTGTCCTACCACAAACTCCACCAAACCATCACACCTTCTTAATCTACCATCTGCTCATCTGACATGCATTTCAATGGGTTGCTTTCCACACCCAGCTGAGTTGTGAGTATCCTTGTTTCTTCTCTTGACATGTGAGGGTGTGTATGGAATCTAAATCTCAAGAAGGCTTTGGAATGTGCTTTAGCTCTAGGAACTTAGATTGGGATTCACCTAACGAGCCTTAGGGCTTCTGCTTGCGCAATGGGGCTCCCCCCCCCCCAATCTCCCATTGCCTCTCAAAATTGGCTGGTGGGGGCAGGAGAATCCTGATGTCAGGGGCTAGACTAAGGAGGAATGGTGGGAGCCACCCCTCCCTTCTCCTGAACCTTCCTGAGAACAGGAGGACAGTATGGATTTAGAACAGTGGCTTGCAGAAGGACATAGTTCAGAAGCTGCAGAGGGGGAAAGCTGGGAAATATTGGGAGAGGAACAGCAGGAAGGAGAAGCACCAGAGGAGAGACAGCTGACAGACTCAGTGTCTTTCAAGAGCATTCGTGACCACCCAGGACCAGGACCAGGCGGGCATTGAGGATAGGAGAACAGAAGGCTCAGAGGCAGAAAGATCAGATTAGCAGTCACAAGGGTGAAGTAGAATAGGAGGGATGAAGGGGGTTGGACTTTATTCGGAGCAACGTCATTCTTTTAGGGAGGATGCATTCCTTTGACTCTCTCTGTGAACTATGGAATAAATTACTTGGTAAGAACTCCTCTTGTTTCTCTGTTTACTGGCTGCCACTGGGGGGGGGGGATTGGGTTCCCTGAAGCCTGACACCCTAAAATAGCAGATGGTGTGATCCAATCCCAATCTTACAGGTCCAGCCTGATATTAGGTTCTCTGTACCACGAGAAGCTGCTATGTAGTAGGCGATGGATCAATTTAAATAATAATAATATCTGCCCTGCCAGACCTTAAACTTTATTATGAATCAGCTGCTTTTTGCTGGCTGAGAGAGTGGCTGCTTCTTGAAAACACTGATGTGCTGGACTTAGAAGGTTTTAACAATGTATTTGGTTGGCATGCATATTTGTGGTATGACAAGGTTAAAGCACATAAAGCGTTTAAAAACCATATTGTTAGAAAAGCATTGTTTAATGTCTGGATAAGATATAAGGACTTGTTAGAAAATAAAACCCCAAGATGGTTGTCACCAATGGAAGCGAAGGCACAGAAAAAACTCAATATGGAGGCCAAATGGCCGAAATATTGGGAAATTTTGGAACAAGAGGGAGACAGAATAAAACTGCAGAGCTTTGAAAAATTAAAAAACAAAGTGCGAGATTGGCTCCATTATTATCAAATAATGGAGGCATATAATTTGGATAAAAAACTTGGCTTCCAGGTGGAAAAATCAAAATTGGAAACAGAATTGTTAGACCCCAAAATTAAGAATTTATCAAGAATGTATAACTTGCTGTTGAAATGGAACACTCAGGATGAAACGGTGAAATCAGCTATGATTAAATGGGCACAAGATGTTGGACATAACATCATGATGGCTGACTGGGAACAGTTATGGACCACAGGTATGAAGTTTACGGCATGTAATCCTTTAAGAGAGAATTTAATGAAAATGATTTATAGGTGGTACGTGACACCAATCAAGCTTGCAAAAATTTACCATCTGCCCGATAATAAATATTGGAAATGTAATGAGACTGAAGGTACATTCTTTCACCTTTGGTGGACATGCCCAAGGATTAAGACATTCTGGGAGATGATCTATAATGAAATGAAAAAGGTATTTAAATATACCTTCCTGAAGAAACCAGAGGCCTTTCTCCTGGGCATGGTCGGCCAATTGGTGACAAAGAAGGAAAGAACTTTCTTTATGTATGCTACAACAGCAGCAAGAATACTTATTGCAAAGTATTGGAAGACACAAGATTTACCCACTCTGGAAGAATGGCAGATGAAGGTGATGGACTATATGGAATTGGCGGAAATGACCAGCAGAATCCGAGACCAGGGAGAAGAGTCGGTGGAAGAAGATTGGAAAAAATTTAAAGACTATTTACAGAAACACTGTAAAATTAATGAATGTTAGAAGGATGCTGGAATGAAGTTATATGGCTTTAGCAGGAATGTTATAAAGAATTAAGTAAAAATAGACTGTTAATGTGCTAAAAGGGAAAAAATAAGGTTAGATTGTGTTAAGATAAATTATAGGACAAAAACTGAGAAAGATGGAAAGGATTTGCTGAAATAGCTAACTGAACTAGAATACAAAAAAGGGAGGTGTGAGGAGGTCGTTGAAACAAGTAAATGAAAGACAAGATATGGAAATATTGGATGTGTTTTTAATTGTTTCTGTTTTTGTTCTTGTTTTTGTTTTGTTAAGATAAGCAGTGTTTTTTGTTTTTTATGTATTGTATTGTATTGTATTGTTTTGCTTTGTTTAACTCTTTTTCTTCTTTTTGTAACTTTTAAACTTTTAATAAACATTACTTTAATAATAATAATAATAATAATAATAATAATAATAATAATAATAATAATAATAATAATATCTGCATTGTGGCATTTCACCTACGTGTATCTAGGATCAAAGTGTGAGAATCAATTTTAGTTGTTTCTGAAGCAAGAGAAGGCAATGGCGTGTGGGGTTTTTTCCACAAAGAAAATGTGAAATTATGCTCTTTTATAGCCACATAAGGAAGCATAATTTGAATGTATATAGAACAAAAAAGTGAAAGTATTTTAGTATTTTTAAGGTCTACTGATGTGTAGCAGCTTTACAGGCGGTGGAGGAGTCCTATTGGACTAACTTAGAGGGTTTACTTAGTAGGCTACATGGGACTGGGCATTTGAAATATACTGTAGGCTGCAGATTTCCGAAGTGCACATATGGACCTAATCCAGCTATAATGACAGACGACTAGTCCTGTGCAACAACTGATAACCCCCAGAGGTGGATGTGCACCCACAGCCACATCAAAAGGCCACCCAGCCAATTCAGTCTGGTTTGGGTGACACCTCAATGCAGAAGGAGTTGTGACATCTTGGTGTACACAAACAATCATACAGGCATTGTGCACAGATCTCTTACTGGATCAGGGTGGTAGTCTTCCAGAATGCTTTTACACTTTAAACATATTTTTAGCCAAAGAGCAGGCTTCACCTATGTGGTATATGCCAATGCAAAACAAAAACAAAACCCCTATATAAACCTATTATTTGAATGGCATAATGAGCGCTCACACCTTCCTTGGTGGGCGCCCTTTGTGGGACCGCGCACAGCACCTCAGGCCACGCGGGACTCACCAGCTGGTTGGGCTGGCCTGCCTCCCTGTGCTAGTCCTTGGGGGTTTCCGCCAAACCCCAGTTAACCTCTCAGCACTGTTGGGAGATGGGGCCAGTTGCACTTCACTTTTTCAGTTTCCCAAGTTGTCGCAACTAGCTTAGGCATGCAGTTAGTATTTTTATCTAATCCCTTTGGGCAGGAATTGATTCAAACATGCCTATTTCATATTCTTGGAGCATGATCACACATGGTCCCTAAAATAATATGGTAACCTCTTAGTAATGTCGCCAGCTTTGTCAACTTCTGGTGAATAATGATGCATGTTTAATGTATTCAGCTCTAATGGGTGAAATTCATCAAGTGCATTCATACCTGGCATGTCAAAAACCTGCTGATGAGGTACTTTCTCTACTTGTGCATACATAGTGTGCCTGTTTGACCAGAACAGCAAGAAAGTAACTTTCCTAAATTGCCACAGAGCATAAAGTTTCAAAACTTTGCTGTACTTGCTAACCCTGCCTCCCACACCCTTCCAATCTTTCTGAATGGGCAAGGAGTTGTGCCTTGGGGACAAGATTTCCCCTGCCTTTACATTCTTTCTTCTTTTACTAGTTTCATATCGCACAGACACCCAAAATAATAGCTGAAGCCAAAAGTATAAACACAGAAATTAAACAAGACTCATTAACTGTTTAGTGAAAGTCTTTTGAACTATCAGAAGAGGGATGCAGATCCAGACCCCCTCACTCCGCCCAGCCTGCATCCCAACTCAATGATGGTAACTATTTTATTTAAATTTGATAGTTTCATTTCTACAGAAAACCTTCACCCAAGCTGATTGACAACAAGAGAGACACGTTGGCACCCACATCAAACACACCAAACCATTTAAAATGAATTAGAATACTAAACAACAAGGTGGGGGGGAGGAACCAATAAGAAGAAATCAAAGTGGGATGTCAAGCCATGCTAAAACTGAACAAACCAGGAGTTGAAAAGCTTTTGAGAAAAAAGTTCCAACTTCTGAACCTGGTGATGTGGTAGATTTCACCCAGGTTCAGAAACATCTGTACATTTAGACAGCAAATTTTAATTGCAAGGTTTGTAGGGCTGGGAGGTTGTTTTCCCTCTTAGTACAAGGATTGTATGTGAACTGATTTCTGAAGATAATGTATTTATGTAAGATGCATGAATTTTCACCATATTTATTTGCCGCTAACTTATTTGTATTTACTTTTTAAACAATGTATATGCCACCCTTCAAAGTAAAACTGACCCAGTGTGGCTTATATCAAAGTCAGCATGCATGATCAATAAAACCACAGTATAAAACTGAAGCATTACATCAGAGCTTTCCAGACTGTGTGTCACAACACGTTAGTGTGTCTGTTGGCTGCAGGGTGTAGGTGTGTCTCATGAACACTCCCCGTTCTCCTCCCAGGGCTGGAAAGGGGTTAGTTTAACCTCCGGTTTGCTAGTAAAACTGAATTACTGTATTGTGAAATGATGCATGTCTAAAAAGTGGTCACCAACACGAAAAGTTTGGAAAACTCTGTGTTATTGTCATGAACTACTGCAGTAACTTGAACTATTGCTTTTACTCTTTCAGTTCAATCATCAATTTAAGTTACTACTGATACATTATATTCAAATGATCCTATGCAATACCACTGTCTCTGCCACTGTCTCTATCCCTGTATGTTGCAATATATGAATTCATAAGGTTGAACACCACCCCAGATTGGGAGAAGTGCAAGATTCTAGGGCATCCATCACTTACCCAGGGTTTGTTTTCCTTGGAATGAGGTGCGCTGGAGACAGTGGTGCAGTGGCATAGCGTGGGGGGTGCCAGGGGGGCAGGCCGCACCGGGCGCAACATCTGGGGGGGGGCGCGCTCGCTGCCTCCGGAGTCGCCGAAGAGCCTCGGGCGCAGGCTGTAGCAGAGCCGCATGTCTCGCGGAACCGACGAGCTGTGCGCGTCCGGGCTGAAGGCGCCCGGCAGGCAGCAGCTCTCAGCGCTCGCCGCGGAGGACGCGCCAGGCAGCCCCTCCTCACAGCCCCGCCTCCGCCGCTGCTGCTGCAGCTGCTGGGCTGTTGCATTTTCCTCGCCTCTCTGCCCCCCTCCTCCTCCGGGCAAGCGGCGTCGTTTGGGTGGCAGCGCCAGCGGCAACTCGCAGGTTAGGGGTTAGGGGGGGCGCAAATTACGTGCCTTGCCCCGGGTTAGGGGGCGCAAATTACTTGCGTTGCCCCGGGTGCTGACAACTCATGCTACGCCGCTGCAGTGGTGTCTTTATGATATATGGTTTATATATAACCTGAGCCTATGAGGCAATTGCTTCTCCCATAAAGTATTGCTTCTCCCATACCTACAGCCAGCGGCGGAGCTAGCCATGATCCCTACCTTCTCCAGGTATGCCACAAACCAGTGGTAGTGCCCAAGCCTTTGTAGACATTTATGACTTCCACATCACAGATGCAGACTTCCTTGCTGCTGCTCCCTCACCTTCAGCAAGTACTTTGAAATGCGAGGCAGGATAATGCCCATTTTGTAGCTTCCAGGGGTAAAATAGTAACCACAGCAATTGCTCTTAAAGGCCAACTCTTTCTTGCCATTTAATCTTAACACATTCAAGAACTAGTTGTGAGGATGTGGAGATTTACATGGAGATACTGACAATCCTGGATTATATTTGTGAATCCCTGAAAATAGAGACATCACCCTACTTTTCTGATATACAGAAGCCCCATTCAGACATTATTGCCTCACGTGGGTTGCACCCATGTCTCTCTCTCTCTCTCTCTCTCTCTCTCTCTCTCTCTCTCTCTCTCTCTCACACACACACACACACACACACACACCAGGGTCCCTCCCTGACAGGTCTATCCACAGACCTGTAGGGGAATTCTTCTGCCGAGTGCACTTAGAATTCTCCCTGCAATTGGGAACCTTTTGTGACCAGGGCTCACAGGATTAGTAGGACAGCATGCAGGGCACCTAGCAGTTGATGGAGCCAGAGTCAATGGCAGACAGAGGCAGCTCATTACATACCTATCCCCCTCTGGGCCGAGTTCTACAAAGGGAACCTGGAGACTAAGTAGGAGGAAGGTGACCGCAAGTGCCACCTTCTGGACCGGTTGGAAGGCAGATAGAGGATGGCAGAAAACAGACTGAGGCTGGCGGGGCAATACCTCATTGTCCCCAATGGAGGAGATTCCACTGGTGGGAAGGACCCTAAACGTTCCCAACACTTGATGAGGATGTAGCTGGTGGGGATGTGGGCACTGGAAGTGAGGTTAGTGTGCACTGTTCAGTTCCTCTCTCCACATGAACATAGCAATAGCCTGCTGGGTCAGGCCAATGGCCCATCTAATTCAGCATCCTCTTCTCACTGTGGCCAACCAGTGTTCTCCACGTGTTCTCAAGCAAACACCTGGCTAGGGGTCCGGTGAATGCTGATATTTAGGTGACTGTCTCAAAGCAGTGATGCCCTGCGGATGCTGACATTCAAAAATACACCATTGGTATTGTCAAAATTCACATTTTTTTTTAATATATATTTTATTCAGGATTTTCTTGTTTTACAGAAGTGTAGTGCCTCGTATTTTTTTTTTTAATGTAACATTTTTACAAATCCATTTCATTTGTTGAGGCATTAGGGGGAGAAGAAAAGAAAAAAGAAAAAAGAAAAAAGAAAGGGGGGTGGAGAGAGGGAAGATGGATAGGGGTGGGGTCGGGTGGCGGTGTTTCTATTATGTTTAATGTATGTAGAGTTTGGTGTCAGCATTGCTTGTGTTGTTCACTTGTGTTCCTTTGGTGGTGAGAGAGGTTGGGGTTGGCCTAGGGTGTGATTGTTTGCTTGTGATTGGCTGTGGTTACCTTTGTTTTCGTGTGTGGGTGAGGTGGGTAGGTGTTTTGGATCAGGTTAGCCATATTTGAATGCTGACAGGCACTATAGCACATATGCATTGCACACCACAGTTAATACCTGGATAGCATCACATTTGAATATCTTGTGTTTACTTTGAGAAATATAAAAAATAGCGAAAACTGAAATGGTCAAGATTTTGATGGCAGACCTTTAGGCTACAACGCTTTCTTAGGTGGAGAAATTATTACATCTGATGCTTCTCTGTGAGCCACATTGTTACCAACTCCTCTTGTGTTTATGCTACAACACATTTCAACTCCTACCCCTTCTGCATCATCAGTAAAAATCAGCAACAATTTTGACAACTTTTGTCTGAAAGTTTTTTCCCAAATAATGAGAAAGGGCACAGTCAAATTAATGCTGCTAGACTGTTCTTGCCCTGTTACATATCCTTGTTATCTAACCACAGTACATGAGCCTCTGTCAGCTCCCACTTAGTTCTCAGGGACGTTATGCAAAAAGGTATGTTGCAATTACTAGGTTTGTGAGCAGCACTTTTCTCAGCAGGTTTGTCTGTGTCACCCAACTGCAGCTCGAGGCATGACAAACCTCTCGCAATTGTTTTGCCTTTCTTACCATTTCTTTACCATCATGGGTGCAACAGCTGGTTCAAGAATATAATAAGCTCTGTGTGCTCCATACAAATTGTTTGTTGGGAAAAGTTGCTGGACAGAAACATTAGCATCTTTAAGCATGAAAAACATACCAGAAAACATCCAGCAACAGCACAACTCACCACACTAATCTCTTGTGATTAGGCTGGTGGTTTATTATCTTTGTGCCTATGGAGAGAGGGGCCAGTGATTTAAGGTGTTTTGTGCTACCTGCGAGGCAGGAGCCAGGGCAGCAGGAGGAGGAAGGGGCAGGGCAGTCCGAGACAGAGGGAGGTGCAGGGGATGTGGCGGAGGAGAAAGAGACTGAGCCAGGGCCAGTAGATTCCCTGCCATGATCTCCCACCCTGCTGTCTCCTAGAGCCAGGAGGGGCTTGAGGAGAGAAAAGCAGCAATGGCTTCTGTGTAAGAGGCGCCTCAGGTTGAGCACATGCCCCATCAGATGAGGATTCATAAGCTGCTGCTGGTGTGTGTGTGTGGGGGGGGTCCCCCTGTTGCTTCAACTGTTCCACAAGGCACAAATCTGAGGACAGCTGCCTAGATGCCAAAAGATTGTGTGTCCCTGGAGCACTGTGGGAGCTGCTGTAAGTGCTTCTTGTCAATAAAGACTGTCAACGTGAGCTTTCCTTGTCTGGGGGCAGGACAAGACACATGAGGCTAAAAAGTGTGTCCATCCAAAAGTGATGTAATCCCACTAGGCATCCAATGTTTTGTGTGGTGTAGTGGTTCAGAGCAGTGGACTCGTAATCTGGTGAACCAGGTTCGATTCCCCGCTCCTCCACATGCAGCTGCTGGGTGACCTTGGGCTAGTCACACTTCTCTGAAGTCTCTCAGCCCCACTCTCCTCACAGAGTGTTTGTTGTGGGGGAGGAAGGGAAAGGAGAATGTTAGCCGCTTTGAGACTCCTTAGGGTAGTGATAAAGCGGGATATCAAATCCAAACTCTTCTTCTTCTTTTCAAAAAATGTGTTGGCAGAAAGAGCAGAATTCAGCTCCAACAGAGGTTTCACCATTGGAAATGAATTCTGCAATCCATTCTGCACGTGTTGGGTAGGAGAGGGCTCCTGACAGATCCAGATTCTTGCAGCCTTAGCTTGAATCTGACACTTTTAAAATTCAAGCTAGGGCTGCAAAAGAAGAACACAAGTGCACTTCCATATCTTCCTTTGCTGCCATAGCTTGATTTCTTTTTTGAACTTTCCCAACCCAAATTTGCCCATGTCTGACATCATATGATATCGCATGTGAGAAGGGTAGTTGTGGTTTGCTCAAAACAGCCTTGTGGACCTCATTAGGCACACAGGAGATTTATTATCACTGATATAGACAGTGCATCTCTGTGCAAGGCTTCTGTGAGGGATTATGTAGATCAGAGGTTTATTCTAGTTAGCAATTAATGCCCACATTTTTTAAACAGGGAGATTACTATGCAGATCAAGACAAGTGGGGTAGTTGTCATTCTGTGCGATTCCTCCCCCCCTCCCCCCATGGTTTCATCAGTAGCTGCCAGAATTCATTTTAAAATAAAAAGCATTTTAACGGCAAACTTTTGAAACACTGCCAACCTGGTCTTGCAAGCAGGTTGCCCAAAACAGGTCTAAAATATCTAAATACTTTGGATGGAGTAGGAAAAAGAACCAATAACGAGAAAGGAACAAAATTAAAACTGTTGTATCCTGCCTTTCCTCACAAAATTGTCAAGTGTTAAAACCAATGCAATACTGTATTACAATCATCTACAACCAAAAGCTTTCTTTAAAAGGAAGGTTTTTACTAGGGATGTTCACCAACCACAAGTTTTGGCTTGATGCTAATCCAGCGTCTTGGAAAATAGCCTGATTCGGGACTGGGCTGCTTTGCCTTTGTTCCAAATCCAAGTGGGTGTGGGTGTGTGTGCTGGGTACATGAAAAAAGAATTTAAGGAACTATCTATAACTTTTAAAAGCAACAACCTTTTTGGGGGAGTAGAATTAGAATCCTACCAAATCTCAAGAGATAGCTACAGTGGTTTCCCAGTAAAGGCAGCTTTTTCAATTTGGGGTGATTGAAAAAGGATAAATTTAGTCTTCGCTATCGTTTTGTGAGCAATTTGTTTGCAAATAGACAGAAAGGCACCATTGGCACAGCCAAGGAGGAGGGCAGAGGGGGGCAGGGCAGAGGGGGGCAGCCCCCCTGATCAAGTAAACAATACAAATACTTAACTGACCAATCATGTTGGTGCTCCCCCCCCAACAAAAGTCCTGTCCTCCCTAATTTAAGTCCTTCCTGTCCCCAACAAAAATCCTGGCTATGCCCATGAGAGGAGCCCCTACGTAAGGAACATGCCAAATTTCAGGAGGATTGATGCAGGAATTTTGCCCTAGGCATTCTGCTCTATTTGTCACCAAAAGTCAGAGGGGGAGCTAAGCTGAAAGCTGAATTGGCAGGTGTCAATGTGTGGGCAGATGGCAGAGGCAAAAGGAGGAACATCCAGCATCTTCCAAGCTAGTACCACTCATAGAACATAGATTGCATTCCTTCAACATCCCTTCCCAAAGCACTCTGATAGGATTTCTGGTAATGCCATTCTCAATTTTGGCGTTTCTCAGCTTCTTTCCCCCCCAGACTTAAATTTGGTTCTCCACCCTTCCATACCAGTTTGTCATTTTTTTTAAGTCCTCAGGAAAATTCAAAATTATTTCAAAACAACTTTCTCTTATATAATGCATTTTTGTCATTTTTCACCAACATGTTGATTTCACGCACACTTTATCTTAGTATATGCATTTTGTTGACAGCACACTCCAAAATTCTGACCTTTGAAAATAACAATAAGTTAACAATAGTGCCTTTCAACAAATTACCTCACTGGAGCATTGCATTGCAGAATATGGAGAACTGTGAATTTTGAAGGATGACTTTCGAAGGATGAAATGTGCTGTCAGCAATATACTTATGATGCACAACTCTGATCCTCTTTTACGACTGCAGGTGTGGCAGTGGATGTTCTGGATCAGTAACTGGCAATGGACTGGATGAGAGCCAATTGACTGAAGCTTCCTCAAGTTAAGAGGAAGGTGCTAATAATGGGTTTGAATGACTGGATGGGTAAGGCTTGGCCTGCTCTGGGTAGGGTTACTCGCCCTGTGAAGGAGCAGGTACCTAGCTTGGGGTTACTTCTAGGATCCATTACTGTCACTTGAGGCACAGGTGGCTTCAGTGGCATACAATAGCTTCTGTAAGCTTTGGATGGTGACCCACCCATGCCTGCATCTAGACATCTGTTGACCGTGCTCTTGTAGCCTCTAGTTTAGATTACTACAACGTGTTCTACATGAAGCTAGCTTTGAAAACGGATCACAAATAGTAGCTGGTGCAGAATTTAGCTGAGAAACAGCAGACTGAGGCAAGACAGTCTGAACATATAACACCAATCTTAGTGCTACCACACTGGCAACCAATCATGTTATGGGCTCAGCTGAAAGGGCTGGCTTTGACTGATAAAGCCTCTTGTGGCTCAGGATCCCAATTTCACAAGGACTGCCTCTCTTCACATGAACCAAGACATAACTTGCATCCATATTCCGAGGCTCTTTTCCACGTGCCTACTCCCACGTGGAGGAGGATGATACGAGATGACGAAATGTGGGTGGCTCCCTGCCTAAGCAATGCTCTCCCCAAGTCAACGCTCCTAGTACTATTGATGGCTGTTCTTAGGTGCCAGACAAAAATATTTATATTTTCTGAGGCCCTTAATTTGGAGAGTTATTAGGTACATCTGTGACTCCTCCTGTGCTCATCCTTTCACTAGTGTAGATTGGAACTCCCTTTTTAAAAATATTATATGCATTTTAGGTTATTATTTTTGCTCTTATTTAGGGTGATAATGTGCTTTTACAGTTGTTTTGAGGCTGTTTATGTAAAAAGGGATGAAGCTGTGATGATAATTATGTGATGTGGTGGTGCTGATAGAACCCAGTTGTCCCTCATCCCTAGCTGCAGGGCTGGACAACTCATGAGGCAAAGTGAGGCAACTGCCTCAAGGGCAGCAGTTCTGGCCTCCAAGGAATGCATTGCCTGCTGCTACTCCCACAGTGGCAACAGCAGCTACGGTGAGCTCCTTAGAGGCCACATTGGCCCCTCCCATGCTGCCTCTACAGTGGACTCTTGGCCAATAGGAGGCACTGCTAGTCTCTCCCCCCCCCCCTTGCTCCTGATGTAGATCTTCACTAACCCCCTTTTCCCTGGCTGGGGGTGGGGGGAAGTACCATTTTGTGGGTCACCTCAGGTGCCAAAATGTATTGGACAGGCCCCACCTAACTGCCAGTCACAAAAGAGCCCTGCCTCCCTGCGCTCCTCACCAAGGTGTTTTCATTACATGGCAAGCTTGAGAAGAAACGTTTCCATTTTTGCAGATACACTGTCTGCAGGCCTTTAATTTTTTTTTTAATTTTCCTTTTCATTACAGTGGTACCTCAGGTTAAGTTCTTAATTTGTTCCGGAGGTCTGTTCTTAACCTGAAACTGTTCTTTTTTTAAAAAAAAAAAAAATTTTATTCCATTTTTCAGATACAGATATAGAATCAAATACAAGAAAGAAATAACAGAAAACAAACAAAGAAAGAAAAAGAAATCCGACATTCCATGACATTTTTCCATAACCAACCGGACTTCCCCGCATCTCCCTCACCCTGCATTCTTTACAATAAAAATATCAGCAAATTATTACCTTGTTTCATGCATTCCTTTGTACTTTTCAAATATTATATTTTAAGTTTAAGATACTTATTTTCAATCTACTTATACCTTAAATTAGATATAATATCACTTTAAACTTTGACCCTTTCATACTTATAGCTTAAATTCCTGTATCAAATCCTGGTTGCTGAAGCTAGATTTTCCAAATCCTGCAAATTCTTAACATTCATATAACTTGTAATATTTTTGTAGGTAGTCTTTAAATTTTTTCCAGTCCTCTTCCATTGTTTCTTCTCCCAAGTCTCGGATTCTGCCAGTCATTTCAGCCAGTTCCATGTAGTCCATCAATTGCGTCTGCCACTCTTCCAGTGTGGGCAAATCTTGTGTCTTCCAATATTTTGCAATGAGTATTCTTGCTGCTGTGGTTGCATACATAAAAAAAGTTCTGTCCTTCTTTAACACTTTCTGGCCGACAATGCCCAAGAGGAAGGCCTCTGGTTTCTTAGTGAAGGTATAATTAAATACCTTTTCTAATTCATTATAGATCATTTCCCAGAAGGCCTTCACTTTTGGACAAGTCCACCAGAGGTGAAAGAATGTCCCTTCAGCCTCCTTACATTTCCAACATTTATTATCAGACAGGTGATATATTTTTGCAAGCTTGACTGGGGTCATGTACCACCTATATATCATTTTCATAATATTTTCCTTCAAGGCATTACATGCCGTGAATTTCATTCCGGTGGTCCATAACCTTTCCCAGTCTTCAAACATAATGTTATGCCCAATGTCCTGAGCCCATTTTATCATGGCTGATTTGACTGTCTCATCTTGAGTGTTCCATTTAAGCAGCAAGTTATACATTCTCGAAAGTACCTTAGTCTTTGGTTCAAGCAATTCTGTCTCTAGTTTCGATTTTTCCACCTGGAACCCTACTTTTTTGTCCAGTTTAAAAACCTCTTGAATTTGAGCATAGTGTAACCAATCTCGCACCTTATTCTTTAATTTCTCTAAGCTCTGCAACCTCCAGCTGTCTCCAATTTTTTCTATTATTTCCCAATATTTCGGCCAGCCGGCTTCCATATTGGGGTTTTTTCGGGCCTTAGCCTCCATTGGTGATAACCATCTCGGGGTCTTATTTTCCAATAAGTCTTTGTATTTTGTCCAGACAATAAATATTGATTTCCTGACAATATGGTTTTTGAACATTTTGTGAGTCTTTACCTTGTCGTACCACAAATATGCATGCCATCCTAAGGAATTATTAAACCCTTCCAGATCTAGGACATCAGTGTTCTCTAAAAGTATCCAATCCTTCATCCAGCAGAAGGTTGCAGCTTCATAATATAACCTTAAGTCCGGCAGGGCAAATCCCCCTCTTTCTTTTGCATCAGTTAAAATTTTAAATTTTATCCTGGGCTTTTTGCCCTGCCAGACAAACTTAGATATATCCTTCTGCCACTTTCCAAAACATTCCACTCTGTCCACAATCTGTAGGGTTTGAAACAAAAACAACATCTTTGGCAATACATTCATTTTTATAGCTGCAATTCGACCCAACAAGGAAAGTTTCAGTCTTGACCAAATTTCTAAATCCTTTTTAACTTCTGACCAACATTTTTCATAATTATCCTTAAATAAGTTCAAATTTTTGGAAGACAAATTAACCCCCAGGTATTTCACTTTTTTAACCTGAAACTGTTCTTAACCTGAAGCACCACTTTAGCTAATGGGGCCTCCTGCTGCTGCCGCGCCACCGGAGCACGATTTCTGTTCTCAACCTGAAGCAAAGTTCTTAACCTGAAGCACTATTTCTGGGTTAGCAGAGTCTGTAACCTGAAGCGTATGTAACCTGAGGTACCACTGTACAGAGATTTCTCTGAATCCCATGGCTTCTCCCATGGGACCCATCCCCTCAGTGGGTCCTAATGTCAACGTTTTCAACTGCATATTGTATCATAATCTATGTTTTATATCTATCCATATTATCCATCATGTTTGTTACACTACAAGTGTTCTAATAATCCTGCTAATGTTTTCATCTGCTTACACTCCTAAATAAATTATAATTTTTCCCATTTGTCTGCAGGCCTTTTAAATCTCTACACCTAGGGTTGCCATATGTCTGGAATTTCCTGGACATAGCCTGTAATTGGCCATCAGAAACAGTGTCCTGGAAAATCCGGATGTTTGGCAACCCATGTCGGCAGTCTCATTTTTGTCCTTAACTATCTCAAAAACTTCCCTCCAAAAAGAGAGATTTTGCGATTATATATATATATATATATATATGCTTTCGTAGATTTTCACGGGTACAGGAATGCAGGTTTTGGTGTTTTCGGGTATCTTCCCGTGTAAGAGTTGGGGTGTCTAGGCGACGTTTCGACGAGGTCTCACTCGTCATCTTCAGGCTGGTGCTTTCGGCTTCTTGTTACTAGAACAGAGCAGGATCTCAGTGTTTGAGTTCCTATAAATACTGTTGAGGGGGTGTGGTGTATAGCCTCCAACGTTCTGGGTAGAGAGGAAGTTCCCAGGTTATTGTGCCTTTTCTTCTTTTGTTCATTAATTACTTGAGGGATATCTTGAGTGATTTCTTGAGTGATATTCTGAGTACCACTTAGGAGGGTCATTAGGTGTGGATTAGTTGCTAAAGCTTTCGTGTCTTGACCTCTTGAGCTTGTGAAGAGTTTTTCTGAGTTTTTCTGAGAAGAGTTTTTCTGAGAAGATGGCTGTACTGCACTTAGTTGTGCTCTGGCTTGGCTTCGTGTATAGGGGCGAGCTGTGGTTTTGTGCCCTGTGCCAGCCAGATCTGTGTAGGGATTGCAGGGGGGTGCAGCATCCGGAGGTGCCACTATGGTTTGGCTACTGGATGGTATCTGTAATTTATCTGTGGAGAGGGTCTGGGTTTGGGTCTGGTGTGGTTGATTGGAGATGGCGTTCTGTGTGCCTCTGGTTCTGGTGTCGGTTTTTGTGGGGAGGGCTAATTTCCAGATGTCTGGCAGGCGGGACGTGTCGTCACGCTTGTTCATGTTGTGAGGGTGTTTCTCTATCTCGATGGCTTCCATGATTATTCTCTTGTGGTGATGTTCCATGTTAAAGAGCAATTTGGAATCTGCAAAATTAATTTCGTGTCCTGTTTCTTTCATGTGTTGGTAAAGAGAGGAAGTTTTTTCTTCTTTTTTGACGGCATTCTTGTGTTCTGCGATACGTGCATTTATTCGTCTGTTTGTTTGTCCAATGTACGTGGCTGGGCAGACTTTGCAGGGTATTTCATAGACCCCTTGGTTTTCTAACTGGATTTTATCTTTTGGGTTTCTGAGGATATTGGCTATTTTTTTGGTTGGTGCAAAAGGCTGTTTTGATATTGTGTTTATGGAGGATTTTGCTAATTTTATCTGTGGTGCCCTTGATATAAGGAAGGAGGGCCATGCCATTGTTTTCTTCTGTGTCTTGGTTTTTGGGGGGTGTTTCTTTTTGGATTAGCTTCGTAACCCTGTTTTGCTGGTATCCGTTGGCGATTAACACATTTGAGAGATTCTGTAACTCAGTTGTCAAGTGGTCTTCGTCAGCCAGGCGTTTGGTTCTGGAGATGAGAGTCTTGGCTACGGAGTTTATTTGTGCAGGGTGGTGGTGTGATTGTGCATGTAAGTAGCGGTTGGTGTGTGTTTTTTTCCGGTAGATAGTGTGTCCTAGGGAGCCATCAGGTTTTTTGTAGATTAGGACGTCAAGGAAGGGAAGTTGGTTGTTGGCTTCTATTTCCATAGTGAATTGTATTTTGGGGTGTAGGCTGTTGAGATGTGTGAGGAAGCTATCTAGTTTTTCCTTCCCGTGTGGCCAAATTACAAAGGTGTCGTCAACATATCTGAGCCAAAGTTTGGGTTTGTGTTCTGACTTGTCTAAAGCATTGGTTTCAAAGTGTTCCATGTACAGATTTGCGATGACCGGTGAGAGGGGTGATCCCATAGGTGCTCCTTCTATCTGTTTGTATCTTTGTCCATTGTGGATGAAGTACGTGTTGGTTAGGCAGTGGTTGGTCAGGTCCAGGATGTATTCGGGGGGATTGTATTTGTTTTGAATGGCTGTCAAGGCTTCATTAATGGGCACTTGTGTGAAGAGAGATACAACATCGAAGCTCACAAGTAGGTCATCGGGATGTAGGTTTTGCTTCTTTATTGTTTCTATGAACTGGAAGGAGTTTGTAACGTGTGAAGCGATAGATTCTGCATAGGGCTGAAGTTGCTTAGCGAGAAATTTAAAAAAACTTCCTCTCTTTACCAACACATGAAAGAAACAGGACACGAAATTAATTTTGCAGATTCCAAATTGCTCTTTAACATGGAACATCACCACAAGAGAATAATCATGGAAGCCATCGAGATAGAGAAACACCCTCACAACATGAACAAGCGTGACGACACGTCCCGCCTGCCAGACATCTGGAAATTAGCCCTCCCCACAAAAACCGACACCAGAACCAGAGGCACACAGAACGCCATCTCCAATCAACCACACCAGACCCAAACCCAGACCCTCTCCACAGATAAATTACAGATACCATCCAGTAGCCAAACCATAGTGGCACCTCCGGATGCTGCACCCCCCTGCAATCCCTACACAGATCTGGCTGGCACAGGGCACAAAACCACAGCTCGCCCCTATACACGAAGCCAAGCCAGAGCACAACTAAGTGCAGTACAGCCATCTTCTCAGAAAAACTCTTCTCAGAAAAACTCAGAAAAACTCTTCACAAGCTCAAGAGGTCAAGACACGAAAGCTTTAGCAACTAATCCACACCTAATGACCCTCCTAAGTGGTACTCAGAATATCACTCAAGAAATCACTCAAGATATCCCTCAAGTAATTAATGAACAAAAGAAGAAAAGGCACAATAACCTGGGAACTTCCTCTCTGCCCAGAACGTTGGAGGCTATACACCACACCCCCTCAACAGTATTTATAGGAACTCAAACACTGAGATCCTGCTCTGTTCTAGTAACAAGAAGCCGAAAGCACCAGCCTGAAGATGACGAGTGAGACCTCGTCGAAACGTCGCCTAGACACCCCAACTCTTACACGGGAAGATACCCGAAAACACCAATATATATATATATATATATATATATATATATATATATATATATATATATATATATATATAAAAGCTCAATAACTCTGCCAAAAAAGGCTTTTCTGTCCAGATTTTCACTTTTTGAAATATGGCAACCCTACTGAATCACAGTGAATTGCTTAAGAAGCCATGATTTGGTTCTTATCATTGTAAGAAGAGCCTGCTGGATCAGGCCTATGGCCCATATAGTCCAACAACCTATTCTCACAGTGGCCAACCAGATGCTTGTGGGAAACCAGCGAGGAGGACCTGAACACAAGAGCATCTCCTCTAGCAGCTGATACCCAGAACTGCTTCCAGCTGTGGAGGCAGAGCATAGCCATAATGGCTAGTAGCCATTGATAGTCTTTACCTTCATGAGAGGTAAAGGGAGAGGGAGAACAACTTTTCTCTGTTGATTTCCTCCATGCCATGCTTAATTTTATAAACTATCATGTCACCTCTTACTCATCACCTTTCCTCTCCCCTCCTAAGGGAGCCACTCACTCACAATACCTCTGTCTTGCCAGGATTCAACCTCAGCTTCCCCCCTTCCCCCCATCTCCTTTGCCTTTGCCTTATGGTGGACAAGGCTTGTGGGGGGAGAGGTTTCTCAGCCTCTCCCATCCAATTTCCTGAAATGCTAGTCTCTTGAGTGGTTCTCAGAGGCAGGACTGGAGCTACAGTGGTACCTCGGGTTACAAACACTTCGGGTTACAAACACTTCGGGTTACAAACTCCGCTAACCCGGAAATAGTACCTCAGGTTAAGAACTTTACCTCAGGATGAGAACGGAAATCGTGCGGTGGCCCTCTTCTTCTATGACTGCTAAGCTTACTTGGGAATCTTTGGTAAGGTACCTTGCTGGAAGCTTGTTGAAAGTCCAAGTGCCCCTTGTGATGGGCGGGTGGCAGAGTTTCTAGGGATGCAGTGAACATATCTTGTTACTATTGCTACATTAGCATTCGTTTCGCCATCTGTTCTCATAAGGCTGACTAGAAGCGTGACTAAGTTTTGCTGGGATCTCCCCGGCTTAGCAGGGCCATTGATTCTTATCCTGCCCAAGGTAAATGAACCAGTTATGAAAGCAGAGATGCTGTGCATCAATTATCAAATTAAATTAAAATTCAGTCACCAGGAGCTGACAAGGAAATAAATAGGCTCATTCATACCCAGCTAAATCTAAATCCTTTAGCCTAATTACACTCTGTGGTGACTCAGAGCCAAACAAGGGCGGACACGGAGCAATGGATCCAAACTACAAGAAAGAAGATTCCACCTAAACATTAGGAAGAACTTCCTGACAGTAAGAGCTGTTCGACAGTGGAATTTGCTGCCAAGGAGTGTGGTGGAGTCTCCTTCTTTGGAGGTCTTTAAGCAGAGGCTTGACAACCATATGTCAGGAGTGCTCTGATGGTGTTTCCTGCTTGGCAGGGGGTTGGTCTCTTCCAACTCTATGATTCTATGATTCTAAGGGCAAATAAAGCATTGGTGTAACTTCAGCTGCTGTAGATCCACACACAGGCAAGAACCAGATTTAATCCAATTCCACTCCAAAATTAGAAAGTTAATCACTATTCCTTTTTTTAAAAAAAAATAAACCACATTTTTGGAGGTGCCCAGCATGAAAGCCCCCAAGCCTATTTCCCTGTTGTTGTGTTGAATTTTATGTACTCTGGATTGTCTAATATTCTTAGGAATTTCACCCACTGTGGTCCAAAGAAAAATTCTATCCAATTTTTAAAAGTCTATATTTTTATAGAAATATGAAATGCAGCAAATTTATATTCAAAAATTTATATGGCAGTAAAATCACCATAAAGCTGAAAGATGGCAAATGAAAAAGAAACTAAAACTCTTAAAAGCCCTTGGGTACATTGCACTAAGTACCATAGCAGTATTAGCGTGCTCAACTTTACATTGGTTGTGAACCATACACCTTTTTTTCTCTTTTCTTTTGCATGGTGGTGGTATAAAGCAGTGGCGTAGTGTGGGGGGTGCAGGGGGGGCCGGCCGCACCGGGCGCAACATCTGGGGTTTAGGGTTAGGGGGCTCAAATCCACGTGTTAGGGGGCGCAAATCCACGGGTTAGGGGGCGCAAATTACTTTCCTTGCCCCCGGTGCTGACAACCCACGCTACGCCACTGGTATAAAGGAAACAAAAGGTAATAGGGAATTAACAAACATACTTAAAGAAAGCAAACATGGATAGAAAGGATTATGGAGTCCATGGGTGGCATCCAACTCAACAACTCTGCCAGTGCAAGGAAGCTGCACAACTTTCCTGCCCTCTCCTCTCCCACAGTGATCCTCAGACCAGTTCTGTTCTAGGTTTTCTCCCAAGCCGCTGGGGAGATTTGCGAGGTGTGCACTGGGTGTGCACTGGGTGTGCAGGGAGAAGAGAGGATGGGAAAGTTTTATTGTGCTTCTAAATATCTTTGCAGGAGTGGAAATGTTTATTTGGACACCACACCTTGTTTTTAGAGCTACAGACGATGCAGGATATTCTACGCTACATCAATTGGTAAACGAAATAAAATTTGACCAAACAAGGATGTGGAGCCCTCAGATCTTCCATACAACCTCCACATAATGTATTCCTGTCCTGGTAATATGTGTACAGTGGTACCTCGGGTTAAGAATTTAATTTGTTCCAGAGGTCCATTCTTAACCTGAAACTGTTCTTAACCTGAGGTACCACTTTAGCTAATGGGGCCTCCCGCTGCCGCCACGTAATTTCTGTTCTCATTCTGAAGCAAAGTTCTTAACCTGAGGTACTATTTCTGGGATAGTGGAGTCTGTAACCTGAAGTGTCTGTAACCCGAGGTACCACTGTAGTTTTCAACGTGAAGTTCCAGATTCAATGCAGCAATTCAAAAGAAATATTTTATTAACAAGCAAACCTTCTCTAACTGAACAAGCTGACGGGCCTCAGAGGCGGAGCTAGCTGTGCGCCCAGGAGCTAGCCACCCGCGGGGGCAGTGCTAACCGCCTGTGGGGGCTCCCCTGCAGTAAGCGGCCCAGGGGGGCCGTACAGCGATGTCACCCCCCCTCAGGGATGACATCTAGGGCGGCCCACCCACCCCCGTCCCCCTTCCCCTGCCACTGACAGGCCTACTCTTAAGAGGCTATTTGTTTTAAAGATAAAGTAATATCTACCATCATGGAGAGACTCCAAGACTTTGGCCACCTCATGAGAAGAGAAGACTCCCTGGAAAAGACCCTGATGTTGGGAAAGATGGAGGGCACAGGGAGAAGGGGACAACAGAGGATGAGATGGTTGGACAATGTTCTCAAAGCTACCAGCATGAGTTTGACCAAACTGCGGGAGGCAGTGGAAGACAGGAGTGCCTGGCGTGCTCTGGTCCATGGGGTCACGAAGAGTCGGACATGACTAAACGTGTAAACAACAACACAACCATCATGGAGTTGTGAGGGGCAAGGAGGCTGCAGAATAAGAGAGAGGAGGAGGCATGGGAATGGAGGTGTTCTGTGTGCAGGGGGCAATTGGGGAAAGGAAGGAGGAGAAGGAAGGGGAAATGGGGGGGGGGGGGTTTACAAAAAAGGAGGGGTCATGGCAATGAGGGTGAAGATGAAGATGTCTGGTAGTATTCACTCCCTTGATGGTTTCTGATGAACCATTCCAGTCTTTGTCTCTTAACTGCCAGGTTGGCATGGCTCATCAGTGTAAGCTGCACCCAGCAGCGTTTGGCACACCTTAATGAAATCTTGATTAACTCTAACTTTTACTAAATCCAATAATTATAGGTGCCTTGCACCCACAAAACTCTGGCACCCCAACACATAATAATAATATAATAATAATAATTTATTATTTATACCCCGCCCATCTGGCTGGGCCTCCCCAGCCACTCTGGGCGGCTTCCATAAAAACCAAAAATACAGTAAAATGTCACACATAGCAATATTTATTTACTTTCTGCACTACAATAGCCTTGGATCTGCAGGTATGTTTACCCTGGAAAAGAGGAGACTGAGGGGAGATATGATGGCCACCTTCAAATATCTAAAAGAGAAAAGGAGCGAGCTTTCCCTCCCACTGTTCCGGAGGGTAGGACCCCAACCAATGGCTTCAACTTATAAGAGAGTTAAACATCAAGGATAACTTTTTGATAGTAAGAGCTGTTCAACAGTGGAACGGACTCCCACGGGAGGTTGTGGACTCTCCTTCCTTGGAGGTTGAATGACCATTTGTCACGGATGCTTTAGTTAAGACTCGTGCATTGGACTAGATGACCCTCATGGTCCCTTCCAACTCTACAATTCTATGATTCTGTGATTCATTCCTAAATGTGTGCATCTAGTGCGTGTCCGAAATATAGATTTCCAGGGGTTAAACTGCTGTGCTTTCTCTGTAGGAAATCTTGGGAACTGTAGTTCAGTGACAAGGGCTAAGAATTCCAAAGACAGAATTCTCAGCACCCACAATTAACTAATTCCCAGCATTTGAGGTGGGGAATTAGTTAAGACTGCACATTAAGTCTGTAGTGCAGATGTACCTATCAGAACATTTAGTACTCTTTGCTATCATGTAATTTAATTTTGTTGCTGTTTCTGTCCTTCAGCTCCTCACCAGAGCCAGCTCTACCATTAGGCAGAGTGAGGCACAGGACTATTTCCAGGACTTAAAAGGATCTAAGCCAGGCAGGTCCAAAGTCCGGCCATTTGCGGCCCAGTTTAAAATGGCCCCGCAGGCAATTTTGAAAAATCAATCTGTTGTGGTCCCTGAGAGCCTGCCTGCTGCTCTGCTTGCTGTCCCCTGGAGCCAACGCTCCGCCAAGGAAGGTTAGAGGCAGTTGGGCCTTCTTCTCCCTCCCTGCTTCTCTCTGTATCTGTCACCCTCTCCCAGCTGTCTCCACCCTGCGCTCCCTGTCCCATCACAGCTGTTCCTGTCATTGCCAAAAGATTGCAAATCTAAAGGAGATTGGGCAGGGGTGGTGGGGAAAAAGGTAGAACAGCCCCCCTCACTTTCCATATACGGATTTTTTTGGTCTCTGCAATCTTGTGGAGCACAATGTTTTTTCGTCTCTCTTCCACCCCCCCCCACCCATCTCTTAAATCTCATCACCCCGCATCAACTCTTCTCCCCCATCACGTTTTGAACTGTGTGTGTGTGTGTGTGTGTGAGAGAGAGAGAGAGAGAGAGAGAGAGAGAGAGAGAGAGAGGCACGCACATACAGACACATATATACAGTGGTACCCCGCAAGACGAACGCCTCGCGAGACGAAAAACTCGCAAAACGAAAGGTTTTTTCGTTTTCGAGTTGCCTCGCAAGACGAATTTCCCTATGGGCTTGCTTCGCAAAACGAAGCTTGCCCCGGGGACAGCGGGTCTTCTCTTTTGAAGCAAGGGGCGGCGGGGAGAAGCGATCTTCTCCCCGCAGCCCCAGGTCCGGGGACAGCGGGAAGCGCTTCCCGCTGCCCCCGGACCTCTTTTGAAGCAAGGGGCTGCGGGGAGATCGCTTCTCCCCACCGCCCCTTGCTTCAAAAGAGGTCCGGGGGCAGCGGCAAGCGCTTCCCGCTGCCCTGGACCTCTTTTGAAGCAAGGGGCTGCGGGGAGATCGCTTCTCCCGGTGCTCCGAAGCGGGGCGGGGGGGGTGGGAACACCTTCCCCCGCCGCCCCGCTTCGGAACGGTGCTCCGAAGCAGGGCGGGGGGGTGGGAACACCTTCCCCCACCGCCCCGCTTCGGAACGGTGCTCTGAAGCGGGGCGGGGGGTGGGAACACCTTCCCCCACCGCCCCGCTTCGGAACGGTGCTCCGAAGCAGGGCGGGGGGGTGGGAACACCTTCCCCCACCGCCCGGCTTCGGAACGGTGCTCCGAAGCGGGGCGGGGGGCGGGAACACCTTCTGAAGGCTGGCGGGGGCCAAAAGTCTTTGTCCCCCCTGCCTGCCTTCCCAGGGGCTTTTAAATCGCCCCGGACAGCGGAGAAGTCCTCCGCTGTCCCAGGGCGATTTTAAAATGCCGCCCACCAGCATTTTAAGATTGCCCGGACAGCGGAGAAGTCCTCCGCTGTCCCGGGGTTTTTTAAAATGCTGGGGGTGGGAAGAAAAGCCCTTATTCCCCCCCCCCCAGCCTTCAGAAGAGGTCCGGGGACAGACTGTCCCCGGACCTGGTCTGAAGGCGGTTTCCCTAGGAACGCATTAATTGATTTTCAATGCATTCCTATGGGAAACCGTGCATCGCAAGACGAAAAACTCGCAAGACGAAGAGACTTGCGGAACGAATTAATTTCGTCCAGCGAGGCACCACTGTATTGTCTTTTCCCCAGCAATGGAGAGGAGAGTCTTTTAAGGAGAGAGGGAAGAAAAAGGGGGAGACAAACTCTCTCTCTCTCTCTCTCTCTCTCTCTCTCTCTCTCTCTCTCACACACACACACACACACACACACTGCCTTTAACATTTTTTTGCTGGTTTGTTTACTACCCTCATCAAGAGGTTTGTGTCAACTTGGTGTTATGTTCCTGTTCATATTTTTTGAACTTAAAAGTTGACAAACAACCTTTATTACCAATAATTTATAATGTACTTTACAGTGTTCCTGACATATATTTCAGTTTCCTGGGTTTTTTTTCCATCTGGCCTTCATATATGAAAGGCAGAGTGATTTATCACCTGTTTAGATTTGTCATCCATGTGACGAAATGAAAATTATGCTGTTTGCAATAGACTTTGAATAAAATAGCTAATTTGCATTTAATTTGCATTTAATTTTAATGGTTCAAAGGAGTTCAGGCAAAATGGTCGGCCCTCATGCATGTTCACTTCATCAAATCTGGCCCTCTTTGAAAAACGTTTGGACACCCCTGATCTAAACAGAAGCCCCTGGCACTAATTCACATACAACTTGCATAGACGTTGTTGTTGTTGTTGTTGTTGTTGTTTGTATACTGCCCTTCTCTACCCACAGGTCTCAGGGTGGTTCACAGCATAAAAGCACAATATAAATAAATAAATAAATAAATAAATAAATAAATAAATAAATAAATAAATAACAAAAAGAAAAACAAGAAACACCCAATAATCCCCCCTCCCCACGTACAGATGCCTGGGGGGGGGGAGATTGTGGATATGTGGGTAAGCAGGGTCTCACCAGCACTGTGGTGCTCTCAGTCACCATGTGAGTAAAGATAAAACATTTTCCAAAGTTTTAAAAAAGAGGAGGGGAAAAGGCAGGAGATCTGGGGCCTAGTGCAAAAGATCCAGTGCTTGGTCCCTGTGGGTAAACTGTAACAATGTCCATGGTGTCATGACTGCCTCAGATGGCCAACGCTAGAGACCAATAGTGGTAGCCTCTCCATCCCAGCTGTTCCTCCTGGGTCCTCTGGCCATGGCCTCCTTTTGACCCCCCATATTCCCTCAGGTGTGGAGGAGGACACAGTACTATTGCCAGTATTGAAATACAGTAAGATTTAGCTGCTAGTCCAGCAGGCTTCCAAAATTGGGTGTGTGTGGGCTGAGGATCTTGTCCTTTGCTTTAGGCAGCAAAACATCTTCAGCCATCTCTGCTTTCTAATGGAATAGTGAAGGAATGATGCTGAATTTCCTAAGTTGTGTGCCCCAAAGCAAGGTCAGTTTTATTGCTGGCTTTATTCTAGGGTTGTGTACACAGCACATAGTTAAAGCACATCTAAAGCACAAGATGCCCCCCCCCCCAATCCTGGGAACTGTCATTTGCCAAGTCAGCTGGGAATTGTAGCTCTGAGAGGAGGAAACTACAATTCCCAGGATTCTTTGGGAGAAGTCATGTTATTTAAATGTATGATGTGTACAGAGCCTATGTTTAAAATCAAGGTTGCCTTCAGTGAATCTTGCTCCGGAATCCCTTATATGTTTGGAAAAACCCTAGAGCTTTTCCTTCAACCTGGCTGTGATTTGATGAAGTGGGCGAAAGGAACAATATGGCCCCTTGTGCACCTTGGGTCTTGTCAAAGATAATCTCAGACATTTTAATGAGCTCTATTTAAGGAAGAACAAGTAAGGTAACCCAAGCAAAGGATGTGTGAGCAGTGTATTAGAGAGGTGCAGTCTGAGCACCCAAAAGGCTCTTTTCCCTCTATCATTATATTTAATAGCAGGCAGGAACTCTTGAGGAGAAGCACCAATTATACAATGACTCGGGGCTTGCTGCTACAAGCCAGGATCAAATGTTTCCGAGACAATTTATTGTAACTCGATGCACTGATGAGTTTGCTCTTGGCAAATTCTTAATCTGTTTAATGACTGGGAACTGTTTAATGCACCTTCTATTGAGAAAGGGTTACAAGTTTAATATTCAAAATCCCTGCCTGAACTGATGCGGGTCTTGGTATATGACAGACATGAAGAACCATATTGTTGTTGTTGTTGTTGATTTGATTTATATGCTACACTTTATCCTAAGATCCCAGATTGATGTACAACCTTTTTTAAAATAATAATAATTTTTTATTATTATTTTCAATAAAAAAATCCAATATATGCCACAGTACCAGATTACCCCACACATTTCTCATTAACATTAAAAAATAATAAAAATAGCACATTTTTACCCCCCTCCCATCCCCAATCCACCCCCCTTTCTGGTTCTTTAAATAAACCAAATGATCTTACAGTCCAGATCCCTTTACCCAATTTTCCAACTACTAAACAATTAAACTTGTGGTATACAGCACAGATATTTTAAACATTCAGACCACTTTATACATTACACATCTATGCTTTCATGCTATTTCCCCTTTTAAAATTATCCCAACTGTTGCTTTTTGCGAGCATTTAATCCATGTCCCAATTTATTTCCAACCATTGGCCCCTAAATCATTTTCCAGACTGTTAGCTGTTCTTTTTTTTTTTCTTACTTTGGCATATTTAAATCTCCTCCAAAAGAGGCTTCTCATTAGGACAAATCCCCATTTCAGCCCTCCTTCCTCCCAAATTTCTCTCTGTCTCCACAGTTGTGATTTCACCCAAATTTCTAACTATTCCCTGACAGTACTCATATTTAAAGCTTCTCAAGAAGCTGCTACCAATTAGGGGCATTTCCAGTTTCAGCTCCTCTTGTCTTAACATTGGTGATTTTACCAATACTTCCTCAAATATTTTCTGTGTATGCTGCCCTTCAGTTTCCCCTGCTTTTTTTTGCTTTTGGATTTTCTTCATAACAGTTAGCCCCCCCCCCCCCCGCTACAAACTGTCCCTCCTGTCTTTGCCCGAGAGTCTCCCCTGCCTCTGTTCTTGTTTCTGGTTCTTCCGCCGTGTTGTTATATATTGATCCAATCTAGTACTGATGGTCTCTGATATCTTAGCCATACTTTCCATAAATTCTCTTTTCCATTGGTATAAAAATTCCATAATTTCAGCATTGTTCCATTGTTTTCAGCACAGCCGGTTTTCTTCATCAGTCCTGATTAAGCCCAAGGCCATTCAATACAGTTTCCCAGTAAACACCAGGGGGTTCCAGTACTTTTCCAGGGGGAACGTATTTAAACCGCTTTTCCGCTTTTCCGAAATGTCTCAGAATGGGGTACAAAGTCACTTGCAAACAGTTCCTTAAAGTCTCAGTTGTGTTTATTGAGCCAACTTCAAGCTTCTTCCTTCTTTTATTCCTCCCAACAGGAAATCTTATAATCCTCAGCAAAGCTCTTCATATATCTTAATCCAAGTCTCTTCTGCTGAGTTCCTCAACACAGTACAAAATTAAATTCCCAGTTTTATAATCCATTAGTGATAATATGCAATTATGAATAGAGTTCAGTTGTTAACAACTTTCCTTTCCACAGCCACAAACGAAAGGTTTGAGACAGTGGGGTTAGGGCTCCCTGACGCTCACAAGAATCTCGCACTGCCTTCCTTTTTCTGTCTCTCAACAGAGCATCGTAGCCACTTTTAAACTCTCCTGATACAGTGGTACCTTGGGTTAAGAACTTAATTCGTTCCGGAGGTCCGTTCTTAACCTGAAACTGTTCTTAACCTGAAGCACCACTTTAGCTAATGGGGCCTTCTGCTGCTGCTGCGCCGCCGGAGCATGATTTCTGTTCTCATCCTGAAGCTAAATTCTTAACCCGAGGTAATATTTCTGGGTTAGCGGAGTCTGTAACCTGAAGCGTATGTAACCCAAGGTACCACTGTATTGACAATCAGTAAAGAATGGGTTTTGGTGGCTCATCAGCAGGCACTTGTCCATAAGTTTTTAATAAAAGAAGTTCTACTTGCAGCTTTTCTCCTTGTAACGTAATTTATCCAGAAATCGAAGGGTGGGCCTCCTGTTTTAACCCTCCATGTATCGCCGAATTCAGTCTAATTAAATCCTATCTGATTCTTCAATCAAAATGGTAGAAGATGCAAAATTCTTCTTACTCTTTTATTTCAGCTTGAATATTTTTAGTTGAGAATCTCCTGCTGTCAGTAGGCAGCTCGAAGCTTCGTCCCACAGAGTCGTGTTGCAGCTGAGAGCACTCTCAATCGCTCCCCCCCCCCTGCTTGCCTGTTGGCAGTGTTTTTTTTCGGGGATGGCGGGAGAGTTGGTGCTCTGCCAGACCTCTTGACACTCCACACAACCTTGTGGAGCTTGGGGGGGGGGGGAGCTTGCCTTGGCGCACTCCCCTCTAACCTCTGTGGGCTCGGGTCTGTCTGGAGCTCAGACCTGCACTCCCTGTTCTATCGGCAGGAAACCTGAAGTCTCTTGAGTGATGTACAACCTTCATAATAGAATTAATGCAGCATAATTTAAAAAAACATAATACACAGTATAATAATAAAAAAATCATAATAAAAGTCCATAGATTATTTAACTGCCAAAGGCCTAGGTAAAAAGGAATGTTTTCACGTGGGGCCTAAATATGTAATGATATTACATCTCTGGGGAGCCACCACAGAAAAGGTCTGTTCTTGTGTTGTCATCCTCCGAACCTCCCAGGGAGGGGGGACATAGAGAAGGGCCTTGGATGACAAGATCAAGATCCGGGCTGGTTTATATGGGGAAATGCGGTCTTTAAGGTATTGAGGTCCTGAGCTGTTCAAGGCTTTATAGGTCAAAACCAGTACTTTGAATTGGGCCCGGAAACTATTTGGCAGCCAGTGTAGTCTGGCCAGGATTGGAGTTATAAGCTCAAATCGTCTTGTTCTAGTGAGCAACCTGGTAGCTGAATTTTGCACCAGCTGAAGTTTCTGAATGGTAGGCAGCCCAACATATAACTCATTGCAGTAATCCAGCCTAGAGGTTATCATAGTGCCAGCCACAGAAGTTAGGCTATCCTTGTCGAGAAAGAGGTGTAGCTGCGCCACCAGATGAAGCTGACAGAAGTTACTCAGCGCCACCAAGGCCACCAGGACCTCAAGCAACAGTAATGGATCCAGGAGCACCCCCAAACTAGGGAATGTAACCCCCTCAAGAGCAGGTAGTCTCCCATTCATCTAGTCTGGGGAGCCACCCACTAACAGTGGACACAGTTGCATTGGTGTTTTTTTAAAGCATTTTAAATGTGTTATAACACTGTGACACCACATGGTGTTGAGTTGAGTACGATCCTTCAACAACGTGAATTCCCATTATGAGCTTTACAGCACATTTTCCTGAAACTGTTGTTTTTTTTAATGTGCATGGATCCAGCCTGTGTCTCAGTCTTATCTGGATTGAGCACCTGCTTATTGGCTCTCATCCAGCACATCCACCACCCCACCTGTAGATGTAAAGGAGAAATAGAACTGTGTGTCATCAGCATATTGCTGACAACACATTCTGGAACTCTGGATCTTTGTCACCGACAGATTCCCCGCTTCCTCACCCTCACACTTTGCATTCCTGAATTGGTATGAATTTATATGGCTCGTGGTTTGGAAGAAAAGTGCTTGAGGTGGGTCTTCTGTATTTGGAAGCTATTGAGGGTCACTCTTTGGTCTGATCAGAACCCGTTGCAGATTAGTTTTTGTTAAATGTTTGCTGCTGCCAACAAACACTGGAAACTCAGATTTCCTTAAGTGTGCATCACCTCGGTCTGTCCTCAGTGCAGTCAGGTCCCTTTTATCCAAAATGCATAGTGATGAAACTCAGGCGGCTTCCAGGGTAATTGCATGTCACTGGGAACCAGAGCCTCTTTGTAACTTGTTCATCATACCTCCAATTAGTCTGAGTGTTCCTTGTGAAAAATGAGCTTGCACAAGGGATCCTGTACAGTCTATGTAATTAGACACTTTCAGACAATAAGGGACAGATTCCTAAGAAGTGACAAGACAATGCCTTTTTATGGCAAATTTTTCTTGTGGGTTTAGCTCCTTGTAACTTTTACATAGCTGTCAACTTTCAGATTTGAAAATAAGGGATCAGCAGCCTCAAAAATAAGGGATCAGCAGCCTCACCTGTCCCAGGGAGCCTTGAAAATAAGGGAACAGCAGCCTCACCTGTCCCGGGGACAGTCTACGGGATATCTAACAATCCCGTAGCAGCGGGAAACAGCGCTGGAATAAGGGAATTTCCTGCAAAAAAAGGGAAGGTTGACAGCTATGAACTTTTAGGGAAAGAAATGTACAGTGGTATCTCGGGTTAGGAACTTAATTCGTTCCGGAGGTCCATTCTTAAGCTGAAACTGTTCTTAACCTGAGGTGCGCTTTCGCTAATGGGGCCTCCCGCTGCTGCCAGCACACGATTTCCGTTCTCATCCTGGGGCAAAGTTCTCAACCCGAGATACTACTTCTGGGTTAGCAGCATTTGTAGCCCAAAGCGTTTGTAACCCGAGGTACCACTGTATACATACAGAGAGGTATGCAGAGATGTGCTAGAAAGTGTACATAACTCTCTGCTTGGCTTTTAGTAAAAGTTAAACAAACAAATAAAACAACCCTTGATGATCCTGCAAGATCATGGCTTCTTATTGCTCTATCTACATAGCACCGGGGGGGGGGGGGATATAAGACACAGTTAACCCAAAGTTCAGCACTTCACAGAGCAACCCTATGCATATCTACTCAGAAGTAAGCCCTGCTGAGTTTAGTGGGACTTACAAATGCTAAGGATTGCAGCCCTAAATTCCTGTTCACGTATGCATGTTTAACTCTAGAATCTTTAAAGAATGGGTAGGCAAACTAAAGCCTGGGGGCCAGATCTGGCCCAATCGCCTTCTAAATCCAGGCTTCGGACAGTCTGAGAATCAGCATGTTTTTACATGAGTTGAAGCCCCCCCCCCAATATAGTCCAGCCCCCCACAAGGTCTGAGGGACAGTGGACCGGCCCCTGCTGAAAAAGTTTGCTGACCCCTGTTTTAAAGGAAACTGAAACCTAACCTACTTCTGGAGTTTCTTAGCAGTTAGGAAGCACATAGCAATGCTAAAATCCAGTCATGTCATATTTTCAAACGTGCTTTGGGAGATCTTCAGCGTGTAACACTTTTCATAACAACTACTTTAATAGGTTATTCTCCCTATTAAAGTATCTGGCTCTTATTTTTAGTTTAAAGGTTATTTCTACAACTTTTCCCCTCCACTCCCGTCCCTTTTGTGGGATTACCACAAAAGTATCCTCCGTTCCGGAGCCCCGTTCACATCCTGAAATGAACGTAACACGCGACTGCACATCTGCTCGTGCGTGGGTCGTGTTTCGCCGCTTCCGCGCATGCGCGTGACGTAATTTTGACCATCTGCACATGCGTGAGTGACAAAACCCGGAAGTAATGTGTTCTGTTACTTCCGGGTCACGGCAGAACGCAACCCGAAAACGCTTAACCTGAAGCATATTCATCCCAAGGTATGACTGTATTCCAAAGGAGAGCTACCAGTCTGTGTACTGAAGGGTGATGAAATAGTTCAGAGGGCATTACGCAAATTAAGGTTGTTTCCAAACAACCTGTGAGCTTTACTGTGGTGTGTGGATTTATTTTTGCTTTAATGTTTTCATGTAATTTTGGATTACATATGATAATCTCTTTGCGTGGACAGGTGGAGTCCCTCAAACCCTGGGCGTCCTTCGTGTGGAATAATGACTCAAGACAGTGTGCTATGGGATTAAAATTGGCCACAACTTTATTATGTTTCAGATGTGGGTAGACCTTGGTTCAGGCATTGGGCGTTTATCCCTCCCAGTCCCCCGCTGGGGATCTGGGGAACATCAGGGTTATCCAGTGTGAGTGGGCGATGGGCTGGCTCTGGAGAACATATGTTCAAGCAGAGAGAGCCCGCCCCTGTTACACCACTGCTACAGGGGAGAGCAATGACAACCTCTAGGCGTACGGCCAACGCCTCCCCTCAAACAACCCCTTTAACGCGAAACCCTGGTATCACTGCATTGAAGAGGAGGGGGGCGTGGGTCACTGCTGCATGCCCCGCTCCCATTTAGGGAAGATAGACTAAAGGATTCCGCCCAAGGCCTGATACCGTTTTGCTACAGGAAAGGTAAACCTGCCAATGCAGGATAATTCCTTTCCGGCCCTTCAACAGGTAGCAACGCCCGCGTACCTGTGGAGAAATGGTTAACCTGCAAAAGAAGCCTTAACTGAGGGTGGGTAGGGTGGGAGAAGCTCTGGAGCCAACTGACGATTCCCAGGTAAGATCCTCCTCCTATTGTGTGGGCAGGTAGTCTCTCGCCCTACCTGGCCTGATTACCTTGGCAACGCCTCCCCAGGCGGGATTGGGCAACTGGCTGAGGTAGGCAGAGACCTCCAGGTATCCCACCTGGGGGGAGGCGAAGCCAAGCATGTGCTAATGGTGCTGCATAGGGTCCAGGGGGCTGCGCGTGACCATGCAAAGGGCGCCCCCCATTTAATGTGGGGAGCGGTCATTATACAAATTTTATTGGAGGAAAAATTGTTGTCACACTGCACTTCCTGCAGGTAGGCAACCATACCAACTGCAGCATGATTTATTTAATTATTTATCATTTATCATTATGTATTAAATTCAAATACCTCCCATTTCCACCTGCCTCATTGCCGTTTTGCCTTCTCACAGGGCCATTGGTTCTAAATGGCCTCTGATATGGTCCACTTCAGGTCAAGTGAGGTGATGGCTTTTATCAACAGTTCACATTTAAAGTTGCATCTCTTGAATTTCCAAAACAATACAAGAACCGAATCACAGCCATTCTTTGAAATCTGTGCTTATCTGAATTGGATGATGCAGTACTCCAACCAAACAGTGCTTACAGACATGCATATATCAAGGTAAAGTGTGCATAAAAACCAATGTATTATTTTAGGGGAAATTGCTTTACAAAAATGAGTAATTGGGCAAGATGGCATAGAAAAATGTGCTTATTAAGAGAAATTGTCACGGAAATGCTAGTGAATTTCGATGAGATGATAGATAGATGATAGATATATAGATATATATAGATATATAGATAGATATATAGATAGATGATAGATAGATAGATGATAGATAGATAGATAGATAGCTTCGTTCCGATGCCGCGCGGCGGGAGGAGGCGTCCCCCCCCGCCCGGCATCGGAGCTTCGTTCCGATGCCGCGCGGCGGGAGGAGGTCCGAGGACAGTGGGGAAGACGCGCTGCGCTTCCCCGCTGTCCCGGAGATTTCCCTATGGGCTGTCGTCTTGCGAGGCAAGCCCATAGGGAAATTCGTTTTGCGAAGCGCCTCCAAAACGGAAAACTCTTTCATCTAGCGGGTTTTCCGTCTTGCGAGGCGTTCGTCTTGCGGGGTACCACTGTATTCAGCCACTTATTATTGAGGGGAAGTGTGTGGAACAGATCTTGGTGTTTTGATTTCTGAAAATGGAGTTGAAAGATTACCTAACCTGGGGGGGGGGACAGCAAAGACCTGATGAAGAGAGCACAGCAGAGGTTATATTTTCTGAGAATCCTCTGGAAAAACAATCTCTCAAAGGACCTGTTGATGGCATTTTACCATTGTATTGTGGAGAGTGTATTAACTTATGGTCTGTGTGTGTGGTTTGGGAGCTGCACGGTCAAGGGAAAAACAATGATGTCCAGGGTTGTAAAGTCTGCGGAGAGAATAATTGGGTGCACTCTTCCCACCTTGGGCCAAATCTATGCTTCCAGGTGCCATAAGAAAGCTGCAGAGATAGCGCAGGGTTGTGCGCACCCCGGAAATGATTTCTTTCAGCTTCTGCCTTCTGGAAGAAGGTACAGGGTTATAAAGACTAGGACTAGCCGCCTGAGAAACAGTTTCTACCCAAATACGATTTTGGTTTTAAACACATTGTAAGGAGTCTGTATGGAAGTATATTGTATTTAAAAATGGGGTATCAGAGTTTTTAGGGGGATAACCAGGTTGGGATAGCTGGGATAGCAGGCTTGTTGGGTTTTGAATGTCTTATGTAGATTTTTCAATTTCGTTGTTCTGTATGGGACAATGACAATAAAGATTATCGTATCGTAAGAAACTACAGGACATACACCTGTTGCAAATGAAGCCCTATAACATCCCCTGAGTCTTTTGCAGGTGCAAATGGAATTGAAAGCATGATTGCACATAACCACCCTGACAACATTATGAGCACCAACCATGAGGAATGCGTCACAAAAGGGATGCATTGACTTGAAGTTCCCTGTCAGTCCATCCAAACTTAAACTTCACTGCAAATGTTCCTTTTAAAAAACACAGGTTTCCAAAATGTGACATGGGTTCCTTGGCACTGGAGAGCCATTTTAAAAAATGCACTGAGTGTTGTATCTCTTATACACATGCATGCGCGCGCGCGCGCACACACACACACACACACACACACACACACATGCACATTAATTCTCATCTAGTCACTCTTTCACATACACACCACCCATCACCCATTCACACCCACAGAGTATGGTGGCCAGAGCACCTTTCTGAATGAAGGAGCATGGCGAGCACAGCATTTTCATTAAGGACACTCTAGCTGCTGTGCTCTGTCATTGAACCGCTGAGCTTGTTTGTGTGCCTCCCTCTTCTTGCTTGGCCCTGCAGCTTTTGAAAGGAACTGGAGAGTCTCTCTCTCTCTCTCTCTCTCTCTCTCTCTCTCTCTCTCTCTCTCTGTGTGTGTGTGTGTGTCTGTAAGAAAATGTGAAGCAGCCACCACAAACATACCTTCCAACATTCCTCAGATGAAAATAGGGACATTCTGTTCTACATCAGTATCATGAGGCGTTCTCAAATTAAAGGAAGGATTGAACTCTGATTAATAAGAATACACACAGAGGCTTGAACCAGCAAGATTCTGGGAAGGGTGCGTATAATAATCTCTGGGTGCCTCCACCCCTCGGCCCAGGTCGTTTTATTCACAAAAGAACTTTTACAGAGTGTTCGTAAGAACCAATCAGATTTCTTCTGAGCATTTCAATAAACCTCACGTGGGGACAAAGTTAAACTACAAACACTAGTTAAGAATGCATACTTTTGGGGTAAATGAATGAAAACTTCAAAGGAGTGTTTTCAGCAACCCAGGAGGTCATAAACAATCAATACACATGATAAGAAGGGTGGCCAGGAGGACAGCGATCATTATCACCTTTATGTGAGACCTGTTTCCTGGCCCTAAGATTAACATCCTAAGATTAACATATCAGAAAAGTTACATCAACGAAACTGCCCACTATCCTTGATGACCCAGGAGCCTAAGTGTGTACGTGACTTGTGAGGAAAGAGAAATGGAACAGGGATGCAGAGGTGTGGGTTGATCAAGAATCATATCAAAATAGTTTAAACCCAGTCAACACAATGCTTTCATTGCTGACACAGATGGCTTACTCTATATTTGCTATAATTCCTCATAGCAATCCCACCTGACCACTACAGTATCACATTAAGATTTTTATTAGTTTTTCATGATACAGACAAGCCTGCCCTCCCAAACTCCTGCAAGGTGGGCATTATCTCCCACTACCTCTTTTATTTTATTAATTAAAAAGTTAATTATAGTTCTTATTTTTTTCTGCAGTCTATCCATGCACAGTAGTCCTAAATTTAACCCGCTCCCTGAGGAAAGTGAGATGCAGAAAATCTGGCCAACCTCCAACTCAGCTTTCAGCAACAGGCTCACAAAAAACTCCATTACAGTGGTACCTCGGGTTAAGTACTTAATTCGTTCCGGAGGTCTGTTCTTAACCTGAAACTGTTCTTAACCTGAGGTACCACTTTAGCTAATGGGGCCTCCCACTGCTGCTGCGCCGCCGGAGCACAATTTCTGTTCTTATCCTGAAGCAAAGTTCGTAACCCGAGGTAATATTTCTGGGTTAGCGGAGTCTGTAACCTGAAACGTACTTAACCTGACGCGTATGTAACCTGAGGTACCACTGTACAATCACTTTGAGGCTCGCATGTGTGATCCTTTGGTAGCTTATGACAAGCAGAATGGCAACAGGTGAAGTTCTTCTCATCACAGTATCTGCAGATGCTGGTCAGAACCTCCCCTATTGATTTTCTGCCTGTCATAAAGCTGCTAAATGAAATGAAAATGTTGCAGCTCCGTATATGATGGAAGAGCAGCAGATGCAAAAGAAGACAGTGCTCTTCAACTTTTAATAGTTGTATAGAAGGTAGAATTTCATCAGGTGTATTTTTTCCTGCTGAAATTCCCTCTTCCTCACAAGTATTAAAGGTGCAGGAGCAGTGCCCTCTTCTACATCTGGCCAGCATATGGAGATACAGTGGTACCTCGGGTTAAGTACTTAATTCGTTCCGGAGGTCCGTTCTTAACCTGAAACTGTCCTGAAACCTGAGGCACCACTTTAGCTAATGGGGCCTCCTGCTGCTGCCGCGCCGCCAGAGCACGATTTCTGTTCTCACCCTGAAGCAAAGTTCTTAACCTGAGGTACTATTTCTGGGTTAGCGGAGTCTGTACCTTGAAGTATATGTAACCCGAGGTACCACTGTAATTCCAAAGGAGAACCCATCTTCTCCCACAGGACATGGGGAAATATGCTCCAAAAGCAAACTCACAATTGCATTACTGGAGATGGGGAAATACCTGGAGAGGGCAGGGAGTAGGCTCACAATTCACCCATGGTACAGATGAGCAATTTACACCCAGCCAAGGTCTAATACTACACAGTCTCTTTCTCCTCCCATTCTCTCTCCCACACTTCCACCCACAAGACCCCTAGGGAAGTTCAGACATGATAAAACTGCAGCTAATCCCAAAGGAATGATCTAAACAATCTAAAGCAACGTATGCAAAAACAAACTGCAGCATACAAATGAAATGAAACAAACTGTTGAACTTCGTAATTACACCATTCCATCATAGAACTGCAGAGCTGCCAAGCACCATCTTGTTCAACCCCCTGCAATGCAATCGGGACTGAGCTCAATGGGGATTGCTCACAGGTTGCAATCCTAGAGTTACCAGGAAGTAGGTTCCAGTGGACTCAGTGGGGCTCACTTCTGAGGAGACATGCACACAGACAAACCCTAGCCTCCCATACTTAGGAGAAAGCAACCATTAAACCAAATGGGGCATTGTCAGAGCTGCTTGAAGATCCTAGCTCACAGAGGATCACGCTAGCCAGCGATCATTAAGTAAAAGTCTTTATTGAATTACAGTTTCCATTCTCACGCTGCTGCGCGCAAACTCTACGTCTAGTAGCTAGATCGGCGAAGCTCCGTCTGAGTCTCCGCCCCGTGTGCACCAACTTAATATCCTAGCCTTGCTCCACCTTTTCCGCCTGACTGTCCTCCTCTGGGTCCCTCTACCCCCCGGGGCTTCTTCCTTCCGGGATTCTTCTGACGCTGACCCGGACCCTCCTGCCTCCTTGCGCCGGGCTTTAGGACCTGGTTCCCTTTCGGGGCTGCTTACTGCGCCGCCTTCCTCTGCATTTGAACTTGGCGCGCGCGCCCAACCTTCCACTTTCCTCTTAACCGTTTCTTCGCTCCCCGATGGAGGCATGGCCACTCCTGACTCATGCCCTCCCTCCTGTGGTGAGCTGCTAGCGCTTCCCCCCTGGCTCCCTTTCTCTTCCCTGCTTCCTGGCGGTGACGCTGGTCCCGATTTCCAGCTGCTCCCCCCTGAGTCCCCTCTGGCTCTACCTTCCTGGGGTGCCCCCCTAGACTCCCCCCTTGCCCTGGCCACTGGTGCTCCTTTCTGTGAATCCTCTGATTCACTGGAAAGACTGGGAGATCTCGGGTCGTCGTCATCACTCATCTTTTCTTCTGCCTCCTCCCCTTCGCTCTCTGTCTCCTCCCTTGCCCGTGCCTCTGCTCCTAAACCCCTGACATCCATCCCCCCCTCGAAGCCCCCCAGTCCCCCCTCCCCTCCTTCCGGTGCTGGAGCTGGGGGCTGCTGTTGCAAAGGGACGAACGTCGGATATCGGTCGCTTCCCGTGGCGGGCCTCCATCTGAACTCTTCCGGGACTTCCTCCCTGCTCTCGTCGACGACTGTCACCTCCGCTTCCATCTCTGTGCCGCCGTGCTCGAAACCAGGGTCGTCCCCGAAAATGTCCATGTCCGTCTCTCCCTCACTTCCTCCTGGCGGCGTTGCTCGTCCTGAGCAGTCCAGCCACTTTCTGCGGAACTGCTCCTCTGGCCTATCGTCCCACCAATACGAGGGTTCTGAGACAGATCCCGAGGGTGACCCCTCCGGGGAACGGACGTCTCGCGTTGGTTCCTCGTCCGAGTCGAACCCCCGGAACGTGCTGGCCGAAAGCGTGGGTGTGAAAAGCCAGTCGTCGAAAAAGTCTGCTGGCATAGGTCTATGTGGGAAGAGGGCATGAAACTCGTCTTTGAGCAGAGGTTCGTCTAAGGCGTATCCCGGCACCCAGCTGTTCGCACTGGCCGGGGTGCCCTCCTTGGCGAGAAAGTATTCTACCCCCTCTTCCCCCCATCTGGAGTCCAAAATCTCCGTGACTTCGTTGATGCGTTCCTTCTGTGCCGCTCCCGCGTGTCCTGTTCTGTCTCTGGCCGGACTCGGCGCCGTTCCGGGTTCCTGGAACCTGTGCGGTGCCTTGTAGGGAGTGAGCACCGATCTGTGGAATACCGGATGCATTCTGGAACCCTCCGGAAGTGCCAGTCTGAAAGCTACCGGGTTGACCTGCTCTTCGACTTGGTAGGGCCCCAGTTGTTTATGCCCTAGTTTCTTCTTGGCCAACGACCTGGCCGGCACTGCGTGGGCCGCTAACCAAACCCAGTCTCCCACGTGGAGCTCTTCTCCAACCCTTCTGTGCTTGTCTGCTTGTACCTTGTATGCGTGCTTGGCCAGCTCCAGGTGGCGCCTCAGCTGATCGTGGACTTCCTGCAGCTCCGACGCGAACGCATCTGCTGTCTGCGGCTCCCCCTCCCCCATTCTTTCCAGTCCCGGGAAGGTTCTGGGGTGCCTCCCGTTGTTGGCGAAGAACGGCGTGACCCCCGTGGATACGTGCTTCGTGTTGTTGTAGGCGAACTCTGCAAGCGGCAGGTAATCCACCCACGTCGCAGGCTGTTGATTTGCATAACATCTCAGGTACTGCTGCATGATGGCATTGACCCGCTCCGCTTGCCCGTTGGTCTGCGGGTGTCTCGCCGACGCCAGGTTGATCTTGACGTTCAGGAAGCCCATCAGCTTCTGCCAGAAGTTCGAGATGAACTGCCGCCCCCGGTCGGACAGAATAGACCGTGGCAGACCGTGAACCTTGAACACGTGGTCTATGAACAGTTTGGCGGTTTGCTCCGCCGTGGCCACCTTAGCACACGGAATGAAATGCGCCATCTTGGAAAACAGGTCCACCACCACCAGCACTGCCGTCTTGCCCCTTGAGCTGGGCAGATCCGTGACAAAGTCCAGGGCCACCCTTTCCCAAGGTTCTACCGGAGTTTGCAGCGGCTCCAACAGTCCGGCCGGCGGTTTGTGCACTGGTTTGGCCCTCTGGCAGGTGTCACACCTCGCCACGTAGTCTGCGACCTCCCCTCTCATTCCAGGCCACCAGAAATCCCTGGCTACTAATTCCACCGTCTTCTCCTTGCCAAAGTGCCCGGCCGTGGGCGCGTCGTGCAGCTGCTGCAGCACCTTGGCTCGAAGTTCGTCTCCCGGCACGTAGATGGCCCCTTTACGGATGAGCAATCCATCTCTTAGCTGGAAACCGTCGGCCGCTGCCTTGCCCCTTTGCACCTCTGTCATCTTGGCTTGTGCGAAGGAGTCCCCCTGCAACGCTCGCCGTACCGCCTCTAGGTCCACGGTCGCCGCGGCGCACGCCCACACTGTCGGTGCGAAGATGTGCATGGCGGCCGCTGGTGTTGCGTCCTCCAGATACTGTGGCTTACGGGAGAGAGCGTCTGCCATGATGTTGGTGTCCCCCGGGACATACTCTATTCGGAAGTCGAAGTTCGCAAAGAACTCAGCCCAACGTATCTGCCTCTGGTTCAGGAACTGTGCCGTGCGCCAGTGCTCTAGATTCTTGTGGTCCGTGCAAACCTGCACCGTGTGCTTGGCGCCGATCAGAAAGTGCCTCCACGCCTTGAACGCTGCATGAATTGCCAGCAACTCCCTGTCCCATATGGTGTAGTTCTGCTCGGACTTGCTGAGCTTCCTGGAGTAAAACGCTCCCGGTCGCCACACCCCCTGCGGGTCTTTCTGCAGCAGGACCGCCCCCACGGCTCTGTCCGAAGCGTCTGTCTCCACCCTCATCGGCTTGCTGGGGTTGACATGAAGCAGCTGCTCTTCCGACGCGAAGAGACGCTTGAGTGCCTGAAAGGACTGCTCCGCCTGCTCTGTCCAAATGAACTTCTTTTTCTTGGAGCTAAGCGTGTCAGTGATGGCCGCCGTCTGCATCGCGAAGCCCTTGATAAACTTGCGATAGAAGTTCGCAAAGCCGACAAACCGTTGGACCTCCTTCCGGTTGCGCGGGCTCTTCCAATCCAACACCGCTCGAACCTTGGCGCTGTCCATGGCGAGCCCCTTGTCAGACAGCTTGTAGCCCAGAAAATCCACCTCCGTCACGTCAAATTGGCACTTCTCCAGCTTGGCGTAGAGCCTATGTTGCTTTAGCCTGCTCAGCACTTCCTTGACGTGCTTGTCATGCTCCTGCTGCGACTCCGAAAAGATCAGGATGTCATCTAAGAAACAGACGCACGTCTTGTAGAGCAGTCCCGCCAACACGTGATGCATAAATGCTTGAAAAACGTGGGAGCCGTTTTGCAATCCAAAAGGCATAACTCTATATTCGTAGGTCCCCAGGGGCGTGAACATGGCTGTCTTCCACTCATCACCCTCCCGCATGCGAATGAGGTTGTACGCCCCCCGCAGGTCCAACTTGGTGAACACTCTGCCCTTCCGTACCTTCGCGAGGAGGTCGTCAATTCGGGGCATGGGGAAGTCCGATGGCCTAGTCACACTGTTCAAAATCCTGTAATCCACTACGAGTCTCTTTTGGGGCGTGTCCCGCTTCTTAACAAAGAATACGGGACTGCCCCCCACTGCCTTGGACTCCCGGATGAAGCCGCGCTGCAAATTATGATCAATGAACTCCTTGAGTTCTTGCAGTTCGTCCTCTGACATGGAATACAGTTTCCCTTTAGGCAGCGCCGCCCCCGGCAGCAGGTCAATTTTGCAGTCATATGGTCTGTGAGGGGGTAGCCTGTCTGCCTCCTTCTCGCAGAAAACTTCCAAAAATTCTGCGTACTTGTGGGGAATCGCTTGCAGCGTGCCTAGCAGCAGCTGTGACTCCTCTTCCTCTCCTTCCTGCCTGGGCACTATGCAGTTTTCAGCACAAAAGGAAGAGCCGAAGGTCAGCTGCCTCTGGTACCAAGCCATCGTTGGGCTGTGCTTGTCCAGCCAACTCATGCCCAATACAACGGGCGTGTCAGATAGTTGAGTAACGTTGAAGCTGATGATTTCTCTGTGATTCCCAAGTCGCATCACCATTGGTGGCGTCTGCTTCACCACTTGCCCCCCGAGCAGCTCCCTGCCATCCACCGTGACAACCTGCAGGGGCAGTGTGGCCGGCAGCAACTGCACAGCGTGCCTGTCGACAAAGTCCTGTCCTATAAAGTCCGCATTGCTGCCTGAGTCGATGGTGATTGGCACGTCTATGGTGATTCCATTGGGCAGCTGGAGAGATGCTGTGAGCCTCACTACTGGTTTGGGCGGGAGGGGGTTCACGGGCTGTAAAATCTCTGGGGACTGCGTCACTAACACGTCTGGCTGGGCCCCAGTGCCTCTTCCTCCAGCCAGACATCGTCGTTTCCCTGCTGTGGTCCTGCTTGCTGCGTTGCTGCAGTCACCATTGCCGAGGCTGCAGTGAGCTTGTGGGGCCTCTGGGGACACTCTTTTGCCATATGCCCTGGTTCCTCACAGACGTAACACTTCCTGTTCCCTCTAGGAGGCTTCGCTTTCACTGCTGCCGGTGCTAGGGCTCTGGTTGCTGACTGAGCCCTTGCACCTCCAACCTCCATAGGTTCGGCTCCTCCTCCTGGCGGAGGCGTGGATTGCGCCCGCGCTGCTTCTCTGTGAAGGAAGGAGGGGCCCCCGGCTGGTTCGCGCCCTCCACGCCCTTCTTCCCTGCTCCACGGACGTCCTTCCAGCCTCACCCCCACTGCCAGTGCCCTCTGAACGACCTCCTGGGTGGTTCGGGGTCTCTCCCCCCTCGCGATCTCATCTTTAATCGAGTTGTGCAGCCCTTCCCAAAAGAGGTCTCTTACCGGAGCCGAATCTCTGTCCCATTCCAGGGCACTGACCAAGGCGAAAAAGCGGGCATGATACTGCCTGACGCTGGCCCTCCCTTGTCTCAGCCCATGCACCTCCTTCCGTGCAAGATCCACGTCAATACTTGATAAAAAGCACCCATCCATCGCTTTAATAAAGGCATCCGCATTCTGGAGCGCCGGATCCTTATCTCTCCATAAATTGCGTAGCCATGCTTTCGCATCCCCATGCAGATGGGACATGATGAACCCCACTCTCTCTTGTTCATCTCTAAAGTCTTTATGCAGCAGTTGCAGTGCGCACAGTACGTCGGCTCTAAAGTTGGGATACTGTTGCAGGTTCCCATCGAAGTGAGAGACTAGCCCGCCTGTCCGTCTCGCCAACCCAATTCCCTCCTGCCGGGGTGTCTGCTTTGTCAGCACGTCTAACCTGACCTGGAGATCCCTGCAGGCGGCAGCTGCCTCCTCCTCTCTCTTCCTGGATGCGAGAACCTCGGCGTTCAGTTGTGCCACTGCTTTTCTGAGGTCCTCTATCTGCTGCTCAGCCGTCATGTCGTCTGCCGTTCGTGAGCTCGCTAGTAGGCACCTGTTTCTCTCCCCTCCTCGAGGCTGTAGATGCCCACAATGATGAGACGGAGCTTACTGTCAGAGCTGCTTGAAGATCCTAGCTCACAGAGGATCACGCTAGCCAGCGATCATTAAGTAAAAGTCTTTATTGAATTACAGTTTCCATTCTCACGCTGCTGCGCGCAAACTCTACGTCTAGTAGCTAGATCGGCGAAGCTCCGTCTGAGTCTCCGCCCCGTGTGCACCAACTTAATATCCTAGCCTTGCTCCACCTTTTCCGCCTGACTGTCCTCCTCTGGGTCCCTCTACCCCCCGGGGCTTCTTCCTTCCGGGATTCTTCTGACGCTGACCCGGACCCTCCTGCCTCCTTGCGCCGGGCTTTAGGACCTGGTTCCCTTTCGGGGCTGCTTACTGCGCCGCCTTCCTCTGCATTTGAACTTGGCGCGCGCGCCCAACCTTCCACTTTCCTCTTAACCGTTTCTTCGCTCCCCGATGGAGGCGTGGCCACTCCTGACTCATGCCCTCCCTCCTGTGGTGAGCTGCTAGCGCTTCCCCCCTGGCTCCCTTTCTCTTCCCTGCTTCCTGGCGGTGACGCTGGTCCCGATTTCCAGCTGCTCCCCCCTGAGTCCCCTCTGGCTCTACCTTCCTGGGGTGCCCCCCTAGACTCCCCCCTTGCCCTGGCCACTGGTGCTCCTTTCTGTGAATCCTCTGATTCACTGGAAAGACTGGGAGATCTCGGGTCGTCGTCATCACTCATCTTTTCTTCTGCCTCCTCCCCTTCGCTCTCTGTCTCCTCCCTTGCCCGTGCCTCTGCTCCTAAACCCCTGACAGGCATACTTCTCAGTAGAAAAGCACAGGATTGCAGTGCAACCAATTAACAACATGCAGGAAGAAACGTGGGGCTTTGGGGTCTGATCAAGCCAGGAAATTATCTGGGACTCTCCTATTTAATTGCACATTAAATGCACTCTTTCCTCTCTCTCTGCAAATTAGATGACTCCCCTCTTCCTCTCAAACTAAAGATGGCTGCTGCAGCTTTTGCCCTCCCTCTCCTCCCAGCCAATCACATCTTCCTGAAGTCAGATCAAGTGACATGCGTGGCTAGAGCATTCGCTTGGCTCCCCACTGGCTGTAGATGAATGAGAAGAGAGGGCTGTACATCTAGGTACTAGGTACAGTGGTACTTCAGGTTAAGTACTTAATTCGTTCCGGAGGTCCGTACTTAACCTGAAACTGTTCTTAACCTGAAGCACCACTTTAGCTAATGGGGCCTCCCGCTGCCGCCGCGCCGCCAGAGCACGATTTCTGTTCTCATCCTGAAGCAAAGTTCTTAACCTGAAGCACTATTTCTGGCTTAGCAGAGTGTGTAACGTGAAGCATATGTAACCTGAAGTGTATGTAACCCGAGGTACCACTGTACACCTCTGTCCCCAACCTACCCCCCATTCCCTTTCCCCACTTGCAGAATTCAGGATGCGGGTCCTTTACCTTTTAAGGAAGCCAGTACTGTATATGATCTGTACTAATTCAGACCCCAGGTGGGCCGGACAAAATATTGCTGAAACATAGAAAATCGACTGTCCTTGGGTCCAGTATTGGACCACTTTGACCGGATATCCCCAGCCGATGTGGACAGACTACTTTGAGCTGGAAAGCCCACCACCTGTCCTCTTGACCAGTGCCCGTCCTGGCTGATTAGAGGCTGTCCAGACGAGGTGCGGGCCCCCCTAGGGGATATCATCAATTTGTCCCTTGGCACCGGGACATTCCCAGGGGAATTGAAGGAGGCAGTGGTGCGCCCGCTCTTAAAGAAAACATCATTTGATCCTTTAGATCTATCCAATTACTGCCCGGTTTCGAATCTTCCGTTCCTGGGTAAGGTCTATTGAGAGAGCGGTTGCTGAACAGCTTGGTGGGTTTCTGGATGAAACATCGGCCCTGGATCCATTCCAATCTGGCTTCTGCGCTGGTCATGGGGCCGAGACGGCTCTGGTCGCCCTAACAGATGATCTCTGCAGGCAGCTGGATTGAGGTGGGTCAGGGCTGCTGATTCTTCTAGACCTGTCATGGTCGATCACGAACTCCTGGACCACCGCCTTGCTGATGTGGGGATCCAGGGCACTGTCCTTCAATGGCTGCGCTCGTTTCTCTCTGGTCGGGGACAGAGGGTGGCACTTGGGGGGGAACTGTCATCGCGCCACTCCCTGGTGTGTGGAGTACCTCAGGGTGCAATACTCTCCCCGATGCGTTTCAACATCTTTATGTGCCCCCTCGCCCAGCTTATCCGGAGTTTTGGGTTGGGCTGCCATCAGTATGCTGATGACACCCAACTCTATAAGAGAGCCAGTGTGGTGTAGTGGTTAAGAGTGGTAGTCTCGTAATCTGGGGAACCGGGTTCGCGTCTCCGCTCCTCCACATGCAGCTGCTGGGTGACCTTGGGCCAGTCACACTTCTTTAAAGTCTCTCAGCCCCACTCACCTCACAGAGTGTTTGTTGTGGGGGAGGAAGGGAAAGGAGAATGTTAGCCGCTTTGAGACTCCCGAAGGGGAGTGATAAAGTGGGATATCAAATCCAAACTCTTCTCTTCTTCTTCTATCTGTTGATGGATGGCCATCCTGACTCGGCCCCAGACACACTGATCAGATGTTTGGAAGCTGTGGCTGGATGGTTACGTGGGAGCCGGTTGAAGTTTAATCCTTCAAAGACAGAAGTTCTGTGGCTGGGTCGGGATGATATGGGATTGGTGGGGCAACTCCCATCTCTTGCAGGCATACAATTAGTGTCAGCACCGTCCGTTAAGAGTTTGGGTGTAATCTTCGACACCTCCCTTTCCATGGAGGTGCAGATTGCAGCTATAACAAAGGCAGCATTTTTTCATCTCCGCCAAGCTAAGCAGTTGGCTCCTTACCTCTCTCGCCCTGACCTAGCACTGTGATCCACACGACGGTCACCTCCAGACTGGATTATTGTAACTCGCTATACGTGGGGCTGCCCTTGAGACTGACCCAGAAACCTCAGCGGGTGCAGAATGCTGCAGTGAGACTCCTTACGGGGTCTTCGCTGCGAGATCACATTCACCCGTTGCTATACCAGCTGCACTGGCTCCCGGTGGAGTACAGGATCAGGTTTAAGGTGCTGGTTTTAACCTTTAAAGCCCTATATGGCCTAGGACCCTCGTACCTACAGGACTACCTCTCCTGGTATGTCCCACAGAGGAACTTACGATCTTCAAACAAAAACATCTTGGAGGTTCCAGGCCACAGAGAGGTTAGGCTGGCCTCAACCAGAGCCAGGGCTTTTTCGGCTGTGGCTCCGATCTGGTGGAATGCTCTGCCACAAGAGACTAGGGCCCTGCGGGACTTGACATCTTTCCACAGGGCCTGCAAGACAGAGCTGTTCCACCAAGCCTTTGGCCAGGGCACAGCCTGACTCCCTCCTTTGGCAGTCTTCACAGAACTCTAGCCCAATGGTTGCCATCAATTTGATTTGAATTAACTGTATAATGAAATGATTTTAGAATGTTGTATTGTTGTTTTGTTATTGGTGTTAGCCGCCCTGAGCCCGGCTTCGGCTGGGGAGGGCGGGATATAAATAAAAATTTATTATTATTATTATTAAATGTGGTGAAGAAAAGTTCCAGTCTCTCCTTCCTGGCATGCCTGTTCTCTGTGCGCATGCTGTGTACGTGCAGTAGAATCATAGAGCTGGAAGGGAACGCATAGCTCATCTAGTCCAACCCTCTGCAGTGCAGGAACATGTACACGTACGGGGATCAAGCATATGACCTTGATATTATCAGCACCATGCTTAAACTAGAAGCATTTGTTCCAAGAACCCAACCCACTTCATCAGATGCATTATGAAATCCACAAAAGCTTGTGGCATAATGAATGGGCTAATCTTAAATGTGGTACAAGAGAGGCCCAATCTTGCTGCAAGATAGCTACCCCTTTGTAAATCGTTATAAATAGGGACACAAGTTTCTGTTTACAATTTATTCAAAGTAGTTTTATTGGATTTAAGAGGATTACAGACAAGTGTTTACCTTTTAAATTCTACATGGGAATTACAAACATTCCTGGAAATGCAACTTATTTTTTCCCCATGAAGAAAAACAACATGAAGTAAAAAAACAGGAACTTCTGGCTTTAAGCAAGTAAGTAGGGCATGGAGAGGCTTGTCTAGAGCTCCGATTCTGAAATAATGTGTAGCTTGCTCCCCTTAAGCAACACTGAATGTTCAACGCAACATTAAATAATGAAGAGCTGTGGTTATCAATGACAACTTGATATGCAGAATGCACAGTGCATGATGGCATTACTTTAAAAGCTGTGGGTGGATTGAGCCTTACCTAATCCTGAGCTGTAAATGGGACCATGGTATTGGTGCTTGTGGAATTATTTGATGGAGGAGCCTGGAATGAAGGCAGGCCAGGCTGGCTGACACGTTGCGAAGCTGACAAGTGGGTAGCAGCTTCTTGTTTCCAGTGTTCCATTTCTTTGTTCCCGGAAGGTGCTTCCAAACAGGTGTTTATTGTGAGATCGTGATTCCCTCATGTACACATGATTTCGACAGTCTTCACACATGACACCATTGCCATCAAAATGGCTGCCCATATTTTTTCCTTATTTAATCTGGATTTACTCTTCCTGGGGAAACTCTGATCACTATAATGATAGCAAAAACACACGCACTGTTGCCAGCAACTCATTTGCACCATCTCAACCACCCCTTTATAATAATTGGGCCCAGAATCTTGCCTGTTTAACTCCTGCCTCTAGAGGCAGAAGATGAAAGGATAGGGCTTTGCTGAAGATGACAGAAGTGATCTAAGAGACAGAAATGGGGTTTCCCCCTTCTTTTGGGAAAAAGGAAAAGATGCTTTAATTACCAGCATCGATGATGATGATGTATTATTCGCTTCATCTTGCCCAGGGTAACCAATAGAGACTTAAGAACTATACGAAGAACAAGAGGAAAAAGAAATAAATCGAAAACATCCCTTCCACATCTAAAAGGCCACAAATGGTTAAAGGCTGAAAGAAGGATCCTTGGGCATCTGGGCTGAGAAAGACATCTTGTCTGGGAAGGAGGGAGCTGGAGAGCCGCTGTCCGTCAGTGGAGAGAGGCATGGGTTACTCTCCTACACCCAAAGTGCCAGAATGGAGAAGGTTCAAGGGCTACTTTCCGTCATTGGCAGCTGGTATGTACTGAGTTGAATAGGACCCAAAAGGCAGCAGTCTGATTGGTCCTAGAACAATAGGGTCCAGAATGCAGCAGTCTGATTGGTCCTAGAACAATGCAGCAGTATGAGCTACCCAATCCAGCTCCAGGTGGAAGTGAATCCGCAACCTGATTGGCCTACAGGAGAATCCCAGAATTAGCCAATCATGTGTGGCCCATTATGTAAATAATGTATATAAAGCAGATATTCTAGGGGAACTTTCATTCCTCACTACTATGAGCTGAATAAAGAGCATGAAATCCACACTCGACTCAGAGTATATTTCAGCAGCCTTCTGGGGAAAGGACATGTGCAGCCGTTAGGTGGGAACAGGGCAAAAGTGGGTGGGACAACAGCAGTGTTTACTGGTGTGTACCAATTGTGGCTACACTCCTCACCGGGGTCCTCTTCCCCTTCCTTGGTGTCCTGCCAGTTCATAACACCACCTCACATTCTGTACCTTGCCTAGAAATAGGATATTGTAAACTGGTCGGTGATTATTTAGTATGGTGTGATTCAGCGAGGTGCTTTTTCAATAAACATATTATAACTGCCTCCTTAAGGGATGCTGGAACCCTGCTGTTATGTACTAAGGTTGGATCCTAGAACAATAGGCAGGTAGGATCCTAGAATGCAACAACGGATTGGCCTGCAGGAGCAGCCCAATCAGGCTGCAGGAGGGAAGCAGAATCAGCCAATCAGATGGGACTCATTGTATAAATAATGTATATAAAGCCTGAGGTTTGGGGGGAGGCACCAGGGTAGTCCACCACTGGCCTTTTTAGTGAGCCATGAAGGACAAGGATCCATCACACATGGGGTACATTTCTAAGGATCCTGTCCACATCCCCAGGCTGTAGAAATAGCAAAATGTCCATTATCACTGGTCAAGCAGGGTCCAAAGATGATGATGTTGATGGTGAACAACAACATTTATAATTTAAATAATTTTATTATTTATAACATGCAAATCTGGCTGGATTTCCCTAGCCACTCTGGGCGGCTTCCAGCTCATCTGAAAACAAAATAAAACATCAAGCATTGTATTCACTGGACCTGTGTCAACTATAGTGTCCAAATCACAATGGATCCAAGCAATTTTGTTAGCAAAGTTTTGGGCAAATTGTTCAAAGCAAGTTGTGGTTCAGCAACATCTGGGGGACAAGCTAGAGGCATAAGAGCCATAGGATCAAGCAGGGGGGGGGCTTATCTGTCCCTCCCAATATTTTATTCAAGTTGGCACTCCTGATCGACACTACAAACAGTACGAACACTCTTCCCTGCAACCAGATATTCCACAGGTCAAGCAATTGCTGCAGCACAAAGCACACAGGATGCCAGTTGAGAGAACAGACCAGGCAAGGACCAAGTTGGTGCCTTGTTTCCCCATGGATCTCAGTAACGCCCCCTTTCCTGACCCTGTTCTCCCAGACAATCCTTGCAATGACGTTCCCATCATCCCTGACCATTGATTGTGTTGGCTGGAGTCGATGGGAATTGGTGTGTGATAAGATATGGAGGAGACCAGGTAGGTGAAGCCTATGACTTGGATTTGATATTCAGAAGTGCGGAGAAATAGTGCAATCCAACACTTCCATTGAATAGGGCTTTGCAGCCCTTTCTTAATGCAATTGTGCCCTCTCGTGACCGTTCGTGGAATCAAACCTTTGCATTGTATTCACTTCCATCCTCTTGGGACTGCGGGTGGAACTGAGTCATTTCATGGCGTTGATCAATTAGCAGGGGTCTTGACGAGGATTTTTAACATCTCTCTGCAAACCGCTTGTGTTCCATCATGGTTTTTTTTTTAAAAATGATATTTATTGAGAATTTAAAATTACAGAGAAAAAATAAGGAAGAAACAAGAGAAAAAGAAAAAGAAAGAAAAAGGTAGACAAAAATAGCAGTTAAACAATACAAATCAATAAAAACCAAAGTAAAAAAGAAAAAACAAAACACACAATACATCAAAAGCAAAAAGCAAAAATAAACAAAAAAATTAAAAACAAATCCAATATTCCCAAATCCTTAACTTTCATTAACTTATTTCATCGACCTCCTCACACCTCCCTTTTTTGTATTCTAGTTATTAATTATCTCAGCAAATCCTTTCCATCTTTCACAATATTCTGTCATTAAATTACCTTAATCTATTTTAACCTTATCTTACCATAAAAAACCCTAAAGCTTGAAACTTAAGTCTTATTTATACCTAATTCTTTTAACCATAACATATTCTTACATAATTCTTTTTAACATTTCTGCTAAAGCCAAATAATTTCATTCCCACATTTTTCTAATACTCATTAATTTTACGATGATTTTCTAAATAAATTTTTAAAACTTTCTTCCAATCTTCAGCCATCGTTTCTTCTTCTTGGTCTCGGGTTTTTTCAGTCCTTTCTATCCCATCCATCTAGTCCATCAACCTGGTGACCTTCTATCCGAGGCTCTTAAGTCTTTTCCATGTCCCTTCCGCAGGTCTTCTTCATGTTTATACCTGTACTTTACTTTATCTTCTGCTGATCTCATTCTTAATTTCCTTCCTTTCTCTCGGGGAGACTCCAACTTGACAATATCTTTGTCCCTTCTCGACAAGTCAGCCCATTCTCCATAGTCAACACTGAAATCCATATGATATTTAAAGGCATGTTTCAAAGTCCCTCCAAAGTTAAGGGCCCCCACAACTCCCAGCTCCCCTCGGCCCAAAGCCAGACTCGGAAGGTCAAAACATCCCTGCATAGGGGGATCCATCCAGCCCCCCATCTCCAAACCAAACAGAACTCCATCTCTCCAAATCTGACTTTTTCCAGGTTCATTTGTCAAATCCAACAACTCATGTTCCTGCTGGGCTACAGCTCTCTCCATTTCTGCTACTTGAGGTTCAGCAACAACCTCCTCCTTTATCTGATCTGTCAAAGCACATTCCTGGATTAATTCCTGAGTGGGTTCTATATAGGTATTCACTGTTTGTCCCAAATTTCCGACTGCAACAGTCATCAAATCCATCTTCTCATGTAACTGTTCCAATAAAGCACTTGTCTTGCAAAGAGCAAGCACTAAAGCTTCTTCTAAGCACATTCTTGTTCAAGGTCAAAGTCTGGTCCCACGATCTTTAATCTCTACAGTTGCAAAGCTCCCCAGTTCGACTCTAATAACAGTTTCACAAGCTCCCTCTAGGGGAGACAATTTCTATTTGTATCCGTCTTTTTAAAAGCAGATCTAGCAACAAAGTTCCTTTCCTTTTTCAGATATTTTGTTCCTTTTAAATGCACAAGTGTCAGGGAACTGACATCGGAGCAGAGTGGAGAGGCTAGGCTCCAAGATTCTGCCGGAGAGGGAACTAGTAAGGGAAGAGAGAGAACGTCCTATGGGGAAAGAAGTCCAGGTGACACCAGGAAGAAGGGAGAGGGAGAGAGCACTTCGGAGGGGAGGCTCCGAGACTAATCCAGTGAAGTCAGTGAGGAGAGTGGAGGACCACCGCTTGGCACGCCCACTCTGCGCAGAAGGCTTCCGCGCAGAGAGGCGAGGCGAAGGTTGTCTGTTAAGGAATTCTTATGCTGGAGGAAATTTAGGAGACACCCACTGACGGATTCTGCCAGCGACTGAGCAGCCGCGCAAAAGGGCTGCTCAGCCAGGGAAAGACGCAACCACCCCTAAGCAGTTTTTTTTTAATGGTTTGTGATAAGAAAGATTTAATTTTTTTAAAAAAAAAAATTTATTACATTTTTCAGATACGAAGTCAGAGATATACACAGAATATAAGAAATATAAAAAGAAATAAAAGAACAGAAGAAAAAATGAAGAAAAAATCCAACTTTCCAAAGCTTTTTTACACAGCCAACTGGACTTCCCCGCATCTCCCTCACCCTGCATTCTTTACAATAAAAATATCAGCAAATTATTACCTTGTTTCATGCCTTACTTTGTACCTTTCAGATGTTATATTTCTGAATTTAAAGTACTTTTTGCCCTTTACTTATACCTTAAATTAAACATAATATTACTTTAAATTTCGACCTTTTCTTACTTATAACTTAGTTTCTTATTTCACCAAATCTAATTGCTGAAGCTAAAGTTTCCAAATCGTGCAAATTCTTAACATTCATACAACTTATGATGTTTTTGTAAATAGTCCTTAAATTTTTTCCAGTCCTCTTCCATTGTTTCTTCTCCCAAATCTCGGATTCTGCCAGTCATTTCAGCCAGTTCCATGTAATCCATCAATTGCATCTGCCACTCTTCCAGTGTGGGTAAATCTTTTGTCTTCCAATATTTTGCAATGAGTATTCTTGCTGCTGTAGTTGCATACATAAAAAAAGTTCTATCCTTCTTTAACACTTTCTGGCCAACAATGCCCAAGAGGAAGGCCTCTGGTTTCTTGGGGAAGGTATACTTAAATACCTTTTTTAACTCATTATAGATCATTTCCCAGAAGGCCTTCACTTTTGGACAAGTCCACCAGAGGTGAAAGAATGTCCCTTCAGCCTCCTTACATTTCCAACATTTATTATCAGACAGGTGATATATTTTTGCAAGCTTGACTGGGGTCATGTACCACCTATATATCATTTTCATAATATTTTCCTTCAGGGCATTACATGCCGTGAATTTCATTCCGGTGGTCCATAACCTTTCCCAGTCCTCAAGCATGATGTTATACCCGATATCCTGAGCCCATTTTATCATGGCTGATTTGACTATCTCATCCTGAGTGTTCCATTTAAGCAGCAAGTTATACATTCTCGAAAGTACCTTAGTCTTTGGTTCAAGCAATTCTGTCTCTAGTTTCGATTTTTCCACCTGGAATCCTATTTTTTTATCCAATTTAAAAACCTCTTGAATTTGAGCGTAATGTAACCAATCTCGCACCTTATTCTTTAATTTTTCTAAACTCTGCAGCCTCCAGTTGTCTCCAATTTTTTCTATTATTTCCCAATATTTCGGCCAACCGGCCTCCATATTGAGTCTTTTTCGGGCCTTAGCCTCCATTGGTGATAACCATCTCGGGGTCTTGTTTTCTAATAAGTCTTTGTATTTTGTCCAGACAATAAATATTGCTTTTCTAACAATATGGTTTTTGAACATTTTGTGAACCTTTGCCTTGTCGTACCACAAATATGCATGCCATCCAAAAGCATTATTAAACCCTTCCAGATCTAGGACATCAGTGTTCTCTAAAAGTAACCAATCCTTCATCCAGCAGAAAGCTGCAGCTTCATAATATAACCTTAAGTCCGGCAGGGCAAATCCCCCTCTTTCCTTTGCATCAGTTAGAATTTTAAATTTTATCCTGGGCTTTTTGCCCTGCCAGACAAACTTAGAAATATCTTTCTGCCATTTTCCAAAACATTCCACTCTGTCCACAATCTGTAGGGTTTGAAACAAAAACAACATCTTCGGCAATACATTCATTTTTATAGCTGCAATTCGACCCAACAAGGAAAGTTTCAATCTTGACCAAATTTCTAAGTCCTTTTTGATTTCTGACCAACATTTTTCATAATTGTCTTTAAATAAATTCAATTTTTTAGCAGACAAATTAACCCCTAGGTATTTCACTTTTTTAACCACATTTAACTCTGTCTCTTTCTGAAACCCCTCTGTTTCTAAAGGTATCAAATTCTTTCCCAAAACCTTGGTTTTTTGCTTATTCAACTTAAATCCCGCCACCCGACCAAACTCATGAATCAATTCTAAAACTCTTTTTGTACTAGATTCTGGCTCCTGTAATGTTAAAACCAAGTCATCTGCAAAAGCTTTCAGTTTATATTGTTTCACTCTGACCTGTATTCCTTGCACCAACCGGTCCTCCCTGATCATATTCAGAAGCACCTCCAGGACTGAAATAAATAAAAGAGGGGATAAGGGGCACCCTTGTCGTGTTCCTTTTTCAATTTTAAACTCTTCTGTCACCACATTGTTCACTATCAATTTGGCTTTTTGTTCTGAATAAATTGCCTCTATACCATTTTCAAACCCCCGTCCCACTCCCATCCCTTCCAAATTTTTCTTCATAAACTTCCAAGAAATGTTGTCAAAGGCCTTCTCCACATCAATAAAAATTAACACTGCTTTCGTATTGATATTAGTTTGCAAAAGTTCCAAAATGTCAATAATATTCCTAGTGTTATCAAACAAATGTCTACCTGGGAGAAAGCTTGCCTGGTCTTTATGAATTACTTCATTTAGCACTTTTTAAAATCTACTTGCTAAAATATCTGCAAAAATTTTGTAATCCACATTTAGGAGTGAGATGGGACGGTAGTTCTTAAGTTGAGTCTTTTCAGATTCCAATTTGGGTATCAATGTGATGAAAGCTTCTTTCCACGATTCCGGTGCCTTCTTCCCCTCCATAATCTGGTTACAAACCTCCATTAGTGGTTGTATCAAGTAGTCTTTCAATGTCTTATAGTACTTGGAGGTAAGCCCGTCTGGGCCTGGAGATTTGCCTAGTTGCATGTTCTGAATGGCTCCCTCAATTTCTTGTTGTGTTATTTTATGATTCAGGATTGTTCTCTTTTCCTGGGACAGTTCTGGTAGTCCATTAATTTTTAGAAATTGGTTTATCTCGGTCTCATCCTGCGGCCCTTGCGTATAAAGTTTTTTGAAATATCTCTGGAAACCCTTTCTAATTTCCTCGGGTTTCTGGATGTTTCTCCCTTCGATTTCTAGGTTAGTAACCGTATTCAATTTTTGTCTCTTTTTCAACTGCCACGCTAGCAGTTTCCCACACTTATTCGCTGATTCAAATGATCTTTGTTTCATCTGTTTGATTTTCCATTCCACTTCTTGATTTATCAATTTAGCATATTGTGCTTGGTAGAATTTAATTTCTCTCAGAAACTCCTGTGATTTGGGTTTTGATCTCAATTTTTTCTCCCCATCTCTTATCTTCTCTAAAATCTTATCCTTTTTTTCATTCCAAAATCTTTTCTTTATCGTGTTCTGTTGTATCAAAAACCCTCTCATAACTGCTTTACTTGCGTCCCAGATTGTTCTTTTTTCCACCGTAGTGTTCAAATTTATTTCAAAATAATCTTTTAAAGCTTTTTGGGCCTTCTTCACAATCTCCTGATCTCTTAATAGGGTGTCATTCATTTTCCATCTGAAGGAACCGATTGGAGTAAGTCTCATTTCCACTTTCATAGCGTTATGGTCGGAGCAGGTTTTTGGGCAGATTTCCACTTTTCTAGTCTTAGGTGCCAGCCCTCTAGTTGTCCATATTTGGTCGATTCTTGTCCATGACAGATGGGCTTCAGAAAAGAATGTTCCTTCTTTACCTAGGGGGTTCTTTGTCCTCCAAATGTCAATCAAATCCATACTGTCAGTTAGTTCAAAGAAAGTTTTAGGTAGTCTGCCATCTTTTGTTAAATTTTGATTTTGTGACTTATCCATATTTGTAGAGACCACCCCATTCATGTCTCCCATCATAATGATGTTGGTATAGTCCAGATAATCCAGCATTGTCTCATGCAGCTTCTTGTAGAATTCTGATTTCCCCTCATTTGGTGCATAAATTCCTAATATCAGAAATTTTTCTCCTTGTGTCTGTATTTCAATCGCCAAGATTCTTCCTTGCTCATCTTTGAATAAAAATTTTGGTGACAGGCTCTCCTTTGCATAGATCACTACTCCTCTTTTCTTAACTCTGTCCGATGAAATAAATTCTTGGCCTAATCTTTTGTTAATTAACACTTTCCTATGGAGCCTAGTCACATGCGTTTCCTGCAAGCAAATAATGTCCAATTGTTCTTTTTTCAATATATGAAAAATTCTTCTTCTTTTTTCCGGGGAATTTCCGCCATTAATGTTCCAACTAAACAGCTGCAGAGACATCCTGGATCAGTCTGTTAGTCCTGTGGTGGTGTCTCTTTCTTTTGATCCTCTGGTCCCGAGGGTGCAGGTGTCGGTACAGGTGCAGACGGAGGTAGTGGCCAAGCTGCTGCTGCTCCCTTCTGAAGGTCCTCTTCGTGATCGTTCAAAAACTTTTGTTGGTCTTCTGCTGATCTGATTTTAACTTTCTTTCCCCTGAAGTTGAAGGATAATCCTTGAGGGAATTCCCACCTGTAGGAAATTGAATTACCTCTCAGTAATCTTGTTAGTTCTGTATATGTAGCTCTAAGGTCCAGAAGTTGTTTCGGAATGTCTCTGTAAATTTCTACTCTGCTGCCTTGAATGTCCAGTGATTTCCCAAAATGAAGGCCTAATATTTTATCTCTCTCTTGCTTAGATCTCAAAATGATCAAGCAGTCTCTGGATCTTTCCTTCCTTACTATTCTTCCCAATCTAAAAGCACTTACAATTTTAAAATCGTTGTCTTCTTCTATACCCCAGAACTTTGAAAATTCCGATGTCAAGTAGCCAATCAAGTCCCCTTGTTCAAGTTCTGGGATAGCTCTTAATCTGAGATTATTTTCCCTATTTCTCAGTTCAACCATAGACAGGTAGGCCTGTTGTTCAATGACCTGTTTATGCAAAGGCTTCACCTCCACTTTTATTGCCTCAGCCTTCTGATTGGCTTCCCCAGCTTTTTGAATGGCTTCCTCAGCCAATTTACGATTTTCTGTAGTTGCGTCCTGAAGATTAACAATTGCCTGAGTATGTTGAGCAACTTGGTCAGTCAATTTACTAATAGTGGCTGTAGCTTGGTCAATTTTGGTTGAATGGTCATCCGCCTTTTTATTTAAAATTGCCAGTTGTTCCAAAATTTGCTTTAAAACTGTTTCAGATCCTCCTGCAGCCATGTCCTCTAATGTTGCCTGCTCAGCTTCCCCTTCTTGTGTCCCTAGAACAGCTGGAACCGATGATCTGCGTGGCTGAGAAGTCAAGGTTGTTTGAACCAATGTCTTGCTTTCGTTTTGGCCAGTCTTGTTTTCCCTGTGCCACTCATTCCAATCCTGTCTACGTGCCAAGGTCAAATTTTCTGCAATCCCATGGGAAAGGCAGTTCCAGAGAATACACAACAAGGCAGCAAAGAGTCAAAACAAAGTGCAGTTCTCAGACAATTGTAAATCCAAAGTCCTCTAGGGGGAGTACAGCTGTACTTCAGAAGAAAGAAAGAGACTTTTCCGCCATTAAAGTCCCCACAGTCAAAAACAGATTGAAAAGGAACCTTCAACTTCCTTTTAGCATGTAGAGCTTTTCCCCAAGTTGAAACAAAATCTCAAAAGAGGTGCAAGAAACAGTTTCCTTTTTTATATCCAGACAGTAACGCTCACATGAAACACTTTCAATATTAAATACAGTTTCTGCAGTTTGACAGCTCTCTTATAGCCTGACAGTCCGAGACTTTGGTTTCTTAATCCTTTATAATCCACAAAGGAGAGGAAAGTTCCAATCAAAATCCAATGAATTTAAAACAAAGCTATTTCTTATGGTTTCTTAGAAACAAGTTCAGTTTTTACACGATAATCCAAACTTTTTGTAATCCCTTTTAAAGCGCTTCCCGCTTGTCAAAGTCTTTGCTTTGATCTCGTAAGCACGATCGGAAGACGGACTTCCTGTTTGCGTCTCCCGTTTTCAGCCGAATTTAACAACTTTAGTCCCGAAAATTTTATAATCCCTACTCACGGGTATGTAGTTTGAAGTCTGATGTTTCAGGAAGAAAGGTCAGCGCTCATCAGCAGCAGCCGCGCGGCTTCGCTTCCGCAGAAAGAGCGATGAACTCACAGCACCGCTCCCCCTTCCACGTTCCGGAGCCCCTTACGGGGTTCCTTCTTCGTTTCTGGGGGGGCTTCTGGTGCCCGCCGAGTCCCACGGCCACGGGCTCGCTCTGCCCGTGTTTTTTCTTGATGGGCCACTGCTGTGCCGCAGCGGACGACCCTTTTCTGCGGAGCCCCTCTTCAGAGCACGAAGAGGACCGCCATTGCTGTTTCACGGCGCCTCCGGAAGTCCACCCCTAAGCAGTTTGGAACAGCGGGAGGTTTACACACAAGCAACCCCCAATTCCCATGATAACAAGGGAACAATGGAATCAATATGTTTCTCTTTTTTTGACTATCTGTGAAAAATGTTTGTCCACAGTCAATGAACTTCCCCAAAACGTCTGTCCTGACACCCCGCTCCCAGGTTCAAGACGGTGGAAATTTACCTTTCTTTACTCTCTCTTCTGCAGGTTTAGACAGTCTAAAAAAGATTCCCCCCTCTTCTCCTGCTTCCAAGGGGGGTTCAGTAGTTTTAAATGATGAAAATTTAATCCTTTACAAATGACTTTCCAGACTCTAGCTTGCCATGTCTTTGCTTCAATCTATTTACAAAAGCGGAAGGCGGACTTCCTGTTTAGACCTTCCCGCTTCGGTGCCAAATTAAGAAATTTCATATTCCAATTTTCCGTTCTACTCACGGGCAGTTGTTAAAAATCCAATTGTCCACGGGAAAAAGTCAGCGCTCTCCGGCAACAGCAATGCGGCTTCACTCCGTGAAAAGAGCAGTCGATTCGAAGCACCACGCCATTCACCCCACATCACTCCGGATCCCCGAAACCGGGTTTCCCCGCGAGTAGGGGAGGCGCGAAAGGTGCCAGCCGAATCCCATGTCCACAGGCTTCTCCCACCTGTGGTTTTTAGTGGGTCTCCGCCTCTCCGCGGCGGTCCAGACCCTAATTCTCATGGAGCGGATTCCTCCCGATCAGAGGAAATCCACCATTGCCAGAGGCGCTAACCCGGAAGTCCTGGGTTCCATCATGTTTGAAAGTGGCTACCATTATCCCAGTCCCAAAGAAAACATCAATTAACTGCCTAAATGACTATAGACTCATTTCATTGTAGTGATAAAATGCTTCGAGAGATTGGTCCTTTAACACCTTAGAAATGTTTTCCACTGGACTTTGATAAACACCAGTTCGCCTATAGGAGAAATAGGTCAACAGATGATGCCATTGCTACAGCTTTTCACCTTGCAGCGAGTCATCTGGAGAGACCAGGGAATTAAGTCAGAATGCTGTTTATTGATTATAGCTCAGCTTTCAATATCATTCTTCCGGACATTCTCATCAGAAAATTAAGGGACTTGGACCTTTTCCCTACCATCTGAGATTGGATTAAAGACTTTCTGAGAGATCTGACACAAATAGTGAGGATTAGGCCTGTTACATCTACCTCCCTGAAGCTCAGCACTGGCACTCCATAGGGATGCTGCTAAGTCCATAAATAATAATAATAATAATAATAATAATAATAATAATAATAATAATAATAATAATAATAATAATAATAATAATTTATTATTTGTACCCCGCCCATCTGGCTGGATTTCCCCAGCCACTCTGGGCAGCTTCAAACAAAGATTAAAAATACATTAAAATGTCACACATTAAAAACTTCCCTGAACAGGGCTGCCTTCAGATGTCTTCTAAATGTTAGGTAGTTGTTTATCTCTTTTACAACTGATGGGAGGGCATTCCACAGGGCGGGCGCCACTACCGAGAAGGCCCTCTGCCTGGTTCCCGTAGCTTTGCTTCTCACAGTGAGGGAACCGCCACAAGGCCCTTGGCGCTGGACCTTGTTGTACACATATGATTGCATTTCACCTGACCCATCTACTGCAATTATTAAATTGCTGATGACACCACCATAATGGGTTTAATTACAGGCAGAGACGAATCTGTGTACAGGGGGGAGGTTCAAAAGGTATCCACATGGTGCTCAGAGAACAATCTGCACCTAAACATTGGCAAGACAAAGGAGATGGTGTTGGACTTTCAGAGGAAGAGAGGGGAGCTAGCCTCGTTGTATATCGGTGGGCTGTGTGGAGTGAGTCTCTTCCTTTAAATTCCTGGGAGTCCATCTTAGTGAAGACCTTACTTGGAAGGTCAATACAGCCCAGGTGGTTAGGAAGGCCCATCAGAGACTTCATTTCCTTAGGGTCTTGCGAAAAACAATGTTAGACAGCAACTGATGATTTCCTTCCATCGGTCCACGATAGAAAGTGTTCTCTCTTACTGTATTATGGTGTGGTACGCTGGTTTGACAGCCGTGGACAGAAAGTCCCTCCAGAGGGTGGTGAAGACAGCACACAATATCATGGGCTGTCCCCTGAGTCCGCTAGATGTCCTAGATATCATCGCAGGAGACCGTTGCCTCAGAAGAGCAAGGAACATTCTCAGGGATGACTCACACCCTGGCCAGCACCTTTTTAATCTCCTGCCCTCGGACAGGAGATATAGAAGGATGATAAGCCACACCAACAGGTTAAAGAACAGTTTCTACCCATGGGCCGTGAGGCTGCTGAATGGAAGACAGCAACATTGCAGCTGACGTTCAGGGTTGGTGGTCATACGACAGCACACAGTGTAACAGGGACTGAGAAATTGGGGTGGGAGGGCTTGTTTAATCACACTGTAAACAAATGGTACAGTGACAATAAAGTATTTCTATTTCTATTTCTATTATTTCTATTTCTATTATTTCTATTTCTATTTCTATTTCTATTTCTATTTCTATTATTTCTATTTTGACTCCCTGGAAAAGACCCTGATGTTGGAAAAGAGCGTACAAGGAGAAGGGGATGACAGAGGAGGAGATGGTTGGACAGTGTTCTCGAAGTTACCAGCATGAGTTTGACCAAACTGTGGGAGGCAGTGGGAGACAGGAGTGCCTGGCGTGCTCTGGTCCATGGGGTCACGGAGAGTCGGACACGACTAAATGACTAAACAACAATGACTACCTGCCCACCCATCATCCAAAGTCACCCTATACAACTGGGTGATGAGGGCCACAGATAACAAATTAAGGCTCAGTAGTATGGCTATAGGTGGGAGATAAATGTTAGACCAGGCATCCCCAAACTTGCCCTCCATATGTTTTGAGACTACAACTCCCATCATCCCTAGCTAACAGGACCAGTGGTCAGGGATGGTGGGAACTGAAGGACCAGGTTCGGGGATGCCTGAGTTATACCAACTACGTTTCCTGTGCCAGGCTATGAGAGTTCATCACCTAGAACAGTGGTACCTCCGGTTACGAATTTAATTCAATCTGGTGGTCTGTTCTTAAGCCGTAACCACTTGTAACATGATGCGCGCTTTCGCTAATGGTGCCTCCTGCTGCTGCCGTGCCACCGGCGCGCAACTTCCGCTCGCATCCCAGGGCAAAGTTCGCAACAAGGGGCATCTACTTCCGGGTTAGTGAAGCTTGTAACCCAAAGCATTCGTAAGGAGGGTGGTACATAATACAGTGGTACCTTGGGTTACAGATGCTTCAGGTTACAGATGCTTCAGGTTAGAGACTCCGCTAACCCAGAAATAGTACCTCGGGTTAAGAACTTTGCTTCAGGATGAGACCAGAAATCATGCGTCAGTGGCATGGTGGAAGCGGGAGGCCCCATTAGCTAAAGTGGTGCTTCAGGTTAAGAACGGACCTCCAGAATGAATTAAGTTCTTAACCCGAGGTACCACTGTATGTCCGTTCCATTAGGAACTTGTATGTCCACAAGACTAATGTTGCTGGAGCTCCCTCTAGTGGAAAAAAGGAAAATGGACATTGACAGACTCCGCTTTTTCTAATAATAAAGCTAATCCATCAAACTGGAAGAAAAGAACAGATGCTGTGCTGTCTATTTTTCAGATCCTAGCTGGGAAGGGATTGAAGATTACAAGTGAGATCTGCCGCAAAATATTAGTGTGAGGTGAAGGGATGGGTGGATCTGCCAGTTTCCATTTAGCCGTTCGTTCCTTCGTTCATTCGTTCAGCAGTTTTGGCAAATTGCTTTTCAAGAAAATAATTCTTTACAAAGTTGCCAACAAGGTAGGCACCCAACATTAAGGAAATATTATTTTTAAAAAGGCAAACCTCAGTTTCACAATTTCACAATACTACTACAAAGCTGGCACAGAAGAACCAGCAACACCCCAGGGTAATTGCAGATCACCCCATCTCCGTGGGAAGCTATTTCCCACTATGTCTGAGGGTTTACCGCTGCGTCACAGGTGGCACGTACAGACTTACGGGTGGGGCAAGTCACCACACTGGCTGGATTAACACAGAGCGCCCACCTGAATGTCACAACACAGCACAACACAAGATTGCTCCACAGGAGGGGGAAGCTGGTTCCTTGTTCCCCTGTGGAGCAATCTTATGCTGGGCCCCCACTTTCTTGGAAAGCTCTTCCAGATTCACCATCCCACATGCAGCCTTGTGCCATGCTTCAGGGCTCATTGTCTTCCTCATTGCCTTCTTAACTTCTTTAACCCTAGATTTCCTCTCTACTCATTGCTTTAAGACTAGATCTTAGATGACATAACTCTTTTCTTCTTTTAAACTGCTTGATAACTAGAGAGCTTTGCATCTAGGTTGTGTGCGTGCATTTTGTAGAATTTTGAACTGCATCCCCTCCTTGGGCTGGCCCCTTCACTGCTTATAACTCCTGCCCTTATAAAAAGCAACCTACAACTGAGGATAACTTTTCCTACATCTATTGTCCATGAAACTGATGACATAATTAATTTGTTCATCCCTAAGGTGCCATTAGACACTTTGCTGATTTTGCTGAAACTGATTAACATGGCTATGCCTCTGGAAACAAGAATCTAAGCCAGACAGGTCTCCAATTAAGTCATGTTTATTCAAGAGTCATAAGGGTAAGTGGAAGTCGACATTTAGTGTTCACTATCAAAGAAAAAACAACCATCACAGTTTACTAGCTCAACCTGTATTCTATAGTAGTAGTAGTAGTAGTAGTAGTAGTAGTAGTAGTAATAGTAATAATAATAATAATAATAATAATAATAATAATAATAATAATAATAATATCTATACCCTTCCCATCTGGCTGGGTTTCCCTGGTCACTCTGGGCGTCTAACATATCTGCATCATAGAACTGTAGAGTTGTAAGGGGACCCATGGGTCATCTAGTCAACCCCCCTGCAATGCGGGAATCTCAACACAGCCCCCAATCTAATTTGAAGCCATACTGAACCCTGTCCAGTTCTGCAAATGTGCTAGCAGTTTATTTTCTTCAGGCACACCAAGGTTTGTAAAGACTTTTTGGATGCAGAATTATGGGGGGTGGTATAGGTGAGAATTGTGGCATAGGTGAGAATATGCCATTTTTAACTTTGAGACTGCAGAGTAGAGGATTGCACTTGGCCCAACAGAAAAAGCTGCTGATATTGGAGCCCCTTAGCAGGTAGGCAGAAGGGTAGTTGTCATGGACTGACGGGAAGCAGAGGAACGGTGGGAGGCACCAGCTGGGGAACCCCCAGGGGAGGAAGGCTCAGAGCCAGGGGGTCAGTGGTGGGACGATGATGAGTGGTCAGACGGAGAAGAGGGAGCAGACTGGGAGAAGGCGGTGTTGGAAGCTGAAGAGGCAACAGGGTTTAGTGAGCAGGAAGATCTATGGCAGAGAGCAGTCCAGAAACACACAGAAGCAGAGGCTGGAGAGGAGGGAGGCCGAGATGAGACATGCTGCTGGGAGTCTCCCCCTCCTGCTGTGACCAGCTCCCTTCCCCACTGGTCTCCTAGAACACACATAGTTGTGAAAAGAGCAGAACAGAGATTGGTTGTGCACAGATACAGTTTGTGACTGTTTGGAAAAAACCCTGGATAGGAGGGGAGGGACCTTCAGTCCTTGCATCTGCCTCATTGAGGCAAAACCTACTGAGAAGGGTTGCCTGCACTGTTTTGGTTTCTTTGAATAGTGCTTGGAAAAAGCACTCACACTGTGGTTTTTTATTGCTGACCTTCGCTTAACTTTGGCTCCTGACAGTAGTCTTTTCACTTTTGGGGAATCATGAGACTGGGCTTGGAAAGTGCTAATTAAAAGGGAAATTATTCAGCCAACTCTGGTAGACTTAACATAGGTAAAAAAGGTAAAAGACCCCTGGACGGTTAAGTCCAGTCAAAGGCGACTATGGGGTTGCGGTGCACTCATCTCGCTTTCAGGCCGAGGGAGCCAGCGTTTGTCCACAGACAGCTTTCTGGGTCACGTGGCCAGCATGACTAAACCACTTCTGCTGTAAAGGGACACTGTGATGGAAACCAGAGTGCATGGAAATGCCGTTTACCTTCTCGCCGCATCGGTACCTATTTGCACTTGCACTGGCGTGCTTTTGAACTGCTAGGTTGGCAGGAGCTGGGACATCCCCATCACGGGAATTCAAACCACTGACCTTCTGATCGGCAAGCCCAAGAGGCTCAGTGGTTTAGACCATAGCGCCACTTAACATACCACAATGAGTATGAGAAAGTGTTGAGGAAATGTGATCTGGGAGTTGTCATGTTGTGGTTGTCATGTGGTTTCTAGTTTACCACAGCCAACTATATGGGATTCTTAATGCAACAGACTTCTTGTGTACCAGTTCATGTGACAGTGACTTTTATTAAAACTCTTCCCTTTCATACATAGACTCAGGCTGTTGGGGTCTGAGTGTTTAGGTCTTGTTGAGTATGTGTGAGGTGGTGGGTGATTTCATGAGAAAGACCCATGTGTTCAGCACTACCTACTGTTGCTGCTTCCAGAGGGAAAGCAGTGTTGTCTGTTATAGCAAAAACAGAATTGTGGGGCATTGTAAAGACTAACAAATTATGGTGACAGCTTTCATAATCCAGAACTGTCCTACTGCATCCCACCCAAGGCCACACTGCACAAGGACAGAGGAGGGAACTCACTGATGGCCGCAGCGATAAGGATGAGTTTGCTGCTCTCAGGACCAGGACTGGCCTTTTCCTCACTGCCCCTGCCACACACCCTCACTGTAGGGCCCACAGAAGTCAGCATATAACTGAGGAGGTGCTGGGTGTCATCCCTTTGTGGTCAAAGGCCACACTGGCTGGGAGCAGCAGGGGTGGACCTCCATTTCAGAGGCCCTGAAGCTTGAACTATCATGGGGGCCCCTCTGTAACCAGCAACAAGGTCTGGGTAACCTCTGTTATCTTCTTCAGCGGGGTTGTTCCACAACAGATCACCACACCTTTGCAACATCTGTGCTAATGACTCTCAAATTTTAGGATAAAATACATACAACAAAAATCAATCCATTTGAGTCATGCAATTCAAATTGGGTCTTGTAGACCCCAAAATTTGAAGCTTCTGGGGCCCCTGCGGGATTGGGGCCCTGCAGCTTAAGCTTTGTTAGTTTCATAATAGAACCGCCCTTGCCTGCTACACCTGGTGAGTTGAAACGGAGGCAGAATAAAAGAAGGATTTGTTATAACACCTTCTGAATGATTCATATAAGTTGCAATTTGTAGGCATGTGTATGGGCATGTAGGATTTTTTTATGTAAGGGAAGATAAAGTTACATGTTGTGGTGTGGATTGCACAAATACCTGCTTGTGCAACGGAACCTCTCTTTCCTCTCCTTCCCTTGCAGCCTCCCTGCACCTATTAAATCTGCTCCAGAGGGTTTGGGGACCCTTCAGAGTAGATTTCAGGGGTGCATTTGGAAAGAAGAGGAAGAAAATTCCTGCTCTGCAAATGGATCTGGTTTGAATGGTGTTGGATGCAACTCTGGGTGCATGTGTTGTGGGTGAGTTACAACTTCCAGGAGCTTCAAATAATGAAATGAACTCAAATGACATTTTATGGGGTCAACCAGCATTCCCTTTGATCTAAATGATCCCCACCCCCAACTACCTTTTATGACATAGTGTTTAAAATAAAGCAACCTTCCATTTTCAAAGGAAAACGGGAAGCGCAAAAATTCTTCTTAAATTTAACTGACTAAAATGATTTATAGAACTAAACATTGGCTCCTAGCAATTAGTTTGGCCGAGATTGGCCAAGTGAGAAAAACAAAACGAAACATTGCACGCTCTCTCCATCTCCATCACGAGGATATGGCCTTCACAAAGGCAATCTGCAAGTCTGGCTGTTGGGAAAACAAAATCCTTGTGGGTTCCACCATTTGGAGGAAAAACCAGTGCCGCAGACCCACTGTGGTTCAAGGTACGTGTGGTGGTTCACAGTGCCATGTGAAGGGCAGCAGAATGTGCCACAGCTGCCTGGGCAATCTGCTTCCTTCCCTGCCCCAAATCTACAATTCCCAAGTAGCAATGCAAGAATTCTAAAAAGGTGCCATTGAGAATTTTATATTTATTCATTTATTTAAGTGAGGAAGGGATATTTTTAAGGCTCTTGGATTACAACTGCAACTGAAAAGCCGGTTGCAGTTTGGAATGAGGGAAACTCACATGCGTTTTGTTTTCCATTACTGGGTCAGTCCATAATGAGAAACAGCGCAGTGAGGCAATGAAGCAATTCTTATGGGAACACTGCCTTTTGCAACCCTGTTGATAAAACCAGAGAAAGCTGAGGGAGGCACAGATTGATGCATTATAAAATGCAGTGATGTAATCACCTAACTCTATGATAAATACACTTTACCTGGCATGGGTGGGTAGTTAACACATTCTTGCAAGTTAAAGCCTGCTTTAAAAAACCGGGATCTTGCAACAATGCCAGTTTTTAGAGGAGGCAGTTACCATGAGATAGCTATGCCCTGTGAAGATTGAAAGGAAGCTTAAGGATTTAGGTGAATGGTTAACAGCAACTAATATAAATCTGTGTAAAGATAATTATTAAAAAACCTGGGAAGATATTAAAGGAAATTTGGAAATTTGGAAAAGAATGAATCTTTCACTGTTAGGTAGAGTGTTGACTACAAAAATTAATGTATTACCTAGAATGTTATTTTTGTTTCCGTCAGTTCTGGTGATTGGCAAAACAGATTCTTTCAATGCATGGCAAAAAGATATTTCTAAATACATTTGGCAAGGGGGAAAAATGAGAATAAAATATTAAATACTGATAGATGCAAAAGAGACAGAAGGTTTCTCCCTGCCAGATATAAGATTATATTATGAAGCACCTGGTCTTTGTTGGTTGAAGGAATGGATGACCCTTTATTTAGAAGGTCATTATAATATTTTCGGTTGGCACGCTTATTTATGGCATGAAAAGGTAAAAGTACATAAAGGATTTACAAATCCTTTATAATTAGGAAAAATCTGTATAGAGTATGGGATAAATACAAGAATCTATTAGAGGCCAAAACACCACTTTAACTCTCACCATTGGAAGCCATAGAGATAAAGATGAATAATATGATAGAAAGTTGGACAACTTATAGAAATTTATTAAAACTAGAGTGGGGGAGTATCAATGAAAAGAAATTAAGGATTTATCAGGGAAATTAACAACATGGATACAATATCATCATTTGAAGAAATATTTAAGAAAGATAGAATATGAGAGTTTGGGAAACAAACATCACAATTGGAGAGAAATCTGTTTGAATGTAATGTAAAAGTGCTATCTAAAATGTATAAGGTACTATTAGAATGGGAGACAAAGGATGAGCAAGTAAAATCCTCAGTGATACATTGGGCAATAGATACTGTATTTGCTATACTATAGATATGGAAGCATGGGAATGATTGTGGCATATGGATATAAAATTCACAGCATGCTATTGTATGAAAATGTTATATTGATGGTACCTAACACGGAGTAAATCGGCAAAAATGTATAAATCCCAATCAAATAAGTGTTGGAAATGTAAAAAGAAAGAAGGTTCTTTTTATTACACGTGGTGATCTTATAGTAAGCTTAAGCTTATTGGGAAATGATATATAATGTACCGTATTTCTCGCCCTATAGGATGCGCTTTTCCCCCTCCAAAAATGAAGGGGAAATCTGTGCGTCCTATGGGGTGAATACAGGCTTTCGCTGAAGCTTGGAGAGCAAGAGGGGTCGGTGCGCACTGACCCCTCTCGCTCTCCAGGCTTCAGGAAGCTCATCAAGCCTAGGGAGCCCTGCGGGAGTTCCCGCAGGGCTCCCCTTGCTGCGAATAGCAGCCTGCCGCCCGGCACACAGGGCGCCCTGAAGCAGAGCGCCCCTCGCGCCGGGCAGACATCCGCAGTGTGGGGAGTCCTGCGGGAGTTCCCGCAGGGCTTCCCACCCTGCAGATAGCAGCCTGCCGCCCGGCGCGGGGGGCGCCCTGAAGCAGAGCGCCCCACGTGCCGGGCAGACATTGGCCAGCCCCACAAGCTCGGGGGACAGCGGGGAGGCGCAGTGCCGCCATCCCGCTGTTCCCCGACCTGGTTTTGGGGGGGAAATAAAGGAAAACTTTTTTTCCTTTATTTCCCCCCCAAAAAACTAGGTGCGTCCTATGGGACGGAGCGTCCTATGGGACGAAAAATACGGTATTGAAAAAGATATTTAAAATAACATCTGTTAAAAACCCAGAAACTTTCCTTTTGGGAATTATAGGGGCAGAACTACCCAAACTGTATAGAAATTTATTCATGCATGTCACTGCAGTGGCAAGAATGTTATTTGCCCAAAAAATGGAAAGAAGAAGTCTCAACGAAAGACGATTAGATACAAAAACTTACGAAATATGCAGAAATGGTGAAACCTACCAGTGAAAAAAGAAATCAAGATGACAAACTTTTTATAAAAAGAATGGGAATGGTTTATTGAATATTTACAAACAAACTGCAAACAGATAAGAAGATTGGCAGGATTATGGTAATAACCTGCAGTTTTATTAGAGTATACATTTAAAGTAGATGAATAAATGATTAAGTTAAGTTAATTTGGAATATGCAAAAAAGATATAAAATAAATAAATTTATGGAACTGCAGAAAGAGGGGGGAGGAAGTTGAGTTTTGAAATGTTAAAATTATTGAAATGTATAAAATTGAAAATCATGAACATTAAAAAAGATAGTTCTGGGCACCTCAATTTAAGAAGGATATTGATAAGCTGGAATGGGTGCAGAAGCAGGCACCGAAATGATCAAGGGTCTGGAAACCAAGCCTTATGTGGAATGGTTGAGGGAGTTGGGTCTTTTTAGCTTGGGATAGAGGAGACTGAGAGGAGATATGATAGCCATCTTCCAATGTCACATGGAAGATGGAGCAAGTGCAAATGTTTGATGGAGAGCTGCATTTCACTTCAAAGACAGTTTCAGAAAGTACAATTAGTTAGGTTTTCTAAAAGGAATTCCCCCCCCCCCCATCAGAGAAACATAGGAAGCTTTGTTAGACTGAATCAGACCACTGGTTCATCCTGCTCTGTATTATCTACACTTGCTTGAAGCAGATCTCCAGATCTCCAGGCAGAGATCTATCTCAGCCCTACCTGGAGATGCCTGGAAGCTTCTGCACGCTGACCTGGATTGAACCTGGGGTGCTCTAGGTGCAAAACAGTCGCTCTATCGCTGAGCCAGGGAAAGCATCGTGCAAATGAAAGAATTCCCCTCTGAGTGCCTCCTCCCCATACAAATGCATGGGCTTTGATGTCGATGCTGCAATCCTTTTTGTCATGTGCTTTAGACACTTGCTTTTATTTATTTCCTTCCTGCTATGTCACAAAAAAATAGCACAACTGTAATGGAAGAGCTTGTGATTTGTTGACACTCCCTTAATGTTAAGGGCTTGGCAATCTGAGGACTTTATTCCTCTAAATAAAGCTTTTTTTAAATACAGCCACTCCTGATTCTTGATGCCTGTTGTTAGACCCAGAAAGAATAGAACTAACTTTTTAAAAAAGAAATTGCATGGGTGCATTCATGCTAATTTAAAGCACACATAGGCAGGCTGTTTTAAGTCAGATACAGTGGTACCTTGGTTTACAACCATAATCCGTTCCAGAGGTCCAGGCTGTAACCCAAGGCACACTTTCGCCAATGGGGCCTGGAAAAATGGGGGGGGGGGTTGTAATAATAAAAAAGGGGACACGCACTTCCGGGTTGACATGGTTGTAATCCAAAATGGTTGTAATCCAAAACGGTTGCAAACCAAGGTACCACTGCACACTGTACGAGGGACCTCTCAGGAAAAGGAATCTACTCACGACTGCATAGGAGATGGTGCTTGCAAACTAGAAGGTGGAGGAGAGCTCCAACTTCAGCAAACAACTGTTCATCCCTCCTCCCTCCTCTTAAAGCACCGCTTTAAGCCACTATTTCTATTAACTGGAGCTCGCTGACACCCCTGACCCCATGATTCAGAAGAACTAAGATGGGGAAGGGCGAGAGAGTGAGAAAAGAGCAAGATGCATACACACCAACATTTCTCTGATGAAACTAGACACATCCCAATTAAAAGTGAGGCATTTTGGGATCAAATCAGAAATTGGGACAACTTCTGTAAATCCAGGAATATCCCTGGAAAATAGGGACACTTGGAGGGTCTGCAAGATGGTGCGGCTGAAAATGAAAACGCCACCCTCCTTTTATATCTCTCCGTGCATACACACACACAACTGGATTAAACTCTGGGCCTGGGGAGGCCCCTGGGCAGTCGAAATTTTGGGACCCTCCACTCTAGTGGGATAGCATTGAACCATTAAAGCTTGGTTGTAATTTTCTTTCAAGATCAGGTATTGCGGGGCACTTAAAAAGTGTGGGGCCCATAGGGCAGTGCTTTCTCTGGCTATTTGGTAATCTAGCACTGCACACATTTATATGCAGAGGCGTAGCGTGGGTTGTCAGCACCCGGGGCAAGGCAAGTAATTTGCGCCCCCTAACCTGTGGATTTTAGCACTCGAGTCTCGAGCGCCCCCCCAAGATGTTGCGCCTGGTGCGGACACCCCCCCTGCACCCCCCACGCTACGCCACTGTTTATATGCACAGGATCCGACTGTAAATGCAGCTGTGACTGCTGTTGGTTCCAGCTGCCTTCCTCTCCCCTGTAGCTTCTGACATGAGTTCCTAGCCAGAGTCATCTAGATTGCATTCTTTTTCTTCAGAGTCTCAGGCTGGGCAAGAGCTAAAAAAAGGGAAGGGGACACCCTTGTCCAGCCCAAGATTATGAAGAAGAGCAGGAAATGTTGAGAAGAACCAGGGCATATTAATCTTTAAAATAATATGGAGTTGTTTTGGGGCGGGCGGGCTAGCAATTGCTGAAGGTGGGGAGAAAAGATGGTAAGTTCAAAGTACCCAAACAAGAACTGAGAGGGCATAAATCTGTACTGGAACTATTTAAAGTGTTTTTTAAATATAGAATTGTTTCTAAATGTCCTGCTATTCAAACACAATGTGTTTTCAGGAAATGGTTTGTTAGGTGAATGGATGCAGAGTTATTCAATGATCTCCATTGGTTTCGGATATCTGAATCTGTGGTGTGCACAGGGAGTGAATTTTTTTTTATAACAAATGTTTGATAGTGGGACCTGCATGTATATGGAATTGCCTATGGAAATTGTTTTATTTCATTTTCATTTTCAAAGAAATGGCTTGGATTATGGGGGTGTATACTTTTTTTTAACCCTGTGATGCCATTGTTATTCCTAACTGCTGCCTGTTTTGGCTTGTTTTCCATCTTTCCTGGCTTATCTGATGTATGATTCAGCCAGGCAGGGATCACAACTTGACTGGAATGGTGCCACATAGCAGAGTCAATCCGATTTGGGCTACATGATGTTGCAAAGGAGGGCAATGTGATTGAACAAGAGAACATTTTTGGCAGGAGTTCCCAATACAATTACTGGAAAAGGTTGCATTGTTTGAGACGATTGATTCAACATGAATGGTGCTTCATAATTTAATAGGAATATTAACTTGATGAAACATAACTCCATCACGCATGCCCTCAAATCAGTTTTAAACAGATAGTTTGAAGAACAAAAACTACATGCAGCTGCTCATGAATATTCTGTTTCATTGAAATAGGAAATTGTTTCATGATTACAAAGTATCAAAGCACTGTTATGCATTTAAATAACAGCCACAGGTCCTGATTTATTACTGGATGTGATGAATATGGAATCCACTTTTACACATGGTTATGGCAGTCATATTTACATCATGTGACTTCATTTACTGATAACCATGGAACTCTTACATACAACAGAGTGATGCACTATCAAGAGCAGAAGTTCTTGGTGGCTTTGGGCAAGGCCCAAACACATGGCCTTAGTTTGTGCCCTCAGTGTCCAGGTTGATGCCCTGGAGAAGCAGCATGCAGCCGCTGGGGGACCAAGAGGCTGGATCCATCACCAGGACATCTCACATGCCAGCATAGGTCTCCAAAACGAATGTTGTCCCCGATCTTCTCCACAGGCCTTTCTTCATGCTTAAGAAGCAATGCACCTCTTATCAAGAAAATAATCCCTGGCATCCCCAAGTAGATAGGTCTTTTGTTAAAAAAAGCAGATTTCCCAGATTTTCCAACTGTGCAAATTCTCCATCAGATACCCCACACTTAAAATAAAAAAGGCAAATGAACACAAAGTGCCCTCTGCTCCTGGCTTACACTGCATATCAGGGACAGCTTCTCTCTAAGAGTCAGTAGGTCTTCTCTGCTATACAGCAACAAGTCATTTATGAACCTGCCTTAGTTCAGTAATGTTACCTGCCTGAAGGAGAGGAGGTTGTGTCCCAAAAGAAGAATGTGTTCTAATTTGGTTTGGGCAGTATGTTTCAGGTATGGAAACTGAGTGCATTCTGCATGGTATCCTTGACATGACCTGTCATTTAAGTGCTAGCCCTGTGTCAACACAAGCCAAAATGTTCTTGGGCAAACTGATTTGCAAGGCACTGTGGTGCTCCTGAGGTCACTGTAACTTGGTGGATCAGAGCCAGGAGAGTGCATCTGTCTAGAACATGTCGTTCTGAAAGGATTATCCATGCAAAGTCTTCCCAAGGATTGGCTGCAGAAGGAAAGCTTCGGGATGGATGCACCCAGAGTGGGTTGAGGCTGATCAGCTGCTGTGTCAGTGGTGTATCTGTTGCCATGCAGGCTGACTAAAACACTAAAAGCAAAGCACCCTCTGCATTGATTTGCCTTTCCCAATCTCCTTGGAGTTTCTCAAAGCTAAATGTCCCAGGTTCAGCTCATCCCTGCCTGTGCAAAAGAAAGAGAAAAACACCCATTCACAGTTTCATTAGGACCTAGCTAATCCCCACTCAAAGTTATGCTTTCCAAGGCTGCTTTTTCCCATTTCCCCAGCAGCGTCAGATGGTGGCAGGAGAAGATTCGTTCCTGAGGACCTTCCTCTTCTTATGCATGGAGATAGGCGTCTTGCCAGTGCTCCCCTGACTTCTTCAGAGAGCTGCAGAAGGAAAGGGGGAAATGGCCTCATGAAACACAGACAGCAACATTTCACAAGAGTTATCTCTTCCATACCCTACCAGTGCTGCTGTCTGTCATGTCCTCTAAATCTGGGTCACAGCATTGCCCTGACTGAGGGGGATTCAGACTTGGACACATCACAGGTTGCCCGACTTGGGGAGGGAAAACTTCGGAAGCCCCTTCTGTATCCTCCTGGCTTAAGGATGTGGCTCTCCCATCATCCTCAGACCCCAAGGCTAACTTCCCTGGAGCTTCTGCCAACTTTGCAACCAACAGAGCCAACTTTGCAACCTTTAAGGATTGCTTAATGTTCCAGGGGGGTTCCTTGACAGTCATTTTTAACCTTGCTGAGACATCTTTCACAGGGTTGCAAGTGGGACCCACTGAAAGCTGTTCAGGCAATTGCCCTGACTGGAATAAGCTGTTTATTGCTTCCACTTTACATGTAGGCTCCAAGCCCAGTAGGATTTCCCCCACTTGATTCCCCACTCCCCAATTGATCCTACCACACTGATCCTCCTTCAGTTAATTGACACTTACTGCAATATATCTGCAAAAGCCGTGAGCAGGGGCTTGCATTGGTACTTAATGCCATGCTTGGCACAGAGGGATTTCACCAGAGGAGCGACCTTCCAATAATTGTGGCGAGGCATCGTTGGGAAAAGGCTGTGATGAAAAGAGGGATAAATGGGTTCAAGCAGCTAGCAGAGAACCTTACGTGAGCCAAAATCATCCCAGTCTTGCCCAGTTCAGCCTTCCATGAACTGGTGCTCTCCAGATGTTTAGGAGTACAACTTCCATCAGCCCCAGATAACGTGGCTGTGTATCATGCAAGTGTCCCAGAAAAACAGGGACATCCCATTTTTTATCATGAGAGAATGGCGGCCATTTTGGCTGCTATGCTCTTGCATGATTTTGCGGCATGATTTCCCCCTTTAAAAAAGCACTTTTTCTGGAGTCGTGATCTTACACTGTGCCCCAGAACACACATTTTTGGGTACTGTGCCCGGGAAAAGTGGTTTTGTTTTGTTTTTTGCTGGGGGGGCGGAACTGTGGAGCAAAATCACATGATGTAACATTCAGGATTTGGGGGTGGTCCATTAGTTCTATTAGGGGCTCTCCCACATACATTCATAAAAGAGTATGTTTTGACTCACTGGTGCTCAATCTGGAAGTTTAGGTGTCCTGTGTACCAGTCATTGAACAGGGATTGATCCACATTACACGTTGCTGCAAGCTGAGTGAGAAAGAGGAATGTGCATTTTCAACACACCATATTCCTTCATTTAACCTTTGTTGTACTGCATACTACTGTTTTTAATTGTTCTTTGTGGGTTTCCTTTAATTGTTGGTACCACATGTGAGGCCACTAAAAAAACTTCTGAATCAGAACTCAACAACTGCATCTGTGCTGTGTGACCATGATGAAAATAGGCTATAATCACGAGTGGAGAACTATGTACACTGTGGAATTTTGGTGCATGCACTGCTGAAGAGGCAAGTTGTTTTTCAACTGGAAAGCGTGTTTTCTCTGTAGCAGGTTGAAGAAACTTCAGAGAAACTTTGGAGTCTTTCCCATGTTCCTCTGTTATTTCCACTATATTATTGGTGACCTCAGAGTGCACCAAAAGATCTATTTAAGCACTATAAAAGCAGCATTAAGAGCCACTGATCAACACACAATTTTCTTATACAAGAAGGAAAATAACTTTTATAGTGAATTAATTGCACTGGGAAGTAGGAATAGGTGAATCTGCCAATTTTGGTTTCTTTCTGTTTCTTATTTTCTCACTCTTAAGTTCAATTTCCTCTATTTCCACATCAGTTTGTGATTTTTATTTTGAAAAAGTCCTCATGGACATTCACCAGCATTTTAATACAAATTTCTCTTAATATTCACATTTGTATGCAATTCTACTTAATATACACATTTTGCAATGCAATTTCCTGTAATATGATGCAGTTTTGTATGTTATTTTCATGAACACATGCCTTTTAATGGACACTTTTATCCCAGTAAATCCACTTTTGTAACCATTATTCGGCGGGAGAACTGCATTGAAAAATTCAGAAAAGTGTGGATTTTGAAAGATGACTTTTTTGGTTTTCCTATTGTTTCAGAAAATGCAAATTAGGTAGGTTAACTTGAAATGTGAACTGAATAGAGGGCAAAGGTTAATTTAATTCATCTGATTATAGTCTTCCTTCTTCCCACTCCCCTTTTTATGAAGAGTACCCACTCTGGGATCCCACAGCTAATTCTCCCCTGGCCTCCTCGCTGGCCCAAATAGGACTAATTTAACCAGCTAGCCCTAGTGATCATCTAATGTTTATTGGATGGATTTTCCACTAAATTGATTTTTGAACTTTGAATTTATTGTCATTCTCGCTTTTATACTGTATTTTATGCTGGGTTTTTTGTATCACAATTAAGTGTTTTAAATTTGTTGTTAGCTGTCCTGAGCCCAGTTTCTGAACCAGGAAGGGCAGGATTTAAATAAAATTTTTATTTATTTATTTATTTATTTATTTATTTATTTATTATTATTATTATTATTATTATTATTATTATTATTACTACTATTACTACTATTATTATTACTATTATTACTATTAGCTGTATGGGGAAACCACAACATAAAGATTTGGCATTTGCTTAGCCTTAGGGAGCAAGCAAGATGATAAATAACTGGCTATTAAGAAACAAGATTAGTACCACAAGCTATCCTTCCCTCTTGTCCACACTTTCTCCTTCTCTGCTTGTGTCAGGTCAGAAAACAAAGTTAATCCGGCATTAGTGTCTCTATGATCTTATGATCTCTATCTTTATTGGCTAAATTATGGGCCTTAGTAGACAATGGAAAGGAAGGATTTGCAATGCAGTCTGTAGGGCTGGGTGTTGTCAGCTTTCCAACATTGTGATGTATCACCAGCCAAATATCACAATACAGTGGTATCTCGGTTGTCAAATGTAATCTGTTCTGGAAGATTGTTCAACTTCCGAAACGTTTGACAACCGAGGCGCAATGGGCGGTGGGCAAAACCCATTGAAAAAATGGAGAAACGTGCCTCAGAAGCTGTTCAACTTCCGAGGCACGTTCAAAAACAGAAACATTCACTTCCGGGTTGTCAGCGTTCAAAAGCCAAAATGTTTGACTTTCGAAGCGTTCAACAACTGAGGTATCACTGCATAGTGACACATCACAATGTTGAAAAGCAGAGGAACAAACTGCAATGGTCCCAGCCCCACGAGGCACCAGGGTGAAACCACCTCAGCTCCCTCGGTGGGAGCGGCGGCAATTTCACCCAGGTGCCTCACAGGGTGCCTTCTAACAGTTTCTTCCGCCAGGTGCTGGCAGAAGACAGAGTCAGGTGCAGGCAAGCCCCACCCATGATATACTGCCAGGTGAAGGCGCCATCGCACTCTGGCTCCCAAACCAGTCCTAGGTGATATATCGATACATTGCCCAGGCCAGCAGCCTGTACCATTATATAGTAGTAATAATAATAATAGTAGAAGTAGTAGTAGTAGTAGTAGTAATAATAATAATAATAATAATAATAATAATAATAATAATAATAATAATAATAATAATAACAATTTATTATTTATACCCTGCTCATCTGACTTCCCCACCTACTCTGGGAGGCTGCAGAATGATGGGGGGTGGAGACGCTCCTTTAGGTATACTGGGCCAAGGCCGTTTTGGTGACTTGCAACTTACAGGTAACTTGTAACTTACATGCATTTAACTTGTGCACATTCAGCTTTATGTTCTTCCATATATATACCCGTGAAAATCTACGAAAGCATATATATATATATATATATATATATATATATATATATATATATATATTTCAAAAAGGGGTAGAAAGAAGGTGGACATCCGGGCGGGGGGGGGGGACTTTGGCAATTCCACCAGTCATTGCACCCAATCTGTTTTGACAATACACGATTTTGGCTTTATGCACAATCCCTGGACCATAACCCCTGGAAACATTGAGAGTTGCCCGTATTATTAATATTAACCCACCCTTCATCTAAGGTTCCAGGGCAGGTTACAACAATATACAATACTAAGAGTGGACTTCAGCATGATGCTCTTCCAAACATTCTGTTTGCACAAGCATTGCGGCTTGCCAAATGGAATAACCTCCCCTCTTCTCCAGCCCACTGTTCCCAGCCAATTTCAGGAGGGGTGGGGTGGGTGGAATGGGAAAGCCCCATTGCACAAGCCAAAATCCTTGTGCAGGGCTTTAGTTGATGTGGTTCGTTAGGTGTCTACTTCCCTGTGCCCAAATATATTCAGGAATGAGCTTGTTGTATGAAAGAAAGATGAAGATAAAAGCAGTAGTTATCTTACCTGGGCAGACACCCAGTCTAAATTCTGGTCATAGTTAATGTTCATTGGAATGTGGTTCATCTGCGAGATCCAGAGAAACCAAGAGCTTTCTAGGAACCTAGGCAGACAAGCAACAACGCTAACAACCACCATCCAGATAAGCTAAAGGTAAACACATAGAGGCCACAAACCTTCTTTTTATTTTGCTTTGAAATCACTAGATCAGGGATGGGAAACCAGTAACCCACCACATGCTGTTGGACTCTAACTCCCATGAGCCTCAACTAGCATGGAATGATGGGAGTTGGAGTCCAGGAACATCCAGAGGCCCGCTGGTTTCTCAACCCTACATGAGACCAAAAGCCATTTAGAGCAGGGGTTTCCGAACAGTTGTCCATAAGCTTCAATCAGGTGGTTTGCAAAATGACTGTAAAAATGAAATTAAAAACCATTCGACATCTCACACAGTGTATTACAATTACTACAACAGGCAGAATATTCATTAAGTGGTCCTTGAAGACACTCAACAATTTTCAACTGGTCCATGGGTGACTCTGGGGGCATCTAGAAACCACCTGTTTAGAGTAACCACTAGAGGAGGCACAGTCTCTCCTGTGAGGCACCTTCCTGGGCTGCTTTTGTGTCATTGTGGTATGAGGCTTTGACATATGTAGGAGCCAGTTTCTACATGAAGAGAGCATGTATTCTGAACACACAGCTCATAAATTAAGGAAAGCCTGTAGAGCAGAAAAAGCAGAAGCCAGAAGAACTATTACCTGGCCAACCAGTAGTATGCCATGAAGGTCTTAAATCCCATTAAAGGAACATACATGAGACAGACGCGGACATAGTAAAGCATCATGAAAGCAAACTCCTGCCAAAGGGGGGGAAATAGGTTAGAAAACAGTTGCCAGGTCCTTCATTTCAGATCTACTAACTGTATGCAACAACTATGGAGAACACAAAGGCCATAACAAAATATGGATGAAGAGCACTGTTTGCATGCATGAGAACATCCAGGGATGCTGTCATGAAAAAAGGAAAGGGCATGAAGGGGATCAGTAATGGTCAAGATGGGACAAGACTGAATTTGATGGGCCAGGTAGATTTTCTACAGGAAGCTACATTTCTCTTCAAAGTGAAAAGAATTCCCAGAATAATTCATTGAAGGGATTTTTATCCCTCTCATCTGCTGATGACACCCAAGCTTTTTGTTAGGAGGGTGTTCAAATCAGAGATCCCAGGGAAGCTCACTAAACTCAGGCTCAGATACAAGATTCAGAGGTTGTTTAGGGAAGCTTTTAATATTTAATAGACTATTGTATTTTAAGATTTTGTTGGAAGCCGCCCAGAGTGGCTGGGTATACATAAATTATTATTATTATTATTATTATTATTATTATTATTATTATTATTATTATTATTATCATCATCTTCAGGCACCAGAAGTTCTTCTCAAGCTCAGATAAAACTCAAAGCCAGAGAAGAATTCCCATATTTTCACCCACCCTCCCCACCAGCCTCCAAATCTTCCCACTTCCCCCTAAAGCAGGGGTCAGCAACCTTTTTCAGCCGTGGGCTGGCGGCTAAAATGGCCGCTGTTTCTTTAATGCGAATAAAGCTGGGTCAGCATGACTCAGCGGTCTGCACCAAGTTGTATATATAAGTGAGAAATGTTAGTTTGTTGCTGTGGCTGGTGTTTGGGTTGGTTGGTGCTGGTGTGTATTCTTATTCAGTTGTGTCTTGCACAAACACTTTTAAGAATAAAACTCTGCAAGGATATTCTCGTGGACTCCTTTTGTGCCGACAAGGGTCCGAGGACCAGGCTGAGGAGACAAAGGGAGGTCAGAACCCTTTCCTTCTTCTTTTTTGCTTTTTACAAACACTGACAAAAACACCAGGCAGGCCCCACAAATAACCCAGAGATGCATTTTAAATAAAAGCACACATTCTACTCATGTAAAAACATGCTGATTCCCGGACCATCCACGGGCCAGATTGAGAAGGTGATTGGGCCGCATCCGGCCCCTGGGCCTTAAGTTGCCTACACCTGCCCTCCCTAAAGCATTACCAGCCCATGACAGCAGGAGCAACATGGAATGCAGGGGAGGGAGATCTGCCTCTTCCCCTGTTTCTCTGGTGTCCTGATGCACTACATAGTCAACAGGCCCAAAGCTGCCTCATAGGAGATGTAGATCTTCCAGGGTATGCAGAGAACGATGTCTTCCCAGTTGCCTTAGCTCACTGCACGGCAGCGTACAATAGCACCAGAGAGCGGAAGGAAGTGTCAGGACCCTACCTTTCTCCCCGCTCCCTGCATACTGCCACTGTTCCTGCTCTGTCTTATACCCGTCCCCAAACAGACTTATCCAGAGGAGAAACCACTGCAAATATGCAGGTGACTTACCAGCCAATTTTTCCTTTGAAATGCGAAACGCAATACAGCAAACTGGACGTATAAAACGAAGGTCAACGGAGCTAAGACTAGTGAAATCAGAAAACAAGAACATTACAAAGATGTAAATCACCCAAACTCAATACAGCCTATCTATCTATCCATCTCTGGTCATACTGGCCAAATAGCAGTAGTAATAGTAGTATATAATAATAATAATAATAATAATAATAATAATAATAATACAATAACAATATCTTAAAATAGAATTCCATATTTTCATCAAATCATCCATCTAAAACTTTTGTCAAAAAAATTTATGCCACCCAATAATAATGCCATTGTTCTCATCCACAAGGCATGGCTTTACTAAAGGTTGCAATTTCCAGACCCATACTCCTGAGGTCCATCTCCTGAAGCCTTCTGGCGGTTCCCTCACTATGATAACTAAGATTATAAGGAACCAGGCAGAGGGCCTTCTTGGTAGTGGCGCCCTCCCTGTGGAACGCCCTCCCATCAGATGTCAAGGAAACAAACATCTATTTGACTTTTAGAAGACATCTGAAGGCAACCCTGTTTAAGGAAGTTTTTAATGTTTGATGTTTTATCGTGTTTTAATATTCTGTTGGGAGCTGCCCAGAGTAGCTGGAGAAACCCAGCCAGATGGGCGGGGTATAAATAATATATTATTATTATAATAATAATAAAATGGCAGGGACACTCACGGGCAAAGTATATGTGCTGGTGCTGGTAAGGCATGTATTTCTTTTTCTTCTTGCCAAGCTGCAGATGGAGAGGAGAAGCAACATGGTTAAGCTGACAACCATATATAAACTTTTTGAGTGCTAACTTCCATTCATTACAATAGGGATCCTTGTGTTAGCTCTAATGAGTACAATTGGGGAGGAGACATTATACATAGTAGGGTCTTCTCAGTGATGGCACCCTATTTTGGGAGCCTACAGGCCAGAGGTTCTCCACCATTGAGCCCACCAGGCCTCAGAGGTTGGCTTGTTAAGCAGTTCTGGGCAAACCTCAAAGCACGTGACGTGTCATCCTTACGACTTCGCAGCTGTGGCTTGAATCCAGGGACACAAAGGAAGAATCTTTCTTCCTTCAGCCACAGCTGAAACTTTAAATCACCTGCTGTCACCTGCCATCAGGTGACCAACAGCTTGGCCTGTCAAAGGGATATGTGGAGGGATGGCCAGAAGGCTATATCCATTTCTGCACTCCCGCTCCAGCCTGTCATGAGCAGAACAGATGCCATCTAGAAATAAGGAAAATAAGAAACTAATCTAATGGTATAAACAGCCCATCAACAACATGAGCTGCAGGAAGGAGCACTAAAGCTGTGTCCTGGAGATGGCATGCTTCCTTTCTTCCCAGGTTGCTCACTAAGAGTATGGATTCTGTTAACATGGTGTTCCCTTTTCTATGATTTGAGTCACTCCCAGGTCTTCTGCTCACCTCCACAGAGAGTGCCTTTCCCAGGCTGAACAAAAATGGGTGCATATTGAGATCAGGGTCCTTGCGGAAGCAGTTGGGTTTGGCATGATGCTGGTTATGCATATAGTTCCATTGGCTTGGTGGTCCACCCTTCATACATAATGAAAACACACACATATATACCATTAATTCGTGGGTAGAGCTACATACTGTACTCATTCCTGCTGTATAAAGATTGCACAATATAAGAGATTAATAAATCTAGGTGTATACATTTGCTCAACTACAGCTGATTTTTTAAAAAACAAAAACGGGGGCACATGATACAACTTTACCATCCTGTACCCTCCTATTTCCTACCATCACATGTGAGTTCATCTCCTGCCATGTTGAGTTACTATTAAGTTCTGATATTTCAATCTAAAGGCAAGCGTTCAAAATTCACTCTCTGATCCTAAATAATAATGTGTGTGAGGGAGGAAAAAACCCTCCCCCATTGTTGTTGTTTATTCGATTTATATACCCCCCCTTTATCAGAAGACCCCAGAGCAGCGTAGAACATTAAAAACACATTGCATTACATTGTTTCACTTTGGAAGTAAGAAGGATGTGCCATCTATCTCACTCAGCTGAATGTATGTCCTTACAGAAGACTCCAGATCTGTAATGGCTCTCTTCACATCAGAAGAGCATCTCCCTGGCCTGGCCTACTGCCAACTCACTCACTGCTGGGCCTAGATGGCTGTGTGCTCCCTGGATCCCGCAAGTTTTTAAATATAAGCCAGACCAGCTTCCTGTGTTGAGGTGATCGACTGGCTGACGGGCCATTAAGGGAAACAAAGGAAAGGGGCTTTATGCGAGACAGCAAACTCATGGTTAGTTAGAAGGACAAGGCCTGAGTTTAGAGTGGAGTTTGCAGTGATATGACCTAGAAGCAAAGCAACAAGGAGAGAGAGAGAGAGCCATGCTGAATCCAAGGCTGTGGCTATGGAAGAAACAAGACCCTCTTGTGATGCTAATGCTGTGAACCCCTCCATTGTAGACTCATGTTATATATACATGTGTGTAAATAAACCATATATCCTAAAGACAATACAGTCTCTGTTGTGCCTCATTTCCAAATGGAAACATGAACCCTGAGTAAGCGCCTGAAATCACTGGAATCTTGCACCGCTCAGAGATTAGGGTGGCATGAAACAGTGTATTCTATTGGCCAAAGACTCTTGCAAAGTTTTAAGACGATATCTATGTTACAGAGATACATAGTGCTTATTTAGTACCTTGACTTTATTTGTTCTTTACTTCCTAGTGAACCAGGATCCACTGCTAGGTAGTACCCAAATTATTCTTTAGCCATGATGAACTGAGGTATTCTAAAGAGCCCCCTTACTGCCAAAGTGAGGGTAAAGAGTTGCCATAGTCCTTCACCAGAGTCTTTTAGCCCCAACAGCTGGTGTTGTGTAGCAAGCTGTTCAAATCTCACCAAAATCATGAAGCCACTAAGCCTTAAACCATGCTTTTCATCACTTTGCCCCCTGAGTATGGACTGAGGCAATACTAATAGAGTTGTTGTAGGAATGAGTGAGATCCCATATCGGAAGCACACTGAATGCTTGAAACATCATATCATCAATGCTATTTTCATTATCCTTGTTATCATCACACCAGACAAGCCCAAGAAATGATCCTTCTTCCCCCAGTGAAGTGCAAAGAGGGCACTGTCATTGTATCCATTTGCATATCATTTTACCTTACATATTCCCATCACAATGAAGTGAAATGGTCTGTTCCACTTGGCCTTCTGAAAGACTGAAAGATGCCCAAGATCATGTTGTAAAAATGCATACTGGATCTGGAAGGCAAAAAGCAACACTAGGACAATGTGATGCAGTATGGCACCATATATTTGAGAAATGGTGAAGAATTCTGCTACTGCTTTACACGATAAACTCAGGAGCATCAGTGCTCCTGAGGCAACAAAGAGGCTGACATTCCACTGACACAATAAAATTCCAGCATTGTGGCTAGGGAGAATGCTATGAATCATAAAGCAGTTCATTGATCCTGGAGGTGCTGAGAAACACCCCAGAGATCTTCATGACACAAATGCATTACCTGTGCAATGGTGAACAGTGCCACACCAACAAGGAAGGGCACCCAAGATACTCCAAAATACCAGATAGTCAGCCAGGATGCAGTATCTAGCAGGAAAGCATGCAGAAACATGAAGCCGAAGAAGAGAAAACGAGGTTGTAGGAGTCCCATCCTCTTCACTGTGGTGCGCAGCTCATGAAAATCATTGACCAGCATTGCCTGTGAGAGGTGCCTAAAGTTAATATCTCTTATCTGTGGTTATATATGATGCAGACTTACTCACAGAAACATACTCTGGAAGGCACCCAGCCAGCAGGGGGACTGTGAGACCAGGGGATCTCCTTTAGCTCAGTGTCTAACCAGGGACAGGTTAAAAAAGCAAACAATCCCATCTCCACTATCTCCCCATCTTCATTTCAATGAGGGATGAAGAGGAAGCTGTAGCAAGCAGATTCTCCATAGGGGTAGGCGTCTTTGTAGCTTGGATTGTCTGCAAAAGGACAGCTGGCTACATTCTAATAATTTGAAATACTGAGCTTCTGCAGCATCATGAAAAATCACATGCCCAGTGGGTGTCATAGGCGCCGACTCCATGGGGCTTGAGGGGGCCCGAGCCCCCTCAAAAATTCGTTTGGGGGGGCTCAGCCCCCCCAATAATCTCGGGCGGCGGTGGGCGCGTCCGCGGCTTTTATAGGGCGCCCGATAACGGGCACCGGCGCGGCGGGGGGAGGGGGGCGGCCGGCCTGTCTCCTTGGCAACCCCATTGAGCAGCGCCGGCTCCCCCGGGAGGGCCATCCCCCCGCGCCGCCGATCGCCAACACCGCCGAGCCCGAGCTCAGGCTGCCCGAGCCCGAGCCTGAGCCCGAGCCCTACCCGAAGCCCGAGCCCGAGCCTGAGCCCGAGCCCGTCAGTCAGTCAGTCAGTCAGGAAGGAGAAATGGGGAGGGAGACGAGGGAGGAAAATTGCGCGCAGGGTGAAGAAAGGAGAAGGGCGAACGAGACGAGCTTCCAACCCAAAAAAGGGCTGGAAGACTGGGAGGATGCAGGATCGGGAAAGAAAGCGACGCCTTCCCCGCCCGCGACGTCGCCCGCTTGTCATTGGCAGCGCAGCGGGCGCCCAGAGGGGCTGGGCACCGGCGCAGGGCCGCTCCGCAGCCGCGGAGGACAGCTGCGCGGCTAGCAAGGTGTGCCGCGTAGAGCGCGGCCCTTGTGTGGCCCGGTGGCCAGGCAAGCTTGGGCGGGGACCCCCATGCAAATCTAAGACGGGAGAAGAGGGCAGAGCAAAGGGGGTCCCTTCCCCAACCTCCGGCTCTGAGACTTCCCTGCGCCCCAGAAAAGCGAAAGGATTTTCTCTTCTTCTTTTTTTATAAATATTTTATTAAGGTTTCAAATACAAAGTTAGAAACATACACTGAAGAAAAAAGTAAAAGAACAAGAAAAAGAAAAAAAGAAAAAGAAGAAAAGAAAACCAACCATTCAACACATTTTTTATATAACTAACTGGACTTCCTCGCATCTCCCTTACCCTGCATTCTTTATAATAAAGATATCAGCAAATTATTACCTTGTTTCGTACCTTATTTTGTACTTTTCAAATACTATACCTCTAAATTTAACATACTTTTCATCAGTTACTTATATCTTAAATTAAACATAGTATTACCTTAGATTTTGACCTTTTCTTACTTAAAATATAATTTCCTGTTTCCCAAATCTAATTGCTGAAGCTATAGTTTCCGAATCGTGTAAATTTTTAACATTCATACAACTTATATTGTTTTTGTAAATAGTCCTTAAATTTTTCCCAGTCCTCTTCCGTTGTTTCTTCTCCCAAATCTCGGATTCTGCCAGTCATTTCAGCCAGTTCCATGTAGTCCATCAATTGCGTCTGCCACTCTTCCAGTGTGGGCAAATCTTGTGTCTTCCAATATTTTGCGATAAGTATTCTTGCTGCTGTAGTTGCATACATAAAGAAAGTTCTATCCTTCTTTAACACTTTCTGGCCAACAATGCCCAAGAGGAAGGCCTCTGGTTTCTTGGGAAAGGTATACTTAAATACCTTTTTTAACTCATTATAGATCATTTCCCAGAAGGCCTTCACTTTTGGACAAGTCCACCAGAGGTGAAAGAATGTCCCTTCAGCCTCCTTACATTTCCAACATTTATTATCAGACAGGTGATATATTTTTGCAAGCTTGACTGGGGTCATGTACCACCTATAAATCATTTTCATAATATTTTCCTTCAAGGCATTACATGCCGTGAATTTCATTCCGGTGGTCCATAACCTTTCCCAGTCCTCAAACATGATGTTATACCCAATATCCTGAGCCCATTTTATCATGGCTGATTTGACTGTCTCATCCTGAGTGATTTTCTCTTCAACCTGCCCTCCATCCTCTTGCAGAAAACTCTTTGCCTGCCCTGCCCGTATCTCGTTTTTGCTTTTTAATTCCACACACGCACCCTTCGGACTTCGTGGCAATCGGGCGCGCGGGTGCGTTTCCTAAGAGAGTGAGGACCCCCGCCTCCTCCCCACCTGCTCCCTCGCCAGCCAGCCAGCCGCGCGCCCTAGCCGGAGAGCCCCGGCCGTCCCCATCGCGCAATCGGCTGGATCTCCCTTCAGCAGGCCGTGCTCACAACTCGGCCCAGGGACCCCCCAGCAGCGGATCTCCGGCCCAGCTGAAGAATCCGGCAACAAGCCCCCTCCTCCCCAATCGCTCCGCCGAAATACGCTCCAAAACCCCCCAGATAGGCCGCCGGCCGCCAAGTCTAGTGGCGCCCTGAGCGAGGGTCTCTCCCCAACACCGCCACCTCGAACTGCGTTCTCCCGGCTACCCGAGCGAACCAGCGGCAGGACCCCGGTATGGGCCCCCCCAATATTTTTTATAAGTCGGCGCCCCTGGTGGGTGTTTTCTATTCTCCAGTGATCTCTAGGACACAATTACTTAAGATGTTGAGAGCAAGGTTATAGGGTCACAAAGGGAGTCCTACACCCAGTTAGGTGCCACAACTAGAACATGTGCTAAGCATGTTACAGAATTGTAGTTGCAAGCTACTGTTTATTTCCTGTATTTGTTATATACAGCATTATTCCTACCATTAGGCAGAGTTGGTGAGGGAGGGCAGTACCAGACCCCAGTATTTCCTCCTAAGTCCCCCAGCAACTCCCCTTTATCAGAAGACAAAACTGTGTATGTCATGCAGCCTACTCTCTGCCCCTTAAGATAGCCTTGCGGAGGCCACAGGTCACAGGTGTGAAGATGGGCACTGTCCTGACACCAGCATCACCAGCACTGAAGCTATGGGTCAGATTCCAGACCAGCAATATTCAGTATGTGTAATGGAGAGGGTGCCATCTTATCCTTCCTCCCAGGCAGCAAAATGTCTTGAGGCTGGCCACACCACATATCCTTAAAAGAAAGTTGCGAGGGAAACTCACATTTTTGGTTGGTTCACAGCTGGGTTGATCAGGTGCCAGCTCCCCAATTAGTAGGGGGTTCAGGTATTTCTTGACTAAGTCCTCATCCTTGTGGAAAGCGGTGAAGGCATCCTAAAACCACAGAGAGAACAAAATAGGGTGTAAAACGGAGGAGGCTGCTATGCTGAAGTGATGGAGCTGATATTCTGGGAAGTTTGTTTTGAGCTCCGCAACAAATGATACAAGGTGCTGGCTGGTTCTCTTCCTTGAGGGCTGATAGTCTCAGTGATGCAGGCTGATGGGTGATTTTGGAATTACAGTTCATTGGACAGATGGGATTGGGAGTCAAGAGTGGGGAGGGAGGTACAATCAGGGTTTTTTATTTTTAAAAAACAGTCAAGTGGTGTATAATTTTTATTAAATAAATAAATACAAATTCTGAACAAGGAAGGAGATACGACTTGACATTTGGAAGGGGAAGTAACAGGACCTCTGTGGGCCAGTGAGGGGTGGGGGGAGAAGCAGCAGTAAAATGAGGGGGAGGAACTGTTGTGAAAGACTGAGAGAAATGAGAATGGAGGTAAAGTAGATGAAAAAATTAAAGAGAAGCTTAAGAAAGGACAACATACTGAGAATTTTGCCTGGGGGATGTGTAACTTTGGGCAATTCCCTCTTGCAGATGTATGATGAAAGAAAATCCCAGTGACATACCGTATTTTTCGCACTATAGGACGCACTTTTTCCCCTCCAAAAATGAAGGGGAAATGTGTGTGCGTCCTATGGTGCGAATGCAGGCTTTCGCTGAAGCCTGGAGAGCGAGAGGGGTCGGTGCGCACCGACCCCTCTCGCTCTCCAGGCTTCAGGAGAGCCCCACCGCCAGCCCCACAAGCTCGGGGGACAGTGGGAGAGGCGCAGTGCGCCCTTCCCGCTGTCCCCCGACTTGGTTAGAAGGCTGGCGGGGGGGGGAGCCTGCTCCTCCCCGTCGCCAGCCCCGCAAACTCGGGAGACAGCGGGAGAGGCGCAGCGCGCCTTTGCCGCTGTCCCCCGACTTGTCTAGAAGGCTGGCGGGGGGAGAAGCCTGCTCCTCCCCGTCGCCAGCCCCGCAAACTCGGGGGACAGCGGCAGGGGCGCAGCGCGCCTTTGCCGCTGTCCCCCGACTTGGCTAGAAGGCTGGCGGGGAGAGAAGCCTGCTCCTCCCCGTCGCCAGCCCCGCAAACTCGGGGGACAGCGGCAGGGGCGCAGCGCGCCTTTGCCGCTGTCCCCCGACTTGGCAAGAAGGCTGGCGGGGGGAGAAGCCTGCTCCTCCCCGTCGCCAGCCCCGCAAACTCGGGGGACAGCGGCAGGGGCGCAGCGCGCCTTTGCCGCTGTCCCCCGACTTGGTTAGAAGGCTGGGGGGGGAGCCTGGTTTTGCGGGAGGCGGGGGAATCCCCCCACCTCCCAGGAAAGCCAGGAGAAGCCGTGCAGCCCCTTTAAAAGGCGCGTGGCTTCTGCCGGTTTTGCGGGAGGCGGGGGAATCCCCCCGCCTCCCAGGAAAGCCAGGAGAAGCCGTGCAGCCCTTTTAAAAGGCGCGCGGCTTCTGCCGGTTTTGCGGGAGGTGGGGGAATCCCCCCGCCTCCCAGGAAAGCCAGGAGAAGCCGTGATCTCTTTAAAGGGTTTGCACGGCTTCTGCGGGCTTTGGGGAGAGGTGAGGGAATCCCCCCACCTCCCAGTAAAGCCAGGAAAGCCCTGTGCAGCCCCTCCGCCAAGGAGAGGCTGCACGGGGCTAAAGGGGAAGCCAAAACAGCGAGCAGGATCCATCCCGCTTGCTGCCTTGGCTTGATCCATAGCTGCACGCAACCCCTCCGGCAGGGAGAGGTTGTGTGCAGCCTGTACGCTGCTCTTTGGGGCTGCGGGGGGGGAAAAGATTTTTTTTCTTGAATTCCCCCCCTAAAAACTGGGTGCGCCCTATGGTCCGGTGCGCCCTATGGTGCGAAAAATACGGTACATTTCACCCGTTTCACCCGTTCACTGTTAAGTCAAATAAGGCACATATGAAGGCCACTCCATACAGAATTTCCCCGCTGGTGCTGGTTCTCATTAGTGGTTCCCCACACAATTCTCTCCCCCCCACTTGAGTTTCCTGAGTTTGCTGATACCTCCCTCTCTCAAGTGTGGGTGTGCTGCTGTTATCATTCCGTAAGTCCAAGCACTCCAAGACTAGGGTAAAGATAACAGTTGGGAAATGCTTTTTTTCTTCTGCATTCCCTTGGGGACATTTGTTTCTGGGCTGGCATATCAGCAATAGTTAGGGCCAGAGCCACACCATTCTGTCTCTGACTCTCTCTTAAAGGTGAAACAGGGAGATGTCCAGGGAAGTAATGAGGGATGCTGGCTATCTCAAGATTATCACACACACCCTACGCTATACTCTTTCGATCTTATTCTATCTCAAACAAAGTCAGAACTGGGTGTGGATGGATCCATTAAAGGATGGCTGTCTAAAACCCCCTCTCCCCACCACCCAAAGTAAGACCACTAACTCCAGCTTCTAAAATTAACCAGCTGCATTTTTGCACTCTCACTCTCACACCTGAACATCCAGCAGAGGCGGATTTAAGGGAGTCAAACTTTTCCTCCAAAGAAAGCAGCACAGGGAGAGTTTCCTCACCTTCTTTGTACCAGGCTCTTCTGCCAACTCTGTGAATGTGAGTATTTGTGTCCTCTGGATAGTCAAACTGAATGACCGAATTCACAGCAGGGAAATCAAGCCCCCGAGCCGCAAGATCCGTAGCAAAGACAACTGCTGATTTCTTGCCACAAAATCAGTGTAGACTTCCATTCTATTCATGTGCTGCTGCTTGCCCCAAAGAGCCAGTATAGAGAGCCCGGGTCGAAGATGGCAAAAGACTCTAAACAAATACTGAACCTCCTTACAGCTTGGAAAAAAAAATACAATACTTTTCTTATTCAGAGGACTTCTCAAAAAGGAGTACAGCATGTTGATTTTCTCGTGCAGTTCACAAGCAACATAGTTCTCTTTCAAAGTTGCTGGGGTACTGAACTTTGCCTTCTGCTGTACCCAGATATATGCTGGGTCTCTCAAGCTCAGCCAAGCCAGGTCCTCCACTGATTTGGTTTGCATGGCTGAGAAAAGCAGAGTCTGGTGCAATGCTGGGAAGACCCCAGAAGCCAGAGATGTAGTTAGGGCATTTCCTCATGTGCCGTGACGAGATTCTTGTTGTGGGAGTTTGTGCATGACTAACTGTCATGGTCCTGCGTGGCTGTGGCGCTCTGCATTTGGGAATTGTGTGGAGGAGAATATCTCTTTCAGGGGACTTAGGTTTTCTTCTCCATTCCGGCTTGCCCTGCCCTGTGGACTGCAAGTGAACTGCTTTCAGCCTTCCCACTTGGCCTGAGTGAAAGGAACTTAAACACGAGGACTACTAATGGTCACATTCTTCATCTCTTCTACCCTCCTCAAAGATGCAGAGGGAAAAAGACAACCTGATGACTTCTGGTTTAAATTGTTTTGGAAGCTATTCAGATAAATGGTTGGAGAGGAGTTGTAGCAACAGTTATTGGTCATAATAGCCCAATTGTCCCTAAACATGATGAACAGGTTGCAATTAGTCCTTTTCTTCTAGAGAAAGGGTGCCAGCACTCACCATGAAGTTGTTAAGCAAGTGCCACATTTTTAATTAGTGCTTTTCTTCTAGAAAAAGGGTATATACACTTGAGTACCCACAAAAAAAGATGCACTGGTGGCAACCATTTTTGATCCTGGCATCTGAGGAGCATCAGTCAGTGACAGACTTGTTCTGTGCACCATAACTCAAATCTAAAAACTCTTAAAAGTTCTACTCCCTCTGGAGTAGAAATCATATATCGAACAGATGGAAAGCTCTTTAATCTGAGCAGGCTGAAAGCAAAGAGTAAGGTTTCCCAAACTTCTGTCAAAGAGCTTCAGTATGCTGATGACAACATGGTGCATGTAGACTCAGAGGATGACCTCCAAACCATCCTAAATATCTTCACAGAAGCTTACAAAAAGCTTGGCCTATTGCTCAACATCCAAAAATAAAAAACCAAAGTGCTGCACCAACAAGCACAAAACAACCCCTCTGCGGCACCACAAATCCAACTTAATGGTGCAACATTGGAAAATGTTGATCACTTCTCCTACCTGGGCAGTTATCTTTCCACAAGGACGAACATTGATGTCAAAACCAGCACCTCCTGAGCTCTGTGAGTGCAGCTTTCTCCCAAATGAAGTGCAGAGTGTTTGAGGACAGGGACATTTGCAGGGAAACCAAAACGCTTGTTTACAAAGCTATTTTACTACCAGCCTTACTGTATGCTTGTGAAACATGGACCACTTATAAACGCCATCTCCAACTCCTTCGAAATATTCCACCAACAGTATAGCTGAAAAATTGTACACGTCAACTGGGAAGACGGGCAAACTAATGCCAGTGTACTAGAAGAAGCAAAGATCACCAGAGTCGAAGCAACGATCCTTCAACATTAACTTTGTTGGACTGGTCATGTTGTTCAGATGCCTGATTATCATTTTCCAAAGCAACTACTCTATTCCGAACTTAAAATAGAAAGTGTGCTGGTGGTCAACAAAAGAGGTTTAAAGACTCTTTCAAGGCAAATCTTTTAAAATGTAGTATAAACACCGACAACTGGGAAACACTGGCCTGTGAGCACTCCAATTGGAGAACAGCCGTTACCAAAGGTGTCATGGGCTTTGAAGACACTCAAACTCCGGTCGCAAGGGAGAAACATGCTAAAAGGAAGGCACACTTGTCAAATCCACACCATGATCAACTCCCTCCCGGAAACCTATGTCTCCACTGTGGAAGGACGTGTGGATCCAGAACTGGCCTCCACAGTCACTTACGGACTCACTGTTAAGACCGTGTTCATGGAAGACAATCTTACTCGGCTACAAGTGATCTACAGAGGAGAAGAAGAACTCTGATCCAGCTAGACCAGCAGTGAGTCAATGTTAAGAATACATAGGCCAGAACAAGTCGTGTGGTACACCTTTTTCTCTATAGAAATGTATAGAGCTTGCTTGTCTGCTAGTCTGAACAAGGGAACAATTGCATAGTTCCTATTTAATTCACTGGATCATCAAGCATAGTGAGGCAATCCAAGTGTGGGCATGGTCCAATAACCAGAGTCATGAGACAAAGTCGGGTCAAAAACAGCAGAGCCGTCCAAAGGTAGGCATGATTCCAAAAGCAAGACATTATTGGCAGGCACAGACAGTTTAGCGTAGGCCACAGAACAAGCTTCTAGGTTGCACATAATAATGATTTCTGATGTAATTGTGATGCTTAGCTTATTTCTTAGTTGCTGTTTTTTGAATAGTGTTTTATAGCGTGTAATTGTTTTATTGATGATTTGTTAATTTTGTGTTTTATGCTGTATTTGTGACGTTCTATTATGTCATTGGTTTTTTATTGTTTGTAATCCACTTTGAGATTCATTTGAATGAAAAGCATCATAGAAATAAAAGCAATCAATCAAAGGAGATTAAGAAACATCTAGGTCATGTCCAGGTGCTATGCCATTTCCAACATGAATGCTATTTTTAGTTGTTATAATGCTCATCGTTTTAGCAACAGAAATAAACTATTAGTTATTTCTTTTGAGATTAATTTCAAAGGTGTGCTGCATACCACGAACCAAGTAAAATGTTATCAGTGCTAACTTTAATTCATCAAGGTATCCCCATTCATTTTCCTGCTTTATTGGGTTTATTTTTTTATTAAAAAAACAAGCTGCTGATGAAAAGACATAAATTATGCCCCTTTCCAAGAATGCTCAATGAAAACAAGTTTTCTTTCAAACTCACCAAGTAGACCCACTAAAATGAATTTACCTAACTAGTCATGTTCATTAATTTCATTGGGTCTACCCTGAGTAAAGCTTAGCTGAATGCCACCCAGATAGCCTTTTCTTAGGCTACCCTTGATCATAGGCAGTGCTTTATGAATTTCAGCTTCACTGAAAACACCACTGAATGAATTTGGTTGGGAAGCTATTGTGAGAGTATAAGGCTGTGCAAATAGAGAAAGGTGAAATCCTAAGCATAACTTAACTAGAAACCACACCCACCCACACACCCAAACCTGAGAGATCTCACTGATGTTTCTGAAATTCCTCGAGGCTCCCCAGCGTTATTGATATTTTGTCTGAGGAAAACCCCTCAGATCCACTTGAATATCACCCGGAAAAAATTTAGGTGGTGCTTCTGAGCAAGCATTTTTTGAAGACGCTTTGAAGCTTAAGGTTGCAGTCTCACACATTATTAGGCTGCTTAAATCCCCTGGGATTGAAATGCTGTGGTATTTAAGCAGGCTAACATTATATAAGGTTCTAATCTACTATTTGCCCCATTTCCATGTCTGAAAGAGGAGTTGCAGACTCTTGCTTCATCCATCCATCCATTCCCAGATACAACCCAAATTCTTTTCTGAATAGCCTGCAACTTCTGGAATTTCCTTTTCTGTCCCTTCAGATGCTACTTCCCTTAGTCTAAATCTTTTTAGCACCCTCATATATTATACAACGTTGGCAAGTAAGCACCATATCATATGATCATCTGAGGCTGCCTTACATTAAGTCTAACCATTGCCCATCTCACCCAGTCCTGTCCATTTTGCCTGGCAGTGGTTCTCCAGGGAACCAGGCAGATGCTGTACCTTTTCTATGTCTCCTACTTGAAATCCACTGAGATAATAGGCAGGACCAAGATTGAACCCGGGACATTATGCATACAAAGCAGATGTTTGGCCATTAAGCTATGGTTCTTCCCAAATGCTCTGGGTCCCCAGGCCCCACTACAAGCTCTCACCGTGGCATCTTGTCCTGCATAATGGCTGATGACACGGGTTCCTCCAGGGTGTCGCAAATGGAATTGGCTGATATCATAGATCTTCCTTCGGATTACCAGCCATCTCTCCTCCTTGAATTCTCCCTTGCCTGTGCGGAGTCCTATCTCCTCCCAGGTGAAAAATTGTGGGGCACCCAAGGCAAGTTCTGGCTTTCCCACACTAGTGCCCGACTCTGGAGGCATGCTGACTGTCCACTGAGCACGTACAGCTCAGTTTTCCAGCTAACTACTCTGCTTCTACTCTGTCCAGTGGAAAGGTTGGTGCAACTGTGTCTCTGTGCTCCGCTTTTATAGAGACCTATTGTCATCAGCACACACCACCCTTTCCATTCCATTGCTCCAGGCATTTTCTTTCAGAGCCGTCCTATTTTGCTCTTCAGCAATGCTTCATAGGAGTCACCCTTCACCAGTCATGTCAGCTCATGATTCTTCTTGTGAGATTCAATGAACACATCAGCATACATAAGGTTTTATCCTTTGGGGCTATGCATTGTGCAAGAGCTACAGCCCATTCTAACAAAGCCTTTATCTACAAGTGCTGTAATCCTCACCAACACTTTGAATTTCTTGAGCCACACAATGCGTGATTTCTATACCACACAATGTGTGGTTGTATGTTGTGTAATGCCAATCATACTAATTGCTAGTGATCTCTGCTCTGATACAGCCTTGAGTATTGGTCTAGAATTCCTAGGCTTTGTGATCTGCTATAGCTCTATATTGTGGTAACCTCTACTTCACAGCATTAGGCCCTCACTCTATTCAGTCAAAAGTATTGCTTCCCTCACTTGAGTGGTAGCCCCAAAGGCAGAGATTTGGGGGAACCATAGGGACAAGTATGGTAGAGGAACAGTATATGGCTGATGGTGATACCAGCAACCTCCTCCTTGACTAAGTAGTAATGAGAATATTTTCATTTGTCCCCATCCACAATGAATACATGGCAATGTCAAGAAACCACTTGACAATTTTGATTTGACAGTCTTGTTGATAACATTACTATTTTAATCCTGTGGCACAGAATCTTAGTTCTTAGGCAGGAAGAACCAGATGCACAAATATAGGGTGAGGGAGCTCTGGCTTACTACCAGTACATGTGAAAGGGATCGAGGGGTCTTGGTGGACCACAAGCTTAACATGAGTCAACAGTGTGATGCAGCAGCAAAAAAAGCTAATGCTATTCTAGACTGCATCAACAGAAGTATAGTGTCCAGATCAAGGGAAGTAATAGTACCACTCTATTCTGCCATGGTCAGACCACACCTGGAATACTGTGTCCAGTTCTGGGTGCCACAATTTAAGAAGGATGTTAACAAGCTGGAATGTGTACAGAGGAGGGCAACTAGGATGACCAAGAGTCTAGAAGCTAAGCCTTATGAGGAACGGTTGAAGGAGCTGGGAATGTTTAGCCTGGAAAAGAGGAGATATGATAACCATCTTCAAATATCTGAAGGGCTGTCACATGGAGGATGGAGCAAACTTGTTTTCTCTTGCTGTGGAAGGTAGGACTCGAACCAGTGGCTTCAAGATGCAGGAGATTCTGACTAGACCTATGAAAAAATATTCTGACAGTAAGAGCTGTTTGACAGTGGGACAGTCTCCCTCGGGAGGTTGTGGACTCTCCTTCCTTGGAAGTTTTTAAGCAGATGTTCGATGGCCATCTGTCATGGATGTTTTAGTTGAGATTCCTGCATTGCAGGGGGTTGGACTAGATATCCCTTGTGTCCCTTCCAGCTCTAATATTCTATGATTCTATTAATCTTTAGAGCTGAGAGCACCCCAGCCCACCTGTTTCAACTAAAGAAAGCAACAACTTAGAATAGGTCTAGATTGGTCCACCCCATGTCCTGGAATGAAGACATGAGATATGAATGCTGTAAAGGCCTCAACGGACTTACAGCAAAATATTATAAAGCTTTAACAGAATTTACAATTAACATTTTGTGATTATCAGAATTGAATAGAGAGTAAAGAGGGGAAATATGAAATGCAATTTAAAAAGATATAATTTAAGGTAATCATGGACTGGGAGGGAGGGGAGTCGTGTGCTCGCGAGAGCGGAAGATAATGTGAAAAAACTGAGTATTTATATAAAATGGAATCTCCTTGTCAGATGTGTCCTTGTGAGCCCAAGTATCCTTTGGCCCAGGCTCTGGGCCAATCTACACTGTGCCCATCTCAGTAACTGTAGTAAAAATGCTGCAGACAGCATTCCCTGTTTGGGAAGGACTCACCTCCTCAGCTGAATGTCTCAGCTTCATTTTTCCTGTTTCTCCCCCCGCCCCAATTATTTTTATTAAATTTATTAATTAAATTTCCAAATTATTACAAATCAAACCAAATTAATTTAATTGAATGCAGTTTCTTAAAATCAGGTTTCCCGCTCCTGTTCCAAACATATGATTATCACCTCTACAGTGGTACCTCAGGTTAAGTACCGGTACTTAATTCGTTCTGGAGGTCTGTTCTTAACCTGAAACTGTTCTTAACCTGAAGCACCACTTCAGCTAATGGGGCCTCCTGCTGCTGCTGAGCTACCGCTGCACGATTTCTGTTCTCATCCTGAAGCAAAGTTCTTAACCTGAAGCACTATTTCTGGGTTAGCGGAGTCTGTAACCTGAAGCGTATGTAACTGAGGTACCACTGTACTTTGTTCTCTTTTGCAAACCCCAGGGAAGTTGTGAGCTTCCTTCCAGGAAGCTACTATTTCCTTTTGAAATGGTGGGCACAGGAAACAAATAATAAGCAGCAAATGCTGATTCCCAATAAGGGAGTTCACAACTTTTGCGTCTTGTAGATAATCCTTCTCTGTTTCTGAAATGTAGTCCTTCGAAAGGAAGATACATTAGTATGAGGTTCACAAATAGACATTCACACTTTGCCAGAAACTCTTTGCCAAATCAAGTGTTAAGTTGTGGGCGAACATATCAGACGACACAGTGTTTCTTCCAAAGCAGCTCTTTATTTGTAAGCTGGAACAGAACTGAACTGAGGAGCTCAGTCAGCCTGCTTATATATAGCGCCACTAAAATGCAACAGTAGCCATTTTCTGTAACTAGCCAATCACTGAACGTCACTTTCGATCCTTCATTTGCATACAAACTATCTAATCACTGAACGTCACTTTCGATCCTTCATTTGCATAACTATCTACAGTATCCGCCTGCTGGCCCAGGGTGAGAACTTCAGTACATAACACCAAGGACATAAATTTGTACTATAACTAAAGTAAAGAAGGAAGAGCATGCAGAAGATTTGAAAATCAAGAATATAAATGGGACGACCAGTCAGATTTGAGGCCTGATTGACCAGCAGGGGTTTTTCTCCAAAGTGAATTGGGGATCTCTAAAGAGTTTTGGGGTGATTCAGATATTTGGATGTTTAAAAAATTCTGTAGACATCATGTCTGAAAATTAAAACATTTGTCTCCAAACTTGCAATATAATGAGAGCGGGGAGAAAGGATAGAGCTCTTTTGTGAATGAGAGGTCTAGCTTCTATCAGAGAGAATTATTTTTATCTGGGTTTTCCAGCCACACTGCTTTGGGGACTGGATGTTGAAAGTATAATATATCACCTTGTTCTGTTAATCTTTTTTTTTTTTTTTTAATGTTATCCACAAACTGTAAGGCTGCTTTCGGAGAAAAACTGCAGCAGTGTGCTGGTCCCGGGGGCTAACCGAGAGGCAAGGTCCGAGTCCAGTCCGAGGTCAATGGTGCAGTATGAAGGCTGTCTGTCAAAGCTGTAGCTGGGTCCAAGGCGGGGAGTCGGGTGGGATCAGGAACTCTGGCAGAAGAGCAGGTCAGGGTGTAGGCAGAAACAGGCTAGCAACAACGTTGCTCCCGCAACCTGGGACTGGGGCTGACTGCCTTTATTCTGCCCCGAGGCATAGGGCGGCCCCGGTCCACAGGTGACTCGCCTCTTCTGGCCCGGAGGCGAGCACTCCTCCTGCAGGAACTTAGTTCCCTCCGCCTCTCTGCCCTCAGCCTCTGCAGCTCAGGAGAGGCTGGAGGGTTACCGGACCCAGAGGCAACCTCCTCTTCCCCTAACGGGGATGAGAGTGGAGCACCTGCAGGCAATGGGTCCTCCATCACTTCAGGGGCCAGAGCAGACTCAGCTGGTGCCTGCACCTGAGGATCCAGCACAGGTGAGGACCCTTCAGGCTCAGGCCTCAGCTGGTTCTGGAGGCGGGGACTCCTGTGCAGGCTGGGATTCTTCAGGTTCAGCCTCTGAGTCCGAATCCCAGGCCATCACAAGCAGCTATGCCCACAAATTTCATCTAACTCTGCCGAATATCAAAAAGTTTTAGATGGTTCTTGGGGGAGGGGGGAGTGTTTTAATTTGATAGGGGTCCAGCACAAAAACCCTTAGTCTGATTTGTCTGTAATCTGTCAGATATTTTCTACTCTAAAAGTTAATGAGCTTGGAGATAGCCCAGTCAGTAGAGCACGAGACTCTTAATCTCAGGGTCACGGGTTCAAATCCCACACTGGGCAAAGGATTCCTGCACTGCAGGGGGTTGGACTAGATGACCCTCATGGTTCCTTCCAACTCTACAGTTCTATGGTTCTATGCTTAATATTCCTGCAAATTTCATCCAATGCTGCCAAAAATATATATTTATATAGCAGTTTTTAATTTTCCCTATAATGGCGAATGGGAGTGGCAGAAAGCATTGATTTTCCCAGTTTGGAATCAGATTTGGACCTCAAGACAAACCAGTCACCCTCTGAAGCACTTCAAACCAAACCTTGCTGTTTCCTCAAGTGCCAAAGTAGAGTCTTTACCAAATCTTGTAGGCAGTGAACACCCCTAGCAAAAAAGTTGCTATAATAGAGGATTCCTACTGCCATTCCTATTTCTAAATGTGTATTGCTGTTGATGGTATACTAAACAGCATACAGAAAAACCTGAACCCAGCTGTACAGCCGTGGTTATTCACCAACATTAAATGTACTTCTTACTAATTCTAATACAGCCTAATTGACCGTAGCCATATATGTGTTATCTATCCATTGCTGTTGGGGTTCAGCTGATTGACTACTAGAGAGGACAGGTGTGGAATAAAGTTTAAGACTGGCATTAGGTTAACTAGGCTTAAAGAGGCACTTGCAAAGCTTTAAGAGGTGGACTGAAAAAACTGTAAACATGGTGATAAGGGGGGTTAGGTTTAAAGGAGCAGATCCATCAGAAAGACTGGAAACACCTTTGGACATTAAGCCAGTAACAGACATACATAAAGCTTCCTATAATGACCAATAATCCTTTGTTGCCATTTCCTCCCTCTTTTTTAAAAAAATTATAATTTTTATTAGTTTTTTTAACATATCATTTTCAACAGTAATTAAACATACTTTTACATCTTATTTAAGTTTTTGACTTCCATCAATCCTGTCTGAAAATTTTCCAATCTAATCTCTCAGTATGCATTTCTTATCTTCCCTATTACATTTCAAACTCATAACTAATATCTCTATCTTTTTCTACTTTGTAACACTTTGTATATTTCTCCTTACAAAACCTCTTGTAGTCCTACTAGCGTAATTTGTTGATTACAGTTGCTCTTCAAATAATTCATATACTTCTTCCAATCTTCTGTAAATCTCTGGTCCCGCAGGTTTCGAATCCTTCCTGTCATTTTGTCCAATTCTGCATAGTCCATTAATTTCGTCTGCCATTCTTCTTTCGTCGGAATTTCTTCTTGTTTCCATTTCTGGGCTAACAATACTCTTGCCGCAGTTGTTGCATATAAAAACAATTTAACATCTTGCCTATTAATTTCCTGACCAATAATACCAGGTAAAAATGCTTCTGGTTTTTTAAAAAATGCATATTTCAACATCAGGAAAGTTTTTAATATGTGACATTTTAGTGTATTTTTCATCTTTGTTGGAAAGCCGCCCAGAGTGGCTGGGGAAACCCAGCCAGATGGGCGGGGTACAAATAATAAATTATTATTATTATTATTATTATTATTATTATTATTATTATTATTATTATCTCATTATATATCATTTCCCAGAAGTTCTTTACTTTTTTACATTCCCACCACATATGATAAAATGTTCCTTCTTTTTCTTTACATTCCCAACATTTATTATTTGTCTTATACATTTTAGCTAATTTCACTGGTGTAATATACCATCTATTCTATACATCATTTTCATCATATTCTCTTTCAAACCATTACAGGCTGTAAATTTTATCCTTTCATTCTACAACCTTTCCCATTCTTCAAGCTGTATATTATATCCAAAGTATTTTGCCCAATGTATCATTACCGATTTCACTTCCTTGTCTTTCAAATGCCATTCCAACGGTTTTTTATACATTTTAGACATTGTTTTACATTCATTGTTTAATATTTCTATTTCAAATTTTGATTTTTTTTATCATCAAATCCTTCTTCCTTTAAATCCTCTTTATATATTTCATTGACTTGGCGATAGTGCAACCAATCATTTACATATTCTTTAACCTCTTCATATGGTTTCATTTTCCATTTATTTCCTCCCCCCCCCCAACAATTTCTCATAGGTAACCCAATTTTTACTCATATTTATCTTTTTCACACTCATAGCTTCTAATGGAGATAACCACCACGGTGTTTTACGTTCTAATAAGTTTTTATACCTGTCCCATACTTCATATAAAGATCTTCAAAATATGAGATTTCCAAATCCTTTATGGATTTTTGTTTTATTATACCATAGATATGCGTGCCATTTCCTCTCTTGACAGTTGTAGCAGCAACTACTCAGAGCTGTGCATTTCTGACACTGGAGTTCGTGTTTTCTTTCCAAGAAACAAAAGCCAGACTGCCTAATCCCTGATTCTCTAGGACTTCAGCAATGCTTTGTTTAGAGTTGTTTAGAGACAAGATTCCTTAACTTTTTGACAAGTGGCTTACCTTCTGTTCTTCTTTTCTTCTTATTATACATGACTAGTACTGCTGCGATCTGATAAACAGGACGTACAGTATTATATATGAGGGAAAACTCCACCATCTCCTTTGGGGCTTTTACGAAATAGCATCCTTGTAGCTTTTGGCTTCCCAAGTTGTTGTCATTATGAAGGATTAAAAATTTAGCAACAGGTCTGTGATCAGATTAATTCACAGCAACGAGCAAACAAATTCTTCAAGTCTGAACTCTTAAATATGAAGAAAAAAATCATCAGAAAAACCATAAGGAAAAGCTGCAGCTTTCAGAGGCACAGAAAAAGCTTTCCTAGAAGTCCTTAGATATTGTTAAGAGATTTATTTACAAATTACAGTGGATTATATCAGAGTAGTCCAAAAAGAGGTGTCAACTCAAATGATGTTTGTGTCCTACTGAGATGTATTGGGGGTGGGAGGTAGGTGAGACTAGACCCGACTTAGCACTGCATGCTTGGGTACTTGGTGCAGCAGCAAGCCAAACTGCAGCAGCAGAGTGGGGGAATTGCTGCAGTCCACTAGGGTTTGCTGTCCATCACCAGGAAACCCCTCCTTGGAGTGGGACTAGTGGGCCTCCACCCAGTGCTGGACCAATGAGACAGGCTAAAGATGTGATTGTGGTGTTCTGCTCTCTCTGCCACCTAGTGGCCTCCCTGACCAAGCTGATCAAGGTGATCCCTGGTGTGGTGCTGGAGCCGTCTGGAATGGTGAGTGACGTCAGCTTAATCTATGCTAAGGACACCTTAGGTTCAGCTTGGGATTTCATGGCTTCCAGAGCAACCATAGGGCCTCTCTCATACGGTTATCTGCGCACTACACAGAGCAGGACACATACTTGATCTGGTCTTTGTGGGGAGCTGATAGACTGGAAGTTGTATGTTTTGATACTGCATCATAGTCATGGTTAGGCCACCTCTTGGTGGTCTTGAGGCAGCTATTCCCACCTGCAATTGATAAATACAATGGTGTGTGATAAGTACTGGCCAGCTACCAATACCCTTTTTTCCAAGAGAGGGTGGTGGAGAAGGTAGTGTTGGAGCAGTTAGAAGAATTCCTAGATGACATTGATTATCTGGATCCACTTAAAACTGGGTTCAGGTTTGGTTTTGAGACTGAATTAGCCTTGGTCACTCTGGTGGATTACCTTTATCAAGAACAGGATAGGGGAAATGTGACCCTATCACACTTATTAAGAGCAAAGGCTTGAGTGAATACAAACATTCCCCTGGCACCTAAAAATTGATAGTGATGGTGTTAAGTGCATCTTTCTAGGGAAAGCATTCCACAGGCAGGGAGCCAGCACTAACCAGGGCAGCACTCACATTGCCATCCTTAGCATCTGCCTCAGGTTTCATTGGAAAACTTGCTTTGCACACTGACTGGCCAGCCTGCCTGCCTGCCTTTCTGCTCGCTCGCTAATCCTCACTCCGTAACTTACTGCCCACCATCTAGCCACAGTTCTTGTTTAGAAGGAAGAGCCATTCATTTAAATAGGACTTATTCCAAATGAAGTGGGTTTAGGACAACAGCTGCCAGTATTAAGTTCTGAGAGTACCGAAACTTTCCCAGATTTATTTTCTGTACAAGGCAAGTTGACACAAGAAGAGGGCAGGTAGGTGATTGTGTGAAATAAAAAAATTCACAGGAGGTGACGAAAATTGCAGGAAAGGGAGAGAAGGTTCAGTTCCCCAGGTAAAGAGAACCTTAACCTTAATTAAATTAATTAACACAGCCTATGCATGTCTACTCAGGTCTAATTGTTTGAATGGAACTTACTCTCACATAATTGGGTACAGGGCTGCAACTACAGCGGCGATTTGGAGTGGAAATGGTTTGCAAAATGGCAACTGTGCAAACTAAAAGGGGGGGAACCCTTTTGTTCTTGGCATGCAACTACATGTTGCTTCAGTGTGGGAGAATCTGGGGAGTTTCGTCAAACTTCATCAGTAGAGGGGCAACAAAGACCAACTGCCAACTATATTAGGTCCTGAGGGTGATGAGGCTTCTGAGGCTGCTTTGAAGCCCCTGCTATTGACGGAAACATTGGGAACTGCATTTTTTTTCTTTTAAGTTTCTTCTTCTTAATTAGGCAGGTGTCAGTAAGTTCTCGAAAATGGGTTTAAGGGAGACTGGCAGTGGGGATTGATGAAGCTGTCAAATTCAGGTGTGCAATGGTACCTCGGGTTACAAATGCTTCAGGTTACAGACGCTTCAGGTTACAGACTCCACTAACCCAGAAATAGTACCTCGGGTTAAGAACTTTGCTTCAGGATGAGAACAGAAAGCGGCAGGCCCCATTAGCTAAAGTGGTACCTCAGGTTAAGAACAGTTTCAGAATAAGAACAGACCTCCAGAATGAATTAAGTTCTTAACCCGAGGTACCACAGTATTTTCTGTTTCCATTTCTTCCCTTTTTTCCAGTCTTCAGTTCTCTATATTTCCATATCTATATTCCCACTTCTTCCACTGCTCCTGTCTCAGCCCATGTGATGGATTTTCTTCACCAAATAGACCTTTCCCTTCAACTGACATTGTTTCATTCTACTTCCAAAAAACTTCCTCAGCGTATTTTATATTACTGATTGTTCCAGATTATCACACCAGCTGCAGCCAATTGGTGCCAGCGGTGTCACAACATCCCTTAGCACATGACAGTAAAGATATGTGATGTGATGTGACATCTGAACACTTCTCTGCAGAGCAGGTCCGCCCATGAAGCAAGGTGAGGCAGTTGCCTTGAGTGGCAGTTTGGAAGAGGGGGCAAATCCACCTCCCTCGCTTGTGGGCCATAGCTACCTCCTCCTCTGCTGCATGCCAGCCTCCTCTTCTTCCACTGCTGTGCAGTCCAATGCCATCAAATTTAGTTTAGCCCCCAAATTAACTCTTATCATGCTTATGTCAGACACCACGCTTACACCTTATCTCTTGTTGTGCATGACAAGCGCCGTCGTTGTGAATGACAAGGGCGGCATGTCTTTGGTAAATGAGCGCACAAAGTCAAAAGTTCTTCAGTGAAACAGTAGGTATACATTTCAGTAATACCTAGGTATATATGTATTTTGTTTTTCTAGCTTGATCAAAATTATTTATTATTTCATAACAGGTAGATAGTTAAGAGCTTAGGTGGCTTCAGTGGTGCGTGCCTGGCGCCCCCCAGAATTCAGCACCTGGGTACCCTGCACCCCTGGGTAAAGACGGCCCTGTTGCTGCGTGCCCAGTGTGCCTGCATGCCCACTTCCAGGCAGTGGTGGGATGAGTCATTATGCCTCAGCCATCTCCCTTTCAGTCAGGTGTATACCATTGGAAATATATGTATAATCATGACCAGGCTTGGCTCTATAAATCTACGTACATAGGGAGACAGTGGAGGAGAGAATAGAGTGGTTTTTAATTATGTTTTTTGGTTGGGGGGTGAAACCATGTGGTGAAAGAGGAAAGCAGGCTGACTGTTAACCAGCTGCTTATATAGCACAGCAATATAAACATTGTAGAAGAGTCTTCTATGAGAGGCTGGCTGGCGAGGTGTGTGGGAAATAGACTTTGCAACACCGGCTGCCATGGCTGGGCAGGCCTCTAGTGTGGAGGGATAGGGATGTCATCGCTCTCATTTTGGGGAGCCTTGTGATGCTTAATTGCGGGAGTGTCTTGTGGAATATATCCAGCCTCATATAATCAACATGTTTAACTCTAATGAATGCACAAAGGGGTCAAGACCACAGAGTAGGCTGTCCTGCCAGGCTTAGCTAGGTCACCTTGGAAGGAAGGGTTATCAAGTTCTTTTTTTTTTTTTTTCCTTCCACCATGCGAACACTACCACTTAGGAGGTCTAATCTGGATGATCCAAGCTTAGACCACGTGGCTTAAGCAACCATCTTTGGTGTTTCTATGCAAATAATTGAGAAGCCTTTTACTTTTTGGAACCTAAATTATACTGCCTGTTGCTTCTTGCTGCTGTATGGAGAAGCATATGAATCTGAGCTCTGAAGGGTTTGTAAGTAAACCATTTATAATTTTCCAAACATGTGGTCTCTTTTTATGCTAAAGCAGGTGGGGAACTTTGGAAGCAACTGTTGAAGGCAATGCAACAGTGTGCACAGGCGAATGGGGCTGGAGGTCCCACAACGTGCCCTTTCTACCACAGGTGAGCGGCTGCACCCTGCATTTCCAGGGCCAACAAAAGGGAGATCCGAACCCACTCTTGGTGACCCTGGCAGTGGGTGCATAGGCATGCGGCAGTGGCACCATTTCCCATTTTGCCTTTAGCTGCAAAATATCTAGGGCTGGCCCTGCTTCTCTGCATAAATCTGATATCCATAGGGTTTTATTGCTAAATCTGATAACCTCATATTAGGAGATTATAATTTGTCCCAGTCTAGCTTCCACTGTGTTTCATAGAGCTTAGAAATTTCTAGCATATTTTATGTAAGACAATAGTGCTCATATCTCATATCTATCTGTTCCCAGCCTATGTAGTCCTTGAAAAGATCGCCTCGTTAGGCAACTGTAATTTGTCAGGAATTTAAAATACCGTAATTAGCACACATAGTTTAGCATTGGCTTTCTTTCCCCGGATAAAATGCCAATCTCACATAACTTTGATGGAGGCGGTGTTCTTAGCCTCACCATTTCTTCATAATGATATATGTATTTTGTGTTGCCCATGGCAATTTCACGTTCTCAATTTGTGTCCAGGCCTGCATCACTGCTGTATAGAAGAAAGACCAATTGAACACACTGGATCTTACTTCGGTGTAGAGGGGCAAAGGATTTCATTGTTTGTTGATAACATGATCGGAACAATCAATTAAAAACAATGTTATTAAATTAAAAAGCTGTCCAAGTTCAACTGAGTAGTTGATTTTAAAAAAGTGTTTTTGAAAACACATTATGCAAAATTAAGCATCCACCAACCTCTGTAGAACTATTGTTTACTGACATGCGAAAGCATGTGCTCTTTTAATTCATTAATCAATTAAAGCTGCATTCCTACACACACTTACCTTGGACTTTGCAACATAGAATTCAGTGGGTCTTACTTTTCAGTACACATGTATAGGGTTGCACTATTAAACTAAGAAAATCAGTCAGCTCAGATTTATTTAGTCAGCAGATATCCACAGTGATATGTGATGCAGTGAAATGTGCTGCATTCAGACTGAAGATACCCACATTCAAATCGTCTTCAGCCATGAAACCCATTCTGGGAAAATTTATCATCCTCACATAGTTGTGAACGTAACTGAGGATAACTTATCAATATACCACTCTAAACACAGTTTAGCTGCTCAATTATATTGGTGCAACCCCTATGTGCAGTTGAAAACCTTTAGAAGGAGATGAAAAGTGGCAGCATTGTAGGAAAGAGATGGCTTACCTGTTTCACCTGGGATTCTACCAGTGCCATGTTGCCTTGAGTCACTCAGATCATGCAACTACACCCACTTTCATGGCTGGGCCTCAAAGCATATGGTCTGCCATAAAACTACTCATTTCCCCAGCATCTCCAAAGCTAACGCATGGGGTTGGGACAACATGCTGAGCATGCAGGTGCATGTTGCATCCACATGAAAGCTACTCTGAGGTTAGCACAAGGGCTATCAAAGTCCTGCCAGCCCTCTGTGAATTCATCTTGGCACCCAGTAGGTCACACCTTATTTACTTTATTCCAAATCCAAAGTGGGTTATAAATTAAAACAAATCCTGGTGCATCAGACAAGTACTGGTACTAAAAACAAGGAAGATAGCTCCAACTAGCCAACTAAAATAAACTTATACACCGGCACAGAAGTCCACCCATATTTAGTGGGCATCAAAAGGTTAAAAGAGTAGGTGCTAGTGATATCTTGGGGGAGGGGAGGTCTAAAGCTGGAGCACCACCACTGAGAAGGCTATCCTCTGTGTTGCCTTACAGGAGATCTCAGCTGTATGACACAGGTAAGAGAGACTGTTGTAAACAAAAATTGCCCTTTTCCCCTTATGGGGTATCCAAGAGCCCATATAGAGTCCTTACATAGGTTCCCTATTGGTAGGAGAGAATAACAGAGGCCAACCAGAGAATATTGAGAAGCAAAGCAGCTAGTAAGCTTGATCTTTATTGATCTGTTGCAACAGGGTGCTCCCCTCACACCCAGGAAAGGAGGAGGACCCAGAAAAATGGTGCGCAAGGCCTTATAAAGACTTTTGAAATTGCCACCCTGTAGATCAAGACCACCCCCATAAACATCATACATACATCACAGAAGGGGTATAAGCTAAGACCACCCCTCAGATACATCATACCTACATCACAAAAAAGGCGGTCTAAAACAGAAATTCTGAATGTTGTTTTTCTCCTGTCATTGTTTATCTCCTGTCTGGCAGGTTACTTGATTGGATTGCCTGGGTAGTCTGGCCAGTCTTTTGTAATGATAAATACTTAGTTCCTGGGCCATGTCACAGGCTCACACCCTATTCATATCTTAAATGTGCCCTTAAGACAGGATTTGTGAGGAAAGAGACAATGGGAAGTTTCCCACTTTGACCTTGCAGAGAAAACATTTGCTCAGTTTAGGAATCAAAATGGTTCCAGGTCAGTCTTCCTGTGCTGATCTATGTACGTGCTTGGTTGGTACACTTATGAACATTACCATATATCTAAGATCATAAAATTCCTATCACAGACTCCCTTGTAATATATGGTGAGCTGATGATACTGAAGGCTTTTCTTACTGTCTCCAGGTGCTGTTCAGGTATGAGCCCCATTTGGTACGTATATCATGCAATGAATATGTTCATCCTAGCCGCCATTTATCACTGATAATTTATCACCTTGGTTTATCAATGTAATTGATCCCAGAGACATAGGACTAAATGCATAGGAGCTAATCAATATATTGGAGACACCATCTGCACCCCAACGATAGAGATTACACTTTTATTCTAAGATATTAATACTCCATCAAAAAGTGATGTTATTCTGTTATTGCCTGGTCTATGTTGTAAGATGTTAGAAGCAAACATGGGGAATATCATAGTTTCGGATCACAATCACTGGAACTCAGACCAGACCAAATTTCATAAAATCATACACAGACTTTACTAAAATAGAACTCTACAAGAGAGAAAAACTCCAAATAATAAAACAGATTAAAATAGCTCAGAAGGTAAGAAAACAACAAACACTAACTTATCCAGCTAATTAACATAAACACACACTCAAATCTCAGTAGGCTGAGCAATGGAACAAGATGCTTTCAAAAGCCCAAATAGATGCTGACCTCGGCTTGGCTAGCTCCCAAGAGTTTCCACCAATCCAGGTTTTATGGGAATTTAGACCATGGGCGTTCACCTTTTCCACCCAGTTACCTTGTGACACTGGCCCTAAAGTCTTAATAGCAGACAGCTATATGTAAGCTTATTATTTCTGAGGTTCTAACCCATTCCCATAAAGCAGTCTTAAAAGGGGTGATATCATCACACAGCCTCCCAATGCTATCTTTGGAAGGTACATCATATGCTTTTGCTGAATGAGACGGAATCATCTTGCAACAAGCAACTCAGTTCCATGCTCTGGAGTTTATTACAGGTTCAAATTGCTACATCCTGTTACAGCCCATTATTTTTATTCCAACTATGTAACATACCTTCTCAGTGCCCCAATTTTGCTGGGACAGTCACAGAATTCCTAAAGCCATCACAGCTTCTGACTTGATCACAGAAAGTCCCAATTTCTCCTGCCAGTGGGCCCCTGGAAGCAGCTGGAAGCAGCTCCTGGGGCGGCAATGGCATTGTGAAGGAGGTATGAAGTGACAGCAGATGGTGACAGCAGTCATGAAATTAAAAGACGCCTGCTTCTTGGGAGAAAAGCGATGACAAACCTAGACAGCATCTTAAAAAAGCAGAGACATCACCTTGCCGACAAAGGTCTGTATAGTTAAAGCTATGGTTTTCCTAGTGATGATGTATGGAAGTGAGAGCTGGACCATAAAGAAGGCTGATTGCCGAAGAATTGATGCTTTTGAATTATGGTGCTGGAGGAGACTCTTGAGAGTCCCATGGACTGCAAGAAGATCAAATCTATCCATTCTTAAGGAAATCATCCCTGAGTGCTCACTGGAAGGACGGATCGTGAAGCTGAGGCTCCAATACTTTGGCCACCTCATGAGTAGAGAAGACTCCGTGGAAAAGACCCTGATGGGAAAGATTGAGGGCACAAGGAGAAGGGGACGACTGTTGGGTTGAAATAAACGACAGACAAATGACAAGTGTCATATGGGAGGCATCTCTCGAGCATGTCTCGGGGAGTCCCTTTTATTGAATATTACAGCATTGCCACATATATGCTTGTTGCTGATTGGTTAACACAAATACAATGCAAGGGTTGCATATAGGCATTAATCATCAATAGATTAAAGGTTGGGAAAGGGAACACAGAATTGGACCAGGTATGAAAACCTCCTTATTAAACTATTACTAGTGATTGATATAGCAAAACTTAAAAGAGCATAACTTTCACATTCCGTAGATGTGGTCAACCATGCATTAAGAACAGGTCAGGGTACGATGTTTCATGAACTCAATGTGAACTAAACATTCTAGGGTGGGTGAGGAAGGAATGCTTCAGTTTAGAGCGGTTTGCCAGACTCATGTGCAGAAGCAAAACTTCCCATCATCTCCCCCTTTCTTTTTCTTTCTTTTTTTTTTTTGTTGCGAGATGTTGCTATGTGATTTCAGGGTGAATGGGACAGAAACACTTCGGGATACATGGTTTGCCAGCGCATGCCCAAAGTAAGTCTGCCCACATCTCCCCTATTATTTACTGTTGGTGCTGCCACTTCGCAAAGTAGGCAGCAATGATTTTATTAGGTGGCTGAGGAGGAGAAAGAAACTGAGACCAAAGACGCATGAGACCAGGAATGCATTGGATGAAGCAGCATAGCAAAATTAATATACATATTATGACAATAGCATATTGAAAAAGATTACGAAGCCAATTCAGATTTGGCAACCAGCCAGTGAGCCACTGGGCGAACGAATCCCAGAGGCCAGAAAATCCAACGTCCTGTTTAATGTGGTGTGTAAGATTTTGCAAATGAGAGATTTGCTTTTGAATGGCTTTAGAATTATCAGTAATATTGAAGCAACACATGTCATTCACTTGTTCACAGCCATAATGATGAAGCATGAGCAAATAGTCAATGGCAGCACGATTTTGTAGAAGTCCATGATGAAGTTCACTCTGTTCTTTATTCAAAAGGTGAAGAGATTGTGAAGTAAAATTCAGAGCTTTTGCTGCGGAGCAAACTAAAGAGTTAATGTTCATACTATTCCGTACAGCCAATCCAGGGACTCCTAAGAGAGAAACAGCTAAGGAGATATATTCAGATCTACTGGGAAGAGAGACAGAATCATCACAATCATTAGTCAATTCCACAGAGCGGCAATATCGAGAGCGAGACAAATGATGCTTTTGGGGTAAAATGATGGACAAACGGCTTAAGCAGCAGGGTGTGCCAGGGTGTGGCTGATGTTTGCTGGAATATAATTGAATGTATAGCCTGGGCACGACCAGAACCAGCCTTCAGGCAGCTCTGTATATTTATATACATAGGAAATATTTACATAATTAGAGCAGTTAAAATTATCCTTGCCCATTTTCACACAGTTGGTTTTTGTGCAATTGACCATACGGGGGCAAGTGACATTAAAGGAAGCCACGTATGGGGTCAACAAATCAATGGCCAGAGGTGGGCGTTGGCGCACTTGGGTACCCCAGTTATGGTAACCGGAATAACCAAGGGTGCGGAGAGAATCATTTTGGGGTAGGGATGAGTAAAACCAGGTATCATTTTGCGTATCAAAAGGGTCGTGGCAAACAGGGATAAGGCAAGAGCCAAGGATTGCACCTATTGATACCTGCTGGGTTAGGCAAAAGGAAGAAACATTGAGGGTTTTTGCAAAAGATTCCCACACATTTATTGGTGTGGAACCACCGCTATTAGGAGCGGAAGCAGAGAGGGGCAAAAACAAAACGCTGAAAATGAGCACTATCATGGAATTTATATTAAGGCAGGGGTTGCTTCTAGCTGCTTTTCCTTTCTAAGCTGTTTAGCTTGAAATGAGAGTGATTTTATTTGGCCCCACATCACTGGTCCATTACGATTTCCCCGCTTGCGAGTCCTGGGGGGGCTGGGCGCTGCATCCTGGGCGATCTGGAGTTGACAGTCGAACTGCGGTATCGGATTCTGCAGGGCCTGCTGCCATGCCATGGTAGAGGCGGACGCAGCGTGCGGGAACCCAGCGAGCACCCAGCGAGCACTCTGAAGGTGTGTTCTCTCTCTCTCTTAGCAGTACTGCCAACATCAAAATAAGGTACGTGCAAAGCCTAGCGAATTGCTTCTTGCTGTTAAGAATCAAATCCAAATATCAGCCAGTGTCACTGTTATTTATTTATTTTTGAACAAAATGTATATACCACTTGATTGTAAACCCACCTTGAGTCCTAGTTCTGGGAGAAAAGATGGAACACAAATAATAATAATAATAATAATAATAATAATAATAATAGTGATAAAAGATTTAAGCAGTTTAGCTTTAAAATGTTAAGATTATCAATAAACAATAGTTAAAAATATGTAATTAAGAATATATAAGTACTATAATTCAAATTAAGAGCAAAATATTAAAGCCCATCAACATTTATGTCTAAACACTTATGTTTAGAATTCTACAAGAAAAAAGTCCATAGTTTAGATCAGTGATGGCCAAACCTGGCCCTCCAACTGTTTTGGGATTACAATTCCCATCATCCCTGACCACTGGCACTGTTAGTTAGGGATGATGGGAGTTGTAGTCCCAAAACAGCTGGAGGGCCACGTTTGGCCATCACTGGTTTAGATGATACCATAGAATCATCTGGGCTGACAGAATGTGCCAACTTGAATCCAACTTGCTACTTTAGATATCCCAGTTGATTTCCTTTGGCAAGGAAATAGTTACTCTCTACCACAAACTTCCAAATTTCCCTTCGGTGTCCAAAGAGGATTGTCCAGTAATTGGACATGGGACCAGGCATGAAGTTCCTTGGATTTAGGGCACCCAACCTGTTGTGACTATCAATTTTAGAAAGCACACAAAGCAACATTTCCATTGACAGCTCACTCGTTGCCCCCACAACCTCTTCAGCGACTGCGATGCAAAGGCTAATTCTGCGATGAGGTTGACTTTCCAGCTGCACAATCTGTACTTTCAAAACCAAGAGTTTTTGTCAGCAAAAGCATAAAGTTCCATCAACACAAATATACACTTCATTATTATCTGTCAGTGTGGTCTTGTGCGTTTGTTATGCTATGTTGACATAACAGATGTTCAACTCAGATAAGGATTGGAAAATTGAACTATTTATGCATATAAAGTAAATTCTCCAGAGACTGTGAGGTAAATGCAGCACTTTTTTCTGGGGGTACTCAAGGGTTTAGAACCAGCACCCTTTCCTCCCAAATGTTAAAAGTGTGGCACTTATTGTAACAACTTCATGGTGAGCACTGACACCTTTTTAACGGGGGGGGGGGAGTACTGCCTGTGAAGCTACCCCGCTTCTTTTTATTTATTTTATTTATTATTTGTTATTGGATTGATATTTTAACTTCATAATAAGGTCCTGAGTTTATTTTTATTTTTTTAAAAAAATATTTAGGCATATAAGAAAATCCAGAAGCTTGGAGGGCGAAACTGTTTTCTCTCACAATAAAAGGGACACTTGCTCTCCCCAGTCTTCCTTTTCCCTTTTCTAACCAGCTCTTATCTTCCTGAAGGAGCAGCTTTATAAACTTATTTCCCCTCTTTTTTATTTTAGATAGCAGGTTTTGTTGGAACTGATTAGCCCCCTGCCCACACACGACAAGTATTTCATAATAAAATACCACAACAGTGCTCAAGAGAATGGCAATGCTGTACCATAAATGCAAAACAAACCTTGCAATTACTTCCACAGCAGCTATTCTCCCTATCACACACCTCCCCTTTGTCCCAACTTTGAGGGAAAACTTCCAATACATTTGTAAGCATGTGGAGCAAGAAATAAATCCTCTGAGCTCAATGAGACTTATTTCCCAACAATACAGTGGTGCCTCGCAAGACGAAATTAATTCGTTCCGCAAGTTTTTTCTTCTTGCGAGTTTTTCGTCTTGCGATGCACGGTTTCCCATAGGAATGCATTGAAAATCAATTAATGCGTTCCTAGGGAAACCGACTTCAGACCAGGTCCGGGGACAGTCTGTCCCCCGACCTCTTCTGAAGGCTGGGGGGGGGACAAGGGCTTTTCTTCCCACCCCCAGCATTTTAAAAAACCCCGGGACAGCGGAGGGCTTCTCCGCTGTCCGGGGCGATCTTAAAATGCTGGCGGGCGGCATTTTAAAATCGCCCCGGACAGCGGAGGACTTCTCCGCTGTCGGGGCGATTTAAAAGCCCCTGGGAAGGCAGGCAGGGGGGACAAAGACTTTTGCCCCCCGCCAGCCTTCAGAAGAGGTCCTGGACCTCTTCTGAAGGCTGGCGGGGGCGAAAGTCTTTGCTCCCCCCGCCTGCCTTCAAAAGCTGTCCGGCCCAGGCTTCCCGGACCTTTCCGCCAGCAGCGGCAGCGCTGCCGCTGCTGGCGGAGACTTGCCGGCATGCCGAAGCCTGCGCGCAGCGCGCCCAGGCTTCGCGGATCTCTCCACCAGCAGCGGCAGCGCTGCCGCTGCTGGCGGAGACTTGCCAGCATGCAGAAGCCTGCGCGCGTTGACATCAGCGCGCCCAGGCTTCGCGGACCTCTCCGCCAGCAGCGGCAGCGCTGCCGCTGCTGGCAGAGACTTGCCGGCATGCCGAAGCCTGCGCGCAGCGCGCCCATGCTTCGCGGATCTCTCCGCCAGCAGCGGCAGCGCTGCCGCTGCTGGCGGAGACTTGCCGGCATGCAGAAGCCTGCGCGCGTTGACATCAGCGCGCCCAGGCTTCGCAGATCTCTCCTGCCTTCAAAAGCCGTCCGGGATAGCAGGAAGCGCTTCCCTGCTATCCCGGACTGCTTTTAAAATGCTGGCGCTGGGGAGCAAAGCCTTTCGGCCCCCGCCAGCCTTCCTGGACCTCTTCTGAAGGCTGGTGGGGGGGAAAGGCTTTGCTCCCCACCGCTAGCATTTAAAAGAGGTCCCCAGAGATTTCCCTATGGGCTTTCGTCTTGCGAAGCAAGCCCATAGGGAAATTCGTTTTGTGAAGCGCCTCCAAAACGGAAAACCCTTTCGTCTAGCGGGTTTTCCGTCTTGCGAGGCGTTCGTCTTGCGGGGTACCACTGTATTCTATACATGAAAATCCTGCAGGTCTGCACACTCTCTAGACAAAAATTCACTTCTCCGTACTTAAAGAATTGTGGCCAAACCTCATCATATGCATCACAGATTCTCTTGTCTGAACAAATTTCTTCCTTACTTCCGTGGTCCCCCAACTCCTGCTTTGCTGGTTGGTGGCAGCCATTTTCAGGCAGAAAACATGGAGAGAGAGAGAGAGAGAGAGAGAGAGAGAGAGAGAGAGAGAGAGAGAGGAGTGAGGGAGAAGCTTAGCTTTGTGGGCACAAGAGGAATCCTTCAAAGGTGTCATTGGACCCACAGGCACCAAGATGGTGATTCCACAATCAGGTGGTGTCATTCCGCTTCTCTCTGACGTCTGTGCTTCATATTTTGCTGAATACTGTCAGGGACTGGTCTGAGGAGGAATGGTGGAGACCCCCCCCCTGCACTTCCCAGAGAAGAGGAAGACAGTATAGATTTAAAACAGTGATTTGCAGAAGGCTGCAGAGGCTGCAGAGTGGAGATGCTGGGAAATATTGGGAGAGGAGCAGAACGAAGAAGCACCAGGGGAGAGACAGCTGACAGACTCAGTGTCTTTAGACAGCATTCCTGACCCCTCCTCTCCCAGGACCCGGCGTGCATTGAGAGTAGGAGAACAGAAAGCACAGAGGCAGAAAGCACAGATCAGCCGGCGCAGGGATAATGTAGAATAGGAGAGATGGAAGGGGTGGGACTTTACTTGGAGCAACGCCATTATCTGAGAGGCAGCATCCTCCGTCTCCCTCTGTGAATATTGAATAAAATACCATGGTAAGAACTTCTTGTTTTCCTATTTCTGGCTGCCAGCCGGGAGGGAGGGGGATTGGATTCCCTGCAGCCTGACATATGCTCTGTTGTTCTTGTTTCTCTTTGTGCATCACTTTGTGAGGGCTAGACCTGGAAATGTTACAAATAAATAACAGAAACAAATGATTTAAATTATTATTTAATTCAGGGAGTTATGCCTTTGGGTGTTAGATTTCTTCTTTCATTATAATACACAGTTATGTATAATCATTTTGGGAATGTCACTACTTCCAAAGCAGCCAGCTTCAGAGCAGGAATCTGGTCTTGATCCGGTTCAAGAAATAGTTGCACAGGTGTTTGGTGTACATTAGCATCCTATTCCAACAGTACAGGGCTGTTAATAGGCTTCATCTGAATCATGTGGATACATTTTTCTCATCAAAAAGGGAAAATCCACATACTGTTTAGTAAGAAATTCTAACTGAAATGTTGACATTGGTCTCCCTAACAAATATAATTTGAGTTCACTCAAAAGATCCATGATCTATTGGTTATCTCACATGCTTATACATTCTCTCAATGCTCATTCTTTGCCCTCATTCATAAAACACACCAAATATCAGCACTGTGTCAAAAGTATCCTCCTAGATAACATGCTGTTGTTTAAACGGACATCAAAGACACCTGTAGAAAGCAAGATTTATACAAAGACCAACATATCAATTAATTGTGAGGAAAATTAGTAGCAATGAGTCTCATTTCAAAAGCTTGCTGATCACAGCAAAAGGATAATTAAGTCTAGCAGCCCAGAGGAAAAATAATTTATCATTATTGCTTGGATCAACCCTTTCCCTAAAGCAATGCAATCATATTCTGAAAATAATTAATATCATGATGCTTAAAGATTCGGCAGAATTACCTCAATATATGTATGTTGCTACAATGTGATAGCACTGAATGCAGAATAATATTTAAATTAAAAATAATAATAATGCAGACCCTGAGTTGATGCAGTACTGCGTCAGGAAATATATTTAGCCCATTGAAATGAGAGAGAGAAAACTTTTTCCAATGCTGATTGCATTTTGAATACATTTTGAATACAAAAGAAGTACATTTTTAAAAGCACAAAACAGATTTCTTACATACAATATTTTTGGGGTTAGCTTATTTAGTTCTCTATTTTTAATGTTACTGAAACTATTTAATTATACTGTACAGAAAATCTTGGCGTAAGTTTAAGTGCTACACATCCAAACTCATCAAATGGCATAACCTCAGAATTGTTCTCCTTTGCAACTTCTCTGGATCTTAGCTGTCAGCTAACTTCTCTGCAGGTAATTGTTGCAGAGTGAGTTGTTTTCAGAAACCGTGAGCAGGAAAATACAGATATTAGCAAAGCTTAATTATGTTCTATGATTGATTGTTTTTGCAACGGCATTTTGAAAACAGTTGTTTCGTAAGTCCTACTCTGCAGCACAACTAAGCATGAAATGGGATGAGAGTTAAGGTAGCATCCAGAATACATGTGTGGATTTGGTCCCATACTCTTCTGAATGCTTTCAGTACTTGCCCATTAATGTTGTCACTGTGTGCAGGCCTACTTCCCATTTTTAAAGCTACACTGGTAAACAGTCAGACTTGGAAAAATGGACTTACTTGCCGTAGATTGATTCAAATTCCAAAATGGTGTGGCTCATGGAACATATTTTGTGTTGAACTGTTAGAAGCAGCAAAATAATTATCATACCCAAGTGGATCAGTACTCAGGAAATACCATCCCTAGGCTCTGGTAAGGGCTGAATACTTATTACTATCATAATCTAAGCCAATGTGCCCACCTTCATCAACAACATGATCTGCTGATCTCTTCTTCTCCCACTTAACAAATGATGGGCTGTATCCAGCTACCTTATTCCATCAGCGCAAGGATTTATGCCTGTGCAACAGAATCATTCCTCCCTCTTCCCACCATGCATGCCCCAGATCCTTCCCAAATCTGCTCCTGTGGGTTGAGGGGAAACCTCAGAACAGAGGTTTAAGGGGGTGCAGTAGGAGGAGCAGCAGAAAGGTTATATGCACAAGTGTAAATCCTTGTGCTGACAGACCAAGTTGTTGGATACCACCCTATGTCATTAAAACACAGCCACTATCTTTACCTGCCTTGATCAGGTACTCTTGCATTCCAAGGTGGAGAACTCTTCTCACAGCCCATCACAAGCATATGCTGATCCTCCTCACTCTCACTCAACTTACTTTGGCACCCCTCAAAATACTCTGCTCTGGCAGCTTCTCCAAAGCCAGTGTGTCTGGTCCACAGTGGATTCTTCAAGAACAATATCGCTTGGGATACAGCTCCTGTTGTCCTTCACAAAGGAAAGGATCTCCAAGTATGCTGGTGTAAACAACATCTTGAAGTTATTGTGGATTTTACCAGCAGAACAATTTAGTCTCCTGGAGCATGGGCGTACCCAAGGAAGAGCAGGGAGGGGAAGCTGCACCTCCCCATCAATAAAAAGACATAGGTAACTGAGGTTCTGCCCCCCCCCAACAAAATCCTGGCTACTCCCATGTCCTGGAGTGCCAATAGTCAATAGACTTATTGTTGATTTTATTCAGCCTGTGCAAAGATAGCTAGGAGTCTTGGTTGACCACAAACTTGACATGAGCCAACCGTGTGACGCGGCAGCTAAAAAAGCCAATGCAATTCTGGGCTGCATCAATAGGAGTATAGCATCTAGATCAAGGGAAGTAATAGTGCCACTGTATTCTGCTCTGGTCAGACCTCACCTGGAGTACTGTGTCCAGTTCTGGGCACCACAATTCAAGAAGGACACTGACAAACTGGAACGTGTCCAGAGGAGGGCAACCAAAATGGTCAAAGGCCTGGAAACGATGCCTTATGAGGAACGGCTAAGGGAGCTGGGCATGTTTAGCCTGGAGAAGAGGAGGTTAAGGGGTGATATGATAGCCATGTTCAAATATATAAAAGGATGTCATATAGAGGAGGGAGAAAGGTTGTTTTCTGCTGCTCCAGAGAAGCGGACACGGAGCAATGGATCCAAACTACAAGAAAGAAGATTCCACCTAAACATTAGGAAGAACTTCCTGACAGTAAGAGCTGTTCGACAGTGGAATTTGCTGCCAAGGAATGTGGTGGAGTCTCCTTCTTTGGAGGTCTTTAAGCAGAGCTTGACAATCATATGTCAGGAGTGTTCTGATGGTGTTTCCTGCTTGGCAGGGGGTTGGACTCGATGGCCCTTGTGGTCTCTTCCAACTCTATGATTCTATGATTCTATAACTCTGTATGAGCTACATTGGGGACATTCTTGACCATCGAATTGATTTTTACCCAGATCCCTTGGGACATTGAAGTTCATACATGCATGCTTTATTTCCTTCTGTCTCAGACAAAATGGCAGATAAGTCACCAGAGAAGGTGGTGCTCACAGTATTTCCCCAAACGCTGGTGACCCCTGAGGTAGAGTTTACGTTCCTTAGGAAGGAGCCTGTCTTTCTTATGTTCCTCCACCTTTATAATATATTAAATAACCCGAGTCTTAGCCTCTCTTCAATGGCAAATTTGGCCCAATGGGGATGGTGTGGTGCAGTGGTGGCTTCAGGGTAGAACCTTTGGGCAGATCTCCAAAACACTGTAATAGAATGAACAAGAGAATTCTGAAATGCAGCAGAGCTGGCTTACTGCCTTTCAAAGTAAAAGAAGCAATACAAGTTACAATCTAAATAAGAGCATTATAACCAAATAAGCTCATTAAGTCCAGAGTCTAAAATTACCTAACTACGCCACTGGTGCTGCTGCATGCTATCTTTGCCTGAGATCCATTCCCATCAAACAAATATTCTCAGGTGTCTCACCTGTCATAATTGACCCAACGCTATACCACCTTTGCTTTGGGCTAGCTGTTTTGTGTTACCATGCGTCAAACACTCTTTGTAATGCTTTCATTCTTATTTTGCAATAGGAATTGCTTGAATAATGGTAGCTGTCAAACCTATTTCTAAACAAAGGATGCAATGCATTTGGATTTGTGAAATAGCCTTTGGAAGGATTTCAAAAGAAGGGATTTTGAAATTGGCAGGAATATATCAGCGATGTGACTTGCCTCAAAAAGCAGACTCATCTTAGCAGTGTGGGAAGCTCTGTTGCCAAACGTGTAAGACTTCTCATATATGTGCAGAAATATGGGCCTTAGTTCTTTTCCAGTGAAAAGAACCAGTGACCAGGGGTACTTTGTTCTGTTTGTCTCCCTGTATTTATCATAGCAGCAGAATATAGGGAGAGAACATCCTTCCTTCTAGGTGAATTTCAGGCTGGTGGCATTAGTACAGAAGTGGTGCTGGAAAGACTAAGGGGGTGCGCAGGGAGTCATAGATTTGCTGTGTAGTTGCAGAAGCTATGTCTAGGATTGTAGCTACCTGCGGGAAGGAGAGTTTGGAAGCTGTGTTCCACCAAGTCACTTACTGTGGGTGCAGTGCTTAAGATAATGTGGAGAGGTGCAGGAAGAGGTAATGGTGAGCGTTTTCTTTCCCCTTCCCATATGATAATCTAAAACATGTCATATGGATACCAGTTTGTTAATCTGGCAACACTATAGAAAGAAAATCCTAGCTACTTCAGAAGAGCCAGCACTATGTGTTTTTAGTCACTCATCAGTCAAGACCAGGAGCATGAGGACTTCCGGGTTGGCGCCATCGCCGAATGGCGGACTCCCTCCGAGCTCCGGAGGGAGTCTGCTCGGCAGGGGCTGGGTCCTACCGCGCCGGCGACGCGGGGACCCTTAAAAACCACGGGCACGGAGCCCGTGGACATGGGGACTCGGCTGGTACCGTTAGCGCCCTCCCGACTCGTGAAGGAGCCTTTTTAAAGGCTACGGATCGGGTGCCGGGGAGCGGCGTGGTGCTGTGAGTCTATCGCTTCCCCTGCCGAGCGCAGCCGCATGCCATTCGTCGGAGAGCGCTGGCTTCTTCCATTGAAAATTCGGCTATTTAACAACAACCCGTGAGTAATTGGGTAACCGGGTATAAAAGGAGAAAAAAAGGAATTTTTTTCGGATTCGGCACGAGCGGGGGGGATCTAAAAAGGAAGTCAGTCCCCTCCCTGATTGTAAACATGCTAAAACAAGGACTGAGAAACCAAGATCGATTCAGAAGCTTATTGCTGACAAAAAATATCAATTCCACGATGGGATACTACAAGAATTGTGCTGGAGGAGAAAAGTCGAGGGTGAGAGGGAAAAGGCAACCCCCCTCTGGGAACCGGGGCGATTCGGAGAACCTGGCGGAGAGAGATGGAGAATTTGACAGCTGTCAAAGTAGCTGTCAAATCTTGAGAACATAAAGAGGACTTTGTTATAAGTATTTTGCTGGTAAATTTTGTTACAATTGGACATAAATATGGATACAAAATGTCGGGGGGGAAAAGAAACAACAACTTGACTTTTGGATTAGAGGATACAAAGTTACTGCAACCCCCCTAGAGGGGCTTTGGGACATTACAAGTGGCGTATGTGGAAAACTACTCTGGGATGGGTACAGGACTTATCTCCTGGGAAAGCAGCTAAACTGAAATATTGTTTTGTCTACAGAGGTGACAACACAATAGAATTTTTCTATTGAAGCAAGGTAGGAACTGGACGTAAGTTTTTGTTCCTGAATAACAAACCTCTGTAGAGATACTAGATTTCGGAATAAGAATGGTTTTGCAGCTGAACAAGATAGAAACCTGAGAAAGTAAGAAATAAAAGAGCAAAGGACCAACTACGCCACGGAAAGAACAATGGGAGGAGCAACTATGACCAAAGGAAATTAAAGGCCTCTATTAGACTGGATTTTTGAAGTTAAACAGCATCAAAACAAGCAAATTTAAAGAAAACCGGCAAGATGGATTGAGAAAAATTTGGCTGTGGACTTGAGACCTCCAGGCCGACAACATACAGACTGATGGACATGGGGAATCTAAACCGGGGAAGGGAGGGGGAATTCTAGAATCCAAAGGCTATGTAACCAACTTTTTGAATCTTCTTCTATCTTTTATCTTTTATCTTTCTATATAACTTTGGTATTTTGATTTAACATGTTTTGAAAAAAAGGGGGAATTCGTGGAAGGAAACGGGGTAGATCTTGGGGGAAATTTTTTTTTCCTATTTTGTTAAAGATGAGGAGTGATGTTAAGATTGTAATTTAAATTGGCTAATAGGCACAACATATTAGGTTTAAATTGGGAATGAGAACTTGTGGAACCAACTTAGGGAAAGGGGAATACAGTCGGGAGGGGAAGGAGGGAGTCCCAGAAAGAAGGTTATGAAAATAAGGGTTTAAAATTGGTCTTTCTGTTTCTTTCTTTTCTTTATCTTTTCTATTTTTTCTATTCTGTCATTATTGGAAATTTTAATAAATATGATTAAAAAAAAAAGGATCATGAATAATAATTCATGAACTTTAGCAAAATGATTAAAATGCAACAAGTGGGACCTGCAACAAAATATTGCAATATAGCCAGGTTGGGGTGGGGGGTGGGAACAGGACAGGACGGGGCTTCTGCATCTTTCATAGTTGCATAGACAATTGGCAGGTTCAATTGGCATGCATGCCCTTCCGTTAGGCAACCTGAGGCAATTGGGCGTAGGCTGGTAAATGTGAAACCTGGCTCGCATGTCTGGCCACCTAGCTCACCCACCCACTGCTGCCGAGCTTTCCAGAACACCATCCCCATTTATATGCCATACTCTGGGGAGTGCCTGCTTTTCTGGAGTGGCTGGAAATTCTTTTTAAACATGAACTAACACTTTGAAGTGACTAAAGTATTTTCAGCTAAATTTAGAAGATATTATCTAGCTACTGCAGAATAACGGTGATGGTGAAGGCTCTCTCCAAAGCCATGTCACCCAGAATGCCTCACTCTGAGGAAGGACCCTTTTCTTGGGAGAGAGGAGAGGGATGCGGCAAGACCCATCAGTGCTGCTGCTGCTGTGCTGCCAGCAAAATGCTTTAAAAGTAAGGGGCGGGGAGGAAGGGCGGTGGTAGCAGCGCCTCAGGTGGCACCATGTCTTGCACCAGCCTTCTTTAATGACAGGCTATACCTGCTGAATGTTCCCTCGTTCCCACAGCTATAAAGGACGCAGAAGACCTGCAATGCTCCTGTTTGGAATTCTGGCCTTTCTATTCCATTCCCCTCTAACTCAGCATAAGTAAGCACATAAGCAGCTTCACGGAACAGAAAGAAGCATCACATTTTCACAGGTCAGGCTCTGCTACAGCGAGATTTCCCCTTTAGCTGCTTCTTCTGTCTGAGCCACCACTAATTATTGTCCTCCAGACGGAGACTTAATGTTGTGAATGGGCTGTTTGGGTATCGCAAATGCCCACTGGCAACAGGTGTTTTTCAGCTTAAGGAGGGGGGTGTTCTTCAAAAAGCCTACACAAACACCTTTCTTAAAACATATTTTGATATAAATGAGGAGACGGTATCCTTTCTTGCAGAATAATCCGACGCATCAGTCAAGTCCCTTATGATGCGGTGGAGTTGCCCAGGTGTTCCTGTGAGGTGACTTTCTTATGCTGTTGCTTGGCATCGCAGGCAGTTGGATCCCCCTGAACCCATACAAGCCTTTCAGCCCCCCCCCCACTGTTTCAGTCCATCTCTATCCACCACAGTCACTCCCAGAACTTTGCCACCAGTCTCCACTCACTGGATGCCCTTCACAGACTCATGACCCTTTCTTCTTCTTGGCTAGCCCACCATTCCACTTCTCTTCTCTCTCCACTTTCTCAACACTCTGATCCCCTTGGCCACAGTTGCCCAAACTGTCCAGAATCTCCAACTAATCCTTTAAAAAAAACAACCAACACCCTTGTTTTCCCCAGGCAACTAGCCTTATGAAATATATGAAAAACCAAAACAGGAACATCGAACAAGTTTTCGTCACAGAACATGAATATGCATGCATTTTCTGTAACACATTGCCTGAAGAGAGCTGGAGCTACATTGCTGAGGCTGGATATTAAAGGCTCCCTTCCCTTTAGAGTTGTCTCTGCAGGATTACAGTGAGAATAAGAGTGCCTGAAATATACTCAGAGTCGCAAAGTGATTTCATGCTCTTTATTCAGCTCATAGTGGTGAGGAGGAATGAATGAATGTCCCCTCAAAGTATCTGCTTTATATACATTATTTACGCAATGGGCTGCACATGATTGGCTAATTCCGGAATTCTACTGTAAGCCAATCAGGTTGTGGATTCACGTCTATCTGGAGCTGGATTGGGTGGTTCCTGCCAACCAATCATACTGCTGCATTGTTCTAGGACCAATCAGACTGCTGCATTCTGAATCCTATTGTTCTAGGACCAATCAGACTGCTGCATTTTGGATCCTGTTGTTCTAGGACCAATCAGACTGCTGCAGTTTGGATCCTATTCAACTCAGTACATAACAGTGCCACACCCTTTTTGTTCACCCAACGGAAGTAAGGAATATTGTTTCTGCACCCGCTAGTGAAAGGAGGATTTGGTGATTGCTGGAAAATATTTTTTTTCATTGATGAGAGAGTGATTCGTGTATATATCTTCTTCCATAATTCTGTCCCAGGATTTATTAAAGACTATCTTTGACAGCCCTAAGGGCTACCCACAACTCATTTCTTAATCTTGATTAATTATGGCTAATCAATTAATTGTTAATAGTCTTCGCATTTTATTTCACTTTTCCAGGGCTGTTCATATTAATTCCTATAAAATTCCCCTTAAATATTTTATCAAGTTGAGCCTGCAACTTGCTGAGTGCATTTAGTTGGTTGGGGCAAAGGTTGCAATCGTGTACCCACTTGGAATAAAGGTCTGCTGAACTCAATAGGACTTACTTCTGAGCAGGTATGTATAAAGGGCTGGGCTGCACATTACTATTACCTTGTAATAAATCATAAAGACAATGTAGCATCAAATCGGCTACAGCTCTTTGAATCATTCCTTTAGATATTCATCTTTTAATTAAATGCTTAATTGGCTTTTATCCCGGGGTTATCAGTCATCTCTGCTATTGTTATATATGCTTTCTATGTTATTTGACACTTTGAGTTACAATACTTGAGTCAGATTTCTTCATCTATTCCCCATGTTCATTAGTTGCTCCATACCTCTGGAAACCATTGCCACTGCCCCAGGACGTTCCCCCGCCCTGCATCCTCCCCGTTTGGTTCTGATTCTGGGGCAGATGTAAGTGAAGTTGTTCCAGCTTGGTTCTGTTACAAGCCAACAAAACGGTTTGGCAAACATCTAGAAGCAGCTGGCACGTAGAGGAAAATATCACTAATTATATTACGGTGCTCATTGGCACAGGGAGCCTTAGAGGCAGGGAGTTGTTAAAGGAATTCTAAGGGCTCAAATACAGAACATATGTTGATAATTGCACAAGGTAAGCACACATACAATGGTACCTCAGGTTAAGAACTTAATTCGTTCCGGAGGTCCGTTCTTAACCTGAAACTGTTCTTAACCTGAGGCACCACTTTAGCTAATGGGGCCTCCTGCTGCCGCCGCACTGCCGTCACACGATTTCTGTTCTCATCCTGAAGCAAAGTTCTTAACCCGAGGTAATATTTCCGGGTTAGCGGAGTCTGTAACCTGAAGTGTCTGTAACCCGAGGTATCACTGTACATAAGTATATTAGCCACATTTCTAAAATAGTACAGGAGAGCAATCCAAAAGCCATCTAAAGACACTAAATATTTCCTCTGCCTCCTTAATCCCCCTTGCCTGAGAACATGTAGGCAGATAGCAATCAGGAGAAGTTCCTGAGTGGTTCCTCTCCTATATCTGTGAACCTCCTTTGCATTAATTGTCAGATACTCATCACTGAGGGATGCAGGTGGCACTGTGGGTTAAACCACAGAGCCTAGGGCTTGCTGATCAGAATCCGCGGTTCGAATCCCCGCGACGGAGTGAGCTCCTGTTGCTCGGTCCCTGCTCCTGCCAACCTAGCAGTTCGAAAGCACATCAAAGTGCAAGTAGATAAATAGGTACCGCTCCGGCGGGAAGGTAAACGGCATTTCCATGCGCTGCTCTGGTTCTCCAGAAGCAGCTTAGTCATGCTGGCCACATCCCTCGGCCAGTAAAGCGAGATGAGCGCCGCAACCCCAGAGTCGTCCATGACTGAACCTAACAGTCAGGGGGGCCCTTTACCTTTACCTTTTATTCATCACTGAGGGATGGCTGACGGGCATCCTGATTGTCTTATCAAATGCTAATGTTTTATGTAAACTGTGTTTGGAACTATGTAAAACTTTCTGAATCCTCAGGTATATCACACCTTGACTTGCCTGAGCCACAGTAACCCCGCCTTATGTGTGATGTAATTTCTGACTCTTTGCAGAGGGGATGTCTTCTTCTCCACCCCAAAATGCAAACCCATAAAAGAGATGCTTCTTCTTGGTTCTGAGTCTCTCTTGCCTCCTTGCTAGGAGGGGGGGGGGGGAACTACCGGTATGTTGCAACAGAAAAATAAAGATCTACCTTGCTTTTGCTGCCTCCTGCCTCCATCCATTCATCTCTGACCAGTCATGGACTTGGGGGACTCAGTCCCCTTAGGGAGTTGGGCAGCCAAAGCCAACAATCCCTATTTTTCTATATCAGAGTAATCCATGAAAAAGAGGGGAATATATAGATATGGGAATACAGTTCACTATAACTTAACCTTAGACTCTGTTTCCATTGTATGGGCTCAATCTTGAAACCAAAGAATTAATAATAATAGTGAACCCTGAGTATGAACCAAGTGCCTTTCCTTGATTAGTTCATAAGCCCACATCACACCATTAAAATGGGAAGCTATTAGGTATTTAATAGGACTTCCTGGCAGGCTTGTGTCCCGTAGGATGCACTGGGGAAAACATGGGGCAAGCCTAGAATAACCATGCCTCTCAAGGGACAAGAGTAGTGCTGCTAATACCTTCAACAGAGAGGTATTTTTGTTGGGCTCAGGTTCCCTCAGACCGTTTTTCGATAACTCACGGAAAGGACTAAAACTTTTGAGACTTACTTGTGAAAGTTTGCAAAGCCCTAGCAAACTGGGAGGAAGCTCCAACTGTAGCAAAATGCTGCAGCTAGACTGTTGGTGGGGCCAGACTACTCCCCTGAACAAAATAATAATACATAACTCTGGTGCTTAAAAGCTACCAGGACAAATCTGAGGTGCTTGTAATAATTTACAAGGCCCATAACAACTTGGGGCCAGGTTTGCTTGATGTTTCATATCCCTGCCCAATCACTGAGCACTTGGGGGAGTTGCTGTTAGTGGTCCCCATAGTTTAGAAACATGGCTCTCAACCACCAGGAGCTGTGTGTTCAATTTGTGGGCCCAGTTCTTTGGAGCTCCCTCCTGGCTGAGGAAATGATGATGATTCAATGGCAGAGCTAGCTGCTCTGGCTCCTGGAGCGGTGTGTACCGGGGAGGCGGGGCTAGCACCCGGGGGGTGAGCATCCCAGGGGGGTGGGGCGAGCATCCCAGATGGTGCACCGCCCATAGCGAGCATCCCAAGGGGTGCATGTCTCAGGGGCGCCCTGTCCATGCCGAGTGCCCCGGGGGGGGTGTCCGAGGGGTGCGTCGCCCACGCCAAACATCCCAGGGGGCAGGGCGCCGATGTCACCCCCCTCATGGATGACACCTGGGGCAGACCGCACCCACAGCACCCACTGCACCCACCTTTCTCCGCCTCTGTGATGATGATGATGATGATGATTTTATTTATATCCCGCCCATCTGGCTGGGTTTCCCCAGCCACTCTGGGCAGCTTCTATCACATATAAAAACAATAAAATATAAGACAACCTCCACCCTGTTGAACTTCCAGCACTTGGTGATGGTTTTTCTATTTCAGCAAATATTTTAAATCTGATTATGTTAATATTTTTAAGAGATATTATGTTGTATCCGTTTTGCATCCCTCTTGGATACCACTTAGAAACTCTGGTATTAAGTGGCAAATAAACTATTCAGTTCATTTAAATAAATAAAATCTCACCATCACTAAAATAACTTCTCATTTTCTGAAAGCTGAAACAAGCCTAACGAAAGGGCTGCTTCATTTCTGGCATGACTACGGCCTGATTTCTTGCAAGAATTTGTGTGCATTAACCCACACCCAACAATACACATTAGGTGGCCTGATTTGGCAGGCGGTGTATCTTGCCTTTATTCAAAAGTGAAGGCTTGCATCACTTTATTCTTATGAATAATTTTATCAAGGGCAGAAGATGATTGGATGCATTTAAGAATGCTTTGCAGGTGTTTTTATAGTTTTCAAAAAGAAGCGATTGATTAACATCACCACCTTTTAATATGTAAGCACATGCAACATATGAAGCAATATACTAAGCACCTTATGCTTTGAAAGATAAAGCTCAGCTTGCAGGCACTGAATCCAAATCAGATGAATTTATTTAAATAAAGGGAAATAAATTGGTGTTCTAAATGAGCAAAGAAATAAGACCAGTGTGAAGCTCCTTTTCCAGTTTTGGAGAATTGTGTTATCAGTACTTAAATCAGTGGCTTTATACATTTTAAGGAGGGGAAATCCCTTAAAGTGTGATATCAAAAGCTGTGTTTAGTGCGTAGATGTTCACCTCTGACCATTGCTCATGTTGTGGTCCAGAAACATCTGGAGGACCTTTCTCCCAATGACTGACCACTATGCATCTACAAATTAAGAGGATTTAATACAGTGGTGCCTCGCAAGACGAAATTAATCCATTCCATGAGTCTCTTCGTCTGGCGGTTTTTTTGTCTTGCGAAGCACGGCTATTAGCGGCTTAGCGGCTATTAGCGGCTTAGCGGCTATTAACGGCTTAGCGGCTTTAAGAAAAAGGAAACAAACTCGCAAGAACTTGCAAGACGTTTCGTCTTGCGAAGCAAGCCCATAGGGAAATTCGTCTTGCGGAACGACTCAAAAAACGGAAAACTCTTTCGTCTTGCGCGTTTTTCATCTTGCAAGGCATTCGTCTTGCGATGTACCACTGTAAATCCATTTTTTTGACAGCAGTATGCAACTCACAAAAATTGTTTGGATGGGGGAGAAAATTGATTCAGTTTGCATTCAAGGGCAAAGTTACCCAATTCACATTTTCCAAAACAAAGTGAGAACCAGAACACAGCCATCCTTCAAATTCACATGTTTTCGATTTTTGCAATGTAGTTCTCCAGCCAAGAAAGTTTCAATTTCTTCACCCTGGTCCTGTCCATTAGTGATGACAGAACCAGTTTAGAACTGCAACAGCTTCCTTGGATTTAGAAGAAATAAGAGCTGGATGTCATCAGGATATTGGTGACATTGAACCCCAAAACTCTGGACAACTCTCCCAGTAATCTAAATAGCATGGGCGGGGGGGGGGGGGGCACACAAAACAATATGCTGAAGGATCCCACAGGCCCTTAATGCAAGAGGATCTTGCAAGTGAGCATACCACAGCTCATATTTAAAAGCTGCTGGTAGGGACAGGGAGACTTGTTGGGACATCATTAGTGATTTATTCCACAAAACTGAAACATCATTAGTTATTTATTCCATAAAATGTATATACAACTGGACTGTAGAAGAAACCTCAAAGTGCTTTTTTCATCGCTTCCATTCAGTTCTGGATGTCTTGCCCTGCTTTTGAACTTCTGAGCACTGTGTCTGTTGCCAAGCCTGTGCCATTACTTTTCTGAATAAAGACCCTTTTCCTCCAAACCTTGAGGTTATCTTCAGATGCCCCTAAATAATTATTAGAGAAATTCAACAAGTTTTTCTGCTTTCATAAATCAAAATATTTCTCTAAGTCGTATTTTAATACCTGTAGTATTTTAATACCTGTAGTCTACATTAGATGTGTCCATTTCCTTCTGGTACATTCACTACTTTGCATATGACATGAGTTATCCAGAAATATACCACGATTAATGATGTCAGTAGGCACAGGAGAATGAGCAGGAGTCAAGCTCCCAATCTGAAAAAGAACTTCTACAAAACAAATAAAAACCTTTATCTAAAATGTACAATCTGTTATTAGATTGGGAAACAAAAGACAAGCTTGTCAAAGCCTGTATAACACACTGGGCAATAGATATAGGACATTATATAGATTTTAATCTCTGGGGAAAACTTTAGAAGAGAGATTTGAAGTTTACAGCATGTTATTCTTTGAAGGAGAACTACTTGAAAATGATTTATAGATGGTATTTATCTCCAAGTAGGCTTGCTAAAGTGCAAGACTGAATCAGATAAGTGCTGGAGATGCAATGAAGTTGAGGGAACGTTCTTTCATATGTGGTGGACCTGTAAAAGGGTAAAAGAGTATTGGGAAATAATCCACAATGAATTGAAAAAAATGTTTAAAAGTACTTTTCCAAAAAAAAAACCCAGAGTCCTTTTTGTTGGGGATAATTCAGACGGAAATTCCCAGGTGTCAAAAAAGGTTATTTATGTATGCCACGACTGTGGCCCATGTTTTGTTAGCCCCAAAATGGAAAACGAGTGAGGTCCCAACTAAAGAAGAATGGCAACTTAAACTGATGGAATATGTGCGGTTTCTGGACCTAACATAGGACACCCACAAAGATAGCCAGGGTATTTCCATATCAAAACCAGGCTTAAAAATAGCTTGAAATGGGTCCAGAAAGACAGTCTCATCCAAATAGACTAGAAGTAGTTACACCCTTCAGTTCTAGGCCCAAGAAGGCAACAGGTCACTAGTGCTAGAGGGATTCTCCTAGAGCTTTGCAGCTGCATTTATTAGATTAACCACTGGTTAATTTCTGGTTCACCATAATTTCTATTTTTAATTTGTGGCTTCAGAAGCTAAATATACCTGTTCACATAATGTCATAAGATACACAGCTAATCCTTAAACAGATATCAGACCATGTTGTAATAATAAAACAACAACAACAAATGCCGTATTTTTCGCTCTATAGGACGCACTTTTTCCCCTCCAAAAATTAAGGGGAAATGTGTGTGCGTCCTCTGGAGTGAATGCAGGCTCCTTGGCTTTAGCGATAGCAACGCGAAGCCTCCAAAGTGCAGAGGGAGAGCTCCCTCCGCGCTCTGGAGCCTTCGTGTTGCTTTCGCTGAAGCCTGGAGAGTGAGAGGGGTCGGTGCGCAGCGCAAGTTCCTACTGCGCTCCGCAGGCTTCGGGTTCCTTTTGCTGAAGCCGGGAGAGCAAGACTCTCCCGGCTTCAGCAGAGAGAGAGAGCTGTGCAGCGTCCCTTCAGCCAAGTGGGAGGAGAAATGGAAGGGGCTCTGAGCAGAGAGGGGGAGATTTATTTATTTTTTGTTCTCCCTCTCTAAAACAAGGTGCATCCTATGGTCCGGTGCATCCTATAAAGCAAAAAATACGGTAGATGAATTGATTGATTGATCTATCAATCTAATCTGTTACTAGATTAATTGACCTTTGAAGTGGTGTCCCTGGTTTTAAAAATGCATCCTTTTAAAATGCAAGTACTTACAAAACTGAAAGTTTCTGAATTCATCTTAGGAGAGGGCAAGGCATTTCTCCTTATATTACACAGAGGAGGGAGGGCCTCTTCTGAAAGATCATACCTAGTGTGACACTTGTGTGCATTTTCAAAAAAAGGGGGGGGAGATAGTAACATTTTATAAGAAGATTGGTTGACATGAGCCTTTAGAGTAATGACATGTTACTACTCCCTACTAAGATTAATTGGAACACTCTCATTGGTTTCAGTGTGGTATAGATAGTGCTTTTAGAGAACAGTTTAGACTGAAAGAAAGCCTTTTCTATGTACTTTACTGAAATAAGTTTTCATAGTTTTGCTTTATTGGTCCTGCACATCAGTTATAGGCGATTTAGGTTCTTGTACAGTACTCTTTGGTAAGAACATTTTAAGTTCCTACATAGGCGCCGACTCCATGGGGCTTGAGGGGGCTCGAGCCCCCTCAAAAAAATTTTTGGGGGGGCTCAGCCCCCCCAATAATCTCGGGCGGGCGCCCTTTCAGCAGAGCGCCGCCGCCGTCCCCCGCCGCCTCCTCCTCACCTGCTCCTTCGCCAGCCAGCCAGCCGCGCGCCCTAATTGGAGGCACTGCCGGAAATCCCGCGAGAACAGGGGAATCCCGACTGGCCACACCTCCCAGCCAGCCAATCGGCTGGCTGGGGGGGCGTGGCTTGCCCTATTTAGGGCCGGAGCCACTTTATTTGCATATTCATGAGCTTATTTATTATTCATGAGCTTTCCCGGGCCCCCCCAATATTTTTTCTAAGTCCGCGTCCCTGAGTTCCTATACATATTAGAGAATATATTATTTTGAGACTGTGATTGCAATCATGTGCACATTTATTTTTGAGTAGGCTCCATTGAACTCAGTTGGACTTCTGGTTAAACTTGCATAGGATTCGGCTACACAGTGGGGTGGGGGGAGAGGTGCTGAACTGAGTCTTTGACCAAGTAAGCCTAGTTTTGCCCCTGGATAGGGGAAGAATGTTCCCTTGGGCAAGCAGAAAACCTTGCACTGCATACCATTGATGGGGCGCTTGGTTGTATATGACCCAATTTCATTTTCATTAATTAAACTCTAACCACTGCATAGTGGCTCTCTGTTGTCCTCTTGTGCAATGCTTCACTTTTCCCATCAGAATAAATCGAGGGCATTCACTTATATGGCAGGAATAAATGCATGCAACCGAGACTCGGTCAAGATGGAAGATAAATGTTTCCCCTCCCTGTGTTCACAGCTCCTGGAGTGAGATGCAGGTCTTGCTTCCTCTGAACTAGATCCTCAGCTGGGACCTGTTTAGTTTGTCCCCTGGTAATCAACTGCAGCAGCTCAGGGGAATTAAACCACACCTACCTGGAGTTCTGTTTCTTAAGTCACATTGCAATGGCATATCTTGAGAGACTCTTGAAAAGCTGGGAACTGGCTTTTGTATCTGTAAATGGCTGCAGGGATAATATATCTGCTGGACCCAAAGAATGCCTAATTATGCAATTAGGACATGCGGTGTGGCTTGAAGTTCCTGAGATTACGTAAGGATAGCTACATATGTGCGCACACTTTGGGGTGAGGTTCTCTATTGTGCATTAACCTGAAATGTAAAACTTACACTCCACCCATGTTTGATAACTTGCAACACATTTCCGTGGTGCTAGAGGGATTTTACTTATTGTTTCAAGTCTAACAGTTAACAACAAAATAGATAAAGAAATCTCCTTATATGAAAACTGAGACTGTTGTGCCCCCACAAGGGTCAGTTATTAATCTGTGTATTAGTATTAGGTAGAAGGAATAACCACACTGGCCCTTTAAGAAAAGATAAAGAGTCAAGAACTTTGGGCAGCAGAACCGTCTTGTATCTCAAGACTACTATCACGGATTTATATTCTAAATTCACGAAGGCTTCTGCAGCAGCCATCTCCCCCAACGGGACAATACTATCTGGTGTTGAAACATGGTACTGCAGCCTTCCAATTTAAATACCGTATTGGCCCAAATATAAGCCGCACCCACAAATAAGCCGCACCTTTAAAATTCAAGGCTGGGGGGGAGGGGAAAAAGGCAATACCCGAATATAAGCCGCTCCCTTAAAATTCCCCAGGCACTCACACGCGTTCTGTTTTACCGTATGTCTCTTTCAGCAGCCAGTTTTTGTAAGGTCACAAATTTAAGCCACACTTTAACATTTCAAGGTTGGAATTGGGGGGGGGGGAGTGCAGCTTATGTTTGAACCAATATGGTATATCTGAACAAATTTATAAAGAAAATGGGAGACCATTCTGAAAATGTAGCCAAACAAGGGATGAGACAGGGAGTAGCTTCTGATACAACTAATGGCGGCACAGAGTCTTCAGGTCAAAACAAACTTAGGAAGCTGGCCCCCAAGATGAGAGCTACCTTAGAGGAACAGAAGGCAAATCAGCTAAGGCGATCCGACAGAGCCTGGGAAAAGTTGCAGAAAGACATTCGGGAGACTAATGTTGTAACACTCCTGGAGGATAAGTATCACCAGAGGACCCGCTTGGCCAAACACGTGGTGCAATGGACACCTTACACAGATTGCTTCTCCATTTTTGCGCAACTATACCCTAGTGATACCTGCAATGAGTGGCAGCATTTCAAGCAGGTGAATGACCAGAGGGACTCCACTTTCCATGAAGCCATGGACGCTTTGGAGAAGCACATAAAGGAACAAGAAGCAGTGCTTCTCACAGAGGCTGATGAGGATCCAGGTGACAAGGTTGCTGATGAACCAGAGCCACATTCTCAAGACAGCGACCCAAGCTCATCTACCGTATTTTTCGCTCTATAACACGCACCCGACCATAACACGCACGTAGTTTTTAGAGGAGGAAAATCTGTAGGCATGCCACCCGTAGGCATTCCCTCCATAACATGCACAGACATTTCCCCTTACTTTTTAGGAGGAAAAAAGTGAGTGTTATGGTGCAAAAAATACGGTACTTTTTTAAATATTAATTTGTATTAATTTTTCATTAATAACAATCCAAATGGAAGCCACATTAATACAGTACCAAATCATGCCAAATCACAGTACAATCAAAAAAGCCAATTAATTCCGAATTCAATGTTTTTGGATGACTTCCCGTGTTCCAGTTACCTGGCATTGATGTTGATCCTTGGTCCTGCTCCAATTCTCTTAATTAGTCCAAATTCCACAATTCCGATCGTAATCCTTTGTTTTAGCAGCTACTGGTGTGATGACTTTTGTTCATATTTAATAAATCCATACCCATTAATTTGCAGAGGGAATTTATATCCTGTAGTTTGTGTGTTAAATATTTGTTTACCTTCTCCTTTTCCTTCATGTTGTAATCAATCAATTTTCTTCAACATTGTCCCTCCTTTGAAAGCTCATTTCTAAGTATGCCACAACTCCATTTTGTCACTCCAAAACCGAAAGCACTCCAGCGTCTGGCTGCGACTCCTGGCTTACTTCCAGCACTTATCTTCTTTACTCCTTTCCAACCTTCTACTGTTAAGGTCTTGCTCCTGACAACCAGCTCCATTGCAGGTTTGGCAGTAGTCACTTCAGGATACCATTCCTCATGGCACAAACGCTCTCCTCGTTCTCGCCATTCCTCACTAACAGGGAGCTCTCACACCTACTCATCCATCAGCAAATTGTCTGTACACTTCACTGCCTCTCCAGTCCACACGTTACCCCCACAGATGGCTTCGGCTCACAATAGCTGAAACTGGATACTCCATAATGCCCACTTTCGTCTACCTTTCATCGTGGAATTACAGACAAGACTTAGCGGACAAAGGGGAGCAGAAATTCAAAGATGTCCTGAAGATTATCCACCGTGGAAAGCCACCTTTCTGCAAGCCATCCAAGACATGGGATTGCCCACAGAGGAGGAGCTGACCGCATGGCTAGGGCCTGCTTCCTCAGGGCAGGCAAGATGTAGCCATGCAGTTCTAGCGGATGAAGCAGGACTAGCACTCCAGCATGTTTGGGAATGGCTTGACTAATGCTATGGGGCATTGAGACTTCATTTATGCAGATGGAGATTAAATGAGAATTTATTAAATGATCAAGAAAAATTAGAAAAGGAGGGATCTTAAAGGATTGTTTCAGAATTAATTTAAATCAGGAGACAAATTTGGAAGTGGTATGGGATGTGAGTAAGGCAGTTATGCGGGGGGGGGGGATGTTTATTCAGCAAAGTGCATACCAAAAAAAGAAGAGAGTAGAAAAAGCAAGAAATTTTACAAGAAATAAAAGGAAAAGAATTGAGAAATTCCCCTCGAAAAGAGACAGTAAAACAGGATATTAAAATATTGCGAATGCAGTTTTCAGTGATAATAAATCAAGAAATAGAGTGGGAAATTAAATATTTAAAACAGAAACAATTCAAGCAGGCTAATAAACAAGGGAAATTAGTAGCGTGGCAAATTTTTTAAAAAGACAAGATAAATCCTGTATAACTAAAACTAATATAGGAGGTAAAGTTGTGGAAAATCCCAAAGAAATAGCAGATCAATTTGTGAGTTTCTACATAGAATTAAATCAAGCTAAACGCAGCAATATAGATGAAATGCAAAAATATCTAGAGGATAGTAGAATATCTAAAATACCAAAAGATAAAGGAAGAATTTTGAATGCACCAGTGACAATAATGAAATTACAGTAAATAATCTCACAGGCAAAACTTTCAAAAGCACCCAGACCTGATGGACTTTCAGTAATATATTATAAGAAGTTGCAAGATTGCCTAATACAACCGTTAAATGACATTACGAATATGACTTTAAATACAGTTGAATGGCCAAAATCTTGGAAGAATGCTTATATAACTTTCATTCCTAAACAAGACAGGGACTCTGAGCAGCTAAATAATTTTTGACCTATATCTTTGTTGAATAATGATTATTATTCAATAGATTCAGGTAGATAGCTGTGTTGATCTGACGCAGTCAAAATATATTGAAAAAATTTAAAAATGTCCAGTAAGGAGTCAGGGCAATATATACTGAACCACCAGCTAAATTTATAGTACTGTAGATTCTGGCGTATTAGGCGACTGGGCATATTAGATGACTCCCCAAATTGGCAGCTGCAATTTGGGGATTTGTCTTATAAGCCCAGTCGCCTAATACACTGGGCAGTTCCGTGCCGGGAGAAAGCAGCCCGGTGCGGAGCTGAGCCTGCTGGTTGCTGCTGCTGCTTCGGAGCCGCCACCGCCACAGCGGGGGGGGGGGGGAGGGCAGGCTCCGCTCCACATCGCCCATACCCGGCGTATAAGGTGACCCCCGACTTTTTAACCTCTTTTCTAGGGTTAAAAAGCCGTCTTATACACCGGAATCTACATTAAACAATGTCCTGACTGAGAATTGTAAAATAACTAAAGGAACAAGACAAGGCTGCCCATTGTCACCTTTTTTGTTTAAATTAGTCTTAGAAGTATTGGCGCAAAGAATAAGATGTAATCAAGACATTAAAGGTATAAGAGTGGGATAGAGACGATATAAAATAAAGCATTTGCAGACAATGTCGTGATAGCTGTAGAAGAGCAAATAGAGTCAATCCCGAAAGTATTACAAGAGATTAAAAAAACTGAGGCGGTAGCAGGTCTTAAGATTAATAAAGATAAAACCAAACTCTTGGTTAATGAATGATGAGAGTAAAAATAAATTAATTGGCAAAAATGTATAAATCAAAATCAAATAAGTGTTAGAAATGTAAAGAAAGAGGAGGTTATTTTTATCAAATGGGGTGGTCTTGTAGTAAAGTTAAAGTTTACTGGGGAATGATATATAATGAATTGGGGGGGAAAATGTTTAAAATAACATTTGTTAAAAACCCAGAAGCTTTCCTTTTGGGAATTATAGGGGCAGAACTACCCAAACTGTATAGAAATTTATTCATGTATGCAACTACAGCAGCAAGAATGTTTGCCCAAAAATGGAAAGAAGAAGACGTCCCAATGAAAAAAGAATGGTACAAAAACTTTGGGAATACAAAGAAATGGTGAAAGTTACCAGAAAAATAAGAAATCAAGATAATGAACCTATTATAAAAGAATGGAAATGGTTTATTGAATATTTACAAATAAACTGTAAACAGATAAGAACATTGGCAAGATTATGTATAATAAGCTGTAGTTTTATAAGAGTATGTGTTTAAAGTAGGTGAATAAATGATTAAGTTACGTGAATGTGAAATATGCAGAAAATATAAAAAATAAATTTAAGGAACCGCAGACAAGGAAGTCGAGTTTTGAAATGTTAAAATGATTGTAAAATTATTGAAATGTATAAGATTTAAAATCATATATATATATATGATCATACATATATATATATATATATATATATATATATATTACAGGAGAATTTCCCTCGGTAGCCTGCAGACGGTGCGCATTCCCTGTAGCTATGTGCCCACCTCTCCTGCCGCCGCTTCCCGCAAAGAACCACACGTGTTTTCAGATGCAGCGACTAAAGCAACAGCAGCCGTGGCATTTCTAAGGGTGAAAGCCAAGTGCACGTGGGTTTCGTCTTGGAAGGGCTAGCACCACTCCAAGGACACACCATTCCAAGGCTAGAGCTTTTCGGCACCATGTTGGCAGTAGAACTGTCAGAGTTAGTAGAAAATGGACTGGATCTCCAGTTTGAGGATGTGACGCTCTACACAGACAACAAGGTTGTACTGGGCTACATACACAATCAGAAAAGAAGGTTCTGTGTGTATGTGAGCAACAGGGTGGAGAGCATCAGAAGGTCAATATGTTTCCACCAACCAAATTTCAGTAGACCAAGCAACACGCTCCATTCCAGCAACACGCTCCATTCCAGCATTTCAGCTTGTTGGGTCAACTTGGCTTAAGGGCCCCAAGTTCCGCCTAGATCCAAACTACGCAGCAGAGACTGAGGAGGCTCTCTACGAACTCTTATCCCCAGACCAGGATTGAGAAATGAAAGATGACAATTAGCAGGTTCAAGACTAGAATGAACAGTTGTTTTCCTAAACAGAGAGAGGGACTGGTGTTCCTAAGCCATTTGAAGAATTATCCAGTACAGTTATACCTCATGTTAGGTCCGCTTCATGTTACGTTCTTTCAGGTTACATCCCGTGGCGACCCGGAAGTACCGGAAAGGGTTACTTCCAGGTTTCGCCACTCACGCATGCGCAGAAGCACAAAATGACGTCACGCCCATGCACAGAAGCAGCAAATCGCAAGCCGCACATGCACAGACGCACTGCTGCAGGTTGCGCTCTTTTCATGTTGCAAACGGGCCTCCAAAACGGATCCCATTCGCAACCAGAGGTACCACTGTAAACCATTTCTATACATAGAACAGATGCAATTAACCAGCTTCCAGAGCCTTGCAAAGTAATTAGATTTAATTGCAAGATCCAGATTTAATACTGCAAAGTCAGTTATGCATTTTGATCTGTCCTCAGATAGTCTCTTTTCTCTAATCTCTTTTCTCAGCTTCATAAGAAACCTGTTCAAATGATTGGGATTTTCCTGATGAAACTATCTAGCATTTGTTTGTTTGTTTGTTTGTGGAATGTATACCCACCTTATTTCTGTGATTGTAAGTTGTCTTTCAACTTTTAAATATTGTGCTTCCATGTTGTAGTCTGCCCTGGGACTTTGGTGGTGGTGGTTGTTAGAATTTATATACCACCCTATACCTGGAGGTCTCAGGGCGGTTCACAGAATAAAATCAAAATATAAAACAAAATACATAATCAAAATAAAAACAACAGCCCAATAACACCCCCCCCAAAAAAAACAACACATTTTAAAATGGCATAGGATGTCAATTAAATCAACAAAGGCCTGGTTATAAAGGAACATTTTTGCCTAGCACCTAAAGGAGTACAGTATAATGAAGGCGCCAGGCAAACTTCCCTGGGGAGATCATTCCACAGATGGGGAGCCACTGCAGAGGAGACCCGTTCTCCTGTTGCCACCCTCCGGACCTCTCGAGGAGGCGGTACATGGAGGAGGACCTCAGAAGATGATCTCAGGGGCTGGGTAGGTTCATATGCAAAGAGATGGTCCTTGAGGTATTGCGGTCCTGAACCATTTAAGGCTTTATAGGTCAAAACCAGCATTTTGAATTGGGCCCGGAAACTAATTGGCAGCCAGTGCAGTCGGACCACGATCGGTGTAATATGCTCAAACTGTCTTGCTCCAGTGAGCAACCTGGCTGCTGAATTCTGAAATATTAATGATAATTATAGTAATAATAATAATATTCCACCCTTTGACCTGAAAAGCAAGGCAACAAAAAATCAGATTTTTAAAAAACCAGTTGAATCATAAAATAAAGCAGAAAACATCAACACAATAAATGCAGTAAATAGTAAAACAATAATATTATAAATAAGAAAACAGAAGATAAGAATCTGCTGGATCTCTCAGTGGCGTTTGATACCATCGACCATAACATCCTTCTGGACCGTCTTGAGGGGCTGGGAGCTGGGGGCACTGTCATACAGTGGTTCCACTCCTTCTTCCTGGGCCGTGTTCAGAAAGTGTTGGTGGGGGATGAGTGTTCAGACCCCTGGGCTCTCGCTTGTGGGGTGCCTCAGGGTTCTGTCCTCTCCCCCATGCTTTTCAACATCTACATGCAGCCGCTGGGAGAGATCATCAAGGGATTTGGGCTGGGTGTTCATCAGTATGCAGATGATACTCAGCTCTACCTCTCTTTTAAATCAGAACCAGTGAAGGCAGTGAAGGTCCTGTGTGAGTGCCTGGAGGCGGTTGGAGGTTGGATGGTGGCTAACAGATTGAGGTTGAATCCTGACAAGACAGAAGTACTGTTTTGGGGGGACAGGAGGCGGGCAGGTGTGGAGGATTCCCTGGTCCTGAATGGGGTAACTGTGCCCCTGAAGGACCAGGTGTGCAGCCTGGGAGTCATTTTGGACTCACAGCTGTCCATAGAGGCACAGGTCAAATCTGTGTCCAGGGCAGCTGTTTACCAGCTCCATCTGGTACGTAGGCTGAGACCCTATCTGCCTGCAGACTGTCTCACCAGAGTGGTACATGCTCTGGTTATCTCCCGCTTGGACTAGTGCAATGCGCTCTACGTGGGGCTACCTTTGAAGGTGACCCGGAAACTACAATTAATCCAGAATGCAGCAGCTAGACTGGTGACTGGGAGCGGCCACCGAGACCACATAACACCGGTCTTGAAAGACCTACATTGGCTCCCAGTACGTTTCCGAGCACAATTCAAAGTGTTGGTGCTGACCTTTAAAGCCCTAAATGGCCTTGGTCCAGTATATCTGAAGGAGTGTCTCCACCCCCATCGTTCTACCCGGACACTGAGGTCCAGCACCGAGTGCCTTCTGGCGGTTCCCTCACTGCGAGAAGCCAAGTTACAGGGAACCAGGCAGAGGGCCTTCTCGGTAGTGGCGCCCTCCCTGTGGAATGCCCTCCCATCAGATGTCAAAGCGATAAACATCTACCTGACATTCAGAAGACATCTGAAGGCAGCCCTGTTCAGGGAAGCTTTTAATGTTTGATGTATTACAGTATTTTAAATTTTTTTTTGGAAGCCGCCCAGAGTGGCTGGGAAAGCCCAGCCAGATGGGCGGGGTATAAATAAATTATTATTATTATTATTATTATTATTATTATTATTATTATGAGCTGTAAGTGGCAGGGCACACAGCGTGGAGCATTGAGGGAGTGGCAGACAGCATCAAGAAGGAGCTTAGGAGGCACAAGTGCCAGGACAGCCAGCAGTTATCTAAGAAACGTAACCAGTTTGGTGGCCTGAAATAGTCATAAAATGCATCTGGCTGCACTTATTTATTTATATTCTGAAAAAGCATTTGAGGAAGTTATATTGGCAGTTCGTGTTTTGGAAAAGCTTGAATTTATAAAATGGATCAGAATTTTATACAACTCTCTGAAATCACAAGGGGGGGGGGCAAATGGAATTCTTTCAGATCAGTTTGGCTTGGAGAGAGGTACAAGACAGGAGTGCTCTCTTTCTCCACTGATATTTGATTTATGCTTGGAACCACTGACATGTGCAGTTAGGCAGAATAAGGACCCACATACAGTTTCAACAACCTCATGCTGAATCAAATGATTGTGTCATCTAATGCAGGGATTAATGTTAGCTCAAATAGGATTAAAAATGTTGAGAAACATATCTAGTTTTGTTGAGCATTCATTCTGATCTGCTCGCAAGCAGTTTATTCAGGTTATTCATCCTGATTTGCATTTATACATCTTCCCACTGATTGGTTAGAAAAAGTTAAATTTCAAAATAAAGTTGGATTTGTTGTGCAAGAATGGCAGTATTTTAATTCACTTGAATTATGCATACCTTAATATCTGGTATGCACTTGAATCTCTCTTGCAAAATACTGACATTCTGGAGGCACCATAATTCGTTACTGTCTTCCCTGACTTGCAAGTGGTTCCCCGGGGAGACAAGAAGCCTAAACACTTTTGCAAGGCAAAGAACTGGAGAAGAACTGAAGCAGCATTATCAGAACTCTGGCTAGATAAATTCAGTGATAAGGAAGCCCCTTCCTTACATATTTAGGGTATTCACATCTTGCCCACTACAGCTATTGGGTAAACAAATTTAAAACCATTAGAAGTGTTTTTCCCCATGTGAAAGAGATAAAACTGATTCAGGTTGAGCAATAAAATAAATTAAAAGGTCTGAGAAAATAAAAGGGTATTTGTGTGGGTAAGCATCTCTCAGGAGGGCATGCCCACAGAAAATACCCTTTTCCCTGTAATCAGCTGCCCTGCTACACTTCTTTTCATGTGAGTATGCAGAGAATACTATGCGAAGAAGCATTTGGGGAGATCCTTGTGGAAACAGGTAGTACCTTAGTGGAGAACCTGTACCCCTCCAGATGATGCTGGACTCCAACTTTCCTCAGCCACAGGGGAGCTTGTCGCAGCTGGAGGGGGAGACAACCATGACTCTTCACCAGTTGTGTTCATCTCTGCCTCTTAGCCTCTCTCCTCCCACCCTCCTGTTTCAGCTTCTGTCTCTGATTCTGGACTTCTTTCTGCCATGGACTCTCCCAGCTTACTAAGCCCTGTTACCTCTTCAGCTTCTGACACCTCCTCTCCCCAGTGTTTTCCCTCTTCTCCCTCTGACCACTCACTGTTGTCCTGAGCTGGTTTCTCCCACCATTCCTCTGCGTCCAACCAGTCCATTACACCCATTGACCTTCAACCCTGCGACCTACAGGCTAACACTAAGCATTGTGGCCAGGGTCTCTGTGTCTATCACAAATAGCAAGAGAGATGTGCCTAAGGTTTAACACTAGGTTTCAGTTAACACAGCTAATATAATCTGTCAAGCTCTAAGAGGAACACCATTCTCTGAAATGCTTAAAGGTAAATGGAAAACATAAAATTCAGATGAGTAAATGTGTTGTGCTCTATAGTTTCAGAAAAGATTGGATAACAGCCCAGAAGCCAGTATGTAGAAGACTTCCTGTATATCTAAACATTAGGACCTACATCTTATCTTTGTAGCTTTTGTTTCCCATGTTATTGCCCCAATCTCAGAGTTAATATTTAGCAACAAGCTTGTGACCAATTTAATCTATGCTAGTTGGGATTGATGTTTTCAAGTCTGAGCCTGTATCCTTAAACACTAACAACAGTGTTGTTATTAAAATCATAAGGGCAAGGAACATATTTTAAAAGCCTTAAATTTGCCTTAATGTGTGGAATCACAGAACCTGAGATATTGTCCAGGATAATGAAATTTGCAATTTAAATTATGGGAGAGTAGCTAAAAAAGGAATGAAACAAGTCAAATCAGAATCCCATTTATAATCTACTGTCATGTGACTCCAGGAACAACAATAGTTTTCCTGCTGAGTTTTTCTTGCCCTGGTTGTCATTGGAGACCTGCAAGTGCATTCCATTCAGTCAAGTGCATGGAATTTCCTTGGGGCAAGTGATCAGCTGATAAAACAAGAGAGTGCTCAACTTCTCCTTTTCCTCTCTGGATCGCCATCTGTACTGAAAGCTCATATCCTCCATAGCCAGGAAGGAAATGCAGCGGACGTCTTCCTCAGATCACTGTGCTTGTGGCCAGCTGTCAAGTAGGGTTGCCATATTTCAAAAAGTGAAAATCTGGACACAAAAGTTTGCCCAAAGTTGTTGATATATTTTTTAAGGAAATTCGCCAAAATCTAGACTTCCTACATGGGTTGTCATAAAGCCGGATTTTCCCGGACATTTAAGCAATTTCCACACAGACACTGTTTCCAACTGCAGTATTCTGACTATGTCCGGGAAATTCTGGGATGTATGGCAACCCTATGTCAAGGGACCAGCTCCCAATAGCCTTGGAGCTAGCCTTCTTGCTGGGATAGCAATAGCCAAATGAACAGAATTGAAAACCAACCCTAGAAGGTAGTATCACTGCCACCGCTTCTTAGTACAACAGCCTGGGCCAGGAGACTCCCAGAACCTCTACACCCACCGGCCGCTCACCCACAGCTCACCCGCATCAATGTGCCTGCCCTTCTGGGGGTAGAAGGAGGTTAGAGATGAATGGGCAACAGTGGACAGGTGGCAGGTGGGCCATAGGCATGCAGCAAAAGAAGGGGGGAAAGGAGGTGGGCAGCATGCTCCTTGGAGGTCAGATCTGCTGCCCCCTAGCTGTCCAGAACCTGCCATCAGGGGCAACTGCCTCACCTTGCCACATTGAGTATATGAGCTTGACAAGCAAAGCATGGCCCCACCAGTTTGTTTGTCATCCAGACCTACATGCCAAGCCTAAAGGGAACCTTGTGGTTGCTCAAAGCCATCTAGCAAATAATGCCACATATATCTACCCTGCCAGATATTTTTTAAAATCCCAAAGAGACACACCAAAAGTAGATGAGACAGCTTTTTAAATAAGATTACGGCTGATACATAGGACCTGTCATTTGCATCATATAAATGAAAACATATTTTCCATAAAAATCATTATCTTTCAGATTAGATATGTACAATTTAGATCTAGTTAAAATGTAATTCACAGATTCCTATATCATTTCAGAGGTAAATGTAGTGTAACTCTCCTAGCAAGTGTACTCAAGTGAGAACAGTGGTGTCCAGAACCAAGGGAGTGGATTGTGGCTTGAAGAAAGTCCATTTGCCCTCCCAGGCAGGCAGTTTTGTGGACAGGCCCTGAGCCACTCTACAATCATCCACCTGCCACGCATTTGACCTATGGTAGCAGGAGGTCTTGGGTGTTCCCCTGGGTGCAGGACCAAGTGACCAATAGGGGCACTGGGACCTGGGACAGGATAAATTGCAGCCTGCCAGAGCAATTGGCCTCTTCCTTTTGGTGGATGGAGGGGATTGTGAGTTGAAAAAACTGCCCCCTTAACATGCAACCTGGAGAAAAACCTGAGGATCATAAAGTCTACCTGCTAATTAAAATGAGATGAGGATAACAAGTTAATGTCGTAGTATTTAAAACCAAGGACTTAATGTTCTTTGGAAGCATCATTACTCAGATGCAAGCCCCACTGAACCCAACAAGTTGGAACAAGTGCAGTCTGAAGGCCTGATCTGCTCCACCAAGCTTTAGCTGGTGGCCCATGAGCCATAAACTCAATATTTTGGAGGTGGTAGTGATACTACAGGGAGAATAGGGTGCAGACCTAGGCAGGACTTGTCTGACTTTCACTCATTCTCATTATGCTAGGCTGGCTGAAGAGATTTAATCTTCTCTTCATAGCCTGTGGTTGTAATGGGAATGAAAATCCCCACAGCATGGAAAGAACATTGCCTCCTCCTTAAGTGACCTACATGCATCAGCTGGGGGGGGGGACGTCTCTGTATGTGTATGTCCTATATGTATGCGTATGAAGGAGTTTTGTACGTGTCCCTAAATGTGTGTGTGTGTCTCAGACCCTCCATATGTCCCTATTTTCCAGGGACATCCCTGATTTAGAGAAGCCATCCCGGTTTCTGATTTGATGGAGTGCCATCACAGCTGCCCTCCCCGCCCGCGCTGGGTGCCACACCCCCACAGGTGGTGCACCATGACCCCGGGATGCGTGCTAGGCACTCCCCCGCCTGCTCTCCGCCCCCTGGTGCCAGAGCATGACCTCCGCCACTGGGCTTCAGGCCCAGTTTTGGTACAGAAACTGCTTTGGTGCCCTGTATGATGACCTTTGCCAAGAGAGAGAGAAGGGAAATGTGTCCTTGTTAATTCTCATCAATGTTCTCTGTGGCTTTCAGGACAGTGGTATCATTCTGGAGCGGCTGTCTGACTTAGGGGTGAGTGGCACAGCTTTGTGGTGTTCCCAGTCCTATTTGGTTGGTTGTTTCCAGAGGGTGATGCTTAGGAAATGCTATTCTGCCCCATGGAGTCTTCACTGTGATGTTCCTCAGGGTTCAGTCTTACCCCCATGCTGTTTAACATCTACATGAAACCACTGAGTGGGGTTATCCAGAGGTTTGGACTATGTTGTCAGCAATATGTGGATGACACACAGCACAGGTGTGGCAGTGGATGATTGTCTTGCCTCAGTAATGGATTGGATGAGAGCCAACAAACTGATGCTCAATTCAGATAATGTTGAGGTGGGTGGTTTCTAGAACAGATGGATGGGAGGTGGCCCCATATCACTCCAGTGAGTGAAAAAGCTACGTGCTCTCTGAGGGAACACATACTTAGCTCTTTTCACTCACTGGAGCAATATGTGGCTAGAGATAAGGGTTTTTTTTTATTCTCTCAGTTTCTCATTTGGTGCTTATTAAATCCAGTTATCCACATTTCTGCAGCAACTTGCATTAAAAAAAAATCCTAATAAAAATTCATGTGGAATTTAATGTGAATTACTCTTAATACAATTTTATACACAATTTTAACTAACATACAATTGTTTGCAAACAAGTTTCCCCAATATAATACAATTTTCTGTGTTATTTTCATTTTCATGCACACTTTCCCCTAATATATCTATTTTCGTAAACAATGGTTGGAGAACTGAATTGCATGATTTGAAAAATTGCAGGTATCAAAGGATGACCATGTTTCAATTCTCATAATGTTTTGCAACGGGAAGATTTGGCTTCAAACACAAACTTTAAATTTCTCTCCCGTCCCTCCCTGTGGCATAACTGTTGTGATTATATCTCCATGTTCTCTTCTCTTAATTCTGTTGCTTGGAAAAGGAAGCAATATTACTCTGGAAGTGATCTGTGATGATGGCTGGCAAATATCAAACTTCTGTTGGGGTGAAGCTATGACTCTTGCACAATTCAGAGCACCCAAAGCTAAATGGCTTCTATGTATGTGGCTGTATTAATTAAACGACAATTATTCACATGCTCGTTCTCCCAGTTCTGAGGTCTAGTAGGTGTGAAGGATACACAGGCATGACGGAAAGGTGACTCTTGCAGCATTATGGGGAAAGGAAGCCAAGGGGAGGAGCAGGAGAAAGGCAGCTGTTTTGAAAGAGAATGCCTGAAGTAACAGAATGTCCTGGGTGGTGGGTTGGATTGCTGCAACAGGTGTGTGAATCTATATAAACCTGTCTGAAACATGAAACAGGTGGCTCCAACCCGGATAAAGAGTACAGTAACTAGCTGGAGAAGCTGGTGCTGCACTGTCAGTCAGAATGCCTCCACAGTCAGGCACTGTTCTAGGAGGAAAGGAACCTTGCTTAGATGCTCCACAGCTTTTCACCTGGGAGGAGATAGGACTCCGTTCGGGCAAAGGGAACTCCAAGGAAGAGAGGTGGCTGGTCATCAACCGGAAAGTCTACGATGTCAGCAAGTTCTATTGGCGGCACCCTGGAGGAAGGCGCGTCATCAGCCACTATTCCGGACAAGATGCCACGGTGAGACCTTATTGCGGGGCAGAGAGCAGTGGAGAAGGACCATCACCCAGTGGCAGAGCACATGTCTTGAATCAGGAGTAGAGAAACTCCAGCCCATAGACCTGCTAGGGGATCCCATTTGGTCCATGAGGTCATGGCAGCCTAACATCACTGGCTTGCATCAGCTGATGGGGATGGGGCTCAATCCTACTGGGTGCATCTTTGCCAGCATGTTCCCTGCAAGAAACACACTGGCAAAGCAGACCCTTGTAGAGAGCAGGGTTGCACCCTCTGCTCAACAGCTAGAGAGGGGAGAGTTCAATGCAGGGAATGCATTGGCAAAGCAGATCCATCCCTGCAGCCCTCTGAGATCACCCACCTCTCAGACACCTGATGTCATCAGGTCATCGGAAGATTGATAGATGGGTGGTCCCATCCACCTGCTGAAGTTGGCAAGAAGGGTGGAGAGAGATAAATATCTTTTTTCCCCCCTGTCAAAAAGGCACACCCACCCCTGCCTTACTTGGACCACATCCCAGATTTGACCCCTAGCATCTCCAAGGATCTCAGGTAGCAGACCTGGAAAAGACTTGTGGCTGACACCCTGGAGGACACAGCACTGTAGGCATTCAGGGCTAGAGGGACCAAGGTTCTTCATATGCTCATGAAGTTTCCTTGGCAATTTTCTGTTATTGTAGGAAACAAGAGTTAGAAGTAGGGTCTGAAGGCACAGAAAAGCCCACCCCATAATAGCTTGCTGGAGGAGGAAGCTAAATTCTGGCTGGCATGGGTGACTAAAGCTAGTCTGCAGTTCCTTCTCAAGATAATTGATTATAATTCTTTCTACATATCATTGCCTGACTTCCAGGTGGCTTAAAGAAGCCCAGGTGGGTGAAGGATTCATATGGACTCAAAAGCAGAGTTATCATACCTGTGAGAAACTATGACTGAGGATGTCTCCTCAGCCAAAATATTTGAGTAATGTTGGGGTAGGAAGCTAAGAGAACTGATGTAGCATTGCTGATATTTGTTGGGATTGTAGTTTTTGCTCTTCTCGTTGAGTTTAACCCTGGTAAGTACACTTAGAATTACAGCCACAATTTTATATTTCACTACAGAATGTCTTAGCTTTGCAGATTAAATTGGCAAAGTGTGAAATATACTAATCTGTTGTACACCTGAAATTAAAATTTAGAAAACACCACCTGAGATTAAGAATAGTGTAAGTAAAGGATGTTGTGTTTGGGATTGTCTTGACTGAACAGTTATGAGCCGGATATTGACCTTGGTGATTTAAAGTTTTCTCATTTTGCCTTGGGCACACTTTCTAGCACACTTCTTGCATGTCAAAGTAAACTAAAGGTATTTTATTTTTACATATATATTTTCTGTTCCTAACCAAATGAACATTCTGGCACCCACAAAAACAGGTTTATTCAAATTACATGTAACTGAAGTTGGTGTTAATTGACGTTTAAGCAATTTACAGAAAGGGTTTAACTAATAACGCTGGTGCTCACATTCACGCACAGCCACCCTCACAGGGATCCAGAAAGTTGTGGTGGAGTTACACTGCCTAAAGGTGTTTTCTTTGAAGCGAGTAGCCAGACCAACTTTCCCCCTAGTAAGTCCCTGGCCACCTGTTTAATACCCACAGGGTAATATGAACAGGAATGAAACATTGGCTAAGAGTCGCAAACATCAGCTGCGTTCTCACATGCCTATCACTGCTTCAGATCTCTGAAGTAGTTGCAGCAGGTGCCAGTGAGTTATTCAGTGCCAAGAAGACTGAGGCAGGCAGCCCAACTCAAGTTATAGATTTAAGGACTACTATTAAAAGGCTGGAACGTGTCAATTATTTAGTTTGCCGTAATATTTCTACCAACATTAGGGTTTGTGGGCAGGAGAAGGTGTCAATCGGTTTCTCTACCTCAGGCTCCCTCTACCTGGAGAGGGAGGAATATATCAGTTCTCTCGGTTCTCTTGCTCTTCCAATCTTCCAATCGATTCTCCACATTTCTACAGGAATTTACAATTATTCTTTTTAAAATCCTCATAAAATCCTTCAGTGGTTTTGACCAGTGCCATTTTTCTAGAAAAAGGTGCCGGAACTCACCATGAACGGCTCTCTTGTTCTCTTAGAATGGCAATGGCGCCCACCTGGTAGTGGAACTGAGTTCCAGTGAATTCTGGCTGAGAAAAATCCCTGGCATTGACTAATGTACACATGGTGTGATGCATTTGTGTATTTTATTATTATTATTATTATTATTATTATTATTATTATTATTATTATTATTATTATTATTCCCCACCCATTTGGCTGGGTTTCTCCAGGCTCTCTGGGCCGCTTACAGCACATATAAAAACATAGTAAAACGTCATTTTACTATTCATGCTATTTTCATGAACATATTTATTTGTATGCACACCTTAACCCAATATATGTATTTTTGTAAATGTTGTTTGCTTAAAGAATGGCATCGCAATATTCAGATACGTGTGAATTTCAAAGGACGGCTGCATTTTGTTTATCGTATTATTTTGGAAACTGTGAATTTATAGGTTTGAATTTAAATGTGAGCTGAATTTAACCCAGTCAGATGAGTGGGGTACACAAAATAAATAATTACTATTATTACATATTGACTTCCTCCCCCATCCTTGCTTCTGGGCTTACAACATGGACACGTGGCTGATGCCCACAAGTTAGAATATCCCTCAGTACGACATGTGCTCACCATGCCCATGAAATCTCCTCATCTGATATGCCTTCACACCCTGTTTGTACCTCCTACACTGGAATGGACTGGCTTAGGCCACAAGGGCCGTTTAAAGATTCCTGGGACTCCGTCGTGTTCTTACATGATTGTCTTTCAGTGTCACAAACCACAGATGCTCTTGGATTCAGATGCCAGCGAAATAATTAAGGCTCCACCTACCATTAGGCAAGTGGGGCAGCGTGCCTCAGGTAGTAAGATGGAGGGTACTTTTAAAAGCCTATAAATTACCATTTATATTAAGATTGCTGCAATATGTTTATCAACACTGGGTGGGTGAAGGAGGAGATGTCATTGGGCTTTCTACCTCAGGCAGAGAAATGTCCTGGGCCATATCCAGGCTTACAGATTTTATCGCTTCTGAGAACACGAACAAGAGGCTGATGCATAATTATGACATCTGGTCATGCTAGACGTTTCTTAGTCTGATATGTCTTAAGCTGGAATGAATTGACTAATGGGCCCCTCCAGACTGTTTTGTTGTTGTTTGTGGGTATATTCTTCAACATGTCCTTGATGCAATAATAGTGCATTAGTAGTGAATTTACACTGGACTGTCCACACGCCACGCCACTTGGTTAGTTGTTCTCCAGTGCTTCACCGGTGTTACTGTATTACTGCCATCTGGAGGGATGTGCTTACCCTATAGTGCACCACCAAAAGAGGGAGAAAAGAATAAACCCAGAACATCAGTAGCATAAAAAGTTCCAGGATTACAGCAGGTGGTTAAAGGGTGTGTGTTGATTGGAAATGAAACAGGCTATCTGCCAACCCAAAACATTTGCAGGCACAAACAGTATTGAAAGCAGGACTGTGTAAAAGTGCCCCAATATCATCGTGAATACAAATCATCACGAAGTGACATCTGGAGGGGTCGTCAGGCTGGAATGTACTGTTTCAATGGCACAACGTAACATAGGAGAAGGTATTCCTGGCACCACTTTTGAGTGCAAGCAGCTATAATGGAATCACGGCACCATCTGATGTGCCACGTAAGCACAACACTGGAAAAGTTTTCTGACTGGTGATGCATGCTGTGTTGGGTTGTTTGAATATTACTTCTAAACATATTTATATACCACTATGTGATTTTTTTTAAAAAAATCAAAGCAGTTTCCAGCAACGAAAAATGAAACCACACAGTAAAAACCATAAAAAGTTAAACATCCATCAACCATTGCGAAAGGATTTGTTTTGAATTGTCCACATAGACCTGGCAGAATAGAAAAGGTTTGAGCAAGTTTTTAAAAGTTGGCACAGAATACACATTGCTGTATCTATTGGCAGAGTACTCCACAAGAATGGGCCAATGGAAGCAGGAAGCATGTGTGGTAGGAGAACCCATGTTTACATCACTGCTGCTGTACTCTGTCACCCCAAATCAGAAATCGGCCTTTTAATCAATGCGGGTGGGAAAGATACTGATGTGCACTGACTCATGTTGACAACGGGACAGTGCTCAGAACGCCTCTGCATTTGACTTCACCCACCAAAACTATAACTAGCATAGGGTTTGCCATTTAGGGCATTGCTGAGTGCTTTGAGGTTTTGAGGTTTTTTCTACAATCAAGCAGTATATACATTTTATGAAGAAAATAATAACTAAGTATGTTCTTCCTTCAATGATTTTTCAAGTGCCTTCTGTCTTTAGCTGTGATTTTCATGTCTCCTCCTCTGAGGGAATAAGAAAACACGGAAAGACTTCTTGCCTGTCCATCTGCTGAACTTTTGGTAATATATGTAGCTGGAAAGGTGTTTGATGAAACTGAAATGTGACGTGAGAAAGGAATTGGGTACAATAAGATGTGATTCATTTTAAAGTGAGTTCATTCTGAAGTTTGGAAGCTCCTTTGAGAAATTGTGTAAACTCTGTTGGCGTCTACAGAAGCCTTCTGTGGGTGGAAGATTTCTTGCTGGTTATGAAACTCACAGTCATAAGCAAAGAGTCACTGCCTGAAGGCCTTTGGACTCAGCTAGACTGTTACATTAAAAGTTATTTGTATGCGTTGTATATGTGATATTGCCACCAGATAGCGGCCTGGAGTCCTGTTTTTCTCTAACTGTTTCTCCTGTTCAAACTGAAATGCTTCTTTGATGTGTCTAGATCCAGCCTCTGTACACACACACAAACACATCCTCAACCCTCAGCATTGCTTCTTGTGCTCAGCCCATTTGGCTTCTGAGACCTCACCAGGCACACATGTTTCTGAGCTCTTTTCACCCACAAGGTCAAGGCACTTGCTTTGTTTATTTTGAATGACCACTGAGATTCTATTGATGCTGAATTCTGAATGCAATTAATTAGGGTAGTCTCTTTACAGGGCTAATTCAAATGTAATGCTAAACAAAGGCTTGGCCTTCCTTAGGCTGATGTGCTCCCTCTTTCTCTCCTTGTATACTTCAGTTCTCTTCCATAGTTTCCTGTTACATCTGAATGAGCAAACTTTGGTTGCAAATTGTTGCTCCAGAGGACTACCGCAAACCATTGTTCATGGTTTGGATTCTATGGTAAACTTAGTTTACCTGAACCAAAAATCAAAGATGCCCATGGAAAATTTAAAAAAAGGAGAGTGTGCTTTTCTGAAGATCAGACCAAATGACATCATAATGGGTGATCATTACTATCAGTCTTGGACCTCTAGTTTCTGTTAACTCATTTAACAGGAACTGTATGCCAGTCTTGATTTGTGAATCACTGGCTTCACAAGTACTTACAGCAAAACGTGAAACTTACTTATCAGAAATAAAATATAGTTGTTCATTTGTTGTTGTTGTTGTTGCTGCTGCTGCTGCTGTTGCTGTTGCTGTTGTTGTTGTATATGTATTTATACCCCACCTTTCCTTGAGGGAACTCAAGGCAGCTTAAAGAAAAAAATAAGAACCGCTAAAAGCATAGAAAAAACAATAATTAAAAAACCATAAAACATTGATAAAATTAAAACTATATACATATATAAAATCTATTAAAACCATACCAATAATTACAATATAAATAGCACAGCACCAGCCCTTTCATTAAAAGCATGTCATTTCATCATAGGATTCAGTGAAGAATATCCTGCCAGATAGTCCTTTCTAGAATGCCCAAAAATAAAAATAAAAATGGAATGATCAACCCAGAATGAGCTTAGTGATCACTTACTGTCAAAAAGTTCTTCCTGGTGTTTGGTCGGAATATCTTTCCTTGTAACTTTAATCCATTGGTTCAGGTCCTACCATCTGGAGCTGGAGAATACAAGCTTGCTCCATCCTCCATGTGACAACCCATTTAGTTATCTGAAGATGGCAATCATATCTCCTCTCAGTGTGCTCTTTTCCAGGCTAAACATACCCAGCTCCTTCAACCTTGCCTCATAAGGCCCTTGATCATCTTGGTTGCTCTCCTCTGCTCACATTCCAGCTTGTCAATATCATCCTCAAATTCTGGTGCCCAGAGCTAGACACAGTACTCCAGGTGGGGTCTCACCAAGGCAAAACAGAACAGTACTATTACTTCCCTTGATTGGGACACTATACTTCTGTTCATACAGCTTAGAATAGCATCAGCTCTTTCTTCTTCTTCTTCTTCTTCTTCTTCTTCTTCTTCTTCTTCTTCTTCTTCTTCTTCTCCTCCTCCTTCTTCTTCCTCTTCTTCTTCTTCTTCCTGCATAACTTTGTTGACTCATGTTAAGTTTGTGGTGTACTAAGACCCCTACATCCTTTTACATTATTGTTTGTTTGTTTGTGTGTGTGTGTGTGTGTGTGTGTGTGTTTAGGATGCCTTCACCGCTTTCCACAAGGATGAGGACCTAGTAAAGAAATACCTGAGCTCACTGCTAATTGGGGAGCTGGCACCTGATCAACCAAGCTGTGAACCCACCAAAAAAGTAAGTTTTCCATGTAGTGTGCATGGCAAAAGCCACTGGACTAAAATGCTTTACATGTTCTAATTGAGCAAAAGCACACTGTAGATACCAAAGAACTTAGCTGCAGGATTTCCCTTTGGTGGCTTAGGCCCCATGGATCCCTAAGGGTACACTTTTCATGATGCTTTAGAACCTCAATATTGCTCTTCACCCCTTGTCCCCGTGGTAGAGATGTGAAAGAGAATGGCTTTGCACACAGCCACCGTGGAAGAGACAACCATAAATTTGTGCAACTGGGTAGGTGGTGGAGGGATCTGGTTGGATATTTAAATCTCTCTGCTTTGATCCTTCACTAAGCACCTGCCCCATTCTTCACTGGTCACCAGTAAAGTTGTGTTTATGGCCCTGCCCATAAACCTCAGTGAGTTGAAGGGTGAAGTCTAAAATGGGGAGATTTCCCACACAATATAGAACCCTGAAAAATTGAGGGTCTAGATCATGTGAGGAGCAAAGGCATTCCACACTTTGGATTTCATCCTCATGGAAGGAGATGAGGATAGCAAAGCAGAGTTGGAGCCTAGTGAGCTTGCCCTGCTTCCTTGTAGGATTTACATGCAACTAGCATGCCAAGTGCACTTCCCCTGCATGCGAAGACAGGCTCTGGCAGATGGAACGGACAAGTGGCTCTAATGGTCAAGAAGGCAGAGAAGGGAAATTCTGGCCCTAAACCTCTGCTGCCTTGCGGGATATATTTGTTAGAAGGAAAGGCTAAGGAGTAAATCCTAAACAGATCCAGAATGGAGTCCCTAAGATAGTTGGATGGTGTCTTAGATGCCTCATTCTGGCAACTCCAGCAACCAAGTTGGTGCCAAGTGTGTTGTTCTGCTTTCCTTTGGACCACATCGGTGAGGCTGAGAAGTCAGGGTCTTGACATCTGGGCATTCCATTGTCTTTCAAGATAGACAGATTCCAACAACAGCACAGGAAGCATCTGGGTACAAAAACCTCAACTCTTACAGAAAACCCACTCATTACACTCCTTGAAGTTACTGTGGAGAGACAGAGCAGAGAGTGGTTTTCCACTGCCTCTGGTTAGACAATGACCGCTCCCCGCTTAAAACGGGGGGCGCCCTTTGCGTGGGCGCGTGCAGCCCCTAGATCTGGAGCGGCCCCAACAGCATAGGCTTGGCCTTGCCTTCCCTCAGATGTGATACCTGGAGGTCTCCGCCTACCTCAGTCAGTTGTCCAATCCCACCTGGGGGAAGCCCCTCTTATCTTAGAGTCCTGTCTCATCCTGCCCCCTGTTGAAGGAGAGCTGACCAGCTGGCTTGGCCTCTCTGTTACCATCATGATCTGTCTAGAGAAAGTGTAGTAATGCTACAGTTCAAATCAGATGCATGTACTTTGTGAAGGGGGAACTTAACCATGGTCATTTCTCACAGGATATGCTGATACAAGATTTTCGTGAGCTGCATAGCACCGTGAAGAGATCTGGACTCCTGAAGGCCAGTTATCCCTTCTTTGCCTTCATGTTCCTGCATGCTTTCCTGATAGACATTGCATCCTGGCTCGTCATCTGGTACTTTGGAAAAACCTGGACCCCTTTCCTCATTGGTGTAGCATTGTTCACCATTGCACAGGTAAATGTGTCTGCATTACTGGATGCAGCAGGATTCAGTCTGGACTATTCTGGACCGGTTACCTGTCTTAGTGCTTTGTCATATCCTCACCCCCCTAAGCATTTGGCATAGCTTGTGGAATTTCAGGCATATCATGGTGACCTGAACACACAAATTTAATGTTACCAGCTGAAAATTGGTCTAGTTTGTCAAAGTGGGAGTTCAAGGTACCACTTAAAACTACAGCTAAACTTGCACTTTTAAAAGCGTGCTCTGCTCAGCAACAGGCAAAAGCTACTTATTTTTTATTAAAAGTTTTAAAATAAGAAAATTTCCCAAAGGAGTTAATTTGCAGCCATCTTATTGCCCATTGTCCAGTCAATCAACATCCACTGTTCCAGACTACTACTCCCTTTTTCAAAGCCCTACTTTCATGAATTTCAGCCATACACCTGACCTTACTGACTGCAACAGCAGCTGGGAGGAACTAGCCAGGCATATAAATTTAGAGTGGGGTTTCCCAAACTTGGGTCTCCAGCAAACTTGGGTCTCCAGCTGTTTATGGATTTGCAACTCCCATCACCGCTAGCTAGCAAGACCAGTGTTCAGCACTGATGGGAACTGTAGTCCCAAAAAACAGCTGGAGACCCAAGTCTGGGAAACACTGATTTAGAGCAACTTAGCAAAAGGAGCTAGCTCCACAAGCTGCAGGGAGCCCCAGTGGACAAGTGTCAAAGCAAGTTAAACAGCCAGGCAAGTTCGGCAACAGGGCCTGGAAGCCAGGACGCACTATGCTGCCTGACCTTTCCTTGATCTAAAGAAAACCTGTCCTGAGAGAACTTCTCCAGAGCTGGAGTGATCCTAGTAGTAGGCAATTTGACAACTGGGTGTGTGATCGGTGTGTAGGCAGTAGGATTTATTGCTTGTCTGATGTGAAGGTTGTGGATATCACCTGTCACCTAGATAGCATAGCATAGTAGACAGTAGTAGTAGATAGTGATGCAGAGGTTGCGGTGCACATTGGCACAAATGGCATGGGGAAATGTAGTTGTGAGGTCCCAGAAGCAAAATTAGGGTTGTTTGGTAGCACTCTGAATGCCAGCAGCTCCAAGGTAGTTTTCTCTGCAATGCTGCTGGTTCCGTGCGAAAGGCCAGCTAGACAGGCACAGCTTTGTAGTCAAAATGCATGTGGTCTCAATGTGTGTAAACAAGTATGAAGTGATGCATGTCAAGGCAAAAATAAAATAAAATTCTTAATTTCACATGCATGTTCATGAGGTCTGAACTGGTGGAACTGACTGTCTAGGAAGGAGACCTTGGAGTCACAGTAGATTGATAAAGATGTCAATCCAGCATTTTCTTTTTCATTTTGAGGCAAAAAAAGTCAGTTGTTAACAGAGAAATAGCAAAAAGTTGCTTCATTGGAAAGATATGCTGGCACCCTTTGATGTTATGGTAGTGCTGTGTGAGTTGCTTTTCTAGGAATTCACACACACACACACACACACACACACACACACAGACACACACACACAGCTGTTGACCTTGAAAGGCCTGTGGCCATTTGGTAGAGCCATTTGCAATGGAATGGGTCCTTATCATAAATATTATGCCTGGCTAGTATGGGAGGTGATGATTTCAAGGTGAAGATCTGTGTGACTGGCCTTGTTCACATAGTTGTGCGCCTTTAAAAGTTACACCACCCTGTGGGATGAATCCATTGACTGTGGCTTCCACAATGCTACTGTAATACTTAAAATCTTCCATTTCATTGTTCTGTTGTGTCTGAACTTTTATAAGCAACATTCATGAGGCAAGCCTTTTTATTATGCCACCGTGGGAAGTGAGGCTATATACCCATGCAGGAAGGCCTAGTGCCCTTTTCTATAGTACTAACTTCATGGGAACCAGTTCTCCTTCTGATGAAAGTGCCCAGGCTTCCTGCCAATTTCCGTTGCAAATGTGTGGGGAACTAAACAGGGGCAGAGTGCGTAGGATAGCTGCTGTTGCTTTTCCCAAGTCTTAGTGAAAGAGTGAGCCATTTGTTCCTTCTAACCCATCTGTGGAAAATAGCCTATCAACATGTTTTGATATTGCTTTTTTGCTTTCCAGATCCAGTATGGCTTTCTTCAGCATGATCTTGGGCATGTTTCCGTCTTTCAGAAGCCCAAGTGGAATAGACTGGCTCACCACATTGTGGCAGGAGTACTTAAAGTAAGAGCCCAGTATCGAGAGTGGGGTTTCTCCTGCTTAGAACTCATAGAGGCTAAACAGGAATAGAATCAAACTTCCTGATAAATTCTAGTTCAATAACTTCACTCTTGATACTCTCGTCGAATACTTTGTTAAATGACTGTGACTCTCAGGTCAACATCAGAGTATAGCTGTCAACGTTTCCCATTTTTAAAGAGAAATTCCCTTATTCCAAAAAGGATTCCTCGCAAGAAAAGGGAAAAGTTGACAGCTATGCATCAGAGTGCCCTAGGAGGCTGAAGTTGTCATTCTCTGTTTTCTCAATTCCCCCCCCCCCAATTTGTGTGTCAGGAATAAGCACATAACGTAGTTGCTCCAACACCACCAACATGAATAATGAAAAATTGGTGGAATTTTCTTTTTATTCTGTTTGCAGGGAGGGCCCCCCAGCTGGTGGAACCATATGCATAACCAGCATCATGCCAAACCCAACTGCTTCCGCAAGGACCCAGATCTCAACATGCATCCGCTCCTGTTCAGCCTGGGGAAGCCGCTCTCTGAGGAGGTGAGTAGACAGGGGAATGCACACCATGAATAACAGGTGCAGTAGGTTAGAGCCATGGTTTGGTTTCGCCTTACGTGCAAACATGGCCATGGAAGCCGATTTCATGTTGCAAACATATATCGTAGGCTTCTTTCCTGAATCAAATTCTCTAAGAAAAATCTGTGCCGTGACAAAAGGTCAGCAAAGTTGTTACCTATGTTTAAACGCACTACTTCTGCTCTCCATTCGCAGCTTGGGAAGAAGAAGAAGAAATACATGCCTTACCAGCACCAGCACAAATACTTCATCCGTGAGTCTCTCTCAGTTGTTTGCTACCATCAGCAAGGCTGTGTCTCTTTGGGGATTAGGACCGAAGCTTGTTAGATCAGAGGCTGGAGGTTCTGGAAAAAAATATGCTATAGGCAAATGGATAGATAGAAGAAATGTTATCTTTACTAGTGTTACACAAACCCCAATCTCTGAGAGTGAGAGACTTCAGACTCCCAGCTTAGGGTTTATTTCTGCAGAATGAAGATCCCTGGAGATGAGTAGCATTTCCCCACACATTTATACAGGCTGAGCATAAGAAAGAAATTTAACAGCATCAAAACTCCAGCAGTAGATTAGAAGGGGGGACACCAATTCCACAAAGCAAGTCGAGCTGCTCCATCTCTTTTCAGCTTCAGTTTCAAAACTCCTGAGGCTTTTGTTTTTGCCTTGGTTCTCTTTCTCAGATACACACTTTCCTGACTTCACCTCCAGCCAGGGCAGGAGGGATGAAAGTCAAATACCCTTGAGCTCCTATGGCAACAAATCACCGGCACTAGGCCAGCTCTTTAATTATGCCAAGCTTGACCATTTTCATTTAAAAAAAATAAAAAATTGCCCATTTCTACAAATGCAAATCAGACAGCTATAGAGTCACAGGGCTGCAAGGGATCTTGAACGGACACCTCCTCCAACTTAAATTTAGCTCAGTATGATTGCTCCAGAATTACCTGGGAGATGAGAAATACCCAGAAATACTTACGGGCTTGGAAAGCTTGGTTATTACAACTGGAGGAAAATACTCCTCTTTGTTTTATGTTTGCTTTCCTTTTTCTCCATAGTCTTAGCCCCGATGACTTTCGTTGTATTTGTGCAGCTGATTATAATACGCTTTGCAATTCAGAGGAAAAAATGGATGGTGAGTCATCTGTGAACTTGTAACTGCACTGTTTCCCCTATGGATAATAACGTAATGGTGGAATGCAGATGTCCTGTGTCCGCACTGCCTGCAGCTAGCCACCAGAGTTGCATTAGAGAAATCATTATTTTATTCCTGTGCCACATGAAGGATGAGTTTACTTTCGTGAATTAACAGAGTAAACAAATCCACTTGGCCTTTGTCTGTTGGAGCCAATGTCAGTTTGGGGAGGGAAGAATAGATCTACAGTAATCAAGAAGACCAATATCCATGAGATTTTCATTTGTTCATTCCTTTGATTTGTTATTTGTACTGCCTTTCATAATATCCACCCCGGTGCAGAAACATGTGTCTCATCTGCACTGATACTGATGCCCTTCCATACCATGGAGGCAGTTCTTCTTAACATGATACAGTTCCCAGGGCATTTCCATACATGCAAACATTGCTCTGATTCACATGGCATCATGGCCTTTTAAGCCATCATAATTGCACCATCCAAAGGCAGCAGTTTTCAATCATTTTTATTGCCTTAACCCAGTTTTCTTTGGCAGGAGTTTGCTTGCGTTGTGTTCTACAACATCCGCGTTTGTCTCATGTTTGTTCCTTTAATGGGATTTAAGACCTTCATGGCATACTACTGGCTGGCCAGGTAAATAATCTGTATACAAAACGCTCGTGGATGGGGTGGGTGGGGGCAGCTGTGCATGTACAAAGTGCTGTATTTGCATCTCAAATTGTCCCACCAGTGTGAACAGATCCGTCATGCAGATGATCTCCCCTGGCCTGGCCTAGCGAAGCAGTCCAAGAAAGTGTCCATCAGTCCCAAGAGAGACTGTTCCTCTGCCCCCTACTCTGCATTCAGATAGTGGAAAAGTAAAATACAGAGATGAGTAGAATTCAGCACCATGCAGTTACAGACATTTTGTCTGCACAAAGTACATCAGTTTGTGAGATGGAACAATCCCCCTCCCCTCCCCCCACATGCTGTTCTGGGCCTACCTCTGGACCCACCCACCCCCCAGCTAATGTTGGGGGGGCGTAAGTGGAGGGGGGAAGCCCTGCTGTGCAAGCAGAAGTCCTTGCACAAATTTGTTACATTTGTTAAGAGATCTCACACTATATGTTTCTAGCATTATATTTATCTCCTGGTGTTGTTGTTTTAAATGGAAACTTCACTATCCATGCAATGTTCTTCTGTGGCAAAAAGGTTCATTCGCTGACATAAGAGGCTGCCTAACTATTAATAGACTCCTCTGGAGTTAGCAGTGCCAATTTGATGAAATACAAACAATAACAGACATCTCCAAGGCAAAGATCCCGTAGTTTCCCAGGTCTTCCAGGCTCTTTGTGAGGCCTTGGTAAAACTACAAATCCCAGAGATATCTGCACTGGAAAATTCCCACAAGTAAGTCTGCTGGGCCAAATGAAGGCCCATGGAGCATTTGCTCCTCTTATTCCCTTACTCTCATCACTACTACAGGAGCAGAAAGGGAATAGGGCCTTGTAAGCGGAAGGAGGGTGTAGAAAAAACTTGCTTTGAAAGAATTAGCCCTTTTCATTCTGTATGAGGTAGTATTGGCCAATCTCTGACAGAATGGTGATTATTGTTGTTGTTCTTGTGTTGATCTACCCAGGTTCCTAGAAAGCACTTGGTTTCTCTGGGTCTCACAGATGAACCACATTCCCATGACTATCGATTATGATAAGAATTTGGACTGGGTGTCTGCTCAGGTGAGTTAATATGTACTTCTTCCTCCCAGAGACAATGACTTTCTTTCATCTGATAGATTCAGCCATCCATTTGCGCTTTGAAGTGCATGGCCTCCTTAGAAAGGGCAAGGTTACATTTCCGTCAAAGAGAGAGTTGTTCAAATGGCCCAGTTGCCATGGTCACATTTTGGTGGGGTTGGTTCTGGAGGCAGCTGTTCCCCTTTGCCGGGCCATTTAACAGTCTGTCTCCTTTCTCGTTCTCACTTAGCTCGCAGCGACGTGTGATGTGGATCAATCCCTGTTCAATGACTGGTACACGGGGCACCTGAACTTCCAGATTGAGCATCAGTGAGTATGTGACATATGGAAGAGAGACACTGGCACAGTGTGAATGTGTCTGGAAAAGGCCTTCATGTAAATGACAGCCCATACTCGTATTGGGTGGGAAAGGGTTAGGAAACTTCAAGAGAGGTGGGATGGCTTTGGCTAACTGAAGGCTCTGCCACTGGTTTATTGTTTATATTTCCACCCCACCTTTCATCCAAGGAGCTCAAGGTGGTGAGGTAGGTTAGGCTGAGAGCCTGAGACTGACTCAGCGAGGTGCATGGCTGAGTGGGGATTTGAACCCTGGTATCCTAAGTCCTAGTGCAGCATTTTAACTTCCACACCACACTGGTTCCCCATGTTTCTTGCTCTCTTTCCACAGCCTTTTCCCAACGATGCCTCGCCACAATTATTGGAAGGTCGCTCCTCTGGTGAAATCCCTCTGTGCTAAGCATGGCATTAAGTACCAATGCAAGCCCCTGCTCACGGCTTTTGCAGATATATTGCAGTAAGTTCAATTAACGGCTTTCCCCCACTTGCCTTGTACCCCCCCATCCTCCAGCCCTAGCAGCCTTTTCGAAACCCTGACTTTAGGAACAACAGAACCAGCTGGGAAGAGAGAAGTTGTGTAAATTGCTTTTAAGTTGTGTAAACTGATTCTCAATTTGTATTGTGCTGTTATACGCACTATGGTCTGCTGTTATTTTTATTGATTATAGTTTAGATACCATATTTTTCCGTGTGTAAGACTAGGTTTTTTTTACCAAAAAATTAGGCTTGAAATTGGGGCTCGTCTTATACACGGGTAGTGCTGAGGGATGTTTTCTTAATTTGGAATTCACAAAAATAGGGGGTGTCTTATACATGGGTACATAAGGAATATATATTTCTTATAGACGGAAAAATATAGTATTGTTTATTGTAATTGCTGAGAGTGAATTTCTGTTCAATAATTATTTGCTGATATTTAATTTTATTGTGTGCTATTATATTTTAATGGAATATTGAATATCACTTTATGTGGCTTAAGTTGCTTATGTTTTATGTTTTTATTATGACACCTTTGTATTGGATCAGATTGTGTTATAAGGTGTGCAGTCTTTGTTGCTTCTTCACACCGCCTTTTGTTTCTCTACACTGACACTGCCTTGTGTATAGAATCATAGAATTGTAGGGCTGGAAGGCACCCCAAGGCCATCTAGTCCAACCCCTGCAATGCAGGAATCTCAGCTACGGTAATACAGAAAGGCAGTGTGTAAATTAAAAGTGAAATTAACAGCGCAAGGAAGAAAGACAAGCACTAAACTGAAACTAAGCTGAGGATTACTGAGAGCCTTTTTCTCTTTTCCTCTGCAGCACGCTGAAGGAGTCTGGGGAACACTGGCTGGATGCTTATATCCACGCCTAAGGAGAGAGAGGACTTTGGGGACAAATCGCCTCGGGATGAACTGTGATCTCCTGTTCTTCCTCTTCCCTGGCGCACACACCTTGAGCTGCTGATCTCTGAAGCTTTAGGAATTTGAGGTGGGGCTGGAGCTGAACTTGAGTGAGTGAAAGAGAGAAGGGTGGCTTCTCTGCTGTCTTGCCCCTTTCTGTTTGTGGGGGAATGAAAAATGAAAAAGAGCCTTCGTTCTACTTTGAGACCTTATGAAGAGATAGGGAAAGGGAAACAGTGCTTTGCTTACTCTGTATTTCCACCTGCAGCAACAGTTTCAAATGTATATTAGGACAAGCAGCCTCCCAACCATTCTGAGTCCTTACACCCTGATCCTTTCCTTTAGTAGACTTTGCACAGTCCTTTAAATGTCTCAGGCTCCTGCCAGATATGAACATCCAGATTGAATCTTCTTTGTTCCACTGAATAAACTCCACAGATTGCTCAAACAAAAGCATGGTTTGCATTTACTGAGTTGACCTAGAGCCAGCCCAACGTTCAGGCAGGGTGAGGCAGTAGCACCAGGTAAAGGTAAAGGGACCCCTAACTGTTAGGTCCAGTCGCAAACGACTCTGGGGTTGCGGCGCTCATCTCGCCTGGTAGGCTTTCCAGCTCTGAGGCCAATTTCTTCTTTCCCCTGCCCTCCCTTTCCAGTTTTTTCTCAATGGAGAAATCCAGGATTGTGCCATAGTTTTTGTTGATCTGGAGCAGCACCCTGCTCCTTTGAAACAAAGACACGAAGCACTACAGACAGCTGCTGTTTTGGGGAGACAGTGTAAACCCAGAGGTTTTGCCTCCAAATAATGGGACAAATTACACAATGACACAACTCGTGGCACAAATCAAATGCTTTCTTATTTTGGGGGTGGCCACATTTAGCTTCCAAACTGATAAGCACTCAGTCATTCAAGTTTCATAATAAAGGGAACAATGATTAAGCAAGATCCAATTTTCTGTGGTTATCAGAAATCTTTTCATTAAGTCCTAAGCAGGCTTCTTGAGCAAGCAAAACCATTTTCCATTTCTCCCAAACTAAAGTTCTTGCTTCTCATGATAATATAGTTCAGCTTAGCATATGAAGTTGTCTGTTCATGAAGATAATTGGATGAGACCCTATTCTGGGTGGACTTGCCTTCAGAGGTTAGATGGTGGCAACAACCAGGCAGAGGCAGGCCTTCTCCATGAGGCAACCCTGATTAAAACTCCCTCCTATACTCTTATTTAAAAAAAAAATCTTTCAGGTGCAAAAAATTTAAAAATGTATACTTTTGGCAACCAATGACACCATCTTTGTTGCTCTTTTAATGTCGCTGCTATTGTCTTATTGTATTATATTATTAATTTATGTAATTTTGTTGTAAATTGTCATCATGAAGTCCTTCTATGGTAGAAGAGTTGTATGTATATCAATAAATAAATAAATAAATAAATAAATAAATAAAATAATAAGTAGCCTGCAAACGTGAATGTATGCTGTTTTGAAATTGATGGAAGAACCAACTTCAAGTTGGGCTTGGTGTGAAATGACTGGGGAGACATACACATCAGCAACAGATGTTTGATGTGACTGGGTACCATATTTGCTTTTGTGAAAGATTTTGAAAGTAGATAATGAGTGCAAATTTTAACACATCTTTCTACAAAAAGAAATCATAGGAATTCAAACTGTGGTGTGAAAACCTACTTTTTTTATTCTAGGGGTACGTAGGATAATTCATTCATTCCTTGATTGCATGCTGTTGAGCTCATAAAGTCTTGGGGCCAGCTGCAACCAACAGCCATTCTGTGCTGTGTGAAGCAGCACAATTATTTTGTTTGTCCTGAGGTTTCCTGTAGTGATCAGGTGGGATTGCTATGAGGAATTATAGCAAATATAGAGTAAGCTATCTGTGTCAGCAATGAAAGCATTGCGTTGACTGGGTTTAAACTATTTTGATATGATTCTTGATCAAGCCACACCTCTGCATCCCTGTTCCATTTTTCTTTCTTGACAAGTAATGTACTGCAGATAGGCATCTGAGTCATCAAAGATAGTGGGCAGCTTCTTTGAAGTAGCCTTTCCAATACAGTGGTGACTCGCAAGACGAAAAGAATCCCTTCTGTGATTCTCTTCGTCTAGCAGTTTTTTCGTCTTGCGAAGCAAGCCCATTGACGGATTAGCGGATTAGCGCTATTAGCGCTATTAGCGGCTTTTAGCGGCTTATCTGCTGATCAGATCAGCTGATAAGCGGCTTAGTGGCTTAGAAAAAGGGGGGAGGGGAAAAAACCAGCAGGAACTCGCAAGACATTGTCGTCTTGCGAAGCAAGCCCATAGGAAATTTGTTTTGCGAAGCACCTCCAAAACGGAAAACTCTTTCGTCTAGCGAGTTTTCTGTCTTGCGAGGCATTCGTCTTGCGGGGTACCACTGTATGTTAATCTCAGGATGTTTATTTTAGGGCCTGGAAATAGTTTCCCAGGAAGGTGATAAAGATGCCTATCTCCTTGCCATCCTTCCATCCTCTCCTATTTACTCCTGTTTGTGATCTCCGGAGTTTCTCTAGTCCTCTTTTATTTACTCTCAGATTATGTATCCATACTCAGAGTAGTCTTTGTAGTTAAAAGAATTTCTTTTGATCTGATTTTGTCCCCACGTGGGGTTTGTTGAAATGCTCAGAAGAAATCTGATTGGTTCTTATGAACACTTTGTAAAAAGTTCTTTTGGGAATAAAACGACCTGGGCCAGGGGCTGGAGGCACAGAGAGATTATTATACGCACCCTTCCCAGAGTCTTGCTGGTTCAAGCCTCTGTGTGTATTCTTATTAATCAGAGTTCAATCCTTCCTTTACTTTGAGAACGCCTCAGTTTCCAACATTCTGCTTCATTGAATGATTCTAGTATTATGAGAGAGGGAGAGAATTGTCTCCCTATCCACCTTCTCAGCATAATCCAGTAAGCCTTTAACATGCCTTTTTTCCTAAACTACCCCATGTTGTAACATTTCCTCATGGAGTTGTTCTTGGGGTGGCTCTAAACTCATCTTTTTAACGTTAGGAAAGAGTTAAGGAAGGGTTGTGGTAATGCAGAAAGACAAAAGACGCATTGCTCTTAATGTTCTTAATCTGTTATTAAGAGCAACCAGCAGCGTTTTGATGAAAATAAACCAACAACGAGGTAAGAAAAGCAATCTAAATTACAAGTACGCCCTGTGATGTTTTACAACGATATATCTAATATCATTCTAATAATGTTAATCTGTTCAGGGTCGAATCAGCCTCGATCATGGCATTATGATTATCGGCAGTTTTATTCTCAGTCCTTTTGACCCTAACATGAATTTTGCTTTTTCCATGGCTGTTGCATAGTGGGTCGACTAAAATAGCTCAAACACTTCATTTTCTTTTTGGATAGCTTGCAAAAAAATAAAAAAGCCCTCAATTTTTGTGTCTGGATTTTCACCTTTTGACATTTGGCAGCCGTAGTCAACTAACATCACGAAGTGTAAGCGTCGAAGGGGATTAATTTTGTTGTTTCTGCCGCTAAACAGTTAGGAATCAGTTCTACTCCCTGATGTACTTCAAACTACCCAGATATCTAGCAGTAGACCTACTTTCTGCCCACACTTTAGCTAAAGTGCTGAAAGCTAAATATTGTGAAATAAATGTAACAAGATGTTACTCGTGAGAACCTTTTGATACTAAGCTGTGAACATTTCAGCTGAAAAACGATAAAAATAAAGAAGACCGCTGCTACCTCCCACAGCAGTCACCCAGACTTTTCCTGAGTGTTCCCCAAACCCCAAGAAAGGCTCTTCAGGGATACAGTATTCTAAAGTGAGAGGGTGATGTTAGAAACCCCCACTGCACAAGTAGCCTTGCCCTCACACATAGGTTTTGAGTGCAACCCTATATATTAAACTTGGCTCTCCCAACCTGGTGCCTCCCTCAAGGAGTTCTGGACTACAACAGCCCCAGCCAATGGAAAGGAGGCTTGCCACATGTGACTTTGTGAACTACTTGGCTCATTTTCCTGGCAGTACCAAAACTTTCTATGCAATGCTGCCCATTTCAACAGAAGAATGTGATTACTTCACTGTTTCTGATCTCAGTGCCAAGGATTTTGCAAAAGGGATAAGTTACACCCTTCCTATGATTATTATTTTTTAACCGGGAGATGCCAGGGAGTGAAACTGAGGACTTCCGCATGCAAATGATGTGTTCAGCTTCTGAGCCAAAGCACTCTCCCGGGGACATTTGGGGAAATAACCCTGCCACTGAGGTACTAAGTCAGGGCAGGGGCCAGCAACCTTTTTCAGCTGTGGGCCGGTCCACCATCCCTCAGACCATGTGGTGGGCCAGACTATACTTTGGGGGGGGGGAATGAATTCCTATGCCCCACAAATAGCCCAGAGATGCATGAGGCGTTCACAAAGTAAAGGAAGGATTGAACTCTGATTAATAAGAATACACACAGAGACTTGAACCAGCAAGACTCTGGGAAGGGTGTGTATAATATTCTCTGTCTGTCTCTCTCTATCCCTCAGCGCAGGTCGTTTTATTCACAAAAGAACTTTTTACAGAGCGTTCGTAAGAACCAATCAGATTTCTTCTGACATTTCTTTTTTTTTAAGAATAATTTTTTATTAACCAACCAATCACATCAAATCAAACCAAATTACATAAATTCCAAATTACACAGCCGAATTTTAAATTTTTGTTGGGGGTACCCATATTTCAAGTTCCGAAGGGGATCCCATCAACTTCTTGCTTCTTGCTGCTGTTTTAATGTCCACAAATCTAACTTTATGATGTTCACAGTACTATCCAGTCCTTTCTTATTGTTTTTCCACATCTCTTGTTGTTATTTTCATATATTTTTCTTTTCTCTTTGTGACCTCTGATAGTCTCCACAAGCTGGTTAGAACAGTTTGTAATCCTGCGTGGATATTATTTTTTTTATCCAGTAACCATATCCAGACGTTTTCCATATAACATCACTTCCATACATCAAAACAGTCTTAGCGTCATTAATCTTCACCAATCTGCCTCCTTTCTCAAAACCTCTGAGGAGATTCACCAGGAATGCAGTCTGAAAACAAGTCCGTTTTTCCTCTTGGCTATAAATCCTTTGGCAAGATGGCGACTCCGAATTAATTGCTGCACTATTCCAAAAGCTCTTATTGCTTCTCGATCTCCATAAAGCATACTTTTGGTTAAAGTTTATCTCCACACAGACCTTAATCATCCTGCTTGGGTCAGTTCAACTGACGATTCTAATGAGGAGGGGTTCTTGTAAATCACATAGAAGGAAAGTAAAAAAGGTCCGGTCCCCCCATTCAGTCCCGTTGTCAACATACCCAACCTTTGGTGTATCTTCCATCGTAAAATATTCCTGTTTCTCCAACCCGTCGTCTTCTTTCGCAGAGGTCACTTAAATTAGCAGACTTCACTCCCCTTCTTCACTTGAAATATGTGCATTTGCTTCTTTTGTAATTAATTATTCCAAATTGCTGCAGCTAGTGCGCGATCAGAGACAGCGTCCAGGAGAGTCGAGGTCCACATGGGGGCATTCTGCCTAGGGCCCTCACCCCCTTCTTTCGAATTAGGGGGTGACTTATGGGCACAGCAGGCAAGGGCAGTGTTCCCCATTTCCTTGGGGCAACAAGGGAGGCTGCCTACTCCCATAACAGCCTCTTAATTACCCCGTGTGGGTCGGAGAGATGGTATTGCCAGCCATCTTCCAATGCGCCCCTAGTGGCTCCCCCTTTCTTCTGACATTTCAACAAACCCCAAATGGGGACAAGTTAAACTAATTAAGCACACATATTTCTGGGGTAAACAAATAACAGAACTACAAAGGAGGACATTTGGCAACCCCGGGAGGTGATAAACAAGCAATACACATGATAAGAAGGATGGCCAGGAGGACAGCGATCATTATCACCTTCATGTGAGATCTGTTTCCTGGCCCTAAGATTAACATCCTAAGATTAACATATCAGAAAGCTACATCAAAGAAACTTGCCCACAGCAACTGGGCTGTGTACGTGACTTGTGAAGAGAGAGAAATGGGCAGTAGGGAAAATGGCCAGAGATGCAGAGGGTTGTGGGATTTGATCAGAAATTATTGTCAATGTATCAAACCCAGTCAACACCATGCATTCATTGTGGACACAATGGCTTGATGCATATTTTATAATTCCTCATAGTAATCCCACCTGACCCCACACTTTGGATATTTGCACACCTACAGATGCATTTTAAATAAAAGCACACATTCTACTCATGTAAAAACACCAGGCAGGCCCCACAAGTAACCCAGAGATGCATTTTAAATAAAAGGACACATTCTACGCATGTAAAAACACGTTGATTCCTGGACCGTCTGGGGGCTGGATTGAGAAGCCGATTGGTCTGCATCCGGCCCCCGGGCCTTAGGTTGCCTACCCCTGTACTAAGACGGTACATCATATAAAGCAACACTGAACTCCTGGAAAAAAATCTGGAGGACTGTATTTTCAGGCCAAGTTCTATGTAACTTTATGTAAATAATAGCCAAGGTGAAACCTGAATGGAAATTAGAGGGGCTGTCCTAACAGTGCACACACAGAGAGCGCTTTAATGTGGTCCATAGACCAAAAGGGGGAACAAATGTAGTCAAAGGGAGCCATGGGTGACACTGGTGGGAGGGTCAGTGACAGCACAACATTTAGAATAGCTAGTTTAGAGGCCAGTGCTCCTGTACCTGTAATAGATGAGTGGAAGAGAGAATTGCAGCAGGTACAGAGTGCACAACTATTCTCCATTGAACACCCTAATGACATTCACTGGCATCCACGTTTTGAATTGTTTTTGGTGTTGGGGTGGGGGCAGTGAGAGGTTCTGCTTTTGCCTTGCTGAATACATAGCAAGTAAGGGAGTACCCAGCACGTGCCACTAGGTGGTGCTGTTCCAGATGCTTTGTTCTTCCCTAGCGTTCTATGGCTCACCTTGTTGCTGGTCTGTTGCGTTTTTACAAAGAGCAGGTGTGTGTTGTCAATCTCACTGGTGGATCCTGTTAAAGGTCTTCTTGCCCCCATAAGGGTGGTTATGTATGAAAAATATGTAGGGATGCCTCTGAAGATGGTTTGGAAACTTCAGCTAGTCCAGAATTCAGCGGGCAGGTTGCTCACCGGAGCAAGGCAGTTTGAGAATATTACATTGATCCTGGCCTGACTGCACTGATTGACAATTTGTTTGCAGGACCAATTCAAAGAGCTGGTTTTGACCTATTATTAGAGTACTTAGATCCACAAACTGAGGGCCTTCTGGAGGTACCCTCACTGCAAAAAGTGGGATTATAGGGAACCAGGCAGAGGGCCTTCTTGGTGGTGGCACCCACCCTGTGGAACGCCCTGTCATAAGATGTCAAAGAAATAAACAACTATCTGAGTTTTAGAAGACATCTGAAGGCAGCCCTGTTTAGGTAGGTTTTTAATGTTTGATGTTTTCTTGTGTTTTTAGTATTCTGTTGGAAGCCGCCCAGAGTGGCTGGGGAAACCCAGCCAGATGGACAGGGTATTAATAAGAAATTGTCATTATAAATTATTAAATAAACCATAAGAAGTTAATATGGAATTTGATAGTAGCTGCTTGCATGCTCATTGTACAAAAATGGAAAAATAGGTCACCACCAAGAGTTAAAGAATGGGCAACAAACATTTGGGAGGTAGCAGTACAAGTGCAAGCTGATGGAAGTGATCAGAGTGAGAGAAAGCAGACAAGAAAGAGAAATAAAATTACATTCAACCCTCTTATTGAATTTATGAAGAATAAATAAAGTATAAATGTGGGTGAATATACATAAGTTTTTCTGTGTGGTAAAATATTAAGTATAACATAATTATAATATGAACATTTATTAAATGTGTGTATTTTGCTATCTTATGTTACACACTATATCTATATATGAGATTTAATAAAGTTTGTTAATTCTTTTTTAAACAAATAAACAATGGCTTTTATAATGCAGTAACTGTGTTGCAACTCAGTTATTATAAAAGCCATTGCTTCATTTTATACTTGCATGCAAGTATATTTTCTCTGTGGCTGGAAGGCTGGAAGCTAGTGAGCAAACAGAGGAGTATATCTGAAATCTGGTACATGGACTTGCAAGCTGATACTTGACTCTTAAAAAAGATCCGATAGGAGCAACCTTCTCAGGCCCAAGTATTTCATTAAAGAGATAGGAACTGCTTTGAGACTAAGGATTTCATCATGAATTGTGCATTTCAATGTAGGATGATCTACATTTATTCCCAGAATATATTTTAAGGAAATGAACTACAGTATTCTAAACAGCTTGGGGAAGTTTAAGATGACAGAGGAACTGCTTTGAGCCTACAATGGGCCTGAGTTGGACGCTTCAGTGGCAGATTAAGGTCCTAGCTCACCTCCTTTCTCCTGTCCTGACTGGCAACCTGACATCGGAGGCACCAGGGCCTTTTTTTTCCACCTCTCAGGTGGGCGCCATTGCCATTCTAAAAAAACAAGGAAGGCGTTCATGGAGAGTTCTGGCACCTCTTTTTCTGGAAAAATAGCACTGGGAGGCACACACTGTCAGGCAGAGCCTTAAAGGAACAGCGACTGAGGGAAGGTAAACACTAGACGATGGAGGCAGTAGGATGGACTGATGGAGGGGAGAGGAGGCTGTGAAAAAGAGGAGAGTCACTAGGTAGGATCAGTCTGCAAATCGCTTTGAACTCAATAGGATTTACCAGAGTAAACACACATAGGATTGGGCTGTATTATTAACTAACTAACTAACTAACTAACTAACTAACTAACTAATTTTGTATATTGTCTTTCGTCCTCAGATATCAAGGTGCTTCATAATATAAAATCGCCTTGAAGTGGTAGTTCAGACTCAAACACCAAAACAATTGTTTAAAAACAATAAACTATCCACAGAAAATGGAACGATAAAACAAACGGTTATCCCAAAACGGGCTATTACCTCAATATTTATTTAAATACATTATTTCCTTCTCCCCCCCCCCTTGTCTAAAAGCTTATTTGCCATTTGCCAACCTCCCTGTTTTTATTCTGCTTTTGCCCAAATAAAAAACAAAACACCGCTTGCGCAGCTAAGGAACTAATTTGTTATATATGGAACTTTGACTGAAAATCAGGTCATCTGCAAATGTGTTCACAGCATCAGGTTTCCAAATGTAAGGTGCTATGTGCCAGACATCTTCCCTTTTCACTAGTGATACCAAGAATAAATATGTGTTCATCTGGCTGATTCTATTTAGAGAGGAAGTAGTATTTCATGAGTGGTAGAGACAATGCTTCTTATATGATATGACATCATATAATACATTATTGTAGGGAGGGATGTTAGCTTTGTGGTAGAGCACATGTTTGATATGTAGAATGTCCCAGGTTCAAGGCCTGGCAGCTCCAGTTTAAGGATCAGGTAGTTATGAGGTGAAATATCTCTTCCCAAGAGACTTGAGAGCTGCTTACCTTCACAGAAGATCACACTAGGCAGCTGGACAAATAGGTAGCTGGAAGGAAGTTGTAGGCAAGCACAGATCTGTTCCTTCAGAGGAAGTGCAACCCTCCCCAGATCATTCTTCTAATCCAGATCATTATCCTAATCCCAGAAGTGAGAATGGCTTTCAAGGAACAGGTTGTCCAAAACAACGTGGCTCTGGCGCACTGCAGGCCCTGCAGTGAGTGCCGCCTGGCATTTTGTCACACACACCCCAGTGGTGACACTCAGGGTGGGCTGCACCCACCGCACCCCCCTTCCTCTGCCCCGATCAGTGTATCATGAATTCACATTCTCAGACACCCAAGTGGAATAAAATGGGAAGCTTTTTTGTGAGCGGAATAATTAAGTTCAATATTGTGAGGTGCTACAAGGTGCTAGGCGGCTAACAGATTGAGGTTGAATCCCGACAAGACAGAAGTACTGTTTTGGGGGGGCAGGAGGCGGGCAGGTGTGGAGGACTCCCTAGTCCTGAATGGGGTAACTGTGCCCCTGAAGGACCAGGTGTGCAGCCTGGGAGTCATTTTGGACTCACAGCTGTCCATGGAGGCACAGGTCAATTCTGTGTCCGGGGCAGCTGTTTATCAGCTCTATCTGGTATGCAGGCTGAGACCCTACCTGCCAGCGGACTGTCTCGCCAGAGTGGTGCATGCTCTAATTATCTCTCGCTTGGACTACTGCAATGTCCTCTATGTGGGGCTACCTTTGAAGGTGACCCGGAAACTACAACTAATCCAGAATGCGGCAGCTAGACTGGTGACTGGGGGCAGCCGCCGAGACCACATTGGCTCCCAGTACGTTTCTGGGCACAATTCAAAGTGTTGGTGCTGACCTTTAAAGCCCTAAACGGCCTCGGTCCAGTATACCTGAAGGAGCGTCTCCACTCCCATCGTTCCGCCCGGACACTGAGGTCCAGCGCTGAGGGCCTTCTGGCGATTCCCTCACTGCGAGAAGCCAAGTTACAGGGAACCAGGCAGAGAGCCTTCTCACCCTAGTGGCACCCAACCTATGGAATGCCCTCCCATCAGATGTCAAAGAAAAAAACAACTACCAGACTTTTAGAAGACATCTGAAGGCAGCCCTGTTTAGGGCAGCTTTTAATGTTTGATGCACTATTGTATTTTAATATTTTGTTGGAAGCCACCCAGAGTGGGTGGGGCATAATTTATTATTATTATTATTAGGTCTGGATATGGTCAGAGCCTGGATGGGAGAGGGCTTGGGATCTCTATGTACCCTGTCTTGTGTTAAATGGTAGAAAGATTGAAATATACAAATAAATGTGGACGCTGCAGAGGACATTTATTCAGCACTGTCCCCTTTGCATTCTGTTGGAGAATGGTTCACCTTTGGGACTTGGATGGTTTGAGTATGGTGTTGATATATAAATAAATAGCAGCAACAGCATTCATATAGTTGATTTCAAGATTTCAAAGTGGAAGGTTCCTGCAGCTGTTCCTCTAAGGAAATATGTAGACATCTTTTGACTCAGCTAGAGTAGCAGTTAGGGACATGGGTGGCGCTGTGGTCTAAACCACTGAGCCTAGGGCTTGCCAATCAGAAGGTCAGTGGTTCGAATCTCCGCGATGGGGTGAGCTCCCATTGCTCAGTCCCAGCTCCTGCCAACCTAGCAGTTCAAAAGCACATCAAAGTGCAAGTAGATAAATAGGTACCGCTCTGGTGGGAAGGTAAATAGTGTTTCTGTGCACTGCTCTGGTTCACCAGAAGCACCTTAGTCATGCTGTCCATATGACCCGGAAAAACTGTCTGCGGACAAACATTAGCTCCCTGTGCCAGTAAAGTGAGATGAGTGCCGCAACCCGAGTCGTTCACGACTGGACTTAACTGTCAGGGGTCCTTTACCTTTTAGAGCAGCAGTTGACTAAGACAACTCTTCTTGCAGAGAAATCTTGGGGCTATTTTATGCTACACCTATACTCAGTATTATCAAATGTGTTGCACTGCACACCCATCCCCTTAAATTTGCAATTGATTTGTGTTACACCTGATCATCATCTAGCAGAATATATCACTCTGTGTTGCAACAGCAGCCTAAGAGTGTGGGAAAGGAAAATCATCTGTGGGTCTGAGAAACTATGGCACTCCCCACCCACACATACACATCAGGCTTTATATCTCTGGATATCTATGTACCAGGGTGTTGCCTGGAGCATGTGCTTTGTTGCAAACAGTATGTTCTGTAGGCTGGCACAAGTGAAAGATAGCTGCCTCTTGACCAATCTCCACCCCATATACCATCAGGGGCACCATAAATCCCTTCTCACATGCATAGCTCTGCATGTGTCAGGAGCAGGTCAGCAATAAATCACATGGTGTCCGTGACCTCTTTTTGGACACGTATTTATTAGGAAAACACACCCATGCAATGCACTTTAGTGTGTCCAGTCAGGTGACATGTAATTTTATATTAGATTTTATTCCTTTATCAGATTATCCTACAATTGGAAAAATCAAAATTTAGCGGAGGGAAACTGCAGGCTGCCACTAAGATGAGGAGGGTGTTGTGTGGACACCTCAACAAACAAACAAACAAGCTTCAAACCCACATGAAACTTGAGTGGGATGGGATTCAACTAAGTTGCTGCATGCGTGCAATAAGGTCTGCTCATACAATAGGGCTTTCCTCTCTCTCTTCCCCCCATGTGTGCCCCCACAACCCCTAAATCTGCTCTAGATGGTTGGGGGGGGTCCACAGAACAGTTTCAAGGAGTGCACAGGGGTAGAAGGGGGAAAGTCCCATTGCATCAGCAGACCTTGTTCCCCGTGTGCATACCTCACTTAGTGATATGTTGAATTCTAGTTCCGCCCATGGTATCATGCCATTCCAAATGTGAACATCAGAAAATACTGCTTTCCAAACTTCTCAGAGAGCCTGCTCAGGTCAGAAGGACTGGTGGCAAAGCCATCCACAGAAAGGAGCCCTTTCTTGCTAGTGATGCATGTATGTCTGCCAAAGGATCGTGGCCATGGACACAATCACCCTACCTCCTCACACACTCAATGAACGTATGTGTTTGTTGGGGAGCAGGGTGTATGGTATGAAGCAAGAGAAGAAGGAAAATGAACAGAATGGTGGAAAAGATAAAAAGATGTGCACACTGTTTGCTTCACCTACTCTTATTTATTCAACACTCACATTATGGTTTCTTTTTTTTTTTACAGTATGGTTATCCCCATCAAAAAAATTCACACGCAAGAGAATACTGTATGTCCAGAGTTTTCATCCATGGGGGAGACAAACACTCCTCTGCCTCCAGCCTTTCCATCCTCTCTTAATAATAAGCGCAGGGGTAGTGGTGTTTTTTATCCTATGCCACAACCCTGCAAAGGGCACTTCTATAACAAGCAGGGCCAAACTAGACAAGGCAGCAGAGATATGCCTCTTAAAAACTGACAAATAGCAGCCAACTACCTGAAAAGTTAATACTTGTGCTATTTTCCCACTGAATTAAGCCATTCCAGTTGCTTTTATTGCCCCTTTATGGGTGCAGCCTGTGCACATTTACCTTGTCTCTAATGGCAAATAGCAACTGGAGTGAAGGGTGGACCCCCCATTTAGATTTTGGACACAAACACCTGCAGCTCCTATTTGTCAAAATTTAAAGAAACTGATGATCCAGTCCTGGTTCTCCACTACCACATCTAGTTTGGTGTCATTGGCAGTTTTTGGCAGACGGCAACATGTGCAATCAGGAAACGTTTACCGGAGGGAGGGAGGGAGGGAGGGAGGGAAGGAGGGAAGGAGGGAAGGAAGGAAGGAAGGAAGGAAGGAAGGAAGGAAGGAAGGAAGGAAGGAAGGAAGCCATCACATGCTGCTTATATAAAATCAGCAGATAGTGAAGATTGGAAGAAGAAAGGTTGGCATCAACTCACGGAAGGAAAGACTAGAGGTTGAGAAAAGAAAGATGCTTCAATGTTAGGGCTTCATTTTCAAAGGAACAGGAGCAACTCCACATGTCTAATTTGGCAGATGCACTTTTTCGTGTTCTACAGATTCTTTCAAATGGCAACATAAGGCTATGGTGGCAATCCAAGGCAGCATGCTTTTCCCCCAAAAGCATTCCTAAGAGGCACATTATACAAGAAAGAACCAGAGGTGATATACTGGCTTGTTTTGAAGGCTGCATCACCCTTCCCTCTGGACTGGAATGTTAAAGCTTTAAAGCTTATAAGTGGGTGACAACTCCTGTCTAGAGCTATGGGTCTTGTCTCAAACCACCAGGCATTCATATGGAAAACTAATACCCAGTCGCTGGGAGGTTTGGCAACTCCACTCTAACAGATTTTCATTATGAATGGATTTCTGGTCTACTTCTCAGCTTAGGTCCCTCTCTCCTAATCACTGCTATGCATATAAACCCAGGGCTCTTTTTTTCCAGCCAGAACTCACTGGAACTCAGTTCTGGCGCCTCTAAGGTGGCTGCCATTGCCATTATAAGAGAACAAGGGAGGCGGTCATGGTGAGTTCTGGCACCTCTTTTTCTAGAAAAATTGCACTGTGTAAACCCAATCATTGAACTGCACAGCAAAACCCATTTTGTGGGGAGATACATTTCCATATGGTCTCTCCTTCGGAGAATCAAAGTCTCACTTTATTATTTATTATTTTTATTTATTCTATTTATATCCCGCCCTTCCTCCTGGAGAAGCCCAAGGCAGCAACTTGGGTGTGAACCTTCCTACTATCTGCCTTTGGAACAGGAAGAACAGAATGATCCAGCAGATGCATCTCTTAGCTGTTAGAGAAAGTTGATGACACGCAAATTGTCGGGGGGGGGGGCAATGTCACCATGAAGTGCCATTTGTTTTCAGTAGCCAAAATGCCCCAAGGCTATGCATCCCAGTTTCACCATAAGGGAGGACATTTGTGTGAATAAGAAGCCATGAAGGAATTACAGACACCTCATGGTGACTTTCCCCCCATAAAAACTAATTGCACAACTAAGAGAGCCAGTGTGGTGTAGTGGTTAAGAACGGTAGACTCGTAATCTGGGGAACCAGGTTCGCGTCTCCGCTCATCCACATGCAGCTGCTGGGTGACCTTGGGCTAGTCCCACTTCTCTGAAGTCTCTCAGCCCCACTCACCTCAGAGTGTTTGTTGTGTGGGAGGAAGGGAAAGGAGAATGTTAGCCACTTCGAGACTCCTTAAAGGTAAAGGTAAAGGTACCCCTGCCCGTACGGGCCAGTCTTGACAGACTCTAGGGTTGTGCGCTCATCTCACTCTAGAGGCCGGGAGCCAGCGCTGTCCGCAGACACTTCCGGGTCACGTGGCCAGCGTGACGAAGCTGCTCTGGCAAAACGGCACCAGAGCAGCACACGGAAACGCCGTTTACCTTCCCGCTATAAAGCGGTACCTATTTATCTACTTGCATTTAAGGGTGCTTTCAAACTGCTAGGTGGGCAGGAGCTGGGACCGAACGACGGGAGCTCACCCCGCCGCGGGGATTCAAACCGCCGACCATGCGATCGGCAAGTCCTAGGCGCTGAGGTTCTACCCACAGCGCCACCCGCGCCCCTTTTGAGACTCCTTAGGGTAGTGATAAAGCGGGATATCAAATCCAAACTCTTCTAATCAGACACCAGGTGAAATAAGCATGAGAAAATTCAAACTCTTCTTCCCCTCATTCTCAATTGCAGAGGTTCTCAACCTGTGGGTCCCCAGATGTTGTTGGACTACAACTCCCATCATCCCTGAGCTCTGGCCTTGCTAGCTAGGGGTGATGGGAGTTGCAGTTCAACAACATCTGGGGACCCACAGGCTGAGAAAGGCTGATTTAGAGACAAGGAAAGACTATGACAACTTTGAGAATGCCTGGTCTGGACTTGTGCTTTAGTTGCTGTCACCCCCTCTGTTGTAGCAGCAAACACCCCAGAGGTTTAGTCCTATTTGTAGAACAGAATTAGTGTAATCAGGTATGTGATCTAGAAACAGCCCTTAGCAACTGAGCAATACAGAAAGAGTGCAGTTCCAGTTGTGCGAAAGTATATACTATTTGTTCTCGAGGCATATCAGTAGCTAAGCTGAGAGACTTGGGCATCTTCGTACTCCCAATTTGCCTCTGGAAGTTTGAGCAGTAGCCAGACCAGACATTCATTATCCCCCTTTCAAAATATGGCCCTGTGGAGTGGTAGTAGTGCCACGTCTGTAATTAAGGCACTTTTTTGTCTTTGTGAAAAGTACACCCAGGAATGTCTTGGACTCCTGAGCTCAAAAAGCCTAGTCCAAACTGCTTTCTGTAGTTAAGGTAGGCTGGCCATTCTCTAGCCTGGCCCTGGAATGTGTGCCTGTATCAGTATTTGACTGCTCTCTACTCACAATCACCTGCACAGTAGTTTGGCATCTGTTGTCTTCTCTAATCCTGGTTATGCCTCATTTCCCAACTTCAAGCTTTCGTGTCCTAATCTTTCTACCAACAGCTCCTCAGATCCTGCATTTTCTTCTCCTTCCCTAAGCTTTCTCCTCTCCACCTTGCTCATCAGACTACATCCACATCCTCGGTCCTTGTTTACTCTAGGAGGGAGCCAGGCAAGCTCAACCCCAGGGTGACAGAAGCCTTAAGAGATCCCTAAGTAAGATTTCCCTTCTACATACAAAGCAAGTGAAATGGTGGCAAAGAAATGAGCATCGTTTCCTGGTCCTGAAGAGTTCTCCCTGGTGAACGTGCACATCTGGAAAGGTTGCAGTATCTTCCAAGAGCAGAAAGAAGGAGAGTGAGGTGCATGAGTGAAGAGGAAGGAACAAGACTTCTTGAAACATCATACTCAGTCCCAGCATTCAGCTCAGCCAGCTGCCCGCGGTTGATTAAGCCAGGCCTCTGCGCTCTTCAAGATGCCAATGGCAGGAGGCAGCAAGGGTGAGAGATGTCAGCTGCTTCTTACTGATGCAAGTATGCATCAAGCCAAAGCTCTCCTGAATCCTTCAGAGAACTGGAACGAGGATAAAAAGGGTCAAGTCAGGAAACATGAAGAAACAAACCAGAAAAAGAGGTTCGATATTGAGCCAGGAATTCTCAGGGCACTATAGTCATTGAGTGAGCATGTTACGATAAGAAAAAACCCGTAATATAGCAGCAAGTGGGGGGGGGGGTGGCATTAAAAGCACAAGGAAGGATGCAGCACCATCTCATGGAGAGAGCCACAGGGCTGGTTCACACATGCAGGCTCAACACCTGATTGCTGCAGCAAATGCTGTACGAATGAGCCATTCCAGGTGAGACAGGACAGAACTTTCAAGTCATCTCAGAGCAGTTCTTTTCAGTGGGCTCAGTCTGCACACTTTGTCTGCAAGTTTTGAGGAGCCAAGCAGTCAAGAGATGCAGTAGGTATGTGTGAACTAACCCACAGAGCTCAGAATCCACAAATGCTTGTTTTGACTTTGCCACCATGCTCTTGCAAAAGCTCAGGCAAACTACTTTCACTAGCTATTATTATTATTATTACTATTATTATTATTATTATTATTATTGAATTGACTATTAGCTTTTTTATTAAAAGCAAACTCAAAGAGACTTAAACTATGTACATAAATTAACATTAATATCAACAGCCATCCCAATTAGCTTTCCACCTACTCTGTGCTCATTCAATGAAGGCTGTCCATTTTTCTGGGATGTGCATATTCTACAGACCTCCTTGCATACTGCGCAGGAGTTATGCTCTAATCATGCACTAAGCTCTGTGTTGTTGTTTCTAAGCCTTATGGTCAGATAGGAATATTTGAAGGGGGACAACCAAAACACGGGCAGTGCCAACATTTTCAAACTCCACCAACCTGCGTTCAAGCTGCTTTTTAACAACGGCATTAGATTCCAGTGGTTTCCAGTATCTATTTCTATTGGCTGCTTCTGGCAGAGCCTGATCAGAGTCTTCTGCTGGGTAACACATTTCCCATCCCTGACTTATGTGTGTGCTCAGAAATGTTCCGATTCCTTCGCACCAAGTTTTGATGTGTTTTTAGGAGGAGGGCAAGCAGAATGTATGCAGCCCTGATTATGATTTCTAGAACAATTAAGAGAGTGCTGAAAACTCTGAACGTTAACAAATATTGTTTCCTCAGGGCATTCTTCCCAGCTATCTGTTTGCATTATTGGAAGCAATGGCTGGAGACTGGGGGTCCCATATTATTCCGCCCCCCTTCCCTTTTCTTTTTGTGCCCTTTCACAAGATGTCGGTCTGATGTCTCTCCCCCCACAGGGGAGCTATCCTTCCTCCTGGAACTTGCAGGGGGTACTGGTGCTTTCACATTCACTGATACTTACTGTACAATGTCTGCAAAGGCTGTGAGCAGAGGCTTGGACTGGTACTCAATGCCGTGCTTTGCACATAGGGACTTCACCAAGGGGGTCACCTTGTGGAAGTTGTGTCGAGGCATGGTGGGGAAAAGGCTGTGGAGAGAGGGAGAGAGGCAGCTGCCAGGTCTCATGGCTTCCTCAGAGCTCTAGAGAGCCTTCTTCTTCCTCCCAAAATCTCATTAGTGTGTGCAATACTTCTTTGTGAAGCTTGCCCGAGCCAAATAATCACTTACAAGCTTAATGATTTCTTCTGTAAACAACTGTTGCAGAGGGCCTTATCCTAAAATTATAATCATAGCATTGGGTCCTCTTGCATTGCCAGCTTAAGCTTATCATGTCCTGGGTGCCCCCCTGGTCCAAGGCTGTTTTCACACAGGAATTCAACTTCGCAATATCCCTTGTCCAGCTCTGCTTCCTCATTACAGTGGTACCTCGGGTTACAAACACTACAGGTTACAAAGTCCGCTAACCCGGAAGTAGTACTTCAGGTTACGAACTTTGCCCCAGGATAAGAACAGAAATCATGAGGCAGCGGTGTGGCGGCAGCAGGAGGCCCCATCAGCTAAAGTGGTACCTCAGGTTAAGAACGGACCTCCAGAACAAATTAAGTTCGTAACCCGAGGTACCACTGTATACCCAAAAGCCTACCCACGTGATGCTTCAGCAGCAGCACGTGAAGCCCTACAAGCTCAGTCGTCCACATGACTGAATCACACGTATACCATAAAGGACTCCAGGCTCTTGAATTGTTAGGTTTCTCATAGAATCATAGAATCATAGAGTTGGAAGAGACCACAAGGGACATCGAGTCCAACCCCCTGCCAAGCAGGAAACACCATCAGAGCACTCCTGACATATGGTTGTCAAGCCTCTGCTTAAAGACCTCCAAAGTAGGAGACTCCACCACACTCCTTGGCAGCAAATTCCACTGTCAAACAGCTCTTACTGTCAGGAAGTTCTTTCTCATGAGGCCTCCATCCTGTTCAGCCCCCTACAAGGTCACTCACTACTACAGCATGAAATAAGCCTCTAGGGGAAATAGATCCCATTCTTTTTCTAGGCTTCATATTAGTTGATATCCTCAAGACACCTTCCAACTGGTGAAAAAAAGAAGAATATACTCACTGGTGCTCAATTTGGAAGTTGAGATGCCCACTGAACCAGTCGTTGAACAGGGACTGGTCTACGTTGCATGTTGCCTGGAGCTGGAGAGAGAGAAAATATATTTAAAAAGGCACCACATGAGGATATTCATGTTTCAGTTCTAGCTAGGCACCCGAATGAACTGTGGCATACCCTCATCTCCCCATCCTAGTCCTTAGAATAAGAACAACAATAATAAATAGATGGACCTAACAACTGGGAGCAGTTTACCTATGAGATCGCCTTGCCCCACATGGGCCCGCTTGACCGCAGGGCTGTACAATATATGTCTGTGTGAACGCTAGCAAAAAACTTCAACACCTCATATACCATATTTTTCGCTCTACAGTGGTACCTCGCAAGACGAATGCCTCGCAAGACGAAAAACGCGCAAGACGAAAGAGTTTTCCGTTTTTTGAGTCGTTCCGCAAGACGAATTTCCCTATGGGCTTGCTTCGCAAGACGAAACGTCTTGCGAGTTCTTGTGAGCTTGTTTCCTTTTTCTTAAAGCCGCTAAGCCGTTAATAGCCACTAAGCCGCTAAGAGCCGTGCTTCGCAAGACGAAAAAACCGCAAGATGAAGAGACTCGCGGAATGGATTAATTTCGTCTTGCGAGGCACCACTGTATAAGACGCACTTTCCCCCTCCTAAAAAGTAAGAGGGAATGTGTGTGTGTCTTATGGAGCGAATGCAGGCTGCACAGCTATCCCTGAAGCCAGGAGGGGGAGAGGGATCGGTGCGCACTGATCCCTCTCACTCTCCTGGCTTCAGGGACAGCCACGCAAAGCCTCAGGAGCGCTCCTCCCACTGAGCTCAGGAGGCTTTCCGTTCTCCTGGCTTCAGGGATAGCCGCGCTAACCCTCTTCAGGGCAATGGGAGGAACGCTCCCCCTGCCCTGAAGAGGCTTGGCATGGCTATCCCAGAAGCCAGAACAGTAAGCGGGACTGCTGCTTTCGCTGCGCAACGATCCCTCTTGCTGTTCTGACTTCGCTTCGCTGGAGAGGCGCTGCGCAGCCTTCCCTCTCTGCGCAGCACCTCTTCAGCACTGAAGAGGCGCTGCGCAGAGAAGGAAAGCTGCACAGCGCCTCTTCAGTAAAGCGGGAGGAGAAACAGAGCCCCTTCCGTTTCTGCTCCCGCTTTGCTGGAGAGATGCTGCGCAGAGAGGGAGAGAATATTTTTTTTCTTGTTCTCCTCCTCTAAAACTAGGTGCATCTTATGGTCGGGTGCGTCTTATAGAGCGAAAAATACGGTGCCTTCCCAGTTCCCATGTCAACCACAGAGGGTCAGCACAGAGAGTAACACCATTATTGCCTGACTTCTGGGGCCCAAATGTGGAGCATGTGAGCAGCCACCCCACCCACCCATGACAAAATCCCATGTTCAAAATAATGAATGCAGTGAGAGCGGTAGGAAGGATGGATTAGGATTTCACTGGACATGGGACTCAACCTGATGGGGCCTTCAAGCAGCAATAATTGATGGACGTTCCATGTGTTACACAAGTGGTATAAAAGTTCTGGGTCAAGAAGACACTTGCAAGCATTCATGTTATTCCTTTTCTAATCTTCTTTTACTCCCACAGTCTGTCCTCTTTCACCCCAACCCATTATTGGTATTCCACAATTAGTTCTTACATACAGTTACACCCAACCCTTCCAGTCACTCAATTATACTTCAGCTCCTAAGATAAGACACCTCCTGTATAAGTCTCATATTCATGATCATAACTGCTGGAATCGTTGTGCACATTACCTGGGTTGAAAGCCAGTCCACATTCTTGTCATAATCAATGTTCATTGGGATGTGGTTCATTTGTGTCACCCAGACAAACCAGTGACTCTCTATAAATCTGCACAAAGCACAGAAGTAAATTATTGTGTTTCCATCCAACCAAACCCACACAACCTATTGATAAGATAAACTTTATTCGCATTAGCCAACGGCCATAGCAACATAAAACAAGCAATATATACAAATAATATATATATACAAATAAAAAAGACAGCAATGGGTAAAAAGGGCAATCAAATGGCCAATATTATCATTCAGATAGTGGTCCTTAATCTCATTGCACCCTCAATAAACCTAGCAACCTTTGCTGTTGTCTGATCATTTTGAGCTGATAAAAGAAAGAACAATGTGGCCTCAGATGGGTGGCCTGGGAGGGTACGTAAGAGTGGGTTAATGATTTCATTCCTCAGATCTTTATAAAGAGGACAGGACAGGAGAACATGAGCCACTCTTTCCAGATTACCATCTCCACAGGGGCAGAGTGTTTCTCAGTTGGAATCTTTTAGTATCTGCCCTCAGAGGGCATCACATCCAGTCTGGCCAGTGTGAAGGCACGTCTGTATTTTGGGATAGTTAATTTATACAAATATGGTGCCAGGGAATCAAACTGAGAAGGGGGGGGGGGAGGCATACCAAGGACAGAATTTCTTTATAATGTCCAGGTTGTTCTGTTGCTCTAAGTCCTTCAGATGCTGTCCAATTAGCCTTTTTGCTTTAATAAAACCCATCATGAGAAGCTGATGTGGGTGGAGTCCACAGGATAAGAGTTTTTGGTGCACAATTTTAAACCACGCACTTTTATGGGGGTCTTGTGTCAATAAGGGCAGCAGACCGGGTGGATTTAAATTTAGACGGAGCCAATAATTAAGAGTTCTTTGCCAGGACTGAGCTTCTGCAGAGGGAAGACTTGCCTCTGTATTGAACCTATTGAAAAGCACCAATGCTTGACTGAAACAGTTTGTTTTTTAAAACAACAACAACAACACACACACCTTGAAGGGGAGTAAAGAGAGGAAGGGTGAAGAGTAAAACTATATAGTTTTCTCTTAGCGAGAAAGGGGTTTTGTTGCTGTTGTTTTAGAATGTATGTTCAACATTAGTCGATACAAATCAGTAAATCTTAAACCTCATTTATGGCTGGTGTATGGCAGTGGGGTCCATTCTTCTGGTGCAAGCTTGTGAGTGCAATCTAACTGACTGTGAGAGTGGCCTCTGGGAGGGGTGGCTACTTCAAGTTAGTATTGCAGGAACAAAATACCTGCTGCTATGGTGGGCAGAGGGATGTGGACAGGTAGAGCCCAGACTGCTGTGACCCTGGGGAAGGTTCGATGCATCTGTGCATGCAGAAACACAGTGTGCATGCCTGTGTGCGCACACACCATGGGGCCCTTCTCAATGCACGGCTCAATATCCTGGAAAGGTTCTGTTTCTTGACCATGCCAGAATGTGGCGCTGCAGTGCAAACAAAGATCTTTGACTTGCAGAGACTGTATGGTAACCCCAAATAATCAGTTATGGTGAGGGTATGCATCCAAATGAAACTCACCTGAGTAGAAAGAAGAGACCAAGGAGACCCTTCAGTTCCAGTAGGTATGAGTAAGTCAAAAAGAAACGGATGTAGAAAGTCACCATCCAGGCCAGATCCTGTCGCAAAGGAAAGGATGAATGCTCTGCAGAAGGCCATGTCATAGTGCTGCAGACCTGCCCCACCAATTTGCTCATGTAGGGCACCAGTCTCAGAGGCCACCTATGCAGTCTCCCATCACTAAACCTGTGCTCGCCCTCAATCTGATATATTGAAAAGGTAACAGCCCAGACATCTCCCAAAGCTATTTTAAATATCCACATGCTTAAACCTGTCTCGGTCAGGAAGTTTCTTATACGCATTCCTGTTATTCCTCATCTAATCTTTCACTTCCCACATCCTGCCCTCTTTCTGCCCATCCAGGCCCAATTCAGAGTGTTGAATTTGACCTATAAAGCCTTAAATGGCTCAGGACCCAAATACCTCAAGCATTGGCTCTCCCCATACAAACTGACCTAGGCCCTGCAATCATCATCTAAGGCTTCGTGTGTCTCCTCCATGAGAGGTCCAGAGCGTGGCAACAGGAGAGTGGGCCTTTTCTGCAGTGGCTCCCCACTTGTGGAATGTTCTCCCTGGGGAGGTTTGCCTGGCGCCTTCATTACACCTCTTTAGGTAACAGGCGAAAATGTTCCTTTTCAACTAGGCCTTTTGCTAATTAAACACTCTATGGCCTCTTAAATATGCTGGGGTTTTGTTTTGTGCTATTACTTTATGAATTTTGTGTTTTTATGTTGTAAACTGCCCGGTGATCTTCAGATGAAGTGTGGTAAATCAATTTAATAAATGATAATAGCAATAGTAATAAAGTGTAAGTTTAGAAAAGTGCAAGCTTAGCCAAGCTTAAAGCAGGTCATACTCTTTGGCTCCCAGAGGATCCTAACTATTTTCCCTATTTATTTATTTATTTATTTATTTGTTTATTTATTTAGGCATATCTATACTACCCAACAAACTGTGGCCTTTGGACAATTCAATCCCCTAATCCCATTGCCCACACTGTAAGAATGTGCAATCCACACCTCTGATTTGCTCACCCTTGTGATAACTACTGCTATAATAGGTTTTAATAGGGCTGGATTTCAAGAGAGTCCATCTCTGTGATCTGGTAATATCCATTTATATAAATCTATATCCCACAGCTGAAAAGGGGCACTGCATCTCAGGAACTGAACCATAACTCTTGAAGAGGTCATTCTGTTGCAAAATGCAGTTCTTCAGCTCTAATGTAGCAATTAAGCCTTGACTGTCCGAGGTTAAACTTTAACTGGAAAAACCTAGAGGCAAACTAATTTAGAAAGAGGAAAAACCCAAACTGAGAACCGCCCAGTGTAGAGGAAATGTTAGCATAAACACTGAAGAGTAGCTTTAAGTCTTCAGTTCCAGTTCATTTCCTTTTTAAAGAATGAAAGTGCAGCGTTGCAGCCTCAGCGACAAAGAGGCTAGGAAAACAGAAAGCAGGTAAGCTAAGCAACTTGTGTGAGTTTAGCGACATGGCTATGTGCTAAAGATCTCCCCTCTCTACAGCAAGTTTACAAACCGAATCCATAGTTTTGCCTTCTTCTTTTTCAGACTGAAAGACAATATATTTTTTGGGAAACAGGGAAACTAAGTATGGGTGTGAGAGATATGTAGAGTCCTACAAAGTGTCCCGTTGACAAACGGCTGGTGCAACGAGCTCCTAGCTCTCATGGAACAATCCTGTTCCGTTCGAGCTCCTAGCTCTCATAGAACAATCCTGTTCTGTTGATGCCAGGGCAGCTGATCTGGGGAAGCTGGGCTCAGGCATACTCACCGCCCATTGTTTGCGCTGGACAACAAAGTAGAAGATGTACCACTGCAGGTAGAAAGGCACCAGGGCTGGTGGTCCAACTAGGGAAGAATTCAGAGAAACATTCTTAGTTGGCTCAAAAGAAATGAGTGGCCCATCTTCTCCACACAAACCTACTCAGCTCATATTCTCTAGGTGCCCCTGCAGTCTTGAATAGGGTAGGAGAAAGGGGCTTTTCAGTTGTGGAACCCCTCCTGACGGCAGTTTCCTCCAAGAGGATTGACAGGCACCCACTCTTGCTGCTTTTCGTTACCAGGTGAATGCATTTTTATTTCCCCATATTTTCCTTCTGCCTCATAGTCTGAAATTGTATTATTTCTGATGTTCCTATTATGTTTTATCTTCTAAAAGCTAAAGGGAAAGGTACCCCTGACCATTAGGTCCAGTTGTGGCTGACTCTGGGGTTGTGGTGCTTATCTCGATTTACTGGCCGCTTTACAGCTTCCGGGTCATGTGGCCAGCATGACTAAGCCACTTCTAGTGAACCAGAGCAGCACACGGAAACACCGTTTACCTTCCCGCTGGAGTGGTACCTATTTATCTACTTGCACTTTGACGTGCTTTCGAACTGCTAGGTTGGCAGGAGCAGGGACCGAGCAACGGGAGCTCACCCCGTCGTGGGGATTCAAACCGTCAACCTTCTGATTAGCAAGCCCTAGGCTCTGTGGTATAACCCACAGTGCCATCTTCTACTACCTCTTTATTCTGTGTTTCCCCCCCCCCTCTTTGCTTTTAATATGGTACTTTGTTTTAAACTACGTTTCATTGCCCAATAACCATTCTGGAAGCAGAAATACTGACAGGTAAGATACACCTTTTAAAATAATAGATGGATAGATAGATAGATAGATAGATAGATAGATAGATAGATAGATAGATAGATAGATAAGAGCTAGCATTGGTCGTGTTGGGATAGTCTTGTGGCACAAGACAGAAAGACAGCAAGCATCTCCCACCCTATTGGGAAACACTGGAAGCAAAATGAATCATTATAATGGCAAACAACCACAGAAGAAACAAAAACAAAAAAAGGCACTGAGGGGGAACTCTAAATTTTGCAAGTCCCCCCCCCCTTGTGAGCAATACTTTGGCTCAGTTGTAGTAAATGTTCACTCCCCTGGGTCACCTATGGAAAGTAAGAATCACCTACGAGTGACCAAGGACAAACACCTTCTTTTCTACTGCAAGGTTTGTTCCTTGTTTCTGCATTCTGCAGATGACTAGCTTAGATACCAGCAGGAAAGCAAGCTACTAAAACTTCTTGTGAGATGGCAGGTTTTTTGTGGACTTCTGATAAAAAATCATGTGGTAAGATCCTAAGAAGAGCTGTGCTGGATCAGACCAAGGGGCCACCTAGTCCAGGATCCTGTTCTCACACACAGCATGCTCCCCACTTGCGCTCCCCAGAAACTGGCCTCTAGAACTGGACGTAGCGCACAGCCTTGCCGTCCATAAATTTGCCTAAAACCACTTCTGAAGCTATCCAAAAAGCCATTGCAGAAAAGAAATTATACTCACGGATAAAGAAGTATTTATGCTGGTGATTATAAGGCATGTACTTCTTTTTCTTTACACCAAGCTGTAAGAGGGAGAAAATGGTCACGAAAAGTGCTATAGATGGATGAATCAGTTTACAGTGGTACCTCTGGTTGCAAACAGGATCCGTTCCGGAGGCCCGTTCGCAACTGAAAAGAACGCAACCCACGTCTGCGCACACGTGGGTCGCAATTTGCCGCGTCTGCGCATGCGCAAGTGGCAAAACCTGGAAGTAGCCCTTTCCAGTACTTCTGGGTCGCCGCGGGACACAACCTGAAAATGCGCAACCTGAAGCAAACGTAACATGAGGTATGACTGTATTTCCACTTTCATTTTTGCATGATTTCGTCCCTGTCTGTTCCATTTCTGCATTACTCTAGTCTTCTCAAATACACAAAAAAATACATGCAAACACTTATTTGAATATGCATTTCTAAATATATTTTCTCTCAAAACACATGTTAACTTATGCTGATTATTATTTTTTAGCTGAGAGCTATGCTCAAACATTTGGGAAGGGCACAAGCTGGTGGAGAACCAAGTTCTGTTCCACATATTAATCCAGGAGGTGCAGAGGGGCAACAGAATTCACAGATCTCTAATTTATCAAGCATCCTTATTCCAAATCAAATCACATGATCAGCATATACCAGAACCCCTCTTCCCAATACAGTCGTACTTTGGAAGTTGAACAGACTCCATTCTGGAAGTCCGTTTGACTTCCAAAACATTCGGAAACCAAAGCGCGGCTTCTGATTGGCTGCAGGAAGCTCCTGCAGCCAATCGGAAGCCACGATAAACATTCAGCTTCCAAAAATAGCTCGCAAACCGGAACCAAAATGTTTGAGAACTAAGCTGTTCAAAAACCAAGGTACGACTATATGCTAATTTTGTGCGTGCACTGAGCTTTTTATATGGGAAAGTACTGAAACATTCAATCTCTCACCTATAGTTTGAAGTGATACAAGGGAAGGGACCTTGCTCAGTAGTAAAGTGAGCAAAATGGTCAATTACTGGCATTTCCCAGCCAGGGTTGGAAAAGCCTCCTGTCTGAAATCCTGGAGAACTGCTGCCCATCAGAGTAAATAATAGTCAGTTAGATCTGGTCTGGCTCAGTATGCGATGCTTTCCTTTGCAAGTTCAATATAGATTACATGAGTCAGTGGATGATAGGCTTCCAAAATGGGACTGTGCCACTTTTCCCAACCCTGGAGGCTCTGCCCAGAGCCAGACTGGCTAATTGCTTGCTCTTCATTGGCCCGATTCCTCAAGTCTTTCTAGCAAACCGCCACAGTCTGGCTACCTTATCAATGGCTGAGCCCTTGCTGTGCCTGCCCAGCAGCTCCACCTGCTGCTCACTCCAAACCTTTCTGCATTCAACCCTGTTTGCAATTTCTGTCCACCTCCAACCAAAAGCACAAGAGCATCAGGTTCTGTTCTTTTTGCAACATACCCCTTTGCATCTTCAAACCCGGCCCTGGGCTCCCTCCTCACCACTCACTCCTTCTTCCCCAGTTTCTTCACGCAGCCTGTGCAAGCTCCCACTCCCTCACTGCTGCTGCTGCTTGTCATTACTAGGAATATTCATGATTCACCTCAGAAGGCACTTGTAGGGAACAACTAAATAAGGAGAAGAATGCATTGTACACTGAAGTAGCTACAAAAATGGATAAGGTCAAGATGGAGTGAATCAGGATAAGACCAAAAGCAATTTAGCCAACAGGAATTAATTCCAGACTGATGAAACAAACACTTGGGTCCTGACCACCCAGAACCAGGGCCAGTGCTGTCATTAGGCCAACTAGGGCACAGACCTGAGATGGGTGCAGTTCTGACCTTTTAATACAGATTAGTTTTTGTTATATCTTATAAATTTCTGATAGTATTTTATTTTTGTTTTCTATTTTGTAAATAGTTTCTCAAAGCTCAAACTTAACAGAAACTTACACGGGCTCAACAACATTGCAAAAGAGACTACAGTGGTGCCTCGCAAGACGAAAAGAATCCGTTCTGTGATTCGCTTCGTCTAGCGGTTTTTTCGTCTTGCGAAGCAAGCCCATTGACGGATTGAAGGATTAGCGGATTAGCGCTATTAGCAGCTTTTAGCGGCTTATCGGATCAGCTGATAAGCGGCTTAGAAAAAGGGGGGAGGGGAAAAACCCGCAGAAACTCGCAAGACATTTTCGTCTTGCGAAGCAAGCCCATAGGAGATTTGTTTTGCGAAGCACCTCCAAAACAGAAAACTCTTTCGTCTAGCGAGTTTTCCGTCTTGCGAGGCATTCGTCTTGCGGGGCACCACTGTAGTTGGCTTGGCATCTATACGACTTGAAAACATGAGACTTATGGTTTTGTTACATATGATTTTATTTTGGAGTTGTCTGTTTATTTTGGAGTTGTTTGTTGTAAAGAATGTATGTTGTGTGAATAAAATAATAAAGGATTTGAAAAAAGAAAAAGTGGGGGGGGGACATGCTCAAGCTGCAACACTTGACCTGAAGTGACAACATTTGCAAAGGAAAAGGCATGCAAAGGGAGATTTTGATGTGCCCGAAATTGAAACTTTGAAAAGACTTGCATTTTTAACATCACAATTCACAAGACTATTCCAAATGATTGGTGTGCTAAAACATTTTCTTTTGTATTTGAGAAAGATAATCAAGGATTGTTGTGTTACTTATTCTTGCAATTTAAAATAAGTTTAGCAGTTTTGCACTTTTCATTTTTTCTACAATACATCTGTTTTGTTGAAAATTGAAGTTAGCCATTGGGTGTGTGTGCAAGTAGCTACCTAGGGTGCAAAACAGCCTGGCACCGGCACTGTCCGGAACTATATATGCTGTGAATCTGTGAAACAGGTGGTATCATTGAGAGGCCAGACCAGAAGAAGAAGGAGGAGAGAGAGCCTGTATATTACAGAGGCCAGATTTACTTATTGTTATGGTAAGAATGATGACTGACTGTTACTTTGTCAGGCAAATTTCTAGAAAACAGTGCAGTCTCCATTGCTGATTCTCTCTTGTTTTTAAACTGAGATGCACACCAGAGTTTGTAAAGGGTATATTTGTGCATGGAAGTGAAAGGCAGGCCAAAAGACAGCAGTGGCAGGTGTATAAAACAAGCCTGAAGGAGGCCCCAAGCCCACTCACAAGGGCCTTGTATGATCAGTGGAAAGTTGGTCCTGGCAAGTATTAACCACTCTCAATTCCATCCTGATAATTGCCACCTGCCCAGATTTTAACTTGTCTGAATTAATTTTAAGATATATTTTAAATGATTGGTGTCTGTTTTTATGCATATTGTGTTGTTTTTATGATGTTAGCCGCTCTGAGCCTGGCCTCGGCCAGGGAGGGTGGGGTACAAATAAAAATTTATCATTATTATTATTATTAAGAAAGGAAAACTGGGATAGTAAAGTGGAGTAGGGGGGAACAAGTTTCCCTCTGGGGGAATCTCCAGTCTTGTGTGAGCTTCTGTTTGCCTCCACTTATCCTTTGCTCATATAAAGCAAATATTACAAAAACATCCAAAGGACTCTATCCAGCACTGTGCAAGAGGATTTCTGCTCACACAACAGAACTTCCTCTTCTCCCCCTGCAATCCCCCCCAAAAAAAATATCTGCTGTGGAGGGTCTCCCAACCTTCTGGAGCAGGTTTTGAGGCTGCACAGATAGCTACAGGTGGCAGGAGAAGAAGGGGAAGTTCCACTGAACACAGAGAAGTCTGTTACACGAACAGAACTGCAGTGTTGGATACAGTCCTTAATCTCCAGGGCTCCCTCATCAAAGTCAATTAACACAGCAGTGCAGGCCATAGAACTTTCTGCTGTTCTGTGAATAGGGGAATGCATAATAACATTGGTTGTTGTTGGAGTAAGACACATACTGGAAATAAGGTGATTGCTAGCAACCAGCATACTTTGCTATGAAGTTTCTTTCTTTGGCAAGCAAGCAAGTTTAATGGATGAAAGGAATGTCTCAGACAAAGGGAGCCTTTTGAAATACTACCATGTACCTAAGTACTGTAATCAAAGCAACATGGGCTTGAATGGAGCTACTGTGAATAGAGATTTAGGTGAATTCTTTCATGAATAATCTAACCACTAACAAAACAGGAATTTTTTTAATAGGGTCTTTTTTTGGTCAAGGGGAAGCAAAAGGAAATGATGAATAAGCCACTTAAGATAAAAAATGAGACTACAGTGGTACCTCAGGTTAAGTACTTAATTCGTTCCGGAGGTCCGTACTTAACCTGAAACTGTTCTTAACCTGAAGCACCACTTTAGCTAATGGGCCTCCTGCTGCTGCCGCACCGCCAAAGCACAATTTCTGTTCTCATCCTGAAGCAAATTTCTTAACCTGAAGCACTATTTCTGGGTTAGCGGAGTCTGTAACCTGAAGCGTATATAACCTGAAGCGTATATAACCTGAGGTACCACTGTATGTCAACAATCATATTTATATTTACTTCCCCTGGAAAAACAGTAAAAATCCTGAGATAGAAATGTCATACTGAGATTCACAGCTGACAGCCTGCCAAGCAGCAAATATGTTTTAATGTTGGAGAGGAAAAGGGAACTGCTATCACATGCTGGTGCCAGGGGAGACTGTAAGAGTCCTCTAGTAATACAGGATGTGAACACTGAAAAGGGCATAAGATGTCTGTCACTGAGAGATGAATGGGTGGACATTCCATTGCCACTTATTGGTGTACTGAACCATCAGTCTGTCAGGCTTAAATTTTGATTGGGAGAGGAGTTGGTTGCAGTGAATAAAAAGCCACACTTATAGAATCATAGAATTGGAATAGACCACAAGGGCCATCGAGTCCAACCCCCTGCCAAGCAGGAAACACCATCAGAGCACTCCTGACATATGGTTGTCAAGCCTCTGCTTAAAATGTGGTGGAGTCTCCAAAGAAGGAGACTCCACCACACTCCTTGGCAGCAAATTCCACTGTCGAACAGCTCTTACTGTCAGGAAGTTCTTCCTAATGTTTAGGTGGAATCTTCTTTCTTGTAGTTTGGATCCATTGCTCCGTGTCAGCTTCTCTGGAGCAGCAGAAAACAACCTTTCTCCCTCCTCTATATGACATCCTTTTATATATTTGAACATGGCTATCATATCACCCCTTAACCTCCTCTTTTCCAGGCTAAACATGCCCAGCTCCCTTAGCCGTTCCTCATAACGCATCGTTTCCAGGCCTTTGACCATTTTGGTTGCCCTCCTCTGGACACGTTCCAGTTTGTCAGTGTCCTTCTTGAACTGTGGTGCCCAGAACTGGACACAGTACTCCAGGTGAGGTCTGACCAGAGCAGAATACAGTGGCACTATTACTTCCCTTGATCTAGATGCTATACTCCTATTGATGCAGCCCAGAATTGCATTGGCTTTTTTTTTTTTTTTTATAAAATTTTTTATTGCGTTTCTTTCCATAGGTTAAGAGCTTTGTTTATATAGCAACATGCAAGAAACATTTTTTATATATGAAGAAAAGTAAAGAAAAAGAAGAAAAAGTTAAGAAACTTTCATAACGTCTTTCAACAGTTCACTTTTGGACCTCCTCGCATCCTCTCGGCATTGCATTCATTATTCTAGCCAGTTCAGCAATTTGTTATCTTGTTTCCCATCTTATTATACCTTTAAATTTATTATGTTACCAATTTCAAAAATTTGTAATTTAATTTTAACACTCTTAATAAACATAATATTTTGTTTCTAATTTGTCTCGTTTTTTTCCATCAATACTTACTTTATCATTTACTTAAGTAAATTGCAGAAGCATAACGTTTCTTAATCGTGCGCAATCTTAACATTCAAACAACTTATAATATTTTTGCAAATAGTCCTTAAATTTTTTCCAGTCCTCCTCCATTGTTTCTTCGCTCAGATCTCGAATTCTGCCAGTCATTTCTGCCAACTCCATGTAGTCCATCAGCTGCGTCTGCCAGTCCTCCAGTGTGGGTAAATCTGGTGTCTTCCAGAACTTTGCGATAAGAATCCTAGCTGCTGTGGTTGCATACATAAACAAGGTTCTATCCTTCTTTGGCACCTTCCGGTCCACCATGCCCAGAAGAAAGGCCTCTGGTTTCTTAGAAAAGGTATATCTGAATACCTTTTTCAGCTCATTATGTATCATTTCCCAAAAGGCCTTTACTTTCGGGCAGGTCCACCAGAGGTGAAAGAATGTCCCTTCTGCCTCCTTACATTTCCAACACTTATTATCAGAAAGATGATATATTTTAGCCAACTTGACTGGGGTCATGTACCACCGGTATACCATTTTCATAATGTTCTCTTTCAAGGCACTGCATGCCGTGAATTTCATACCGGTGTTCCATAACCTTTCCCAGTCCTCAGACATAATGTTGTGTCCTACATCCTGTGCCCATTTTATCATAGCAGATTTAACTGTCTCATCCTGTGTGTTCCATTTAAGCAGCAAGTCATACATCCTCGAAAGTACCTTAGTCTTTGGTTCTAGTAACTCCGTCTCCAGTTTCGATTTCTCCAACTGGAAACCCACTTTTTTATCCATTTTAAATACCTCTTGAATTTGAGCATAATGTAACCAATCTCGCACCTTATTTTTCAGTTTGTCCTGGCTTTGGAGCTTCCAATTATCTCCAACTCTTTCAATCAATTCCCAATATTTTGGCCAGTAGGCCTCCATATTGGGCCTTTTTTTAGAAATCTTGGCTTCCACTGGTGATAACCACCTCGGGGTCTTGCTTTCTAATAAGTCCTTATACTTCATCCAGACGGCAAAAATTGATTTTCTGACAATATGGTTTTTAAACAGTTTATGAACCTTCGCCTTGTCATACCACAAGTATGCATGCCAACCATAAACATTGTCAAACCCTTCCAGATCTAGGACATCGGTGTTTTCCAACAGAAACCAATCCTTCAGCCAGCAGAAGGCTGAAGCCTCATAGTACAACCTTAAATCCGGCAGGGCAAACCCCCCTCTTTCTTTTGAGTCAGTTAGTATTTTGAATTTAATTCGGGGCTTTTTGCCCTGCCAGACAAACTTAGATATATCCTTCTGCCATTTTCCGAAACATTCCATTCTGTCCACAACCTGGAGGGTTTGAAATAAAAATAGCATTTTTGGCAGAACACACATCTTTATAGCTGCGATTCGGCCTGACAAGGTAAGTTTCAATCTTGACCAAATATCCAAGTCTTTTTTAATTTCCGACCAACATTTTTCATAATTATCTTTGAATAGATTTAAATTTTTGGTGGACAAAGATACCCCCAGGTATTTCACTTTTTTAACCACACTTAGCTCTGTCTCTCTCTGGTACCCCTCTATCTCTGTAGGCGTCAAATTTTTGGCCAAAACCTTAGTTTTTTGTTTGTTTAGCTTGAATCCCGCCACCCGACCAAACTCCAAAATAAGTTCAAGAACTCTTTTTGTGCTAGATTCTGGCTCCTGTACTGTAATAACTAGGTCATCTGCAAAAGCTTTCAGTTTGTATTGTTTCGCTCCGACCACTATACCCTGCACCAACTGGTCCTCCCTGATCATATTCAGCAGTACCTCCAGAACAGAAATAAATAGCAGAGGGGATAAAGGGCACCCCTGTCGTGTCCCTTTTTCAATTTGGAGTTCCTCCGATACCACATTGTTCACTATCAATTTAGCTTTTTGTTCTGAATAGATTGCTTCTAGTCCATTTTCAAACCCCCGTCCCACTCCCATCCCTTTCAAGTTTCTCTTCATAAACATCCAAGAAATGTTGTCAAATGCTTTCTCCGCATCAATAAAGATTAAAGCAGCCCTTGTGTTTCTAATTCGCAACAACTCCAGTATATCAATAATGTTCCTAGTGTTGTCAGACATATGTCTGCCAGGGAGAAAGCCTGCTTGGTCCTTGTGAATTACTTCATTTAGTACATTTTTAAGTCTATTTGCTAAAATGTCTGCAAATATTTTGTAATCCACATTCAGGAGTGAGATGGGACGGTAATTCTTAAGCTGAGTCTTTTCCCTTTCTGACTTGGGAATCAATGTGATAAATGCTTCTTTCCACGTTTCCGGTGCCTTTCTCCCCTCCATGATCTGGTTACAAACCTCCAACAACGGTTGTATCAAGTAGTCCTTCAAAGTCTTATAATATTTGGAGGTAAGTCCATCCGGGCCTGGAGATTTGCCCAGCTGCATGTTCTGGATGGCACCTTCAATTTCCTGTTGAGTTATCTTGCTGTTAAGAATTGATCTTTTATCTTGACTTATTTTAGGTAGTCCATTTATCCTCAAAAATTGATCTATTTCCGGTTCTTTCTGAGGCCCCTGTGCATAAAGATCTTTGAAGTATCTGTGGAAGCACTTTCTTATTTCTTCTGGTTTCTGAACTATTTTTCCTTGAATCTCCAAGTTTGTGACCGTATTTAACTTTTGTCTTTTTTTCAGCTGCCAAGCTAGCAACTTTCCACATTTATTTGCTGATTCAAACGATCTCTGCTTCATTTGTTTAATTTTCCACTCAATCTCTTGATTGATCAGTTTCGAATATTGTGCTTGATGGAATTTGATCTCTCTTAGCACCTCTTTTGACTTTGGTTTGGTTCTCAGCTTTTTCTCTCCTTCGCTTATTTTCTCTAGAATTTTTTCTTTTTTTCCATTCCAAAATTTCCTCTTTATTGTATTCTGTTGTATCAGAAACCCTCTCATTACGGCTTTACTTGCGTCCCAGATTGTTCTTTTCTCCACCGTAGTATTCAAATTTATTTCAAAGTAGTCCTTTAGCGTTTTTTGGGCCTTCTTAACAATCTCTTGATCTCTTAGCAAGGTGTCATTCATTCTCCATCTGAAGGATCCAGTTGGAAAAAGTCTCAATTCCATTTTTAAGGCATTATGGTCGGAGCAGGTTTTTGGGCAGATTTCCACTTTTCTTGTTTTCGGGGCCAGCCCTCTAGATATCCAAATTTGGTCAATTCGTGTCCATGACAAGTGGGCCTCAGAGAAGAAGGTTCCTTCTTTACCCAAGGGGTTCCTTGTCCTCCAAATGTCAATCAAGTCCATATTGTCTGTCATTTCAAAAAAGGTTTTAGGGAGTCTGCCGTCTGTTGTTAAGTTTTGATTTTGGGATTTGTCCATGTTTGTAGACACCACCCCATTCATATCTCCCATCACAATAATGTTAGAATAGTCCAAATAGTCCATCATTGTCTCATGCAGCTTCTTATAGAATTCTGATTTTCCATCATTTGGCGCATAAACTCCTAATATCAAAATCTTTTCCCCTTGTGTTTGGATTTCAATTGCGAGAATTCTTCCATGATCATCTTTGAATAGAAATTTTGGTGACAGGTTCTCCTTTGCATAAATTACAACGCCTCTTTTTTTAACTTTATCTGATGAGATAAATTCCTGGCCAAGTCTTTTATTGATTAATACTTTCCTATGGAGCCTAGTCACATGTGTTTCTTGAAGGCATATTACATCCAATTGTTCTTTTTTCAGGATATGGAATATCCTCCTCCTTTTTTCCGGAGAATTCCCGCCATTTATGTTCCAACTAAGTAGCTGCAGAGACATCCTGTTCTAATTAAGATGTTCTTAGGATGAGGTGTCTTCCTTTTGCTCAGATCCCGAGGGTGCAGGCGTTGGCCCGCTTCCAGGCAATATTGGTACTGGTAAGGTTGGAAGCCAATCCACTCCTTTTTGGAGATCTTCTCCGTGGTCGTGAAGGAACTTTTGGTTATCTTCAGGTGTTCTAATTTTAACCTTCCTTTCTTTGTAAGTAAAGGATAATCCTTGTGGAAACTCCCACCTATAGGGAATTGCGTTGTGTCTCAGCAATTTTGCTAGTTCTGAGTAGGTGGCTCTGAGGTCCAGCAACTGTCTCGGAATATCTCTATAAATTTCCACCCTTTTATCTTGTATTTCAATTGCTTTTTTGAAGTGTAGGCCTAGGATCTTGTCTCTCTCTTCCTTTGATCTTAAAATTATCAAACAGTCTCTGGATCTGTCTTTCCTTACCAATCTTCCCAGTCTATATGCTGAGACAATCTTGAAGCAGAATTGCATTGGCTTTTTTAGCTGCCGCGTCACACTGTTGGCTCATGTCAAGTTTGTGGTCAACCAAGACTCCTAGATCCTTTTCACATGTACTGCTCTCAAGCCAGGTGTCACCCATCTTGTATTTGTGCCTCTCATTTTTTTTTGCCCAAGTGCAATACTTTAAAGTTCATCTTGTTTGTTTTGGCCCTCTAATCTGTCAAGGTCGTTTTGAAGTGTGATCCTGGCCTCTGGGGTGTTAGCCACCCCTCCCAGTTTGGTGTCATCTGCAAATTTGATCAGGATGTCCTTGAGTCCATCATCCAAGTCATTGATAAAGATGTTGAATAAGACCGGGCCCAAGACAGAACCCTGTGGCACCGCACTAGTCACTCTTCTCCAGGATGAAGAGGAACCATTGATGAGCACCCTTTGGGTTATATATCAGAGAATACTAAAAAGAGAAAGTTTGGGGTCAAGGGGATTTGTCAAGAAGAAGCTAAAGCAAAGCTGCACTGGAAAATCTGAAAGTGGTCAAAGGGGACAGCAGAGGGACAACTTAGCTTAGACTGTCCAAAGGATAGCAAAAGAATTCATGTAGGTAGAAACTCATGAGGAAAGACCTGGAAGAAGAGAAAGACTTCTGAAGTGGCACTTCAAGAGTCGGTGTACGATCGATATAAGAAGGTGAGCTCAAGAAGCTGTGATGTCTTCAGAGAGTGCCAGCTTGTAAACCTCTTCTGTTCTGAACCTTTGTCAGTCTGGTCCTGACCAGAAGAAAGGCTTCAGTTCAATAACATCCAAACAAAACAGTGAGTTCGAACTGTGGACAAGTTAACAGAAGGCAGGGATAGGAAATCTGTAGCCCTCCAAATGTTGTTGGACTCCAACTCCCATTATCCCAGATTATTGGCCAAGTTCACTGGGGCTGATGGAGTTGCAGAGGAGGTGGCTGGCAATTTAAACGAAGTTAGCCCTGTTAATTAGGGAAGCAACCTAGTTCAAGATGATTTCCAACTCCTTAGGTTATAGTATCAATTAAGCAAATACTGAACGAAGCCTATTTGAATATAGTCTAACCATTAATACTTGTCCTAAGTTTTTTTAAAAAAATGAATAAGTTTTAGTACATTGGTTCAATTTATGTCTCAAGCCTAAAACCTATCCCAGCTACTAGGAAAAGAAAGGAAAATACAGTATGTATGTTTTTACCAGGAATGGTTGATGGCAGTAGAAGATAAGGAACAAAATGAACAAGCTGGTTTATAACATGTGGTACTACATTTTTATAAATAGTTAAAACCTCCCCAGGGAGTTAAATAGTGGTTTGATTCAAAAGGCTCTTCACAGCACAGGTTGTATTGTTGTATTATTGTATTGCAGATTTCATACAAAAAAGAAGGATTTTTAAAATAAGAGATCCACGAATCATCAGATTTCTCAGGACTTTTGTTTACTTGAAACCAGCTGCGGAAGATTTCAGTTTTGACTTGAACAGAACTGGTGGAAGGCAGCATGTTCTTAAACCTTCCTCCTCATGTTATTTCCCCAGTCTAACCCAATCGTGCAACCCAAAGTTGTGGTTAAACTCTGGAGGCAGGGAGAGAGAAATAAAGGATGGTACAGGTACCCAAAATCAGAGCTGCAATACTTGAATCCTAGAAACAGTAGAGGAGAGCTTTCCAAACTATTCATGTTTGGTGACACACTTTTTTAGACATGCATCATCTTGCAACACAGTAATTCAGTTTTACTAGCAAACTGGAGGTTAAACTAACCCTTTTCCAGCCCCAGGAGGAGCGCAGGGAGTAGTCGTGCAACACACTTGCACACTGCAGGCAACACACTAACCTGTCGTGACACAGTTTGGAAAGCTCTGCAGTAGAGTTATGCAATGGACAATGTATCATGTACTCTTCAAAATGTATCAGCCAGATACTGATTGCTATTGCTTTCATTAGATTTGTAAGAGTATTTATACAGTGGTACCTCGGGTTACATACACTTCAGGTTACAGACTCCACTAACCCAGAAATATTAACTCGGGTTAAGAACTTTGCTTCAGGATGAGAACAGAAATCGTGCTCCGGCGGCACGGCACGGCAGGCCCCATTAGCTAAGGTGGTGCTTCAGGTTAAGAACAGTTTCAGGTTAAGTACGGACCTCCGGAACGAATTAAGTACTTAACCTGAGGTACCACTGTATTAACATTTTATTTCACTAAGAGCTTCCTACCAGTAAAATAACAGAGAATTGTGTTTGGCATGAGTTCGGTTTTAAGCGGCAGATGATTTTCATAATTTTGCCCAGCACAGGTTATTATGAAAAATCTTACCTGCTCTACTTTTATTTTTAAAATATTCCAAAAAGCCACCATTCAAATGAAATTGAGTAGAAACTTCTGAATCGTAACAAGGGGGTCAAAAAAAAGTCAATCAACCTTTCAAATTGCAATAACACTTAACCAGGATTAACATATTTGCTCAAGGCTTAGCAGAATCTCTTCTGCCTCAAGTCCAGAACTTGTTTCCCAATGCAGAAACAAATATATACTTCTGAGTCAATATACTTAGAAACAGGCCATAAATCTGGTAATGATTGCAAAACTGTGAACCTTTCAAAACAATATAATGCTAGAGCATGCATATTGTTGTTGTTTAGTCGTGTCTGACTCTTTGTGACCCCATGGACCAGAGGACGCCAAGCACTCCTGTCTTTAAGAGCATGCATATAACTTCTTTAAAAATACGTAATGTCACTTTGGCTGTGGAATGTCTATAAACTTCTTCTAATCTCTCCCTAACATTTGGACCTCATTCTGCCTTGATTCAATTAAATTTAAGCAAGGAATCTGCTTTACCCAGGCCTTTCACACAGTACCAAAAAAAGCACAGAGACACCAGTCTAATTTCAATGTATCTCCCTGACAATACCTTCACATGCTTCTCATTCCCCTGCCATTTCCAAAATATTTCAAGACTCACCTCTACAGAGAGTTTCTTTCCCAGTGCAAAAAGCAAAGGATGCATATTGAGATCAGGGTCCTTGCGGAAACAGTTAGGTTTAGCATGGTGCTGGAAATGCCAGTGATTCCACCAGCTAGCTGGTGCCCCCTGAAGAGAGAAATAAATAAGAGGTCTAAACTAGAATCTTTATACTCTGCCCCAAATAAAGGACACAGCGAAATCTCAGCCAAAGGGGTTCTGTCATTTATTACCACTGGAGTGATGCTAAGGAACAATCCCAGCTCCATTACTCACCTTCAGGTGTCCAATCACAAATTTATGAACCCAGTGGTTCCACTTAGATTTGCCAAAGACCGAAAGGTGTCCCAAATCATGCTGCAACCAGCCAGCTTGCGCCTGGAAAACATCAGTACAAACACAATGCCACAATGAAAAATGCATGCAGTGTTTTATAGCATAGTAGCAACAGAAAGGGGAAAGGACCCATCTCCACCCAAGCGAGTTTTACTGACTGAAATTTGTCAATGAAGGGAAAAGAGAAGGCTGGGAGAGGTCAGGACAATATGGAGAGAAAGTGCAGTTAATATGCATATGAACCGACCCAGACTCTGTGTGACGATCATCAGAGGTCTCTTTCATGAGACGTCTGGAGGTTGACAACACGAGAACGGGCCTTCTCTGTGATGGCTCCCAGTTTGTGGAATGCACTCCCCAGGGAGGCTCACCTGGTGCCTTCATTACATATATTTAGGTGCCAGGCTAAAACATCTCTCTATAACCAGGCATTTGGTTGATTAACATTCTATGACCCTTTAAATGTGTTTGTGGGAAGGGGGATAATTGGTTTGTTTTTGTTGTATTATGTTTTTTTGTCTTCTCATTTTTTGTTTTTTTGTTGTGAACTACCCTGTGATCTTCAGCTGAAAGGCACTAAACATTTTTTAAAACAACAACAACATGCATAGACTTTGTTGTGAAAGGAGATGAAGGCAGAGGAATTAATCCCAAAGCTTGATGGAGTGATTTCAAAGAAGAGAGTGAGATAGCACTCCCAAGGTGCTTTAAGGAGTTCCTAGCTTAAACAGAGCGTGGGTGAGTGGAAATAATTGTTTGAGGGTAGGAAACCTCTGGGCAGCCATGGGTGGTAAGCTGGAGAAGCAATGGTTACAAGAATCCAGGAGGAAAATAGGCACTTTCTAGAAGTATCTTGCCTCCTCTTGTGCAGCCTAATGTAGCTAAAACTGTAGTCAATCCTGCCCCACCACCTGTCCTGTTGTACCCTGCTGCATTTGATCTGTGGGTTACCTGTACAGTGCCAAGCAGCAATCCAGAGAAGAGGAAAGGCACCAAGGATGGTCCAAAGTACCAGAGGTTGAGCCAAGCTGCCACATCCAGCAGCAAGATGTGCATGAGGTACAGGAAGAAAAAGAGGCGGTTGGGATCCAGAAGTCCCATCTTTTCAACGGTAGCACGGAGCTCACGAAAATCATCTACATGCAGTTTCTGTGGAGAGAGACCACACTGCAGTTTTCTCTCCTCTGAAAGGGGACCTCACCCAACCTCCTACAGAGAGCATGCTGAAGTCCAGCTTTTCTATCTCTAGAGCCATCCCAGGTGAGCCTATTGTTAGAACCTAGATAGTCTCACAATTCATTTTAAAATGCACACATAAACAGTTATAAACAAAAAGACTTAGAAAGGTCAATGTAGTATAGATTCTGTCTACATATGTGCTAATGTATACTTTTTCTAAAAATCATAATACAGTAGGGTACTGGTGCTGAACCATTGTTCTAATGGCCATTCAGTATTCAGCATATTATATTCTCACACTTAACGACCATGTTAAAAACAAGTTCTTAACAACAAAAGATATCGAGGCAGAACCTCAAAACTGTGCTGCGGTATAGAAAACTTTAGTAAAGCATATGAAATGCGCAGTGTGTTTCAAGATAGGTGTTCGTCAAAGTCAAAGGAATACAATGAAGTATGATACTTCATGCAGTGAGACACAGTGCTTTTTAAAATTATGCCCAAATAAGGTATCAAGTTCTATTTCTTTACCCATGAAGAAGGTATGTTCTAAAAAATTGTTACATATCTCTGGACATTTCATACTTCTTATTATAATTTATTAAACTGTATTTCATTACCATTTTGATAGTAGTAGCTTTGCCAGTAGTGTTTCTTTTTCTTTCTTGTGTTCTGGCAGTGCCCTCATCTTTCTTCAACTGAAAACTAGTTCTTGCCTCTCTCACCCCCAACTAGATCCTTTTTCTGTATTTCTTGTTTTGATAGGCCACCCAGATACCTTTCCACTAGCTTCACTGATCTTGCTTGACTTCAAACCCATGGGATGTATTCAATGAGATAGTTGCACATGCACAACTATGTGACTTCCACATTCCCCCCAATACCATCCTTAAATCTGTTCCAGAGGAATGGAGGATCTCCCGGAACAGATTTAGAAGACATACATAGGGAAGAAATGGGGAGAATAGTCTATTGCACAAGGAGAAGTTCGCCTGTTCTAGGCGAGGTTGCCCTCACCTCAACAGAGTCAGTGTGTAACCTGAGAGCACTCATGGATTCTAAGGAGTGCTAATTCACAGATGCAGCTGGTTCACCAGCTATGATTGTTTCTGGATCAGGATAGCCTGGCCACTCTTACCCATGGATTACTGTAATGCGCTCAATGTGGATCAAAAGCTACAGCTAGTGTAGAATGCTGCAGCCTGGCTGCTATACAGCAATCATAGACAGAATCATATAACATCAGTGCTTAAGGGAATTCACAGCCTTCTTACATACTGGTGGTACCACCAATGGTTATTGCCTCTTTGGTGGCAACATGTGGCAGGGTCTCCTCTGTGGTGGCACTACAACCATGAGACATTATCCCATTGCAGATACCACTGGTTCCCTCTTTCAGTTCCATCTGATGACACATATTTTTATAAGGGGGCAAACTGAGACTTTAAAGCTATATATAATATATGGAGTTCTAGTGACTGACCATCAGTCTCACCAGTCCAACATGTCCTATGATGTTTTAAGATTTTAAGTATTTTTAATATCATGTAAGGTTCTAGATATTGTAGTATACCAACCTGCAATTATTAGATGGGTGGTCTCAAAATAAATCACCACCACCAACAATAATAATAGTAATGATATTACTACATCTTCTTTTTTTTTTTAAAGGAAACTTACATTTTTGCTGGGTTCAAAGCTGGGCTGATCTGCTGCAAGCTCCCCAATGAGCAAGGGCTTCATGTACTTTCTTACTAGAGTCTTGTCCAGGTGGAATGCTGTGAAGGGATCCTGAAAAACCACAATGGAATGAAGTGAGTAAACTAGTGGTGCTTCAAGAAGGGAGAATTTAAATGTTAATTTTAAAAATGTCAAGAAATAGGCATGATGCTATTGGCATTCCTAAGTCAATGTAGGGAAATCTAGCTAGTGAAGCTTGCTGGTCCCGTTCTGCACTTCCTAAAATATACTTTCCAATCCAAAATGGCCACATTGTTCCATTAACTTTTTTCTTGAATTAGTAAAGTGTTTCAGTGTGGGAATATCTCATCATTTCCTCTAGAGGCCTTCCAGTTGTTGCTGAACTCTAATTATCAGCCCAGTCATGACAGGAGTTGTAGTCCAACATCTGGAAGGCCACAAGTTCCCCATCCCTGCTCTAAACAGAGACCTGTTAGTCATATCTTGACTATTTTCTCTTATCCAAATAATGTTCTTTTGTCTCCTCTTCCAAAAAGCCTCTTTCACCTTCTGACTTGAGTTTCTCTAAAGGCTGCAGCTACACATTCTGGCACATGTGGCATTGGCACAGATACTGATGGTCCTTCGACTGATTTCTAGCCAGGACACTGGTTTCCTTGTTCCTGTGCTTTTATTTTTATTTGAGGCATTTGTTCCCAAGACTTTCTGAAGGGCTTCAAGAAGACAACTAAAAGTCCTGGGTAACAGTTATTCCTTCTGGTCACTAGGTGCCGCTCTGGAAATGTGTTTGCATTTATAAACCAGACACCTTTGCCTCCCTGAGAACTGCATTTACAGCTTTCTGCTTTCAAACAATGCCCACATCATTCCCAAGGCATTTAAGATTTTGTATTTGTGGGGTAGGTGAAAAAGAAGATATTCCCCATTATTATATACTCCATTGTCAGCTCTATCAAAACCCCAGAGATATTTTTGGAACAGATGTTGGACAGAACCCTGAAGTGAAAACATGTTGGCTATTATCTGACTGCGACCCGCTTGTCACATATGAAACAGCCTTATTTGCAAAAGCCCCTAAAATGTATCTGTGCTGGCTACATAAAAGACAATTCTGTAGATTGTGCAGGGATTAATTAATTTGATTTAATGTAAATGGATGTATATTTCTGGATCTCTTTTAATAGGTTTTATTTGATTTGCTGGACCTGTAACTGGATTTGTGATGGCTTTTAGTCAAATACAATAAATGACTGATTGATGTCTGCCAACCATTCATTCAGTCCCTGAGTGTTATAAACAGGACAAAGCTGGGGACAGGGTTGTGTAGAAATACCAGCAAATAACCCTTATGTTTTATAAGAACGTGTGAATTTTCCTGGCTGTTACTGAAAGGCCTCCCAACCCCAATCTAATATTGATTCAGATACATATAAGAAGGCAGAGCAAAACTTCTGCAACCTCACATTCCTCTCCATGTACTATTTAGCTTGTCTGTATAACAAGGCACCAGCCCTACCATAAGGCAGAGTGAGGCAGCCACCTCAGGCAGCAAATGCTGAGGAGTAGGGAGTAGGTAAAGCTGTGTGTACCACATGGCCTGCCCTGTGTCACCTAAACAAGCCTGTGTTCTCAAGTCAGTGTGATAATTAGGTGCACAACCTGACCAAGGAGCCCTAGGTGGCGTATACAGTTTTCCACTCCCCTCACAGCAATCCACTGAGTTTCAGGCTGAGTAAGAATTTGAACCCTGGTCTGACACACTGCCCCCTACACCACAATGTCCAGGGAAGGCGTGCGCTTCCCCCCGAAGAAACAGGGGGTACTCCAGGCTTCTAACATCCCCCTTTTGAGGTAAAAGTGCTTACAGTGGTGGACTTTGGTCTTTCAAATTTCAGCAGTGCCATGTACAAGGCCAAAATTAAGCACCCCACCCGCCTCTCGCCTTCCGTTCTGCTCAATTCACTATGTCACAGTTGTGACACCCTGTGGTGCTCACTAGGCTCAGTGCCAGTTGGGGAGAACAGGCCACACTGCCCTAAATCTGCCTCAAATGCTCAAGAGGGTCTTTTTAGTTCAGCTGAAAGCATTATTGGAGGAAACAGATTATCTGGACCCATTCCAGTCTGTGCTCAGACCTGGGTTTGATGCATAATCCACTTTTCTTTATAGCATGTTTTAAACATGTTTTAAGCTGTTTTATTATTATTGTCATGTCTGCTGCCCTGGGCTCCTTTGGCAGGAAGGGCAGGATATAAATTGAATAAATAGTAACAACAACAACAACAACATATTTATATCACACTGACATAGTGTCAGTCACTCTTCTGTTCAAGTGGTGTGAGGACCTCAGGAAAGAAGCTGGTTTCTTCTTGTCTAATATAATGCCTCTGCTGTTGACACCCCTCAGACCGAAAATGTCCCCTTTCTAAAAAATCTCTGTATTGGCTTTTATTCTTTCCTTCTTTTCCACGATACTGATCAACACATGCTATCCTTAATTTGTGTGCTTTTGGATGGTGCTGGCCCTTTAAGGCTGGCCAGGAAAGTGTTTTAAAATGCAGCTGATATAACTACTTCCAGTGAGAGAGAGAGAGAGAGAGAGAGAGAGAGAGAGAGAGAGAGAGATTGTATCTGCTGTTCCTAAGTTTATCTGAATCCTGGGAGTGGGGAACGGTATTTTCCTGTTAGTTTTCTCATTGGAAGGGGGAAAGGGGGTGGTTCGTAGGCTGATCTGTAGACGGTGGTACCATAAGATTCAGCCAATCCTCACAATAGCTGTTGTAAAAACCCGGCAGTAATGAAAAAGGGAGAGGAGGGAGGCGATAGAGAGGGACCTTGTAAATCACCTTCTCGGAACTGGAATAGTTAGCTGGGCAGCAGGAAGTAGAAGGGGAACATCTCATTTTCTTACATTTTTTAGATTTTGTGTGTGTGTGTATGACCTGTAACAGCTTTTTTTTGCCAGATGAACAGTATTTCATCTTTGTTTCCAATTGCACAGTGTTAAGCTTTCAGCATGTCCTCAAGGCTGCTAAATCCAGACTAAAATGCATGGCTTATTCAGAGTCAATTCACACTGCCACGATCCACATTGCCAGATGCATTTTTTTGTGTCTGGATTGTGCTATGTACATGATGAGTCAGACAGCTGAGCCATTCATCGCAAACACAAATTGCCGTTTAGTATGCCACCACTATCATTTCTAAAAAGGCTAGAGTGGCTACACGACCAGTTGAAATCTGATTTTGTGAGAAGTGGTTCAGACAGAAACCTCACTGTAAGCACAAGACTATCTGAGTTCCATAAAAAGTACAGCCACGTAAATGCTACGTAAACTGGAGGTCCGTTAATCCAAGCTTCTGCTGTTCTGGGATCCCATCAGTGAAGTGAAGTAATGACTTAGGTTGAAATCAGAGGTTAGCCATGACTGCAATAAGTCTATGCTGTGGTTGGGTTTTAAACCCAGATCAAATACTTCTACGTGGTTTTCCACTTCAGCTCTCCAAGTCAAAATACAAAGAATAGCAGCCAGCCCCACAAGGTGGTTATGAGGATGTGCAAGAAGAAAATGGCATTACTTGACTTGACACTTACAACTTAACTAAGATTAACACACAATGCATGCAACAAAATCCTGATAGACTCATCTTCCTTTTAAACAGAAGCCATTTCTGGAGGAGAGCTGATGGGATAGGGCAGAAGGGCACAGAGACTACTTAACCTTTATCAAACCTACTGCTTCTCCACTTCCCCCAGTACAGTTCTCCCATGGAGTTACAAACAAGTTTGTGTAGATAAACAAGCACTTGGACTCTTAACAGGTATTTATTGTAACTATCACAGTTTAGTATGAAGTGTGAAATGTCCTGCAGATAAGCGAATGCTCCCCACTTCTCTCTCCACAGAAAGGTTTGGAAGCTCCCGTTTTTATGGTTAGCCATGGTTTGTTGCTGGTCCAAACCATGGTTAACTTTAATAAGGGTTGGTTTCAGGCAAATCAACGTCACGCCATAATTATCAAAGTTAAGTTTTTATTAATCATAATTCCAAGTCTGGATGGCGTGGTAAACTATGGTTATGCAAAGGGGGGGCACATTAGGCTTGCTGTGGCTGATTCCTGGTTGCATATATGTCATGCTAAACTTAAATTTAGTACATGCAAACAGTGGGACAGATTCACAATACCAGATGTCACTGCCACTTGCCAGGAAGAAGGGTGAAGGTCAGTGTAGTGCAGACCCACTGGCAGGAGCGCCAGACTGACTCCACCGGTGTGCCTGCAGCACACCATTCTCCCCGCCACCTCCCCCCTCTCCACTGCCAGAAGGCTAGTGCTGTAGCTCCACCCCATCAGGAGAGCCACTTCTAATGTGAACACAAATAGAACACTGCATAGATGCCTAATAAGCAGGGCCAGCCCAAACACATTTTGCCGCCTGAAGCAAAGGATAATTTGCCACACACGTACACACCCAGGTACTGACTAGACTGGCAACTGAATCTTACTTCAATGCTTGCAACAGGATAGCATCCTCCAGTGCAACCAAGGGTAGCAGGATGGTTATGGGGGTGGATGACCGGCTTGGGGAACACATAGCTCTGGTCTCTAACAGAGGAAAATGTCCAAGAGAAATGGCTGGATGCGTGATGCTGCCCCACCAAGCCTCTGAGACCTAAGGCAATTGACTTGCTCTGCCTAATGGTAGGGTCAGCCCTAATAGGTTGCAGTCATCATTTTGAAAAATTATCCTCATTCTCAAGTTGGTACTTGTACAAGACGGTACACATGGGAAATATATGTATTGGGGAGAAATGGTCTGCCTAGCTCTCTCCCTGACCATGTTAGTTTTCTATGGGGGTTATTTGAACATGCTTTGGGAAGAAGAGTGAGGCATATAGACCAACAAATAGATAGACACAGTACATACAGACAAACAAACTAGCAAAGCACACAGGCCAGTCACCATGCTTTCCTCTCTTCCAGAGTTCCTGCTCTCTCACACAAATAGGCATATATTCATTCATAGCCTTCTCATTTTTGTCCAAGTCCTACAAAAAGGATGGGGAGCCTGTGGTCCTCTAAACATTGCTGGACTCCCAACTCCACCCCAGACCACATGGCCTATGCTGCATAAAGCTGAAGAAGGCTGGGAGGCCAGCAACACCCAGAGGTCCACAGGTGATCTGTCCCTGCAGCATAGTGAATGTACGGCATGTTCTTACAACTAGAAAAGTGATCACTGTGAGACATGTGAAATAACAGTGTTTCTGAGCATGTGCAGAGTTATTTTTCTTTCTCTGCCTCCAGTCAGAAAATGTAATGCACCTGCATCCCTCACCATATATACATGGGCATAGCTAGGATATTTGTTGGGGGGGGGTGGACTTTGTTGGGCAGAACCGATGTGATTGGTCAGTTAGTTATTTCTTATGTTTAAGTATTCATCATTGCCTATGGCAACTCCTGTCCTTTTGAGTATAAAGCATAGCCTCTTCATGAAGAAACCCCTGCAGGATCTTTTGGCCACTCCAGGGCCCTCGGTGTGGCTGAGTGGGCTCCAGATGTTGGAATCCGAAGCATGGCTTTGCACCAGTGGCGTAGCGTGGGTTGTCAGCACCCGGGGCAAGGCAAGTAATTTGCGCCCCCTAACCCGTGGATTTGCGCCCCCTAACCCGTGGATTTGCGCCCCCTAACCCTAACCCCCAGATGTTGCGCCCGGTGCGGCCCGCCCCCCCTGCACCCCCCACGCTATGCCACTGCTTTGCACTGAATAGCTCAGTCGGTAGAGAATGAAACTCTTAATCTCAGGGGTTCGGGTTCGAACCCCACGTTGGGCAAATGATTCCTGCATTGCAGGGGCTTGGACTAACTGATTCACGTGGTCCCTTCCAACTCTAGGATTCTAAGTCCCGGAGATTGCTTCCCAGTAAACACGTGTAGGATCGGGTCGCAACAATGATCACTTCTCCAGTAAAGCCCAAGCAAAACACCACACACATGCCGCCCTATCCAGTAACCTTATTCCTCCAGGCATCTCTTGCCCTCCAGCCCGGCCCCTGAAACATGATCTCCGCCCCCACCGCTCCCCGGCTTCGCTGCGTTGGGCATCCCCTCTGGCGCCCCCGCTCTCCTTCGGCCCCCTCACCGTGGCGTCCTGCCCCGCATAGTGGCTGATCACGCGGGAGCCCCCCGGGTGCCGCTTGTGGAACTGGCTGATGTTGTAGACTTTCCTGTCGATCACCAGCCACCGCTCCGGCGCCCTGCCCGATCGCAGCTGGATCTCGTCCCACGTGAAGAGCCGCGGGGCTGCCGCGGGGATCTCGGCCTTCTCCATCTCCGCCGGCGGCTGTCACGATGCCACAGTCAGCGACCCCCGGGCTGCCGAAGCGCTTCTGCCCATCCAGCGGCGCCGAGCAGCCACCACCCCCAAGCGCCCAGCCAGCCGCGCGCTCCGCCCGGGACACGCCTCCCCGCGACCTGCGCGCCAGGCTCGCGAGAGCCCATTGGCCGGCAGCTCTGCCGGCTCGCTTGGAGAAAGAGAGCTCCGGCTTTATTGTGCAGGAAATCCTTCGCGCGCATTGGACGCCCGCTCCCTCTCGCCGCTGCCTGTGCCCCGGCAGATGCCGGCTGCGTAATCCCACGGCCTTTGTTCGTGCCGGTCCCGTTCCGGATGATATTTAGCAAACCTTTGCCTTTGCCAAGACGTTACATAAAAAAGGACTGCGGGGGGTGGGGATGGTGCGCGCGCAAATGAGAACTGGTTGCTGTCTGGGTGGCTTCTAAGAAAGTCCATGGTGCTTCAGTAACTTCAATAACTGTTTTATATCGCCTGGAAAACCCTGAAATCTCGCACCACTCGGAGACTGGGGTGGCATGCAACAATACAATGTGCAGCACAGAATAAAAAATGCCAGCACAGTTGATCTGATGGCAAACCAATGTGCACCCACTGCAGCTGATCCAAATCTTACCTCCACCGATGCCCATTAAGTTTACCCTGCAATGCCTTTCTCTACCCTGCGGCCTGGGCCAATCAATCTGTAAGGAAAGGGTCACACTTCAGACGGACAAAACTGAGCATGAGGGAGTCAAGCAAGCACTGAACTTAGAGTGACATTGCTGGTTCTAAAGCATCACCTGATTTTCAAAAAGACTATTACACTTGCAAAATCTTCGGACTTCTTTCTCATTTCCTTGCAGCAGCCAATCTCTTTCTCTCTTGCAACAAACCAGTAGCTGCTATCTGCTGCATGACGCCCAATAACACTACTTTGCATAGACAGAAAATATATACCGTCCACAGAGAGAAAATGTTACATTTCGTTGACTTGCCAGCACCCCCTTATAGAAGGGGTGCCCAGCCTAGATGTCAGGTGCTAGTTGTCTAGTAGTCAGCCAGAATAAACAGTGCTTAAACTGGTGGCTAGAGGAGAAAATTGCACAGTGGCCTTGATTAGTAAGCAATCTAGAGCAGTTTGCTACTAGTCTTCTTTCTTTCTTTCTTTCTTTCTTTCTTTCTTTCTTTCTTTCTTCTTGGCGATCACTCATAGCCAAGTAAGATTGTCTTCCATGAACATGGTCTTAACAGTGAGTCCGTAAGTAACTGTAGAGGCCAATTCTGGACCCACATGTCCTTCCACAGTGGGGACATAGTTGATCATGGTGAAGGTTTGCCAAATCTGCCTTCCTCTTAGCACGTTTCTCCAACTCCTTGAAAGATTCCATCAACAGTGTCTCAAAAAAAATTTACATATCTTCCCGAACTAATGCCAGTGTACAGGAAGAAGCAAAGATCACCAGTGTTGATGCAATGATACTTCAACATCAACGTCATTGGACTGATCATGTTGTTTGGCTGCCTGATTATCATCTTCCAAAGCAACCACCCTATTCCAAACTTTAAAATGGAAAGCATAATGCTAGTGGTCAACAAAATAAGTTTAAAGACTCTCTCAAGGCAATTTTTAAAAAATGTAGGATAAACACTGACAATTGGGGAACACTGGCCTGCGAGTGCTCCAATTGGAGAACAGCCTTTCCCAAAGTTGTAATGGATTTTGAAGACACTCATAAGACTGGTCCAAAGAGTCAATTCTTTCACACTTAATATACACAGAGCTCCAAAGGACCTCACACAGCCAAGAATAAGGTCATTGTTATGAAAGCAACATAAGAAGAAAAAGCAGCTGCTACTATATGCTCACTGGCACCCAACTGTGGCCATCTGCATTTAGGGTGAGTTAATCTCTGGTGAAAGGTAATTAACAGAAACATAGTAGAACAGACTACTCAGTGAACTCTGCTATTCCAACAAAATGTCTGATTGCCTGATTGCCTTGTTATCTAATCTGTTGCTCACACTTTTTCAGTTTCTATGTGAATAACTTAATCGATGTGACAAAATCTATAATCTGTTGCATGTAGCTGCACAGTACATTTTCTGAGCAATATCAGGATGAATGGCTGCTACAGACCATATATGTTTTGCCTTGTGACACATTCTGATTAAAACAAGCACAATACCATGATTAGCTATCTGGCAAGATGTGTGAACAAGCCTCAGAAAAACATCAGATTCCCATTACTATCATATCTCCAGCTTCAAATCCTGGGGTTCATGCCTTCGTTTGTATTTGCCTGATCTCATTTGAACAACTGAATTCCCCGACTGCATTCATTCATTCATTTATTCATTTCGCACTTTCCAACCCAAACGCCATTTATTTCATTGAGAAAGATGTGAGTTAAATCTCTCCTATTAAAATCAAAACTGTGGCTGAATGAGTGCCCACACATTTACTACACTGTGCAATGTTGTTGTTTTTAAAACTATTTTTAACGTTTATTTTTTTCTACACTTAGGAAAAGTTGACCCATCATGGGATTCCCATGGCTGCTTACATTAAAATGCTAAAAGCAGTAGAGGCTGACCTTGCTCACCAGGCTCACCTGGTTCATAGCATTTCAGATTGATATATTTCAATCTGCTCCAGGTCTAATCAATTTTATCTTTGCCACTTTTTATTTATTTTCCATGTAACATAAAATGTAAAGGTAGTTGTGCTGGCGCTTTAGAAAAATTCCAATGTCATTAAGGCTTCAACATCAGACAAAAATATTTCCTCCCCCTCCTCTTGTTCTGTTTACTATCTATGAAGAGTTCTGGAGAACTCAAAAGCTCACAACACTGTTCTGTTATATTTTGATTGGCCTAAGAAAGGAATTGGAATTAGTTTGTATATGTTTTAAATATGTATTATTGTTGAGCTCTTTTCTTGTATATATTTTAGATTTCCTTTTATTCTTGTAAGTTGTTTTGAGAATCTGGTTTCAGGGTGTCATAGAAATAGTTCCCATCCTTGATATGTAGGAAATAATTATCCATGTGGATGATGTGCACGTTGAAGTGAGGAAACTGTGACCCTCCACATATTGCTGATCTACAATTCCCATAAACCCTGACCATTGGCCATACTGACTGGGGCTTGTGGGAGTTTGAGGAAAACAACATCAGGAGGACCAGAGGTTACCCACCTCTGTTTTACATGTTAGGAAAGATCGTACAAAAACATTGTATTTTAACTTTGAGGCAGAGATGTACAACTACCCAATACATATAGGTTACCCAATAAATATGGTGAGAAAGGACAACGCAAAGGAAAGTGGGAGGTCAGAGAATTTTCTTGAAGTGGAAAGGGGGGAAACAAGCCCAACATCTAAAAGGTTCATCATGCATAAACTGCCTTTCGACAAATGTTAATGCATCTCGGGAATAAATTATAAATAAAAAGGTAAAGGTAAAGGACCCCTGTCAGTTAAGTCGCAAATGACTCTAGGGTTGCAGTGCTCATCTCGCTTTACTGGCCGAGGGAGCCAACATTTGTCCACAGACAGTTTTTCCGGGACATGTGGCCAGCATGACTAAGCCGCTTCTGGCGAACCAGAGCAGCGCACGGAAACGCCGTTTACCTTTCCACTTGGAGAGGTACCTATTTATCTACTTGCACTTTGATGTGCTTTCGAACTGCTATGTTGGCAGGAGCTGGGATTGAACAATGGGAGCTCACACCGTTGCGGGGATTCAAACCGCCAACCTTCCGATCAGCAAGCCCTAGGCTCAGTGGAAGCATCTCCTTCTGTGGTAAGAGACACGTGATAAATAAGAGAAACGAGCAAAATAAAAATCTGAAGGGCAGGGCAATTAATTCTGATACTTCTGTGTAGTCTTAAATACATACTGTAGTAGTCTTCTATTTAGTCATATCTTGCACAGAACAACTCCTCCCCTGAGCTATTTCCCATGTGGTGCTTCTGCATATTGGCAATTAACTTGCAAAAATGTAACATTTTGCTCATTCTGTAGAAACATACTATCTCAAGCAGTTTTCTACTCATAGCTTAGCTGTGCAATTTATGCAATCAAATGCCCATGTGGCACATTATATAAATTTCTGATTGATTTATATATTCATCTATCTTTTGTACAAAGGAACAGACTACACTGCCACCAATTAATTAAGTGGCTTGGATTTATTCTTGTTTATCTTTGCTTATGTGCTGTTTGTGCATTCATTATTGCTTATGTGCTTCTGGCTTATTTTGGAGAGGAGAAAGCCCTTAAAACTACAGTTGTAAACTGCATTCTCTGAGGCTTACTTCTGAGTAAATTCACTGTTGATTTAATTTTTAGGACAGTAGAAAAGTAGGTGATAGGAATAAACTACTGTGATGTGGTTTATCAAGCCAGCCACTCTATATTCTTTCCCATTTTTCCCCCTCTGCAGAATGACTACTTTCAGACTACTAACATTCGAAACTCTGAAAACTGTCCCCGTTTTCTATTAAGAGGAGAAGCAGACAGGAATACAGATAGCCAGAGCTCTGCTTGTTTGGAATTCTGGAAGCTTGACTTCTACACATCTGAACTGGTATTCTCTCCAACATGCAATGTGTCACTAACATTGGCTCTTTGATTACATTGTAAAATTTATTACCATTAACTGACTTCTGCTACATTGCAACCATGTTACACTTTGAAATGGTTTCCTGGTCCAAAACAAAAACAACTTCTACTCTAACCAGCTTTTCTATGCTAAATAACCACCTCCTTTGTCACTCAAGCATAGATTTATTATAAAGTATTCTGGGGTTGTGTTTTTAACCTAAATACTGTAATATCCTGGGTATCTATCTGCTTCCCTTCTTAAGAGACAGAGATAGTAGCTAAAGACAGACAGACATTCCTTATCCCCCAGAGAGGTTTCATAGATATATCATTGGCCATGGCACATACATCACTACAATATCTAGTAAACAGAACCTAGCAAACATTTCCCATAATCGTGGACTAGGAAATTGTTCTATATGTGCAAAGTTGGTATCATACAGACAAACTTTAAAAAAAAAAATCTTTAGCTTTACAGCTGTTGGTTTCAGGACAATAATGTTTCAGTGTAGCCAGCTATGCCATGAAGGCCACAGCAAATACCCATGGTGATTGAATATAAGAACCTCTGACATCAGTACACTAGCTGCTGGACTGAGATGCCTATCTGAAATTAATTTAAAATAATAATAATGAGATGCCTATGTGAATATGAGGCAGCATGGCTGTATGAGGCATGCTCCTCAATACTAGAGATTAAATGTACCTGTCTCAAAGAAATCTGTTAAGCATACTCCTCCCAGCCCCCACCTCCGCATTTGATTTCCTCTATTTTATTTTTCTTTCCTCTTTGTATGTTCATTCTTCCTCTCATTTTCTCTCTCTGTTTGTAATTCTCAGCCTAATTATCCCACACATAATCCTCCAACTCGGTGCCCCTCTCCTGCTTTCTAATACACAGCATCTTTTGTTTAATCAAAGCTACTCCATACTCTTTTCCCAAGCTGCAGTTACAATGTGCAGCCTTTTGCCTATTTGGCTACCAACACTATCCTCAAAAGTAAATACAGTGAATTCATTCCCCTTCTTAGTCTTCCTTTCTGTGGCTGAGGATGAGTGCCAAACCCAAGGCTTTGACACTGGAGAGAGAGGTACAAATACTTCCCAAACATGCCAGAGGGCTGGATTATATAATGACACTGCTAGTGCTGTATAGGACACTGCCAGAAAACATGACCCTTCCCAATTTTCCCATATGAAATCAACCCTAAGAACTGAAGTAACCCTTCATGCCAAATGGTGTTAACACGGCACAACCGCTGCAGTGTTATCCGAACATTTGAAAGCTCTAATCACAAAACAAAATTTGAAACACAACTGAAACCAATAAACCAATTGCAATCTATATAAAATGCAAAGAAGATTAGAGACAGACAAAAAAAAACTAAACGTGGCCTCCAAAAGCTTAGGAAAAACTGTGAGACTTCACCATTCATTGGAAGCTCATTCATGTTGTAGCCTCCAAGGAGAGAGTGTGCCATAACAGGGGCACCACCACAGAGAAGGCCCCACATCCCTGTTGGTAGGAGCACAAGCAGGATTCCCCTGATTTCAGGGCTTGTGCTGGATGATGCCAGAAGAAAACCCTTGTCATTTTTACATCAGTGCTGGCACCTTGAGACATACAGTGCAGATCCTGCAGAATAAGTGTGATGTGACATTGCACAGTGGTGTCAGTTAAGACTCTAGCTGCTACATCCTGCCCTTGTTTTAATTTTTGGATCATCTTCAATGGTTGCCAAACCTAGAGTACATTCCAGTGGTCTATGCAAGAGATCATCAGAGCATGCGGCACTATGGTAAGGCTGCTTTGATCTCTATATAGCCATTACTGTCAAAAGAGTGATACCTGGAAAGAGGCACTCCGTTTTGACTGTTACGCTTCTGATTTGAGTGCCACACTTCCGTTTTCAGTGTTATGTTGAGGTCTGTCTGTTTCAGCTATTTATTTTGCGCTTTTGTTTTTGTGGCTTTTTTGTTTCGTTTTTGTGACTCTGTGGAACTGTGTGTGATCTGTGGAACAAGAGTGGCATGTTCCATGCCTGCAAGGTTCTCTTTCTCCCTCAGCTTTAAATCTGTAACATCAGAGATTCCTCTGCAAAGTTTCATAGCCTTAAACCCAACAAATCTGTCCTTGTGAACTGCAAAGTGAAAAAGACCCAGTGGGGATCAAAATGCCTAATCAACAATTTAAAACTACACTTTTACCTCCCATAGCTTGTTCATAAGTGAGGGAAAGGTTTTTCAGTGACAACAAATAAAAGGTGATCCATGGTGAAAACATTTGTTTTACCTTCCTGGGAAAGTGGCAAAGGTCTGAATTTATGACATCTCCCCTGACTCCAGGGAAGACATGCATGAGGTGCTGCAATGTGACATGTATTTATGGCAAAATACATAACATTGCAGTCACATGGAAATGGGTATGGTTGTGACAGCCTTCTGGTGGCCACGAGTTTTTAACAGAAAAAAACAGCACCCTATCACTTTTATGTACTTGATAGAAGCAACTTGACATGAAAAAAAACATTAGGAAGAAAGAACCCTTTGTTTCACTCATGTAAGTGCAATCAGAAAACAATGTCTATAAAACCAACCTTGCTCATTTTGTTATGCAGACATACAGGAAAATATTTATGGATCCTGAACTGAAATTGCCTAAATCTTGAGTTAAGTTACCTACCTAAAGGTCTGAATAAAGAAGGGCCACCCTGCAGGATATATTTTACAAGTTGGTATTCTTGATAGGCAATCCTGGGAGAACTGCCAAGATCTCCTAGTTGGGGAGATAAGACACTGACATGAGGAGCAGATTGGGACTCTCTTAGGCTGAAGATAGCGGGGAGGCAAATCTGCATAATTGTAAAAACTCTTCTTCGTTTTGTGTGTGTGTGGAATCTTTTCAGGAAGCCGGCTGTCCTGAGTTTTGACAGCTTCGTTTCTTGTGCCAATTTTGGAGACAAAGACCGGCGCGTTGGCGGAAGGCGCGAAGCTTTCCTTGAGGCGCGCGCGCGCTCGCTCCTCGTGCCTGATGCTGCCTCGGTGGCGCCCTCGGGGCCGCCTCTGAGAAGAGACCTGGGCCAGCGCCGCGAGCCCCGCGCAAGCACTGCGGCGGCGGCCCGCTTCACAATATCAAGGCTTCTTCAAGTTTTAAGCTGAGGTCAGCCGGCCTTCACCTTCGAAAGATTAGCGCCAGCCAATGGCAGAGCCCCGCTTGGCCGGCGGAGAGCGGCGATTGGAGGAGGAGCTCTGCTGATTACCCTCCGGAATCCTCGTCGGTGATTCATGGAATGGGATGGAGAGGCTGAGGTTCCCCCCTGGCTGGCTGGCGCAGGGATTATTTGCGAGGGAAAAGTCCGCCGCTGCAGCCTAGGGGGCACTTCAGAGCAGGCGGCGGAGCCGGCAGAAATTGCACAAGGGCTGGCAGGCGGCAAGGCGAAGACAAAGAGCACGCGGAGGGGGCGGCGGCGCAGTCGGTGAGTTAAACCGGAGCGGAGAGGCGGGGAGCCTTTCGCTTCGCCGCATCGCCAGCAAGCGCGAAGCCGAGCCGTCGAAGCAGCGCGCCGAAGCCGGTCATGGGGAAAGGCGAGGAGCAGGGCGGGATGTGCGCCGAGCGGGAGGCGCCGAGCCCCTCGTACACCTGGGAGGAGATCCAGAAGCACAACGTGCACACGGACAAGTGGCTGGTGATCGAGCGGAAAGTGTACAACATCACCCAATGGGCCAAGCGACACCCGGGGGGGCTGCGCGTGATCAGCCACTACGCCGGCGAAGATGCCACGGTAAGGGGCTCCGGCTGCCGGTGCCGCTGGCAGGGCGCAAATGGCTTCCGCCCGGCTCCTGCGCTGCCGCTCACCTGCTGCTGCTTTGAAGAAGGGAGGGAACCGGCGGCGGCAGCCGCTGCAGGGCTGGCAAATCCGCAGCGCGGAGCTCGCTGCAGCCGCAGGGCTGGCAGGAACCGCCGTTTGACATGAAACGGGGACTGGATGCAAAGAGGGAACGGGGTGCTTGCAAGCTGGAAGGTTGCCGGCGGCTGGGAGGCTGCAGAAGGAGCATTGTAGCAATGCAAGAGCGGGGAGGAGAGAGGTTTGCCTGCAGGCCGGCCAAAGAGCTGCGCTCGGGTGGCTCTTTCTGCAAGGGGTTTTCCCCTGAGACTCCCCACCCCCCACGTAAGGAAAGGAGCTGGTGGCGTCCTCCCCTCGCCCGGCAGCTGCTTCTGCAGCTAGTGGTTGGCTAGCCTCATTCCACCGCCCCCCCCCAAACCGGGCTCCTGTTTCAGTAACGGCAGCAGAGGAGGCATAGCGGCGGCGGGAAGGAGCAAAACCAGGATGCCTCTGCAAGATTAGTAGCTGCGGCTCCTGAAAGCGCAAGCTGCAGGGGAGCAGCCGGCCAGCGGAGGCTTAGCTCCGGGCAGGACGCACAGCGCGGGGAAGGTAGTCGCGTGTTAAGAACTGTGCGGCTCAAAGCAAAGGTCCGTCTCGCCCAGCATCCTGCTTCCCAAAGTGGCCAGTCAGATCATGTCTCTGAGGAGCCCACAGGCTGGACATGGGCACAAGAGTTGCAGCTCTCCCCAGCTGCTATTCCCTAGCGACTGGACTCCTGAGGCCCGCTGGTCCTGGAGGGAGTCTGTCTGTTGGTGGCCTTATTCTCCATGGATTTGTCACTACCCCCCCTTTTTTTTAAGCCACCGTAGTTGGGGGTCCTCCTCACATGTTGTGATAGTATTCCATAGTTTAACCATACAAGCTTTGAAGAAGCACTTTTGTCTACCCAGGTTCTGGTTTACTGGATTACGCCAGGAGAAGAGAGGTTTGGGGAAAGTGGCCAACTAGATGCCTGTGGGAAACAAGTTGTATAAGTGTGTGTGTGAGTGAGTGAGATGAATGAAGCGGTAGAGGGAAGACATAGCAGAGAGGAGGGGAAGCTGTGCTGTTCCTCACTTCTGACTTTAGCCCTGTCCACCGCTTGCATGCGCCCCTGATCACTTTCCCTCAAGTGAATGTGGACCTCAGCTTCAAAAAGTTTGCCTTAACTGCATCCCATTAAGATAATTGTATACTGCTGCGTCTCTCTATTTGACCAGAATTCCTTTATGCCCACCTTTCTATGATTGCTTTTGAAACCAAGCACCCCACTTCCTCTATCATAGCTTAGAGAGCATATCTGCACATGGCATCCTCTGTGGATTTGCTTGGCATGTTCATTCCCCCTCCCATGGCCCTTTGGGCTATCACGGCCTACTGGATGCTCAGCATCTTGCTGTATCCCAGCCCTATCTGAATGACCACAAACTTTTTTTTTTACTCTCATTCCATTTGGGGGTAATTCATTCTGAACTGGATATTTCCCCAGCTTCTGTTGGCCTTCCCATCTGGCTGGGCTTCCCCAGCCACTCTGGGCGGCTTCCAAGAAATATTAAAATACTGTGATACATCAAACATTAAAATCCTCCCTAAACAGGGCTGCCTTCAGATGTCTTCTAAAACTGGTAGTTGTTGTTCTCTTTGACATTTGGTGGGAGGGCGTTCCACAGGGTGGGCGCCACTACCGAGAAGGCCCTCTGCCTGGTTCCCAGTGAGGGAACCGCCAGAAGGCCCTCGGTGCTGGACCTCAGTGTCCGGGTAGAACGATGGGGGTGGAGACACTCCTTCAGATATACTGGACCGAGGCCGTTTAGGGCTTTAAAGGCCAGCACCAACACTTTGAATTGTGCTCAGAAACGTACTGGGAGCCAATGTAGGTCTTTCAAGACCAGTGTTATATGGTCTCGGCGGCCACTCCCAGTCACCAGTCTAGCTGCCGCATTCTGGATTAGTTGTAGTTTCCGGGTCACCTTCAAAGGTAGCCCTTTGTAGGTGTATGAGGTCTTTTTATCATTTCAACCACCTGGATATGCCCATTAAGAGAAGCAGGAAATGCAGAGAGATTGTGTGCCAGCAGGTGGGACGGAGAAGGTGATGGGACTCATAAATGTGTTCCAGCTGCATTTTCTGCTCCGGAAACCTTTCCTCAGGTGAATGTGGGTTGTAGTTACCTGATGATGAAGGAAGGCCTCTTTGCATGTGCTCAGAGGCACTGTTTTCTACTTTCTTCTTCTCTCCTATTTTTGAAACTGAGGGCAGGGGAAGTATTCTGGACCTGAGAGGCACTGAGGACAAATCCTAAATGTGTTACAGCTGGTTGTGATCACTCATGGGAAAGTGAAGCACCCTGGCAATACTCAGAGCATCATTACTGTTTTCCATCATCCCTATTGATCATACTGCTTGGGGTTGATGGGAGTCCAGCATACCTGGAGGGCTACAGGTTCCCAGCTTTATTCTCAGGCTAAGGTGTCTAAAGCAAATCTTCAGAAGTGAGGGTGAAATCACACATTCATGTAATTCAGCAAAGTCCACCTTCAGAGGTGGCAGGTGAGTATGCCTTTTGTTCTCCACCCTTCTACATGCATGTCAGACAGGACATGTACCAGTAACCTCTAGGAGTGTATTTGCAAACAGTGTGTTAATCAAAAGCAGCCACAGGCTTTCACATATAGAGAAAATGTGAATCTGTATTGAGTCATGGCTCCGTTAAGTCTCTCTTGTGCTTCTCCATTGGTTGTGTGTGTGTCTGTCATACAGAATGAACAAGAATTGTAGCCAGAATGGATGTTTTTGGCCAGGTACCTTGGCTGCATGTTTCTGGCTGTGGTTACTTCTGTCCACTGTCTATAAATCCGTTTTGTGTTCTTGGGAAGAACTACATGCTTTCAAATCAACTTGTCATTCTTCGAAATGCAGCCATCATGTATTAAAATCAATTGGTCCAGATGTCCTGCCAATCTGCAAGTTTTATTGTTAAATCATTTACATTGTAATTTTCATTTCCCACTCATCTCTGAACTTCCCAAACTGAAACACACAGTGATTCTATTGTCTTTGTTGTTTTAAATCACAGTGGAGGTTTTCAAAGCAACATTTAAAAAGAAGACTGAAGAGACACAATGAGCTGAAATGTCTGGATTGTGTGATTCTGTGGAGCAACGTTTTAAAAACAAATTACCTCCTTTATTTTATGTATTGTTGTGCTTCTTAGTCTCAAAGCAACTTAACAATATATATATGAAGTCAAATAAAAACCAGGAAATTTAAACACAGTGTACAATACAAAATAATTAAAATGCTCATCCAACACAATAAGGTTAAAACCTATCTCATATCAGTAAAAGGTAAGCACCACAGTAGAAGCTGGTATAACTACCAAAGGCTTAGGCAGATAAAAATGTCTTGGCCTGGCCCATAAAAACCAAGGCACCAGGCATGGTTCCCTGAGGAGAACATTCCACACAAGGAAGAACCACTACCAAAAAGGCCTGTTCTCATGTGACCACCTTCCACAGCTCCCTTGGATAAGGTACATAAAGAAGGGTCTTTGATGAAGATAGTTTGCTCTGAGCGGATTCATATTGGGAGAGGCAGCCTTTGCGGTATTGTGGTCCTGAGCTGCATATGGCTTGATAGGTTAAAACTAGCACTTAATTGAATTGGGAAACTCATCAGTAGCCAGTGCAGTCAGGCCAGAATCAGTGTAATGTGCTCAGACCTTCTGGACCAAGTCAGTAATCTTGCGACTGCATACTACACTAGCTGTAGTTTCCAAAGTGTCTTCTAAGGCTGCCCAGTGTAAAATGCATTGTAGTAAACTAACCTAGAGGTTACCAGATATGACAGTTTCCCAACTTGCAGAAGCAAGTTTGATGGCTCCCAGCTTTTGTCACTGGTTTAGCTGCATTGCCTTTTCATCCCTTCTAGGATTTCATGAATGCTCTTTCTCCCAAATGTTGTACATCCACTACAAAGCTATCAGTCTCATGAACCAGCACATGTGGAAGTGTTTGTACTTATGGGGGGTGGGGGGACACACAGAGCCAAATCTGCAGCATCATGTTCTTTCAAGTGTATTGTTGAAGGTGACCATTGCTTGCTTGCTTGCCACCATAATTCTGTTTGAACTTCAGGAGTGTGGTGACAGGCCTGATCACCTTCTTTAGGATGTTGCAAGCTAGTTTTTCATTTTGGGTGAGGCAATGATAGAGGCTTACTGTACCTTGTATATATACACACACAAACACACACACAGTTTGAGCAGGTAGCAAGGAAGCTGATAGTGCAAGCCCCAAAGTCACATCGAGTCCTTGAAGCTTCCGCCAGCCAATTCCAATACCATAGGACTGTCTCCTGTTTGGCCAGGTTCAGACTGCATAAACCCTTACTGCAAGTGTGACTTCATTCACAGTGCATTTTTGAAGCCATTTAGTGCTTCCCAAGGAGATGCCACTGTTACTTGCCATCTGCTAGCAATGTGTTCAAGAACCTAAAAAGAGATGGATATCTGTTCAACAAAATAGCATGACTGCTTTGCAAAGAAAATGTGGTGTGCATGCAGTGTATGAGTCTGACATATAAGTCAGAAAGGCCTATGGCCCCAGAATATGATCCCAGTAGAGGGCTTGCCAGGTCCTTTAATCCAGTGCTAGCAAGGTACGGTTACTGGGTTGTAATGAAGACCATTAGTCGGTTCCCAGGAGGCTCAAATTTTCCCTAGCATTAAACAGTGCTTATCCAGTATCTTTTGTAAGGCCAATTGTCATCTCCCTAAACACTTAGCTGTTTCTTTGGTGGGCATTGTGTGGCTCAGCAGCAAGCTTCCCTGGCTCTCCCCCCCCATCCCACAACCTTTCATTTTCCTTCCAAGCCACTGTACCATTTGTTTTGGGTATCAGAGGGGGCTGAAGTATGTGGGAAGGGTTTCTTTCCTTCGCTTTTTTCAGGTTTATACTCGTTTCAAAAGGAGGAGGAAGAAGTCCAGTGATGCTGCATCCAGTGTTTTGACAGGGAGCGGCACAAAGGGCCTGCCCACATAATGGTTGTCTACACTCCCCTTGTTTGGCTTTATATTATACAGTGCAGATAGCTCTCTCACATCTGATCCTCTTTCAGTGACAGTAGGAGTTTTGTCTTGCAGGCTGAAAATTGTGCTCCAGTACCCCCAACAACGCCTGTTCACCACATGGAAAAATTTGGTACCAATTAAAGGTGAAGCCTTCATTTCATGTAGACTCTGGAAGTTAATGAGCACACCAAAATGTTCATCGCCTGGGTGCACCCAGCCTTAGATTATGTTGCCGCAAGGTGAATTAGCAATGCACAACTTTAAGCAGGAGTGTTTTCTGCTGGGAATTAGGAAGGAGTTAGGGATTTTATATGGCTCTAGGGGAAGATAAGGAGTTGGAAATTTCCCTCAGTTACAAATCCTTTAGGCTTATGCACATGCTTGTTCGTTTCTTGATGACTGCAGATTCAGGTAGCAGCTTGCACACAGAAATCACATTTGGTGATAAAATTTCCATGGTGCCTCACATTTATGCTTTAATAGCTATCCTTATCTGTATATTATTTCCTATCTTGTTTTCTCCTTTCCAGCATTTTCTAATTTATTTTCTCCTTGTCCCCTGTTCCAGTGCTTTTCCCAAGTGAATTAAGCTGCTGAAGCTAATCTTACTAATTAAGGTTTCCTTTTTTTCCATAAGCAAGGACAACAAAGGACTCATTAGAGACAATGACTTGAGTCAGACCAGTCCCTAGGAATAAAGCACCGCAAGATTAGGATTCCTAGTTCTGCCACCCACTCACTCTTTGGCTGTGAAAATATGTTGCTTTCTGTTTGCTTATCTACTAATAATTATGCTGGGAGATGGAGATTTTCAATGTTATATACTATTTTATACGTGTGTGTGTGTTTTGAGAATCTGTAATCAGAAGGAATATTGTTTGATTCCTACAGTAAGGCCCTGTCTGCACAAAACATATAAAATGGTATCACCACCTTAAACAGTCATGGCTTCCCCTAAAGCAGGCACCCCCAAACTTGGCCTTCTAAATGTTTTGGAACTACAATTCCTATCATCCCTGATCACTGCTCCTGTTAGGTGATGGGAGTTGTAGTCCCAAAAACATCTGGAGGGCCGAGTTTGGGGATGCCTGCCCTAAAGTGTATTTTGTTAAGGGTGCTGAGACTTGTTGGGAGACCCGAATTCCCCTCACATAGCTACAATTCCCAGAGAAGAGGGATTGGTTATCAAACCACTCTGGGAATTTGCTCTGCACTGGCTCATCTGTAAGGATTATTGCATGTAGAAAGAAGTCTCTGGATTCTAAGGGGAAAATGATTATGAGAGATAAGGAAGAGTGGGTAACAGCTCTTTGAACAGCAATTGTGTATTTCTTCATTCTAGGATGCATTTAAGGCCTTTCACCCTGATCCTGTGTTTGTAAGAAAGTTTCTTAAGCCATTATTGATTGGAGAACTTGCCCCAGGAGAACCCAGCCAAGACAGAGGCCAGAACGTGAGTAAGAGCAATTTTTCCTATATGTTCAGTGAATATTTGAAGGATGGCACTGAGCTGTTTGCAGAAGGGCTTTCAAACAGCCCTCTGGTTTTCAGAGGTTCAAGGAGCAGTGCTGGGAGGGAGAAGTGCTTTTCATAACCATGGTTTCAATGGAAACCACTTTCCCCTCTTGGAGCAATGTTCCCGCCACCCATCAACTGATGGACGATGAAAGCGTGTCTAGCTCCAGCAAAGGAGCGAACAGGAGTTCCCCTTAAAGTGCCCATTGTTCCTTTAAGGCTCTGTCCTTACTTGCCTCACACCTAATGTCATATATTATGTCAAGTGCCAAAACAACCTTGCGACCCAGATAGGGATGCCTAGCAGGCTAAGTTTGGCCCACAGGCCGGAGGGTCTGCACCCCTGATCTACAGTCAGTTTTCCTTTTTGTGTTTTACTCTACATTAGTATCTCTCATGAGCTAGTTCTGTAAAGTGTGTCACAATATTTGAAGTGGTGCTTTGGAGGACAAACGATCACTGGAGAATGAAGAATTGCACTGAGTGTCAGAAGGGGAGTATCTTACAGACAATCCAGCCTATCCCAGGCAAATCTGTTTAAAAGCTGAAATTATTTATCCCTTGGGAGAAACTTGGCCAAGATGAATTAGTAGGGCTGCCATTTGCTTTTTGAAATATGATAACCCTAGCCTGGCTTCTGCAAAGTGCAGCCCTGCCTCACAAGCTCTGGGAGTTCTTTGTATGTGGATAGGCATGAACCAGTGACAGTGGCATGCGCTTGGAGGCTGCAGACACAAATTCGAATTTTTCCTGCAAAGTAATCTACCTTGAGACTGCACAGATATACTGATCAGAGTTTAAACTAGTCTGTGGATACCCAAGAAAGAAAACAGGATAGCAGTAGAAAACACAGAAAATATCAGCACAATGATTATGCCGTAACGCCAGATTCAGGGTTTCTGTGTAGACATTTCTGTAGGGTCATAAAATACATTATAGGATTGAGGTGTCAAAGAAAGCATAGAACATTGATTCATCTGAGGATTAAATACTACCATCCAGAACTGTATCAAGGGTTGTAATACGGTGGATATTTGACACTGTAGACCAATAGGAAGAACTGATACTGCAAGACTTCTTGGGTTTCAGCTTGCCTTTGCTTTATTTGAACTGAGGTACTATGCCCCTGGAGTCTACTGTTACCTCCTTTTGCTGTATGTGCAAAAAAAAAAAAAAAAAAAAAAAGGTTTTAGGGAAGGTGGAATATTTAGTAAACTTCAGGTTTAGAGGTTTCCCTTTTCTCAAATGCGCTTAGGACAATGTAAGTCCAACCTACCAACATTGACTTTGCTTAATAAATGCTGTATCTTAGAATCCTCCAAAAATAACTAGAATAATGATTTGATGGAAAATTATGACGATAATTCCACCACCACCCAAGGTCACACAGGCTGTAAAAAAAAGAAAAGAAAGAAAAGGAATGGTAAAGAATAAAGCATGAGGCGGACACAAGTTTGCAATTAACTTTCCATTTGAAAGCCATCCCTAGCTATTAGATGAGCTGTTTTGTTAGATGCCTTAATGAGGAACGGGGGAGGGACACATCTCCAGAGACATGTGGCTTCAGGGGTGCTTCTGACTGCCTTTAATGTGCAGATAATTTATTATTTATTTATTAAGCTTATTATTCGCTAGTCACCCTAAGGTCTCCAAGCGACTTAACATTAAACAAAAATATATGCAAATGCCATACAATGGGGGGGGGTGTGTGATAAAGATAAATGTAGTCCTGAAGAAAGCAGGCTGCAAGAAACAAGCAGGGAGAGAGAAGCCGGGGGGGGGGGGGACACTATTAGAAAATAAAAAGGGAAACACCAGAATATGGGAAGGCTGGAGGGAGACAACATACGAAGACGAGAGACAGGAAAAGGAGCCCGCTGGAAATAAACCTGTGACTTTTACACACACACACACACACAGAGAGAGAGAGAGAGAGAGAGAGAGAGAGAGCTTGAGAGAAAGATTAGCTGAGTTGCTGTTATGTCACAGAATCAATATTCTGAAGAAAAACCTCACACAAGGCCTAGGTATAGAAGAGGAGGCAGGGAGGAGCAGGGGGAGTGTTGCAAAGAAACGAAGAGTCCTGAATGTAAATTTACCAAGTAACATAAAATGTCCAGAGAATTTTCATGGGCCTGTAAGGAGCCTGTTCCCAGTACAACTGGCCACATAACCAAACCAGTCGTCCATATATATTCCAAACGGATAGGAAACCAGCCATGCGTGGATCTCTCATAATCTGAAATTTTGAGCTCTGGCCTGGAGGGCAGCTTTGCAAACAGGATCCACAGATGCCTTTCCCATCGGGCCTCACGTCGCCGTGTCACTCAGGATCCCTCAAATCCCAAACGCTCCAGCTATCAATTATTCAGGCACTTCGTCCCACTTGGCTGATTGCAAAAGGAAGCCCTTTCTGCCGCCTCTTGTTCTTGGATGGCTGCATTGATGACAGCCAGCCAGTGTCTAAACATTAACCTGCCTCGTGAGCTGCTTTCCCTCAGGAACACCACTCTGCAGAGCTCAGGGCTTCCTATGCCAGAGGGAATAGCGGTTCAGACTACATTTCAGCAGGCAGCAGGGTTTCCTAGAAAGCTTATCAGAGACGCTTCCATGAGGAGTTCAGTACTGTTATGGCAGACCAGATTTTGTAAAAGAAATCTTGACCTCCCCTAGCAAGGTGCAAAGCAGAAGACCAGATTTTTTTCAATGAATCCAGGGACACTTTTCAACTTCAATGGAATTTGTCAGGGGACTGATTTGTAAATCCGGGGACCGTCCCTGGGAAACGGGGACGTCTGGTAACCTGACTCTAGGGTGCATTCACAGTCGGTGCGGTGCAGTGACAAACCCTGAGAGTCTCGGATGATTTTCGCTGCAAACAGAGGCTGTGCTGTTCCAAAATATATTCCCGCAGAAAGGGGTATTTTGGAAAACAAATTGGGGCTGCAGGCAGGGGCAGTTGGAAAACGGTTGAGTTTTATGCTGCAGTATTGCCACAGTTTTGCAGAACTGAGTTTGCATAACTGTCTACAGACTCCTCCTCTCCCCTTTGCTTCGCCCCAGTTTCCTTAGGAAACTTCAGCATTGTACCCTTGCCAAGGTTATAATGGCCCTTTCTTGTGTAGTTTTTGGGTTATTATTGTTTTTTAAAGGAGGGGGGAAATAGACAAAATAAATTGGGGTGGGTGTGTGGAAATGGCAGGCACTTCCTTCACTCATGGATGGGCTTTTCTGGATGTTTGTGTGTGGGGGGTCTGTTTTGTGTTCTCTCTCATCGAGAGAGATGCATTTGTACAGAGAGGGAAAGCCATCTTGCTGTTGTCAAAAATGCTGGCATATAATTTTCTTTTACATAATTTGCAATCCAGAAAAAAATTAGTGTGCCTTAGTCCCTTTGGTATCAAGAGGACCTCTTTTAATATCCTTTTTTTTCTACTTTGCAGTCTCAATTGGTGGAAGATTTCCGTGCCCTGAGGAAGACAGCAGAAGACATGAACTTATTCCAAGCGGATCCTGTGTTTTTTTCTCTTTACTTGGGTCATATCCTTGTGATGGAGGCTCTGGCTTGGCTTATGGTTTCATACTGTGGTACTAACTGGATCACAACCTTCCTCCTTGCCATCATCCTTGCAGTTTCCCAGGTGAAACTTTGTTCTATGGATCTTGAATGGGCAGTCACCTGCCTCCTAGTTCACCCATGCCTTGAAAGTTGCATACTGTCACTGCTTCAAAAAGGCACTGAAGATAGCACGAAACAACTTGTAACTTCATAATTGCCAATCGTTACCGGAAGGGTGGGCCATCTTTAATACTGTGTTGTGTTTCATTCCCTATTACAATGTTATAATACAACTGAATCAAATACCCTCAAAAAATAAACCTACAATTTGTATTGTAATGAAACACAGTATGTAAGAAATAAAATAAGCAATAAAAGAACAATTAAAAAAAAACCATACAGCATCTAGCGCAGCCCATTACAATTGCTAGAACAGGCAGGGAAATCGTTAAGTGGTCCACAAAGCCCTGCAACAATTTTCAAGTGGTCCAGGGTGGGGAGAAGTTTGGGAACCATTGATGTAAAGAAAACTGAAGAGAAAGCACTTATAGTTAGGTTTTGATATCAAGTTTCTCTTAGGGGTGCCTTTCCTCTCTCTCATGATCATTCTCTTTCCTCCCAAGGCCCAGGCTGGATGGCTACAGCATGACTTTGGACACCTCTCTGTGTTTAAGAAGTCTACATGGAACCACTTAGTTCATAAGTTTGTGATTGGTCACTTGAAGGTAAGGTCATTTCCCATTAAGGAAATAACTGCAGTAAGAAATGATGAGGTTAAGATTGCCATCTTTCTCCTGGTAGGAAAGTTTCTTTAAAAACTGCAGAACTGGCAAAGATCCCAAGGATCATGCATTCCCCATCACTGGGAAGTGCTGTGCCTGTTGGATTTCTGCCTGTCATGCAGCTTTTAAGGGAGCAGGACAAAAAGAGCACAATCTTAGCTGGAGGCCAGCTTACCTCACTCTTCCAAGTGATAAAAAACAGTAAATTCTAGCTCTTGTGTCTGATTGCTTTAGCAAGGAGTAAGCCGAAATGAATCTATTCTAGATGAACAGGTTGTTGTGCCCACAGAGGGTATAGCTTGTGAACTGACATAAATGTATCTCAAGCAATATATATATATATATATATATATATATATATATATATATATATAAATTCCCTTCAAATTCTGAACCATTAGCCACAGTCAAACTTGTATGACTATATTATTCCCTTTAAGTTTCTTAAGGAATCCTGACGGAGAATGGTAGAATAACTAAAGGAACAAGGCTACCCGTTGTCACCTTTGTTGTTTATAATAGTTTGGAAGTATTGGTGCAAAGAATAAGATGTAATCAAGATATTAAAGGTATAAGAGTGGGACAGAGACAATATAAATTAAAAGCATTTGCAAACGACGTGGTGATATCTGTAGAAGATCCAATAGAGTCAATCCCGAAAGTATTACAAGAGATTTTTAAAAAGAGTATACATATAAAGTAGATGAATAAATTAGCAAATTAAGTTAATTTGGATATGCAGAAAATATTAAAAATAAATCTAAGGAACTGCAGAAAGAGGGGGAAGGAAGTCATGTTTGGAAATATTAAAATAATTGAAATATATAAAATTAAAAAAAATAATGGAATCACTGTGTGGACATTCTGGATCAAAGGATGTCTCACCTGTTTTACTCCAAAGTGAGGGATTTTATAAATTCAGAACTCAGAAGCTGGAAGATCTGAGTCCAAGAGATTTCACAATAAATACAATGAGTTTAGAGGCTCAAGAGCTCAGGATGAGGAAATCACTTCTTGCAAGAATCCATTAATAGGCTGAAGAGCTATGGCAGAAGATAAGGATCAAGCCAATAATAGTTACCACCTTTTTAACCAACAGAGGGCCTGTGCCTGAAAGGCAGAAATCCAACAGATCTAGCCAGCCAATCACAGCTAAGAACCACCAACTTGAAATACTCCAGGAGAATTAGCAGTATGTCACCTAGGACTGTCAACTCCCCCGCCCCCTCAAGCTCCTGTGCCTTTAGCAGCAACCTGACACACAGATGGAAAGCAGATTAAGCTTTTCCTGGTGTGGAGATAAAGTGTCAGGAAAAGCTTTGTTGCTGCAGTTACCAGGCAACTATTAAAGACACAGAGCAGCAAGACTAGCATCACCTGGAATGGACATTCATGGCCATTCTTTTAAGTGCCTCCTTTCAGATTATCATTCAAGATCACAAACCATGGAGCAGTAAGGAATGCTGGCTGGAGTAGTTTATCCTTGCCACATAAAACCCAGATAAGGCTTTTGGGACTGGCTAGCTAATTTCTCGATAATGCCCACATTGTTTGCTCCAAGCTGTAGGCTTCCTTGCTTTCCTCTGGGGACCTCCAGGGTCTATGAATAGGGTGTTGTACTTGCTTTCCATAAACATAGCCTGGGGCTGGAATTGAAAGCTTCTTTGTGAGCAAAGGCTTTCTGTCTGTCCTGAGTTTTTGGAAACGATCTGGAGCCGCCCCAACAGCCTGCTTGCCTACCAGGCCAGTGATGAGCAGCAAGCTGGCCTTATGATCTGCCGCTTTAAATTGGTACTCAAACCTCAAGAGGAAAAAGGAGCTAAGAGTTCGCGGGAGCCAAACTGACTATTGTACCTAGTTCCCAGCCCCTTTCATTATTAAAATATTGCAGGGCATCTTTTTGTGTACACAAATGCATTGAAAAAGCAGAGTTCCCCATGTACCGTGCAAATCTTTTCTTCCTGCAGGGCGCCTCAGCAAACTGGTGGAATCACCGTCACTTCCAGCACCATGCGAAACCAAACATCTTCAAGAAGGATCCGGACGTGAACATGGTGCACCTCTTTGTCCTGGGAGACACGCAGCCTGTCGAGGTAAGAAGAGGGGGTGTGAAATCAAGTTGCATTTACACGGAAGCTCTTTGTTTCCAAGAGTTGGGAACCCGCTTCGCATGTTTGTGGGGGGCCGGGAACCCAGCGCAGTTATGTGGCACCTCAATGACTAGCAAACAAGAGGGGCAAAGCTCTTTCGCAGGCCGGTTTATCTGGACTTTGTGACTGGTCAAGTTTTGTAGGGGAAAACTATCATCCACATTCTAATCCATGGCTTAATACTGACCCTACCAGTTTTAGGACTCTGAATTTCATACCAGTTGGATATGAATTAAATGCTATGGGTTGTATCAAACAAAGCTGTCTCAATAGTGCGAAGACTTCCACCTATGCAATGGGACTTCCTCTCCCTTTCCTCTCCCTGTAAGCCTCTTGCCCGACCCCATCGGCTCTGGAGGATTGGGGGCATGCAAGGAGAGAGGAGGGGGAGGAAGTCCTGTTGCATAGCGGAACCCCTTGTGCTAATAATGGGATGACTTCATTAGGCACAGCCTTGGATTTGGATGACAGAGCCAATGACTCGGAGACTATCCGCAAACAACAATAACAACATGGTTTTATTATTATATTAGTTATAGGCTGCTTTTCAGGGCTAGCCCGCCCAAGGCAGATCACAACACATTAAAACACAAATTATTAAAACCATACAATCATAATCTACAGCACATCTGAAAACATGATGTTTGGCACAGCATCACCAGAATAAAACTGACCTATCTTCATCCAAAAGCTGACGGGGGGGGGAGTCTTTAGAGTTCTCCTAAAAACCAGTCACATCTCATGTTGAAGGCAGTTTCATTCATATATGGAACTGGCCATTTGGTGCTACTGTTAAATAGTGAGGCCGTCCTTGCTACTATCATACTTCCATGTGATAGCAAAGCTGGCTACTCTGCGTGGCTGGTTTGCAGAAGACTCACCTAGAATGAAGCTGCACTAATAATAATAATTATTATTATTAATAATAATAATAATAATAATAATAATAATAATAATAATTTATTTATTTATACATACCCCACTCCATCTGGCTGGGTTTCCCCAGCCACTCTGAGCAGCTTCCAACAGATTAATAATAATAATAATAATAATAATAATAATAATAATAATAATGTGATAAAACATCAAACATTAAAAACTTCCCTAAACAGGGAAAGCTCACTGCCTGCTTTGAGGACTGGATCTTGCCAATATTGTCTACACTGACTGGCAGTAGCTGTTCAGGATTTCAGATGGGGGATATTCCCAGCCCTGCCTGGAGATGCTGGGGGTTGAAACAGGGACCTCCTGCATTCAAGGCCAGATGCTCTCCCACTCTTAGATGTGCACTTATCCTCAGCTAAAGATGTGACTTGCAAGAGCACACCTGAACCTTTAATATGAGAACCACCTCTACGAAAACAGGAAATAGACCTCCTATAGGTGGGAAAGAAAAGGGGGCAGTAAGATGTTATTCTTTGATACATTTTTTTGGATAATGTTGGGGCGCTGCAGCTGTATGTTGTCCTTGTGATGGGTTGCTTTCTTGGAACACAACTTTGCTCTGGTTCAAAAGTGCAAAGAATGATCTTCAGCCAATAATAACCAGAAATAAACATAGTTTTCAGCGGAGCTCTGCAAAATGGTTGCCACAGCAACGCTCTGTGTGCTGTTGCATCACATACTAAGAAGATGCTTGCCGTTAAATCCAAAGCCTCAGCCAGGAGGAGGGCACTGAATATTTTCAAAGTAAACAGGGGATGGGGCAAACTGGGCATGGTTGTGTACAGGTTGTACCTTGTGTCATAGAGGAATGCTGTTTGATCATGGTGTCTAGAGCGCTGCGTGCCCTCGAGGAACACCGCTTGATTTGGCCTGATTCATTATGTTCAAACAAAATTAACAATGGAGCTATGCCAACCTTCAACACTGAGCCATTTCGAAGCTGATAATTGTAGCCTTATCAACAGGTGCCTGAATTTGCTTGCGCTCTTCTTAGCGTTGTGCCTATCAGATTGTGAGCCTGCTGGCACGGACCGTACAACATGCAACATTTAAAAATAATATCATTATTTACAAATAGTGATTATGATCTTAATAACAACAGCAATAAAAACTGAAAAATGATTTAGCAGCACACAGAAACTTGTGAAAAGGAAGAGGCTGGTTTTCCATTCTTTCATGGACATAAGTGTCAGCATATCATCCAGTTGGCACTTGTCTAAAGTCCATCTAAGCAGAAAATTGGCATTTACCTGACCTTTGCGAAAGCGAAGCAATCGGTTTGAGCCAGCAGACTCAAGAAATATGTGTGCTGTTTTCCAACTACGAACCTTTAAAACAAAGTGGTGGCATTTCAGTTTTTCAAAAAATTGAGGAAAGAGCCACCATACTGTGAACTCTGGAGAATGGTAAAGGAGTTCTGCCATCCCCACTATGCATAGAGCCTAGGTGTAAAGATCCCATCTTGCTAAAACCATGGTTTTGGCAGCCCAGAATGATTGTTGGGGACACATTCTCCTCCCTTGGCCCCCCTTCCATTTCCCCCTCCCATACGCTGGGCAGGGTATAAATAATAAGATTATGGTGGTGGTGGTGGTGGTGGTGATGATGACTTGTTGCCTGATGGCAATTCTTACTTACCACAGCCGACAAGAAAAGTGGATATTTAAAAACCTGACTGTAAATACCGTATTTACTTCAATCTAATGTGCACCTTTTTTGGCCAAATTACATTGCAAAAATTAAGGTGTGCATTTACATTTGCCAGCATATACTCTTTTTTTTGTTTCAAGGTTTTGAAAATTGAGGTGCGCATTAGATTCGATGGCTCATGTAAATACGGTATTAGGGGTTCTTGCGGGGGGTGGGGGAATTATAGCAGAAATGAAATGTAATAACATGTGGGCTTAAATGAGTGAATATAATCCTCTATCGTCAGGAAAAAAAGCTTACAATATTAATCTGATACAAATACAATTTCAAACAATAAAAAACCAATATAACAACAATACAAGAAGCACAGTGACAATTTATATAGGAGTCCACTAAAACAAAGGCAATTGCGGTATAATCAGACTTGCTCCTAGGCAACGTACCTAGGATTGTAACTTTAACAGGCTTTCTGAAACAGGAAGGCTTTGAAGTACACCTAAAAGGAAAGGGAGCTTGGCAAATCTCCCTGGAAAGTGAGTTCCACAATTGTTGAGCTACCACTGAGAAGGCCCTTTTCCCCCCTTTTTCCTCAGTATGGAAAGAAGAAGCTGAAATATTTCCCATATAACCATCAGCACGAATACTTCTTTTTTGGTGAGTATCTCCATTTCCTTCTTTCACTTTCCTACATGTAAGTGCTGGTAGGAGCCTGCTTGTAATTCCTTTGTGATTAAACAAGCCCCTCCCTGTGTAGGAATTAAGATCCCTCCTGCTACATTTCTGATGTGCAGCAATAGGGTAGATCTCCTTTCATTCACTTCTGAGCGTTCATTGTATTCCATATTTGGAAACTCATAGAATCCAGTCGGAATCATGCCACATATTTCTCTCTCGACTCTATCCTTTCTGCCATTGTTTCATTTTTATCTCACCCCTCCAACGAGAAACTCAAAGCAGTATACATGGTTCTTCTCCCCACATATTCCATTTTATCCTCACAACAAGCCTGCAATGTAGGTTAGGCTGAGAAGTTGTGACTGACTACATCCAGTGATCTTCATTGCTGAGTAGGGGTTTGAACTAGGAAGGCCTAGTCCAACTTTCTAACTACTACACCACACTCACTATTGTGGCATAAATGATGCAACTCCACACAACTCTATTAAAGAAAACATGGAGCTCCATCATATTTTTTTCCAGGTTCTTGCAATGTGAAGAATAAATGTTACTGGTCTATAAACTCTAGTTAAACTAGGAACAAGCATCAAGAGAACCCTCCTGGGACTACAGCATTTTAGAGTGTAATTTTTAAGTATTTCCACATGTCATAAATTCTCTGTATCCAGAGAGCTAGCTATTCTAAAACTGAGGTGCTAGTTCCTACATACGGGGAATCATTTGTCCTAGTGGAGAATTCAAACTTGGCATTACCCACCTGCACTTTGAAGTGGTTCAGAATGCTAGTTAAAATGGGTGGTTGCTGTTTTCTAAATAGCTGAACTGGTTGTAAGTAGAAACCTGGCCTTTCTGGAATGGTGCAGAGGTATCCTAGTCTCTTTAACATCTTGAGATGTTGGATAGAACACAGACCGAAACAGAACCTCTTGCCATGTTTTCCCAGAGTGATAGCAGTTCCCTCCAGACCCTAACTTTCATGTTAAGGTCATTGTCCAGCTGCAGGGTGCCATTTTATGTTTCATGCCTGCCTGCCTCCTCTAATGCCTTCTGGTTTTCCTTTCAGTTTTTCCACCTCTCCTCATTCCAGTTTACTTCCAAATGCAAATCTTCATGACCATGTTCAGACACAAATTCTGGGCGGTAAGTGAAATATCCTCCATACCCTGCATTGCCTTCATTCAAACCCATTCATTCCATTGGAGTTGAATGGCCTGGGCCACTCCAAGGAGATCTTCCTGGGGGAAATGAAGAGGCATCTCTCTGCATATTCTGTGGAAGTCAGCACTGGTGGAAGGAGGGAGGCAGCCAGCAGCATCCCTTGCAACACGTAACCTCTTCCTTTTCTCCTTAGGACCTGGCCTGGGCCTTCAGTTACTACCTACGCTATTTCACCTTATATATCCCCTTCTATGGAGTTCTGGGATCCTTGTGTCTCCTCACCTTCGTCAGGTAAAGTTTCCCTCTTGCTGAACCTCCCCTTTCCAACAGTGGAACTAAGGAGTGTCTTCAGAGTAGCCTAATCACACTGTTTCTACCTCTTTCAGTCATCCATCTTTGGTCTACTACGCTGTATTATCTTTGCTGACTTGTTCTACCTCAGGCTTTGCTGCATCCCATCTCTTCCCAACTTATTCCTCCCCCTTTTTTAGCTCTCTTTTTCTGAGGGAAAGTTTCCCTGTGCTTGTTTACTGTACACCAAATGCTGTGCCGTGAATGCTGCCCGAAATCAGAGTTGCAGGAGTGCACAGTTTTCAAAAGTGCTTCATTGGTTTTATTTATTCAAGAGTTCTTAAACATTCAACACATTCACACATGTTCTGCAGGGATTTAGTTACCAGAGATGGTTGCAAAGCATGTTTGGATCTGTTCTTTGAACTAGAAGGCTTTGGGACTGCATGGCAGGCCTCAGGATTCCAAGGTCTTTTCATTGTCACCCTCACCATGGTGTTTCTTGTTCTTAAGAATGCAAGTTCTTTTGCATGGATTTTCATGCCCCCACTGGGGTACCTCTAGGCAAATGAGTACAACTTTCCTGAAATGTGACATTCCTCTTCTAAGGAATGTTGTGTTGCCATCCCATACTCCGGTATTTTAAATCCTGTTTATTTCAGATAGCCATCAGCAGCTGGTCCTCTGATAATCTTTAAAAACAGCTCACATTCATTCAAAAAAAAAACACCCATTCATTTGTCTTCATTTATGCATTTCTGAATTGATCCTATGACAAACAGTAATATTATTAAGGTAACAGTATGCAGGGTATATTAAAAATTATATCTTCAGACTCATTGGATAAATGACAGTCCTATGAATCTGGTGAACTCCCTCAATTTAGCAGTCCTGTGCTTGAGGGGAATCTGGCAGTGTATCTGTGTTAGGCTGTTCAGATAAGCTCCCATTATCAAGTGAAAAAATAATCATGTACGAACCAGTCCTTTCTGCTACTATATTTGTCACTGACAAAATCCCTTGGAGAAGACACAAAAAAATGTCAAGCAGTCCAGTGGAAAATTCCAGTTTCACCTCCTTCCCCAGTACGGTTGCCACGAGTAAATACAAGAAACACAGTCTGCTATGAAGCTGGGGTGTCTATTATTTGGGGGGTTTCATAGCCAGGTCACTTCTTCTTTGAGCTGCTTAAATACAGGCTACCTGGCTACAGCAGGGGCAGGGAATTGATGGCAAATAGATATAGTTGGACTTCAGCTCCCACTAGTCACAGCCAGCATGGGCAGTGGCTAGGGATGATGGGAACTGAAGTCCAACTACATTCTTTTATCCCAAATGAACAGCTGTCTTGTCTCTGCTTAGGATAGAAAATGAATATGCAAATTATTAAATAAGTAAATGGAAAGTGTCTCACAATATAGAAAGGCAGAGCAAAATGCCAATTACCCTTTCCACTGGAAAACCTAGCAACCACTAAGATGTTTGTCTGCACAGAATGGGGGAGGCTCTCCTTTGATTATTCAGGCAAGAATTCCATTTCCCCTGCACTAACGGAGCACAGTTTTGTCCAAGGATTAATCTTTCCAGATATACAAGGCTGAATTGTGTGGTTTTTGTCTTCCCCCCCCCCTTGTCCTTTTTTAAGGTTCATGGAAAGCCACTGGTTTGTATGGGTCACACAGATGAATCACATCCCAATGGAAATCGACAATGACAAGCACAGAGATTGGCTCAGTGCTCAGGTAAACTGGGTCGCTAAAGTCTGAACTATTGAAATCTGGCACAGCCTTAATGAGACAGCAAGCGCCGCTGAACTTGGTGGGATTTCTGGGATTGCACCGTGGGGGTTCTAAAATCATGCTGGAAAAAACTTAAGCCTTTGTGTCTGTGTCATGGGATTCTTCTAAAAATAAATCTAACTGAGGAAGTTTGGTGCTGTGCAGGCAGATCAGTGGGAGTGGCAGATGGTCTCTGTCGATGCACCCACACAGCACCCAGTAGCTTCCCTTCTCCCCTCCCAATAAGGAACCGTGACTGCTGCTGGTAGGCCATGTGCAGAGCAGCAGCAACAACCCTCCAATTGCTCCTGACCTCTAACTAACCCTTAAAATTACATTTTTGGTGGTAGATAGCCTGTTCCCCATTGATATATGGGTGAATGTCATATTTCTGACAACTGCACTACAGAGGTCCATGAAGTTCTTTGCTGCCATCTATTCAAGGTATATTTAAAGTGGCTCCAGACCACATGTTATAACTATTTCCAACGTTAGATTTCTTGGTTCAGGTTTCCAAAACTGATGGGCCTATTTAAGCATTGCAGTGGCCATGGGAAGAACATTTGCTTAAATTAGATGGCCCCCATTTAAACAAGAGGGCCACATGGAAGCCCTTGCACAATGACTATTATTTCTTGATTTATTAAACCTCTTTGTGCCAAAATGGGCTTCTTAGCAGTTTTGAAAATATAAAAACCAGTGACACGAACATTAAAATATAAACATTCCTAATTAAAAGAGGGAATAAAACAATCCCCTTAAAACAACACGGCAATTAAAACTGGTAGAGAGATCAAGGGAGTTCCTGTGTAAACAGGTGCAATCTGAGACTTCCTTGGATTGTGGCTTTAGAGTAGAAGATGGCAGTGTGGTATTAGAACCACAGACAGTGACAGAAGAGCAGAGCTTGTTATGAAATCCACTTGATCTGCTTCCAAGTCTGGGCTTCATTAAGATTCACTGTTTTGTCTCCTTGAACTCTGCAGTTGGCAGCTACCTGCAACATTGAACAATCCTTTTTCAACGACTGGTTCAGTGGACACCTGAACTTTCAAATAGAGCACCAGTAAGTATGCAATGTTTGGGCCTGAAGGAATTTTGCTAGAAAGAACAGACCCTATAAGATGGAATAGAAACCCCCTGGGGGAACTGGAAACCCATAAAAAGGAAGGGCGAAAAGCAAGGTAATTATTACCTTGTTATTTTTGAAATAATTATTTCTCTCCCACACTTGTACACTAAGTGGCTACAGTGCCTAACAGCAAAAGAACATAACATTACAATATGGTTGAAATAAAACCCCGGTGTTAGATACAAAAAGAAGAAAACAATTGCTCAGGAAGTCTGGATGACTTCTGCTAATGTTTTAGTTCTGGACTGTCTGCACTGAGAACACACACACACACACACCAGCCATGAACTCATGCAGCAGAGTGGGTTGGCAGAGCCTTGAGGTGATGTACAGGGATGCTCACCTTCAAGCTACTAGATGAGGAGGCTACTTTTGAATGCCTTCCCATGTTAAAAAATTACTGCAGGTAATACCCAGCATCAGGGTCTAGGGTTCTAACCCAGCCTCCTCCATACAGTGCTAGTTTTCTACCAGCAGAGACCACACACTTGTAGTCTGAAGTGGGTACAGACCCTTCTTCTACTACTACATTTTGCTGCTTATTCCTGTAAGCAAACGTGCAAGGCAGTGCAGTGCAGTGCATTTCCCCAAGGACAGAGTCTATGGAGGCCTTCCTCAAGCTTTCTCCTTTCTGTTTTACCATAGCCTGTTTCCCACGATGCCGCGCCACAACTACCACAAGATAGCACCGTTGGTGAGGTCCCTCTGTGCCAAGTACAATGTCCCTTATGAAGAAAAACCTATCATAAAAGCATTCTCAGACATTGTTGGGTAAGAGAACGGGCGGGGGTTTTCAGTGTGTTCACCTAGCACATCTTGAAAATCTGGCAAGACACCGCAAGGCCCGTAGCCCATATCCTTGGCAGAACCTTCAACCAACTCAACTGCTGTGCAGACATTTGCTGCAGACATGTTTAGAGCTGGGAATTCTCTGCAAGTGAGCTGGGCCTGTGGACATTACCTTGCCTATTCCCTTTAAAGCACAGTAGTTGCCATTGCTCAAGCCAGCCAGCTTTGCTAGGTTGTTGTGAAAGAGAAAAAAAAGGAAATGATGTATGTACTGCCCTGACTTTCACTGAGGCAGAGTGAGATGAAATTGACAAATATAGCGTTTATGAAACAAATGATATGCTGGAACCCGGTAATGGAAGGAGAAAAGCAGGCAGTACTGGAATGCCAGGCACCTTAACAGGCATTTAAATGCTCCTGTGCAATCCATTGGAAGACCTGTACAGGAAGACAGTGTGCCTTGGTCATTAAATAACTATTGGAATTCACAATTTAAGTATAGGTTGTTATCAACATGCCCTATAAATCCAGATTTGGGAAGAGGAGTGTAGCCCTATTCATGTTTTTACTTGCATGTAGGGCACCCATATATAGCAACAGGAGCAGGACTGCCATTGACACTGCATCCACACTTGACCTTTCCATGTTGATTGTGGAGGTCTGAAAGTGAGACTCTTCGTGCAAGCAGCTGCTCCTGCAGAGGGGCTGCATGTGAACAGGATGCTCACACAATTGTGTGCCCTGCTTTGTGTGAAGAGTTTGCTTTCCAGTCCTCTGAAAAGGTTGGGAGTGGTTCAGCGACAGGGATGCAACACCTGAGACAGTATTGAGAAGCATGGCCCCACCCTGTTGCTACTCGCGAGTATCCTATGCACACGTAAATGCAGGAACATGCCAACACTGGGAACACCTCTTCTTCTTCTTCTTCCTCCACAGGTCCCTAAAGAAATCTGGAGCACTCTGGTTGGATGCCTACCTCCATAAATGAAGCTGGGTTTCAACAAAGGGGAAGGTGTTAGACAAAGGGGGGGGGACTGGGGGCTGGGGGTGTTCACATATGTATTCTTATCGTCCAATTTCAGTGTGTATCTGTGTGTACACAGCTTGAAGGGAATTTCCTGTATTTTAAAATTGATGCTGGGGTGGGTTCAGGGGAGCTATTTAAAATCAGAGAGGGTTTCAGACAGGTCAGTTAGTCTCCATAGAATATGAATGGAAAACGCTGATCTGAACACATGATGGCTGAGAATTGGCCCAGTAGGTGGGGGGGGGGGTATTTTGAGAAGGGAGGGTGAGTGAAGAAGCAAGTAGGCAGAGTTACTCTCCTGTTCCTCTTCCTGAGACTTACTACTTACTATTATTACTGTCCCAGACTCTCAGGTACTTGATTCATCTACACAGATTTTATTTTTCAAAACAGTCAAGCTTCTGCAGATGTTTGAATTGCAAAACAATCATGGCTGGCTCTTTTTAATAGACTTGGGTCCCATTTCCCCTTAATGATGCTGAAACAAGAGGAGGGAAGGCAAGATAAGTTAATCATCGTGATAATATTCATTACTTGTGAAGTGCCTCTGAATGCAAAACTCATATAAAATACAGGCCTTGCATCATAGGCTTACATAGAATCTTAGCATTGGAAGAGACATTTGAGATCATCTCATCTCACTCTTGTTATCCTCCAGCTGAGACAATAAATGCCAGAAGCATGTTTCTGAAAAACAACAGCAACCACCCAGTAACAAAATATTGTCACCAATCTAATGGAGAATTACATTGGGGGATTCTCTGCTCTCGGCTTTTTCAAAAGGAGAACTGAAAGGCCCAGGTCCAAGCAGCTAGGCCAGGTCTGTCTCCTTTGCTCAGAGCTGGTCCTTTCCATGTGTGCAGACCTCTCTCCCTCTCCAGTTGCCACACTGTTAGAACAAAATTCCATATACTGTACTTGTTTTGCCTTGACCTTTCTGCAGGCCACTTCCCATTCTCTGCAATGGGGCTGCATATAAACTGGTGTAGTTCCCATTCACCCTGGGTCAGCTAGCCTGATCCAACCAGGGACCACGTGTGCAGGGAAGCAGGCTTTCCAATGTGTGCTCCTCACCAGATAGGGGATGGTGCACTTAAATGGCTGCTGCGTGCATGATTCACCAGTCAGGTCTGAGCATATGCAGTTCCAGGGCAAATGCAGACCGGGCTTCAGGATGAGAAGCAGGCGCCATCTGTTTAGTCTTCCCCCACTTTTTCCAGCCTGGGCACCTGACTAGCTTTATTCAGAGCTGTGTGTGCGTGGGCTTTAATTGGGCCACTGCGTTCTGGGCCCACAGGAGCATTCTGCCTCTAGTCTCAGATATTACACGGGTCTGTCATGAAACAAGGTACTCTCTACAGCAGGTAGTGACTTGCTTTAAAGATCAAGATTTGTTTCTGGATCCATTAACAGTGACAAGTTCCCAGGTAACTCATGTACAGTGTTGCTATATAGTTCAACCACCTTAGGTGATTTTCCTTCTTCTTTGCAGCCTTGTCTAGCTCACGGTCTCAGTTAAACTAGCTCAGATATTTAGGAAGCTTGCCTCTTGCCATTCATGCAAAAGTCTGTTGGTCATATGTGGAAATACCCAGGTCACTCTTGGGGCAGCAATTATGTGTGTTGGGACAGTGGAGGAGGCCTAGGTTCACTCAGCAATGAAGTTCGCAGGGCATCTTGAGGCCAGTCATTTTCTCTCACCTTAATTTGCATCACAGGAATGTGAGGAAGAAAATGGAATAAGCCCACATATACTACCCTGAGCTCCTTGGAGGAATGGCAGGAAAAAAATCAAATACGGTAAATACACCCATGAGAACATGCATCCAGGGGTTTCTGGGACTCCTCTCGTGGGTAACCAGTTTATTCTGTGAGCGAGCACAATGGGCCAGAATCATGAGATATTTGAATGAGGCATGTATCTTCAAAGATGGTTTCTGGGGCCTTTCCCACAGTTCATGGATCTTATACTTTCTGCCGGCAATTCTAGCACTGTAAATAAAGTACACTGTTCATCCACTTTTTCTACTAATGACCACATTTAAATGCCAGCGGGCCATTAGTAGAAAGACACCTTGCTGCCCACACCCAGTGAAATTTTGGGTTAGTTCTTACTAACTAAAAGTTAATGAGATTGCAGTTATTTCCGCTTCTAATGCCTATTCAGTGCCTCTTGACTATTTGGCAGGTAATATAAATCTTACTTGCCGCCAAGTATGTGTAGCTACCATACTTTATTCAATAGCATTTCTACTGAGGGTCTGGAAACCCCTGGTTCCAGAACTAAAAGGAACATTCCATATTTTATACCCTTGATACATAATATAGGAAGTAAACACCAGAGTGTTAATAGCACAACTACATATTGCCTTAATCTACCTGGACATAATCAAGCCAAACTTGAGTATTAAACAAAAACCACAACTGAGCAGTTTAAGCATGTAATTAAGTATTGAATAATTACATAAGTGCTTAGGTTTGGCTGATTCATGCCCTCTGCCTCTTTCTGGTTCCATGAATGCAGTGCTTTTTTTTATTAAAAAAAACGATGTGCCAGTATTCATAAATTGATAAAAGTGCCGTGGGTGCCAGCACAAAATGGCTGCCACGGGCAGCAAAGAAAAGAGAGGTGCTGGTGCCCCAAACCAGTCACTACTGTCACAAAAAAGCCCTGCATGAATGTATTTCAATTTCTCTGCTCCAGCAGGAATAACCACCCAAAAATGTACTGTAGCATCTCCTATGCAGTCTTCCAAGATGAAAGCTCATTTGGTCTGAAGTCTTCTGATTTTCTTGTGGTTCTGTTTGCCCAACCTTTGGTTCCAGAACAAATTCTATCATACCTTTAGCAGCTTTCTACCTTGTTTCGCTCCACCCCAGCACCTTCTAATCTTGTATTCCATCCTGCTCAGATGATTTCTCTTTGCTTAGCCACAGAAATCTGGGGATTCAACCATTTCAACTCAATAGCCTTCTTCTCTTCAGCTGAGGGCAAGTGCGGGCAACATTTTGCCCTCCAGATGTTACTCAGCTACAATTAGCCTCAGCAAGCACAGCCACTGGGTAGAGATGATGGGACAACATCTGGAGGGCAAAAGGTTCCCCACACCTGGCTTAGGGGGAAATGCAGGCTGCAATCCTATACACACACTTATCTGGGACAAAGCCTGAATTCAGTGGGACTTCTGAGTAGGCATGTATAGGATTGTGCAGTTAGTGGATTATTAAACATCTAAGCAGGAGAACCAGTACTGCCAATGACTGTGGGAAATGGCAGTTGCATCCTCTGATAGTGATACGTAGGTGTTATTTAGAATAAAGAACCATGTTGCTGGGACAATCCACACAAGTAGGGGTCAGTATGCAACTGATACAGAGCAATTCCTTTAGTGAAAATGTAGCAAGTGCTGAAGAATATAGGTACAGTAAGGAGCCTAAAATAGACATTTTTTCTCTCTTGACTAAAACAAGCCCCAATGGCTGTCTTTATTCAGACCTTAGAATCATAGAATTCTAGTCCAACCCCCTGCAATGCAGGAATCTTTCACCCAAGTTTCATGCTCTATTGACTGAGCTTGTTCATGAGAAAAGCACAGAATTGAGTGGATTGAAATAAACATTAGCATTTGGGAGATACTTTGTGTATTGTGTTTCATTGCTTTTGCTGAAAGACAATGTTCCACTGCTCCCCAGACATTAAAGCACTGATTCTTAACTAATGTGCATGTGTGTCAATAGGGAAGTTGTGACAATTGTAAATACTAGCAGTCCTGTGTTCACATTTTTTTGTCGGGTTCTCTTATCAAACTAGTCCTGAGTCAATTATTTTCTGAAAGCTGTGTTCCTTCTTGTCTTAGAGGGGTCTTACAAAACATTAGCACAAAGTATATTCGTCCATACTTGCAAAACATGCGTAAAAACTACGTTTACTTGGGACAAGGGCTTAAATGCTCTCTTTTTCCAATGACATATCAGTCCCTGCCTAATCTAACATCAAAATCCCCCACTCAAGGAAAGTTGTTTGTAAGGAAAAATAAAATTGGGACAATATTTATTTATTCTGATCACAGGCCAAGGTGGTGCTATGCAGTTCCCAGGCAGTCACCCACCCAGGCGCTGACCAGACTCAGAGCTGCTTAGCCATCTGTATAATGCATGATGTTAGCATGGACTAAAATCCATTCCTGGGTGATATCTGAGCTAGACAAAAGCATATACAATTTCCACATTGAGATTGTATTTCTAACCCAGGATATTCACTGAGATTCACCAATGCTATTGGACAAATATAGCCCTCGGCTTGTTTTAAGCAATGTAGAAAATCAAAGCTTTCACATGATTTGGCCATTAGCAAGGCAAAATTAAGTGTGCTTTCATGGAAACAACACATGCTAGGGGAAAAAATCCATCTTTTCTCTTTCTCCTTCTCCAGTCAAGTAATAATGTAATGGTGTGTTGAATATTTTGATGGCTTTTGCTCATGAGGAATAATGATTAAATTAGTGAAGAATGGGATATGTTCTTGCCGCATTTCAGCCATTTTGTTAGGCTATGGCATGTCTCAAGTGATGTCTACTTAGCGGAAAGCAGCGCATGTTCTGGGAATTGTTGCTTCTGTAGCAGTTGGAGGGTTCAAAGGTGAAATGGAAGCAAGCATTCCATTCTAGAACCCTTGGGAAAGGGGAGGAAAGAAGGAGGGGAGGAAAGTTGGGCTAAGTAGGAAAAGTAAAGGCATGTGAGAGCAGGGAAGTATTAGATGCAATGTGTGAGAGGGGGAGATAGTAAAATTAAGTAAGACAAAGCCAGTCTTCTTCACTCTTTAGGGTGTAATCAGTGGTGGAAGGATGCACCAGTGGCAAAGAGCAAATACATTCTCAAAAAAAGAAAGTCAGTTGCAGCCTCTCTGGTCTATATTTGGAGATCATCTTATGCAGAAGTGGGCTGCAGATTCACTCCCCTACTTCACAAATTGGTGATAAGCAGAGTCAGCCGTACAGCACTATACGTAATGAACAGGGGCGCCGACTTATAAAAAATATTGGGGGGGCCCATACCGGGGTCCTGCCGCTGGTTCGCTCGGGTAGCCGGGAGAACGCAGTTCGAGGTGGCGGTGTTGGGGAGAGACCCTCGCTCAGGGCGCCACGAGACTTGGCGGCCGGCGGCCTATCTGGGGGGTTTTGGAGCGTATTTCGGCGGAGCGATTGGGGAGGAGGGGCTTGTTGCCGGATTCTTCAGCTGAGCCGGAGATCCGCTGCTGGGGGTCCCTGGGCCGAGTTGTGAGCACGGCCTGCTGAAGGGAGATCCAGCCGATTGCGCGACGGGGACGGCCGGGGCTCTCCGGCTAGGGCGCGCGGCTGGCTGGCTGGCGAGGGAGCAGGTGGGGAGGAGGCAGGGGTCCTCACTCTCTTAGGAAACGCACCCGCGCGCCCGATTGCCACGAAGTCCGAAGGGTGCGTGTGTGGAATTAAAAAGCAAAAACGAGATACGGGCAGGGCAGGCAAAGAGTTTTCTGCAAGAGGATGGAGGGCAGGTTGAAGAGAAAATCACTCAGGATGAGACAGTCAAATCAGCCATGATAAAATGGGCTCAGGATATTGGGTATAACATCATGTTTGAGGACTGGGAAAGGTTATGGACCACCGGAATGAAATTCACGGCATGTAATGCCTTGAAGGAAAATATTATGAAAATGATTTATAGGTGGTACATGACCCCAGTCAAGCTTGCAAAAATATATCACCTGTCTGATAATAAATGTTGGAAATGTAAGGAGGCTGAAGGGACATTCTTTCACCTCTGGTGGACTTGTCCAAAAGTGAAGGCCTTCTGGGAAATGATCTATAATGAATTAAAAAAGGTATTTAAGTATACCTTTCCCAAGAAACCAGAGGCCTTCCTCTTGGGCATTGTTGGCCAGAAAGTGTTAAAGAAGGATAGAACTTTCTTTATGTATGCAACTACAGCAACAAGAATACTTATCGCAAAATATTGGAAGACACAGGATTTGCCCACACTGGAAGAGTGGCAGACACAATTGATGGACTACATGGAACTGGCTGAAATGACTGGCAGAATCCGAGATTTGGGAGAAGAAACAACGGAAGAGGACTGGAAAAAATTTAAGGACTATTTACAAAAACAATATAAGTTGTATGAATGTTAAAAATTTACACGATTCGGAAACTATAGCTTCAGCAATTAGATTTGGGAAACAGGAAATTATATTTTAAGTAAGAAAAGGTCAAAATCTAAGGTATACTATGTTTAATTTAAGATATAAGTAACTGATGAAAAGTATGTTAAATTTAGAGGTATAGTATTTGAAAAGTACAAAATAAGGTACGAAACAAGGTAATAATTTGCTGATATCTTTATTATAAAGAATGCAGGGTAAGGGAGATGCGAGGAAGTCCAGTTAGTTATATAAAAAATGTGTTGAATGGTTGGTTTTCTTTTCTTCTTTTTCTTTTTTTCTTTTTCTTGTTCTTTTGCTTTTTTCTTCAGTGTATGTTTCTAACTTTGTATTTGAAAACTTAATAAAATATTTATAAAAAAAAGAAGAGAAAATCCTTTCGCTTTTCTGGGGCTCAGGGAAGTCTCAGAGCCGGAGGTTGGGGAAGGGACCCCCTTTGCTCTGCCCTCTTCTCCCGTCTTAGATTTGCATGGGGGTCCCCGCCCGAGCTTGCCTGGCCACCGGGCCACACAAGGGCCGCGCTCTACGCGGCGCACCTTGCTAGCCGCGCAGCTGTCCTCCGCGGCTGCGGAGCGGCCCTGCGCCGGTGCCCAGCCCCTCTGGGCGCCCGCTGCGCTGCCAATGACAAGCGGCCGACGTCGCGGGCGGGGAAGGCGTCGCTTTCTTTCCCGATCCTGCATCCTCCCAGTCTTCCAGCCCTTTTTTGGGTTGGAAGCTCGTCTCGTTCGCCCTTCTCCTTTCTTCACCCTGCGCGCAATTTTCCTCCCTCGTCTCCCTCCCCATTTCTCCTACCTTCCTGACTGACTGACTGACTCACCTGCTGACGGGCTTGGGCTCGGGCTCAGGCTCCGGGTCGGGCTCGGGCTCAGGGTCGGGCTCAGGCTCCGGGTCGGGCTCGGGCTCCGGGTCGGGCTCAGGCTCGGGCTCGGGCTCGGGCAGCCACAGCGTCGGCGGTGTTGGCGATCGGCGGCGCGGGGGGATGGCCCTCCCGGGGGAGCCGGCGCTGCTCAATGGGGTTGCCAAGGAGACAGGCCGGCCGCCCTCCTCCCCGGCCCGGCGCCCCCCGCCGCGCCGGTGCCCGTTATCGAGCTGGTGCGCGCCGGGCGCCCTATAAAAGCCGCGGACGCGCCCACCGCCGCCCGAGATTATTGGGGGGGCTGAGCCCCCCCAAACGAATTTTTGAGGGGGCTCGGGCCCCCTCAAGCCCCATTGAGTCGGCGCCTATGGTAATGAAAGACCTCCTGATATTGCTGGAATACAATCACCATCAACACTGACCAATAAGCCCATGTGTCTGAAAGCTAGCTCTAAAGATCATGTAATGTATGTGGTACAGTCCTCCCAGGACTTACCCACCTCAAATGAAACTACTATTCCATGTTTTCATGCTCACCCATGTCAAACACATTAATGCACATGGAAAGCTAAACACGCCGAGGATAAACTTTGTTCCATGCAGTGAGGTGGTTATTTCTTCCTTTCAGTCATAACATCTGAGCATATAATAAAACGTAAAATCTAGATTCAGCAAGTGAGTCCTGTCAATGGAAGCCCTAAGGGCTTCCACAATGGGGCTAGCTTCCCAGGGCACACTGCGAAATTGGCTCTCGGGGGGTTGGAAGAACCCTCAGAACAGCGCAGCAGGGGAGGAGAAGCTGCACTGTGCCATCTGGAAAGGCAAAAGGCTTGATGAAACAATTGCCTTAGCATTTACATTGATTGTGTGGCTACTTGGATCTCATGCGGCTATCGGTGATACAAAAGCAGTTGAAAATGGCTAGGCTGCAAACGTATCACATTAAATATTGGATTAATAGAGCAGAGTTTGGGCACTAGATATTAGTAATGAAATATCCACACAATCATGGGTTTTAATGGTTAAGTCGCCAAATGTTTAACCTCGAAAGCAAAAGCTCTATTTTCAGCAGCTTTCCCCCCATCCCATTCAATCTTGTACTTTGCAGGCTTTTTTAAAAAAAGAAAATGAGCTATTCTAATAAAACCCATAAACCTACAGTGTGGTCTAGTGGTAGTCAAAGAAGGCTTTCTTTACACACAAAGCTTCAATGTGTATCGGTCCCTAATTCAAATTTTGTTGTTAGGAAATCAATTTACCTATTTTTTAAGTGTCTGCTGTTAAGCTCAATAAAATCATAGCTGTTGAATACATAAATGGTTTGTGTCTTAATTATTGTGTCTTAAAATATCTAGTGTAGACATCCAAACACATTGTGATTTCTCCAAACACAACCAGGAATGTTAGGAAGCACTTACCATAATTGGCTCTATCTAACTAACCTAAGAAGGGCTTCCCATGTTATTCAAATTGCACCAAGGCTGAGTGTGATTCCTTCATTACATGGTGTGATCCTGCCATATTCAGAAGAAGAAAAACCTTTGGAGCTGCTTAAAAAAAAATTGAACAGATTGATTTTGAGCCAGTTGTGGATTTGATAATATTTTGTTGGACCAAGTATCACTAACTTAAGCCCCATTGATCTCAATAGGACTAAAGCATTACTAGCTTAGGCCGTAACCCTGATCTTATATCTCCCAAGTGCCTCAGGAAAAATGGGACATCCTGTTTTTCCATGCAAGATCATGGCAGTCTAACCCCCCCCCCCCCAAGATTTGAAAAACGTGTTTTGGGGCATCACATGCAATCACAGCCCTGAAAAAGCATTTTTGGGGGTTCAGAGCATAGTGCAGGTCACGTGACTCACCTGGATGATGCACGTCCTGGTTTTGGCTCTGGAAAAGTTGGACAATATGTAATCTTTGGTCAGCAGAAGTGGGATTTGATAGATTGCTGCATCCACAGCCCCAGCAGGGCAGGAGGAGGAGGAGGAGAAGAGAGCAAGGAGAAAATGCAACTCCCCATACTGCAGCAGCTCCTAGGTCTGATTGGGCCCATTGTCATCACGTGATGATAGCACAGTCTGCACAGGATCCTGCAGATCCTGTGTCTGCCCCTAAATGTCCCATGTCAGGAGTTTCCACTGGTGCTGGTAGCTTCTGCCTCCTGTTTGGCAGACGAGAGAACTTTCAGACAGCAATCGGAAAGTATTAATAGTTCTCTGATGGGCTGCTTCTTGTAAGACGATGTAGGGGCAAGGTGCTTAAAGACACCGTTGGATTGGGGCCCTTTGTGAAGTGCTCAAATACTAAAGGCAACAACATACTGCAAACTTCAGAAGTGGCAACTTTTGCAAATGTAGTGAAGCCTTCTTCCAGAACTTCAGAAAATTAAGGATTTTCCTGTTGAACCAGAAGACATGCTGTGTCTCTGATGAAAAACTGTATTGCAACTCTCCTAAACAGGAAATCTGTGACATTGAAATCACACTTTTTAAAAAGGACCCAGTGACCTCATTGTGGTGTAATCGCAGTGGCAGGACCATTGAATTGGCTGGGCCACTAAGCTTCCCATGGCTTGTGCCTCTCAGTAAGTGAGAGTGAAGCTCAGCATTCGGAAACCTGGTGCGCACTGCCGCCTGCCTGTCCCGATCTCTGCCACCATCCCTGTTGTCAGCCGCTGGGGAAGGGTGTGCATACAAGTGCTTATATTCTTGGAAATAGCATACAAAAATGCATTGTATGAGAGGAATCTGCTTGTTAGGCTGTATGTGCAAAATGTGCTTATTAGGAGAAATTTGCACTAAAATGCTGACAAATTTTCACGAGGGATTTTTTTAAAAATGCAGATTGCTAAGGAAAGGGGAGTAACTGGAAAAATGAGAAACCAAGTGGACAGATTTTGTCCATCCTTGCCTGGGAGTAAGTCCCATTGAATTCAATAGAGTAGACATGGTTAGGATTGCATTGTATGCCTGGATCTATCCAATGAGACATGTTTCTCTTGCCGATGGAATGAAGAAGGATAAGAAGTTCGGTTAAAACCTAACTGACATTTCACTTAAAGAAAAATCCTAAGGTTAACTCTCTAATACGATTAAGTTAGAAAGCTTATCTCATTGTAACAAGGGGACAGAGGAAGCTTGTTCCTGGACTACATTATTACTGCTCTGTCATGGATGATGTTACAGGCTATGTGTAGGATATATTATCCCAAATCTGCATAAACACCATACATTTAAAGCACATGGCTTCCCCCAAAGAACCCTGGGAGATGTAGTTTACCCACCACAGAGCTACATTCCCAGCACCCTTAACAAACTACAGTTCAGATTCATTGGGGGAAGTAATCTTTAAAAGTGCTTTAGAGGCAAGATGTGTACCCAGCCTTAGGCATATACACTTTGAAAAGATTGCATCTGTCACCCTATTGTTAGCACAAAAGTAGGGTTTCTCTTTAAAAATCCCTCGTAGTTTGTAAGATGCTACGTGAGTTCTTGAGGAGACAAGACATTTCAGCTAGCGTAGTATATTGCAGGAAGGGTGATCTGTGGCAACCCAGAGGTTGTTAGACTACAAGTCCCATCATGCCTGATCATTGGTCATGCTGGCAGGGAGTGATGGGAGTTAGAGTCCAACCACAGAGGTTCAGGTTCAGGGCTACAGGTTCCCCTCTCTTTTAAATTGAACTCTCTTCTGAGCAAAGCTGCCCAAAAATGGACTCTAAGGAGACTACAATCCCACGCACACTTGCTAGGAAGTAAAGACCTACTGATTTAAGTGGAAGTTCCAAGTAAAAATGATCAGGCTGTCAACCTCCAGGAAATGGGCAAAACCTTTTTTAAGTTCAAAACACTTTTATTAATTTAATTTCAATTCCAGTTTCAGACAACTGATAGTTTGATTCGCATATGGCTACATGGCTGCGACCCAATACACACTTATCTAGAAGTAAACCCAGTGGGGCTTACTTCAGAGTAGGCATGCATGGGATGGTGCAGCTGCTAAGTGCGTTTGAATTACGGTGAACGGTGGTTTGAATGATGATTGGAATTGTCATTGTGGCTTTATTGGTTTTATTGCATTTATTTTACTAATGTAACCCACCTAGGGCTTTCATGTGAGAGAAAAAGGCAGAAGAAAATCGGGAAAGGCAAAGAAATTTTCCAAACCTGAATCCCACGGCTTCTTGGGAACCAGCTGCAACCCGGTGGGTGCAGCTATTGGCTGGCTTTGGTGGGGTGACTGCACATTTGCATAAGTCCCAGTTCACAGGGGTTGACTTTAACCCTCCTGTCGTTTGGAGAAACAGTTATGTGACAGCACAAAGTCCAGCTGCCTTGACAGCTGGAGTGACCGCTCCATTTCAGCGATTATTATCTGCTCTTTATCAGCCAGATAACTAACCCAATAGGCCTTGTTTAAACACCTAACAACTGAAATCATGCCCAGTCTCGGTCAAGGAAAATTGATCTCCTGCTCCAACAGATAATGATGGTACAAGGGACAGTGCCACTGGAACTACCAGCACTGGAACTACCTTGCATTGGAACTACCTTGAGCATCTCAAGTGTTGGCCTGGTTTGTATCTTCCCAGCCTCCAAGCTCACACATGTTTTGAATTATTTACTTCCTTCTAAAGCTGTTTTTAGGTAGCACCTTTCAGCCCTTAAAAGGGTCTGAGGTGGCTTCCACTTACAAACAAAGCAAGCAATTTAGAGAATATTTAAAATTCCAAGAGCATGAAAACAGCACATTGAAAACAATCAGAAGCTCAGCAGGGAGAAAATAGGCACAAAACACATGGCAACATAGAATGGTTTCCACAGAACATCTAAAAGCTGTAAGAAAAGGAATCTCCCTAGAGTTGGAGTTCCACAACCTGGGTGCCAGAACCGAAAAAGCCCCATCATATGTCCCCGCAACTGCACCACTGAACATGTCACAACATGGAGCTTATTTCTTCTCCTAATACAGAATCTTCCATCCAGGTGGAAACTTGCTTCCTCTTTCCCTTACCGTTGTAATTAACATTGCGCTGTCCCATCTACCAGAGTTCTCCAGCTTGGAGGACATAAGGTACCCTGCTGTTGACCCCAGGGGCAGCACTCACTAGAGACAATGCAGCATTTGCCAGGCTGACCTCATGAGGAACAAAACTAGAATGCTGTTTGCAGGTAGGAGAAAGGAGGAGGGTTACAGTGAAGTACTAAGGCACTAGGATGGCCATGCCCTGGGTCTAGTGTTAAAGCCAAAGGTGCCGTCTCTGAGTCAATAGCTGGGCATCCTCCCTGTGCACTGTGAAGAGGCACAAGAGATTGGCTTCACAAGGCACATTTCAATTACTTCCTGTGCTGCACAGCTGAATCCATATTACTTTCCCCTTGCACAATAGTAATAAACTGACTAATGATTTCCCGATCCAACTCTACAATTCTGAATCTATTATTCCCCTTTCATAGCACTCAATATCAGCTGCCTGAGGTGGCTACCTCATTCTGCCCAGTGGCAGGGCCGGCCCTGGAAAAGGAAGCTCATTTACTTCCATTCTTTTCCTATGAGAGACTGAACAATGGATATCATTTAATTGTTCTTTGTCTTTGTTTTCAAGCAGTTTGTTATTTATTATGCCATTTCCCTCAAGAGGTTGCATTTCCCTCAAGAGCAGCCACAGCTGCCAAAGGTGTGGATTGCATTGCTTTTGGGCCTCTTGTGGGGAATGGGTTAAAGTGCTCGGTGTTATGTTCAAGGAAAAGATAAATCATTCAAAAGGGCCAATCACCTTTTGTTCTGGACTGAAAACTGGGTTTTGCTCAGCTTTGGAATAAAATGCCACACTTTGTGCCTTCTCCATTCATAAATGAATGTTCTTTTCTGCAAACAGAATCTTAGTTGAGGGCCAAGACAAGGCATACATAAAAAAAGACTCACAGGTTTTGAACACTCATTGTTCCTTCATGAATGTACCTGTGTCAATTTGCTCTGATACGCTACAGGCGCACGTATATCCAAAAGAGAACTAAAACACACATTCAAGGTTCGGTCTTTTTTAACATGTACACCTGTCTTGGCCTTCAGTTCACCCTAAATAGCAGCACCCATGCCTCTGTATCAAAGATGGCCATCGGGGAGTCTACAGGGAAACAATTTTGGTTTCTCTCAGTTCCCCATTTTCCCCAAGTTTAAGTTCAGTTCTTCATATTGCTGCATCAGTTTGCTGAATTTTTCAACAAAAAACATCAACAAATAAATTGTGAAACTTCATCAGTGACTGCCTACTCTACACTTTTTTTTGCCAGCCCTTCCCCCTAATAAAATCCATTTGTGTATGCTTTTCTCACTAACGTATGCATTTCATGCACAATTTCTCCTAAAATACACATTTTTGTACACAATATTGGAGAACAGCTTTGCAAATTTTGGAGAAGTGTGAATTTTGAAGGATAACTCTGTTTAAGTTCACATATTGTTTCAGGAAGTAACAATTACATACGTTTTCATTAAAATGCAACCCAAACTGAATTTCTCCTCGATCAGTTTTTGCCAGGCTGGAGCCTCCCAGATGTTATGGACTCCAACCCATCCATCCCAGCCAGAGAAGTCTGCTCTAGACTGAGCTAGGAAATGCTACACTTACAGATTTTTCCAAATGCAGAAGCAATCCTGGAGCTGGACTTAATTTGTTAGCAGTAGCTACTGCTGAACCAAACTCTTCAGGGTTCTCTTTCCTTCCTCAGACCCCTCCCACCCGTCACCATATGTTAAACTTCAAGCTTTACTTCCCTGTTACTTCCTTGTAATGCAAATCTCTGGTCTGCGTCTCCAGGGGCAACCTGACCTATTTTTACAAAGCTTGCCTTCTTTCGAATCTATTTGAGACAGGGAGGCCCGGGTCGCACCAGGCAGTTGTGGAAGATTAGTGTCAGTGATTACATCCAGACCCGAAATCCCACTTAGAACTGACATTAAGTACTCATGTGTGAATACACACACAGACACAAATATATATTATGCTCTCAGAATACAAAGCAAATCTCTTCAGATACAATATTATCACACATAGGTCAAAAACAAATCAACAGCATCTCTTCTCAGCCTGCACGAATAAGCACAGGTGAATTTCATCCTGTGGCTGTGACCTACTGTGCCTCCCCTGCAACCACAGCCAAAGGTGAAGAAGCCCAACATTGGCATAACAGAGATGACACTGGGGGGAAAGACCCTCCCAAACTGAATCTACAGGTATGAAATAGGAACGGCAAGACATGCATTTATAAATTTAACCCTGATACTACTTCATCTTCTGTGTCCAGTTACTTAACCTTTCTTTGCAATTTGAGAACTATTTTATTTCATGGCAAAAAAAGGAATGTGTGTTTGTATGGATTGTAGCATTTTGTTTTTTAAATCCGTATTATTGAGCTTAAAAGTCAGCAACATCATCTAACCTCCCCTCAGACAAATCAGAATGAATGCTTATTAAATAGCCAGCATTGTCTAACCTCCCCACAAACTTTGTGCAAATAAATTTGGATGGATACTCCTATTCTTTTATCTGCTCTGGTTTGCCAGAAGCGGCTTAGTCATGCTGGCCACATGACCCGGAAAAACTGTCTGCGGACAAACGCCAGCTCCCTTAGCCTGTAAAACCAAGATGAGTGCCGCAACCCCAGAGTCATCCGTGACTGGACTTAACAGTCAGGGGTCCCTTTACCTTTTTACTTGCATATTAAGTTTCTTTGGGTGAAACGGTGAGATATATATTTAGTAAAATAAATAAATAAATAATGTTGGATTACATTAGGGCTTAGTCCCCAGAAAAGTGGCTATAGGATTGCTGACTGAGAGGCCATTTTGTTGTCCATGAATGCGTCTAATTTTTTCAAATGCAACACAAATCACATCCCATGAGTTCCATTGCCTAAATGTAAATGCTATCTGTTTCAGATACCGTATTTTGCGCCCCATAAGACGCTCCGGCCCATAAGACGCACCTAGTTTTTTGGGGGGGAAATAAAGAAAAAAAATTTTATTTCCCCCCCCAGGTGCGGGGCTGGAAGAACCAGGTCGGGGAACAGTGGGAAGGCACGCTCTGCCTCCCCGCTGTCCCCCGAGCTTGTGGGGCTGGCGATGGGGAGAAGTGCACCAGTCCCGCGATGGCAGGCAGCTCTGTGCCGCCATCCCGAGCGGGACGGGACTTAGCGCCCCGCTCGGGATAGCGGCGTAGACCTGCCTGCGGTCCCGCGACGGCAGGCAGATCTCTGCCGCCATCCCGAGCGGGGCGGGACTTAGCGCACCGCTCGGGATGGCGGCGTAGACCTGCCTGCAGTCCCGCGACGGCAGGCAGATCTCTGCCGCCATCCCGAGCGGGGCGGGACTTAGCGCACCGCTCGGGATGGCGGCGTAGACCTGCCTGCGGTCCCGCGACGGCAGGCAGATCTCTGCCGCCCTCCCGAGCGGGGCGGGACTTAGCGCACCGCTCGGGATGGCGGCGCAGAGCTGCCCTGGTCCCAGGAGCGCAGGCAGCTCTGCAGGGCCACCGGGAGCGGGGCGGAGCTTCTCCCCCGGCTCCCGGTGGCCGGGCAGAGCTGCGCTGGTCCCAGGAGCGCAGGCAGCTCTGCAGGGCCACCGGGAGCGGGGCGGAGCTTCTCCCCCGGCTCCCGGTGGCCGGGCAGAGCTGCGCTGGTCCCAGGAGCGCAGGCAGCTCTGCAGGGCCACCGGGAGCGGGGCGGAGCTTCTCCCCCGGCTCCCGGTGGCCGGGCAGAGCTGCGCTGGTCCCAGGAGCGCAGGCAGCTCTGCAGGGCCACCGGGAGCGGGGCGGAGCTTCTCCCCCGGCTCCCGGTGGCCGGGCAGAGCTGCGCTGGTCCCAGGAGCGCAGGCAGCTCTGCAGGGCCACCGGGAGCGGGGCGGAGCTTCTCCCCCGGCTCCCGGTGGCCGGGCAGAGCTGCGCTGGTCCCAGGAGCGCAGGCAGCTCTGCAGGGCCACCGGGAGCGGGGCGGAGCTTCTCCCCCTGCTCCCGGTGGCCGGGCAGAGCTGCGCTGGTCCCAGGAGCGCAGGCAGCTCTGCACGGCCACCGGGAGCGGGGCGGAGCTTCTCCCCCGGTTCCCGGTGGCCGGGCAGAGCTGCGCTGGTCCCAGGAGCGCAGGCAGCTGTGCACGGCCACCGGGAGCGGGGCGGAGCTTCTCCCCCGGCTCCCGGTGGCCTGGCAGAGCTGCGCTGGTCCCAGGAGCGCAGGCAGCTCTGCAGGGCCACCGGGAGCGGGGCGGAGCTTATCCCCAGGCTCCCGGTGGCCGGGCAGAGCTGCGCTGGTCCCGGGATTGCAGGCAGCTCTGCGCAACCCTCGGAGCCGGTCTCCCGAGGGTTGCGCAGAGCTTCCTGAAGCCTGGAGAGCGAGAGGGGTCGGTACGCACCGACCCCCCTCGCTCTCCAGGCTTCAGCGAAAGCCTGCATTCGCCCCATAAGACGCAGGCACATTTCCCCTTCATTTTTGGAGGGGGAAAAGTGCGTCTTATGGGGCGAAAAATACGGTAATTCTGTTAGAATAGTAGATTTCCCAAATAAACAGAAAATAGTAGGATGCCCAATCCAGAGAGACAAATCCATGGGATTTAGGAATGACTCACCTAGGATTGCCAACAACAACAATAATAAAAAGAAACAAACCCAGCAACCTTTTACCTTGAACTCCAGATAGTTTGACATAAAACAGCAGGTGAAGTTTTCACAATCTGGGAGATAAGCATTTGCACCTGCTATTATATGTTCAGCAAGAGGATCCTGGGACTGTAAAAAGAAGGAGATTGTAACCTCAAACACCCTCTGAATCCAGGCCTCAGCATCCCTCACAATACAGTATAATATTTAGCTGCAACTTAATCAGCAGAAATTTGCTTTTATTTATTTCAGTTTCATAAATCAATCACTGTAGCATATTTAAATATCACCCAAAAACAGGATGCAGAGAAAGCCTTATTTTAAACTAGTAAAACCTCCTTCACATCCAGAATTGCTATTTTTGTTTCCTTTGGGAAATAAATTACTGCCTTGAGACTGAAAATGCTGCCTTTGTGTTTCACCCATTTTGTTCAGCTGCTTGATTTCACAAGAAAGGGGATCAACTACAGTACTCCCTGGTTGCAAGCCAGATCACCAGAGGAGGCAAAAAGCCGAGGCAGGTGAGATCAGTGCTTCCAGGCTCAGGTACTAATTAGAAGGAACATAGGAAGCTGCCTGCAGTCTATAGAGTCAGACTATTGATTGACCCAATTGAGTATTATCTACATTGACTAGCAGTGACTCTCCCGGGTTTCACCACAATTATCAAGTAAATCAGGCAATAAAAACAAGCAGTAGACGGTTTTATGAAGCTGGCAGCCTACAAGGGTCATTCAAAGGTAAATGTTCTAAGATTAAGTCTGCATCTTGCTAATTTCAAAGTAAAGGAGTGACTATTCTCATAATATAGCCAGCCATATACACAGTCAGAGACCATCTGACCCAGGAGTCTCATTCTGAGGGCAAGTCACTCCTTCTTCTGAACTCCTTTTGTAGCTGGAGATACCAGGCCTTAAGGGGACACATGTGGCGCTGTGGGTTAAACCACAGAGCCTAGGACTTGCCGATCAGAAGGTCGGTGGTTCGAATCCGCGCGACAGGATGAGCTCCCGTTGCTTGGGCCCAGCTCCTGCGCACATAGCAGTTCGAAAGCACATCAAAGTGCAAGTAGATACCGCTCCGGTGGGAAGGTAAACGGCGTTTCCGTGCACTGCTCTGGTTCGCCAGAAGCGGCTTAGTCATGCTGGCCACATGACCCGGAAGCTGTACGCCGGCTCCCTTGGCCAATAAAGCACCGCAACTCCAGAGTCGGCCACGACTGGACCTAATGGTCAGGGGTACCTTTACCTTTACCTTACCAGGCCTTAAACCTGGGGCTTCCAACATGCAAATCAGGTGCAGTTCCACTATAGCCACCCAAAACTAAATGTACATATCAGCTGCTGGAATCACTTTTCTAAGTCTCCACTTCAGCGTGTGTAAGGCTGTCTCTTCCTTTCTAGGGAAAATAACCTTAATAGGCTGGGGATGTTGAACTAAGGTTGCTACTCATACACCCATTCTTAGCATCTGTGTGAAAGAAAGACATTTAACAGGTGGGGGAGAAGCAGCAATGGAAGGACTTCACTTACTGAATTTCTGCCTGTTGTCATTGCTTTCTAAACTGCCCCCATTTCTCTCTAAACTGCTTCCTGGGGCAAGGGCAAGCTAAAAGTGTTTTTAAAAATAAGTATGAAAATTTCTACCAGGAGGGAAAGGTTAGTTACCTCAGGTTGCATGCACTTGTTTTGCTGCATTAAAAAACAACAACAAATAAATCATTTTAATTGAACTTTGTCGGCAGAAATAGAAACTTAGTGACAAACACACAAACCTTGGCTTATAGAGTCCACGTTTTAAGCACAGTACATTGATGACAAAGATGAAGATGCGATATTGAAAAAGAAGAAAAACCACCTGCCATTACCTTTCTTCTTATCAAGAGGCTCAGTGCTGAGCAGGCTAGGTGGCATAAAATGTGTTTATAACATGCAATAACAATTCAAATCTTAATAGTAAATCTTGATAAGAATGTTCTTTATGACAGGCAAAGAAGATTAGTCTGTGAGAGCGGGGAAAACAAAGCAGTTGTTTTTGCCTGTTTTGCTTGCTAGACATTGAGTAAAGTAAATAAACTCTTTTATGGAGATAGAACCCTGCTTCTCAAACTCCTGGCACACTTTGGTTCTCAAATACAGTGGTACCTTGGATTAATTACTTAATTCGTTCCGGAGGTCTGTACTTAACCTGAAACTGTTCTTAACCTGAAGCACCACTTTAGCTAATGGGGCCTCCTGCTGCTGTCGCGCCGTCGGAGCACGATTTCTGTTCTCATCCTGAAGCAAAGTTCTTAACCTGAAGCACTATTTCTGGGTTAGTGGAGTGTGTAACCTGAAGCAAATTTAACCAGAAGCGTATGTAACCCGAGGTACCACTGTACAGTTGGAGGCATGTTTCACTCTTACATTGCAGGAAGTTTGGCTTTTTTAAAGCACCAAACTAGTTCTGAGGACAGCAGCAGTTTCAATGTGCTTTAAACAATGTGTTGAACCAATGGTGAATACCCCACAAGCAAATCAGAATGGATGTTCATTGTTGTATAACCACCTCACAAATCACTCAGAACAAATGCTTAGTAAAGACTGGGCGTAGTCTAACCTGCATGTAAGCTTTATGCAATCAAACTACATCAGGAGTCGGCAAGGTTTACCGGCCATGGGCCGGATCACTCCCATGGCGATCGTCCATGGGCTGGACTGGGGCAGCGCAATGCCGGAAATTCCTTCTGCACATGCCCAGTTTAGCGCAGCGAGTCGGGGAGCGGGCAGCTTGGTTCAAGGGTGGCTCGTGGACCGATAAAACAGTCTTTGTGGGCCGCATCTGGCCCATGTTGCCGACCCCTGAACTACGTCATCTAGGGGATCCTGTTATCATTACCGAGTGAGGGTCACTGAACGTTAATGGTCCCTGCTCTTGTGTCTTTAACAGCATCCTTACATGCAGAAACTTCAACTGCCAAAGTTGAATTTCCATGCTTAAAACTCTAGATGGCTTAAACTTCTCAAATTTGGTAAATGAAAATGGTTTCAATTGTTACAAGCATTGATCATGTTTGGAATGAATGCTCAGGTTCACCCTCTTCAGCATACGGCGGAAGGTATACAGGGGTGTCCAAACTTTTTTCAAAGAGGGCCAGATTTGAAGACGTGAACATGCATGAGGGCTGACCAAAGTTGTTTAGCTCCCCCCCCCCCCCCGGATTTTACCCCAAAGTTGTTGAACTTTTTTTAGGATTTCCCCCCAGAAAATAAACTGTTGCAGGGGCCACATTAAACCAACCAGCACGCCAGATTAGGCTCCTGGGCCTGACTCTGGACATGCCTGGTATATAATGAATGTTATGTATTGAAGTTCTCACCCTGGCCACCAGGAGTATTGTGTGTGTAGTTTTCACTCAGGTCCACGTCAGTTATTTTAGGCGGGAAACCCTGGGTTGTTGTTGCTACATTGTTGACAGCCAGCTGCCTATAAAAGCAGGCCGGCTGAGCTGTTTGCTGTTCAGTTCTGTCCAGCTTACAAATAAAAGAGCTGCTCTGGAGAAATCACTGTGTCATCTGCTAAGTTCGCCCACAACCTAACAATGAAAGTGCCCAATGTACTTCTGTGGGAAGGAAATTCCACAGTTCCAGAGTTTGGGCCACCCTACCCCACAAAAAAGTCTCAGGATAGTGGAGCTACCGAGAGCCCTCTGCGCTGATCTTAGAGGCTGTAGGGTACAGGAACCATGCCTTCTTTTGCACGAGACCATTTTAGTTCCCACACTAGCCCCCAGTGCCTTGCCTTGAGCTAAGGCTGGCTGCAAAACCACCCTGCCCACTAATATCACTGCAGCATCAGGAACAGGAGCGGATGAGGATGCCTGCTGAATACTTTTGCAAGGAAAAAAAATCGGTTTGGGGGAAGAGTGGAGCAATTCATCTGAGCATAATACCCGTGTTTGGCTTCCTGCTTGAGAAAGATGTGCCAATGGGCCTTTACCCTTTAATCTGGATCCAGTCCACATATTTTGGGCTTGCTTTATCTTTCAAACATGCCGTTACTCACGGAGCTGTCCACACTTGTAAATAATCACCCAATCTTTTGGCTTCGAGGCTTTCCTCTGAGGTATCTTCTCGAACTGAGCACTGTGTTGCAAACGTTATTCCCGTTTCTGAATTTTCCAGCACCCCAGCTGGCATTTTTCTGATCTCCATTCCTAGCCAGGCTGCACCTCGGACTCTTGTAGCATAAAAAACAATTTCTGGTTAGCATTATTAAGTGCAAGAACTGCCTAGTGCCAACTTTTGAGCCCTCCGGGGTGTCACTGTATGGCCTGGGCAGCTGGGGGGAGTTACACTGGCAGCACTAAGCTATATAAGAACATTAAAAAGAGCTCTGCTGGATGAGACCCAAAGCCAGCATCCTGTTTTCACAGTGGCCATCTGGATGCCCATGGGAAATTTGGAAGCAGAACCTGAGTGTGTGCAATCCTCTGCTGTAGTCCATTACTCAAGGATGAGACCTAATGTGTTTAGGAAACAATACAGTGGTACCTCGGGTTAAGAACTTAATTCGTTCTGGAAGTCTGTTCTTAACCTGAAACTGTTCTTAACCTGAGGTACCACTTTAGCTAATGGGGCCTCCCACTGCTGCCGTGCCGCTGGAGCACAATTTCTGTTCTCATCCTGAAGCAAAGTTCTTAACGGGAGGTACTATTTCTGGGCTAGCGGAGTCTGTAACCTGAAGCGTCTGTAACCCGAGGTACCACTGTATTGGTTTGCCTTTGTGTTGGCTAAAGCTCCCCTGCTGGCTGACTAAGGGCACTGCAAAAATAGCATTGGATGCACAGAGGTCCTCTTCCATTTGATCATGTGTTAAAAAGTGTTCTACATTTGCCAAATATGAAGCTGTTTTCTGGACCTCCTGTTTTAACTTGAATTGTTTTATCCTATCTCCAAAGAGATGATCTTTGTTTTCCAGAGAGAGAGAGAGAGAGAGAGAGAGAGAGAGAGAGAGAGAGAGAGAAGACCATATCAAGAAGATAAAATATCCTCATGCTCTGTAAAACTAATTAGGTTTCTTTGAAGTTACCTTGAAAGGGCTTTGTACTGGCAAGGTGATAATAACATTCTGGAAATGCCTCCTTAGAAGCCAGCAAATAAAAGGAAGGCGCCTGGAGAAAAGACTCAAACCTTGCAAGGCCTTTGGGGGGCTTTGGGGGACATATGGACGATAGGACACCAAGCAGTGGTAAGTCCAGGGGCTTCATTGGGGTGCCCCCCCCAGAAGCCTGACTAACTATAGGGTAAAAGCACCCACTTTTGTTATGTGCAGAAATTATGCCTCCTTTCCATGGATGCAATAGTGTGTGCTACTCTTCTAAATATTTATGCTTGGAGGGGAAATTGGGGTGGGAACTGCTGGCTTCATCTCTGACCTCTGTGCATTGATCCTTACTTCTAGGGACTAAACACTCTCAACCAACCATTTGTACTCTCAATTTTTGCAGGGTACAGTTTGGTTGGGACTTCTGCAAAGAAAGCTGCACACGTGTACATTTCAGCTCACATAGGCTCCTAAGTGTGGGCAGTCCGTGCGCTGCAAAAACGGAAGATACAGACGTCAATGCACGTGGAGGTGCCCCTGGGTCTGCTTCTGTGCAGAGGTTATGATCAGTGTGTGCCACTAAATTCTATACACACTGGTGTACACCTCTCCACACATGGGCCAGCTGGACAGGGGCAGAGGTGGAAATAATTGGGTGGATCTGTTCTGTGTGTTGGGGAAAGCTGTACCTTTTGAATTTCTGCCTTTAAAGGCTGCATTTTATTGTCACCTCCCTTCCCCAGCAGCCTGATCTGTATTTTGTCAGCATTGCATATAATACCGATCCAGCCCATGGTCCTTTTATTTGTTCTTTTCGTATAGATTATATTGCTTCTTGGTTGAGGACATTCATTTGTATTTTTCTGCCCCTGATCTTTCACCTTCAGCCTCTCGCAGCCTTCCTGCATGTCTGCTGTTTGTTTCCTTTGTGTAAGGTCACCAAAAGTAAAGTGGCCAGAGCGAGGACGACTTTAATAGTTGTGCAGAAGCAGGAATAGTAGCAGGTGTAGCTTTGCCAGGCTGAAATGCCTTCTGCTGCGCAAGTGAGAAGGGTGTAAGAGCCCTGTCCTCTTTGTTACATTTAATACGCGTGGCTTCTCCCCAAAGGAATCCTGTAGTTTGTTAAAGGATGCTGGGAATTGCAGCTAAGCTATGTGCTTTAAATGTGTGGGGTGGATGTGGCATCACTTGGACACCTCATTATGTGTGCACTATCTCAGTCTTTATTTAGCTAAAGTTTCTCATTCTGCCTTCTGTTCCTGCTTTCTCTGTATCCTGGTATTTCTGTTTCTACCTCCTCTCCTGCTGGAATTGTGGGTGCGCTTTAAAAAAAATATTATTCCCTTTCTTTTCTTAGCTCATGCATAGCTTCTGCGTGTGCAATCTGTATCCTGCCTACATGGAAGGTATAACATTCTTTGGGTGCTGCTTATTAAATTGCAAGTTTCAAGACAAGGTCATTAAAAATATAAAATAAAATGCAGTACCCTAATTTCCATATGTGCTTAATTAATTATTCCTACTAGTGCTGCTAACTTTTTAAACTGCTCCTGTGCTTTCAACAGTGGTTTGATCTGCACACACTGGCGGGTGAATAATGCTTCTCTGTGCTGTGTTCAGCTGCTGATTTCTGGAGCTGACATTCCTCTCTAAAGGCACAAGAGCAGGAGGCCTAACTGGGGTTTTTTTTGGTTGGGTCACTTGGCAACCTTAATTCCCACTAATAAACCAGGCTTCTAGGAGAATAAATAGGTTGACTGACTGCCATTTACTGCCTGTTCTTTGGGAAACCTGTCTGCGATGAATGTTATATAAAGATTATCATATCTCTCAAGCAAATAGGAACCCTTTCTGATAGTGACTAATGGACACATAGCCCTCCTGTTGCCTTTGCCCCAACAGCTGATTTTGCTTCCTCAGCTCACCTGCTAATCTCTTCTTTTTCAACTGAAAGCAGGTGATGACAGGGACCGTCACTGATAAAGGGCTGGATATTTGGGCAACTTCGTAAGGGTGATGCAATGAAATCTATTCCATCAAAATCAGATGGCCTTGCACTTCAAAGAGTGATGTGTGCAGATCTCTGAATCCACTCTCCTTAACTCAATCTGACCTAGCAAATTACACAGGAGAGAACAGATAAGAAAATTGTTACAGGGAGTGAAACCAGGACCACAGATGGATATGGAAAGGTTACAGGGAGAGAAAAGCAGGGGCACAAGCAGTTCAGGCAGGCTGCGCACACAACCAGACATTTAAAGCAGCAGGCAGGAATCTCGCCATATTTCCTTTCTCTAATCGGATCCCTTCTTCCTCTCTGGAGGGTGGAGCTGGGAGGCAGAAGGAGTGTCAGGCTGCTCATCTTTTCTCTGATCCCCTGCTGAGAATAAGGCATATCACTTGCCAGCTGCTAACAAACTTTTTCCCAGAGTGCTCTTGGGCAGAAAGCCTACTGATTGCAGAGATCAATTTCTGTCCTTAGACTGTGTGAGCACATTACTGGCTTAAAACTATTTTGTGCAGTTCAGATTGAAGCTAGTTTGGGACAGAAATGCATCGAAATGAAATATTTCATAAGAAACAGTAGGGTAGACATGTATGGATTGTGGCCCATGTTTTTTGTACACAGCAGTGAGAGCACACTGGAGGGCATACACCTGCATGTGGATCTTTCGATGACATATATTGATTTTTACTTACTTATTTCCATGTATGTATAATGTTTAAGTTTAAAATCATCTACATAAACACCAATTTTATCTGAAAGGGGGTTGCTGATAATTTATTCACAGCACTGTAGCAATTACTAATCCGTGTACGTGTTCAATCCTCAGCACTCTGTGGCGGCTTTTCCAACCCAAGTGATGCTCCCTGGACTTGTGCCAATTGTGGTTATATCCCTATTCAGCACTCATGCCAATCTGGTCCATGCAGGTAACCTACACTGTGCACTTTCAGCTCTAATCGGTTATAGTTTTCAGTATACTGTAAAGCCGTCAGAAGCAAAATTACAAAACTGGCAAATAAAATCCTTTCCATTTTTTAAGACCAGCCCCAAAAAGCAGAAATCAGGAATGGGTACCAGTCAAACGCTCCCAGAGCTCAGATGTGAACAAAAGGTCAAATGCAGATGGTTAAAATCCATTGGGATTGAGAGGCTCAAGTAATTGTTAAAAGCTCAGTGGAATAATAAAGTTTTTTTCAGTAGTCATCTGAAAATGGTGAGAGAAGAAGCAGTCTGCAAACTCACCAGTCGCACTTCAGTTTGGGATGGGATACAAAGCAGAGGTTCATGAGATGATCTCTTAAGCTGGGCAGAGGCATATGGAAGAAAGCAGCTCTTCAGGTATCCTGACCCCTGGCCATTAAGGGCTTTAAACGTAATCATAAGCACCTTGATTTGGGCCTAGAAACAAATAGGTTTGTACTGGGCCATGGAAATCAATGTGGACCCTTGTGCTTCTTTTCATTCTGGGACTACTATTTTCCCTCACTCAGAAAATGACAGCAAACTTGAAAGGCCATTGGTGAAAGAGGCCCTGGCACAGGCAAAGCAGCTGGTCTCCTTGGCGTATCAGCGCTCTAGAAGCAGGTATGAATTTCCAGGTGATGCAGGTGGTATAGAGCACCTTTCTTTCCCTCCTTGTCATGCTCTCTGCTCCTGCCCGCTGTGCCTACACCCCAGGCCTTGTGGGGGTTTCTGGTCTTCTTCGTTCAGCCATGCCTCATTCCGTGAAATCCTAGAGGGAAAGCAGTGCTGACCAAGGGATCCCTCAGTGCCAGCGACCTGCTGAGCCTGTTCAAGCACCCCGAGGCAGAGACCAACGCGGCGGTTCATGCGGCTGAGCTGATGGACACAACAGTGGAGCTCATTCGGCAGCTTGTGTACACGCGGGAGAAGCGTTATGCCAACATGTCAGGTGTGTCTTGCATCCACCACCCAGCCCGAGAAGTACCAGTCTTCACCTCCTGACCTTCTTGAGAATCTTCTTTCTCCCTTTTCTTCTGCAAGGAGTCTTAAGCGGCCATGATCTCTCCACCTTGGCAGAAGTAACTGGCTGTGCTGCTCAGCTGCGGCCCATCAAGTGCTCAGACACCTGTTTGACTGAAAAGTACAGATCCATAGATGGGACGTGCAACAACAGGTAATTCTGCTGGCCCAGTCCTCAGGCCTGCAACCTGCAAAAGCACTGGCCATATTATTTAATGCAAAATTGCACTCTTCAAAATACCCTTTGACCTGCTACTAATTTCCAGTAACTCCTGAAGACCTTTTTAAGCCAGGAGGCCTCTTCGGTTGCTTCATTTTTTTCAGGACGAACCTGTCTTTTTTATGATTCTTTTGTGTTGTTTTTATGACATTTTATGTTTTATTGTACTAGTAAATGTTGCTGTATTTTGTTGCTGGTGATTTATATGACAGGGCAGTCTATAATTTTTTTTATAAATAACATAAACTGTGAAGAAAGTCAGCTATTTTTAGCTGTGCCTTTTTGCACAGGTCTTGCAGGTAGTGGGGGAAATCATAGAGATGATTTCACACTCCCCACTTTCTGCTGATAGTAGGATGTTCCCCCAGGGCACTTTTACAGAGTCACCTTTTCTTTTGAAAACAGAATACAGGGGATTCCTGATTTTTATTTTTGTAATTCTTGTTTGTATGCAAATACAGAGAGAGCGATTCCAGAGAACTTTTTTTTCATTCTGACGTGCTTGCATGAAGTTTGCTGGGAAGTTAAACAACCCTGTGTGAATACTGCTGTAAGACATGAGATACAGCAGTTGAACACAAAATCCTCAGAAGACCTCCAAAGCAATCATTTTGTTTTTGATCCATAGGCCCCACATCTAGCGTACACAGAGCAAACTAAGCAACTGGTAGCTAGGCTGGAATCAGCTAAATACTGCCATATGCTATAAAACAATCAAGAAAGGTAGAGGAGGAAGAATGGGGAAAGGCAGAGAAAACAATTATATCGCCAGCAGAACCCTTAACATATCTATTTTTGTTTCATAACAATTTAAAACACCAACTGTGGGGAATTGTCCCTTTGCCAAATGGAAGCAAATTATATCTGTATATTTTGCCATCTTTATTTAACTACCCAACCTCAGGCCAGCCCTTCCTTTTAAAGTTGTCCTTTAACAATTTCAACTCTCCATAAAATGTCATCTTTATTTTGAACATGGCTAGTAATCTTTTATATATATTTAGTCACATACTCGTGAGGAATCATACCTCCATAAACATCATAACATAACATAAACATCAATCATACCTCCATAAAACTAAATAGCAGTATATTGAAATAAAGATTATTTCTAAACCAATACTGAATGTTGCTTTTTTAATAATAAAGGAAGTTTTAAAACCACACAAAAATTATCTGCTCACAAACCTCTGCCCAACACACAGTACAAACAACCCCCATGGGTGTCCTAGGCTACGAATCAATACACCACAGAAATCTGCCTGTTTGCTGTTATTTAGGAAATCCTCTGTATCAAATAAAGTGTCCCCCGTGCTTCTTTAGTTTGCACAGATGAGGTAGTAAAATGCTTCCACTTGGTAAATCCTCTGGTGAGTAGGGGATATCTTGGTTGAAGTTCTCCCACTGAAACAAAAACTTGCAGATACAGAATGGGCATACCCAGGGAAAGGCTGACATCTTTTTCTCCCTAACATCTATTGCTTTCGATGAGCCAGTGTCTTGGATATGGAAGACCATACAGTCCTCTGATTCCCTCATCTGCACTCTCAAGTACAGTGGTGCCCCGCAAGACGAAATTAATTCGTTCCGCAAGTTTTGTCATCTAGCGAATTTTTCGTCTTGCGAATCACGAAATCCCATAGGAATGCATTGAAAATCAATTAATGCGTTCCTATGGTCAAAAAAAGTCCAAACAAAGCCAAATTTGGTACAACAACAGTTTATTAACTGCTCTTTAAAGTCACACATACTGTAAAGAGCAGTTCAAAAATTGAAGGGAAAATAAATTAACTTTATAAACAAAACATGTCTTTGTTTTTAGACAAAGGAAACAAAGTCGCGAGACGTTTTCGTCTTGCGAAGCAAGCCCATAGGGAAATTCGTCTTGCGAGGCAAATCGAAAACGGAAAAACCTTTCGTCTAGCGAGTTTTTTGTCTTGCGAGGCATTCGTCTTGCGAGGTACCACTGTAGTATAATTCAGGAGCCGTTTTCCCTCTCCACCTTCTACTTATGTGAGCCCAATGCCACCTGCTCATTTCCTGCAGTTTATGAGATTTCATTTTCCCTTGCAGGAAGAACCCACTTTGGGGAGCAGCAAACACAGCCTACGCCCGCTGGTTACCTGCAGACTATGAGGATGGCTTCTCTGCACCCAAAGGATGGAATCAATCCAAGACCTACAACGGCTTCTCATTGCCTTTGGTATGCAGCAGCAGGCAAGACTTGGAATCTCTTATGAATGGTGATGGCAGAGTTCACACAGGGTTTATAAGACAACTCCAAAGCTCTCCTTCTTAGCTTGCTTTAAAATAAATGTTAAGATGTTAAAAAAAAGCACCCTTTGGTTTGCATGACGTGCCAACATTACTGGGTCTTTACACAGAAATGTTGGAAAGTGTATCTGTGAAGGCATGAAGGAGTGAGGAGCACGTGACATTTTCATAGTTTCCCATGGACAAGTTACGCACTCCATGGCAATTGCAAATTCCATGTCTCGTAATACTGTCAAAAAGTACGCACTCGAAATTTAACTTTTTAGAATTTCCATGAAAAGCATGACTAGTTTGGACTGCGTTTCCACACAAAGTAGAAAAATATACTGCGTTATTCACAAAGACCAACAGTGTTCATATTTGAAATGAATTGTTCTCCCAGGTGCGCCAGGTGTCCCATGAAATCCTGCATACACGGAATGAGAACATCTCCCTGGACAGCTCCTACACCCACATGCTGGTGGAGTGGGGCCAGTGGATTGATCACGACATGGATCTCACCCCCCAGAGTGCCAGCACCGTTTCTTTCACGGACGGAGCAGACTGCTCCCATGGTTGCATCAACCGGAATCCATGCTTCCCCATTCAGGTAAAGACAGCGATGAACAACAAAAAACTTAGGAAGAAGAAAACTCACCGTAGTCCTCCTAATAGTAAGGACTGTCGCCTTTACCTTTTACCAAAATGTGAAGTAGAGCTGGTTTATATATGTCACAACCCCCATGAGAGTGTTTCAGAAGTACATGGATTCGCAAATACTTTCCTCCACTGTCATATCCAGACAGGTCCACAGGGCTTGCTTACAGAGCTTTTTAAAATACCAAACCAGAAGTGAAATCTATACAACGTAATTCATTCCAGGAGGTGACTTTACAGCCACGTTGAGCATGAAAGCAAAAAAAAATGAGGCCTACCATTTTGAAATTAATCCATCCATTGCTAGGTCCTTTTTAAAAAAAGCTCAGAGTACACACCAGTTAAGATCATTTATATATGCTAATACATATGCAGAGATGCCAATTTCAGCTTGCTGTCTTTCAACAAGAAGGCAAAGTTTAGGAAATAAATAATGAAGGAATAGTTTTTAAAGGCTGGGAAGGGGGAGTAGATTTTGGGTGCTCAGATTCCCCTGGGTCACTCTGTAACTATGTCCCTGTCTCGGGGCGCAGTGTGGCATGGGGGAGAACCACCTCTGTCTTTAGACTCTGATTCTGTATGGGAAGCTGTGGAAACTCAGTAAAGAATGTGCACTCTCCATTCTTCCTGGCTGCCTGTCAATCAGACCCAGGGCTTCTTGACCACTCTGCTTCTCCTGTGCCAGATCCCTGCTGGCGACCTCCGTCTGGGTGGGGGAACAATGAAGTGCATGCCTTTCATCCGCTCTTCGCCAGCTTGTGGCAGTGGACAATCCAGCTTCCTTCTGGGGCAGCTGCAGCCCCGGGAGCAGCTGAACAGCCTCACCTCCTTTGTGGACGGCAGCATGATCTATGGCAGCACGGCTTCGCTGGCCAGGAAGCTCCGCAACTTCACCCAGGCACTGGGGCTTCTGGCAGTCAACCAGGAGTTCTCTGACGGTGGCCTTCCGCTCCTGCCCTTTGCTGAGAAGAAATCCCCAAACCCTTGTGCCTTGACGCGGGATTCCTGCCTTGCCAATGCGTCTGACGTGCCCTGCTTTGTGGCAGGTAAGAGGAAGGCTTCTCTGTTATTGAGAATACATCTGGGATGGGGGACCTGTGGCCCTGCAGGCATGGACGGACTCCAACTCCCAGCATATTTGTCTGTTGGCCATGCTGACTGGGGATTCATGGGAGCTGTAGTTCAACAACATCTGGAATGCCACAGGCTCCCATCGCTGCTGTTGTTGTTTTTTACGGCTGCCATCTCTGCTGAACAGTGTGGCCAGATGAAAAGGAAGAGAGTACTTTCCTTTTGTTAACCCCTTGTTAGCCCCTGCTCAGCCCTGCAACACAAGATGCCAAAAAGCCCTCTTCTGGGCAGCTGTTAAAGTAATTAGAGCCCAATTCTCCTTTGCAGTGGGTCTCCTAGCTTTGTACAGGAGTCCCCTGAATGTGTGCACGGCCTTTCAGGATTACCGTAATGGGATCTGCTTTGTCTGACTTGTGGTTTAACAAGTCCAATAGCACCACCTAAAGGCTGTAGGGTTCTCCCCCTCTCTAACTGACTTGTGTGCTTGGTCCATATATGGGAGCTTCGTGGGTGAGTTTTCAGAAGGATGCCAGTCCTGTTGGATGCTGGGAACAAGGTGAAAAAGGACTGGGGAGATGGGTGGCTTCTACCTCGAGGTATCAGGGGAAAACATCTGGAGCCAAAATTCCATCAGTGGGACCTCCACTGATGGAAGTGAATGGTGAAAATACTAAAACAGGGCTATCGCCACCCAAAACATGTATGTAACATCCCCCCCCCCGCTTTTTGCAGGCTGCTTAAAGCCTGCCAAAGGCTGTGTAACTTCTATCTCATTTACTGTGTGCATTGGTCTCTTCCTTGCCAGGAGACTCGCGGTCCAATGAACATTTAGGCATTCAAGTCCTGCACACAGTGTTCCTGAGGGAGAGCAACAGGATCGCTACCACCTTCCACCAGCTCAACCCCCAGTGGAGTGGGGAAATTCTGTATCAGGAGACTCGCAAAGTCATTGGGGCCTACCTCCAGGTGAGGGCCTCAGGCATGTCGTTGCTTAGTTCCTTCAACAGAGGGCTGGATACAGTTCCCATTGAGGGGCAGATTATATATAACATCCATGTTGTATGTATGTGTATATCTGCCGTGGAAAATGGCAGTCGTGTTTGGGGACTAGGAGGGTTGGGCTATAATGAGGCCCCCTCCCTCCAACTCTATGGTTCTACAATGTCATGCACCACGGTTGCTGTGATGTCAGGACATGACTAAATTTTACTAGATATTATGGGGAAGATGGAGGGGATCTAAACATGCAGCTGGTGTTTTCTACATGCAGCTGGTGTGTCACAGTTTGGCTCCAAATACACTGCTATTGCCAATCACTCACACGCTGCTCCACCTTGCTTGCTTTGCGGAACCTGCTCTTATGTCAGATAAGAGCTGGTAATTCTGAAAACACTCAACAAGCCATGTTAATGCAGGCGGATATGTTTGCACAAGAGGCGCTCTAATCTTACCAGGCCTCTTGTGAAGAAATGCAAGAACCGCAAAACTAACACCAGGGTCAAAGTGCAGCTGGCAGTGAAATAGAAAAACTCTTTAACTTGCAGGACACTGATCTCCCTCCTGGGACTCAAGCTCCCTTCTAGAGCGTCTGCAAGGGATGGAAAGGGGAGGGGGGAAATCCCATTCAAGTGTTTTCTCTGAGGCATGGTTCAGTTTCACCAGATATGAAAGTCGCTGAGAGGAAACGTTGACATTATTAGAAATTTTGTTCTCATAAATCCAGATGGTTTTTTACAAATTCATTTGTAAAAGGTCATCAATATTATGCTATCCTAATAGGCAATGAAGCACCTGACACCAGTTTGGCTGACCCAGTGTGGTGGCACAGAATATTCAGAGACATTCCAATTGTTTAGGGAACAGAGCTCGCAGAATATTTTTGCAGTCTCAGAGGAAAGGGAATGTTATTTTAGCATGCTTATCCTCACAGCCAACCTGTGAGATGGATGAACATGAAAGCTATTGCCTGGGAATAAGCCACCGGTGAGCTTCATTGCTGAGCCTCTTGCATGCATCCCAACACTTTTATCTATTGCACTGCAGTGGTTGAGGCCCAATGAGCAATTTCTTCCCAACAAATCTGTATCTTCCATGGTACAATTCTGTGACTGAGCTGCCATTTTGACTGCTTCTCTCCACTTTAGCCTGAGCACAAATGAAATAATGCTTTTTGTTTGTTGCTCCTGTTGCACATCTCCATGGCTCCCCGCTTGACTGAGATTCCTCCTCTGGCAACCATCCATCCAGTGAGTAGCAGTGGCACTGCTCAGGAAGGGACTCAAAATGGAGGCACACAACCATTTTACCACAGAATGCACTTGTTGTGTGGTAAAATTATCTTTACCGCTTGGCAGGATAATGCAGCCAGCCAGTTACCATGTGGTTACATATATGCTATAGTAAATTAGCCGTTCATAAATGGCCACCCCTAATGGAAGAGCAAGGCTCTTTTCCTCTTACCTTCTCCATGTGGTGTGCTCTCACCTTGTTTTTCAGTGTTCATATCTACTGGACTTAGCCTGGTACAAAGCAGATAGAAATAGCATCCATTGGTTGCACTAGATGCTCAATCAAGCCCACTGAACTCAAGTATATTTCTCCTTTTTATGTTTGTTCACTTGATGTAGATTATAAACTGGAGGGATTATGTCCCAAAGATCCTTGGCCCAGAAGCCACTGAGGCCTACCTTCCTCCATACTCTGGTTACGACGAGTCTGTTGACCCCCGTATCTCCAATGTCTTTGCCACAGCTGCATTTCGCTTTGCCCACGTCACCATCAATCCTTTCCTCTCCCGTCTGGATGAAAACTTTGAAGAGAATCCCAGTCACCCCAGCATATCTCTTCATCAGTCATTCTTCTCCCCATGGAGGATCATCGAGGAAGGTACAGAACTGGCAACACATGAGATGGGAGCGGGTGGAAAGGGCATGTTGTCTTTGGTGATGTCATTTATCAAGTTACACAGTGTTAGTCCCATTGAACCCAGATCTGCCCCAGAGATCAGCAATGTTTAGGGCAAGGGTGGGAAACCTGTGGCCCTCCAGATGTTTCCCCAACTCTCATCAGCCACAGTGGGCATGGCCAGTGGTCAGGGATGATGGGAGATGAAGTCCAGCAACATCTGGAGGACCAATGGTTCCCCATTCCTCATCTAAGAACTATTGTACTCAGATTGTGCTGAGTAAATCATGTTTTTGAGTGGCTGAATTCCAGAAGTGTGGCTGCCTTATTAATCTGTTGCAGCAAAATCAACTAGAAGTTCCTGCAGTAGGACCTTAATATTTTTATTGTGGCTTGTGCCTATAGCAGACTTCATTGAATGTATGCGATAAAACAGGCCTAGGGAAGCCTGTCACAGTGCATTGGGGGGGGGGGCTTGAGATCCTACTGGTGACAGGAATCTTGTAAGGGAGTGACAGGGCTGTCATAGGGTTACCACCTTTATTCATCCTAAAAACAGCCTGAAACAATATGTTATTTAAATAAAGTGTCTGTACTTTTACTTTTACTTTTTAAGCCTCTGCTGTTGTTGAGGAATTTGAGGGAATGTGAGATTGAGTGGCATCCTTTACATATGGACAGGAATGGTCCTGTGGAGAGCAGTGAGAGAGAATTGTTTGCAGGGTTACAACATTCAGAGATGCTGGAAAGAAATGTGCACCATTTATGTTAGGCTTAAAAATCCCCAGGGTTTCTGCTTATAGACATTCCACCTTTGAGTTATGTGAATATAGTCAGCCGCAGGGTTCAACCTACGGTGCTTTGTCGTGTCAGTAGCGTGCAGCTTGTTTCTGTGCCTCCCTGGGCCTTGTGGGAGGAGGCCATCTTTCAGCCATCCTGTGGCACCACCCCATATCGCCATTGCTTGTCCTAGAAACTGGGGCAAATGTAACACAGACAAGGGGAAGAGCTTCGGGGTGTAACCCATGAAAAGGGCCCTTGCTAAGCTGATCGTCATGAATGCTTTGCACACAAAACACCTGCATGTTGTGTCTGGTGCTGAGAAGCCTGTGCACATGGATCATTAATAACAGTGTTTTCTACTGAATCATCTGCTTCAGAATGCCAAATATTGTGTGAGAAGTTGCCCTAGAGCTTTGCCATAAAGACTGAATGCTGGTTTGTTTTCGCTGGCGTTGAAGTTCTGTCGCAAACTTTAGGAGGAATCGATCCTATCCTACGTGGAGAGATCTTCACCCTTGCAAAGCTCCAGACAGCCACTCAGATGATGCCAGAGGAGCTGACAGAAAAGCTGTTTCATCCCAAGAAGGCCCTGTCCCTTGACCTGGCAGCTCTGAACCTGCAAAGAGGCCGGGACCATGGACTGCTAGGTGTGTAACCCTGCTGCAGGGGTAGAGGCAGGAAAGAGAGAGACAAAGAGAAAGAGAGGTCATCAGAAGCAGAGGGCACCTCCCTCTAGAACTAACACTTGATGTTCTCTTCAAATGCCATTTTCTGGTGCTCCCTGCAGGTTACAACTCCTGGAGGAGGTTCTGCGGTCTCCCAGAGGCCCACACTTTCTCTGACTTGCGGCATATCCTCAACAGCAGCTACCTGGCTCACAAACTACTCAAGCTGTATGGGACGCCTGAGAACATTGATGTCTGGATTGGGGCCATCGCAGAACCTCTCCTGCCTAGTGCCCGAGTGGGGGAACTGCTTGCCTGCTTGCTGGGAAGGCAGTTCCAGGCCCTGCGAGATGGTGACAGGTAGGGAATCTTTGAGGAATGTAGTCTTTGCAAATTCCAAGATAGAAACTTGTCTGATCTGTACCTCCCAGACTAATGTGCAGGTCAGAACTTTGTTATCTGCTTACCGTGGCGCTTCTCAGTTGTTTTGACACCGTTGTCAGCTATAAGGGTCATAATAAGTTAGAAATGCATGCTCAAGTGTGTATTTAACTGTAAATTTGAAGTGGGATTTCGTTTACAAAAAGCCACAGAATAATGAGGAAATGGAATAGAGAGGATTTATGGGTGAACACATGTGGAAGTGACATGGATCAGAAACGGACTGATTCAGTTATTCCTAGCAAATGAAAGATGCAATCACTGAATAATGCACCCCCACCCCACATGTTCAGTACAAGTTAACAAGCACAGGGAGGGGGGGTAGCCAACCATATCAGGACCACAGCAGGTAGTACAAGGTTAAAGTTCAGCCTACATAAACAGAAAATACATAGATCCTTACCCTCAATTAGCTTCCAATTTAAAATCTGCAGAAGGATTCCTCCTCACTTTCTGCCATCAAGGTTGTGTCATCTGCATATCTGAGGTTGTTGATATTTCTTCCGGCGATCTTAATTCCGGCTTGGGATTCATCCAGCCCAGCCTTTCGCATGATGAATTCTGCATATAAGTCAAATAAGCAGGGAGACAATATACAGCCTTGTCGTACTCCTTTCCCAATTTTGCACCAATCAGTTGTTCCATATCCAGTTCTAACTGTAGCTTCTTGTCCCACATAGAGATTTCTCAGGAGACAGATGAGGTGATCAGGCACTCCCATTTCTTTCAGAACTTGCCATAGTTTGCTGTGGTCGACACAGTCATAGGCTTTTGCATAGTCAATGAAGCAGAAGTAGATGTCTTTCTGGAACTCTCTAGCTTTCTCCATAATCCAGCGCATGTTTGCAATTTGGTCTCTGGTTCCTCTGCCCGTTCGAAATCCAGCTTGCACTTCTGGGAGTTCTCGGTCCACATACTGCTTAAGCCTGCCTTGTAGAATTTTAAGCATAACTTTGCTAGCGTGTGAAATGAGTGCAATTGTGCGGTAGTTGGAGCATTCTTTGGCACTGCCCTTCTTTGGGATTGGGATGTAGACTGATCTTCTCCAATCCTTTGGCCACCACTGAGTTTTCCAAACTTGTGGCATATTGTGAGAAGTACAAAACTAGACTGGATATTGTGAGAGGTATGGTATATATGCTTGGAATTAATGGGTTTGTTGCTGGACTGCTTTGCTGCCTGATCCTGGCAGACCATTCCACAAATAGGGTTCACTGTGGCATTCACACCAGCTACACAATCCACATGACTTACTTCTCGATTTCAAACTTGGGGCAGGGTGCAGGGTGAGGGAAAGATTCCTTCCTTCCTATACATTTCCTTATCTTCTGGCTACATTCAATAGCAGGAAGCAGTGCAGGAAATAAATGAATTCAGCCAGATAAGGTATTCATGAACAGGTTTTTGCTCCCCCTTTTCTTTTGCAGGTTCTGGTGGGAGAATGAAGGAGTGTTCACCCCTCGCCAGAGGGAAGAGTTAGCAAAGGTGACTTTGTTCCGGATCCTCTGCGACAACACCCACCTTCACCACCTCCCTGCAGACGTCTTCTCAACCAGTCACTTCCCAAGTGACTTTGTGTCTTGCAAGAGCTCCCAGATTCCAAGGGTGGACCTGACCGCATGGAGGGAAGATTCAGCAGGTAGAACCTGGAGTGCCCACAACTCAGAACACAGTTCACAGAGGGCTTGAAAGCCTGTTCTCAGCCACCTTCAGGCACTTAAGAAGGGAGTCTCAGGGATGGGAGGGGGGTGTATAACTTTATATATATATATATATATATATATATATATATATATATATATATATATATATATATATATATATATATATATATATATTGCATGCTTTCCTTTATGTAAACTGCTGTAGGATATTTTTTTTTACAGAAGGGTGGTGCTCACTATGTTGTTACAGTAAGTGCCACACTTTTTAACATTTGAAAAAATAAAATGTGCCAGTACTGCATACACTTGAGTAACCCCAGAACAAAGTGCTGATAATAAATGTAAATTTATTACAGTTTGTACCTTTATAATAAAGCTAGTAATAAATTTCTAATACATCTGCCATAGCCCAGACATTTGTCACTGTGCCTGTGTGTTCACTACCAAATATGCATACACTGCCCTGCCCTATCCAGAAGAAGTCCTTATGTCCTCTCTTCGTTTCTCCCTTCCCCTCTTGCAATATTCACTCATTCCCATTTGGGGACATGGAACACTAAGAGGTCTGCATCTGGGAATTGGTTCCAGTGTATTGCATCTTTCAAACTGGTGCATTTCCTAGGAAGTCCTTCTGCTGTGTTCTTCTTCTCTCTCCACAGACACACCTTGTGGGCCGGTCCCTCTGGTTGAAGGTGCCCACTACGTCCAGTGTAAAGCCTCGGTGTTCTTTGAGTGTTGGCCTGGCTACATTCGGGAGGGTCCTTCCTCTATAACCTGCAATGTTGAGGACAGAGAGTGGAGCACTGGGTTGCCTGTTTGCCGAGGTAAGACCTACCACAGGAAGAGTCTTGGGGACGCATGTATAAAGTATGTCATGATTATTTTTTTTAAAAAAAACAATGACGCCACCCCTCTTCAGCCTCACTTCTTGCTACTTTTTACCTCATGCCCCTTTCCCACTTTTATTTACAGCTTTGCTATCCCCTTACCACCTAAATGTGTGACATACATTGCAGGCAGATTTCTTGTCAAGTCTGTATGGATACACTTGTAAGACTTGGCCTTACAAGTGTATCCATACATATGCTTGGCTTGCGCCTCTGACGCTTGTGTGTTGCAGTGGTGGTCACGGAAACCACTGTCCAGCTCCTCCAGGTCACACTGCTATTCACACCCAGATCAAGAGACCCAACGCCTTGTTGCATTTAAGAGGCCCTAAAGCAATGCTTTTAAAAAGTGTATTGTTCTATTATTATTAGCCAGTTATGTGGAACTTGAAATTTAGTATTTTATGTGTGCTTAGAGGCCCCCTAGTAATCTGAGGCCCTAAACAGTGGCTTACTTAGCTTGTGTGTCAATCCAGCACTGCAACTGTGAAAAGGAGCATCTCCACCCCCATTATTCAGCCCGGATACTGAGGTCCAGCTCCGAGGGCCTTCTGGCAGTTCCCTTACTGTGAGAAGTGAGGTTACAGGGAACCAGGCAGAGCGCCTTCTCGGTAGTGGCGCCTGCCCTGTGGAACACCCTCCCGACAGATGTCAAGGAAATAAAGAACTATCTGACTTTAGACATCTGAAGGCAACCCTGTTTAGGGAAGTTTTAGTGTTTGATGTTTTATCGTATTTTTAATATTCTGTTGGGAGCCACCCAATAAATTATTACTATTATTTTTATTTATTTATTTATTTATTTATTTATTTATTTATTTATTTATTTATAAAGTACAGAAGTCTATCTTTGATGAGAGTCCCAAATAAGGAGGCTCCAGAGATGCTAGTCCTATGTCAGGAAATGACATTTTCTTCCCGTGAGTTTCATTTTCTTCATTGATGCTGTAGGGACTGCTCTAAGCATTTCCTTTCTTTCTCTTTGCCCCCCCACCCCCTTCTTGTCATCTTAGACATTGATGAATGTGAGCATGGCCAAGAGAATCCCTGCCCCTCTCTGCAGATTTGCGTGAACATACCTGGGAGCTTCAAATGTGCCTGTCAGGGCTCCCTGATTCCGTCTCAGGATGGCACCACCTGCATTGGTAGGTTGGGTCGAGGGACCAGGCTGTGAGGAAGCCAGAAGGTCTAGCAAAGCCCTTGACCTCATTTCCTCACTGGGAGAAGCCAATTGGAAGGGTTTGGGAGATGTCAGCATCCTTATTCAAGCTGCGTTTCTCCCTTATCTCGTTGCTTTGATTGCTCAATCTTATACTTGGAACTAAAAGAGTCATTCCTGGAGTCTTCCTCCATCATAGGGGTGGTAAACTGTAGGCCTGGGGGGGCCCCAGCTTCTCTTTCTAGCCCTCAAGACTCTCCCCACACCACACGTCTCCCCTTGAACGCTGATAATGCCTTTTGCTTGTCTGGATGAAGGATAGAAAGGTATGCATTAGTGTGTGCAGAAACAGGGGGTTTTTACTTTTGTTGCTCTGCCTACCTTTAAGAAGGTTAGATGAGGCTGCTGGATCAGACCAATGTCCCACCTAGTCCAGCATCCTGTTCTCACAGTGGCCAGCCAACCAGATGCCTTTGGGAAACCCACAAGCGGGACCTGAGCCCAAGAGCCCTCTCCCCTCCTGCGGTTTCCAGAACTGGCATGCAGAAGCATTACTGCCTCCAACTGCGGAGGCCGAGCAGAGCCATCATGGCGTCCATAGCCCTCTCTCTTCCATGAATTTGTCTAATCTTCTTTTAAATCCATCTAGGCTGGTGACTATCATTGCCTCCTGTGGGAAGCAGTTTAACTATGTGCTGCATGAATTAAGTACTGTATTTTTCACTCCATAAGACGCACCAGACCATAAGACGCATCTAGTTTTTGGAGGAGGAAAACAAACAAACAAATATTCTGAATCTCAGAAGCCAGAACAGCAAGAGGGATGGCTGCGCAGTGAAAGCAGCAATCCCTCTTGCTGTTCTGGCTTCTGGGATAGCTACGCAGCCTGCATTCACTCCATAAGACGCGCGCACACATTTCCCCTTACTTTTTAGGAGGGGAAAAGTGAGTCTTATAGAGCAGAAAATACGGTAGTTTTATCTTTCTCAAATCTTCCAACCTTCAGCCTCATTGGATGCCCATGAGTTCTAGCGTTATGAGAGAAGACCTTTCTCTATCCACTCTCTTCATGGCATGCATAATTCTATAAACTTCCGTCATGTCGCCTCTTGCTCACCTTTCCTCTAAACTAAAAAGTCCCAAACGCCGCAACCTTTCCTCACAGGGGAGTCGCCCCGTCCCCTTGGTCATTTTGGTTGCCCTTTTCTGAACCTCTTTCAACTCTATAATATCCTTTTTGAGGTGAGGTGACCAGAACCGTACAGTTTTCCAAAGGCAGTCGCACCACAGGTTTTGCAAGGCACGTGAGATCTGCCCTAAAAGCGCTGCTGTTTTCTGTCCTAGGGGGCCAAGGAGTCACTGTTACTTCATTGGCTGCAGCTGCAGCTATTGTGGCCGGAGCTATTTCTCTCATCGCCGCAGCTGTGGCACTGCATAGAAGGTATGGCTGAATTACGCCTCTGGAAATGTTTTCTTCCTTTAAAAAAATGTATGTAGTCGCATTGGCCCACTTAGAGGGAAAAAGCCAAAGTGAAGTAATAGATTCAGTAGGACCAACTTTGTAATATTTTCTTGTGGTTTCTTGTGGCCTTTGGGTTTATTCGCTTTTCAATTATCTGCTCACGTAACTTTTCCAAGTGACACAAATGGACCTCTGGCCTCTTCTGCTGTTTCAGGAAAGCACGAGGGGTTTGTGCTTCCCCTCTCCATGTTTTGGGGATGTACATTCTCCCTAGTTTAGATGAATCCTTGAAGGCCAGGGAAGAGGATGGGAAAGTCATTGAATATTGCTGCAGCTTGCATGTACTTACATCCAATATTATTCTTGTTTTTCTCCAAGTCACATGCATGTCAGTGGAACTAAATTCCTAGTTACAGAAGTGTGTTTATATAGTGCAACCTGAGGTACAAAGCTATATGGAATGTCTGGTTGCCACCTGATTGCCACATCTCTCCTCCCCATCCGCACTTTGGTCACTTTTACGGTACTTAAAGAGGAGGGTTTTAAAAATCCCTGCTGCATCTTATTGGCTGGGGAACCAGAGCACAATGTAATCCACATCATGTGTCCTCAGACATTACTGGAGAGACACATGGAGATCTAGGCTGACTTCTGTGTGGAACAAAACCTGTATGTTTCTCCTAATATGGAGATGTTCACTCCTAAGAGGAAGAGTGGAGTAAAGCAGCTGTGTTTAGAAATCCTTTGAATGGAACCTCAGAAAGTTTTATTGCCCTGATACAGTGATGGCTCTATTTCTAATACAATGGAGCTTTCTTTCTTTCTTTTTTCTATACCACTTTTAATCCATAATACCACAATCACAATGGAAAACAACACCCCCTAAACACAGTTTAAAAGCCAATTTTTGCTATTATTTATTAAATTTCTAATCCTCTGAAAAGAGAAGGCTATGCATAAAACAAGTATTAAGACACTCATTTAAGTTGTGAAATGCAGAGTGGCTCACTATACAACTACAGCTATCCGGAGGTGGGGACTCCTATTGACATTTGCTGTTTATTTGGGGTTTTTTTAAAAAAAACTGTTTACAAAGAGCTTTATCGCTGCAAAATGTTTTACAGTTCTGTACATTTTGGATTAACTGCAAGTGTTCTCTTCTGAAATGCAGGGTTGCACTGCAGCTATAGGCTTGTTTGCCCTGCCAAGTCAGTGGTGGGGCCCCTGTGGCTCTCCAAACATTGCCAAGCTGAAACTCCCATCACCCCTGACCATTAGCTATGCTGGATGGGGCTGCTGTGGGTTGGAAATCCAACACCTAGTGCCCTGCCTTAATAGGACAACTATGAAACATACTGTTATGATTCTTAGTTTTCCCTTTGAAACATTAAGGGCCAAGCCAAACAGCCTATACCACCTTCAGCCCAGAGTGTGTTGTCCCATGCCTTTGCCTCTGTGTGCATTAGTGACACCCACATCTATTATCTCTCCATGCCAGCACTTCCAGCAGGGGTGGGGAAGCTGTGGTCCAACTCCCAACAGCCCTAGCCAGCAGCCTGGAATGATGGGAGCTGGACTCCAGCAGCATCCCAAGGGCAACAGAGTCTGCACCTCTGACTCACAAGTGTGTCTTTCCTCCTTTGGTAAAGATCTCTTCTTCCACAACAACTTCCTGCAGACTGAGCTGCTCCAAATGTGTAGCTGATTCAAGAACTGAAGATGGCCCCTGTTCTCTAGTCTCCAGCCCCATGCTGCTTGAAGAGCCTGCCCTGCCCCTTCAGCACTCATGACCATTTGTTTTGCTGTTTGCTTCCTAGGTGCTTCAGGAGCAAGGAGGAGGTCACCCTTTCTAGAGATAGTCGCTGTCCCCAGGAGTGTTCCAAAGAAGGCCAGAATCCTGACTCAAGTTAGCTCTCCCCAAGTTCTCTTCCAGGCCTTGCATCTCAGGAACCCAAACCACTGTGGCTCTGAATTAGTATTAGTTTCAAGTTTAAAGATTTCTCAAATCATTCTTGCCAAATAATTTCTAGAGAATGCCCTTCCTCCCCATCTTTCTAGAGAGTTGCAAAGAAGATTTGACCACTGAAGATTGGTCAAACTTAGGGGCTTCACTGGGTGCTCTGGGCACAGCCCATGGCGTGATTGGAGGAGGGGGAGGCAGGTAGCCCTCTAGGACTGGCCCTAGGGAAAAGCCTATACTGGCAACACTTGGTTAGAAAATACCTTCAAATAGACTGGGGTCATATCAGGAGGGGTTTTTTTTATGAAAGGAAGCAATTTTCTCTCACCCAGACACAAGTTTGCTTATCCGCATCAGGGTTCCAATGCACATGCAGTAGAGTATGTCCAGGAAGAAGCTTGAAGCAGAAGAAATGGTTGGTGGGGAACTTGTGACATTCCCGATGCTGTTGGACTACAACTCCCATCATCCCTAACAGTTGGCCATACTGGTTGGGGCTGATGGGGGGTGAAGTCCGATGCCATCTGGAGAACCACATGTCCCATCTCAAGAGTTAAGCAATGCCACATCTGTTGGTGCCATTCCTCTGTTCCAAAAGCAAACACCTGAGACTACTTATTTTTACACTGTCAATGTTGCATTACAAATGTCCACTCGTCTACTTTGCCCCTTGGCTGCTTGTCTAGCCACGAACAAGGCAAGACAGAAGTATCTGTGTTCGTTTGCCAGCTGGACCCAACAGGCCTTTGAAGTCTCAGCCTGAGCTTGGCAGTTCCTATCCTTGGTTAATTACCGCTTAATCTATTCAAGGCTCAGGTGGCAGGTAATCCTGACACAAACTGATGGTGATCCAAGCTTAGTGTGTACTAGAGTTAATTCTGGGCACACCTCTTCCCTACAGGAAGCTAAAATCATCTCATACAAGTTTTAAGAATTAATCTTCGTAGGGGGTGGGGAGAGAAATACAATGAACTCTGCTTTGAAAATGTGCTGTTTATTTTGCAGCTGGAATACATGCAGGCTTCAAAAGGAATAAAACAGCCCAAAGGCAATAAGAACCAGCCTCACTGTCAGTACTGCAGTCTATTTATTAAATAGAGATCAGTATATTTTATTAAAATATGAACATGTGAGTAAGGAGATAATAATGCAGCCAAGAGAACAGCTCAGCAGTTGCCCCTTCCCGTAAGAGACAGGAAGCAAAACAGGTGCTTCCTCCAGCAGTTTGGAGAGAGTGGCTGTGAGTGGTGGATGAATTTAGAAAGCCAGGCTCTTCAATTAATTTATCATCATTGTTAGAATTGACTGGACTCCCACTTACAGCATCTGACCCATTAAACAGAGACCAAGGAGAGCCACGAGCAGATAACTCTGAGCCAGGTGGAGCACAGGCTGAACTCAATAGAAGGCAGCTTCCAATGTCAGTACCTGCTTCCAGTAGAGTAGTGTCTGTTTATTGTAAGGAATTTCCAGGCAGCACTCCCAATTGCTGCAGCAAAAACCAGGGAGATAGTATGGGAAGTCTTTCTATGATAGAAGAAATATGGCAACTAATAATTATGCTTATCAAGGTGTGGAGATGATGCGTGACTGAATGCTTCTCCTGGAGCAGAACTCTTTCTTGGGAGAGGCACTGAGAGCTTGCACACCACACTAAGGAAAACCATGACTTAACATGAACATGCTGGTGCCTAGGCTTTGTTCCTTCCTGGGGCAGTTTTTAGGTCACTGTTGCATGGAGCTAAGCCAGAGTCTGGCTTAGCATGGCATCAGATCCTGGGCTCTTCACCTAGCTACAATCAGAAACCAAGTTTTGTCCTACAATTACAGATTGCAGTTAAGGGCATGAGACCTTACTCAGGATCCCACGAAGGCCAAACCTTGGCTTAATTGCTGTCGCATGTTGACCTAAGCAGTCTAGGGAGGAGCAAAGCAGGTGCAAGCTCTTCTCAGGGAGCCATCACGTTCAAGTGGTCATGGTAAGTCAGTCTGTGGCTTGCCATAATGTGCAAAGCAGCATGTAGACTGTCATTAATCAGGAGCTGGCCTGGTTTGATCATTTGTAGAAGACTCCAGCTCCCATTAGCTCCAGCCAGCATGGCCAGTGGGCAAGGATGATGGAAGCTGTAGTCCAGCAATATCTGAAGGGTCGCAGCTTGCCATGTGGAGCATGGTATGGGAATCCTCTCTTACTGAATCAAGTGAAATTAGCTATAGGAAATAAGGGATAAACCCCTCCACAAACACAAAGGCAGACAAGGAAATGGGAAGCAGGCCATGGTACTAGGAATTCTGACATTTCAAGATTTGCTGGATGTAAACCTGCTTGGCAGTTCACCATCCCTGCAGAGGTGAGGAGCAGAAGGCCCCACGGCTGAGAGCAAGGTCAAGAGGATCCCTTGAGAAGCTGTCCTTTCACTTATGGCAAGCTTTGTCTAAAGCAGGAAGAGGCAAGTGTTGTTGCAACGTTTTCTCCTGTAAGCATAAATTCCAATAATATTTTCTCCCAGATACATCTTTGGGGAGAATAGCTTTTTAAGTTACATATATATATATTTATATATATATTTACTATAATCCTTAGCATGCAAGTGCTACTACATGTGATCAAGATGAAACCAAGCCCTGGGCCACTGAGCAGCCAAGTGGCAGGGAACCCACAATTCCCCTCCAGCCATTGAGGTCTAATAAGACAGCCACTTACCTGTAATGCTAAGGAGATACTGCACTCAACAGGAAAGGAAAGAAAGAAAAGGCATTTACTTCAATGATACCAAAAAGTGCTCTCCATTGCACACAATCCCAAAAGGCAGGCGATTCTTTCCTATGAAAGCAGATATGGTGCTCCTCCTCCAGGGAGTGGAATTGGGATTGCCAATCACAAGATCACACAAAGCCAGGTGTACAGTGCAGGCATCAAGGGGCAACCAGCAGCACTGGGGTGTTCAAGACGTTTTCGCACCAGCCAGTAGTTTCTGCCTAATGGAACCAGAGGTGATGATGCAACCACTCGCTATGGCCAAGATGATTTAAATGTACTTCATTGTATTTATAGTGTGAGGCTCTGGCCATGGATGCTGTCAGGGCTTCACGGATACCAGGGTTCACCGTTGAAGCCTCGTCCTCAGTGCCAGAGCTCATCTGTGGAATATAGCATAGTGAGTGCTTTCCAGCATGGGCAGAGTGCCTCCCCTTCACTACTGAGCAGCCACCAACCAGCCTCCCATTTGCCTGGGAATAGGAGGAAATGGCTCTCAGGGCAGAGGATGCTGCTTCCAGCTAAAGCACAACCCTAGCCGCTCCCAGTTTAGAAATCAGGCACAGCATCCAAAAGATAAGCCTCATTCTCCCCTTCCCATTAAAAAAAAAATCATATCAAAAGCTAAGTGAGGAAGACTTTTCACTTCTGTCAACATTCAACAGGTCTTCCAACTCTGATTTACAAATTCAGAATCAAGTGTGGTTCTCTTTTTTTTTTACAGTACCAAAACCATTTAGGGGCCAAAATTTATTTGTAACACTTGAATCCGAATATTATCCCCATCCCCCCCCTTTAAAAAAATATAAATGCAGGATGTACACGAGGGGTGGTGAACATGGTGTCCCCCAGTCTGTTGTTGGACTCCAACTCCCATCATCCTTCATCATAAGCTGTGTTTCCTAGGGATGATGAGAGGTGCAGCCCAAAACCTCTGGAGGGTGCTAGGTTGGGAAAGGCTGAGCTGTACAAACCCCAAAATTGTGCCAGAATATTCAAGATGTGAAGTCCTTCTTAAGCTCCAACGTGAATGAAGCAAAAGGGAGAATGTTTCATACAAGAGTCTATAATACTGTCAAGGCAGACGCAAGCACCAAATGGGAAGCTAGAGCGGAGCTGAAATGTGTTGCACAAAATACCACAAGAGTGTCGTTTGGACTGCAACAAAGCACAGTGAAGGAGCCTGTGGGGAGGAGGGTGTCAGCTGAGGACAGCTGCTCCCTAGAAAACTAATGTGGCAGCAGCCAACTCTCTGGCCTGTAGAGTGGGAGCAAAAGCATCTGCGGTCTCGCGCAGCTGACCTCAATGTGGTTGTGGGCCACTGCCTGTTATGCAATTTCCCCACTTTTACATCACAAGCGAGGCTCCAGCCAGTTTTGGCCTAGAACAGATGCCTGCCTACACAGAGCAAGGTATCGGATCTGTCACACAACCAAACGGCAAACCCTGAGCTATAAATAGAAATCAGCCCCCGGCTGACTCTTGCGGGCTCCTCAGGAGGAGAGCTGCCTGGGAAACAACTCGAAGAACACACACGTAGAGGCCATCAAACAAGGCCACCATACAGTACTGACACCCCCATGCCCAGTCGCGGTTGGAGTTGGCAGCTGCGTGGAAGAGTCCGAATCTCTCTCTCTCTCTGTTGTACGGGAATGCCCAGCTACATTTGCATTGCAGAGCAGCAAGCAGATAATGAGCCCAAGGGCCAGCCATGGCCTCAGAACCTGCAGAAGCAGATCTTTGAAGAAGACTTGATATATAATGGCTGTGGAATGCATAGAGACAGGGGAAGGGAGGAGTCCAGAGACAACTTCATTCAGTTGAGCCACAGAAGGGCTGGTCCCTTGGCTACTCCGCATCAGGCTAAGCACTGTCAGGAAGCTCTGCAAATAATGCAATGGGGGAAATCTGTGCTTCTTATCTCTTCAGTTTACATCAGGCAGCTTCAGTTTATATCCTGCCAGCACCAGGAGATGTGCTGGGTCAAGCCCTCTAACTGCCTGGCGGAGTAGTGGTAAGGTGATGCCCTTCCAGAGTGCCGGTCCTCAGCTACATCTCACTGGGAAAGAACCCCAGCTTAGCTATGGACATTTCCTTTCTGAGACGCATGATTTCCCAGTACATCAATTCCACTGCAAGGGGGGAGAGGGAGAGAGAGAGAGAGAGAGGTGAGTGAAGCACCAGAGAAAGCCATAACGTAGAAGACAAGTATGCATGTTTGCTCTACACCGGGGTGGAGAACCTGTGGCCCTCCAGATGTTGTTGGATGACAACTTCCATCACCCCGAACCACTGATTGTGCTGACTAGGGCTATTGGGAGGTAGTATCCAATAGATTCTACATCCTCCTTTTGGAAAAGCCAACCCATCTAGTGTCTAGGAGAGCAACACAGCAGGCTGATGTTCAGCTTGTCTTTTTTAAAAAAATACATTGATTAAATGTGCATACCACCCATCATCCGTTAACATTAGAAGCAGCACCTTCTGACTGTCACTAATGAATGTCACTAATGTAGCTAATGAAGGCTAAGGATTGGCAAAGCTACTTCCCTTGTGGGTTAGAGGCATAGTGTTAGCATACTCTTTTTAAGCATATCCTTTGACATTTCTGACACCGCATCTTTCCCCATTCACTGATCTGGCAAGTATCTGTGGACCAGAGCTTGGTTTCAAACGGGCCAAATTCTACCAGGATCAAAGCTGGACTTGCAGCCATCCTAACTTCAGCTTCACCTTGCTCATCTCGTTTTATCTGGTTTCCCTGCCCCTCACTTTGCTTTCTGCCTCACACTTCATTTGGCTAGTGTGGCAATGTCATTCATCTTCAGCCTGCCTTGGGTAAAAATGACAAGCTGTGCACATGGGGTGGAGAAGAATCGATCCCTCCCTCTTGGGAGCTCCTTGCCAAGTCTCTGAATGAAAAGCTGAGCTCTGAGCCAGCAGTTCCTCCATGCTAGGAAGTGGTTGCACAGTCTTAGGAGCTAGCCAGTAAGCAACAAGGGAGCAGCCAAGACTTCACATCCAAAATGGGAAAGGCCAACACATCACTTACCATCCTGCCTCACCAGTCCCTGCTGGATGTAACGGATATAGGTGAAGAAGTTGCATACTGCTGTAATCTGGAAAAATAAAGAGGGAGGGAATACTGGTTAGAATGTTGGACTAGGACCAGGGAGACCAGGGTTCAAATCCACACTCAGCCATGAGGCTCACTGGATAATTTTGGGCCAGGCACTGCCTCTTAAGCCTAACCTACCCCACAAGATTGTTGTGAGGATAAAAGGAAAAGGGGGGACGGACCATGTATACCACCTGGGCTCCACGGAGGAAAAGTGGGATATAAACATAATAAAATATTATAAACATAATAAATTATTATTAGTAACAACAATTGACATACTGATAACTAAAATATTTACAATACAGTATATTCATATACATTTATAAGTTACATATTTATGCAGCCTTTGCAAAGAATGGGCTCAATAGAAGAGGGAAAACATGTCTCAACAGGAGGAAACAATGGGTCTTTGGATTTGCTACAGGATTATTTTGGTATCCTACAAAGGAACAGAAGCCACACTAGAGAAGGAGAGGCAAATCCAATATGACTAAGAGAGTTTCGTGAAGTTTTTTAAAAAATGGAAAAAAGAGGCTCAGGTATGTTTATAAGGATAAACATAGCAGATTTGGCAAAGAACATTTGTGTATGTGTGTTTCAGGGCTTTTCTGCACACTGTGAGCAATAATGTGTTCTAATGATTCGCAGACTTCCACTGAAAAAGTAAGGCAGCATTTTATTTTATTACTTGGAACCCATAATGAATTCCTTAAATGAAAAATGGAACAGTGTTATGTGGATATCCTCAGTTTAACAGCAAACTCTGTTGGTGAGTGCTGATAGATTGGAGCCAAACCCCAAAGTTTATAGAAGTGCAATATATTAAAAAAACCTACTGAGGAAAAACCCACAAAGAACAGCCCAATGCAGACGGAGCCTGACCAACAGCAAAAGAATGCTGTGTGTCAGTTAGGAAAGCAAAATGGAACCAGGTTTTTATTTTGGGTGAGGGGGGTAGCAAGAAGTGAATGCCTTGCTAGAACCCTTTAGCATCTTGGAGGATCAGATGACTGGCTGGGTCCATGAAGAGGAGAACCTCCGCTGGGAACAGGTCCCACTTGTGTAATATCCACCACTTCACAGCTTACTTAATGCATCTGATGAATTCAGCTCTGGTTGAGCCTGAACAATACATGTTAGACTTAAAAACACGGTTTGTTTTGTACATGAGCAATATGTACAAGAGCACTGGGTTCTTCAGAAATGGCAGAAGGACATTGTGTTCTCAGCAAAACAAAAGACTGCAGACATTTGTAGTGCAAGTGTTAACTTCCACAGGATCATGCTGAGGACCAGACAGTTCCATGTGATGGTTGTTGCCCCTGCCCCTGTGCAAATAATCTCAGGGCTTCTTGGGAGACTTACCCTGGCCCTGCAGGAAGGGGAGATGTAGTAGTAATTCCCAGAGTCTCCCAGCTTGATGCGATGCCTACAGGCCCGAGACAGGCCACTTAGAGCACATTTCCTGCAAAAGGGGAGAAAGGAAAAGCAGCTTGTCCTCAAAAGACATGAATGGACAAAAGGAATGAAGAAGAAAAAGAGAAGCCAAACTATGCCGGTGATTAGTGAAAGCCAAACCAAGAGACCCAACAGTTTAATGCATGATGTTATTGAGAACATTGGGATATGGAATTTCAGAGACATGTTCTTCAAGATATTGTACACCATATTCTTGTTTCATCACTCTCAGTTATTTGCTACCCTTAGCAAACAGGGGATACAGTGATGAAGGCTGCAATCCTAAGCATATTTCTTAGGGAAGAAGCCCCACCAAACTCAGTAGGGCTTACTTATAAGAAGTGCTTTTTTCTGGGGGGGGGGATGCAGGGGGATGCATACCCCTAAACATTTTGTGAATTTGGCCTCATTGAGGCAAAGTATTTCAATATGAGTAGGAAAATGAGAGTACCTCTAAACATATTTTTTTTAAGAAAAAGAGCACTACTTATGAGTAAGCATGCTTAGGATTGGGTCATGTGTGAAATGGAGGCTTCCCAGGCTATTTGCAGGCAGGCAAACTTTCTTGCATCTGTGTTTGAAAGTGAAAAATGTTAGTGAAGCATTAGGTACATTTTTGGCAGTTCTGAAAGCCAAGTGGGTTTAATATTCCAGAATAACATTGAAAATTATTGGCCAGAGGTCTCTCTAGGCTTTCATACCCAGCACCACAGAAAGTCAGGCCATCAACTTCAAAGAGAATTCCAAGCAAGGATGACTGATATGCTTTCAGTGGGTTAACCACCATGAATTTTCAAGAGTTACTTTCTAGTTCCAACTTCAAGGCCATTAGTAAGTAGGCAAGTTAGTAACTTATTAGTGGAGCAAGGCATCCTTTCATCGTTGCCTTAAAATAAGTAACTTACGTTACAATTTGGGACCGGAAGCCACTGTGAGAAGAAACAAGAGGAGGAAACCAAAATCAGGATGAAAATACAGAAGGTGTTCTGTTTGGCAAACCCCAGAAAACATGGTTGACGCTGGAGAAAGACTTTTTTTAAAGAGGGGAGAGAAAATCCATGTGATTTCAGTCACACCCTTGGCTTCTGATGCTATGAAAGTTAAGTCTTCACCTACATGAGCTGTTGCTCAGAAAAGGAGAACCTTGAGGTTAACCTGCCCATCAGAGGCCCTGCTCTCCATCCTGTTGAGACCAGACAAATGGGGACATAAGTCAGGACCATTTTAGTGATGGCACAAAGACAGGAATGCCTCCACGCTCCCTTGCTTCCTGCTTTTAAGTATGCAATAAAGAGCTTTTCATTTGAACAAGTTTCTAATGGTCAATATTCTCTTGTTTTTATGGCTTGCTGCCTTTTTAGCTTGATATGCAATGCTAGCTTTATTCTATGAGGTGTATTCCTTTGTTGCTCCTCCTTTCACAGAAGGCTCTTTGCACTCAAAAACCATCCCTGCATACTTGGGTGAATTTATAACTACACTGTTCCAAATGTACCAAAATGCCCCCCACCCCCGCAAAAACCTTCTGGGGCAGCAGTTATTAAGCACAGGGATTTCCTGATGGTGGCACCATATTTATTAGTATTGGGTATTATTGTTTTACATATTTATAAACGACTTCATCACCTGAGGCTATGAAAGCAGTGTCCAAGATAAATATTAAGTAATAATACAAAAAACAAAAATATCTGCAAACCCTTATGGGGAATCTGTGGCCCTCCAGAGGCTGTTGAATTCCAACTCCCATCAGTCCCAGTCAGAATGGCCAATAGCAATAATGGGAGTCTCTAGTCCAACATCAGAGCCAGAGGTTCCCTTCCTCTGCTTTACAACTCCCTTCTTGTTTGCCTATTTTATTGCAAAATTCATTGCAATGCAGCTTTATTTTTGTGCCCGTTCAAGATTTCATTCCCCTCCCCACTTTTGCTGTCATTGATTCCTTCCCTGCTTTGATTTCTCCTTCCTATCTTGTGAGTCACATGGGGCATGCTGAAAAGTGGGATATAAAAGGAAGGAATAAACCAGTTGCACTCCATGAACAGCTAACCAGCATTTCCCTCTGCTAGGCAACTGCTCCTGGAGCAGTGAAGGAGGCCAGATGTGTATCTGTGTGAGGAGGGAGGGGAGGCAGCAGAGGCGGCCAATATTTCCTTACTTTGGTCCGCCGCATTCAATGGCCGACACCTTCACCACAGGCAGCGCCTGGGTAGCCACGGGTTCAATAGTGAGCGTGTTCTGCTCCACAGCTGCCTGGATCAGCTCCGAGAGCTGCAACAAATAAAACAAAGGCAGGGAAGTCAAGGCAAGGTTCAAAGGAGGGAGCAGTTGCTGGAACAAATCCCAGCACGCCAGCTCTCTCAAAACCTCGGTCCAAACCTTTTTTAATCTCACCTCATGCTTAGTAAAGTCTAGACATGGCCCTACATCTTCCTGGTAAATCCTTTCGAGGAAAGAAGATGATTTATCTAAAGTTGGAGACTCTTTCCAAGCCTGGAATTCGGCAAACAAGATGGAATCCACCTACGGCGACAAAGAAACACAGAAGAGCAGACAATGGGGTGAGGGGAGAGACAAAGGATTCAGCAGGGTTTAGCGTACAAGAACCAAGAGGTTACCTCAGACTAAGCAGTATTTGGTGTGCAACCTGTGAGGCAAACAGGCAGAATAAGTGTGGCCTGTGGGTCAAAGCAGCAGACTTCATTGCCTTGGAATCTGTAAGACTCCAGACACGAAGCAATGTCTACAAGAAGAAAAAGAGGGCCATGCCAAGGGAAACAGCATCAGGAGACAGCATACTTTCTATCCATCCTAATACCAGATAAATTTAAGCAATGGGAGCGTTTACCTTTAGCTGCAAAATGCCCAAGCCAGTATGTGTCCACACACCCACCGCAGGAGCTGTGGAAGGTTAATTTCTTCTTCAGGATGAATGCTTACTGTCGCCACCCAGATGTTTTAGATTCCTGACTCCCATCAGTCAGCATGGCCAATGGCCAGGGAGTTGGAGGCCGTTGACATCTGGAGGGCCACAGGTTCCCCAGCCCTGTGCCAATGGGAGATAGAAGAACAGCAGCCACTAAGCGGGTTTATTCCACTGCCATCCCATGTGGTGCCCGTCTGCTGTGAGCTTAGCTGCCACCTTGCTTTGCTGGAGAGAACTCACTTCCCAGCCAAGCAAACAAGGGTCACCCAAAGTCCACAGGGGAAAACAGGCAAATTTTATTGTGCTGATCTTGGGCCCAATTCTAGAACCCAGAAACAAGCATGCTGGGAGGGGAAATCAGCATAAGGAGCCCTCCATTGAAGGCCTTTTATGGGACACTGCAGAAAGGCAAAAATACTCCAAGGAGCAGGCTCACAAGACAAATGACACCCATAGCTTAAACTTGCAAGGGGTCAGGTAAGCCCTGATTCCTTGAAGATTCTGGTCACCTCTTTCTCCGCAATTACTTTCTGGTTTCTGAGCTCTCGGGTTTCCACACTGTGGCACTGTCACATATTACATCCTAAGCCCTTCCAAATTGTTTTTTGTGTGGGAGGGGGGCACTATTGGGTTGTTGTTTTTATTTTTATTAGGTATTTCGTGGTTTTATATCTTGATTTTATTCTGTGAAACGCTCTGAGACCCCTGGGTATAGGGCGGTATATAAATTCAATCAATCAATCAATCAATCAATCAATCAATCATATCCAAAGGCAAGAATACTTCTGCTTTTTCTAACACACAGTTTTAAAATCCAGAAGTGACTCCAGATTCTCCCTCTTCAGCCAGAAAGTCACTGACGGGATTCCCCAACCACTCCCAGCATGCCTTGCTCTAAAAGACATACACCAGAGCTTAGGGCACCCTGGGATTCAAGGCCTATCAGCAAAAGCGGCGCTATTTTTCTAGAGGAGGTGGTGCCAGAACTCACAATTAAAGCCTCCCTTGTTCTCTTATAATGGCAATGGTGCCCACCTGAAAAAATGCCCTGAGCAGAAACAACTGTACTATGCTGTGTCTGGTTGCATCTTTAAACGAGTTAGCTGCTTCCCAAGCTGAATATTTAAGAATAATTTGTTCCCTCGCCTGCCCCCGCCACGCTGAAGAGAAGAAACAGCTACAAGACAGGCATGATATAACCATGAAAAAAGTTCCTCCTGCCCCCCCCCCGGGAAAGGTCTCAACCAACAGCATACAAGCGCCATGTTACAGAGACTGCTCACCTGACACCGGGAGGCAACTTCAGAGCCACAATATGGGGTGAGGGAAGGGAGGAAACAATTAAAGAGAAAACAGAACAAAAATGGGCGTTAGTAGTAAAGAAAGAACGGAAAGCGGTGGGGAGCTGTAAGAGGCTACTGCATCCAAGCCTTCCTGCTTTCCCCAAGCAGGACAAACCGATGTCAAGGAGAACGAGGCTCTTGTGCCCTTGAGTGGTTTTGTAGAAGAGATTTCACCTCAAGCTTGCTTAAAAGGCTTTGCCTGCCAAAACCATCTCTTTGCCAGAGAGACTAGAAAGGCGGGCGAGCCCCGTCCTCCTCCTCCCCATCGGGTCACCCTGCTGCCACCCCAAACGGAGAGAGAGATTACCTGCCATGAGAGAGAAGAGAAGGAAGAGTCTGATGCCAGGGACTGCCAGCCTGGCTCATAGGTGATGTGGATAGCCTTCGCAGGGACGATACAGAGAAGGAGGGAGAGGAGGGTGGGCACCCCAGACTTTGAGGAATGGGAGGGTCAGACAGATAGGCAGACAAGGTAGCAGGGTCAGGAAGGAAGAAGAGACAGAAAGACAAGGAGAGAAAGCAAAACGGTGTGAGAGGGAGAGAAGATTTGGAAGAGGAAGACTCCGTTCATAAGAAAGCACAAAGCCCCATGAAGCTGCATAAAGGTGGTAGTCAAAGCAACTCAAGGAATTTTTCAGGTTCTTGCCTACACCTGCTTTTAAGGTCCCCCTCAACCACATTCCTAGTGCAATTGTTGGCTCTGGTCCAGGGCAGCTAAAGAACCTGGCCAGACTTATGCAATGAAACGAGGTCAGTTTAAGGCTATTCAATTGCTTTCTGTAGTGGAGCAGAGAAGGGTCTGCAAGTTTCAAGATAAAAAGGACCTTTCCCCTCTGAACCCTAACCTCACCACACACCCCACTCATGTGCACCACTCCCCAATGTGACGGATGCTAAGTAGCCCCTCCTTCCAAAACCTCAAGCGAGAATGCTGACCCATAAACTTGACCCACCTCTTTGAACTCACTGCTGACTGGCTCCACAGGCAGGCCTTGGCTGGCGGCAGTGGCAGCGCCCGCACTGCTGGTGCTCTTATTCCGCCCGTGCCCTTTTCTGAAGACTGCCTTGGAGGGGCTTTGGAGCTGGGGGTGCAACTCCCGGTTGGGGGAAGAAGGCGTAGACGTGATTACCAGAGTCTTCAAGGCGGTCACCTCCGCCTGCAGCATGTCAATCTGGGTGGCAGGAGACAAAAAGAGATCACCGGTGCCATGTTCTTCATTCATCACAGGACCTAGTTCCACACAGGAAGCAGGTGCTCTGAATGCAATCCAGGGACCTGCCTGCCTGTTTCCTGCAGAACATGTAATGGCTCACCCAAACCCACTCAGTTCTGTTCTCTAAAAAGGAAAAGGGAGCCTGATGAAGTCTAGAGCATCAAGCTGTGCAGCCGAAGCTGCATGTGCTCCTTGTTCCATGCAGGTGCAGACACCTACCTAAAATACTAAAAAATATCTAGTGCTTAAGAGCACAAAGGTAAGACTGAAAGTGCATGAGTAATGCCTGGTGAAATCTCAGAAGCCAGAGGTGGGTCAGATGCCCAGAGGTCAGGAGGCATGGGCTGCAGTACTCCACAAAGTTATTCACCCTCATGTCATGCTAATGTGATTGTTCCATCAGGGCAAGGATAAAGAGGTGCATTTTCTGCATTTGCTGAAAGCTGCACAGTGAAGATGCCTGATGCACATCTATGAGGAGGAACACCAAAACGTAACAGAGGAATCATGAAATATGCAAAACGAAGCATATTTTATTATGGATACGGGTTGCCAAATTCAGCTCTCACTGATTCAGAATTTTTATTTGCACAGTATGCTAACGTGGTCCCCCCACACTTATATCTGGGATGCTGTGCTGTGAGTATTGTCACCTGCCCCTCACCAGCCTTGGCTGTCTGTTAGGAGTGCACTTTCAAAAAATCTAGTCACTTCTGTGTTGAACATATGCAAGCTGGTACAGTCCTAGCCACAGTTTCCTATCCCGCCCCACCCCCACCCCTAAAATGGGAAGGTTAAAATGTCAAAATATTTGGACTTGAAATGCAGCACTTCTCAGGAATCTAATAAAAAAATACACCCAAGAATCCAGCTTGTGTGAAGAGACAGAAAGCATTTGTATGCTTTGCCTAGGACTGTCAACAGGTGGCACTGCAGCCATATGGTAATGAGATTTTTTATGACTACATTCTGGACTGCTGGCTACAGATCCTTTTCAGAAACCCTCAGGCATTGTCTCAGAGTTTTGGACATTCAAGTAGTTCTAGAGAAGCTGGTTCTACAAAGTTTATCAAGAAAGGGGTTACAGGGACCACTGCATTAGCGAGGAACAACTAACCTTCAATGGCCTCCCTGGCAGACGGACTGGTTAGGTGGGGCCACCTACCACTGCATTCCCTTGCTTTTCGCTGGGAGCAGTTATATGGGCAGGCGAAATTTGAGACAGGGACCTTGCAAGCTTGCTGGAGTGGAACTGCAGTGCTCTAGGCATTAATTATCTGTTCTCTCCACCCAGTGCGCTCTGCAAATCTCTTGCCCTTTCAGCTAACAACAGAGCGTTGGGCCATATCTGCTCTTAGCCTCACAAGCGTTCCCTGTGTCCCGGCCGGAATTGAGGCACAAAGATGCACCTCTGCCCTTGATCTTGCTTGAATATTTATTAAATGCCTCGCATCCTTGTTCCCAAAAAGCCACTTGGAACTGTGACTGAATTGAGCATTCATCCAAAACAGTCACAACATGAGCAGCCACTGCCAAGTAATGCCAGAAGCCTTTGGATAAAGAGCAGGCACAGAATCCTGGGCCAAAAACGGAGGAGTGCAGAGTCATCTGAAGAAATTTTCTCATGGTGGAGGACCCAAGTTAAGACATTGTGTATCAGGGTGGGAAGCCCTTTTTTAGGCATTCCCTTCTGGGAAGCTTTCAAGGAGGCCAAACTTCAGAGGTGAGCAAGGGTAAGAGGCAAGAGAGGGTGGAGCAACAGTAGGCCATATTTCAGCCAAGAATGCAGAGGTTTCCACACACACAAACACCCCCAAAATCTCTCCTTTACAGGCAAGTTAAGAGGGGTTACCACAGCTCAAGGACATGATCCAGCCAGGCAAAAGCACATGCGGAGCAGGGCCAGGGAGAGGCGAGGCTTGGGCTGAATGGGTGTGAGCTGCAGAAGGTTTGAGGCCTAGACAGGGAAGAAAGACTTAGGGAGCTGGGTTTGCTGCCTGGGCCTGAGGTTTCCCATCCTGCTGTATGTCTTTTCCAAACTCAAAAAGGTCTAGAGCAGTGGGTCCCAAACTTGCTTTGTTTCTCTTTTCATGGAACGTGAGTTGGACCAATGAGAAAGTCACCTTTACCTGCTCCTTGCCGCATATTAGCCCTTCTTTCAAACTGCCCCCCACATTCTGCTGGCTGCCAACCTCTGCACATTCAGTGCAAAATCTGAAAAGGAGAGCTGGCACCCCCCCCCCACACACACACACTTAGAGGCATGCTAAAGGTTCCCCATGTAATCAGGAAACCCAATCTCATGAAGAGCCAATGCATGAAGGTTTTCTTTACTGGACATTATGTGGGCTTCTGGGGCAGAGCCAGCAGGCATGGTTGCCCTTCCTCCCATGACATGAGTATATGTAAGGGGGGCATGGCTCTCTGTGGCAGAACAGGGCTCACCTTCCCTCGGGCTTCCCTCAGCTGCTTCTCGGATGCTGCTTGCTTGGTGTTTGCCTCCCGCACCATCTTATGGGCTTCCTATAGCAGAGAGAACAAGAAAAAAGGGAAAACACACCTGTATACAAAGCAGCAGCATTTGCTAAACGGCACTGTAATATACAAGTTTCCTCCTAGGGCTGGGGAGGTACTACAGAAAATTACATAGAACCTTTCTTTTTTTAAAAAAGGAAGTTCCTGTCAGAGCTGAGGCACATGATCATGAAAACAACACGATGCAGTTCTTCACTTCTGGCGATAGTTGAAGGGGGTGGAGGACAGGAGAGAATAACCTTTTAATGTTCCTGCATATTAAGTGCCCTGGATAGAGACAACTGTGATGCAGGAAGACATCTAGGTGACAAGCGTCTCATTGACATGCTAGTTTTCTGTGAGCGGGCACACATGTAGCCACGCCTGATCATTCTACTGCTTTGTGTAAACTTGTTTCTCAAAAGCAGCTGTGGCATGTTTGATGGGGTAGTGCTACTGTGCCACCCTTCTGGCAGTGCTTCTGTTTGCGAAGATCTGGAGGGAGCAGGGCAGCAGTGAGGGCAGGGGAAGCACTGGGCTGGCAGCAGGCCCAAGCACAGGCAACCGTCCCATCCCCACAACCAAGTGTTTCTCCCACCCTTGCCACTACCATGCCTGCTCCAGATCTTGGCAAACAGAAGCACAGCCACAACTGAGAGGGCAGCACCCCATCCCACACACTGTGACTGCTCAAAAGTGCCTCAGAAGAGGATGTGAAGGTGATAAGGGTTTAAATATGTGCACTCATACAGACACACACCACATGCCTGTTCCGATTACATAAGGAAGGCCTTGAAAGTGGTTCCTAAAGGTGAACAGCACCATCTTGGAGGCTCTGGGATTCATTTCAGGCCAGGCACGAGACGGTACCTCAAACAAGCTTGCGGTTAACTCCTCCAGCTCCTGCTCCAGCTGCTCTCTGACTTTTGAAAGTCTCTCGCATTCTTCATCCTTCAACTTCAACTCCTGCAGAGCAGAACATGCAAGTAAGCGAAACAGCACACCTGGGGCAAAGGCTCCTTGGCCACAGTCACAGATATAAGGAGTCGGCAGGCACCAAGTCACAACTCATAAACAGTGGCTTTCCAAGGCCTTAGCCAAAAGCCTCTCCATGGGCATGCTAAGAAAATACCTTCTCATGCTGGTGAAACTAAGGCATCACCCCTCATCCCCACAGCTACTGATCAAGGGTTTCTAAGACACCATAATGAAAAACAGCGTGTTTTCCTACCTTGGGCTTCCATATATGTCACAAAAGATTGAACAAAGATACCGGTACTTAACTGTCAGCATTAACTCTTATCTCTGGCCTACAGGCAAATATTTGGTGGGTGGGAAAGGGGAGTTCGGTTAGAATCTATGTCTCCCGTAGGCCAGCACGTATTGTATCTTCTTAGAGAAGAAGAAGAGTTTGGATTTGATATCCTGCTTTATCACTGCCCTAAGGAGTCTCAAAGCGGCTAACAATCTCCTTTCCCTTCCTCCCCCACAACAAACACTCTGTGAGGTGAGTGGGGCTGAGAGACTTCAGAGAAGTGTGATTAGCCCAAGGTCACCCAGCAGCTGCATGTGGAGGAGCGGAGACGCGAACCCGGTTCACCAGATTACGAGTCTACCGCTCTTAACCACTACACCAAACTGTCACACCCTCAACACCAGTTTGGATGTTTGGTTATGAAAAAACTACCAGTGCTGTGGTCTGCCTGCTCTGCAACCTAAGGGCATACAAGCTGTCCATTGCCCAACAGACATTGAAAGAATAATATCAATTGATTTCTCCAATTTCCTTTAAAGCAAATCACACTTCTTTAATTAAAGAGTGCAATTGTAACTGGAAGAACAGTATGAACAAGGATAAGCAATGTGCACAAGTCCAAGGTATCAGGCCACCACGAATGACCAGAAATATAAAATGTATTCCTATAATGCTTGAAGGTGCACACATGCATTTATAATGCAAACCACACATTATGCAGTGGCATCTTTAATTGAGACTGAGAGATAAAGGCAGACGCTCTTTTTCTGCAATTGGATTCTGGTGTTTTGCCCACTCAGCACCTGTCTTACTCACAAAGCAGCATGAGCCTGCTTTTGACAGAACAGAATCAATACAGAAGGCAAGCAGGTTAGCCTTACTGTGGAGTGAACCCAACACTGTGCAAGCCGCATTCTACTCACTCAACAAGATTTCTCCTTCATTTCCGCCCCACCCCCAGCCCCCTACACTCCCTGCATGGTGCAGTGGGGAGGGGGTGAAGGTGAAGTCCCGTTGCATCAGCATTCATTCCACTCATGCACAGACACCACTGGATACAACCCAAAATGTCAATTGTTCCTTGGAGCAGCTTCCCACTGCATGCTAATAAGAGACCCAGAATGCCCCTTAGTGAGCAATGCAGAAGAAGCTTCACATAGTCACAGATATGTGGGGATGGGCCACAGCTCAATTGCAGAGCATCTGCTCTGCACCAAAAAGGTCCCTTGCATCTCTGGGAAAGGAAGAAGTCCCAGGAGCTGCTGCCAGTCAGTATGAACTACACTGAGCTACATGGACCCAAGCTCTGACTCAGAAGGCACTGCCCTGTGCCTGTGGCTTGTGCTCACCAATATATGTTTAGAGCTTACCATGGCATTTGGATGTGGCCATCCTGTTCTCCCATCTTGACCAAACCTCTTACCTTCTGAGCTCTGTGGAGCTCTTCTTTCAGGAATTCAGATCCCTTCTCACGGATCTCCACAGAGGAGCTGCGCAAGCGGGAGACGTTGAGTTGCGCCACGGACTGGTTCTCATCCCCACCTGCTGAGTCCTTGGCAGAAGGCTCTGGCTGCTGCAGCTCCTGGCCCCTGTTGCTTGGTGCAAGGGGCTTCCATTGTCCCACCACTGGCTGCTTTTGGAGATGCTGCCGGGTATCCTCAAACTGGGCCTGGCTGTTGGAAAGAAACCAATGAGCTTTGGGTGGCTAAAAAGGGCTCTCAACACATGGAAGATATGCTCCCATCCCCCCACCACAAGACAAAAGACTGGGAAATGGGAAACATAGGAGAGAGAGAGAGAGAGATGTGCTCAGAGATTATATGGATCAGATTAGCCGACAAGAGGGAAGACACCTGCCTTATACTCTGGAGAGATGCTGCTGTCAAGTGTCAACAACAAAGAACCCCAGGAAAACACAGGCAGGACTTACTGGGTGCAATGCGGGGCTACCAGTTTCACAAGGTGTGGCACTTAACATTTAAGAAGAAGTTGACACCTAAGCTGACAACACTTTGGGGTACCTCAAAATCCAACAAATTGATTCTGACTTGGTATTGGCTTACGTTGATACAAAAGAAGACAATCAAAATCCAGAATCCCATTATGCTAGAATTTGGAATGTGTGAACCTTTGGCTTTGCCTAGCTACTCTATACTGACTTGTATTCGATTGAGAATTTGCTTTTGGATTTTTTAAAATTTCTGACAATTTTCCCTAATTGCCATTTTCCCTGTTTTTATCAGCTCTTGATTTTGTACCTTTCTGGTGTAGGTTTGTAATATGCTTATTACTTTCATTGAAGTCAATTTCTCATGGACTGCAGGTAAGTGGAGAAGGAGGGTTATGTTTTTCTCATCAGTTCTAGGGGAGTCCCCAATGAATGCATTATTGCTTTGAACCCCAATTGAATTGTATTTTTGCACTTGTTTTTGAGAGGTACAAAGTGTGTAGTTTAAAAAGAGGCCCAATGGGCAAATAAGTACCATCTGGTATAACCTAGTTTCCTATATTAAGTGTATAAATCTTCTTTCTACTTCTGATAGAAACAAATAGGTTCCACCACCATCTATCCCTTGACCAAGGTTATCGCCACAGCAGCAATTCACACATTAGATTTTGTAGTTACCACACTACACTGACAAGAATAAAAACTAGAACCACTACAGCTCTACGGGAGGAAGTCATACTCATTGCATCAAAAAGGTGAACATCTGCAAATGCTATTCGGGAGCCAAATTCCATTAGGGATTCCAGATGTTGTTCTGCAGGAGCCTGCATGCTCCGAATGCCTGCACACCTGGCCACAGAGGGGCCTCAAGGTCAGACTGCTGCATTATTTCCGAGCCAGTGTCTGTTAACAAGCTTTTGAGCCTTACGACATCACAGAACACTGCTTCCTTCCCACTCTGTTGCCCAGTTCAGAATAGTGCAGAGAACTTCCAAGGAAAGGTCAGGGTGCAATGGCAGAGTACACAAACACGTTTCAGAAGATCCCAGGATCAATCCCTGGCATATGCAGACAGGGCTAGGAAAGATCTCTGCCTGAAACCCTGGAATGCTGCTGCCAGCCTGGGTAGACTGAGCAAGAGGGACCAATGTTCTGACTTGATGTAAGGAAGATTCCTATGTTCCATAAAAGTGGATGTGTGCATGGTGGGGAGAGAAAGGGAGAGAAGCAGAGCACACAAACACACATACAAGACAGGATGGGTGTTTCCCTAAGAGTTTCCAATACTCTCTTTAAAGCTGGAAATGATCCAAATAATGAAGAGTTTGCAGTTCTAAACAAAGTGCCAAAAGTTTACGAATAAATCTTGGAAGGTCCATCCAACATGTTGCGTCTACTCCTCCTTTCGAGGGAATAAAAGATAGCTTCCTAACATTGTTTTTGTTGGGGAGAAAAGAAGAAACAACGGGCAAGCAAAAGCAATCAAGCTTCAAGTGAACTAAGGAACAACATTCAGGTTTGCTTAGTCCAATGCCTGTGGCTCCCCAAAATATGGCTAGACTCCAGCTCTCATCAGCCCCAGCCAGCATGGCCAATGGTCAGAAATGATGGGAGCTGCTGTCCAATGTTATCTGAAGGGCCACAGATTCCCCATCCCTGCCTGGGAGAAATGCCCCTATTTTCTCCAGTGGGTAGGACAGTCCTGGTTGTCTCAATGGGATGGAACACAAAAGCCAGAGGCAGTCTGTGGGAGGTAGATACTTCTGAATTGTTGGTATAGTCAGTTCTCTAAAAGTAATTCTCAGTCCTTTGGAGCTAATCCTCAGGTGGGGACGACGACACCAGATGGGCTAAGAAGTCTGTGCCTGAGCTTTAACCACTTCGCAATGAAACCGGGAGCTCTTATTACTACAGGGAATATATGTGGAGTAGTATTCAGTCCTATGAACTCCCAATTGTAATGTGAAGTGGTGCAGTTCATGCAAACATTTGTCATCCCATCTGCTGATTGTGAGAACGATGCTATACTGAATTTAGAAGGTATGTCCTTGGGCTTTGGGGGGGAAATGAGTTGAAGGAGAAAAAAATAAGACACACACAAACAAAAATCACCGTAAGTGGGTAGAAATGGCATATGGGGAAGAGACACAAATAGCTTGGTAAAGTCTAGGAGTTGGATCCTAGTTTTTAAAAAAACAAAACAGAATATATGTACTGTTTAGGAGAGGGGGTGCAGAAGCAGATAAAGAAGACATGGCCTTTGCCAGGTTTGCAAGGAATAGATAAAGACAGCCAAGTAAATGTGCATATTCACTCAGAATAAAGTGTCCCTTCCTGCAATGGTACTTGCATCCTGCATGGGAGTTCAGTCTTAGAAGAACTCTTGCTCCTATCAGCTTGCAAACAGAGGTGCTAATGTCTGTCTGTCTGTCTGTCTGTCTGTCTGTCTGTCTCTCTCTCTCTCTCTCTCTGTGAGTGTGTGTGTGTGTGTGTGTGTGTGTGTGTGTGTGTGTAGCAAGAAAGATCTTTTGTGCATATGTAGAAGAAGCCAAAATTTGATTCCAGAGACAGCAAGATGGCTACAGGGGTGGAATGTTGGATTTGGTCAGAGAGGCCTGAAATGAAATTCTACCTTGGCCCTGGATACCAAACCTCTCTCTCTGCTTCAAATTTCCACCAACAAAATGGAAATAATAACAGTATATTTCACAGGATGACTACAGAGGCAAACACCAGAGATTTTGCAAAGCCATTTGAAGGTTTCTTTTAAAAAAGGAATTCCCCAAGCATAAATAATTAAGAGCAATACACTTATTGCAAAGCCTTTCGACTAGGAAGAAACCTCTCCAGGGAAGAGTTTGGAAAGTAGAAGAGAATATCATGGTCATGGCTGCTATTCAGATAGCCATGTGGGTTAACAATGGGATAGAAATCATTCAAAAACCAATGATAAGAAAATGCAGGCTATGCTTTTGTTGAATTATAGTCAATATCTTATTAGATGAGACCCTGAAAAAGAGGTCTGGAGAGGGAAAGGACGTGCAGTTGATATAACCAACTACGTGATCTCAAAGTATCTCATACCCAGATCAGAGAAATCTCTAAATTTGCCAATTCAGAGTCATGCGACCTACATTTTTAACAGGTGTGGTGCATCAACTCTGACATATCAAAGCAGGTGTTGCTTTTTTAGAAAGAAATAAAGAAACAGGCACCTTAGAAGACAAGAGATGGATCTGGGTGAGCTGAGATGCACCAAAGAGAGCGGCTGAGCAATGGCAATTGTATTTTAAGATTAGCAGAAAGAACAATCAACAGGGAACCAGTTCTGCAAAAAGGAATATGATATTTAATCTGGCAGCTCTTCCCCTTACAATTCCAATTTTGACTCCAAGTAAAATAGCACACTGGGCAGCCAAGCAGCATGAGTAGGAGAAGCGATGGAAGGCGTCCAGAAATTTAGGCTCAACACTTACGAGCCATTACAAAAACAAAAAGATACAAGGAACACAGATGGATATTAGCCCCACGTATCAATATCTTGGCACACTCTTAACAGTGCCAATCAATTGTGGTTAAAAGACCAGGAGCTCCCTCTGTAAAAGATCCAGTGCTGCCTCTGTTTTCTGAAGCAAATCCCTCTCTCCGCCTTAAAGGCTCTTAAAGGGTACATTGGCACAAATTTTAACCCAAGATAACCAGGATTTGTAACTAGAGTTTGGAACAGAATATCTGCAAAGGGGCCCTGCCAGGGAAGAAGGGGTGAGTGAAGATCTACATCAGGACCCAAGTGGGGGGGGGGGTTAAAGATCTACATCAGAATGGGAGGGGTGGGGAATAAAGATTTATATCAGGAAAAAGGGTGAGTGAAGATCTACATCAGGAACAAGATCTGCACTGGGAACAAGTCATGAATAGGAATCTACAAGAAAACAAAGTACTGTTATAAAAGTTTTAAGAATGAAAGTTTAGGATAAAGATAACTCCTTCAATTCCTTAAGTTTATGAGGAAAGTCATGATTCATTCAGGCTGGCCCCATTTCCTTTGCAGAAATGGGAAACCTTGGTCTGCATGAAGAAGGCAGAAGTCTTGAGCAACTAGCCTAGCCCACCTCTCTCTTTTTTTTAATAAATTTTTTATTGGTTTTTCAACATTTATATAAACACAAACAAAACACAATAAAAACAAACACATAAACAAACATGTATAATTTCAAATCCTTTTTTCTTGAACCCTACTTCGCCGACTTCCCCATACCTCCCCTTTCTGCATCCCTATTTCCAAATTTATTTCAGCAAATCTTCCCCCTTAAATTTATCTAATTTTCCCTTATTCTTCTCTTTTACTTGATCTTTTGCAGCTGTAATCCCCTTTTTTCTATAACCTCGGCATTTTAGCACTCATTAATTTTACAATATTTTTTAAGATAAATTTTGAATTTCTTCCAATCTTCTTCCGCCGTCTCTTTCCCTTGGTTAGCCCACCTCTCTTATTTACAGCCAAGTTGATAAATTAGGAAGCAGAATTGCAGATCTTCATATTACAAAAAAATAGCATTTTTGAACTGCAGCTTTCAAAAGGCAGGTAAGGTCTCTCTGCACCCTCCCCCAATCCTAACAGACTTTGTTCCCTGCTTCAACCTGTGTCTCATCTCATGCACTTTCTAACTCAGGGGTCGGGAAACTAAGGTCCGCGGGCTGGATAAGGCCCAAGGGGCTCTTTAATCCGGCCCGAGGACCCTGCCACCCACCTGCCCAGTCTCCATGCTAAACTGGCGTGGCATAGCAGCGCCTTGCCGCGTGGGTACTGACTTCCACAATGGGTGAGCAGGCGGCTTCTGATTGGCTCCAAGAAGCTCCCACAGCCAATCTGAAGCCAGGGGGGCAGCAACACTGGCCAATCTGAAGCCGTGCCAGGTTTCTTCAGCACGCGGGCGGCGAGGCTTCAGATTGGCCAGCGTTGCGGCCATGGACCTGAAACAAGAGGTGCCACCACCACTGCTGGCTCTCAGCTGCCGCTGGCTCCCAGCCAACACCAGACGAGTTAAGAAAGCAGGGGGAGGGGGAGAGAGAAAAGCCCCCTCCACCGGTATATGTGTGCACGCGAGCATGCATGTGTGTGTGTGTGTGTGTGTGTGTGTGTGTGTGTGTGTGTGTGGTCCGGCCCACCAGAAGATTTGAGGGACAGTGAGCCAGCCTGCTGGTAGCAAAGTTTGCTGACCCCTGTTCTAAGTCTTCCATCTCAAGTTCACATTTGGACAATTCTGCTCTGGCATGCATCTGCAAAGCAGAGCTAAAAATGAGGGAGTGGGGATAATAACTGAGCAGTGACAACAAGTCCATTTGTTCTCTTCTTTTCTCTCTCTCACCCTGCAAATCAAAGAAACCAGGAACTGCTGAAAACATCAGGTTAAAAAAGGGGAAGTATGTGGGGAGAATGGTTAAAAAAAAGTGCAAGTCTGTTAGAAACAGTGAAGGATGAATGCTGACACAGAGAGAAGCCACATATTTGGAAAGTATGCTTTGGATCAGGCACAAGGGGAATATTCATGGGGCACATTGAGATGGTCACTATCTTTAGGTGGGATTCAATCACATACCAGCAAATATAGGTTGCACACTTAAAAGTGCATTTGGTGCTCTTTCACAACCAAACCATTTCCTTAAAAATCTGGGCCTTTTGCAATAAGCTTATTGACCGTGAAATGCACTGGAAAGTGTGAGATAACACCTGTTTGACACAATGTCATCTAACCTCCCTGCAAATAAATCAGAATCAATGTTTAATAAATTGCTAAGTTCATCTAACCTCCCTGAAAACTGCAAATAAATCAGGGCAGATGCTCAACAAACAAATCATCTGGAAACTATCAATGAGGCACTAACTGTTTACACAGCAGCAGAAATAGGGTGCAAATATTTAACTCTTAGTGAACAAATAAACCTGCTCTGAACCATCTTGAACCAACCTGCAGATGGGGGTTCAAATTGTTTGCATGTAGAAAACCGTATGTTGAAAAGAGAGCTTCTAGTCCCACCTTCTCCCTTACATCTAGTTTTCTATATTCTGGGGACTTTTTTGTATGAAGGAGCACTTGATCGTGCAATCACCTCACTGTAATCGGAAGTGGTATAGACTAAACTCTGGTTTACCAGTTTAGTGAAAACTAGGCCAGTCTTACCCCCACGCTAGGTTTAACCCTGATCAACAATCAGGATATTTTAAAAATATAGATGTAACACACAACTTTTTATTGGAATGTATGGTTTCACAGGATGCTATCTTAACAGAAAACTAAAAGAACCGAGATTATTCCAATGGGAAATTTAGAATGTGTATGGCAAAATTGGCAAGAGTGTAACTCTGTGGAAACAAGGCATGATGGTGCCAAAGACAAAAGAGCAAAGGTAGCTTGCCAACTGTTGCCCCCCAAACTTCTCTTATGGGGTTATTAATTAATTCATTTTCATCCCACACTCCCCCCCCAAAGGAGCCCAGGGCAGCAAACAGCAAGAGATAGGACAATAAAAACTTTAAAACATCTTTCAGTAAACTTGTTGACTTGGATTCCAAAGAAGTGCCGGAAGAAGCAGCGTGCTCAGCAAAATGTTATTTTTTTGCTCCTTCCTCCTCTGCCAGCCCTTCTGAAGGATCCTCCTGAATGGAGCATGCTGAGTTGTGGGGGCTGAGGAGGAAGGAGGCAATGCTGATAAATCGGGTCAGGCACCTAATTATCTTTTGTTCTAAAAACCCTGCAGTATTGCTTTCATCCAGGCAGGTTTCATCCAGGCAGTCTAATGCTACTACTGCGTTAAAGGCAAACAAAAACAGAAGTGAGGGGAAAGGCACCAATGAAGCATGGCAATGGTTTCTTCCTACAATAGTCCCCACTTTGGATGATGCCACAGGATTCTGGTACACCCTTGTCTTGCCCTCTGGACAACTAGAGAAGAACCAGCAGAAAAATGTGGCTACCAGATACCAGACATGCTCAGTCAGCAAACCCAATGCTAAAATAAAGAAAAGCATTATCCCTTTTGTAAACACCCTTGAGGTAATCATTATTCCAGTTTTAGGATGGAACAACAGAGTTTGCAATGAAATATGGCCAAAATCATGCAGCTAGTCCACAGTAAGGTTGGATGATATGCCTAGGAATCCCAGGTTCAAGTTCAAATGCCCTATAGGGCATTCTGCCTTATTTCTGTTCCTCCTACCTGTGTTGTAGGTTGGGTACACCTATGTTTCAGCCTTGTGTCTCATGCGGCAGCAATTCCCTACTCCAGGGATGGGGAGCCCATGGCTCTCCTAATGTTTTGTTATTTAGTCGTTTACAGTGGCGTAGCGTGGGGGGTGCAGGGGGGGCCGGCCACACCGAGTGCAACATGGGGGGTGCGCGCTCGCACTCGCAGCTCTCTGCCCCTACCGGGTTAGGGGGCGCAAATTACTTGCCTTGCCCCGGGTGCTGACAACCCACGCTACGCCACTGGTCGCTTAGTCGTGTCTGTCTCTTCGTGACCCCATGGACCAGAGCACGCCAGGCACTCCTGTCTTCCACTGCCTCCAGCAGTTTAGTCAAACTCATGGTGGTAGCTTTGAGAACACTGTCCAACCATCTCATCCTCTGTCGTCCCCTTTCTCCTTGTACCCTCAATCTTTCCCAACATCAGGGTCTTTTCCAAGGAGTCTTCTTTTCTCATGAGGTGGCCAAAGTATTGGAGCCTAAGCTTCAGGATCTGCCCTTCCAGTGAGCACTCAGGGCTGATTTCCTTCAGAATGGATAGGTTTGATCTTCTTGCTGGACTACAATTCCCACGATCCCCTGACCATTAGCCACACTGGCTGGAGGCTGATGGGCAGTCAGAGTCTATCCACAGCCCAGAAGTTCCCTCACCCCTGCTCTACGAAGTAGATTCCTAATTCCTGGCTCAAACTGCCAAGAATGACTACTGCTTTCCTTCCATACGTCATTTTATTGTGAACCCAGGGGCTATTTTAAAGGGCCTTTTTGCCAAATGAGCAACAAAGCACTTTTAAACTTGATTCACGTTTGACATACACCCTTTAAAGATACAAAAGTACAAAAACATTATTCACAAAAAGAAGCAGGGCGAAGCACAACATAATTGGGCTAGCCTAGTTTGAAAGGGCTTCAGTCAGCAACAGTTTTCCAGCGAAGGAAACTGCCAGCTGAACAAAATAGCTAAGGTCCAAAGCATTCCCTACAGCAAAGCTAGGAAAGGGGTACTGCATATCAAAAGCCTTTCTTCTCACCCCACATGAAGTCCACTGCCAGCTCTCTGGGAATACTTAGGAGTTGCTTTTAAATGGTAGAAAGCGGCTGCTCTCTCCTTCTCCTCCTGTCCCCCTCCAAGAGTTGTTGGCAGCAACATGTCTGTTCTCTCAAACAGAATTCAGGCGCTGCTTCACAAAACGTGCAAATGATGAGTTTTTATTTTGGAAGGAACACTTTCTAACAAACGCAAGAAAGGCGGGTGGGGAGCAAGAAAGCTTTCCCTCATTGCAAGCATCTTCTAAAGACAGACTTTCCTCAGGTGCTCATAAAACCCAAAGTTGTGGACTCTCATTCAGGTTAAGGTGGAAAGCTGAAGATGATTTTATCCTGTAACATATGTATGAGAACCCATTGCAAACTTTATGAGCAGCTTTCCCAGCTCACCACTGCACATGGGAGTAAATGGCTCTTTATATAAAAAAGGAGCAGCCCCAGCAATACTTTCAAGCAGTGTTCTTATTCTTTCGGGAACAAGTTTTCGCTTCTTCTCTTCCCTTTCTGATGATCCCCCCCATCTTCCTTCAAGCCTACCCACATCTTTTGTGTTGTTTTTATGATGCTAGCCAGCCGCTCTGAGCCTGGCCTCGGCCAAGGAGGGTGGGATACAAATAAATTATTATTATTTATATATCTTTTCCATCCTGCTGTGCTGCCTCTCAGCTGCAAACCCACCATGCAACATGTGTCATATCTCCAGATAAATGCCCATGGATGGCAGCTTGTCATTTTACTCCTATTTCTGCCCCACTTGTTTATCACACATTGTTTGAATTGGCTGACCAATTGGAAGCTATGGAAATCAAGAGGAGGACACAGATTCACACACACTATGCTGTGGCTACTGTTAGACAGGATTAGAATTGCCCCCTTCTGCTTATCTCAATGAACTGTCCCTGGTTAAGTTTGAAGATATAGTACGATATAGATATAGTATCTTCCCTTTGAAGACAATTCTCCCTAAGTGTAATACATCTGCTACATTGTTTAGAAGGACAGAAGTGCTGTCAATGTTCTGACACAAGTAATAACATTGTTCTCTTAATTGTTTCACAAATGCAGTCTCTGTTTGGGAGCCCTTCAGGTAGCAACCCTAAGCTGGATGTGGACTTCATCCTGCAAATCTCGTTCAGGAGCCCAATGCATATCATCAAGTGTCTTCACAATGGGAAGTATTAAGTCAGATTCTTCCAAAATGAAGTGGGTGTAAACGTGCAAGGACTGCATTTTTAACAGGAGGCCCTGGCGGTTTCCTGCAGAACTGATCAGACAGGGCTGTTTCCTGTACGAAAAGCCTGTGGGACACTTTCAGCACAATTCTGCAGGGAGAACACACATCAGAGCATGTCCCAATGATCCTCATCATCCACTCCCAAATCTGCTAGGAATATGCTCTGTCACCAAGAGAAGAAAAATATTCCCTTGCCGATGCAAGGATAAGCCTGCTCTTTGCCATTCTATTAATCCTTGCAGTCCAGAATAGATGCCATCTATGTTTCACTGTACAAAGTCTTGCCTTCTTTTACTAATGTGGAGAGGTAGTTAGTATCTGGAAAACTATACAGCATCATAAGGTTTGCTATACAAATTGATAAAGTTTCACTACGGCCCTCTGAATACAGGATTGTACTACAGTAGCACCAACTATTAGTACGGGAACAATGCTGACAGGTTTGTTTTTGGGGGCTCACTGCTGTACTTTAATTAGCAAATCATGTTATTCCTCAAACTTCTGCTTTTACAGATCAAGAGCCTGTCTTGCGCAGATGTTATATACACCCCCTAATTTGATTCTAAAGCTTAGAACAAAAATAGGAATCTTCTGCACCAGTGCAAAGCTGTTTCTTTCCTAGCCTAATTGCTGTGCAGCAGGGGTGAACAAAAATGGGGGGCAGTGGCATAGCGTGGGTTGTCAGCACCCGGGGCAAGGCAAGTAATTTGCGCCCCCTAACCCATGGATTTGTGCCCCCTAACCCGTGGATTTGCACCCCCTAACCCTAACCCCCAGATGTTGTGCCCAGTGCACCCCCCGCACCCCCCACGCTACGCCACTGGGGGGGGGGAGGAAATCACAACATGCAGGAACAAAAGGTTAACTCTTCCCTCCTCACCTATGAGACATACAGCGAAAATCACCCCTGCAGCAAATAGGCTTAAAAGTCAGCTCCCATTGACAACTATGGAACCTACTTTTTAAGCATAATTGTTGTGCAGGGGAGGTTGCAAGAAAGAAAGGCACAGGCCAGAGTTTCTCTACCCTCCTCTGACATCCTTAACTAAAGCAAGAATGGATGGATGGATGCTTAGACAAATTTTGATGTAAACCCGCATGATTTTTTTCAGGCACAGGTAAAATGTGCACACTTTGCAACAAATGTACCCAAAAGTTTGAAATTACCATGCTTCTTAATAGCCACTGCTTCAGACTAGATCCCCTTGCACAGAATTCCTCAAATAAGCCTTGCTGTGAGAGCCCACAGTATGTGGTTGTCACATGATGCAGGCAGCATCTCTGATGTCCTAGAGACTTTGACAGCATGTCAACAATTAAACCAAGGTCACTGCAGGGTTTTGATGTGCCTCATTTATCTTGTTTTGCCAACCAGAAAACTTTTCAGCATGGGGGTGGGGGATGCAATTCCCTTCTCTGTGGCTAATATTTCTGCAGCAAACCTGAGGTCACTGTCCCCTATTCATCAGCAGGGATCAGACAAGCCACTGGCATCCAAAGATGAAGAACTGGATATTCAGAATTTTCCGTTTCCTTCCTAGGAGCAAAATCACTTACTTTAACCCTCCCTTTGCAATCCTGAGCATGAGGGCATGAGAGTGCCAAAGGTGTTTCTTCCCAGGAGCAAACAGCTTACTGTGTACTGTAAAACTCATGGTCCTCCTCTCAAGCCAAACACCAAGAGAGTACCAAACTGCTCTTGAACAGAGCCCCTAAGAATTCCAATAAAATCCTGGGGACTGAGACTATTGCTACACACTGGCACTTAGATTTTGACCCTCTAAGATGCTCCAGTTGTTCTGCTTTCCAACTTTGTGAATTTATGAGAAAACACAAAAGAGGAATCCAATGTATATCCCAACCAATTTAGGCTTTCTATTCACAGTGTGGATTGGTTTTAATGCTTAAATGAGTGGAAATGCCCTCAGGGGAAAATAGGTAGCACATCTAACTAGGAATTTCATCTAGCTGGAGGCTCATAAGAAACATCTTCCTAACGCACAAGCTAACTGCGCTGCCCTGCATCTTAAACCCATCCTCTGCCCTGTATATCTGCCCTTAGAGGCAAAACATGAAGTTATTCCAAGTACAGGTCAGTCGAGGTTCCACCTGGGACAGTCCTTTCGCCCTTGGCTGTGTACACACTACCTGCTTTAAAATGCGGCCAGGTCGTTTGTTTTTCTCAGTTCGGTTTGAAGCTGGATTGTTTTGTTTTTTTTATGGGGTGGGGCATGTAGTATTAGGAACCGAAATGATTTGCGGCTTGTGTCCTGCCTAAACCACTTCCCAAACTAGCTGTGGGACCGCATTGCATGCAAAGTAAACGGGAGCCTCTGTCTGTAAAATGGGGGTGACAGTAGCCTACCTTGCAAGGTTGGCGGGAAGCTGAAGGAGGCTGGGTTTTAAAAACGGAGTTTGGACGCTAAAACTTCTGGAGACAGGGTCATTAACGCTCTCCGACGTTGCGGGAACTAGGCGGCAACCCTCACCCAACGGCATTGCCTCGTTTCGGGCAGCAGCATCCCGAGCGTCCGGGAGAAAGTTTGCGACCGGCAACGGGGGAAGGCGAGCGGGAGGGAGGCCGCGCAGAGCCTCGACGGGACCCGGAAGGTCCAGGGAGTCGCCTCGCCGCCCGCCCAGACAGACGCGTCTTCCCCCAGCGCTCGGGACCCCGTCTCTCTCTCTCCCTCCCGGATCCCGCCACTTTCCCCCGCTGCCTCCCGCCGCTCCTTCCCTTCCCAGGAGAAGCAAGACCGGGCTGCAAAAGCAAGCGGCGCATTCCCTCCCCGAGGTGCAGCTGAAACAGAGAGAGGACAAAAGGCCAGGGAAAGTGCCAGGGCCGCCTCTCCCTGCCTCCGCATCCCGGCTGGAAACGGGTCCCCGCAGGAGGGCTCCCGACCTACCCTCTCCACATGCTGCCTCCGCTGCACTTCCAAGGACGTGGCCCGGAGAGAGAGAAAGAGGCTCACGAGGAGGAGGAGGAGGAGGCAGGGGAGGCGGGCGCAGCCATGGAAGTCTCGGGGAGACGGCGATCGATCCGCCTCTGCCTGCGCTCCTTCCCTGCCAGCTCCGCTGCTGCAGTGGCGGAGAAGCCCTTCCAGGCAGCGGCTCGCCGGCGCGTCTCTGCAGCGCGGGGCGGGCGGCGGGGGGGAGTCAGCCGGCGGGAGGGGTCACGTGACCTATCGGGAGGCTCTCCTCCTCGCCCCCTCCCACTTCCACAGCGCCAAGATGCACGTGCACATCCAGCTCGCCAGCGAGTCACGTGACCGCCCCCCACAACACCCCCCCCCGTCCATTCACTCGGGTTCCGCGCGGCGCCCGAGCGCGGGCTGCCCCTCCCTTCGCGTGGGCCTCCTCTGCGTTTCATTCGAGTGACGGGGCCGGCGTGACTCTCTGCACAACCCCCAATTCCTTCTTTCCACACCAGCCCTGCCAGCTGCCAGCTTGGGCTTTCTTCCCGGATTCAGGCATTCTCGCCAAGATGCGCCCCCCGCCGCCTCCGCTCTTCAAGCGTCTCGCCCTCGATGCAGGACCGGAGTGACGGAGGGAGGAGACGTGGATCGCATAACGCTCGCCGCGCGGCTGTAGAAGATTGCTGTTGAGATGGAGATACCGGGCGCAACCGAAGTCCTTATGCCCGGACACTTGGGAGAGGCTGTGTGGCTCAGTGGTAGAGTGCCTGCTTTGCGTAACGAAGGTCCGGGGTCCAGTCTCAGGGACGCCCTGGTGGGGCTGGGAGGGACCCCTGCCTGCAGATCTGCCAGTCAGTGAAGACCCTAGAAGAACCAGTGGTGACTCCCTATAAGGCAGCTCCTACTTACTAGCCTGGTGCCGGAGTTGATGGGCATTGCCATTCAAATGGCATGCATGTGCCACGTCTTCTGATCACTTATTCAGGGTGGGGCTTACCTGCCCCTTCCCCAATATTTTATTCAAGTTGGCACCCCTGGCTGGAAACATTGGCATAGCCAAGGGGCTGCAGCTGCCCACCCGAAATCAATCAAAATCAATACAAATATGAGGTTCTCCCCCCCCCCCAACAAAAGCCTGCCCCACTAACAAAAATCCTGGCTAGGCCCATGGCTGGAATTATAGGTAGAAATAATTCATGGACCTACACACACCCCTCCTCTCCCCAATTTTAGGCAAACTGCCCTCTCACGGCCGCCTTATAAAAACAGTGGGAGGGAGATCACCAAAGGAAAGGGGCCAGTCTCTCTCCACTGACATAATTTGAGCAGTTTTTATATGATGACAAATTGCTTTTAAATGTTGCCAAACCCTGAGCCTTTAAGGGCAGCGTGGCTTACCAATATTCTGCTGTGCCTGTTTACTCGGAAGAAAGCTCCCCCTGACATGGAGAGCAATTGCTCAAGTGTGCATTAAAGCAATCTTAACAAATACATCTATGTAATTGGATTTCAAGACTCTGAAGGTCAGGGGCCCATCCCTCACATTTTGACTTGGAAGTCAGCTTGAGTTCATTGGGAACAGCTTTCAAGGAAATGTGCAATGTGACAGGCAGTCTTGCAGCCCCTGCTTCAGCGGGGAGGCAGTTCAACAGCGTGTCAGCAAAGCATGACAGGCTTGCTATACCTGGTTCAAAATGTTCATGGTCTCAGGTGAGGGGAAGAACTCAAAGGAACACACTGTAATTGTGATCCACCATCGTTATGCATGGATTTTCAGGTTTACGTAGGCGAGATATGTTGCTGTTAGAGAAATAATACACCTTTAAATTAAAGCCCTACTGAAATGTGACAAGAAATTGATGTTATGGAGCAACTTCTTCCCCTTCTTCACCAGACCTAATAGAGGGAAGGGTCTGTTTCCCTGGAATTATCCTTCACCAGTATTTAAAGAGGAAGTTACCTATAAAAGCTCTTGCTGAAGGTACATTTGAAAAGTCTTTTAAGGTGGCATAGCCTTTCTTTCGCTGCTGAAACATACTAGAATTCAGGAAAAGAGTGGCTGTAATAATGCGTTGGATGAGAACCATGTATATTTCATGCATTTCCACAGGACTTTAATGCAAAGGCACATTATTTTCCTGGCCTCCTTAATAGCAAAAATGACATTTGTTCCCCCTATATAAACACCACACACACTGATGGTTTATAATAATTTTTTTAAGTGTTCCCTCTGTTGCCCTTGAATATTGTGGTAATAAAGAGAAGCAAGTAGGGAGGGAAGAAGAGACAGATATGGCTATGTAAGCAACAGACTGTCTTTGGCATATCAAGATGTCCTTGAGGCTGGGCAATGCTGATGCCTTGCCTAGATGTACTTTCATGGAAAGCCAGAAGCAAATGAAAATGTCAGGTTTTTTATGCAAGGGGCTGTGTTTCTCCCTCTTGCATTTAACTCACAGCTGATTGTCATACCTTCTTCCTGCAGCATGTCACTCCCACTCGACAAATTCAGAGTTATTAATAAAAAAAAAAGACATGCTGCCCCCTTAATTCCATGCTCTTCAAAAACAAGGTTCCAATTGCTGTTGCATAAATATCAGGTGAAACAGCAGTAGCCCATCCATGGCAAAAGTGGAAAAGACGACCTGGTAAAAATTAAACAATAAAATGAACCATCAGGATTCTGGACTAGATACACATTTGGTCTGATCCAGGAGGGTTCTGAAGCTTTCATGTTCATATATTAATATCAAAATCCCATTTCATTCTAATGCATCAAAACTATATAGTACTTCAGAGGGTCAGCAACACCTGCTACACTCAAATGCAAGTTCATTTAACTTTCTAAGTAAGACCAGACTTATTGGGCCATCCAGTCCCATCTTGAACGGTAATTTTAGACAGCAGCTTTTAGCAGCATGGGGGCTCCAATTTTCCTGCCCCAACCTCCACTAACTGTCTCACATTTTAGGACAAAAATAAAATGTCCAAAGCTGTTAACAGGTCTGAAGAAAGTGGCAGATTTCTATGTTTCTTGCTTCTTGTCTCATGCATGTGAACTCATTATTATAAAGCCCAGAAGTTCCAGCTACCTAATCTTACTCCTTGGCCCAACAAGTATGCATAGGATTGCAGTCCATAGCCCCTTGGATAAAAATGATGACCATAATTCCGCAAGCCCTTTTATGCCTATTACATGGATGTACAGTATGTGAGTGGTGTGTTTCCCTTTATTTCCCAAACAAATTCCACAAGAGGAATTTACAAAGCCATTCGCAGTGCTACATGGGGGTAAAAAAATCTCTTGCTGATTGTATGGGTGTTCTCCAGATTAGGGGCCCTGCTTCCTATCCCTACCATTAGTCACTAATGATAAGCGGGCATGACAAACAACTGTTTCTCCATCTTTCGGACACCCTTATAAACATTTTGAAAGCTATAAACTGGTTTCTCCCCAAAGTCCTTTTCGGCAGGCAAAACATACCAAGTTTGTGTAATGTTTGCTCCTATGGTTTGTCTCTAAGTCCTTTTATTATCCTCGTAACTCTGCCCAGAATCCTTTCCAGTTTGTCAACATCCTTCTTAAATTGTAATTCCTGGAACTGAACATCATCCTCCAGATAAGGTCTTTCCACTGTGCGCGTGTGAGGTTGTTCGATGTTGTGCAATGGCAACTTGAGCCAAGTAAAAATGCATTGTTTAACTAGCTTGGGGGAAAGGAACAAATGTAGAGTGTCTTGCAGCCAGTTCACAGGTTGGCAAATCTAGCAATTCCAATACGTTCAGTGAGATCCACACATGAAATTACTGCTTTATGTAGGAACTGACATGCAAATCCGGCATTTACACAAATATAAGCCCATTTTCCATTACCCATGTTGAGGTGAAAGAGTTATGGAAATTTGGACATTGTATAAGTGTGCCCATATGCCCGCAAATCAGTTCAACTAAATGTGAGTGGAACTGTTCTGTTCCACTCAAGTTAGTTCACTAGGACAATGGGAATTTTTCCATCCAGAGTCTGACAAATAATCATTTCAGATTCCAGAACAAAAGTACAGCTCAGAACAGCTGCTGGCCTTTTTTCTAATGTAAGGAAGCCTCATGCTTAGCTTAGGACTGGCTGGTATCCTTGACCTGAATCATCACAAGAGATCTTTCCATATGCACAAAGTCTCTTATACAAAGAAAGCCCAAAAGCATGCGTGCTTCTTCCCCTTCCAGGGGATTTTCTGGAACCACCACCAGATTCCATAGCCAATTTGTTGAGGAATCTGTCCAAGATGGGGAATCTGCTAATTAATTCCAGTATGTACAAAATTTGGTAGCATCCCTACTTGCTGTGCAGAGTGGCAATCACAAGTACATAGTTTTGCTCCACTCCATATAATGAACTGTCAGCTTTATGTGAAACGGCCCCCAGGAGCCATGTTTGAAAATGGAAAAGTACAGACTACAGTCTTGCTAGTGACCCAGTAAAAGGTAAAGGGACCCCTGACCATTAGGTCCAGTCATGGACGACTCTGGGGTTGCGGCACTCACCTCGCTTTACTGGCCAAGGGAGCCAGCGTACAGCTTCCGGCTCATGTGGTCAGCATGACTAAGCCGCTTCTGGTGAACCAGAGCAGAGCACGGAAACGCCGTTTACCTTCCCACCGGAGTAGTACCTATTTATCTACTTGCACTTCGTGCTTTTGAATTGCTAGGTTGGCAGGAGCAGGGACCGAGCAACGGGACCTCACCCCGTCGCGGGGATTTGAACCACTGACCTTCTGATCGGCAAGCCCTAGGCTCTGTGGTTTAACCCAGTACAAACTGACAAAAGTGGAAAACACCTGACAAGAGTTCATTTTACTTTATTTGTATGCATGCATATATTAATGCTTTAAAATGGTGACAGCAGGGTGAGTCTGGCTATCAAAGACAATGCATATGTCCTCAGGTTAAAAAGAAAAGAATGTTGCTAATGCAGGATGGAAAGAATTCAGAGACAGACAAACAGACAGACAGAGCAATCTAACCACTAGCTGGTTGTGTTACAGACCCAGTTCATGGAAGCAAAATAATAATAATAATAATAGTAATAAATTTTTATTTATACCTCGCCCTCCCTGGCCAGGACTGGGCTAAGGGCGGCTATCACCAAATATGAATTACAATAAAACGTAATAGAAAAACAACAAACAAACAAACAAACAAACAAACAAACAAAGAGTTAATTAAAATACTGCTTAAAATACAGCTTAAAATGCAGCCTCATTTTAGTATGTGCTATGCATCCTGAGCCAGCACCTAATAGTCTACAAATCACTTTATCAACAACAACAACAACAACATTATTTAAACTGAAACCTTAGGAATAGCAACACCCCCCCACACACACACAAATTGGCTTCAAAACGAAAGCAAGGAAATGATAGCTGAGGGAGAAGGAATGTGCTAATGAAAGAACTTCCAGAGGGATGGCTGGGTGAGTCTGCTCTAGCAAAAACCACAAAGCATCTTCCAGCACATCTATTACAAGCATTTTATTTATTTACTTACGTATTTCTTCACTACCTTTTAAGTCATGGTCCTAACAAGGCAGTTTAGAGAACAACAACATAATGAAAGATGTGAAATGCAAGGCGGTCCAAACAATGTTAAAATGTCAGCATAGAAACTAAGGCATCACCTATATAATTTAAACATGAATCAAACAGCAACTTAAGATTCAGATATATAGCATTAATGTACTAGAGTCCACTTCATCAAACACTAATGGAAGAAAATACTTCTCAGCTGAATGTATCAGGAGAAAAAGGAAAAGTCCCTTCACTGTGCAGGCCATTTTGCCAAAACAAACTCCAGAGCAGTTTCAGCTGTGCAGCTGGAGGAGCCAATCGATTGCAATAACATATGGCTGGGGATTTAAATTGGCACCAGATCCTGACTGTGGCTCCTTCCCTTCTGAAATACATAACGGTCTGGAATGCAGGATCCCCTCAGACGAGTGCTGAGACAGCTTTAATTGGCTCAGCAGGAAAGACTGGAGTTTAGAGAAATAATACCGCACAGGAAATAAACATGGACAGCAGCCGAGGGGCGGGCGGGGGGAGAGGGGTTTCAAATGGAGGTTAGATGGAAGGTTAGATGGTTGTGATTTGAAGCCTTTGTGACACATGAGCTTTAAAGAAAGCTGGAAAGCCTGCAAGCACTAGGTCAAGAAATTGGTAGGTGAAGCCAAATTGCGTATGTGGCCCTGATGCTCAGGGTGGCTTTTCCATTTTTTTATATAGATCAGGGGTGGCTAACAGGTCATAGAGCGGGAAGGAAATCCAGGCCAAGGCAGCATCCTAGGAAGGGCTGCAGCTCAGTAGCAGAGCATCTCTTTGGCATATAGAAGGTTTCGTGTTCTACCCCAGACATCTCAAGGTAGGGCTGGAAGGAGATGGCCCCATCTGAAATCCTGGAGAGCCAGTCAGTGCAGACAATACTGAGGCAAATGGATCAGTGGTCTGACTTGGTGCAAGGCAGCTTCCTATGTTTTTTTATGTTCCACCCCTGGGCAGATGGCCATCTAGCCTGCACTTAAGTAATTCCAGCTGAAGGAGAAGCCACCTCCTTCTGAGAGAGTCTGTTCTTCCACCATCAGAGAGCTCTTACCACTGGGAAGTTTATCCTCATGTGGCAGAGGGGCCTGAAGTGTGCCCTCATGGCCTGTAGGCATATGATAAGGGTCACATGCTCAAGCTATCTGAGTGTAGCCCTGCATGTGTCTGTATGAGAGGCTTCTTGCGGAGGTCTCTGAGCTACTTGAAAGATGTTTGTACAGTGGTACCTCGGGTTAAGTACTTAATTTGTTCCGGAGGTCCGTTCTTAACCTGAAACTGTTCTTAACCTGAAGCACCACTTTAACTAATGGGGCCTCCTGCTGCCGCCGCACTGCCGGAGCATGATTTCTGTTCTCATCCTGAAGCAAAGTTCTTAACATGAAGCACTATTTCTGGGTTAGTGGAGTCTGTAACCTGAAGCGTATGTAACCCAAGGTACCACTGTATTATATTGGTCTTCACTGCAGCTGGGGGGGGGGGAGGTCTAACCCAGCTCACTATCCGTATGCTGTTCTCCACTCTTGCTCCCAGCCACTAAACTAAAACACCTTTTTAAAGTTAAAATGACAGATTTTAGGGGGTTTTGGTGAACCACAAAAAAACAACCTCCAGGGGGTTGATACAGCCCCCCCGGACACAGATTATCCAACTCTGCTAGAGTGTTTTGACAAGCAGTTAACAGCTATGCACAAGTCACCATCCCATCACTGCCCTACTGAGATTCTCTCTCTCCTTGCCTGTTTTATTATGGGGTTTAAAAAATGCTGCATACTTTGTCTTTGGTTGACTACCCCTAAAGGTCATCACCTCAATTCTAAGCTAGCATCTGCATGAATCTGGAGCAATTCAGGAACTTAGTTGGTGCCCAGAAATCTGCCAGTGGAAACAGGCAAGGAGAGTTTCCATGTTTCTTACACATCATGTGAGTTTGGCACCCCATTGTTTTGTGGTTTGCAGATATTGCTGCCTTTGCATGTAAGCATCCATTGATGGACACTGTTGAAGCTAATATTTAAAATAATGGCTGGGAAGCAATAACAACTTGTCAGCAACCAGATTATCTCTGGCGGCTTAGTTATGCGAAACTGCCTGTCAAACAGCAACTATGGCAGATAGAGGCTCCGTATTTGTTAAACACAATAGCCACTGATGAAAGGCAAGCTAGGATATGATAAGCTTATCACTTGATTACTCCCACGGCAAAAATGGCGGCAAGGTTTGTAAGGCAATGAAAAATTGTAAAGTGTGAAGATAATGATGATGATGATGATGATGATGATGATGATTTTTACCCCGCCCATCTGGCTGGGTTTTCCCAGCCACTGTGGGCGGCTTTCAACAGAACATTAAAAACAGAATAAAACTTCAAACATTAAAAACTTCCCTAGCAGATAGACTGCTAGGACTTTCATGAGCTGATGATGAAGATAGGCTAATCTATCTTTTGCCCAGCTAGTGCCCTCCCATCAGCCTCAGCCAGCTCGGCCATTTTGGCTGGGGCTGATGGGAGTCATAGTCCAAAATGTGTGATGGGAACCAGCTTGGCAAAGGCATTATGCCAGTGCATCCAGAGTCAAACTTCCAGGACCACAGCTGTTTGATGTATACCCGTGCCCGACTGTCCCTCCTATCTTAGTCTTCTGGTTGCTGAAAGTGATGAGGTAAATTTATTTATGATGTTCTCTTGTACGGCTTGTATTTTAAATTCTTTATGCAAGCCACTCTGGGATTGCTACTGCAATAAAGAGCAGGTAATAAATATTTTAAATAAACATGAACGGATGAATAAAGAAAGGCATGGTCTCTCCACCAGTGCCCCTGCCAAGATTCACACACAAAGACACTTGGGAAGAGCACTTTATTTCCCTCTCATACCATTTTGCCTCCTTCAAAGTTCTAGCTATAATCCTGCCCACCCCTCCCTTCTCTGTGTTGCCTTTTGCTTTCCTTAATTCTTGTCTCCATACACACACCATGCCTCTAGTTGGTTCTGGCTCAGAACACTGCCCTGTTTCGAGATTGGAGAACAAAGCTAGCAGCAATGAATGAGGTGGAACCTCCAGGTTTAACAGGGCTAGGGGAACGTCACGATGAAGATCAAAATACAGAGTTCTTATTAGGGGCACGCGTGTGACCTTGCTTCCCCACATGTCTCCCTTGCTGGCTCAGAAGAACACAGAACTCCAATCTTTGCTACCTTCAAGGACCAGCTAAAAGAAAGGAAATGAATCATCAGCACAGAGGGCGCTCTGGTAACTTATTAGTCCATGTAATAATTAACTCCTGAATCTTAAGCCATCAGAGTAGAAGATCCACAAGTTCAGAAGTGCAGAAAATTAAAAATTAGCAAAGTGAGAGTGAAAGCACTGCAGATGCTCAGGTTGTTCTGCTTTCACAGAAATGCTGGTGACAACTGGGGTCTCACAAATTCATCATTGAGGATGGAAACTATGGAAGTGTAGAAATGAAAACATCCTGATGGGGAATCTGTGGGAGAGAATCAGCATTCAAGATGCATAAGGAGGGCCATGACAGAAGTGTATCAAATTAGGTCTGGTGCAGAGAAGGTGGGCAGTGACATCTCTTTTTCCCTTCCTCATGCTAGAACCTGGGGCATTCAATAGAGTTATGCAGTGGTACCTTGGTTTATGAACTTAATCCATTCCAGAAGTCTGTTCTTAAACCAAAGAGTTCTTAAACCAAGGTGTGCTTTCCCATAGCAGCTGGGGACTCATTTTACAAATGGAACACACTCCACAGGAAGAGGAACATGTTCTGCTTCCAAGGCAAAGTTCACAAACCAAAACACCTACTTCCAGGTTTGCAGCGTTCTTAATCCAAGTTGTTCATAAACTAAGCTGTTCTTAAACCAAGAAAATGAAGTCCTCCCCACAGTGCATAAATTATGGGATTTGCTACCATAACATTTAAAACCACCTGCAAACACTATCTGCCTCACAGAACAAAAGTCTGCTAGAATCAAAAAGTCTTCAACAGCCAGTGAAAGAGAATGAGCCTAAGGGCTGGGCTACATTTCTGCTTGTCCCGTGCTTAGAAAGCATGGGTCCAAGCAGTTTCGCCTTCGCCCTGCTGCTTTCCCCAGAAAACCCACTCTTTGGCACTAACAGCAATCAAACAGCAATCCACAGAAAACCCAGTTGCTGTTTGTTCTGATTCAGCACTAAACGGGGGGTTTTCCTGGGGGAAAGCAGGGGAGCAAAGCAGTGTGGGTGAACTGTGTGTGTGGGTGTGTGGGTGTGTGGGTGTGGGTGTGGGTGTGCACGCACAATCATAGCTGTAGCTCATTGGGAGAGCATCTGCGTTGCATGCAGGAGGTCCCAGGTACAATCCCCAGCATCTCCCTTGTCTGAAACCCTGGAGAGTAACTATTAGCCAGTGTAGACAATACTGAGCTTTATGGCCCAATGGTCTGACGTAATATCAAGCAGCTTCCTATAGTGATGTAGTGATCACAAGATGTAGTGATGGGCATCAACTTGGATGAGTTCACCTAGGGATTGGATCAATTTGCAGAGGATGTTATCAATGGCTCTTAGTCATAGCGGCTTTGTACTACCTGCGGCATCAGAGATATGCCATCTACCCTCTTGTACTGTGGAATACACCAGGGGTTGACTTCAACAGTGCCCATCAGTTGATGGTAAGACTATTGTCAGTGGAACAGGGAAGGGAAGCAATGTGTGGCTATTCCTTCCTCCTTGCAGCCCTCCACGCCCCCTAAATCTAGTCTAGAGGTCTGGAGAATCCTAGTTTAGAGCATTGATGGGGGGAGGGCAGGCAGCTCCAGGGGAAGGGGGAATTCCTGAAAAATGTCCCCCACCCCCATCCTGCTGTTGGAAGCTGAGAGACACTCTTGGACACAAGCCCACACATATGGTAAAGTCTTCTTTATCTTAGAGTGGAATTGCACTTTGCCACATGTTCCCAAACTTGAGGCAACAGAAATGCAAGGCTGATGGGTATTTGGTGGCAGGGACATGTGAGGCTGCTTTCATTTGGGGAGGAGAAAAGGCAGAAAAAAGGTCTGGTGCCATTTGCAGGAGGGAATTATCAGACAGGGAAAGGGTTAAATAGCCCTCCCATCCACCATTTTTGGCCCCCCTCCCAATACAGAACCTATGCCCAGCCTCATAATATGGAATTCTGACCTTGAGTGCCTGTGCAAGCACACACGTACCCTAGCAAAGCAGAGAAATGGCTGATGTAAAACAGAGCCTTGGCGCCTCCTTCGTTGTTGCTTCTCGCTTTCCATATTTCAGCTCTTTTAAACACCCCAAGCCAAAGTCTGCAGCCTGTGTTTATAAAAATGTGCTTACTCTAATTCCTCCATTGTACAGTGTGAGGTTTCCAGCACCCCACCCTCTGAGGGGACAGACGGCGAGTCAAGATCTATGACTTGCTGCAGGAGACAATCATCTGAGATCCTTGCTTTTCATTCTAGCAGGACAGAAAGCAGCTGCCTGTGCCAGGAGACATACTGCTGATCTGAAGCCAGTGAGAGAGTGTGGCCTCCAGAACGTGCAGCATTTTTTTCCTGCCTTGCTTCCAAACTGAGGTTTGCAGGAAAGTCAGGTGCAAAGGAATGAAAAAATGATGCGACATGTATCCTGGAAGTTGTTGTTGTTGTTTTGATTGTTGGTGTGATTGCCTAAAAATTAAGAAAAGAAAAAGAAGGGCTTTGGAAACACAGGCTCCAGCCGCCCACATGTCCCCCTCATCCAGCTGTGTGGAATGTTTGCACAACTGGATGGAATGTTTGCACAGAAGATCCCCCTGGGATCCGCTGAATCTAAGATCTCCGGTTTCAAAGATCTCCAGTTCAAGGGAAGGAAGACAACATTATGTCCCAGTCAGCATTAAAGAATTCACTTTTTGCTACAAAACAACTGCAGCAGGGGAAAGAGACATGCTAGAACCAAGGAGTGGAGAGAGGTGAAAACAGATGGGACATGGCCCCGTCCGGTCGTGCAGAAAGCAGAGATGGAAGAAGAAACCATCCCAGTGGGAACAAGAGGAGAGCCTGAAGTAGAAAACAGTCTTCCAAAGCATTGGTTAAAGCCCAATTGTGGGCTCTTCCAGATGAACCTATTTATTGAGCATTCGCCCTGATTTGTTTGCACTAAGCTTATACAGAGGTTAGATTATATCCAGTCTTGACTGAACATTTGTTCTGCTTTGTTTGCAGGAAGATTATCCCACAATGAGTATTCATCCTGCATGCCTCTGGACTGCATGTTTATACAGCTTTGCATTCATCAATTGTTCATTCCCCAATTCAATTCATTTCCCCATCAATTTCCTAACTATGAAAAGGTGTGTTTCTTTTTAAAAGTGGATTTGTTGTTCTAGGGCAACAGAATGCTTTGAACCACTTTAATTGTGCAAACCTAAATTTAATTGTGCAAAACCTAAATTTCCCAGTATATGTTTGAATCCCTCCTGCAAAATGCTGTCAGTCTTTCAGGGACATAAAGGCAAAACTGGTCTGTATGGAGCCATGCCACTTATGCCAAAAAGCTTTGGAACGGTGAGAAAAGAAATCATAATAAGTGTGTGGTATATATCACACTTTTTCCTCGCATGGCAATATGCTATTTGCACATCACAGGAACTGCATCCACAAAGCACACTTCCCCTATGGATACCACGTATGGTAGTCAGATTTTCAGATACTGCATTAGGCATAGGAAGATATTCTATGGAGGCTGACCCATGGGAACAAATGGGGCACTGCCCCACCTAGCCTAGCCTGCTCTCAGCATATTGCCCCCTGCCTGCTTCCTATGTCCAGAGGGTGGCCACTAGTTGATAATTCAGAAGCTGTGCAATTGAAAACTCAGTAGAGTGGGAAGGCAAGGAACAGAGGTGTGGATATTGCTTCCCTCTTTCCTTCTTGCTCTAACTCCAGAAATGTCTCATGTGGGAAAGGAGGACCGAGAGTTTGCAAGCTGTAATGTAGTAGCTGTAGTTTTACTCTGGCACCTTGGGAATGCAGGCTGAGGTGTGAGTCTGAGTTCACACAGAGCCAGAATAATTCCAGATTACAGTTTACAGCCTTTTTCCTAGTGGAGTGCTGGTGTTGGAGCAAAAGGAAGGGAGCAGCGCAAGAAACTTCCAGCTTCTTCAAAGGCTAGTGCTGCAATGAGGAGTGGCAATGAAATGTCACAGCCATCATGGGCCATGCTCTGGAGCCTCCTAGTGGCGGATCTCGTGCATGCAACCTATGTGGAAGTGTGTGGTACTTGGGCTGAGCTCAGGCAACAGTTTCAATAAAGCAATGGGAGAAATTCCCCTTTTCTGCCACTTTGGCACTGCTACAGCTAAGTAGATCAAATGCTATGTATATGTAACGGAGATGAAGAAGACTCATTGAAGGGATGGGGAGATGCTGCTTATTCTGTTTTCTTTTAATCTTTAGTTGCGGACCAGCCTTATACAAATTAATATGCATACAATTCTCTTTTTTACAAGCCTCTTTTTTTATCCAGTCAATTTTATTCATAAGGAAAGCTTTATTTTCCCCCTCCCTGCCCCACTGTGGAGATATGGTGTCACACACTCCTCATTTCACGTAACAACAGAAAATAAGAAATAATTTTAAAAATCAAAATGTTCCAAAACTGCTTCAGGGTTATATGCCCAGGAACGCCAAACACACACAAAAAACAACAATATTACACTCCACCAATGCTGGACATGTGGAAACTTCCGGAGGCTAGATTTGGCTTATAGCTTGGAGCATGGGTAAACAGGATCAGTTCTTCATATTTGCACTCACACCAGAAGACCAAAAAAGCCCCTGTCATAGATCAGTACTGCATCAATACCCATTATATTTTATTTATCTTTTATCTACAAATTCCCAGGTTTTTATCTACAAATCCTCTTCAAAGCAAAATGCTTCTGAGACCAGCTTTCCACACTTGAATTCGCTTCTTTTCCAGTTGTGTAGATTAGAAATATTGTCTCTCCATCCCCTCACTTTAAAAATGAAAACTTTAAAGGAAAGTTATTTCATATTTATTTTTCCCTATACAGTGGTACCTCGGGTTAAGAACTTAATTTGTTCCAGAGGTCTGTTCTTAACCTGAAACTGTTCTTAACCTGAGGTACCACCTTAGCTAATGGGGCCTTCTGCTGCCGCCACGCGATTTCTGTTCTCATCCTGAGGTAAAGTTCTTAACCTGAGCTACTACTTCCGGGTTAGCAGAGTCTGTAACCTGAAGCGTCTGTAACCCAAGGTACCACTGTATGGAGATCATTGAGCATCCATCCTGATTTGCTTGTCCAAAGCTTACATGGAGGTCAGCTTATATCTGGTCTTTATTTAGTTTTCATTCTCATTTGTTTGTGTGGTGGTTATATGACAATGAACATTTGTCCTGATTAGCAGTGTTTATGTGTCTTCCTGTGAGTCATTCGTCCATCCCACACTTTTCAGTGCATTCCCCTTTCACTTTCCTGACCATAAAAATCCTTTTTTTTATTATGGATTTGTTGCACTAGGTCAACAATGCCTTTTAATGCTTTTTTATTGAACAAACCTACATTCCCAACATGTGCTTGAATCCCTCCAGCAAAATAGTGGTAGACCAGAGGCAACTCTGTTATCGGGGTGATAAAGAAGCTGATTCCACTTGATACCACTAGATGGTGATAAGTCATGTTTCTAGAACATAGCCTGCTGGCAGGGATGGGGAAGAAATTTGATTTTGTTTGCATTTTAATAAGAAACACTTTTCAAACTAATATGAGAACTGAAACACAGCTATCTTTTGAAATTCGTACATCTCTGAATTTTGCGATGCAATCAAATAACATGTACCAAAATTCAAAAAGGCATGGAAAGAAGATGCAAAAATGCTTTACATCAGGAGGGGGGATCGCTTTCAAAAATGTGTGTGTCAGTTAAAACTTCATACAGAAATGTGTTTATTAGGAGAAATTCACACTAAAATGCTAATGAATTTTCATGAGGGTTAAAAAAAAATGAATAAAGAATTGCAGGTTGCTGTGGAAATGTGGAGCACTGAATTTAAGAGTGGAAGGATGAGAAACTGAGATAAACCAAAACTGAAAGATTCAGCTGTACCTACCTGCTAGTTAGTTCAAATGTGAAAAAGACAACGAGACTTTGGCACCTTAAAGATGGAGAGCGGAATTCAACATCATTTCACAAGATCGTCATGAGCACAAGCATTTCTGGACATGCATGCTGTTCTGGGGTTTATTCTGACCCTCCTAAGCAGATCTGGGGAGGCCGTGGGGGGCGCGCAGGTGGACAAGAGGGGGGAACCCCATTGCACAGGCATGTCTTTTTGGACTGGCTTCTGCTAGCGCAACTTAGTTGAATCCAGCCTCAACAGATTTATTATGGCATAAGGTTTCATGGACTACTGTCCACTCATCAGATGGACATTCATTGGACTGTGGTCTAGGAGAGCTTATGCTGTAATAAATGTGTTAGTCTTTAAGGTGCTAGAAGAATCTTCTATTTCTGCTGCAAGAGACTAACACACCTATCCAGACAAATTTAGACGGCACAGAGGAAGTCCAGAGGAGCTGTTCAGCACACCATCAGGTCCAGCTGTCCTGGTTTCAGTTATTAATGGCAGGAGGTTGTGGACACACTGCTTGAAGGGACTTGTCCTCTCAACTCTTGCCCATCTTGGCTTATTCAGTCTAGCTGAGAGGGAATCACTAGGTGGGTCCAAGGAATCACCAGTGCCTTGTTGTAGGGGAGGGGTGCCACCTGCCTTGAAGGAGGCAGTTGTGGTGTACCATCTCCTCAAGGGGCCCTCCCTGACCCCATAAATGTCAACCTGGTGTCCTGCTCCCATCAGCCCCAGCCAGCTCAAAATATCTGGATGGCACCAAGTGGCAAGAGGTTGACATAGGGTTTGAGGATGAAATGATGGACAGGAACTTCTGCCTAACTTGGATTGCCCAGCAGAAGGCAGTTGCAAAGTTTACTCAGTTGCCCCCTGAAGGAAATGGGGCAAAAGTATTTTGACTCCCTGAGGTTAAGCTCCTGAGGTGAAGACAAAAAAATTAAACTGCCTCTGAGAGTTTGAGGCAGTGATACCCAAGAAGGAGAAGTTGGGAACGGGCCCTTCCTGGCCACATTGACTGGATGTGAAAGAAGGGTATGTTTGAAGGCAGGGACAAGAATCCTCCCTCAGATAAAGCACCTGCCAACTATAGTTTAAAGAATTAAGTGTGACTGACCAAGAGAGGCACTTTGTGGGCAACACAAGCAGATGACTGAGCTCTTTGGTTAGTCCCACTGGCAATATTTAAAAACCTACTGAGGAGCAGGGGGAGCTGACCCCAGTGAAAAACCAAGATTTGGGTGCTTAGTTCAGCAGGCTCAACAAGTTTTGGGAGGAAGGGATGAAGGTTGCTGACAAGGTCATTATAGCTTTTATATGCTGCACTTTTAACTAGATAGAAACCCCGCCTTCTGCTCCCTCCCCCTGTCCTACTAGATGAAATGGAATCAAACCATTAGGAAATAGTTATCCTCATCATCAGAGCAAGAGTGAGTTTATGCAGGTCTTCCCCAGCCTGCTGCCCTCCAGATGTTGTTGGACCCCAGCTCACAGGAGCCCCATCCAGTGTGGCCAATGATGATGGGAGCTGTAGTTTGACAACATATGGAGGGCACCAGGTTGAGCAAGGCTGATTTTATGTGGATGAATTGGTGGGAGAAAGGAGAATGGCTGCAAAGCAAGGACAAGATTTGAGGGTTAGAATATAAGAAATTGTCATGAGTCTTGTGGAGACATCTTGGAGAGGGCAGTCAGATGACAAGGAATAGGAGGAGATTGGGGAACTGGAGGAGTCTAACCAAGGGGAAGGTCCTAGTGGGTTGGTGACCTCCAGATTCCAGGAGGAGTCTGATCCCAGAGACACATGGATCTAGGGGAAGGGCTAAGCGGTTAAGTCATGAGAATGGCTCACTTCCGCATGCAACATCACTGCCAGTTGAGAAGATTCAGGCGTCTCCCCATCAGCGCAGATCCATCCTCTCCTAAGGAAGCACTTGGGGATAAATCTGACAGCAAGACTCCACCTCCATCTCCAAGGACATGGAGTAGCAGCCACAAGAACAAACCAGTGTGAATTCCCCCCGCCCCTCAGGTCAGTTGGCAGGTCTAAGTTGATGGTGGCAACCATATACAAGAAGAGCCATTGCAGATCAAGTCCCACAAGGGAGAGTGTCCATATCTCCACCTATGCTTCCTAAGTGGAGAAGCCCGCATGTTCAATTTCAAGCCACCAAATACTGAGCCGTCAAGCGAGGAAACAACCCATGGAGTGATGAGCCTTGAATGTGTGAACTGGGCCCAAGTTCAGGTGCCTGGAGGCCAGAGAGCATCCCAGCTCACAGGAAGCCATCATTTGGAGCCCCAGAAGAAGGCCTGTGAGTGGGTTGTGCTCAGCGCGGCATGACAAAACCCTTATAAACTGTGTGGAAAATTCCAGCCCCACTTAATCCCCGGGGCTTCTGAAAAACGGTGACATTCAGAAAAGATCCAAACAGGAAAGAATTAACAGGAGAAATGCCTTTCTTCTTGCGGCTGCCACGGCTGTGCCAGGAGTGAGTGCAAGCAGGAGCGGGCGGGCGGCAGCTGAGGGGCCACCCCCCGCTCCCCCCCCCCGGCCTGCCTCTCTCTAAACACGCAGAGCTTACTTGGAAGATTAGGAGAGAACACAGCAAAAGACAACAGAGTTCCTTTTGTAATGGGGGTGGGATTAAGGAATCAAGTGACCGGTTGCAACTCCCAAGTGGGTTTCAGGCTTCTTAGAGGACCGTGTCACTGTCAGGTTCAATCACCCACAAGCCACAGAGGTGGGAAGAGGTGGAGTGTGGCGTGTGCCGACAAAGAACCTCGCCAGGACACATGCGAGGCCAAACGTCTCCAGTCCCAGCTGCAGGGCCGGAGCCTGCTTTGGTAAGTAGCTCCCCGAGGGCTGCTGTGGTGCTGTCCTAGAATGGGACAGATTTTCTTTTTGCTTAGGGATACATGTGTTTCCACTTTTTTTATAACAAGGCATCTTTATTTAGTTTAATTGGGGCAGAGGGAGGTTCCGTACATGTAGCCATCACGAGAATACTGCGTATATAGATGCAAAGGAGGAACCACCTGGGGTTCTTGTATCTTTCACAGGAGAGGAGGGTGGTGCAGCAGGCGCAGCCTCCCTTGTCCCTGAAGGTCAAGCAACTCTTGCCACAATTTCCTCTTGCATAAACTAGGTCTTGTTCTCCTTTGCAGTTGGCCATGGGGTCTAAGGATGCACTTTAACATGCAAAAAAATGGCATTCTCACGTTGGGCATTCCAATGTTCACGTTTAAAATGACTTAATTCTTGAAAGCTGTTCCCCTCCCCCCCCCCCCCGAAAAAAAGCACATTGGCAAACTCTTTTTTCCTCAATGCACAAAATCCAGTGATTTACTGTTCTATGAGATCCGCAGAGTATTTGCATTATAAAGGCCCCCCGGTGTGTGGGTGTGGGTGGGTGTCACAGCTTTTTATTTTAGAACAATTCACCTGAAATAACAACTACCATACTCACAAGTCCCATTCCATGCAGAGGAATCTGTGAACTGTAAAATAGTAGGAAATGCCACCATCAGCTGTGTTTTCCAAGCCTGTGCATGTTTGCTCTGCTGTAGGTCCCACTGTCTTCAATGGGACTTAACTCTCCCAAGTAGGTTTACATAGGATGTTAGCCTCAGCCAGTCTAACAGTAAGGACAAAAGCTGTTTAAAGTGTGTTACAAGGTAGTTCCTCCATGTTATGTGACTTTGGATATGGATCCTTCCTTATTTTAATAGTGTACGCCTGTCTGCACATATAGAGTTTATAGGACTGTTTAGTGTCTGTCACTCTACCAGCTCCTGAGCCAAGGGAGCCTTAACCGGTGAGTACCAGGGAAAAGTTTGACTGGGGAAAACAGTGAAGATACCTCTAACCGTAGGATATCAGAAGATGTATTCACTTATTCTCAGATTGAGAATAAGGAGGTATTTGTGCTTTTTTTCTCCATAGGTATTCCAAGTGCAGTACAAGGATATATCGAATCATAGTATTGTAAGGGACCTAAAACACCATTTTTTCCAACCCCACTGCTAAGGCAGAAAACCTGGTGCTATAGCATCTCTGAAAAGCAGCCATCCAGGCTCTTTTTTAATATCTCTAGCGAAGAAGAGCCCACCCAACACCTAATTCAAAGCACCCTGGCATCATATAATATAGAATATGCTCTTTCGCTCCACCGAATCCACAAGAGGAAGCATTACAACTTTCTTCTCTTCTTCTTTGGCGATCAGTGCATTCTCTCCTCTGCTTCTAGAAATTTGATTTGGCATGGTTAACCTTCCAGTTTCCTTCCACAGTAAGCAATATAGCAGGGCAGGGGGGTATTCTAGACTAGGGGGGAAAGGGAAAGGCACAAGACTTTCTATATACTGCTGAAGAATTCACGGGCATTATTTACACAGGCAAGGCTTGGAGTTTTCCATCTTTGGTAAAAATGCACTCCGCATTTGAATTGCATGAGAAAAATTCTACCTGGGTGCGGTGGAGGAGCAAAGGAAGTTGCCATAACAAAACACACACAATCAAGGAATATCTTCAAGTGGTTCAAGTGTGTGTGTGTGTGTGGTCATTTCCTTTATCTTTTCCACATTTGTGGATTTGTTGTGTTGTGAGTTTTGGAGGGTGAGGTGGGGGTGGGGTAAGCTGTATGCCTAAATCCCTTCTAATTCCAGGATCCAATGAAGATTCAATTGTTGGAATAGCCAGGCAAGTTTCTTGGTAATGGCACCTAAGTATGGGTACTTAGGGTAACGAAGGAAGTGGCTCTGTGCCAGAGAGGAAAGGGATGGGGCCCCCACCCCCACCTGGCTGTTAGTGTGAAGGACAAAGGCCAGAGTTGTGTGAGAGCTAGAGGCTAGAAGCAGGCTGGACAGCTGCCTGGACACAGCCATGCTTGATTTCTGCTGGAATCTAATGTGGTTATGGGAGAATGCAGATGACTGTAGATTACAAAATGAAATTAGCATTGGTGAACATTATCTGACTGGCATGTTTACCACCCATCTAGGAAAGAGGTGAAGGGGGCATTGTTTATGTGGTTATTCTAATATACACAATTTTAAAAGGTCTTCAGCAGCGTTGCTGACAATTTTTAAAACAAAAGTATCTAGCTGTAAAATTACCAAATAGCAGCCCCAGACTAGACTGGGGGTTTATCTACACTCACTTTTTGTTGAGTGTGGGGTTTTTTTTGGGGGGGGGCTGAGCTTTCCCTACGAGAACCCGCTCTTTAAGACTCAGTTGGAGCAAACATCAATTTGGGTTTCCCACAGATTGCTGTTTGCTCCAACTGAACTATAAAGAGTGGGTTTACACAGAGAAACTCCGGAGCAATGGGGGAAAAGGCATTTGGACATGGAGTTTTAAGGCACAGACCGTGCCTGGAAAGCATTGAGGAAAGGTAAGTGTGGATAAGCCCTGGCATTTTCTTGCTACCAATGCAGTCAGGTGCATAATCATCTTGGGGGGGGGGAGGGTTTGAGAGAGAGAAAGAGGCACAGTGAGATGGACAATTCAGCAGACAATATGCTTATTTGGGGGCTGAGCTATTCTTACAGATAGACTGGCTACCATACAACATTTCTGTGTTATGTATTTGGCATTACATATTGGAATAATCTTCAAGCTGCCTCTGGAAAACACGTGGCTAGGAACACAATAATATAAACACTGGGACCTTGTGAAAGGTTCATCCATCACATTGAGCAACTCCAGGCGATGACATGACTGAGCCAGGAAATCCACATCATCAAGATACTGTTAAACCTACATGGACATGGTCAGGGGGGGGAATATTCCATAGAAAACATTTCGTTGTGTTTCTGCCTGCTTGGACAAACTCGTCTAGAGGATAAGTTTGTGCATTTCTGTGGAACATGAATAGAACGTGCAGAAAGCCTCTCCCACCTTTTACTATACCTTATTTCTGCACCATACTATACAATCATCCCTCCTGCTCACCCCTATCCAAACACAACAGTCCAAACAAATGTTGTTATTGATGCTTTGTGGGGAACTTCGGTGCTCTCTTTAATGTGTAAACTATCTCCTGGGCAGCAGTCCAAACCCGAGTTGTTAGTACTACTGAATAAACTTTTTCTTACATCTCGCCTTTTCTTTTCCCATACTCCAACTCTCGGTTCCTCTAGATGTCCCCCAATTGCCTTTTCCTTATTTTCCAGTGTTGCTTCTTTATTCCTGCTCACTTCTTGCCTCAGGAGGAAAAGTTTTCTCTTTGAAGGACTATCAGAGAGGAAAGTCTTCTGTTTCAAGGCATCCTTTATTCAACGAACCATCCAATCCAAGTCCGATGTAAAGACAAATAATCCTAAGAAGAGAGAGCAGGGGTCTTGAAGTTGCCCACCTTAGCACCTGGGCAGCAGACAGAGCAGGCACAGAGGACATCTGGCCCCAGCCTTCTCCATCATGGGAAGATGCATTCTGTTTCTTTCCAAATTGCACAATGGACCTTCCTGCTTCTCTCCTCTCCCCTGTAGCCCCCTGTGCACCCTCAATATTTGCGCATGATGGTTGGGGGAGCCTCGGGACACTACTTAAAGTGTTTGGCTGTGGTTGCCTTAAAATGCCTTGTATATGTGTATCCGATATAATCTGACATCTTTACTTTCTGGAACAAATCGTGTTTGTGACACCAAGGACTGAGATCCCATCAAACATACTTTTTCCAGTGTGGTGTAGTGGTTAAGAGCGGTAGTCTCGTAATCTGGGGAACCGGGTTCGCGTCTCCGCTCCTCCACATGCAGCTGCTGGGTGACCTTGGGCCAGTCACACTTCTTTGAAGTCTCTCAGCCCCACTCACCTCACAGAGTGTTTGTTGTGGGGGAAGAAGGGAAAGGAGAATGTTAGCCGCTTTGAGACTCCTTAAAGGGAGTGAAAGGCGGGATATCAAATCCAAACTCTTCTTCTTCTTCTTCTTCCAACATGGAAAATATGTCCATGCAAGAAAAAAGCATGCAACAAAAGCAGCTCATCATGTACGATGATGGACATTTATTCTGCTGACCTGTATATCCGATCATCGATATATGGTTAGATAGATAGAAACTTTATTTGCATTAGCCACTAGCCATAGCAATCTATATATGGTTTTCACAGTATATTTCCATCAGCATTTGTTGTCAATTTGAGATTGATTCATTGGGGCTATTATTCTAATAATTATCATCGATTTACTAATAGGTTTCTACACAATAGTCTCAAGACTGTGTACATTAAAAACAGTTAAAAATACTAAAAAAGCCAATACATTCCAAACAAAACCAAAACCAAACAGAAGGGCCCATTTATCCGGCTGGGAAAGCCTGTCGGAACAAAAATGTCTTCCTTTGTTTCCAAAAAGTGGGTGTCTGTCATATCTCGATATGAAAGCTATTACAGTGGTACCTCGGGTTACATACACTTCAAGTTACATACGCTTCAGGTTACAGACTCCGCTAACCCAGAAATATTACCTTGGGTTAAGAACTTTGCTTCAGGATGAGAACAGAAATTGGGCAGGGGCGGCCGAGGCCCCATTAGCTAAAGTGGTCTTCAGGTTAAGAACAGTTTCAGGTTAAGAACAGACCTCCAGAACGAATTACCGTAAGTATGTAACCAGAGGTACCACTGTATTGCACGGAACAGGGGCAGCCACTCAAAAAGCTCTGCTCTGGGTTACTGCAAGGTTACCTTCCCCCTCTCTCACACAAACACAATGAAATTGCATACAATTTTGCCCAGTGCTTGCTTGCTTCAGTGGGTGTGGGTGTGTAAAAAATGAGGTGCCAGTATTCCTCTCAATAAAAGTGCTGTGGGTGTCAGAACAAAATGGCTGCCTTGGGCAGCAAAAAAACAGGTGATGGTTCCCTGCCCTGGTAAGAACCTTCACCCACAAAAAAGCACTGATTTTATCCAGGTTCTCCAATTCTCCAATCTGCCAAAGCTGGTTTTGTCTTTCTACAGGACCCGCTCTCCCGCAAAGGGCCTCAACCCCCATCATGTTGCTGTTTGTTTCTTAGCAGGCCTTGTGATGACAGTGACATACACATACCGTGTAGCTGATGCACGCCTGGGCACCTTCTCACAGCTCCTGCTCCGATGGAAAGGGAGCATCTACAAACTCCTCTATTGCGAGTTCTTAATCTTCATCTCTTTCTACTTCGGCATCAGCCTCATCTACAGGTGAGCACCGGCATTTCTTTTAAGCCCGGTTGGTTTCTTTAGGGTCCTTCTGCATGCATCATGCAAGCACATTTTAGATTTGGCATAAGACTTCTCTGCAGGGGAACAATTGGTAGAGGACGGCTCAATATCTCATTCACTTGTAGCCGATCAGTCTTCCTTTTGAGAGACAGGGAAGGAGGAGCCTGTACTTCAGGGTCTGCCTCCTCCTCCTCCTTTTAATCTGCATTCCATCCAGGAATAACTCCAGAGGGTAAGAAAGGGGATAGTGGGTGCCCCGTCAAAAATGCTTCCCGCTACGCTTTCTGCTCCCACTTAAGACAGAAAAACAACACAGCTTAATATGAACCACAGCAAACTAATTGTAAAAAAAAACAAACCACAGTAGATTTTGGCCTTCGTTTTGAGCTCATTCTTTGGAAAGGCAGTGGGTGCTTTTAAGGAAAGAATGTTTCCCTCCTCCTCTCCCCAAACTCCAAAACCAACAAACAGGAGTCTGTTGAGCTGTAGGAAGGAGGCAGCTCTCCAGAGAGGAGGCCTGAGGCCGGGCACAGTTGCCCGACTCAACCAAGGAGGCAGCACCCTCAGAAGTCAGCGGGGAGGGTGTTTTTCCATGTGATCCACAGGGGGGCGGATACATAGCACCTAAATTTTTATTTATAAAATCTGAATACTTAAAAAAAAAACAGACCCAACGGTGGGGGGATTGTGTTCAGTCTTGTTCCAGAGCTGTGCAATGAGGAAACACGGAACCACAAAGAAAAAATTATTCTAAAGATTATATTTCCCCTAGATTTGAGTGTTTTGAATGCTCAGAGAAACATGAGGTTCTTATATAAGCAAAGCATTACATTGCAACATTGAGAGACAGCATCTTACTGCACACAACAAATGAAAACAAAAGTGAATTTGTTGTACGGTATTGTCCAAATAGCAACAAGAGCCCATGATTCTACAGGAAGCTCTTTTTCTTCCTTTTTGCTTTTCTCAGTACCCATTACTGAGAAATCCCCTTTGTAGTTTTGAAACTGGAAATATTCCCCTGTGTTTCCATTACAGGCTAGTTCTGAATGAGAGCCAAAGGCTGATGTTTGAGAAGTTGGCTATGTACTGCAATAGCTATGCCGAACTGATCCCGGTGTCCTTTGTACTAGGTAAGGCATGTAAAAATGGGGAAAGAATGGTGTGAAACCCTTACATTATTTATTTGCTTATTTGTAACATGTATAGCCAGGGCCAGCAAAAACATTTTGGTGCTTGAGGCAGAAAATCCAAAATGGCGCCCCACCCACCCCTAATAGCTCTCTATCTGTACCTAGAATGATCAGTAGCAAAGCACTTGAGCTGAGAATCACAGACTCTGTTGTTTCTCAATTATAACAATAGGGAAATATTTTTCTCCCTCTCTTATAACATCCTTTCGAAGCTGAATGTTGGAAAATTTGGAACACACAAAATAAAGTACTTCTTCACAAAGGAGGACATAATTAGGCTATGACAGCTGTTCCTGCCTGGCATGAAATCTGAAGGCTGCTGGAGAATTTCTCACACCCCTTAAGAAACACCAGACAGAAGTTCGCATAAATATATCTTCTCTGAGAGGCAAGATGGCTCTCTGCCAAGAGTACCATTCTTACTGACAGTTTCATGTCAGGCTTTGACAAAGCATTCTCCCTACTCTGGGCTCATAAGACTATGAGGAACAGTGTGGTAGTGCCCATTCTGACAGGGTATTGCTAAATGAGAGAAGAGCAGGGCTGAGGGATCTTTCTCACAGGATCAACTGCATATACTGCAGGCAAAGATCTCTCAAGCTCAGGCACTACAGCCAGGGTGCTGAGCATATAATGAGGCCACCCAGAGTCAAGCAAACATAATTTGGATTCCAAAAATTTTCAGCTTTCTTCAGTTTTGTGAGACAAAAAATTGAACATGCACAAGTGATGTCTTGTGAAAGCTCAAAATGGAAAAGGTTTGTGGCTCAGAGCTTGTGTGTGTGTCCCAATTTTGCTCAAATTGGATCTGTTCCTGCAGCCCTTTCCTTTTCGTTCCTATCATCCTCACTAACCATCTCTTTGTTTTCACTCTAGGCTTTTATGTCACCCTAGTGGTGTCTCGATGGTGGGGACAGTACGAGAGCATCCCATGGCCTGACCGCATTATGAACCTGGTCTCAAGTAGCGTGGATGGGAAGGACGAGTACGGCCGCCTCCTTCGGCGCACGCTCATGCGCTACATCAATCTGCTGGGTGTGCTGATCTTGCGCTCGGTCAGCACTGCTGTCTTCAAGCGATTTCCCAGCATCGAACATATTGTGACAGCAGGTACTACCCATCGCAGTGATGACCAACTAAGACAAAATGTGCTTAAAGTGATTCCCATCCTCCGGGCCACAAATGAAGACATCCAGGGGGACCCTTTTTGAGATGCCAAGAGTTGGTTAGAGGAGGGAGGGAGGCAATCTTGCTTGTTAATTACATTTATATCCTGCTTTTTTTTTCCTCCAAGGAAACTAATAGGCAGCGTACAGGGTTATCTCTGTTGCTTTTTATTCCTACAACAGTCATGTGAGGTAGGTTGGATTGAGAGATAGTGACTGGCCCATGATGACTCAGTGAGCTTTAGGACTGAGCATTGATTTGAACTTGGGTCTCCCCTTTTCTAGCCTGAGATTTAATCTCCCACGCTACACTGGCCCTCAGTCTTTGATGCCTTCAGCCTATCAAATCTAAGGGTTCAGAACAACTGGGCAAGTTATAATTGTTATGGGACCCATTCTGAAGCTACCGTTAAGCTCTTCCCACATCTCCAAGTGGTTAGCAGTTCTAGGGGTACAGTACATATCCAAGTTTGGTTTCCTTTGGAAGGTGGTCATTGGAAGCTTTTGGTGTTTTGTACGGTATTGGCCCAAATATATGCCACATTTTCCCCCCAAATTCTGACCATGAAAAGTTAAACTGCAGCTTAAATTTGTGACCTTACAAAAATTGGGTTTTACGATATCGCTGCTGAAACAGACATACGGTAAAATGGAACAGGTGTGAGTGCCTGTGGAATTTTAAGGGAGTGACATATTCGAGTACAATATTGTCTTTTTTTCCTTTTTCCCCTTGAATTTTAAAGGTGCGGCTTATATTCGGGTACGTCTTATATTTGGGCCCATATGGTAATATCTGTGTTTATTTACAAATATATATTTGAATTTGTGCTGTCTATTGTGTTATTAGGGATGCGGGTGGCGCTGTGGGTTAAACCACAGAGCCTAGGACTTGCTGATCAGAAGGTTGGCGGTTCGAATCCCCGTGACGGGGTGAGCTCCCATTGCTCGGTCCCTGCTCCTGCCCACCAAGCAGTTCGAAAGCACGTCAAAGTGCAAGCAGATAAATAGGTACTGCTCTGGCGGGAAGGTAAACGGCGTTTCCGTGCGCTTCTCTGGTTCACCAGAAGCGGCTTAGTCATGCTGGCCACATGACCTGGAAGCTGTACGCCGGCTCCCTCGGCCAATAAAGCGAAATGAGTGCCGCAACCCCAGAGTCGGCCACGACTGGACCTAATGGTCAGGGGTCCCTTTACCTTTACCTTATTGTGTTATTAATTTTTGCTGATTAGTTTTAAGGCGCTTCAATATTTTGAGGTCCCAAAAATTGTTTTTGAGATCAACAGGTTTATTTCCTCTCCAAAATACAACCTGCGTGATGGGATTTGTGTAAACTGTCCTCCTTCACTCCTCCATCTTCTTGTCTGCATAGGCCTGATGACTCCAGAAGAACACAAGAAGTTTGACAGTTTAAACTCACCCCATAACAAGTTCTGGATCCCCTGCGTGTGGTTCTCGAACCTGGCAGTGAAGGCACGTAATGATGGAAGGATCCGTGACAGTGTGCTCCTGCAAGGCATCTTGAATGTGAGTTCATGATATGCAAGTGGGTGTCAGCCAACCATGCTGTAGTTTCCTGAACAGAGAACATCAGGTTTCTCTCCAGGAAGGAGCAGAGGCAGAATACAGTGGTACCTCGGGTTAAGTACTTAATTCGTTCCGGAGGTCCGTACTTAACCTGAAACTGTTCTTAACCTGAAGCACCACTTTAGCTAATGGGGTCTCCTGCTGCTGCTGCTGCGCCGCCGGAGCACGATTTCTGTTCTCACCCTGAAGCAAAGTTCTTAACCTGAAGCACTATTTTTGGGTTAGTGGAGTCTGTAACCTGAAGCGTATGTAACCTGAAGTGTATGTAACCCGAGGTACCACTGTAATTGCTGCAGGCCATCAAGGATGGGATATGATGATAGGCAGCTTAAGACCAGACAGGACAGTGGTATGCAGGGAGCTGCGGACCCAAAACCTTCTGTGTCCCTACTGACAAAATAATAATAATAATATTGCAATTGGCAGTGCTCACTTTGGGCTCAGAGAAGGCAAGTCAATGGAAAAGATCAAGCAGGGTCCTGTGAGTCCGTGCTGTGCTTCAAGGACCACAAGGAGGAACCCCTCGCAAAGAGCGGAAGGATGAGAAAAGGAGGGAGAACTGCTTCCCTGGGTGCTTCCACACAGCAGCCGATTGTGACTCAGTGCTGCTCATGAACGCAAGTTTTTCACAGTGTCCACACAATTTCATCCTCATTAAAACACCATCCCAGCCTCCCCATTTAATCTGGATTTACCAGTTCTGGATTTATTTATTTTTAACTTAATGGGTTTCCCAATAAATCCTGATTAAATGGGAAAATACAGTGGGATGGCAATTTGATGAGGACATTGTGAGAGAGACACTCTTAATATTTTTGCATTCTCCCAAGTTTCCTCTTATGTCTACAAAAACAGGACTTTTCGTGTTGCGGCATCTGCCCTCTGGAATGTGCTCCCAGTAATCATCAGACAGGTGCATATAGTACTAGCATTTAAGCATCTCCTTAAAACGCATTTGTTCATCCAGGCTTTCCATGAGAGGCAATCCAGTTAAGCTGAGTTATTAATCTGATTCATTGATGCATTATTTGTAATTTGATTTTATTTATCATTTTATGTTGTTCACCGCCTCAATATGTTTTAAATGTTTGGCAGTATACAAATATTTGCAAAGAAACAAATAATAAAGGAAAAATGGGGAGGGGACCTCTCTGGTGGATCATCTGTACTTTTATCAGTACTTGTCCTTCCCTCCAACAGGAAATGAACACTTTGCGCAGTCAGTGTGGGAGACTCTATGGGTATGATTGGATCAGCATTCCATTGGTCTACACACAGGTGAGAACTGGTATATATTCTCCAGACAAAATTAAATGAGTCTTGGTCCCACTTAAAATCAAGCTAGCTCACTTAACACTCATTTATTTCAATGGGATTTAAAATAATCAAACTTGCTATCAAAATGCAAAGCAAGCTGGAGCAAGTCCTGTACAAGGAAGCGTAACAACATTTGGGGCTTTTTAGTTTAGAAAAAAAGGGGTGAGTTGAGGAGAGGGCAGTGATGGAGCTTCATGCTCCGGCATGGGGGCGGGGTGGAGAGCAGGTGGGGGCAGGGCTGGTGTGCGTCCCCAGGGTGTGGCGCGCCGCCCGCAGGGGTGTGGCACATGTCCTGGAGGTGTGGCACTCTGCCTGCGGGGGCATGGCAGCCGTGATGGCACCCCACTGGGATCGCACTGCCAGGGGTGGTGCGCTCCCCCCATACTCCTCTTCCTCCGCCAGTGGGAGAGGGGACATGAATAGAGTGGGGGCCCCCCACTTTTTTCTCCTAATATTAGAATATCTGGGGTTATGCGAAAAAGCTAGATGATTGGAGTTTCAGATATATTTCTTCACACAGTGCACTATGGAATTTGCTCCCACCAGATGTGGTGAAGGCCACTGACGTAAAGTGGGATATGAAAAATTCATGTAGGATAAGGCTGTCAGTGGCTGCTGCTGGTCATGGTGGCTGTTGCTACTTCCAGAAGCAGAGACAGCATGCTTCAGAATACCAGTCACTTGGCAGTGGCTGCAGTAGAAGGCTGTTTCCACCTGCCCTGCTTGTGAGCATAGGCATCTGGTTCACCACTGTGGGAAATGCAGCGCTGGGCTAGATCAGCCTTTGGTCTGACCCAACCGGGCTCTTCTATTATTAGCCTCAGAATACATCCAAAGTCCTCATGTACAAATAAGTACCTGCCCTTAAACCCCTTCCACTTGAATCTCCAAGTGGGAGGGGAGGTTATTGGTTTGTGGTTGTTTCCTTTGCTCTCATTTTTATTGTGTGTTTTGTGTTTTTATCTTGTATTCTTTATGTTGTGAACCGCCCTAGAATCTACAGATGAGGGCTGGTATACAAATTTAAGAAATAAATAAAATTGTTAGCTTTCCCCACCACAACCACAGATATGCATACTGCATTCATGATCTTCTGTAGCCTTCACACCCATTCCTTGCATCACCTTCTCATGTAACCTTTGTTATGAATCCCATACACACAACTCTAGTGTGCCAGACATTGTATGCTCAAGTCACAATGTCTTATGCGGTTGCAGTCAAACACATAGCACATAATAACTCCCCATACAATGACAGGGAATTTTCATGGCTAATGAGTTTGGGTCCTTATTTTCTCTGCGTACATGTTCTTTTTCTCCTTGAGCATATCAAAACTTGCCCTACTAGCTCACTCCCATCCACTGAATCATGTTTTTGCCTGAGCCCTACAAACACAGCTTCACAGCTCTTGGCATGCTGTTACTACCCTCTGTGCGAAAGGAAGGCTGTTATCTACATTAGACACCAGGCATGTTAACTGCTCACCACCGCCCAAACTGCAGCCTCGGGGTAGACGTTATGGTGCCAGCTTCCTCGCATGTCTTATGCAACCCTGTTGCTTAAATAGTGCACTCTGCCAGACTCTGTTGTGCCGAGAAAAAGGATTTCAGGTTAATGGAAGGTATATATCGAACCCTGCAAGCCAGGATGAAAGGCAGATCAAGGCAGATCAAGGCTGTACATGCACAGTCTGTTTCCATGAATTTGTTTTCTGCATAGCCATAGGGACTTAAATAATGACAGGTGGCATTCTGAGCCAGATTTTGGATTGCAAATGATGTAGAAATGATATGGGATATTAACCATGGTGCCTTTAGCGGTCCTGTATATTGGAAAGATCAAATAGTGAATTGTAAAACTCAAAAAAGCTAAAGAATTAGTAGAGAATTTAGAGCCAGAGTAGTTCTTTTGAGGCAAAAGGGATGAGGAAGTGAGACAATAACTGAGTTCTTCAAAATCTTTGGGGCTTTCCAGACAAAGGTCCTTTTTCATGGAAATATAACCATGCTTTCACCTAGGGCTTTTCTAATACTAGCCACATTTTAAAAATCCCCATAGATCTTCCCAGTGTGGAAGCAAATGGGCCTGAACTTGCTGCAAGAAGATAACATGGTTTGTTGTTTTTTTGTATTGAAACTGTACCAGGGATTCACTCAAGTACTGGAAGATGTGTCTGAAGTTTCTGGAAGATAGAAAAAAAGGAATGAAAAGAACCAATGGAAGGGGTTTAGAACAGTGGTGCTTACCCATGTGGTAGGCAGGTGGGTGAGGGGCAGATGATGTGTCTTGCAGCAGTCTCATAGGCATTTCAGACCCCATGGCTACATGTGGCATCAGTGAAACCACAGCAAAAGAGACAGAACACAGTTGTACTTCTTGAGGGCGAGAAGCTTGCTTTCTTGGGATAATGACTTAGTCTAGGTCATAATGATACTACCCCTGCAGAAGCACTTCCTTTTGTGAACCATAGCTCAGTAATGGCTGTGCAACCCCCTACCCCAACAAGCCACGGCGTCTTAAAAGGCCCTAACACACACTGTCTCTTTCTCCAAGGTGGTCACAGTGGCGGTTTACAGCTTTTTCCTGGCTTGTTTAATTGGTCGACAGTTCCTGGACCCGGCAAAGGCATATCCTGGCCATGAGATGGATCTCTTTGTGCCCATCTTCACCTTCCTGCAGTTTTTCTTCTATGCTGGCTGGCTAAAGGTCAGTTCAAAGGAGAGGGCGTGGATTCCCCCAGAAACTTCTGCCCATCAGGATAGAACTTCCGAAGTTCTTTTTTGGGTAGCCAAAACACACCCTGAAGCCACTTTAGACAGAGGTAAATCCAGGATTTATAGAGTGGCCCAAAGTCTACGTGATGGCGGCAGACCTAGATCTTCAAACATAGGTCTGCCCATCCATGGGTAACTGGAAGATGGTGGGAGATTTAAAGGACCAAAGGAGCATGCAAGTGCGAGGTGCTGTGCCTTCTGTTCCAGCCACCACTCTTACCTCTGCAGGCCATCCCATCAAGAGGTTTTCTTTCTAGTGAGCTAGCTTAAAAAATATATTATTAAGCTGCTGGAGCTGGCAAGGTCTTCTTCAAATGCAAATTGTATTGGTATGGCAGTGCATAACAAGCAAATACATCAACATCTCACTTTCTTTTTGTCTTTTTTTTTTACAAAGTGCCAGATCCTTTTGGTCTGTTAACCTTGCCTTTTAATCCTGCTGACTGGACAAGATAAAATTGTCTTAAATACAATAGTGAAGCCCATTTTTAAAAGCAGTCTGGACCATCCTTAGTTCCACAACTAAGGAGCTATTTTCATTTAATTTAAAAGCATTTCTAAACCGCATAATATGTAACCATCTCTAACCAGTATGTAAGAGTACAAAACAAAAGCAATGAAACATTATCGTAAAGCTAAAAATACAACATAAAAACCAGTAAAACAGCATTATGAAAACATAAACAGGATTTCAGCAAAAACCGACCAACCTTCTGAGTCAAGGAAAGCCTAGGCTAACAGGTATGGGTGGTATTCAACTAAGTTTTACTTGACTTAGTCATGTCCATTAACTTCCGTGGGTGTACTCTGAGTAAAGCTTCGTTAACTACCAACCTATGTCTTCACAAGACATCCGAAACAACTGATGGATGAAATTTCATGTCCAGTGCTGATCAGCAATGCTTTCATTGCACACATTTCACAGGTAGCTGAACAGCTCATTAATCCATTTGGGGAGGATGATGACGACTTTGAAACCAACTGGCTCATTGATAGGAATCTCCAGGTGAGTTTGAGGCCTGGCTATTACAGAACTCAGAGAAGGCCTTTTTTATGCTTCCCACAGGGCAGCTCTTTCCTCTTTGAGGCTCAACATTCCTTCTCAGCGATTCATTACACACCCAGCATTCAGTAAGATGAAATCATGGCTCTGAGAAAAAGCTTCATATAGCCTTAGCAGGTCTCTGAGCCAAGCATGACTTTCTTGGTGTGTGGCTTTGTTATCACAAGGCCTAGTGTGCTTCTAACTTAACGTATGACATTTCAAGATGTTTCTGTATCAAAATTTGGAAGGAGGCTTCCCATACTCGCCCCTCCTTGAGCTTTCACTCTTTACTGCACTTTGATCATTTGCCTGCTACTCATGATCTCATGCTGCTTCCTGTACATCAAAGGCACCTCATAATCAACCTCTCCTCCTAGGCAGGCTTGCACAACTTGTGGTCCACCAAGCTGAGCATAGCCCCACTCAGCCATGAGCTGAGCCTACTACAGACGCCATAAACCTCCAGCTTTTTTTTTTTTGTCTGCCTGGGACTCGCCCACTCAAAAAAGGAGAGGGTTATCAAGACTCCAGCAAGCCACAATAACATAGTTATCTTAGTGAGCTGCTCTATTATCATAAGCTCTCCAGCACTCTCAACTGAACACAGTCATCGCCTCAGCCATCCTTAAATTGCAACCGCCCCCAAATTATTAGAAATGGATGTTTTCTCAGAAATGGAAGAATAAGAGCAAACACATTCACAGTGCCATTGAGTTTTGACCCCATTGTGCCTGACATGTATGTCTTGTCTACGTAGGTCTCCCTTATGGCAGTGGATGAAATGCACCAGGACCTGCCCACGCTGCAGAAGGACCCATATTGGAACGAACCAGACCCACAGCCACCCTACACAGCAGCAACTGCGGATTATAAGCGGACATCTTTCCTGGGCTCGACCTTTGACATCAGGCAAGTGAAGCTACCTAAAGCAACCCTTTCCCGACACAGGAGATGAAGTAGGCGTTTGCCTATGGAAGCTCATGACATTATACACACGTTTGTCATTATAGTTCCACAAGAGTTTTGAGAATTACTAGCAGAAAACCGAAGGAGGAGATAAAATAACATGTTGCAGTGGGGAGTGCTCCTGTTCAGGGTTCCAGCCAGCCATGCCCTCTTCCTGCACACAAAGTAATAAACAAGAAGAGGACAGTGTTCAACAGAACATATTAAAAAAAACCTTAAAACATTTTGTACTTCCGCAAGCCTGCTCTTGTGCATGGATGATGCCATTTGGGCTATGTAAGGAGAATGAGTTTGCAGTTAGAATATAATTTGATATTCCTCCAATGCTCACACCACTCTTTTTACATCAGCATCTACCAGAACGTGTCATTTGGCTGTTTTGAGGTGCTGTGGAACTTGTTTTTGCTGTTGCTATGGCTCCCAGCAGAACCTCAGTCACCCAAACCACAAATAGCCAAATTCTTTGTGATATGTTGCCAAGACTCACCTCTTTAGCTCTGCCACACCTCACCTTGTGGCCTGCAGGTAATCAAGTGAATACCACTGGCCAAAGTAATCAAGGTGCAGACTGCCAAATAAGCTGTTTATGAACATCTTCCTCCTCTGAGGTGTTTGAATAAATAGGACTGTGCTATATGTCATGTCTGAGCAACTTGTCTCATAGGTCAGCTTATCCTGGTGCAGGATTTTCATACTTTTGTTTTGCAAGTACACATAGAGCCGGCCCTATCATTGGGCAGAGTGAGGCAGCCACCCCAGGCAGCTGATTTTAGATATCATAAGAAGGCAGCAAATTGTTAGTGATTTAATATTGATTTTTTTTACTGCCAAGGAGTGGGGAGAGCTGCTTGTGGATTTGATTTTTTTTTTGCCTCAGGTGCCAAACTAACTTGATCAGCCTTGGATATTGCACCCCTTGATGAGGAGGAATTTTGCAGCAAAATGTCTTGGGCCAAACCTGGAAGTAACAAACAACCATGAGTAGACATGCTAGAACAAACACAGAAGTATTCCTACTGGGCACAAGAATCATTGACTGGCATGGTCAAGCACCTACCAAGTCCCATACGTCAATAGTTGAGAGCCCCCTGGTCCCACCCCTTCTCCTCTTCCTTGCTGTTGCTGCCCACTTGCTCACCTCTTCTCTCTCTCTTTCTCTCTCTCTCTTTGGCCCACAAAGGGGGTGAGCAAGTGAGGAGCCATGTTAGTGAGGAGCAGCAATCTGTGCCACATTTGCTTGCTCATTGGTTCTTCTCTGCCTGGTGAACACTGAACAGGTGACAGCAATAGTCAGGGGAAGCAGCAGCAACAGGCGCTGGAAGTGGGACCCCTGACGTAAGTTGGAGAGAGGTTTTAAAGGGGCACTGAGGATGTTTTCTCTCCAAGGGCTCTCCAGAACATGGAGATGCCCCTGTTCAGAGTGCACCCAACATAGGAGTTTAGAGCCACCCTACATGTTCTAATCTCTCCAGTCATTGTGTGCAACTGCCTGTTTCCCTTCTCCAGCATGCAGAAAGAAGAGATGGAATTCCAACCCCTGGAACAGATTAAAGAGAACGAGGAAGCAAACCACTCCACCCCATTGCTGGGCCACATCAGCCGCTTCCTGAACGTCCAGTCCCCCACTTTCCCCAGGTCGTCCAGAATGAACCTGATGCGCCGGAGGAATGACAGTGTGCCTTCTTCCCCTTATTACGCCTACCCAGATGTGGGCAAACCCGGCAGCCCAACCAGTATCAACCAGCAAAGGGGAGACTGCTCCCCGGCAAGCTTCAGCTCCCAGGACCAATGGGACAAGGCGGCCAGCAAGCTGAGAGAAATTGACGCCTTCATGTCCACTCCGTTCTACGAGAGGCCTGGCTTCTACAGCGCCCCACAGACGCCCATCAGCTCCATCCCCATGATCTTCCCATCCAGACGTCAAGGCCGCAAGAAGCCGCCTGCTCTCTCCAGCATCGCCGCCTGCTCTGCTTCTTTGAGGGACAACTCCACCAACCAATCTCCTGGCAGAGCCAGTGACATGGACAGAAGTGAGAACTCTCTTGGATCGGGAACTAGAGAAACTTTTGTTTGGCCAACGGAGAAAGGCCAGGCTTCAGACTCCTTGGCAGTGACCATTGAAGAGGTGGCAAAAAACTTGACCAATGGATCGAAGGAGATTGCCCCCTTGGGAAGCCCAGGAGGGCCTCTGTCCTCAGCGAGCTCGGCAAGTCCCAAGTTTCCTTTCTTTGCGGAGTCCCCAGATCCTGAGATGCAGGCAAACGTCAAGGGTCTGAAAGGCCACCGGCAGCCCTGGTTCACACCAGACCGCTCAGCAACTCCAAACCCAGACTACCCCACCTACCTCCACTCCTACGGTATCAAGACCCCTAGCAGCAATGGCCCTCCCACCTGCTTTCCCTTCACACCCTTGACATCCCCAGTGCTTGAGAGATCCCGTCTGGGCAAAGCAAGCGCTGCTGTTGGCTCTGCCTCGGAGGCTTCTCCTGGAGGCATGGAGCAGGATTCGCCAACAGCACTGGGGGCTGCCAGAGATGCAGGAAGTGGAGTCACCAACACTTATCATACCAAGGATCAGAGAAAGGCAGCCAGCTCTTCTCCCAATGACTCGGGCATCTCCCTAGCAGAAGGAGACTTTGTCGGGCTAATGGAAGTGATCATGGAAACCAGCGAGAGCACAGCTGATGAAGGGAAGGAGGCAGAGATAACTAAATGAAATGGGCTCACAGATGCGTTTCAACTAGGATGGCATGATTTTTTAAAAATGAAGCTTCATGGGTGCGCAGCCTCTTAAGAGACACTGGAATCACATACAATGAGCTACAGAACAGCTGAGAAGGCAAAAACATTGGGTTGAACAGATCACACCATAGATAATGCATAGGCTTTTGCTTACATGCTGGTTAAGAGTCATTCAGGGCACTTGAGCACCACACGATTATGAAACCAGTTCTCATTCCAGCAAGCCAAGGAGAGTGTGGGAGTCCCAGAAATATCCCAGTTGCTCCCAAAGCACAATCCCATCCTTGAGCGGAGGATCAGCAAGCATCAGACAGCAGTACTAATTGGTCAGTCCCACCATTGCAAGGAAGAGGCCCGCCCAATGTTCTGAGACAATATAGACTGATATAATCTTTTTGAGAATGAGAGTGAAGTTTGCTTCCACTTCTAACACTGCAGGAAAAAAAGGTGTCAGGTCTCAAAAATTTGGGGAGCGCACACACAACAGCACTTATGGATAGAAAGATTAAGGCTGTGGTTAAAAACTACTTGCTTGATAACCATTAAGAGTTTTTTGCTGGCTGCCTAAGTCAACTGTAGGACAGATAATGAAGAAGCAGTTTCGCTGAGTGGCCATAGCTTGATTACACTATATACCAGGCACTGTCTTTTGCGCTATATCCCTTTACTAAACACACATTAGCAATAGACAGCATCACAGCTTTTATTTGCCTACAATCTATTTCTAAAAAGCAGGTGACAAGTCAACTGAAGAAAAAGTTTCGGTTCCTTGTAGCTTTAAATAGCACGAACAGAAAGCACAGCTAGACAATGCCCCTGTTAAATTACAGAGAGTTGGATGTTTTGATCTGGCTATGTTTTAACACAGGATCTTGAGCCATTTACAGGCCCAACAAACGGCTCCTGTCAGGATATAGCAATTGCTGTAGCAACATTCACGGGGGCAGGAAGAGAATCACTTACAATTTTGGGTGTCAGCATTTGCAGAATCTCATGCTCACTAAACTGGAAACCTTGAAAAACACCTCCACTTCTCAGGGTATCAAATGAGAACCACCTCCACTTTTTATTTTCTGCTACTGCTCTGCTGTTGTGGCCTAGCGCACCACAAAACACAGGAAACCCATTTGGGGCCATTACTGAAAGTTCAAAGGAAGAAATCCCTTCATTGGATCTAATCCATTGGTTTTGGCATCCGTCTGTCTTGGTAGACAGTAGGAGAGTGCGCCTTCGAGGGTGAAGTCAAACGGTTGGAGTTGCATCACCTGCTGTGGTTGCAGAGACTGATAATGGAAGGGACATGTTTTGTTGCAGCTGGGGCAGATGAAGGCATCCTGTTTAGTTACTTACAGGTGCACCATGGGGTTTCTTTCTGCACTTCTCCCAGCAGTCTTTCATCCTCTCGTAGACACACAATCTAATCCACAGATAGGGAAACTGTGGTTTTCCAGATTAAGAGTCTCGCGCTGTACCGACTGCTTGTATGAGTCACAGCCAAGATGGCCAGTGGTCAGACATGACTGCAGCCCAACATCTGGAGGGCCCCAGGTTCCTCATCCCTGATTTAATCTGTTCTCTGAGGAAGATTAACCTTTTTTCCAGTTTACAGGAGGGATTAAGATGGGTCAGAAACATACCAACTGTAAAGCAGTTATTAGTAAAGCAACAGACTTCAAAGAGTGTAATTTCTTTCCATTAAGGGTGGAGAGGCTTCAGGCATGCTTTAGGTATAAGCAAGGCTGCCTATATTCCACACAAGAAAGATTTCAACATAACCTGACATCAGCTATCATTAAAGGAAAGAGGAAAAAACCAAGTTTCTAAACCTTTTGGATAGGAACCTCTCCCAAATATTGTACTGAGGACACAAGATTAAGACAGAAAATCCCAAGCAAGGTTCTGTCGTGGACATGAATCAAGTTCCTCAAACTTCCCCCATAACTAGCACAAATCCAATGGTTGTTAACCGTTTCCCTCCAGATATGCTTAACTACACCTGCATCATTCTTAACCTTTGACATGAGTCTAGAATTTAACAACTCAGAGCTGCCCCTCATGAAACAAACGGGAAAATTACTCTGGAATGAACCATTGTTTCAAAAATTCATTGTGGAAAGGTACATTTTATGGCAGCTATCAATCCTTTATCCAGAACTGCTCCAAAGAGAAAGTTAAGATCCAAACTAATTCATTAGCTGTGACATGATTTCAAAGGATCTTAGGACAGTGGCTAGAGCAGATCTTGTGTATCTCTATATAGTTTATTGGAGTGCTTTAAACAGTTTATAGTTCCTAAAGCATGAGTTCACATCCTTCACTGAACTTACTGGAAAAGGAATGGGCTTGAAAACGGCTGGCAGCAGTAGCTCACATACAATTGGGAGTTGTGTGGCAATTTTGTACCAGAGACATTCATGTATGTATGCATATGCTTATTTTGAGGGCGAAGGCCCAGAAATACCATACTAACAATATCCACAGTGGGGTCTTATCCCACCCTTCCTTAGCATTCCCAACCATCTTCATTATAAGGTGGCAGAGTAGCATTTCATGTAGTGATTAACTTGCCAAGCCTCACTGAAGAATCAATTTTTAGAAAATAATTTACCCAGACATGTCGCCAGGTTCATAGTTCAACACTCCTCCATGAACTTTAAAAACAAACAAACATCCCACTTGTTAAAACTGACCCTGCCCTTATGAAAACGTAGCTCATTTCCACAATGGCATGACTTTGAAAGATTTAAGCTACATGTATAATTTAATTTCTCTGATGTAGAGGTCACAGTTAAGTGCTTTTCTATGGAAGACACAGGATGAGAGTCCAGCAGAGAACAGAACGTTCAAGAAGTCTGAAAACATGCACAGCATGTCTACTCAGAAGTACCACTGAGTTAAATGGAGCATACTCTTCACATATTTTTGTATCCCAGGAGGTTGGGCTAGATGACCCTTGGGGTTTTCAAACTTTACAATTTTATGAGAGCATATAGGATTGCAGGGTTGTACAAGTCCCAGTGTGGGCAATGGAGCGATTTTTAGAAGTTTAAGCCCCCCTGCCTCACTTAAAAGGCCAGTGGGATAAATGTGAAGGCCTTGTGGTGGAGCTTGGGGGCGAGAACTGGGTGGTATTCCTAAAAAAGAAGGTATAAAAGATTTATTAAGTTTGGAAGAAACTCTGCTTTCACTACTTTGCCAACACTTGATCTATATACATACTATAGGACAACTGAAATTTAGTGGAACCAAATCACTTTTATTGGGCATTTGAGTTACAACACAAAAAGAACAATAGATGGTTTTATACAGTTATGGACAATAGTATGGATAAACAAAAAACAAACAAACATGCACAGCTGAGTAAGAAGGTAAGAGTCCCTGCTGAAGCATTCACGGGAGGTTTAGTTTTCACTGTCACTTTCTCCCAGGGTGTGCTTGTCAAAGAGATACTCTGCCATTCCAGATTTTGGTGCCCCCATCTTGCGCAAGTTGGTCACATGGTCACCCAGTTCTTTGATGGATTTGACTTGCTCATCCAAGTAGTGGGTCTCAATGAAGTCACATAGCTGGAAAATAAAACAATGTATTAGGCACACCACACGATTGATCCTGCCAGCAAAGCAAAGCAGTCCTCAAAACTATCATCAAGAAGTCAAGGTTTCCTGATGAAACCATGAGCAAAGTCAGCAGTCAAGGTACTGCCAGTAGTTTAAGCCTGGTTTGACCTTAAAATGCAGCTCTGCCTTCAGATTCTCTTTGAACAGATGTAGCACACAAGTAGCATGTGGGGTTTTTGTTTTTACGAACTCCCATTAAAGGAGAGCAGCTCAAGAATTAGAACACGATCTACTACTTGATGCACTCCATGCTAAAAATGAAAAATCTGTATCAATGAAGACCAAATTCAGTTGCATGTATAGACTATGCAGATTTTGCAATCTGTCCTGCAGTTTTTGCTAGGTACTAAAGAAGTAAGGACTCTGAAGCCCCACCCCAGCCTCTAAAACAAAAATATCTGAAAGCTTCTCACTTCTGTAATCTTAGTATGCAGTGCAAAAATTTACCTGGAAATGTGTGGGCAGGCATAAAAGCTAGAAACAGTCTCTTTAAATAAAAATGGCAAAAAATCTCATCGTGTCGAGTTCTCTACCAACACGAACACATTCTGTAGTCCCACAGCTTCTCTGAACACACAGTTCCACCTACCAGCATGGAATTCCAATACAGCCCAGTTCTTTTACTGTTTCAAATTTCATTTACTTCTTGCTTTCTTTCAATCAATCGCAGCAAGTATTTGAGCATATCATTTACACAGACAAACATGCTATTTCCATTAATTTCCAACTTACATGGGGGTCATTTTTGTCAGTTGCCAGCTTGTGCAGTTCCAAAAGTGACTGGTTCACATTCTTTTCCAAGTGCAAAGCACACTCCATTGCTGTCAATCCACTCTCCCAGTCATCACGATCTGGTTTCTAATAAAAGCAAAGGAAACCACTCTCAAAGCTGAACCACTGGAATAACAAGGATTATTAGTACAACATACGCCTAACAGAATAACTAGCAGGTATTTACACGACAAATTTAGGGCCCTTTATATATGAATACACTTTAGATTAAATACTTCATTACAGGGCATGTTCCAACGCAAAATGTGTCTATTGCAATGTCCTCCAGCTCCTGAAACTAACTGGCTGCTTCTAACCCGGTTCCAGGCACTGCCAGATTCCATCTACCTCTCCTCTCATCCCTAATAGGAAGGAAAGAGCAACAAAAACTACAGCAGCTAGCTAAGCATGCCCATAAACACCCAAATGCTCTGAAAGAGCCAAGCGCTGATTTAAACTGCTCTTGGTCACACCTCAAGTTTCTTGTGATCAGACTTTCCCCTTACTTCCCCTGCCCCCCGGTCAATACTTTTTCCTTTGACACAAGTCACTTGCTTTATCACCGAATACTGAAGTTATATGGAACACCATGTATTTATCTGCAGATTAGAGCTGTTCCCTGTTTATTACATAATCACCAGAAGATTGGTTGATGTTGCAGTTCCCATGGCAACTAAATTCTCAAGCTGCATTTTCACTGCAGAATGAAGGGCATGTTCCATTTTGCACATATCTTTTAGCCAAGCACTGGTAACTCAAGCCACCTCAAGCCACTTTAAGCTTGAAGGAACTTTTTCCTGGTCAGCTTGGCCAGCAAGACCACCTGCAAGTTGAAAAGGACTTTAGGAAATCCTAGGTAGCTAACACTTCATAGTGTACAGGCTAGGCCTGGTGGGATCCACTTTTGGCCTGTGTGAACTGACCCTAACTTTCCTTTTTCATGCAGAGGTGGTAAAGCTGTATTTCAGAAAAGCTGGCCCTACAGTTAGAATTTAGCAGAGAAGCCACCACAATAACTCCCCTATGGCTCCTTGCCACACAGTCTGAAAACCACTACTACAAAGCAAGACATGATCAGCAACTACACGTAGTGCTGCAGTTTATCTACTACTGGACTGTACCACTTCAGATTGGTCATGGGGAGGGAATCCAGTTTTGAATCGCCCTCATAACTCCATGCATAATTAAAATGTGAATGTTGGTGAGGGTGTTTAGTTTCAAATTACCTCCAAGTAGTTTTGTACAGGCAGCAAGGAATTTGTTTACACAAAGGGATATT